>NC_090934.1:341971418-343221418 GCF_040938575.1 Ambystoma mexicanum | reverse complement strand
CATGCCCTCTATCACTCCTGAGAATACAGCCGTGAAATACGTGTTAGGAGAGATGAGTGGGCAGGCTCAGTACTTTAACTTCCATCGACCTGAAACAGGTAACCACACAAATTAATCTGGAGGGTCCTACCTTAGGCTCTTATCCTTGTGGTACCCACTGCCCGCGCTGATTTCAAAATTAAAGCTGTAGTTTCAGAGACTGCAGCCGTGCCACAGCAGTGCAGTAGTCCCATGAAGCATAACACGAGGGAGGGGGGGGATCAAGATGATCCATCACTCTGAGGGTCTTAGAAAGCAATCTCCTTTGCAGGCCAGGACCAGCTCATCCTCTTCACCCCGAACACTTCCTTCTTGCCTGTTTCGCTTCCGGGACCGTTTAAGTGTAAGAAGCCTAAAAGGAGCAGCGCTCAAAGTAGAAAGCACAGAAGTTGTGCACAGCTTGCAACAACCAATCAAAGGCTGACAGAGTCAGGCACACCGGAACACTTCCTACACTTCACCCGCTTCGCTTCCAGGGCATTAAAGTGTAAGGAGCCTTAAAGAAGCAGTGCTCAAAGTAGAAAGCATAGAAGTTGTGCACAGCTTGCAACAAAGGATTACAGGTTCCCAGAGTCTGGAACACCGGAACACTTTCTACATTTCGCCCGCTTCAGTTGCAGGAGCGTTTAATTGTAAGAAGCCTTAAATGTGCAGTGCTAAAAGTAGAAAGCACAGAAGTTGTGCACAACTTGCAACAACTCATTAAAGGTTCCCAGAGTCAGGAACACCAGAACTTTTCCTACACTTCACCGCTTTCGCTTCCAGGGGCGTATAAGTGTAAGGAGCCTTAAAGGAGCAGTGCTCCAAGTAGAAAGCACAGAAGTTGTGCACAGCTTCCAACAACCGATTAAAGGCTGCCAGAGGCAGGAACACAGGAACACTTCCTACACTTTGCCTGCTTGGCATCCGGGGGCGTTTAAGTGTAAGGAGCCTTAAAGGAGCAGCGCTCAAAGTAGAAAGCACAAAAGTTGTGCACAGCTTGCAACAACTGTTTAAAGGTTGCCACTGATTGTAAAATATATGCCAACACCTTAGCTAACAGATGCATTCCTTTAATGCCCAAACTGATTAAACAAAACCAGGTTGTTTATGTCAAAGGAAGACTCTCGGAATCTAACATTAGAATCTTTTTGAATGTATTAAATAAGTGTACCATATATCTGGCAGAGGGACTCCCAGGACCCCCCTTCTTAATTTCCATATGAAGCTGTTGCATTAGATGCTGAAAAAGCTTTTGACAGAGTAGAATGGAATTACTTGTTTGATGCGTTGAGATTGCATGGTTTTCTATTTTTATGAATGGTCAAATGTCTTCATTTTTTCCTTTAGGAAGAGGCACACGACAATTATGTCCTCTTTCTCCTCTGTTATTTATTTTAGCTCTTTGACCACTTATAAAAACTATTAGACTACATTCTTCTATCCAGGGATTGATGAATTGCACATTAAATTAGCAGCCTATGCAGATGATATAATTCCATTCCTTAAGAATCCTGATTTAAGTATTAAGAACTTACTTGACATCATATCACGTTTTTCAATAGCCTGAGGATACAAATAGAACATGGACAAATTAGAAATTCTTCCAGTAAATATTTACTGCACTAAACATCTTGTTCAACCACATGGCATGAGATGGTGCCCCAAGAGTATTAAATACCTAGGATTGCACATGCCCTCGTCAGTCAAAGATATTGTTAAAGAAAATACTATTCTAGTGGTAACAAAAAATAAAACGTCTCCTAGATTCCTGGTCCCCGTTATATTTATCCTGATGGGGATGTCTGCAATCCATTAAAAGTATGATTTCCTTGATCATTTTGTATATCCTACTCTGTTAAATCTGATAATGCTATCAATAGAAAAATGTTTGAAGAGGCACTAACCTGAGTCAGATGCAGCAGGTTTGCTGCTAGGAGGTAGTTTACCAATGTTCCTGCGTCTCCCCCGCTTAGAGACAGCAAAGGGAAACACAGGCACCCCAGGGAAACCCTCTGGGGAAGAAAACCCTGGTATGTGGAAGTCTTCAGTTCTGCCATGTGTCACAAAGCCCTGTAGTTCAGAAGACTTTGTTTCAGTATGTTGCAAGGATTGTTGTCACCGGATGCAGCCTTCTCTGTGTAGCTTCCAGGGTTGTAGGAGATGGGAACTCTTAGGCAGAATGTGGCAGGAAGGCATAGAATAGCTGTATGAGCTAGCGTCAGTGAGCATTCTTCAGATTTGCTTCATCTAATAATGCAGAGAATGTGAGGGATGGTGTAGATTGGAGTGAGTCTGCTGCTACGCAACGTAATAGCGTTGCAGGAAGGGAAGCCAAGCTGCTTTCTGTTCGGTCTATATACTTTGATCTGTTAGAGTATTCTTAATGTGTGAGGGATCGAAGTGAGACCATTGCTACGCAACATGATAGTGTTTCAGGAAGTGAAGCCAGACTGGGTTCGGCGGGCTGCAAGAAGGCCTGTCACTTGAACGAACAGTAGCATCTGCGTAGAGGAGTAGTGACGCGAAGATGGCGGGTTGGAAGACTTGATAACAGCTCCTTTGGTGTCCACGGGGTTGAGCCAAAGCAGGCGGCTCCGAGGAAGCATTCGTACAACGGTGCCATCTTATGAGAAGGAGTGTGAATCATACAATTCCCTTCCAACTACGCCACAAAGACCAGTGATGCCCACAAAGCATGACATACTCATGCTTCCTGTCCCATTTCCTGGTAAATTTTTTAAAGATGTTGATTAATGTCTTGCCAAATGTTTGTGGGTTAACAAAAATCACAGGATATCCCTTAGTAGACTGAAGAAGAAAGCCATATGTGGGGGAGGGGTGCCTGATTTTTATCAAATATCATTCTCCCTTCATGCTAAAACAGGTACAGAGCTGGTACTGTTAAACTGAACTTTTTCTCACCCCTATGTGGGTTTGTGTAGAGAGCAGTTTGGTTTGGCCTCTTTCTCTATCTGACTGCTATGTATTTGTTGCAAAAGATAGATTTATTAAGCATAAGAATGCTCAGTTTACTGCCAAGAAGATCTGATTGTACCTCACTGATACAAATTTCTCCAATTCCATATCACAATTCATATGATTAAATAATTTTATAACAATTAATGGAAGAGTTATTGTATGGAAAAATGGTATACTATAATATGCATGACACCCGTTTTTTGGATATGAACTATGTCATATATGTATTGTTTTATGTCTTTAATAAACTACGAAGACAAAAAAATGTTTTATATTCCATGACAATATCCATTCATTGTGCAATCATACTACCTTTACATAATTCAATCTGTTATTACATCCATTAAGTAGAAATCGAAAATGTTCAAGTTGATGCCTGTTGATCGTCACATCATTTTCATAAAACCATAAAAACGATAATTCCATGTGAAATATTGAGTCCATTATGGGTTGTTCATAATTGGCAAATAACCTGCGCCTTTGTTTGTATAGGTGTATCTTCTCGGTTACTTCCACTTGTATCTATTTTGATGTGTTTTACTCCAACAAATGAATTATTCTTATTCTTGTCCCGTTGGAGTTTTTGTTGCCAGTGTGCTGTTAAAGGCAGTTTATGATCTTGGCCCCAAATAATAATCAGATGTTCTCTTATTCTAGTATTCATTACCTCTATTGTGCTAACAGCATTAATTTTTTACACATTCAATAAGGAATACTGAACTTTTAGTTCTACAGTTAATGTGCTCCACAATGTACAGATTGTTATTGCATTCTGTCCTCAACACGTGTTCATTATCCATGGCATATTTGCAGGTATTGTACCACATTTGACAAATCCCCTAACTGGTTCACCATTGAGTAGTTGCATCTGTGTGTTGTCACTCTTACCTTTTCAAGAAAGTGGGGCTAAGTTTGTTTAGAAGGTAAGCTTGGTACTTTAGTATATACAATAGATAGTGTACTAGCGATGTAATTCTTCAAATAATTATCAATTTACAGAACATGCCAATTTTTGTTCAAACATTTACAAAATATGTTACCTCATTGTTGGCTTTTGTAATCATCTCTTTGGTTTCTTTGCATAAGACTGTGTTTTTCAATTTGGGAGTTAACTGTTACTGCTAGGATTTCTTTTTTTGCTTGACCTAAAATGTCTTTTGAATACCCCCATTGTCTGAATGCACTCTCTATGATTGTGGTTTCTAAATCAAACATCCTGGGTTCACTACAGTTTCTATGAGCGCTTATAAATTCACAAGTAGGAATATTGTTGATTATACTTTTCGATGGCAGTTTTGTGGATACAGAATACCACTGACTTCCGATGGCTTCCTAAAAGTTGTGGTTTGTGTTTGATTATTTTTGACATATATATATAGTTACATCAAGAATGTAATATTGTTATTATAATTGCTAGTAATCTATATTCGAAATCTGTAGCTATAATGCAAATCTGCATATTCTAATAGGCCTTGTTGGGAGCCTTTCCGATCAATTTATATATATTGTCAATGTAACAATTCCCTTTTACTACATTTGATGTGAATATGTTGATATCCAGTGGATGCATAATTTCATATACATCCAGAAATTGGTTGGTTAGTAGTGTGCAAAACTCATGCCCATCACTATCCATTTAATTTGAGAGTAAATGACATAATTGAAGATAAATATGTTGTGTTTTAATGCTAATTGAATAGATTATTTTAGCATTTCAAAATGTAGCATATAGTTGTCTGATTTGTCATGATAGAAAAATCTATTCATTTTTAGTGCCAATTTATGGTCTATTGAAGTGTAAAGAGCCTTGATAACCATTGTTACGAGTTCATCATTCTCATTCAATTCAAGTCAATTCAAGATCTCTAATATTTGCATCGTTAGGATTTTATTTTGTAGACTTCTGGTCAGAGAAGCTATTCTATATATGTGTGCATGTTGTCTGTAGTGTATCCAATACCACCTACATTTGGTCTAACCTCTGGCAGGTTATCAAATGTCTTTTGTACTTATGGCAACAAGTAAATGTTTGGCCAATTGGATAATCATTGTTGTTCTTGATCTGAAATGCCTCCTTTACTGTACCATTTAAGTACAAATTTCATGGCAATTGTAATATTTTGTGTGACGGATTCTCTCATCTTTTTACTGCAATATCTCAATGTATTTAAATGTTGCAGAACCATTTTATATAATCAAATTGGTTGAGAATCATGATGTTACCTCCTTTATCTGTTTCTTTGATGAAGGTGTCATCATATTTTGATAGTCTGTCTATGGCTTGTGTCTCATTAAATGTCAAGTTAGTAGATCACTTACACCAATTCCTATTTTTGGTGTCTATAATAGGAATTGTTCTCTGATTACTGCTTGGTGAAATATATCGATTGCAAGTGAAAACAATTCAAAAGTATCATATACTCCCATCCCCTGCAGATCTTAGGGCTGAAAGAACAGCCAAGATTTAGTGAAAATTATATGATTTCATGCATAGATATGAAACATTAAATAATTTCTCCATGAAGTACAATTAAATTCAACAGTATTCCAGTGAATACAATGTGTCTTTATATTTGGTGTCGTCAGTGCAACGCATTTTGGGATTCAGGCTCCCTTCATCACATGCAGTTTAAAGGTCTACAATGTAATATTACAGTCTGTCAGTATAGGGTATAACTGTATTCTTTATATATACAGAAACCGAAACATACCTTTTGGTAATTTGTACAAAAGTATATACATTGTTTAGGACACTTAATATCCAGTTAGCTGTGTGTTATACCTTATATTGAGCTTATTGTGGTTGTGAGTATTAGTGATATATCTCCAAAATATGAAAATATAGCCACTCCCAAGAGTAAGAGAAAATCAATATGTGTAATTACAGGATTGTTTAAAGAACGAGACCCAAAGTCATAATGATATACCATGTGTTGCATTAGTAGCACTAGATGTGTAGCATATAATTGAAGAGTTTGTGAATGTTAATGATAAATGATTTAAGGTTCAAGATAAAGCAACCAAGAAAGAAGAAAACTATCTTGAGTGAGCATGTGCAGTGTTCACTTAAAGGAAATTCATGAGTGGATATGGGTTCTGGTCGTGAAGCAAATGACTTTAAAAAATCAAAAATAAACGGAAACCATTAGGGATAACATTTATAAATTTTCCTTATAAAAATCTGTGTTCTACCAAGGAAAGGAATGTGGCTGGATTACATATATGCTCTCATGGATCTTAAGACCATGTGTGGATGCAATGTACTTGCTGGCCTGAAAGGGAATCAGAAAGTGTATTGATCTTATCTAATGTCAACTTTAATAGTTATGCCTCACAATTAGAAAAAAGTCAATGGCGCATAACATTCTTACCAACGGAAATGCGATAAAATCCTAAAGAATGGGTCTGCGTGTACAAACAGGGAACCCATGAGAGCCTGCGTGTTTATGTAGTTGCTGTGGTGACAGTGCAAGACATTGAAAAAGGACTTGTCTTGTGCTAGTACAGTTGACTTAGTGACATCATATATTCTAGAAGACGGACTTACCCGTGTGGTTGAGATCGAGCAGGATGTTAAAAACAAAGAATGTAAATGCGAATACCTCATGTGGATGGGAGGTTTACACCTGTTTGTTAGTGTATAGAAAATATACAACATGTGAATTGGAGGTAAACGGACAGTTACATGTTCTATAATAGGAAAAACACTGCCCAATCATAGGTTCAGCATACCAATCAACGGAAATAAAAGATGACCGCCATGTGTAGAAACGCATTGAGATAAAGTATAGTGAAAGTATCTGTCAGACTGTCTTGTCTTGTGGTGCACATTTGGATCTTGTATTTAATTTTGTGTGCATTAAGATGTCTGAGTCTATATTAAGGTTCTTAATTATTTGGTAATCTCAGTATCATCTTCCAAGGATAATAATAGTTGTATGGCCTTTATGCCTTTGATATCAAATTGGTTGATCCTAGGAGTATATGGAGCTGTTACAAATGTTTGATTTTATTTGTGAAGAAAAAAATTATTTAATTTTTCAAATCAGTCTGAAGATCATTTGAATTTCCATGTACTCCTTGTGATTGGATGATGTAAAGGATAGGCTTTTACTATGGCCTTTAATTTCTGTTTCATCTAGTGTTCTATGTGATGAATTGATGACCAGGTTTGTTATCAGTCCTGTCTATCAAAAAGTCTTTCTTTCCTGTAAGCCAAGTGGGTTCTCACTCGGGATTCTTCTTCTTTTTCCTCTGTCACTGTCTCCCCTAATTCTTCTACTGCTGAATCTTGTTTTTGCATTTCGGTATTGATGTGTACTGGATACTGAACTCTGACCTGTTTGTTTGTGTGTTTCTTGCTGCCATTTTGATATATCCTTATTTGATCTAAAAAAAAAAGTCATTTGTTGTTAGTATTATTGGGGCGAGAAGAACTGCTGGCAATGGTCATCCATGTATGATTTGATGTGTCTGCTTGTTTCTCACTGCCAGTATAAATATCTGAACATGCTGGTGAGGTTCCTGGAGTACAGTCTCTTGAAGTAATCTTGACATTACTCTCATCATATTTAGGTTGATAAGTGTAAACCATATATTCCCAATAGTTCTTATCATCTCTAACAATCTTCTTTCAAATTCAGATACAGATTTATTTCAATTGAAATCATAAAACCAAAAGACCATAACAAAATACACACAATACATATGATAGTAAGCTTCAGATACAAATGAAATTACTTTAAATTGCAAAAATAAGTTGTAATTTCATCAATCACATTTTAAAACGGGACACAGTTATAATTAAATCATCATTCCAGCATCTATCTAACAAGCTGACTCCTGCATTGCCAAGCAAATTAAAAAAAACACTAGTAATAGCATAGTTTACACCTGCATTTGTCTTATTTCTGCACAATCCCATTGCAAACTTGATGATTGTAAAGAGGTTTTTCAAATGTATATGACAAAGGTCATCGTAAAATTGTCACAAAACCATAAAATGACCTAACAATTCTATATATGTTTTACAATTTTACATTTAAACATATAAAATAATTTATATATGTTGTGAGTTTATCTATATTCTATGTATGTGATTATTTGGATAATAAGAATGCCTTCTAATGTATGTTTTGGTTATCATTTACTTCTCCCCTTCATCCCCCCTTTTTTAAACAAATTTTCCTGAATGTTAATTGTAGCTCCAATTAATGTTGTTTGCCCACAAATCACTTTAGTAGTTACAAAATGTTTTAGATCTAAGAAAGCCTTGTTAAGTGGGAAGCACAGGTATGTTGTACACGTGTTGATATGTGCATGTGTGTTTATACGTTTATCTCAATTTGAACATTCTTCCTATATCACATACATTAATACTAACCAAGCTCTGATTCGGTTATAAAAAATAAATTAAGGAATTTAAATATCAGTCGGCCATTTTTTAGGGCGTTTCAATTATTGTCATTTTATACATAAAGACAGCAAAAGAAATAAACAAATAGAATTATGAAAAACACATCATTGTTAAAAGTAATTACAAAAAATAAAAGCAAATATCAATTACAAAATGATACAAGACTATACATTCCCAACTCACATGCATTCAATATTCATACAAGTTTAACCCATCTTCAGACTAATCATAGTCTAGGGAACCAGATAACTAGGTGGTCCCACTTACAAGGTACTCCAACCCCTACTTATTCTATCTGATATGCTATTTTTTCCAGATTTTATCCGCCACCTGCCAAACTCTAGTTATCGATAAGACAAGAGAAAGCCTATTACCCAACAGGCATTGCAGCCAGACCTCCTCATGTCTGATGTTCTTTAACTCTTCCACGTATTTCCCATAGTATAAAGCATAGGATCCCACCATTGAACTACAGCTAGTCAAACAATACTTTGCTGTTTCTTGATTGTCAAAGTTCTTACACAATCTGCAAAAACATTTGGGCTCGGCAATACCACGCCCTGCATCAGATACTGCTTGCGCTTTTAGTTTACTAAATCTGGCCAGCATAAAGAATATTCTTAGTACAGGTGAAGGAAACTGATGCAAACAATTCTGAGGTTTCCGGTATGTAAAGTACAGCCTTGAAAACATGAAGAGAGATTTCAATGTCCCCATGTATTCATGACTCATGGGTCAATCCCACAATCTCACGTGTTTCTTGAAAGAGTGTAAGACCGTGCCAGGCCATTTTTGCCAGTTTGGGTTCCGAGCTATGATGTCAAAAAACATTGTATTAATATCCTTACATTACAACAGAGGATGGCAGGACTCTTCCTCAATTACTTTCCTGAGAATAGAAAGAATCGAGTTTCCCCCCAAGGTCATCATTTTGATGAATAAATTTCCTCTGTTTAATTTAATAATAGAGGTCAATGAAGATAGCCCCAGCTCTAGTCTTATTATCTTAATGGGCGTGGTCTGGCATGAGCTGAGACAAACCTAGGATTCTTCATCACACTTCCCCTTCTAATGCATTGATCCAGGAATCTTGATTGTAATAAGAGGTATCTACAACATATGTAATTCCTGAAGCCAATTTTTGTCTGTAGGCCTGGATTATTCCCAACAGTCTGTATCCAGCCGTCCTCTGAGCAAATAGTTTCATCATGGACATGGTTGCTAGGCTTGTTGATCTCCGTCTACTAATTAATTCTAGGTCTCCAGTTTTCACTGTCACATCAAAGAACACCTAATTTTCCACTATTTCGATGACCCCTTCCTGGGTGTGTATCACTTTTTTTATCAGACATTGCTCTCTACTAAAACACATGCACTTGGTTTTGTTCATATGTACCACCAAATCAAAGGCCTTTACACATGTCAAAACTGCCAATGAACTGCATTTGATGCCCACATAAAAAACCGCAACATCTTCTGCAAATGCCAACCATGGGACATGCATTTGGCCGCGCCTGGTGGGAAAGTTGTTAACCCTGTGCATCACTAATTCCATGTCAGACAAGAATATGTTAAACAGAATGGGGGCAATGCCACATTCATGCTTCACCCCTCTCCCAATATCTATAGGGGCTGAGAAGTCCATCATTCTGTACAATCTAATCACTGCCCTTGTGTGTACAAAAGCCCTTTTGGAATATGAAACTCTAATAGCTTTGCCCATAGCTTTTCTCAGTTTAGCAGAACAGTCTATGAACAACACATAGAGGGGAGAATTGCCTGCCGTACGCGCTTGCTGTAGGAGGGAATTCAATATAAGAATGGTGTAAGAAGTTTAGAGCCCCAGCCTAAAGCCCATTTGGAGTATACTTAGACTATGGGTTCATGATTGTTGATGATTGTTAAGGTCGTTTTTCAACTTTAAATGACAAAGACCATTGTAAAATTGGCATAAAAACATAAAATGACCTAACAATTCTGTATATATTTTGCAATTTTAAATTTAAAAATATATACACCACTTGAAATATTTTATGAGTTTGTCTATTTTGTATGTATGTGATTATCTAGATAATAAGAATACCCTCTAATTTATTTTTTGGCTATTTCTTACTCCTCCCCTTCTTTTCCCCTTTTTCTAAACAAGTTCACCAGAATGTTAATTGTATCTCCAACGAACGTTGATTGCCCAAAAAAGCCTTGAGAAAGCCCTGTTAAGGCTGATACACAGGCATGTTATACACGTGTGTTTGTGGTATTGATTTGTATTGGATAATGTTTTCCATTATGCAACTGTATTGCATTATGTGCATGTGCGTTTGTAAGTTTATCTCAATGTGAACATTTCTTCCTATATAACAAAACTATATTAATACTAACCAAGCCCTGATTCGTTTTGGAAAACATCAAATCATACATTTAACATATATTTATGTAATACACCCATGATAATAGCAAACCAAATTTAACGGATTTTAATGCATATTTAGGAGTGTTTATTTAACAAACTGACAAATAGATCTCTGCCAGGAGTAAATCGCCATACGCTAAATTACCGTGAGGATTTCAAGCTTATTGATTATTGATTAAATGTATCCAGAGAATAAATGTACTTGATAATCTGCATGCGTCTTTTTGAATTATAAGAAGAATGAATATAGGGCATAGAGTTGCATACCAGAATATGACAAAAGCTTGCAATCTATATGCCTTTAGCAGAAAACTGAACTGTTGTTTGTTTCCTTTTCTCAAGGTTTTCCCTTAAATTAAAACTTGGTGGCACAGCATTTCAATTTCAGCATTTCAATTATTGACACAATTGTCATTGTAATAGACATGCATCTTATTTATTCGCATGACCCAAAGGTAACTCCTAGTACTAAACACATGTTTCCCTGCTAAGAGACTTGCAAATTGTACACAGGCCCAATGCTAATGCAGCATCAGTACACCTGTGTTTAGACATTGAACAGTCAGTCATTCTAAAAAAAAGATTAGATATCTTGAGTTTGCTTTGTAAATCATTTGGAATTGAAGATTTTGAACTTGTAGACATGTTGTAAACATGTTGCTTTTATTATTGAGTTGATCTGAATTTAATACGAATTCTTCAAACATTGCAACCAATTGCATTGATAATATGATACGTTTATTAAGTTACAGCCATATTTCTAATGAGAACTATGGAGAAGAAAAAGGGCCTCATACAGGCCGCAGAATTAATGTGAACTTTGTGTTGGTTAAAGAGGACCAGCTGACATGCCAACATCAGATGTGACTAAGAGGACTCATTTCCAAGCCCCATGGATCACAGAAAAAGTTGTGTACGATACCTGTCTTAAAACCTTCTCTGACCTGCTAAATGTGCTTCTTTGTCAGTTGGCGGATGGACTCCATGCTCTGCCTGAGGAAAAAAAGTGCATGAACCCCAGCATCACATTGTCGTGCTGGCAGTCATGTATTAGAGTCCAAAGAATGTATCCTAATTCATCTGCAGTCTTTAATTGTGGGGGTCATTTACATGTTTTTCTAACACGTGATCAACAAAGGTTTAACCTTGATTTTGCTTGCTGTTCCACTTGTATTATAAGTTACAGGTATGTAACACTGCAGAGGGGTCCCATTATCTTGGAAAGACTGACTTCGATGGTCCCCTCGTTGCAATTAGCACTTTCCTGAAAAAGACACGTTGATGGCCCTCCACAATCAAACCTCTCACTTGTCCATTATCTCAGTGGTGGCACTGGGTGTAGTCAGATGTAGTCTGCAGCGTCTGGTGATGCTTCTGATGCAGAACACAAACTGCAGCAGAATGTGACTGGGCGCTTAGCATAACACAGGATGAGATAGGCTCCCACCTTCAGGATGAGAACTACATCCCAGCCGTTATGCCTGTTGCCTTAAGCCCTGTTGAATGTATTGTGTGTCAGCAATGCTTCTTTTTTTAACATTATAAATACATGCAAACATAGACACATTCCAATTATCCAACAGATTGGGTGCATTTTCTATGAAAGTGGATTTGAGAAAAGCGTTGTATGTGTCTTCTAGTCATGTCAAGTTATGCAGAACCTCTGCACATGACGCATACCCCAGAAGCACACCAAGTACCTTTTAATGAGTTCTCTGTCATCCTTCTGAAGCCAACAAAGCTCGATTGTGCTGGACCTGCCTAAAATACATGTAGATTGAGAAATATTCAAGATGAAACAAAAACCTCTTTTTTCCATCCATGCCACAACTTATAAATTCCGCGCCAGCAAAAATAAAATAACTAGATGGCGCAGGAAGCAGGTCGTACGGAAAAACAATATGGAAGTTGACAATCTTTCATGCAGCCATGATTGGGAGTTCATTATTCATTGTGTTTCTATACAAATGGCTTTTTGTCATCCCCTGTGCAAAGTCACTTTTTAATTTAAATGGAGATGGAAACTGCATTCAAAGGATTACTTTTTTTTTAATAAATGAACACAGATGCATTTCATATCCGTTTTTGATATAAAAAGGTTGAGTGAAGCTGCAGGGAAAGGAACCTGCATTTAATTAATTTAGAGTTTCCTTATAAACAGCATCTAGACCACGCTATTTGATTTTACATTCATGTGGGGATGGTGGCCATTGCAGGTTAATATCTTATCATAAGGCCCAGTTAATTGTTTTTGAAACAGCATAGCCATTAAGTTAACAATGCCCAACACTTGATGTAAATATAATGGATATGCAAAGGAGCGGTAGACAGAGCTCTAATTGGACGACATCTCATATTTCTCACGTCTATTCACGCTTCCCAAATACCAGCAACATCAATTAGTTGTTCATTTTGGACATGTGCGTAAGAATTGTACGGCTTAATAAGAGGCTTGTAAATGTAAACAGACATTTTTAACAACATCCTGTCAAACGGTTACGAAGAGTGCATCTGTAGGAATAAACTGTTTATAAAAATGATGAATAATTACGTTCTAATGTCCATCGTGATTGATGTTGTCGTAAATGAACAACGAGTCGCTTATCGTGCTTCTTGCATGTCAAAACAGCCTTGTGGGCTTCATCTTTATTCATGTAATGATTTGCTCTCTGCAGTTTAAAAGCTTTGCAGGTATACCTGTCAAATTGGAGTCATATTCGGAAATGTGCGGGTTAAAGGGAGATTTGTGGGGTGGCTTTAGAACAAGACAAATCGAAAAGTGACAATAAAAAGCAAAACATGGATGCATTTCAGTTTCATTCCGAAAAATATACTAGCACCCGGAGCTGAACTTTCTGTTTGGCTAAACCAATCAGGATGGAGGATATCTGGCAAATTCCGGGCACTATCACCAGGTAGTTGCTTGTAATCCTCCTTCCCTCCCAGCAGGGCCAAGCAGAACGCTCCCTCTAGGTTGGCCAAGGATCAAATGGTGCCAGCTCGCCACACATTCAGCCTTAATCGCCAATCTATGGGTTTGGAGTGAGCGGCTGAGACACTTCATTCCCATCGGTGTGCCCAGAGAGTGGCCTGGGGTGGAACATGCTACCCGTGCAATCTAATTGGCCACCCCAGGTGCCACCCAATTATCCTAAACTATGATCATTATTTCACTGTGCTCGTACTTCATGCCACCCCTGCATAAGTCAGTGCCCCACTTGGGCCACCACAGTCAAAGAGCCTGGACAAGCCACTGTTCATTCCCTGTACAGTCATTTTCTAGCATCTCTATCCTTGTGACACAGGGTCTGTTCCGGCTCAGTATCATGTCCGCCGTTTACACTGTCCACCCTCTGCACTTAACTTTATAAATATGAAGGCAAGGGAAGGCACATCTTCCCTGAATAAGTCATCCCTATGTGTGGCTATGTTGTCATGGCCTTGCAGTGCAGAGGGGATGCCACTATCTACCTGCTGCCTTTATTGGGGGGGGGTAATCCCCCACCAGGTGCTAATAGCCACTGCACTGGGGATGGGGGAAATTCCCAGGCATTAGAGGCCCAAAGTTCTCCTCAACAAGCTCTCTTAACCTGGAACATTAAGTCAGGCTTCTGGGGACTTAATGCCCAGGAATTTCACCAATCCTTTGGTGCTAAGACTTAATTAAGCACACAACCAGGAAGAAGCTTCTAGATGCATTACAAGTAATGGCAGAAGACCTTCCTAACAACAGTACTTGTAATGATCATGGCTAAAGAAAACGACTTGAGATGAAAATACTTCTAAACCATGAACAACTTCTTTTTGGTTGCAAAGCAAATAATTTTTCAGGTTTGGAGAAAGTTTCCACCAAGTTTTGTTTTCACTTGACTTCCAGTGGCACTGACTTTCTGGTGGAATCAGAATGAAGATGCCAGTTGGAGCAGTTAGGCACTAACAATGCACACATATAGATGGACCCTGTTAGCAATAGAGCTGTGGAAAGGAGATAATGGCTTTAAGATGTATCTGTTGGGGAAAGGTCAGCCAACCAGGCTTTGATCTCCTGGCTGACGCCTTGTCAGATCTCTAAAGCCCCCAGATGATTCTGATTGAATCATCTTTTACCATCTCCATCTGCAATTCATCCAAAAGCTTACTTTAAGCACTATGATAGTATGAGTGCTGGGGCAAGGCTGGAGACAGAACACGCAAAGATAGATGGACATGAAAAATCAGAGGGAATCATTTGGCAATGAGATTAAGCTAGAAATGAACACTGTTGATGGCAGCACAGACTTGAGGCTTGACTAAAAACGCTTGATCAAACTGGAAACACAGATTGTTAACCCACTTGATCCGAATGGGAGCAGCCATATGTTCACAATCCCAAGGGAAAGGCAGTGTGGATGGCAAATCCTGTTAGCTTGAAGAAGGACTAGTGTCTGTCCTGCGTTTAGGCAAAGTCTACCTTCCAGGACCAAACGAAAATGCCTTATTCCCTCAAACAAGGAGGACATTAACATCTACCGTAGGTTATCCGTGCACATCTAAAAATGGACACTTCAATTCTCGATCAACCTTTCCAAAATCTTCATGTAGGCATTAAGGAGCAATGGGGAGAGTGCCAAGCTTTAGGAACTCAATCAGGGACCACAGTCACACTGCCTTTCAAGAAAAACATGATCCAGCACAGTGCCAAGCACAGTGCCAAGCAAACCAATAAGCAATGTTAATGAGAAGGAAATAATGATCTAGCATCATATGCTTATAGTGTGAAAAGCTATTGACTCTAACCCAGGCCACACCAGCCTGCAGCCACGTATGAAACATTAATGTTAGTATTTAAAGAGATACATTTCACAAATGTGCATTCCAGCTATTGTATTTATTATTCTTATTAATATTAATATTATTATTATTATTATGATGTTCATGGTTGCAAAAAGCATTAATATAAAATATCCAATATTTAGTCAAAAAAAGAGAAAAGGACAATTCATCATTATCATCATCGTCATTCATGTAAACAAAAAAATACAGATTTTATAAAAACAACATATTGCTATTAAAATGCAAGATAAAAACTCCAAATACAGTTACATCAAAAATTTATTAGTTTATTCTTACTAAAAAAATGCAGCACTGCAAATGTTACAGATTCTTTTTGCGTAGGGACTCAGTCAATAATTATGACGGATTATGGATAAAATTGCTAAAGTGCAATAGATGTAGGTTAATTAGAATTGGAAAAATTAGAATCAAGTGTTACAAGGTTTCAATTTCATTTGTTCAAAAATGGCACCTTGCCTTTGACAACTGCGTTTTTTCACCTATCACATTAATATATTGGTGGGGAGCAAATTAAACCTAAACTTCATGAAGCCCTTTCAGAATCGTGGGCAATGGGAAAAGAAGATATAAGTAGCTAAAAGACCCAATTTTGTATGTTTCCATTTAAAATCACTGCAAAGCTTATAGTTCCTACTGTTTAAATCTTACTCAATTTCAAAGTAGTCATTGTATGAATAAGTCCCTCTTCTGAGCCAACTTTATGCAATTATCAATCCTACCATTTTTTCCTTCGATTTTATAAAGAAGGAACTCCTCATATAGAGAGTTCTTGGGAGGTAATAGTAGATTTCTACAGAGTGAGAAACGTTTCCATTCTGCTCTCGAATTCAAAGATACCCGGCCCAATTCAAATCGAATCCATGGCATAGTAACCAATTGGGGCAGTGACAATGTTTCCCTCCAAATTAGGCCTTCCAATGCTGTTAGATCATACTCATCCAAAAGATGATATATTCATGTACCATAAATAAATGCTGGAATGACCTTGGCTCCACAAAATGTCACTATTGGCCATAATGTAAATTTCCCAAATGTATAACTGAAGTAATTAATTTGGATAGCTAGTTGAATGGCTTTGCTTCTAAGCTTATTTACGAGTATTTTTTCTTGGGGTTTTGCAGGAATGTTTATGTTCATTGATCCTCCAACTACATTTCTCTAACGTTTGGGGTTTCCTTGAACTTAAAATCTTCCTTTTATTATAGTTGATCTCCAAATCATTCATGCATGCATAGTCAGAAAAGACTTGTAGGAGTAAGTCTGTCTAGGCCGATTTGAGTATTGTCCATATGGAAGACATCATCAGCATAAGTTATGCAAAATATCTTAACTCCAAATATTTTTGGAAAAGTAAAAGCTTCAAATTCAAATCAGGGCTTTTAAATATTGTAATCCATCTTCATGTAGAGACTGCAATAAGAGTCAGATTGGTCATGCATTATTCTGTGTCTGAGGCTATATACACTTATCAAATGTTTAAAGCATGCATCCATGATCCTCGCCTATTTAATTTATACATGGTGGACTTGGGTGAATCATTGGAAAAAGTAGCTTTTACTTTTCCAAAAATAGTTGGAGTTAAGATATTTTGCATAACTTATGCTGATGATATCTTCCATATTTAATTGAAGGACAGAGAAAGATATGTGGGCACTGAGGTTCGACTTAGATAATATTACAGATAGACTAAAAGTAGTCAGTCCGTGCTCCAGGTCCCATTGGGTTTTGTAACTGAGTGCTTTGTGGCCCAAAATTCTAAATTCTTTATTTGAGCAACTTATTATATATTTTAAGGAGGAGAGGAAGGAGGGGTAAGAGGAGATGAAATGGATATGGAGAGGTAGAGAGTTCCAATGTAGGGGGCGAGGAGATGAAAGGATCAGAAGCGGGAAGGGGCACAGGGTGGGGGAGGAACAGAGAGGAGGAATAGTTCACAGGAATAAATGTAATAAAACAACACAAATAATAAGTTGTTCAAATAAAGAAATTGGAATTTTGGACCACAAAGCACTCGGTTTACTCGAACCTCAGTGCCCACATATCTTTCTCTGTCCTTCAATTAAAAACTGTGTTAGTACTAGTGTACATCTTGGAAAACGGTTCTATCTTTATATCTAAACTTTGTGAGTTTTCAGTTCTATTAACTTGTTTCCAGAAATTGATATCTGATTTATTTATCAGATATCTCAGTAGACATTTTGTAACGCTCACCTGATTCCCGTAGAGGCGCCAGTCTTGACTGGGCGTATACCATATCTGCAAAAGTGATGTGTAACACACGGCTGGCTCTTTGGGCTGGACCTCTGTGCACTGTATGTCTGACTTGAAGGGTAAGATGTCTGCAGATAGAAAATATGGGATTAAGGAACTGGGTTATTGAATGTCTCTCTCTTCTTCCCTTTCTCTTCTCCTGTAGAACCCCAAAGGTTAACGCTCTCACCTTAGGTAAGTGAACGCCGTGCTCTCCATTAGCCTCGGGGCAGGGTGCTGTAACCAGTTTCTTCACTGGATAAGGGGAGCAGGCCTCTTGACTTCAGAGCACTGCTGTCCGTCGTTTACTGCACGAACGGTAAGTTTCGAGTAATTCTAATGTCTTTAAAGTCTTTAGTAATGATGTTTCTTGTTTTGCAGGGTTCCGGCGATGGCGGATGACGGGCTGAAGTGAGTTGAAGATGGAGCCCGTGTGATGAATAGAAGCGCCTGGAAGCACGTAAGTAAGCGCTTGTTGCCTGCTTCACGATGCGCTCTAACTGTCTTTTTATTTTGCAGGTACAAGTTCGGAGCGGCTGCAGGGCGCCGGAATACCCACTGGGTTTGATGTGGAAAGGAGTAATGGCACGTGAGTATTAAAGTTCCCCAATGTCTTTAAACGCACCTTGTTTTGTCTTTCAGATGCGGGATGCAGCGCCGAAGGCCTCCGGAGCGTGCGAAGAGTTGGTAAGCTTTTGTCTTGCAGATGCCGGAATGCAGCGCGAGGCGTTGGTGACAGCCGATGGACCAGGTAAGTGAAGAGCTGTCACTGAAGACCGTAATGCTAACCTGTTCTTTCTTGTCTTTATAGGTGTTGCTGAAGACTGGATTCAGGATGGTAAGCCTTTTTCCTTAGGCCCAGGATCAGATGCAGAAGACACGATGAGCGTTCTGCTGCAGAGGATGCAGAATAACGCAAAGCAAGATTCATCCATCGGGTGTGGTTTAAATAGCCTCCTGTAGTGCTTAGGTGTCTCCTTCCACAGCCACGCCTAGGTAAGAAAAGAGTTCCTGCTTTCCAGAAGAGTTCCAGTGTTCTGAATCTAGGGAGTGGCTCCTGCCCCACCCAACAGGAAAAGTAGTTACAAACAGAAGAGGATCAGAGGCTCAACTGCGAGGCAAGTAAGCAGCATGGTCTGCTGCAGGTAAGTCCACCCAAGCATTATGAGCCCGGCGCTTCCAGCGCTGGGACTGGGCATATTTATGAGCCTGGTGCCACTGGCGCCAGGACTGGGTCCAAAAGGTCGTTGGCACTCGGAACCTGGGTTATGGATCTGCTTCCAAGGGAGTTGGGAAAACCCTGACCTTTTGGAAGCAGAGATCATGACACATTTTCCACCATTTTGATAGTGTTCACTCCATAGATATTAGAGAGAATTCCTGCATTGCTGACAAATTAGTCCAATATGTTTGTTTTTATTATTCAAGATGTGCTTCTCTGATTTTGTTCCTCATCGCCATCTTGTTATCCTGAATTTCTTTAAGATAACAGTGATGTTGATTTGTATGATAACGTTGATTACAAACAATAGTAGATTTTTTTGTTAAACACCACGAAAGTTGCAGGTGGCAATTCTTCAATCTGCCATTCACTAGATGTTGTATCAACAATCCTCACCATTTTGTTATTAAACACTGTAATCGTCTTAACATTCCAAACTAGCCGATTCTCCCCCTGTTTACCAACATATTCTTTGGAACCCTCATCTTTTTAGTCTCTCTGGGTTCTATAAATTGTGCCCTCAAAAGCTCATGATCGCTATAGTCCGATTTAATAATAGAAAAGGATAAGCAACTATGAAATAATAATTTCCAAATGAAAACATAACCAATACATGATCCCTCTGAACCTCCATGCCATGGATTTTTGGGGGTTAGATCCCCCTGTATGTTTCTATTTAGTCAAAAAAGATTCCATTCTGTAAAAAGATTTATCCAGGCAATTCCAATGTTCAATTGTTTCATAGCATAAGACAAAGACCATGTCACCAAGTCTGTTTAAATGTCATGCTATTAGGATTTGGTCATTTGGGAAATGTTCCTTCCAATTAATCAGAATCTCCGATAATTGAGTAAGGAAATCTTGTATTTCCAAATGTGACTGTGACCAATATACATTCATAAATAGTATTTCATAGTGGTCATAAGCACAACTAAGCAACTAACATGTAGTGCTAGCAGGCCAATAGATGTGTTGGTAAAATATCTCCCTTAATAGGCACTTTGATTTAATGGCTCTCAGTAGGCACCCATAAGGTCTACCGATCAAACCTGGCTTTGCATTTTGCGCATTGGTGATATAACCATCCAATTGTGCAATCCCATATGAAAACATACTGTGAATCGGGTCTGCTGTGTGTTAATTAAGTCTCTTAGCTCATAACGATTTCATAGTTACTCAAAAATGTACATAGTTGGGGATCATGTATCAATTTGTTAAAGCCTTTTGAGTTCTATGAAATCATCTCCAATGAGGAAAGCATACTAATAAACAGGTCTATTCATAACTGCATTGTTAGTATAAGTAGTTAGTGCTGAGGTGTGCTATGACTAGTCCGTAGCATCTATATGTTGATCATTTAACTGTTCAGCCATCCATACCTTATGACCTGAGTTAATCCCTCTATGACAGTGTATTTAAATGTCTGCATAATGCTTATTACTTAATGATTTTTTTGTCAATGTTATGCTTTACAAATTTAACTTGCTTCTTGAAAGATAGTACATCATATCCCCTTTGTCTCAAATCATCCAGTGTGGCTGGGTTGATATCATGAATAATGCATGAGGGTACATCAATTACCACTCTATCTGTTCATTTATCATCAAAAAAGTCCCCCAATTCAATGTCTCTAGGTGTCACTCGAAGGCACAGCAGTACATTCATAAGGACAAGGATATTCTGTTAAGGATCAACTTTGCGTCAATAGGTATTATAGACTCAACTTTCAATTATGACTCTGATTCCTTATGCATCATAATAAAATGAGGAGTTTGGGGCAGCTGCGATTCCTACCCCTTGTAAGACTGAAATTCTCCAATCGCCTAAAGGCATATGGAAGCATTTGATTTCCAGAGGTATTTTATCAATACTTGGCTATGGTACCTGGTAAATGTACATTCTCACTATTGACTTTTTCAGCAGTCTCTTGTGAAGCTCAATTCAAAATATGTACAACAATACTGTAGTCCATTCATCAATATTATTATAGCAATGTGCATATAAATGTGTTTGCTATACTGCACCATGAAGGAGCAGGGCCTGAAGGTCTCTGGTGGCCCACAAGATCTTGACCTGTCTGGATAGGGCAAATAAGCAGATTCAATGTGTAGGTCAAGACACCTGGGCCTAAAACTGTCACTTTGCCAATTTCCCCAAATGTTGAAGTTTTAATGTTTACTTCGCCCTGTGACAGTAAGCTCTTCATGGGAATAACATTGGCACTTGGCCAATTTTCCAAATTCCAATTTTTGGACAGTTTCAATATATATATTTATGACTGAAATAAGCAATTATTCCGATTTTTTAAACATAGGTTTTTCTTTTCCATGTGAGTACTTTTAAGAGACACCATGATGTATTTTTGTTAGGTTAGCCTTTCAATCTTTTCTGTGCTGGGTACAAAAGAGTTTAGGGTGGTACCGAGTTTTGATGCAGTAACTTGTGTTGCCCCTCACACCTCTCTAGCCAGGATACGTGGATCCATCAACGCACAGAGAAAGGCCAATGTGAGATGTTTTACCATTTATCTTTTTTTACCCATGGCTCTAGACCAATTTTAGTCTGTTCTATTCTGAGTTAACTACACAGAGAAGCCATGGATATTTTGAAAATGTTTGTAATCATTTCCATCTAACAGGTTATCCAGAGGTTGGTCTGTATAACCTCACCTGTCCCCTGAATTGCCAATCCACAGCATCACAATTGTTATATGATTTTATTTTTTACTGGGTCACAATGGCTGCATACACACTTGTGATTGGTACTAGGCAGTTTTAACATTTTGTAAGAGTAGGATGCCGCTGCTTTATTTGCCCAGATAAGGAACTGTTTTATCACTGGAATGATCTATATATAAAATAATCTTCAGGTACATATATATATATAAACAATAACAGTTTGTACTTTGGTTATAATATTCTAATAATGGCATCATAATATAGTCTATGGTGTACTAGATAATACTTAGATTAATAAAGAATGCATCAACTGCTGACATTCTTTAAAACGCATGTGACTTGCTATGCAAGGGGTAACTGCATAGATCAAGGTAGAAAGGCAGATTAGTCTCACTTTCTTAAGAATATAATTAGTGATACTGTGTGAGGATCCCCCCATCTGGGCAACCTGTAATGGAAACTTTAGGGTGTACCTTAGCGTGTCGTTTACAACCCAGTCCATAAATGTTCAATAATGTTCTGCTTTACTTCTGCAGCTTCCACCACCCCAAAGCACCTGAAATCCCACAGGAGAACAGGTTCCAAGACGAGTCTGGGACCCCTGGATGATTCCTGAGGCTGGACTATACTCTTCCTCATCATAGTACCGTTGGTGCCTTGTCAGGCTAAGACGTGGAGGTCCTTTGCTTCACTCAATGGGACCCCTTGAGGATGCACCCCCTTTGCAAGAAGGAGTCACTGGGAGGTCGAGGCCAGGTGAAAAAGAGGAACGAGACAGTGTCGGAAAGGCTGCACTCTTGGCCTTCACAGTGGTCGCAGTTGGCTGGGTGTTTCTTTAGCTGTGGGTGTCCCTCAAAAGTGAAAATTGCTCTGGACTCCGAAAAGACCGGGCTGAAGGGGGTATGACCATTGGGGACCTGGGATCCCTTTCATTGACAATGTGTAAAGTGGTAAAATTAGGTGTTAGGTTTATGGAATTTGCTGTCTACTGACTTTTGGTTCTTCAGTGCTGCAGTCACAGCACGAACCACTGGATGGCTTCTGCTGACCTGGCCTTGACCTCTGGACTGTACTACAGCTCCTGACCAAGGCTGGACTCTCGAGACATCTTTGATTTTAGGTGGTGGGAAACCCACTGACAGACCTTGCTCTGCACACAACAAACTGGGATCTTATTTGGTGGGAAAAAGTGATCAGATGTTCTGTCAGGGATGTCCCTTGAAAGATGCTTTGATCGGATGAACCTTCCCAGCTCCAGGTGTCAAGCAGCACCATGCCAGTGTGCCCCCTCTTCTGGTCTCATGAAGACCCCTTCTCCGGACTGCAGGCACACAGGACTGACTTCCAGGGTACTTCTGATGACGAGTAGCAAGGGCACGATGTGCCCTGGGAAGGGGTGTCTAACCAGGTCCTCTCTGGATTCTGTCCTTGGTTTAGCTCAGCCGTCTTCGGATTCCTTAAAGAAATGCAGCTGCAGACTCCTTCCACTGACTGGGCCCAGGATTTAAGCTTCAGTTTTCAGCTTCCACTTCAGAACAAATTGGTGCATGAGGGGTCTCTAGTTATACACACGTGTTCCCTATTCCCTCAGGCTGACCCGGGCTCAGTCAGCCAATGATATGATATGATATGCCAATTGTAACGCGCCTATACACAAGTGTTTCAAGGCGCGAATCATACATACATACATCATACAATCATACACAAGTTCATTCATGCAGGCAGCCAATCAGGCTCACAGGCATTCAGACCATTCACCCAAATCAGAAACCCATAATACAGAATATGGATTGGAGTAAGCACCCAACCTTTCAGAACACTACACTGTATTCACCAGTTTCAGTCTGGGCTGGCCCATGCATTCTGTCACTTAACCAAAACCAGACACCTCAGTCTGACAGGAGGCAGCCCCAGAGCATATATGATCTTTTCACCCAGCTGCCAACCATGGGAAAAAAGGATAGAGTTAGGGCTTCCCATGACTTTGAGAAACAAGTTGTAAAGGTAGTAGAAACCAAGATGCAACACTGCCCATCTCACCTTTGTCCAGGAATCCATTGATTCCTATGGCAGGGTCTGGGTGTCCCAAAAATGGAGGACACTAAGAACCAATGTCAAGTTAGCAGGTATCTGCCACCAACCCATACCCTGCTCTGTGGGCAACACACAGGTGGTGCCCAAAATCAGACACAAGGGGTAAAAGTGTGTATCCCCACCTCTGGGGTGGGTGTTGTTCACCAAAAGAAAAAATGAGGAGCTGCACTGCCGGAAGTCCAGGCTGGACCTCAGTGGCGGAAAACATATAGAAAACATACACAGAGAAGTGGTAGTACAAGGACTAGGGGGCCCTGTCCCTCAGAAAGGCATTTCCAGCATCACATAGAACTTATTGATGTGGTTCTAATTATGATTATAAAATACACTATTTTGCAAGTGTAAACAATTATTAGTTTAGTGATGAAAGTGTGGGAAGATAACATCTAAGGTTTATCATGCAAGGGTAATAAGCATTGATTCATAGAATCACCAAGAATGTGGACCCATGGTAATATTGCTGCCCACTAGTAAGCCTGTCTATTGGAGCGCCCACACGAGACCCTGACTTGTGTGCCTCTGTGGGAATATCCACATAAGGTGTTGACTCCCTTGCATCTGTGCTTGTTGTCACAGATGAGGCCATTGATGGCCCTGCCACTCTCCTGAGGCCTTTCCCAAAGCCTCAGCCCCCACCAACTTGGGTTATTGGTAATGTTCTGTGGGTTGTTCCATGAATCTACCTCGATAAACAGCATAATGTATCCCCCACCTCATCATCCTCTTGCCAAGAAAAAATGCATCCTCTTCCTTCACCTTACCTTGTTCCCCTTTTCCCTAACTCTTCCATATTGCAACCAACATGCCATGACATTTTCCACAAATGACCACACAGAGAACGATGCTTGTGATCAACCCGAGAAGCGGAACATGTGTTATCCTTTGAGTACTAGAGCACAACATCAAGTGGAGCAACAAGTAAACAATGAAGAGAGAAAAACAGTACCTGAAAAACAAATGGGAAAGTGTAAATCATTTTTGTGTTATGAGTACTTTGGGGATATGAACAGAAGTAGTATCCATTTTTTACTTATTTTTTAAATTTTATAAGGAAACACAAAAGGAGAAAGGCACAAGAAACAAAGGCACACACCTTTTATTTATTTTTTATATTGGAAAACTGAAACAACACACAATCCCACACTGAACAGGAAAAGTGGTACAAGAATGGATTCAAAAACACACTTAACAGCAAGGAACTACAAAAAGAATGAACAACAAACAAAAAACATAACAAAACATCCTCCAAGTTTGAGTGTACACTGTGTAACAGCGTCCCTCACAGCCTAGCAAAAACCAAAAAGGAAATGGATTTCAGCTGGTCCTTATGTAGGGGAGCATAATATTTTTGAAGATTGGCTGATTGGTTGAATGAACTCAAGCAAACTTGACAAATCACCAGAGAGATAGCCATATTTGGTTAGACAAACTCAGCGAATAAACCCATTATTGGCCACTAGATCTGGCACTCTTGATTAGACAACAGATCATTGCAAGACAGCTACACCCTCTCCACAAGTTCATTGGGGATTGGTCAGTGCAAATAACATTCTGCTTTGTGTGGTAATGACAAATCTTAATTAAAAAATTCATCCACTAACATAGATTAAAATTTGGTTCATACAGGCTTAGTCAACAGCTAGAGTATGTGTAGGGAATAAGGCAGTTTGAACTTCAGTTTGTTTTTTAAATATCATTATAGTTTTTATTACAATTCAAAAATCAGTATAATCAGTATAATGCCTCTCCATACCCAGTGCATTGACAAACCATAAAACAACAATCCCTTGCTCACACCCATTGACGTAATTCAATAACATGCAGTTCATTAACATAATCCATTCATTTACTTACTTACATCCCAGCCCCAAATGCCCTCCCAGCAGTGGTTCTTACCCAAAGATTCTGCAACCAACCCATTCTTCACCTTGTCCTTGTTCCTTTCTCGTGCAATTCTCCTTTAAACCTTCTTCTTCTTCTTCTTCTTCTTCTTCTTCTTCTTCTTCTTCTTCTTCTTCTTCTTCTTCTTCTTCTTCTTCTTCTTCTTCTTCTCCCCCCCCCCATTCAGGACTTTAAGTCATCAAAAGATGGGGTAAAGCATGACATGCATGACAGGGGGGAGAAACAAACCCCACAAAATCTAAGTAAACAAGTAAGTAAAGTAAATAACCTCCCAGCAGTGGGACAATGTTCTGTTAGCTTCCTACTAAACATATATTGATCTATTCTTCATCAGCAAAAAAACCTTCATATGCCCATCAGCATAATCACTGTCTTTGGTCCACTTTTTATTCCCCATCCAGTATCTACTGCTCTCCATTTCCCTGTCCACTAACCCCCACCTCCTGACCCCCATGGTCTACCGCTGTCCAACCTCCACTCCTGCATTCCTGCATTCAGCACAACTCCTGCATGGTATCCTGGCAGGGACGAGCTCTACCCTCGAGACCTGCAGGGTCATCCAGGCCTTAAATCTGTTGAAAGAGTGAGTGAGTGAATGAATGAGTGAGTGAGTGAGTGAGTGAGTGAGTGAGTGGATGAGCAGAGATAAGGGGAGAACGTTGGAGTGAATGTAAAGTGAGGCATGGAGGGAATTAACCATGATACAAGAGAACTGTATGGACTGAGTATGTAAACTGTAGAAACTCCCAACCAACCAAAAACCAACAACCACTACCTCTGTAACTGGGGGAAACCTTACCCAGCAACTTACCTATGGTGAGCCAAAAGAGTAGAGAGCGTACCTTCCCTCCCCCATTTCATTTTCCATGGTGTCCAGGTCTAAATATTCTCTAAACCTTCAACTAGGCACATCCCCTCCTCTGGCCCTCTCCAAGTGAGTTTTCTTTCACCTTCACAACCCAGCCAATCTCTTCCGGGAACCCAGTAGTGAGTCTCCTGATGCATTGCCTATCTGCACCTCCATCATTGCAGAGTCAAGTGTTTGCCCCACGTGCACATGAATTCTGCTTCCCTTCTGTATATCAGTCTTTCATACGTCGTCACCTTTATCATCTACCCTTCACACGTTGCTGCTCTGGTATACTTGGTGTGCCCCATAACCTCAATATACCTTGCTTAGACACCAACAGCACTGTGCTAAGCCACTTCTTTTCCAGAGCGGTAAAACCCTCTTCCCGCGATCTATCCCCTAATAACCGTAACTCCAGGTAGAGATGTAGTGTTTTCCCCAGCATTTCCTGCAGCAGGCCGTGTATTTCCATCCAGAATACTCATATTTTTGGGCATAAACATAGCACATGCCAGAGGTCAGTCTCTTGTGCAGTGCATCTCCAACACTTGGCTTGTCAGCTAGGCCCTGCCCTCTGCAACAGCTTGGGGATCCAGTACCACCCTTGCAAACTTTTGAACTTTGTTGGCTTGAGCCGCACCTCCAGACTGCCTGTGGAATACTTGTTGCCACCTCTTCACTAATCTGCATGCCCAGCAGCCCCTGCCACCTTTCCACTACTCCCTCTCTGGTCCTGTCACTATACAAGCAGTCCCTCAGCCCTGACTTTTGAGCCCCCCCTAAAGCCTTCCTCCCCTTCCTTCGCTCAATCACTGCGGCTACTATCGTGATTTCTGGCTCACAGCACAGACCTTATTCGAACTTCCGCCACGCTGTGCCGAAGCTGCATATATTGCCACTGTGTGAATTGCATTTGTCTACCAGTTCCACATGGCTAAGAAGCCTATCCCCATCAAAAATATCCTGAAGATGCCTTATTCCATTTGTTGCACACTGTGTCCATGCTATGCCTTGCCCTCCAACTATAATGCCCCAGTTATTTCAGATTAGGGCCACCTGGTGCCAGTAGCAATCCACTTTGAGCAGGGAGTGTGCATGTTCCCATGCCTTTACTGTGGAGTGAAGGATTCAGTGCTTCGAGCCCTTGCGCATTTGCGTTTCTTATGCACTGCTCTTTCGTGGCCCATTTTAGCATCTCCTCTAGCTCCCGCTTAAAGGCTGCTACTTGAGAAATCTGCTACACCAAGTAATATCATTTCATATTAGGTAAAAGAAGCCCTCCCGCCATCAGTGGGGTTTGTAGTTTGTCTAGTTTGTGCCTCTGCTTCATGCTCCCCCACACAAAAACCCACTTCCCCCTCAGTTTCATGAGTATAGGTGGGACTTCCAGGGGTAGCAATGCACATACATAATTAAGCCTTGCCAATCTGCACTCTCCCCCAGATGGACAGGTCTAGAGACTTCCATGTGGCCATTTCCACCTCAATGTTGTTCACACCCTCTCAGTATTGTCATTTACAATGTTCACCAGTCCTTGATTAAAATTCACCCCCAGGTATTTCATTCCACTCTCTATCCAGCGAAAGTTGTGATACGAAACACTGGCCTTCATGGTTTTCTTATTTTGCAGCATCACTTCACACTTATCCCAGTTTATCTTGTAACCGGAAAAGGTAGTCAAGATTTTCACCACCTGTGTCAAGGCTGCTATGGAGTCCCCAGGTTTTTTTGATTGATTGATATTTTATTTCTATTGCGCTCGTACACAAGTGTTTCAGAGCGCAACAAGGCAAGGGAGGGGAACAGGAGAGAACAAAACAGCGATCTTACTAGGCCCAGTGACATTGAAAATGCGCAAGTGCATGGGAGAGGGGGGTGGAGAAAAGTGCATGGAAGGGGGGGAGAGGTGGAAAGTGCGAAGCAGAGGAGAAACAGATAAATAATAAATAAATAATAAAGGCAACAAACAGTGGTAATGCAGCCAGCAATTTGCAAGTGCTAGGTTTAAGGCAGCAGACAGGGTAGGTCCGATAAGTGCAGGAAGAAAAAGGGGGGCTGTATGGGTACAGATACAGACCCCAGTGCATGGGGGTCCCGGAGGCAGTGCGGGAGGGTGACAGGATGAGCACGTACCTGGGCCCAAAAGACAGAGGGTGGCCAGGTGCACGGTGCCAAGAGAGAACAGATCAGTAGGAGAGAGGGGGAGCGAAGGCAGAAGAAAAGAGGAAGGTCTTGAGGTGCTTCCAGAACCAGAGATGGTTCTCAAGTTTTAGAGTGGCAGGGAGGCTGTTCCAGAGGGAGGCCCCAGCCGAAGACAGAGATCTACCCCCAGCTCGTTTCTTAGAAAAACGACTGACCCTTAGTGAGTTGGAGGTAGAGGAGCAAAGAGCTCGAGAGGGGAGGTATTTGCGGAGGGATAGCTGAAGGTATTTTGGACCCAGGCCCCAGAAAGCCTTGTGGACAATGCAGAGGGTTTTGAATTTAATCCTTGCATCCACTGGGAGCCAGTGAAGAGATTTCAGAGCTGGAGAGATACGATCCCAGGGATTGAGGCCAAGGACAAGTCTCGCAGTCCTGTTCTGGATTAGTTGCAGAGGGCGGAGAGTAGAGGCGGGTAGATTTAGAAAGAGGCTGTTACAATAGTCCAAGCTAGAGAGAAACAGAGCTTGAGATACCATGAGCTTCTGGGGGAAGGAGAGGAAAGGCAGAGTACCTCTGAGGAGGTACAGTCGGAAATTTGACTTTTTAGAGACCTCAGAGATGTGGGCAGAGAAGGAAAGGGTGGAGTCAAAGATGACCCCAAGGTTCTTAGCCTCGCAGGTGGGTGTAGGAGGAGGGCCAAGGGAGGTCGGCCAGAGAGTGAGGGGAAAGGTGTGCTGGCATTCAGACAAAGATCATTGGCGGCACACCAATCTTGAATGGCAGTTAGGCAATCAGAGATGAGAGAGGGAGAGGAGGTGGCAATGGGCAGCCTGAATATGAGTTGAGTGTCATCAGCGTAGCACTGGAAATTTGATCAGAAAATGGCAATGCAGTGGGCGAGAGTTGCCAGGTATTGGTTGAAAAGCCAGGGTGAGAGGTTAGACCCATGGGGAACACCACAGGTAGAGAAGAAGATAGATGAAAGGAAGGACCCAAGTTGGACCTAGGAGGGTCGATCTGAGAGGAAAGAGGTCAGCCAGGCCAAAGCCAGATCAGTGATACCCAGGTTTTCACGGAGACGGTTGAGCAGGATGGTATGGTTGACTGTGTCGAAGGCAGAAGAGAGATCGAGGAGGATGAGGACAGAGGGAATGTTAGAGTCAAGGTTGGTGAGCAGATCTTCACAGATGTTTAGGAGAGCAGTTTCCGTGCTTCTGGCAGCTCTGAAGCCAGACTGGTGGTCATGGAGACAGCCAACAGAATTGGAATGAAGGTTAAGCTGAGAGATGGCCAACTTTTCCAGGAGTTTGCCAAGAAAGGGAGTAATGGAAATTGGGCGATTGTTAGCTGGACAAGAAGGATCAGCTGTGGGTTTCTTGAGAAGAGGATGCACAAAGGAGTGCTTCAGAGGGGAGGGGAAGGATCCAGAGGCAAAGGAGTGGTTGCAAAAATCAGCAAGGGCCGGAGCGAGGGTGTCAATGTGGTCCTTGATGGTTTTAGAGGAACAGGGATGAACATGTTTTGAAGAGGCTTTCATAGATCGGCCTTGTCTAGCAACCTCGTCAGGGGTGAAAAGAGGAAAGGACGAGAAGGATGGTGGGAGGGTGATTAAAGGAGGGTCAGCAAGCACAGATGGAGAGGGAAGAGGAGGAGTGTGGGTGGAGAGGGTGGACAGGATGTCCTGGGTTTTTTAAATGAAGTGAGAGGCAAGGGCATTGCAAAGAGCCTGGGAGGCAACAGGAGGGGTAGAGACTGCAGCAGGGTTGGCCAGCTCCTTGCAGATTTTAAAATGTTCGGCCGATTTGTTAGATGCCGCAGAGACACGAGCTTGAATGTGGACTCTCTTCTTGGTGAGGACAGAGAGTCGGTATTGCCTTTGTAGCAGGCGACAGGCCAGTTTGTCAGAGGATGAACAGGAAGTCCTCCATTTCCTCTCAACTACCCTACACTTACCTTTAAGTGTAGCTAGGTCAGAGTCATACCAGGAATTGCACTTGGCTTTGGACTTCAAACGGATCCTCATGACAGGGGCAAGAACATCAAGAGTATCAGACATTGAAGAGTAGAGCAGAGACAGGGCTGTATCAGGATGAGAGACAGCCAAAGGTGGAGGGGGGAGAGAAAGTGGCGGCAAAAACCTCAACTGACACACGCTTCATGGGCCGGATGTCCGAGAAGGTAGGTGGCAGTGTTGGGGTAGGCTTGGCTTGGGGGGAAGAGAGGGAGAGATGAGATGAGAGGAGGGAGTGATCGCTCCAGGAGAGAGGAGTGGTCAGAGGGATGGAGAGGGGGAGGTCAGAGGAGATCAAGACATCGAGTGTGTGCCCTGCAGAGTGAGTCGAGCCAGAGGGGAAGATGGACAGGGAGAGGGAGTCACAGAGGTCACGGAAGAGTACAGAGGAGGAGCAAGGAGAGTCTAAATGTATATTTAGGTCCCCGAGGAGGAGGAGTTGAGTGGTAGAGGCCAGGAGGGAGGAGGAGAGGTCTGCCCACTCAGAGAGAAATGAGGTGATTTGACCAGGAGGCCGGTAGATGGTAACCACAGTAAGAGAATGGGTAGGCGAGAGAGAAAGCCTACAGATAAGGCATTCAAAAGAGAAGAAGTAGGTCTGAGTGGGAATGATAGAGGCAGGAATCCACTCAGGAAATATCAGGGCTACTCCCCCTTCGGACCGGGAGGATCTGGGTGCTGAGAGGATCTTGTAGCCATCAGGGAGGAGAGTGTCAAAGCTCGTAACAGAGCTGGCCGTGAACCATGTCTCAGTAAGACCAAGGACATCAAGGTCTAGTTCTTCAAGGAGGTGGCAGATGTCAGAGGAGTGTTTGACGGCAGAGCGAGAGTTGAGAGTGGCAATATGAAGAAGGTTGCCAGCTTTAAAGACCTTCCGGGGAGGGGTACAGATCAGAGGTATGCCCTGCGGAGGGAAAAGAGCCCTAGGAGGGGCAGAGGAGGAGGAGGAGAGGGCAAGGTAGCAAAGGGGGGAGAGAAGAGGAAAGCAGGAGATGAGAGGAAATTGATGAGGCGAGGGAAGCGCCTATCAAAGAGGAGGAGATTGGCCTGAGGGCCTTGGACCATGACAGTGCCATTTAGGTAGACATTAATGATGACTTTAGAGGAGTCGAAGGAAGCCATGAGAACTTCCCAGCGAGTGCCACCATTAATAGGAGAGGAGGAGATAGGGCAGAGCACAGAGACCATATGAGGAGTCCATAGATCTGGCGAAGGAACGACATAGAGGATGTCGGTAACGGTCTGTCTGTAGGAAGCATTGGAGTAGGTGTCGGCGATAGGAAGACCAGGATTAGAGGCCAAGATATCCTTTTTGAACTTCTTCCTACCAGACTTAGTGAGAAGGGAAGGATAGTCAATGGAGAAGCAGTTGGAGAAGATAGGAGAAACAGAAAGCGCCATTGGGGTGGAAGTAAGGAGAGGATGGAGATACTGGGGGGCTAAGGCAGGTGGGTGTGAGACAAAAGAGAGTGGTGAGGTCACTGGGCTGGCAAGTTACAGAGAAGAAACAGTATGCAAGCAAAATACAGAGAATTTTGCACTGGGCAGCAAGATATGACTTTTTAGCACAAAGCAAAAACAGCAAGATTTGACTTTTTAGCACAAAGCAAAAACAGCAAGATTTGACTTTTTAGCAAAAAGCAGAAACAGCACGATTTGACTTTTCAGAGCAAAGCAAAAACAGCAAGATTTGACTTTTAAGAGCAAAGCAAAAACAGCAAGATTTGACTTTTAAGAGCAAAGCAAAAAGAACAAGATTTGACTTTTAAGAGCAAAGCAAAAACAGCAAGATTTGACTTTTAAGAGCAAAGCAAAAACAGCAAGATTTTACTTTTTCAATCTTGGAATCGGATGTTGGCAAAGGGTTTAGGAAGCACTGCGCAGGAAGATGACAACATGCGAGCAACAAGCAGAAAGAACAGTGATAGTCAAAGGCAGTAGAAGTGAGTCCATAAGGAGGGAACTAACCCATAGTTCTGGAGGTGGGAAAGTCAAGGCAGTCCGGATTTCTTAGAGGAGAGAGGTGGCCGCATCATTGTGGTTAAGGTGCGGGGAGGACCCCAATTAGCGTTCTGGAAGGGGAGCAGACAGGGGCCTTTGAAGTGGGCCTTTGCTGAGAGGGCTGGCTGAAGCCTGCCGGTCCCTGATTAGATGGAAGAAAACACTCAGCAACCAATGGGAGTGCAGCACAGGGAGAGGTGATTCAGCACAGCCTGTCTACACAACAAAGAAAACCAAGGCGGCCATCTTGGAAGGGCCAAAAACAGTCAAATAAGCAGCAATAGGAGGAAAAAACGAGTGTTTTCAAAATAGCAATGCAGCTCCATTTATGAAAAAGCTCAAAAAATGACTGCACGATGAAAATGCCAAATAAAACAGTGCTTTCCAACAATATTATGCAAATGTCCTCTATTTTTCTTTTTCTTCTTTTTTTTTCAAATTTCGATTTTTCAGGTTCAATAATTCCCCAGGAGGTGCAGTAATGCACAGAAAGTGCACCTACCTAATGGAATGGTCAGCAGCCAGGCACAAACTCCACATGTGCAGGAGAAAAACAGTTGGCCAGGAGGGTGGAAACAGGACCTCACTCCCAGTGAGAAGCAGATGAAAGAAACCAGTTCCAGCCAGCGGGCCTTGCTGAGAGGGCCGGCTGAAGCCTGCTGGTTTCAGATTGGTTTCATTCCTCTTGTGATCTTGAAGGGGTCTGTGATGTGCCCACCTGCGTTCACCCTCACACTGGGTTGAGAATAAAGCAGTTTGACTTTCTTGATGTGTTCCTCCCCTAATTCAAAGTGCTCTAGCATTCTGAACAGATACCCCCACTCCCTGTCAAACGCTTTCTCTGTGTCAAGGGATAGCGCTAACCGTGGACTGCCTGCCCTTTCCTGCCATAGTGCGTGCAGCAGGTGCTCCATATTATAACTCAGCTGTTCTGTCATCAGGCACAGGCCATGTTTGTGCTGATGCTGATTGTGGCCGCTCAGTTCCCCATTACATGGGCAAGGGAGTCAGGATGTCCTGATTCAAGTGGCCATATTTGCAGGCAGTTAGCCCCAACCCCACTGAACAGCACTTTTGAACAAGATAGTGGAAAGGATGTTTATCCAGAAGTATAGCGCATATTTTATCTGGTTGTGCTGTACGTGGTACCTACAAATACAGTATGCCCTGGACAATCACAAAGCACTTTAGAACAGGTGGGATAAATAAAATTAATAAAATACAAATACGTGTTTCCAGTACAAAAAATGGGGGTAATTAAATACTAAATACAGTACTCGAGTGAAGAATGTACAATGTACTTAACACATTAAAAGTAACTAGGGTGGGGAAGTTCAAATACGTGGACCCAATTAATTGGGAAGGCACCAAAGTGTTGAGGAATTCACTATGTTGACAGTAGGTTTTCAATCTGCAGCCACCACTGCTACAGAGAGCGACAGGCATATGAATGCCCATGTGTTTGCGAGGATGAAAATGGCACACTCTTTTCCAACTTTCAGAATGCCCATAGCAAGGGACAAAAGATTTTGCTGTGTACGACCAGTATTAAATATGCTTTTGGCCAAAACCATCATCGTGAAGTGTGGACGATGTGGCCATTTCACTGATACAAAAAAGCAATACATACACATGTTGCTCTCATCTACTGTATGCATAGGTAATGGACAAAGACAATATGCTTGGAATTAATTTGCATATACAGGCTACACCACCCACAAAAAAGAACATTAACCTAAAAGAAACTTCACACAAACCCCAAACACTAGACTCACGCACATGCAACACACATACCACACACAGATATGCCCATAATATGTGCATGCACAGAGGATACATTTGGAAGACAAGCAAGCACAATACACACATCCCATTAGTTTTAAATTTGCATACACAGAGAAAAGTCACAAGTATCAAATGCAGCTCCCTCATAAAAATGTGAAAAATGCATACTGTGATGAGGTCACATGCACAGCTACCAAAGCAGGATTTACGGCAGACAAACACTCTGTGATGTGACCTCTAGCGGTGGTAAATTAAGGATCTCCCAGATCTACAACAGATCCCTTTAGGATGATTTAGGAGATCAGAGGCTAGCCACATTATCCCGGGAGGATATCTTAACATCAACGTGCGCGCCTTGGAAGCAAGACGACACAAAGCAACACAGGTTCGTTCCCCGGGTCCGCGCTATTACGCAACAAAAAAACCCGAACAATTCCTGTAACAGCGCCTCGATGCCCGCGGGCTGTGTGAGCGCTTTAAAAAAAGGAAATACATACATTTAAAAAAAAGACCAGTTTACTTTGAGGGGAGACATGTATCTTTAGCTACCCATTGAATAGTGCCACTAGGGTCCACCATGGTGTAATGGTCAACAATTAACCTTTTATGTAGATTTGGAAAGTTTTAAATATATATGAGACATTCCCTGAAACTATCTCAGCTTGTGTGTGGTTCCTGCACAATGTTTGTTTGGAAAACCAGAACGGGTAGGCTGCACAAGTCCCAGCATGGAGCTTGAATGGGTGCTGAAAGCCAATCCTAAAGCAACACGTAGCAATGCAGATCTTGAGAACCCAGGCTCAGTGTAGGGGTTTTGTGACCCGAGCAGCAGGGCAAAGGACATGAGCTGGACCTGCTCACTAAACAGCCTGCTAGAATTGAGTTTGAATAAAAGAATGGTACAACCCACGAGAGGATAGATCCAATACTCAAGGGCCAATCACATGAAACATACATAATGGAGAAGAGGGAGCATGATTACTTCAGTAACTCTTCCCTCAATAATATAAAATGATGCAGAAATCTCCCAACTTTGTGGGTGCTGAGACAGTGTTCTAGAGGAAGAGTATTAAATGAGCAAGAGAGGGAGATCATGTTTTGCAAAAAGATAACATGTGTTGACAGAGTGCAGAATTCCAACTTAGAAGCACTTTCAACCTGAACACATCTTTCATTATCATTGAATGAGCCGCTGCAATTGGAAACGTTTTATGGGTGCAATCAATGTTCATTACCTTTGATGATTGTATGTATCAATAGTTTGTTATGTCTGTTTGATTATATGTCCTGTTTATAGATTATTAATGCTGTATATACATATGTCTTTTCTGAAATAAAATATAAATGGATTGATTGATAACTAGAGAGCAGGTTAGATAGAAGGATGAGCTGCTGGCAGGGTGCATAAGCCAAACTAGAGAGACACAAATACAGAAGGAGGTGGTTGAGCCAGATAACCCGCAGCATCAGATAGGCCTAGTACGAAGGGAAGACTCCAAGTGGAGGACTGCTTAGAACCTGAACTAAGAGGCTAGTAGGAGGTACAAATTAAAAGAGGCAGACCAGAGGAAGCCATCTGTGGTCTAGAGCCCAGATTGTGGTGGCAACTTCAAGTTCAAAGGGACAAGCTAACAAATGTTATAAACCCATAAAGACCAAGGTAGGGGCGTCGAGCATCCTAGGTTTAATTATATTGGAATTACCTACATGCTGCAGAGCTAATACAGCCCCTAGGATATGAGTGGGATGTAATGTTACATGTCTTTCTGAAGGTAAATCATTTGTGACAAACACTAGGAGAAAAGAGGTACATTTCATGTCTTGCCAAACACAGCAGAGACAATGCCTAGGGCAAAAGGAGTGCATTATAACTTTTGAAACAGATAGAAAGTCAAGAACATCAATCTTACAGGGTGTGAGGAAAGATCAAGACAAAGACACAGACATTGACCCCAATAGAAGCCCAGACCTGGATGAAGACAAAGACTTCATAGAAGGCCCAGGTCAAAATAAATATGTCTGTTTGTGCAATAAAAGCCAACCTGACACATTGAGTAACTTAAAAAATATAACTCTGGCATGTTTACAACAGAAAGGCCCTGCTCATTTGACAATTCCTGAGGAATTCCTCCAACACCCCACTTTGCTAGAGAGATATAATGGTGTTGAACTATACTACGGGTTCAGGGTGTTGTGGTCTCCACTCATGAACATAAACAAAGACACTATGGAATAAATGCATGAAATGAATTTGGAATGCCTGCAAGGGTGGTAACTTGGGAATGTTCTTCAGATAAATATGCACACAGATGCTATGTTATGTGCATGATTTATCATTTCATATTTTGAGAACACAAATTAATGATGGTAGCATTTTCAATATTAAGATACTGGCATGAACCGAATAAAATATATATATATATATATATATATATATATATATATATATATATATATATATATATATATATATATATATATATATATATATATATATATTTGTTCAAAGCACATACATTAAATTATATATTATTACATGCATATGCAAATCTAATACCTTCATTAGATGCTTATTTTCAAACATTTTTTGAAAGCTGATTCTAAAATTGATATGTTGAAACATATATGGAGTTGTGTTTGCCATTTGTCTTTAGGTTCAGAAATATCTTTATTTAGGTTGACCTACAAGATAATGTACTTGTAAATAAGCTATTAAACTGTCAACCTATTGTCTGTAAGGTAAAGAAATTGGTACCGGTTTGAGTATTAAAGAAATATTTTATTTAGCCACGGAACGCTTGCAAAGTAAATTATACTAATCTTTTAAGTACATTCTTATACTGACTGTTCATGAGCTGCTCTCACGATAATTGTCTTTTCCAAGCAGATGGTTCACACGTTCTTAGTGACCTTTGGCTTAGAAATCATTTGTTATTGTTACTGGATGTGTGATATAGTTTCAAAACCATTTCAAGCCTGGTTTAATTGAAGGAAACCATTCAATCAAAATGATTCTTATTTCAGGTGGAAGAAGACATGGTAGATATCCTTGAGAGTACGGATTTAGCATTTGGCCACAACATTTGTCAGTGACCTATGATATTCACGAGTCTAGAACACAAACCCAAATAGAATACTGTGACCTTGGAGTTCAATGAAAAGGCAATACATATACCATTTGAAATCACATTTGATTACATAATCATACATACTCCCCCTTCTGAAAAAACAAACTCTGGACCCCAACACTCCCACAAATTATAGACCCATCACCACGGTGCCTTTCTTACTAAAAATATTAGACAAGGTAGCGTACACCCAAATCCAGAACTTCCTTGAGATGAACCATCTCCTTGGCACCCGCCAATCCGGTTTCCGTCCGCAACACAGCACAGAGACTGCCCTTATTGACTTAAAGGCCCAAATAGACTCACTCAGAGACGAGGGCAAATTAGCTCTCCTCCTCCTTCTAGACCTCTCAGCTGCCTTTGATTTGGTGGACCATAGAGTCCTATGCAATCACTTGGACTCGGCGGCCCACTTCTCAGGGGAGGCTATAGTCTGGATACAGTCATTCCTTAGTGACAGGACCATGAGGGTGTTCTCCCCCGCAGCAGCAGCAGACCCAATACCTATCACTTGCGGAGTGCCCCAGGGATCCTGTGTCTCGCCAACACTCTATAATATCTTCACCAAGCCACTCTTCGACGATCTCGATAATCTGGGTATCACCTATACCAACTATGCAAACGATACCCAGATTCTCCTACCACTTACTGGGGATTACGTTGAAGATCTGGCTCTGGTGAACAGAGTCTATAGCATTGTTCAAGCATGGATGGCCAACTATGGCCTTTGCTTGAACGATGACAAAACAGAGCTCATCATCCTGGGCACTGCAGCCCGCATCTCCAAACTCAACCAAAACTACTCAGCCTTCATCATCGATGGCAACACTATCAAGGTCGCCAGAGAAGTAAAAACCCTAGGTTTCTACCTTGATCCGCCACTATCCTTTACCAAACAGGTGAACTCACTGGCCTCATCCACGGCCTATACATGTAAATTAATACGAGCTGGGAAACAATTCTTATCAGATGACAGCTTCTTATCCTAGCCAGAGCCTTCATCTTATCAAAATTAGACTATTGTAACGCCCTTTACATAGGGACAACTAAACAAATCATCAATAGAATTCAAGTGCTCCAAAATAATGCACTTAGAGCGGCCCTAAGTATCCCTAGAAGAGCACATATCTCAGAAATAAGACGGAAACACAAATGGCTTTCCACCCAAGAAACAATCAATCTTAAATCTGCCTCCCTCATCCACAAATACTTAAACAACAAAGCCCCCCGCTACCTTTCAGAACGTTTTAATAGAAAAAATCCCACTAGACTTACAAGGACAGTCAGCCCTAACTGCATCCTAGTGCCCAGATTTAAACTAATCACTATCGGAGGATCTAGCTCCCAGTCAAGGCAGCTCAATTATGGAATGCCCTACCTCATGCACTTAGATCCGACCAAACGTTCAACAACTTCAGAAAGAACACCATAAAATGGCTCACCGAGAATGCGACATAAATGGCACTCTACCCCTCGCACCTCCACTCGTACTTCAACTGACACGTAATGACTTACTATATTGTTCATCATAGATTTGACTGTTTGGCTGTGCTTTATCTGCACTTGTACTTGTCTCACCTTGCAGAGTCAAGAAATGTCCTCTTTGCCTGCTCTGTAACTTGTAACGTCTGTAACTAAGCTGTAAACCTCCTTGTCTCTTGCGCCCTGCTACCTCAGGGTCCGGTGCGCACAATAAATAAACAAACAAACAAACATAAATCCTTCTTATTCTGCCACCATAGTTTCATGTTTATTTAATATGAATATAAGGCATTCATTAAAGAAGGAGAATTGTCCTTGGCTTTTCAGCCGCATCATTTTAATCTCTCACATAACATTTTCTAAGCATATTTTCAAAGCAAAAAGTGTCCCTTTGTGCAAACATTTTACATAAACGGCCAATGAAGTGTATTATAATATGTTGTGAGAAAATGACAAGTCAATGCAGTATATATATTATGCCCTTTGAATAACATGTGTAGAAAAAAATGATGTTTTGTTAAGTGAAAAATGCAATATTAGCATTGCTTTTGCATGTGTGTCATTCTAGTCTGTCTTATTCAGAGATCAGCTCTCAAGACACGATGTACAGAGGTCACCTATCTGGTAGAACAGAATCAGTGCCTAATCCATAAGCTATTCTGAACTGTTCCCCAATGAACGAGTAATGAATATATGACTGCTTGTTTTGAAATAAATGTGTGAGTCACACGGCTCAGAATATGAAGATTCTGTGTTTATTGACATGTGCTCCCTGGTCTTCCTAGTTTTAGGGACGCTGGTGTATGGTTGTGCTGAACAGACACAGCTGTGAGTAATCAGATAATATGTTTCATCTTAAAAATTCAAGAAATGAAATCCCATTTATTTAAAAAAAACTGACAAGCCGATTCATGGAATAATTAGCACGGCGCAAGTGGGCAAAAACGTGCGAATCGCAGTGGAATAGCGAAAATCGCAGTGCAAGTGCGAAAATCGCACGAAAAGCAGCGCACATCGATTCATGGAAGGCCGTGCGCGAGAAAACCATTGGATGTGCGATAAAAAAGTGCGCGGCGCACGTTGGCGCACAGGCCATCTAACTGCGTGCGCCAGGTCACAGCGAAAATCGCACAGGCCACAGCGAAAATCGCAACAAAAGTAGGCGGAACACGGGGCGTAACACTCGGAATGGGGAACAACTTGCCAAAATGTGGGCGTCACGGGGGAAGTACAGCGTACAAGCGCGCGGAACGCCCACACGCTCGCCTACAACACGTATTCATGGAATAGAATAGGGCAAAAAAGCGCACGCTCAAACCAGCGCACAGGCACAAACACGACCGCCACAAGAAAGCAGGCGGTAGCGTCTCTGCGCCTGGAAGAATGTGCGCTGAAAGGTGCGCCAACAAATAGCACCTATATACAGCCATGATGAATGTCCTATACTGTGGCCCTCCAGGACAAATGACGTGCAAAGGGGTACCCACAAACACGGACACCCGCTGACAAAAAATACGTGTGCATGTATACCGGGGTGCGCAGGAAGTCTCACACGCGATTTGGCAGGGTACGTGGATTTCAGGGGTGCGCGGGAAGTTCCACACGCGATTTGGCCGGGTACGTGCGCGGGAATTTCCACACGCGATTTGGCTGGGTACGTGGATCTCAGGGGTGTGCGGGAAGTCCCACACGCGATTTGGCAGGGTATGTGGATTTCAGGGGTGCGTGGGAAGTTGCACACGCGATTTGGCAGGGTACGTGCGCGGGAATTTCCACACGCGATTTGGCTGGGTACGTGGATCTTAGGGGTGCGCGGGAAGTCCCACACGCGATTTGGCAGGGTACGTGGATTTGAGGGGTGCGCAGGAAGTTGCCCACGCGATTTGGCCGGGTACGTGGCCGGGAATTTCCACACGCGATTTGGCTGGGTACGTGGATCTCAGGGGTGCGCGGGAAGTCTCACACGCGATTTGGAAGGGTACGTGGATTTCCGGGGTGCGCAGGAAGTTCCACACGCGATTTGGCGGGGTACGTGCGCGGGAATTTGCACACGCGACTTGGCTGGGTACGTGGATCTCAGGGGTGCGCGGGAAGTCCCACACGCGATTTGGTCCGGTACGTGCGCGGGAATTTCCACACGCGATTTGGCTGGGTACGTGTATTTCAGGGGTACGCGGGAAATTCTACACGCGATTTGGCTGTGTGCTCCCAGGTATTCCCTGTACACCCTCCACGGCCCCTGCAGGCAGCCGACACCACAGGGGACTACCCTGCACACCTGCTCATGTCACCCAGCACCACCACCCCCCAGCAGTGTGGGGCACCCTCCACCAGGCCCACACTCATGGCCCCTATCACCCGAACCCCCCAGCAGTGCAGGGGCAGCACCACCAGGCCCCCACTCATGTCCCCCTGCACCCCCACCCCCCAGCATCCAGGGGCACCCTCCACCAGGCCCCCACTCATGGCCCCTATCACCCCCACCCCCCAGCATCCAGGGGCACCCTCCACCAGGCCCCCACTCATGTCTCCCACCACCCCCACCCCCAGCAGTGTGGGGCACCCTCCACCAGGCCCCCACCCATGTCTCCCACCACCCCCACCCCACAGCCACCATGGGCAGCCCCCACCAGGCCCCACTCATGACAACCACCCACCCCCACCCCCCAGCCACCATGGGCACCCTCGACCAGGCCCCCACTCATGTCTCCCACCACCCCCACCCCCCAGCCACCATGGGCAGCCCCCACCAGGCCCCCACTCATGTCTCCCACCACCCCCACCCCCCCAGCAGTGTGGGGCACCCTCCACCAGGCCCCCACTCATGGCCCCTATCACCCGAACCCCCCAGCAGTGCAGGGGCAGCACCACCAGGCCCCCACTCATGGCCCCTATCACCCCCACCCCCCAGCCACCATGGGCACCCTCCACCAGGCCCCCACTCATGTCTCCCACCACCCCCACCCCCCCAGAAGTGTGGGGCACCCTCCACCAGGCCCCCACTCATGGCCCCTATCACCCGAACCCCCCAGCAGTGCAGGGGCAGCACCACCAGGCCCCCACTCATGGCCCCTATCACCCCCACCCCCCAGCATCCAGGGGCACCCTCCACCAGGCCCCCACTCATGTCTCCCACCACCCCCACCCCCCAGCAGTGTGGGGCACCCTCCACCAGGCCCCCACCCATGTCTCCCACCACCCCCACCCCCCAGCCACCATGGGCAGCCCCCACCAGGCCCACACTCATGTCTCCTATCACCCGAACCCCCCAGCAGTGCAGGGGCAGCACCACCAGGCCCCCACTCATGTCTCCCACCACCCCCATTCCCCAGCCACCATGGGCACCCTCCACCAGGCCCCCACTCATGTCTCCCACCACCCCCACCCCCAGCAGTGTGGGGCACCCTCCACCAGGCCCCCACTCATGGCCCCTATCACCCGAACCCCCCAGCAGTGCAGGGGCAGCACCACCAGGCCCCCACTCATGTCCCCCTGCACCCCCACCCCCCAGCATCCAGGGGCACCCTCCACCAGGCCCCCACTCATGGCCCCTATCACCCCCACCCCCCAGCCACCATGGGCACCCTCCACCAGGCCCCCACTCATGTCTCCCACCCACCCCCACCCCCCAGCCACCATGGGCACCCTCCACCAGGCCCCCACTCATGTCTCCCACCACCCCCACCCCCCAGCCACCATGGGCAGCCCCCACTTGGTCCCCACTCATGTCTCCCACCACCCCCACCCCCCCAGCAGTGTGGGGCACCCTCCACCAGGCCCCCACTCATGGCCCCTCTCACCCCCACCCCCCAGCATCCAGGGGCACCCTCCACCAGGCCCCCACCCATGTCTCCCAGCACCCCCACCCCCCAGCAGTGTAGGGGCAGCACCACCAGGCCCCCACTCATGTCCAACTCATGTCTCCCAGCACTCCTACCCCCCAGCAGTGCAGAGGCACCCTCCACTAGGCCCCCACTCATGTCTCCCAGCACCCCCACCCCTCAGCCACCATGGGCATCCCCCACCAGGCCCCCACTCATGTCTCCCACCACCCCCACCCCCCCAGCAGTGTGGGGCACCCTCCACCAGGCCCCACTCATGGCCCCTATCACCCCCACCCCCCAGCATCCAGGGGCACCCTCCACCAGGCCCCCACTCATGTCTCCCACCCCCCCCACCCCCCCCAGCAGTGTGGGGCACCCTCCACCAGGCCCCCACCCATGTCCAACTCATGTCTCCCACCACCCCCACCCCCCCAGCAGTGTGGGGCACCCTCCACCAGGCCCCCACTCATGTCTCCCACGACCCCCACCCCCCAGCAGTGTGGGGCACCCTCCACCAGGCCCCCACCCATGGCCCCTATCACCCGAACCCCCCAGCAGTGCAGGGGCAGCACCACCAGGCCCCCACTCATGTCCCCCTGCACCCCCACCCCCCAGCATCCAGGGGCACCCTCCACCAGGCCCCCACTCATGGCCCCTATCACCCCCACCCCCCAGCCACCATGGGAACCCTCCACCAGGCCCCCACTCATGTCTCCCACCCACCCCCACCCCCCAGCCACCATGGGCACCCTCCACCAGGCCCCCAATCATGTCTCCCACCACCCCACCCCCCAGCCACCATGGGCAGCCCCCACCAGGCCCCCACTCATGTCTCCCACCACCCCCACCCCCCCAGCAGTGTGGGGCACCCTCCACCAGGCCCCCACTCATGGCCCCTATCACCCCCACCCCCCAGCATCCAGGGGTACCCTCCACCAGGCCCCCACCCATGTCTCCCAGCACCCCCACCCCCCAGCAGTCCAGGGGCAGCACCACCAGGCCCCCACTCATGTCCAACTCATGTCTCCCAGCACCCCCACCCCCCAGCAGTGCAGGGGCACCCTCCACCAGGCCCCCACTCATGTCTCCCAGCACCCCCACCCCTCAGCCACCATGGGCATCCCCCACCAGGCCCCCACTCATGTCTCCCACCACCCCCACCCCCCCAGCAGTGTGGGGCACCCTCCACCAGGCCCCACTCATGGCCCCTATCACCCCCACCCCCCCGCATCCAGGGGCACCCTCCACCAGGCCCCCACTCATGTCTCCCACCACCCCCACCCCCCCAGCAGTGTGGGGCACCCTCCACCAGGCCCCCACCCATGTCCAACTCATGTCTCCCAACACCCTCACCCCCTCAGCAGTGTGGGGCACCCTCCACCAGGCCCCCACTCATGTCTCCCACCACCCCCACCCCCCAGCAGTGTGGGGCACCCTCCACCAGGCCCCCACCCATGTCTCCCACCACCCCCACCCCCCGGCCACCATGGGCATCACCCCCAACAGGCCCCCACTCATGTCTCCCACCACCCCCCAGCCACCAGGGGCAGCCTCCACCAGGCCCCCACTCATGTCTACCACCATCTCCATCCTACAGCAGTCAGGGGCACCCTCCACCAGGCCCCCACTCATGGCCCCTATCACCCCCACCGCCCAGCATCCAGGGGCACCCTCCCCCAGGCCCCCACTCATGTCTCCCACCACCCCCACCCCCCCAGCAGTGTGGGGCACCCTCCACCAGGCCCCCACTCATGTCTCCCACCACCCCCATCCCCCAGCCACCATGGGCACCCTCCACCAGGCCCCCACTCATGTCTCCCACCACCCCCACCCCCCAGCAGTGTGGGGCACCCTCCACCAGGCCCCCACTCATGGCCCCTATCACCCGAACCCCTCAGCAGTGCAGGGGCAGCACCACCAGGCCCCCACTCATGTCCCCCTGCACCCCCAACCCCCAGCATCCAGGGGCACCCTCCACCAGGCCCCCACTCATGGCCCCTATCACCCCCAGCCCCCAGCATCCAGGGGCACCCTCCACCAGTCCCCCACTCATGTCTCCCACCACCCCCACCCCCCAGCAGTGTGGGGCACCCTCCACCAGGCCCCCACTCATGGCCCCTATCACCCGAACCCCCCAGCAGTACAGGGGCAGCACAACCAGGCCCCCACTCATGTCCCCCTGCACCCCCACCCCCCAGCATCCAGGGGCACCCTCCACCAGGCCCCCACTCATGGCCCCTATCACCCCCACCCCCCAGCATCCAGGGGCACCCTCCACCAGGCCCCCACCCATGTCTCCCACCACCCCCACCCCCCAGCCACCATGGGCAGCCCCCACCAGGCCCCCACTCATGTCTCCCACCACCCCCACCCCCCAGCAGTGTGGGGCACCCTCCACCAGGCCCCCACCCATGTCTCCCACCACCCCCACCCCCCAGCCACCAGGCCCCCACTCATGTCTCCCACCACCCCCACCCCCCAGCCACCATGGGCATCCCCCACCAGGCCCCCACCCATGTCTCCCACCACCCCCACCCCCCAGCCACCATGGGCAGCCCCCACCAGGCCCCCACTCATGTCTCCCATCACCCCCACCCCCCCAGCAGTGTGGGGCACCCTCCACCAGGCCCCCACTCATGGCCCCTATCACCCCCACCCCCCAGCATCCAGGGGCACCCTCCCCCAGGCCCCCACTCATGTCTCCCACCACCCCCACCCCCCAGCAGTGTGGAGCACCCTCCACCAGGCCCCCACCCATGTCTCCCACCACCCCCACCCCCCAGCCACCATGCGCAGCCTCCACCAGGTCCTCACAATCCCCAATCATGTGCGTTATGGTCAGCCTCCACAGCCAAAAAGCCCTACCAAGTAACCCATTCACCCACATGGAAATGGAAATTACATGTTACACCCCCAATGTTCATAAAGCTAATGAACCCATGTCGTCACACACAATGGTTGCAATTGAATGGGAAAACACCCAACATGACATGCATGAAACCAATGAGATGATACCACACAGTGAAGTATGAAAACAAAATTGTATTAAAAAAAAAAGAATGCAAAAGAAATGAAACAAACTACAATGGCAATGAAAAAAAGATAAGATGCATGTCCGTTTAAAAAAATAAAAACACCAAATCCTAATCCAAAAAAATGTTGTCCAAAGTCAAATGAAAAATAAAATCAATCCAATGAAGAACTATGTACAAAACATCCAAGGGTCCATGAGCCCAACTGAACAAAGGAAACCTACAAAAAACCCTAACTAAAATGCAACTATATACAAAAAGTGGAGCAGTGTCCGTCGACTCCAAATCATAAGAACAAACAAAGGAAACCTAAAACTAAAGAACTATATACAAAGGCGGCGGGCAAGTCCAGCGGCTCACTCCGTGGTGTTCCGGGCCAGGGCATCATCGAACTCCTATTCGATGTCCCGGAGGCGGTCCTGTTCCATGGCCCCGAGGGTCCACAGGGACGACGCCGTGTCCTCCTCCAACCCCCTGCGGATTGCCTCGAGGCACTCGGCCCGCCTCAGGGCCCTCCGCATGGAGTTCTCCGCCCTGACCATTGTGAGCCACACGGAAGACACTCTCTGTCCTGGGTCCTCCTGCCCTCCGGCCGATGCCTGCCCCTCCGATGTCGAAGGCCCCGAGCCTTCATGCCTCCCACCATGTTGCTGCTGCTGCTCTGCCTCTGCCCGTGCACTGCCTCCTGCTGACTGCACATCCTCCGCCGGCTGGGGTGCAGGTAGCGTACACCCAAATCCAGAACTTCCTTGAGATGAACCATCTCCTTGGCACCCGCCAATCCGGTTTCCGTCCGCAACACAGCACAGAGACTGCCCTTATTGACTTAAAGGCCCAAATAGACTCACTCAGAGACGAGGGCAAATTAGCTCTCCTCCTCCTTCTAGACCTCTCAGCTGCCTTTGATTTGGTGGACCATAGAGTCCTATGCAATCACTTGGACTCGGCGGCCCACTTCTCAGGGGAGGCTATAGTCTGGATACAGTCATTCCTTAGTGACAGGACCATGAGGGTGTTCTCCCCCGCAGCAGCAGCAGACCCAATACCTATCACTTGCGGAGTGCCCCAGGGATCCTGTGTCTCGCCAACACTCTATAATATCTTCACCAAGCCACTCTTCGACGATCTCGATAATCTGGGTATCACCTATACCAACTATGCAAACGATACCCAGATTCTCCTACCACTTACTGGGGATTACGTTGAAGATCTGGCTCTGGTGAACAGAGTCTATAGCATTGTTCAAGCATGGATGGCCAACTATGGCCTTTGCTTGAACGATGACAAAACAGAGCTCATCATCCTGGGCACTGCAGCCCGCATCTCCAAACTCAACCAAAACTACTCAGCCTTCATCATCGATGGCAACACTATCAAGGTCGCCAGAGAAGTAAAAACCCTAGGTTTCTACCTTGATCCGCCACTATCCTTTACCAAACAGGTGAACTCACTGGCCTCATCCACGGCCTATACATGTAAATTAATACGAGCTGGGAAACAATTCTTATCAGATGACAGCTTCTTATCCTAGCCAGAGCCTTCATCTTATCAAAATTAGACTATTGTAACGCCCTTTACATAGGGACAACTAAACAAATCATCAATAGAATTCAAGTGCTCCAAAATAATGCACTTAGAGCGGCCCTAAGTATCCCTAGAAGAGCACATATCTCAGAAATAAGACGGAAACACAAATGGCTTTCCACCCAAGAAACAATCAATCTTAAATCTGCCTCCCTCATCCACAAATACTTAAACAACAAAGCCCCCCGCTACCTTTCAGAACGTTTTAATAGAAAAAATCCCACTAGACTTACAAGGACAGTCAGCCCTAACTGCATCCTAGTGCCCAGATTTAAACTAATCACTATCGGAGGATCTAGCTCCCAGTCAAGGCAGCTCAATTATGGAATGCCCTACCTCATGCACTTAGATCCGACCAAACGTTCAACAACTTCAGAAAGAACACCATAAAATGGCTCACCGAGAATGCGACATAAATGGCACTCTACCCCTCGCACCTCCACTCGTACTTCAACTGACACGTAATGACTTACTATATTGTTCATCATAGATTTGACTGTTTGGCTGTGCTTTATCTGCACTTGTACTTGTCTCACCTTGCAGAGTCAAGAAATGTCCTCTTTGCCTGCTCTGTAACTTGTAACGTCTGTAACTAAGCTGTAAACCTCCTTGTCTCTTGCGCCCTGCTACCTCAGGGTCCGGTGCGCACAATAAATAAACAAACAAACAAACATAAATCCTTCTTATTCTGCCACCATAGTTTCATGTTTATTTAATATGAATATAAGGCATTCATTAAAGAAGGAGAATTGTCCTTGGCTTTTCAGCCGCATCATTTTAATCTCTCACATAACATTTTCTAAGCATATTTTCAAAGCAAAAAGTGTCCCTTTGTGCAAACATTTTACATAAACGGCCAATGAAGTGTATTATAATATGTTGTGAGAAAATGACAAGTCAATGCAGTATATATATTATGCCCTTTGAATAACATGTGTAGAAAAAAATGATGTTTTGTTAAGTGAAAAATGCAATATTAGCATTGCTTTTGCATGTGTGTCATTCTAGTCTGTCTTATTCAGAGATCAGCTCTCAAGACACGATGTACAGAGGTCACCTATCTGGTAGAACAGAATCAGTGCCTAATCCATAAGCTATTCTGAACTGTTCCCCAATGAACGAGTAATGAATATATGACTGCTTGTTTTGAAATAAATGTGTGAGTCACACGGCTCAGAATATGAAGATTCTGTGTTTATTGACATGTGCTCCCTGGTCTTCCTAGTTTTAGGGACGCTGGTGTATGGTTGTGCTGAACAGACACAGCTGTGAGTAATCAGATAATATGTTTCATCTTAAAAATTCAAGAAATGAAATCCCATTTATTTAAAAAAAACTGACAAGCCGATTCATGGAATAATTAGCACGGCGCAAGTGGGCAAAAACGTGCGAATCGCAGTGGAATAGCGAAAATCGCAGTGCAAGTGCGAAAATCGCACGAAAAGCAGCGCACATCGATTCATGGAAGGCCGTGCGCGAGAAAACCATCGGATGTGCGATAAAAAAGTGCGCGGCGCACGTTGGCGCACAGGCCATCTAACTGCGTGCGCCAGGTCACAGCGAAAATCGCACAGGCCACAGCGAAAATCGCAACAAAAGTAGGCGGAACACGGGGCGTAACACTCGGAATGGGGAACAACTTGCCAAAATGTGGGCGTCACGGGGGAAGTACAGCGTACAAGCGCGCGGAACGCCCACACGCTCGCCTACAACACGTATTCATGGAATAGAATAGGGCAAAAAAGCGCACGCTCAAACCAGCGCACAGGCACAAACACGACCGCCACAAGAAAGCAGGCGGTAGCGTCTCTGCGCCTGGAAGAATGTGCGCTGAAAGGTGCGCCAACAAATAGCACCTATATACAGCCATGATGAATGTCCTATACTGTGGCCCTCCAGGACAAATGACGTGCAAAGGGGTACCCACAAACACGGACACCCGCTGACAAAAAATACGTGTGCATGTATACCGGGGTGCGCAGGAAGTCTCACACGCGATTTGGCAGGGTACGTGGATTTCAGGGGTGCGCGGGAAGTTCCACACGCGATTTGGCCGGGTACGTGCGCGGGAATTTCCACACGCGATTTGGCTGGGTACGTGGATCTCAGGGGTGTGCGGGAAGTCCCACACGCGATTTGGCAGGGTATGTGGATTTCAGGGGTGCGTGGGAAGTTGCACACGCGATTTGGCAGGGTACGTGCGCGGGAATTTCCACACGCGATTTGGCTGGGTACGTGGATCTTAGGGGTGCGCGGGAAGTCCCACACGCGATTTGGCAGGGTACGTGGATTTGAGGGGTGCGCAGGAAGTTGCCCACGCGATTTGGCCGGGTACGTGGCCGGGAATTTCCACACGCGATTTGGCTGGGTACGTGGATCTCAGGGGTGCGCGGGAAGTCTCACACGCGATTTGGAAGGGTACGTGGATTTCCGGGGTGCGCAGGAAGTTCCACACGCGATTTGGCGGGGTACGTGCGCGGGAATTTGCACACGCGACTTGGCTGGGTACGTGGATCTCAGGGGTGCGCGGGAAGTCCCACACGCGATTTGGTCCGGTACGTGCGCGGGAATTTCCACACGCGATTTGGCTGGGTACGTGTATTTCAGGGGTACGCGGGAAATTCTACACGCGATTTGGCTGTGTGCTCCCAGGTATTCCCTGTACACCCTCCACGGCCCCTGCAGGCAGCCGACACCACAGGGGACTACCCTGCACACCTGCTCATGTCACCCAGCACCACCACCCCCCAGCAGTGTGGGGCACCCTCCACCAGGCCCACACTCATGGCCCCTATCACCCGAACCCCCCAGCAGTGCAGGGGCAGCACCACCAGGCCCCCACTCATGTCCCCCTGCACCCCCACCCCCCAGCATCCAGGGGCACCCTCCACCAGGCCCCCACTCATGGCCCCTATCACCCCCACCCCCCAGCATCCAGGGGCACCCTCCACCAGGCCCCCACTCATGTCTCCCACCACCCCCACCCCCAGCAGTGTGGGGCACCCTCCACCAGGCCCCCACCCATGTCTCCCACCACGCCCACCCCACAGCCACCATGGGCAGCCCCCACCAGGCCCCACTCATGACAACCACCGACCCCCACCCCCCAGCCACCATGGGCACCCTCGACCAGGCCCCCACTCATGTCTCCCACCACCCCCACCCCCCAGCCACCATGGGCAGCCCCCACCAGGCCCCCACTCATGTCTCCCACCACCCCCACCCCCCCAGCAGTGTGGGGCACCCTCCACCAGGCCCCCACTCATGGCCCCTATCACCCGAACCCCCCAGCAGTGCAGGGGCAGCACCACCAGGCCCCCACTCATGGCCCCTATCACCCCCACCCCCCAGCCACCATGGGCACCCTCCACCAGGCCCCCACTCATGTCTCCCACCACCCCCACCCCCCCAGAAGTGTGGGGCACCCTCCACCAGGCCCCCACTCATGGCCCCTATCACCCGAACCCCCCAGCAGTGCAGGGGCAGCACCACCAGGCCCCCACTCATGGCCCCTATCACCCCCACCCCCCAGCATCCAGGGGCACCCTCCACCAGGCCCCCACTCATGTCTCCCACCACCCCCACCCCCCAGCAGTGTGGGGCACCCTCCACCAGGCCCCCACCCATGTCTCCCACCACCCCCACCCCCCAGCCACCATGGGCAGCCCCCACCAGGCCCACACTCATGTCTCCTATCACCCGAACCCCCCAGCAGTGCAGGGGCAGCACCACCAGGCCCCCACTCATGTCTCCCACCACCCCCATTCCCCAGCCACCATGGGCACCCTCCACCAGGCCCCCACTCATGTCTCCCACCACCCCCACCCCCAGCAGTGTGGGGCACCCTCCACCAGGCCCCCACTCATGGCCCCTATCACCCGAACCCCCCAGCAGTGCAGGGGCAGCACCACCAGGCCCCCACTCATGTCCCCCTGCACCCCCACACCCCAGCATCCAGGGGCACCCTCCACCAGGCCCCCACTCATGGCCCCTATCACCCCCACCCCCCAGCCACCATGGGCACCCTCCACCAGGCCCCCACTCATGTCTCCCACCCACCCCCACCCCCCAGCCACCATGGGCAGCCCCCACTTGGCCCCCACTCATGTCTCCCACCACCCCCACCCCCCCAGCAGTGTGGGGCACCCTCCACCAGGCCCCCACTCATGGCCCCTATCACCCCCACCCCCCAGCATCCAGGGGCACCCTCCACCAGGCCCCCACCCATGTCTCCCAGCACCCCCACCCCCCAGCAGTGTAGGGGCAGCACCACCAGGCCCCCACTCATGTCCAACTCATGTCTCCCAGCACTCCTACCCCCCAGCAGTGCAGAGGCACCCTCCACTAGGCCCCCACTCATGTCTCCCAGCACCCCCACCCCTCAGCCACCATGGGCATCCCCCACCAGGCCCCCACTCATGTCTCCCACCACCCCCACCCCCCCAGCAGTGTGGGGCACCCTCCACCAGGCCCCACTCATGGCCCCTATCACCCCCACCCCCCAGCATCCAGGGGCACCCTCCACCAGGCCCCCACTCATGTCTCCCACCACCCCCACCCCCCCAGCAGTGTGGGGCACCCTCCACCAGGCCCCCACCCATGTCCAACTCATGTCTCCCACCACCCCCACCCCCCCAGCAGTGTGGGGCACCCTCCACCAGGACCCCACTCATGTCTCCCACGACCCCCACCCCCCAGCAGTGTGGGGCACCCTCCACCAGGCCCCCACCCATGGCCCCTATCACCCGAACCCCCCAGCAGTGCAGGGGCAGCACCACCAGGCCCCCACTCATGTCCCCCTGCACCCCCACCCCCCAGCATCCAGGGGCACCCTCCACCAGGCCCCCACTCATGGCCCCTATCACCCCCACCCCCCAGCCACCATGGGAACCCTCCACCAGGCCCCCACTCATGTCTCCCACCCACCCCCACCCCCAGCCACCATGGGCACCCTCCACCAGGCCCCCAATCATGTCTCCCACCACCCCACCCCCCAGCCACCATGGGCAGCCCCCACCAGGCCCCCACTCATGTCTCCCACCACCCCCACCCCCCCAGCAGTGTGGGGCACCCTCCACCAGGCCCCCACTCATGGCCCCTATCACCCCCACCCCCCAGCATCCAGGGGCACCCTCCACCAGGCCCCCACCCATGTCTCCCAGCACCCCCACCCCCCAGCAGTCCAGGGGCAGCACCACCAGGCCCCCACTCATGTCCAACTCATGTCTCCCAGCACCCCCACCCCCCAGCAGTGCAGGGGCACCCTCCACCAGGCCCCCACTCATGTCTCCCAGCACCCCCACCCCTCAGCCACCATGGGCATCCCCCACCAGGCCCCCACTCATGTCTCCCACCACCCCCACCCCCCCAGCAGTGTGGGGCACCCTCCACCAGGCCCCACTCATGGCCCCTATCACCCCCACCCCCCCGCATCCAGGGGCACCCTCCACCAGGCCCCCACTCATGTCTCCCACCACCCCCACCCCCCCAGCAGTGTGGGGCACCCTCCACCAGGCCCCCACCCATGTCCAACTCATGTCTCCCACCACCCCCACCCCCTCAGCAGTGTGGGGCACCCTCCACCAGGCCCCCACTCATGTCTCCCACCACCCCCACCCCCCAGCAGTGTGGGGCACCCTCCACCAGGCCCCCACCCATGTCTCCCACCACCCCCACCCCCCGGCCACCATGGGCATCACCCCCAACAGGCCCCCACTCATGTCTCCCACCTCCCCCCAGCCACCAGGGGCAGCCTCCACCAGGCCCCCACTCATGTCTACCACCATCTCCATCCTACAGCAGTCAGGGGCACCCTCCACCAGGCCCCCACTCATGGCCCCTATCACCCCCACCGCCCAGCATCCAGGGGCACCCTCCCCCAGGCCCCCACTCATGTCTCCCACCACCCCCACCCCCCCAGCAGTGTGGGGCACCCTCCACCAGGCCCCCACTCATGTCTCCCACCACCCCCATCCCCCAGCCACCATGGGCACCCTCCACCAGGCCCCCACTCATGTCTCCCACCACCCCCACCCCCCAGCAGTGTGGGGCACCCTCCACCAGGCCCCCACTCATGGCCCCTATCACCCGAACCCCTCAGCAGTGCAGGGGCAGCACCACCAGGCCCCCACTCATGTCCCCCTGCACCCCCAACCCCCAGCATCCAGGGGCACCCTCCACCAGGCCCCCACTCATGGCCCCTATCACCCCCAGCCCCCAGCATCCAGGGGCACCCTCCACCAGGCCCCCACTCATGTCTCCCACCACCCCCACCCCCCAGCAGTGTGGGGCACCCTCCACCAGGCCCCCACTCATGGCCCCTATCACCCGAACCCCCCAGCAGTACAGGGGCAGCACAACCAGGCCCCCACTCATGTCCCCCTGCACCCCCACCCCCCAGCATCCAGGGGCACCCTCCACCAGGCCCCCACTCATGGCCCCTATCACCCCCACCCCCCAGCATCCAGGGGCACCCTCCACCAGGCCCCCACCCATGTCTCCCACCACCCCCACCCCCCAGCCACCATGGGCACCCTCCACCAGGCCCCCAATCATGTCTCCCACCACCCCACCCCCCAGCCACCATGGGCAGCCCCCACCAGGCCCCCACTCATGTCTCCCACCACCCCCACCCCCCAGCATTGTGGGGCACCCTCCACCAGGCCCCCACTCATGGCCCCTATCACCCCCACCCCCCAGCATCCAGGGGCACCCTCCACCAGGCCCCCACCCATGTCTCCCAGCACCCCCACCCCCCAGCAGTCCAGGGGCAGCACCACCAGGCCCCCACTCATGTCCAACTCATGTCTCCCAGCACCCCCACCCCCCAGCAGTGCAGGGGCACCCTCCACCAGGCCCCCACTCATGTCTCCCAGCACCCCCACCCCTCAGCTACCATGGGCATCCCCCACCAGGCCCCCACTCATTTCTCCCACCACCCCCACCCCCCCAGCAGTGTGGGGCACCCTCCACCAGGCCCCACTCATGGCCCCTATCACCCCCACCCCCCCGCATCCAGGGGCACCCTCCACCAGGCCCCCACTCATGTCTCCCACCACCCCCACCCCCCCAGCAGTGTGGGGCACCCTCCACCAGGCCCCCACCCATGTCCAACTCATGTCTCCCACCACCCCCACCCCCTCAGCAGTGTGGGGCACCCTCCACCAGGCCCCCACTCATGTCTCCCACCACCCCCACCCCCCAGCAGTGTGGGGCACCCTCCACCAGGCCCCCACCCATGTCTCCCACCACCCCCACCCCCCGGCCACCATGGGCATCACCCCCAACAGGCCCCCACTCATGTCTCCCACCACCCCCCAGCCACCAGGGGCAGCCTCCACCAGGCCCCCACTCATGTCTACCACCATCTCCATCCTACAGCAGTCAGGGGCACCCTCCACCAGGCCCCCACTCATGGCCCCTATCACCCCCACCGCCCAGCATCCAGGGGCACCCTCCCCCAGGCCCCCACTCATGTCTCCCACCACCCCCACCCCCCCAGCAGTGTGGGGCACCCTCCACCAGGCCCCCACTCATGTCTCCCACCACCTCCATCCCCCAGCCACCATGGGCACCCTCCACCAGGCCCCCACTCATGTCTCCCACCACCCCCACCCCCCAGCAGTGTGGGGCACCCTCCACCAGGCCCCCACTCATGGCCCCTATCACCCGAACCCCTCAGCAGTGCAGGGGCAGCACCACCAGGCCCCCACTCATGTCCCCCTGCACCCCCAACCCCCAGCATCCAGGGGCACCCTCCACCAGGCCCCCACTCATGGCCCCTATCACCCCCAGCCCCCAGCATCCAGGGGCACCCTCCACCAGGCCCCCACTCATGTCTCCCACCACCCCCACCCCCCAGCAGTGTGGGGCACCCTCCACCAGGCCCCCACTCATGGCCCCTATCACCCGAACCCCCCAGCAGTACAGGGGCAGCACAACCAGGCCCCCACTCATGTCCCCCTGCACCCCCACCCCCCAGCATCCAGGGGCACCCTCCACCAGGCCCCCACTCATGGCCCCTATCACCCCCACCCCCCAGCATCCAGGGGCACCCTCCACCAGGCCCCCACCCATGTCTCCCACCACCCCCACCCCCCAGCCACCATGGGCAGCCCCCACCAGGCCCCCACTCATGTCTCCCACCACCCCCACCCCCCAGCAGTGTGGGGCACCCTCCACCAGGCCCCCACCCATGTCTCCCACCACCCCCACCCCCCAGCCACCAGGCCCCCACTCATGTCTCCCACCACCCCCACCCCCCAGCCACCATGGGCATCCCCCACCAGGCCCCCACCCATGTCTCCCACCACCCCCACCCCCCAGCCACCATGGGCAGCCCCCACCAGGCCCCCACTCATGTCTCCCATCACCCCCACCCCCCCAGCAGTGTGGGGCACCCTCCACCAGGCCCCCACTCATGGCCCCTATCACCCCCACCCCCCAGCATCCAGGGGCACCCTCCCCCAGGCCCCCACTCATGTCTCCCACCACCCCCACCCCCCAGCAGTGTGGAGCACCCTCCACCAGGCCCCCACCCATGTCTCCCACCACCCCCACCCCCCAGCCACCATGCGCAGCCTCCACCAGGTCCTCACAATCCCCAATCATGTGCGTTATGGTCAGCCTCCACAGCCAAAAAGCCCTACCAAGTAACCCATTCACCCACATGGAAATGGAAATTACATGTTACACCCCCAATGTTCATAAAGCTAATGAACCCATGTCGTCACACACAATGGTTGCAATTGAATGGGAAAACACCCAACATGACATGCATGAAACCAATGAGATGATACCACACAGTGAAGTATGAAAACAAAATTGTATTAAAAAAAAAAGAATGCAAAAGAAATGAAACAAACTACAATGGCAATGAAAAAAAGATAAGATGCATGTCCGTTTAAAAAAATAAAAACACCAAATCCTAATCCAAAAAAATGTTGTCCAAAGTCAAATGAAAAATAAAATCAATCCAATGAAGAACTATGTACAAAACATCCAAGGGTCCATGAGCCCAACTGAACAAAGGAAACCTACAAAAAACCCTAACTAAAATGCAACTATATACAAAAAGTGGAGCAGTGTCCGTCGACTCCAAATCATAAGAACAAACAAAGGAAACCTAAAACTAAAGAACTATATACAAAGGCGGCGGGCAAGTCCAGCGGCTCACTCCGTGGTGTTCCGGGCCAGGGCATCATCGAACTCCTATTCGATGTCCCGGAGGCGGTCCTGTTCCATGGCCCCGAGGGTCCACAGGGACGACGCCGTGTCCTCCTCCAACCCCCTGCGGATTGCCTCGAGGCACTCGGCCCGCCTCAGGGCCCTCCGCATGGAGTTCTCCGCCCTGACCATTGTGAGCCACACGGAAGACACTCTCTGTCCTGGGTCCTCCTGCCCTCCGGCCGATGCCTGCCCCTCCGATGTCGAAGGCCCCGAGCCTTCATGCCTCCCACCATGTTGCTGCTGCTGCTCTGCCTCTGCCCGTGCACTGCCTCCTGCTGACTGCACATCCTCCGCCGGCTGGGGTGCAGTCGTAGATGTGGCCACCCCTGCTGGACGTCCGACTCCCGACTGTGGCAGGGATGCCTCCTCCACCAGCCTGGCCGCACCGTCAGAGACAGCACCACAGGGCACCCAGGTGACTGATGGGTGGGAAGATGGCACAGAGGACGACTGGCGCGTAGGGGGTCCAGTTGAGGAGGGGGTCGGAGCAAGCCCCATCAGACGGAGGAATCCGGCCTGGGTGACCTGTCCGAGCAGGCTGACGTGGTCAATGAGCCATTCGAGATGACGTGCAGTCTCTCCATGAAAAGACTGCAGGTCACCTCGCATGGCCCGTTGATGCAACGCCACACCAGCCAGGACAGGCTCAACCCGGACCTGGATAGCCACGTCCGCAGGCAGAGGAAGGCCAGTTGACGTCAGCTCATCCCCTGCCTGAAAACGGGTCTGGACGTAGGCATCCCTGCTGGTGCAAGATGATGCAGGGACAGGATCGGGGACAGGATTGCACACAGGCACCTCCGCGGCGGCCTGTGCTGCCTCCTGTCCCTGGTCCTGCACTGCACCACTAGCACCAGTCTCTGGTGCTTGCACGGCCTCCTCCTCCACCAAACCCCCCACCAACCTGGATGACTCCGTGCCATCTTCCCCTGTTGGGCCCTGTGGGGTCCCAGCTGCCCCTTCTGCTGCCGAGGAGTCCAACTCCAACCTCCGCCTCTTGGACCTCCCCCCGGCAGCTGCGGCCTGGGACGCGGCACCGGACTCCTCACTCCCCGACGCGATGACAACACGGGAGGGGAGCCGGGCCTTGCGTCTCCGGCTGGCGGTGGGATCCCCGCCGCTGTGCTCCACAGCACCTTCTCCGCCCTCTTTATCAGTTGACGCTGCAGACAGGGAGAAACAAAACACAGGCATCAGGGCACTGTACAATGGACACATACACACATGACAGTTGCACATGAGTGGCATTGGCAAACCTCAGACATGTCATCACAATCCCCAACACACATGTCATTACAACTCGCACACATGAGCCATACCACAGCCATATCGCAACTGCCACCACCATCCCTACACATACAACAGCATGAGCAGCCAAGGGTGAGCCAGACATCACATGCAACACAGGAAGTGCACCACACATGTACACACACCACCACACTTGCATGCATGTGTACAGCTCTACCAAGTGTCGCACTGTTCAGACGGGCATCCATGTCACATCTGCCAATCAGGCTTCCACATACCGCTGTCACATGCATCCATGTTGCATCACTGTTGCACCCTTGTCTACACACACATGCACAGGTACACAGTGCTGATACATGCAGCCGAAAACAACATACATGCGTGACATCACGGACATGTCTACTTACATACACATTCATCCAAACATGTGTGCCCACACAACTGCATTTGGCATGCAAGCCTACACACACAAGCACCATCCATGTCTCACACATTACAGCCCTCGCATGTTCAGCCCCACGGCCCTGTACACCCCCACCCATACTCGACCCCATACAAACAGATGTGCAACCTGCACACTACCGAATAATCACCACACGCACTGCTCACAATCAGGATGCATGTACACTCACCGCTCGACTCCAGACGGGTCTGCTTCTCTAGGACCTGGACGTGGAGCGCTGGGGATATGCGTTCCAGGACCCTCATCTGTTCTTCCGACAAGTGGCCCCGGCGCCCCTTGGCATCCGCTGCCTTCAAGAGGCGCCGGGCCTTGTTCAGGGTCCTGGACCTGAAGTCCTCCCAGCGCTTCCTGACATGTTGTAAGTCGCGGACTGCCACCCCCTCCGCGTTGATGGCAGTCACAATGTCAGTCCAGATCCGAGTCCGTCCTTCCTTGTCGGCGCGGGAACTTCCGAAGAGGGCATCATACTGCCCCAGGACTTGCTCCACCAGGACACCAACTTCGGTGGCACTGAAGCTGGTGCCCCTCTGCCTCTCTGGCCGGGGGTTGTCAGTGGTCACAGATGGTGTTTGCCCCGACATGACAACCCCAGAGGCAGGAGTGGGTGGGCAACTGGGTCCTGGGGCTGGGCTGTGGAGCGATGGAATCCCAGTCGGGAGTCTTCGGTTCCAGCAGGGGTGGTCACAGCAACAGCACCCCTGGCTGATGTGCAGGCAGCTAATGGCAGTGCACGTGGGCAGCAGGCAGTCAGGCAGCAGCAGATGGCAGGTGGGAGCGTGCTCGGGGCTCTGGGGGGCAGTAGTTCGGCCTTCTGGGCAGGAGTGTGGTCTTCCGTGTGCATACGCGTGGCCAGCTTGATACGGAGTGATTTGGCACGTGAAAAGTCTGCACGTCAGCGTGTAATTTGAGGAAAGGCCCTTAGCGCGTAAGCGCGTCTGCACGCATACGCATTTTCATTGGACAGAAGGCCCCTCAAGCGCAAGCGCCCCTGTGACGTGACGCGTGGGAGACATGAGTTGGACATGAGTGGGGGCCTGGTGGTTCTGCCCCTGCACTGCTGGGGGGTGGGGGTGCTGGGAGACATGGGTGGGGGCCTGGTGGAGGGTGCCCCTGCACTGCTGGGGGGTGGGGGTGGTGGGAGACATGAGTGGGGGCTGCCCATGGTGGCTGGGGGGTGGGGGTGGGTGGGAGACATGAGTGGGGGCCTGGTGGGGGCTGCCCATGGTGGCTGGGGGGTGGGGGTGGGTGGGAGACATGAGGGGCGGCCTGGTGGAGGGTGCCCCTGACTGCTGTGGGATGGAGGTGGTGGGAGCCATGAGTGGGGGCCTGGTGGAGGGTGCCCATGGTGGCTGGGGGATGGGGGTGGTGGGAGACATGAGTGGGGGCCTGGTGGAGGGTGCCCATGGTGGCTGGGGGGTGGGGGTGGTGGGAGACATGGGTGGGGGCCTGGTGGAGGGTGCCCCACACTGCTGGGGGGTGGGGGTGGTGGGAGACATGAGTGGGGGCCTGGTGGAGGCTGCCCATGGTGGCTGGGGGGTGGGGGTGGTGGGAGACATGGGTGGGGGCCTGGTGGAGGGTGCCCCACACTGCTGTGGGGTGGGGGTGGGGGTGGTGGGAGACATGAGTGGGGGCCTGGTGGAGGGTGCCCCTGGATGCTGGGGGGTGGGGGTGGGTGGGAGACATGAGTGGGGGCCTGGTGGAGGGTGCCCATGGTGGCTGGGGGGGTGGGGGTGGGTGGGAGACATGAGTGGGGGCCTGGTGGGGGCTGCCCATGGTGGGAGACATGGGTGGGGGCCTGGTGGAGGGTGCCCCACACTGCTGGGGGGTGGGGGTGGTGGGAGGCATGGGTGGGGGCCTGGTGGAGGGTGCCCCACACTGCTGGGGGGTGGGGTGGTGGGAGACATGAGTTGGACATGAGTGGGGGCCTGGTGGAGGGTGCCCCACACTGCTGGGGGGGTGGGGGTGGTGGGAGACATGAGTTGGACATGAGTGGGGGCCTGGTGGAGGGTGCCCCACACTGCTGGGGGGGTGGGGGTGGTGGGAGACATGAGTGGGGGCCTGGTGGGGGATGCACATGGTGGCTGGGGGGTGGGGGTGGTGGGAGACATGGGTGGGGGCCTGGTGGAGGGTGCCCCACACTGCTGGGGGGTGGGGGTGGTGGGAGACATGAGTTGGACATGAGTGGGGGCCTGGTGGTGCTGCCCCTGCACTGCTAGGGGGTGGGGGTGCTGGGAGACATGGGTGGGGGCCTGGTGGAGGGTGCCCCTGCACTGCTGGGGGGTGGGGGTGGTGGGAGACATGAGTGGGGGCCTGGTGGAGGGTGCCCCTGGATGCTGGGGGGTGGGGGTGATAGGGGCCATGAGTGGGGGCCTGGTGGAGGGTGCCTCACACTGCTGGGGGGGTGGGGGTGGTGGGAGACATGAGTGGGGGCCTGGTGGGGGCTGCCCATGGTGGCTTGGGGGTGGGGGTGGTGGGAGACATGCATTGTTGATCAGTAGTGCAAGGTGACTTGTGGGTTGGCTGGGGGGCATGCCCATGGTGGATGGGCTGCCGGCGGGACATGAGCAGGGGTGCAGGGTAGTCCCCCGTGGTATGGGCTGCCTGCAGGGGCCGTGGAGGTTGTGGAGCGTACACCTGGGAGGACCCACACGGCCAATTCACGTGTAGTACTCCCCAGAACCCCTGAAATTCACATACCCTGCTGAAATCGCGTGTGGAACTTCCCGCGCACCCCTGAAATACACGTACCCTGATGAAATCGCGTGTGGAACTTCCCGCGCACCCCTGAAATACACGTACCCTGTTGAAATCGCGTGTGGAACTTCCCGCGCACCCATGGAATACACGTACCCTGCTCGCACTGGGCCAATCGCGTGTGGGACTTCCCGCGCACCCCTGAAATACACGTAACCTGATGAAATCGCGTGTGGAACTTCCCGCGCACCCCTGAAATACACGTACCCTGCTTGCACGGGGCCAATCGCGTGTGGAACTTCCCGCGCACCCCTGAAATACAAGTACCCTGCTGAAATCGCGTGTGGAACTTCCCGCGCACCCCTGGAATACACGTACCCTGCTGAAATCGCGTATGGATCTTCCCGCGCACCCATGGAATACACGTACCCTGCTCGCACTGGGCCAATCGCGTGTGGGACTTCCCGCGCACCCCTGAAATACACGTACCCTGATGGAATCACGTGTGGAACTTCCCGCGCACCCCTGAAATACACGTACCCTGCTTGCACGGGGCCAATCGCGTGTGGAACTTCCCGCACACCCCTGAAATACACGTACCCTGCTCGCACTGGGCCAATCGCGTGTGGAACTTCCCGCGCACCCCTGAAATACACGTAGCCTGCTTGCACGGGGCCAATCGCGTGTGGAACTTCCCGCGCACCCCTGAAATACACGTACCCTGCTCGCACGGGGCCAATCGCGTGTGGGACTTCCCGCGCACCCCTGAAATACACGTACCCTGATGGAATCGCGTGTGGAACTTCACGCGCACCCCTGAAATACACGTACCCTGCTGAAATCGCGTGTGGAACTTCCCGCGCACCCATGGAATACACCTACCCTGCTCGCACTGGGCCAATCGCGTGTGGAACTTCCCGCGCACCCCTGAAATACATGTACCCTGATGGAATCGCGTGTGGAACTTCACGCGCACCCCTGAAATACACGTACCCTGCTGAAATCGCGTGTGGAACTTCCCGCGCACCCCTGGAATACACGTACCCTGCTCGCACGGGGCCAATCGCGTGTGGAACTTCCCGCGCACCCCTGAAATGCACGTACCCTGCTGTAATCGCGTGTGGAACTTCCCGCGCACCCCTGTAATACACGTACCCTGCTGATTTTGGTGTGGAACTTCCCGCGCACCCCTGATGCACACGTACACAGGACAATCGCGTGTGGTACTTCCCGCGAACCACTGAAATACACGTTCCCCGCTTGGCGTTTGCTGTTTGCCAGCCCGGTGAACTGGTCCAGGGTTAGCGCAGCCCTTTGCGATTATTTGGGGATTTTGAAGGCTTTTCCTTGCGCAAGGGCGTTCTTGGGGGCATAACTGGCGCTGCTGCAGGGTCGCTGCGCCACGCTGCGCCACGGCTGGTTTTGGATGCGAAAATCCATGAATGCGCTGTGCGCGGAAATCGATTTTAGCGCACGCGGCTGGCGCAGACAATCGCACGCGGACACTCTGCGCCAGCCGCTTGCGACACTTTTCTGCGAAATTCTATGAATTACCCTATGAGTTTTTGTGGAGCTCCACTGTTTATGAAGGATAACGGATCAAATGTCATGGGGCTGTTCTCTTAGTAAAACAATGCAACAAACGACCAGATGTACATACAGCCATACCCCTGTTGATCTGAGGCACACCATTACACTGCTATGTACTTTCTTCTGGGATCTTAAACTGTTTTTTTTCAGCATATTTTCTGTTAATGATAAACTCCAAGAAACAGGCGCAATGAACACCTTTGGTGAAACAAAGTAAATGGATTTAATTTGCAAAGCACCACACATAAATCATATTATTGACTGTAAACTTTGAATAATTTTCAAAGCCGAAAACAGGTTTGAATTAAGCATTCCACATCCCACACTTATCAACATGACATATTAATGTGTGCACATTATGAACACATTTACATAATTCAATATTTTTCTCATATTACCAGGTATTGAAACACGAAGGATATCTGCGAATTCAGAATGGTCTTGCAATTCCAATTATGATTTTTATTAATATACTTATAGCCGAATGGCTGTGTATATACAACAAATATTATATAAACAATCACAACACAAAATCTAAAAGAAAAACATTACAATGAACCATACAATATCACGATGTCTTAAGATAACTAATGTCTAAAATAGTTTACAGTTAAAATGGATGATTTCCTACATAGCCACAAGCTTTAAAATTGCAACAATACCATCACTAAAAACAATAAAAAATATCCACTAAGCGTAAATAAAATAACACCATGTAGTGTTACAATTGTCACCTTTCATGAGGTTTTGCCATATATTGGAAAGATTGTTTATATCTATCATGTTGTCATAAGATTTAAGATATTTTAATCGCAGTTGCAGCATGCCATCACAACATAACATCAAGTGTTCAAGAGACTCTATCTAGCCATTGTCTCTCCCATCTTAATTTATCATCTACTATAATGCCAAGATATTTATAATGATGGACTTGTTCCAGTTTCTCATTATTCAAAAACCAAGCCTTATTATTTTGTATTTGGCGTTTCTACGGGGAAATCATTATTTTACTTTTACCAGTGTTTATCGTGAGACCATTTGATTAAGAATAATCAGCCAGTGCGTCTAGCAGCCTCTGTAGGCCGACAGGGTTATTATCTAACAACAGCAAATAGTTAGCAAATGCCAACCAACTCACAAAGGAAGCACCAACCTTTAAAGGGCATGTCATTGATAACATGAATGCCTGTTGCATGTCTGCTAAATAGAAGTTAAACAGGATGGCTGCCACCATAAAACCCTGCTTAACTTCACAGCTGGTGAGTATCAGGCCAGAAAGTTTTCCTTTCGCATCTAATCTTATGCGTACTGAGGTGTCAATATACAAAAGCAGCAACATTTTTGAAAAACGCCCAGGGGGATCTTCCAGTCACTTAGTTTCTTGCATAATCGGTTCCTAAAGACCGAGTCGAACACTAACGATACATCTATGTAATGCGCAGTGTACGGTACGCTTGACTCTCTCCTTTTTCAGGCATATTCAGTCGCTGATGTTAATATGACTAGGTTATGTGTTAGACTTTTTTCTAAACCTAATTTAGTTTATTGGTAGGATATCATTAGCACTAATCCACTCATTAAGTTCCAATAGCAATACCTGTGCAACGATCTTAGAGGGAATATCTAACATTACTAGCATTCTAAAATGACTAGGCTCATCCCAAGCTCCTTTTTTATAAACTATCAGGATATGGCTAACTTTCCAGGTTGTTGGTAACTTGCCTGTCATTCCTATTTCTGCAAAGAGCATGTGGAGGACAGTAGCCCACATCACAAGGGCCATTTTAAATAGGTTGTTGCACACTCCATCTGGGTCGGCTGCCGTGAGATGTTCATGTGTGTGATGATCTAAATTATGTTGGAGACTGTTGGCTTGCAAGACCAACTGTTGGGTGGAAGATTGAAGGCCTCACCATTACTTTCTTTGTGTCCTAAAGTGGATGCAATATGTGAGGTCCATCTCTTTTCTGTAATGCAATTTATGGACAAATCTCTTTTTCTAGCACTGCGGATCACTTGCCATACACCTGTGGAGTTGCGTGACTGTGCGAGAAAGGCAATTTCTTTCCATCACTCAATTTACCAATTATGCAGATGCTGACGAAGCCAGCATCTTTAAGTGGCTTAGAGTAATTCAATATTTTTCTCATATTACCAGGTATTGCAACATGAAGGATATAATCGAATTCAGAATGGTCTTGTTATTCCAATTATATAGACATCAATAATGGTATTGGTCCATAGCACACTTCATGAGCAAACACTTGTTTTGTACAATGGACCAAGAACAGCAAAGGATAGGATAATTGGGAATGTCAGTATCTGAAGTGAACCTACCATAGTCCCCATCCAATCCAAAAAGGTTGTGTCAAATGATATTACATGGACAACATTTTTCAAGTATTTAAGGTATAAAAAGCAGGATATGCTGAGGGTTATTTGGGAAATGGACCCCTGCATATTGCAAGTTGTTGAAATGTTTTTGGTTTAAATGTGATGTGAACACGCAGTGTTTATTTAAATGCTCATATTGGAAGAGATTACATATTTTTGTCTGAAATAGGTATATACACTTATCTTTATACAAATGGATGTGTGTGTGCATTGTGAATGTAATCACAAGTGAGATAATAGCTGGCAGTTTCTGTTTCTTTTATAAAGACATGCTCCTTGCATTTGTATGGAATATTGCAAGTGACAACCCTAGTATTCAAAGTTAGGGGACCACCTTTAATTATTTTGATTTAGTATTTTAAATAAAATTGAATATTTAGATTAAAAACAGCCTGTTTCTTGTTCATGAAATTTGTGGTGGGGCTTTCATGGGACTTTGAGGGTTGGGGGGGCTGTTAGTTTAGAGGATGTTTCACAATAAAACAAATATAGATAAAGTCACTAAAATATTTAATGAAGTACATTTTCTGAATCCTTATGTGACACATGATCAGATCATAATATTTCATATTTAGAAAATGTATATGTCTCCAGATAATTCACAAAAATTGACAAAGTCAGTTTTCTGTGGTTTACCTGTTTCTGAAGCATTGCAATAGAAGATGTATCATAAATACAATGCATAATCTCACATATGATGTGATATAGGAAATAAATATTGAAACAGGAATAAATAATTCCCGAATGTGGCGGGATAGTAGGAGTTGGAAACTCCCCTTGTTGATACGCCACACCTTTAGATCAATGAGGTTTGGGAAGTAGAATGTATCAGTGAAATCAAGCCAATCACATGCAAATTTGCAGACAGGAGGCTGAGGCACACCTGAGCAAAAGAAGATTCAGCCAGAGAAGCAAAAAGAACAGGGCTTGAAATACCTGGTTAACTGAATCCACAGGGTGAGAAGGGGAATTGGATTACCTTTTATGCAGTGATTTGAAGCTCCCTCTAGAATACAAGGAAAATTAAGAGTCAGCACATTGAGAAACATTTACCCTTGATGCTGATGCTAGCCAAAATCTTTCTATCTAGCGCTAAACCTATGGTAAGTAAACTACAGACCCTTCTATGCATTCATATGGGCCAATCGCTTACAAATTCCATATTTGAGAGAGATATTTCTCTTTCCATATTCAATACGTAATGTAATGTTCCTGTTTTGTTTCAGATGCAAGGATCTTGTGGCATTGTAGGAGATTTTATTGGGGTGCATTTGGGAGTTGGCAGTATTTTCTTACCGTAAAAATATTGGCGGTAAATTATTCTTGCATTTAGATTGGGTTTGGCATCACATTATTTTAGTGACCATACCTTGTTAGCTTATATTGGTGGTCATTTTAGTGGTATTTTGTTTTTGCGGTATTTATTCCTGTGGTATAGCAGTGAGCATTGTTTCCTTTTTTTATACTATAACCTCATCATAAAACAAACCTATCCTTTCTATTAGAATAACTCCTTGTTGTCTGTAGAGAGCCCCATACTTATGCACTGTCAGTACCCAATGATTTTATTCAGAGCACCACCTACAGTTTGTGGCTGGTATTACTGGCAAGTTTACATCCAGTAATCTATGTGCCATAAAACACTACTGGCTTATTTACATCCAGTAATCTATGTATCAGATCAGACACCTTCCCATCAACATGCAAGGAAGGAAACATTCATCACTCCGGACACAAACCTCTGCCATATCCTTGTTTGTTATTTTACTTGCATTGGTAAACTGGCAAATGCACTACTGCACTGATATGATCCTCCCCTTTATAGATCACTTATGTAAATAAACAGAGGCATGAATGACACAAAATACAATTGTTTTTTATAAATACAAGAAGTATTTTATCTTATTTACAAGTCACCAAATCTTACCATTAGTTAAATTACAGCACCATCTGTAGATGGAGAACAAAACAAAACAAGCAGATATTTCTTTTTACACATGGATTAATGTTCCCACATTCTGAAAATAATGTAAAATAAACATGCAATGATTCCCTAACTTCTCTACACTGCAATAAACCTTAGCCACACACACACAGTATTTTATCTGGCCATCACTTAGTACTATCTTACCAAGGTCGTTTTTTTCTTTGAAGTCCCCTGCACAACCTTGTTGTGTTCGCAGATGCAGACCCAGTGTCAGCGCGAAATGCTTCTGTAATCTTGTGTGGGGAGCGCCAGCAGAATATCTCAAAGCTAGCGCTCTGACCCCTGGAACCTCCTTCGGTCTCCTCAGCCCAGCCAGAACTAACTGATCTCCTCATTCCTTGCTACCAAGAGAACTCTGATCCATTCCCTTATTGATGCGGTTTGTCTGCCTACCTTTTCCACCAATCATAGTAAAAGAATTTGCTCTGTATCATTCCTCATTATCAGAACAATGAAAGCTTTAGTCTCAGAGTTACTGTTTCACTCTTTCCTGCAGTTTGCCTTTTTTTCTGTTTTCCACAATCTGAAGAAAACTCGTGTGCATTTAAAAATTAAATTTAATAGTGCCTTCAAATATAAATACAGCACGTATTTCACCTCATTTTGCATATGAGACTGCATTTTAATGTTAGAGAAGATAGAATTAGTATTTTAGCAATGTTAAAATGTTAGTCAGTTATATAATTTAATCTAGTCTCCATGCATGAGGCACCCAAAAGAAAATGGTATACTTCATTATTTGACTGGCAGCACACCAAGTTTCTATGCATGCTCTGAATGTCTGCAGTTTTAAATTGGGCTTGGCTGTGTTGCAAATCCTGTGCTTTGCATGCCACCAACAACACTACATATCACATTGGCAATCATTTTTTTAAAAATGCCATAATACATATTGGCAAAACGCCACTACATGCTGGTAACAAAATAAACCTTATTATATTTTGCCTTACATATACCCTCCTTTTCCGACAATATTGGCTACCCAAATCCACAATTGGAGGGAACCCAAATTGTTCTTCTTTCTTTTCCCATCACTTTAGAATATATGCACATTGGGATATCTTTCATTTCCCATCGTTGCCAATATCATAAGTAGCATCCTCATCTTTATAGATAAAATAATCAACCATCCTCCCATCATTAACACCACTACTGCTAAACCCACCATAGTGCATTCCACCCAGGTTCCCCAGTTAAACACATCCACTTCCATTACACCCAGACTACTAACTGTAATGTTGTTCTTCCTCAGATTCATCTTAATAGTGTGTTTTTCCTTATGACTCAATAAAAATTCTACTTCCGGGTCTATCGGAAATGTATCCCTTTGAAAAAACTCAATATTTTCCACTTGACTTTCCCAAATATCATTTGCAATATGGAGTAATGCTATACCCCCAGCAGAGACAATAGTATCTTTTGGAATCTGCAAGTAAAATACATTTTATTTCAATTGCTTGACAACAAATGTTCCATGCTTTAGTGTGTAACCATATAGTTTTTCATATAGGTGCAGACCAACCATCTATTTTTAACCATTTTGGCTTGTGCTAACTCCTCACCACCCAAATCGCTTATGACCACTTCACATCCTCCTGATACACCTGGGTCAGATTTTAAACCACAGATAGCATCTGTAACTTCAGGAATAAAAGGTTTACCGGCGACATGTGTAATTTTGTTCTTTAAACCATATACATGTTTCCAGGTTTGGAATCGCCCCCACCCGGGGCTTTTTTTGAATTTCCTCCCGTGGACTCCAGGACTCTGTCATCCCTCGTGTCCTCCGGTCCTGCGACCTCCGACCCCAATCAAAGACCAGTTAATGTGTTTAAATTAAATAGAAAAGAGACAGATTAAGTACATAGCACAATAGCAATTTTACCCTTTCTACCACATAAAAACAAAATGTAGTCCAAAACATTCCGAATGACTCTTCCGACTTCTGTAACTAAGCACATGTTAGAGAGAAAACAACAATATACATATGACATCATTATACATCAAAATAATTTTTATGTAAAATATTTCAGCATTGTACCATAATAAATCAGCCTGATTCAGCACCTTCTATCAATTTGTATTACTCCACCTTTCTTAAATGTGGTATTTTTATCTGCATTTGTCTCTACAAAAAAATATTTTTATGGCATGGGACACTATGAAGACAACCACTGTGTCTCTCTCTCCATGTATTCATGGCACTTAAGATATCTCTACTTGCTCAAGTCTCCTGATTTCATGTTTGTGTGACAGGATTTAATTTGATTAAAATGAACAAATTGTTCAGTTACCATTTCACCCTCTGTCTTTAATATTTTGTAAACTACTGTAAACCACCGTATCCACTATACTAAATGGCCCTTGCCAGGCCGCAAGAAATTTAGAATTTTTATGTTTACCTTTTCTAAAATGAAATTTACATACCTGATCCCCTACATTGTATTCTTTCACAGACGTCTTTTTATCATAATATGACTTTGCACTGTCAGCAGCTCTCTCAAAATTTCGCTGCACAAATGCAAATGCATGCTGTAAATACTTCCTCAGTTCTTCCACATATTCGTGAACTGTAAATGCACTTACAAGTGTTTGCAGTACCATCTTCCTTTCTCTTAACACCTCATGAGGACTGATACCTGTTGCTTTAGCAGGAGTCAATCGGATTGCCATCAATACCAGATGTAATCGTAAATCCCAACACGAAACTGCTTCCGCTACAACTTCTTTAATATCTCCACAACAGACCTGTTGCAGCGTTTAATATTCCACGAAGATGTGAGCTGGTACGCAATATGCAGTTTCCTTTTCACCCTCAATATCTGCCACATCTTACTCATTTAGGTGCTTGTGAAATGACTCCCTCTGTCTGACTCTATTCTTTGTGGTAATCCAAATCTTGAAAAAATATGATTTACCAGTAATGTAACAGCTGTTTGTGCACTACAATCTGGTGCAGGGATACACTCTTCCCATTTTGACATCAAACAAACCACGGTCAAAAGATAACGGTAACCCCTACTCGATCTTTTTACAGGCCCTACATAGTCAATTTGCAAATCTGACGATGGAAGAATTAAGCCTCTTTTCATCAATGGAGCTCTATGCATTGGTGAAGCGGGTTTAAATTGTGCACCTACCAGGCACCCCCTAGTGTATAATTCCACATCTTGGGACATATTTGGCCAGTAAGCATAATCTGTCAGTATCTCTAAAGTCTTTTGTGAACCTCTGTGTCCTGCAGTTATTGGATCATGTGCATGGTGTAGCATTACCCCTCTGAATGAAAGCGGTACCACCCACTGTATTTGTCCTGTTATGGATTCTCTGATCATAAGTCCATCCTGTAGTCTAATTCGTTTTTTATTCTTTAATAACACCCTCAACTCTTCTTTCCCTGTATAATCATTTTCAGTTAAAGGATTTTGTTCGGGGTCCATTCAATCATTATAATAGATCCCCAATATTGGATCATCTTTTTGCGCCTTAATCAGATCTTGATCTGGAGTATCAAAACTCCATTGCACTACTGGTTGCTCTACTGCTTTTGGAGTCTTAAAGCGTGTAATTGCATCTATTTGTATTTCACCAATTAATTGTTCAATGGGTAACAACTCGCCCATGACAGCGCCAATCATGGCTAATTGATCTGCTTTATCATTTCCTTCTTTATCTTCTCCTGGAGTTTTCAAATGCCCATACATTTACCTCCAGTATACTGTTAAATCATTCTCTGACACTAATTTGTCTATAGCTTGTATCATTTCCCCATGTTTGAGGGGCTTTTTGTTATATGTGAGCATGTCTCTTGTTTTCCATCTAGGTATATATTATACAAAGCTATTTGGCGCATAATCAGAATCAGTCACCAGGACAATTTCACTGATTTTGTTATCAACTGCAGTAGTAATTTCTTTATAAATAGCTGCCAACCCTGCTACCTGGATACTCCTAGCCCCAATTCTCATCCCTATACTAGGAATGTCCTCACATTTTAACCAGAAATTTCCTATCCCTCATACCAACTGTTTATTGCTGTCATTTTCAATATGAAAGGCACATCCGTCAACATATACAGTTGGTAAATTCGTACATGTATTTTCATCAAAATCTTTGTGTGGTGATTGTTCAAACTCCTGCAAGCTAGATTCCACCTCTACTTCGTCTGATACACATTCAGCTGCACAGTCATGCAAATCTGCTTATCCTTGAGAAACTGGGCTCTTTTTATTCTGGCCATACCTCACTTCTACAGGAAAGCCTTGCAATGCCAATGTCCATGAAGTAATTCTGGACTGTGCTCGATTGCCTGACCTAATCTATTTTACTCTGTAAAAACTGCAATGGTTGATGATTTGTCACATTCACTGAATTTAATCTCAACCTGGGAAAATGTTCAGTGAAACCTATTTCTATAAAGAAATCTCTGTTTTTTATGTGATATGCTAATCATGGTGCCTTTATGAGACATTCCTTAAATTAAGCAACTGCCTCAGATTGCTCCTTTTCCCATTTCCAGTCACCCCCTAAAACTATTTTATCGCCCCTCATCGATTTTAAACTGTCCGCTAGCATTTTAAAGAAATTAATACCATTAGTACAAGGGCTATACACTGATCCCAACGTCAAAAGTTTCCCTTCATATATTATATCTACCAACATAAATCATCCTTCATCATCCATAACAACATTCTCCACTTTCATACCGAAGGATTTTTTGAACTAACAAACCTACTCCCCTTGACCTGCTCGAATAACAGTTCTGTCAATCTGGAAAAATGAATACCCTTCATTTGAATGATAGACGTAACTTGATGGCCGTGGACCAACCGTTTTATGCACCAAATCATAGAAATATAAACTGCTATGCTTGACCAACGAGCGGCCATTTTAAATGTAGCAAGAATCGCCATTTTGCTTGTTAACCATTGCTCATTGCTTTCTGTCTAAAAACTGCTTTGCAGCTTGCAACTCTTACGAATTCTGCTTACTCTGCTCAACTGTTAACATTGTTGTCTGAATATGAAAGGACAAGGTCGCAGGACTGAAGAGTTTGCTGAAACTCCTCATGAGTAGCCCAGAGAGGAATGGCCACGCTCCCTCTCTGTAGCCTTGGGATGAAGCTGCAGGGCATTTAATCACTTCACAGCTACATACTCGTCAGATATGTCCATCGTCATCCCGAGTTCAAAGGAACTTAATACAGAGGGGTGTTGAACATGACTTTGCTGATTGTATGATATGCATTTTGTATATATGTAACTGATGTACGTAATTCGCTCTCTTGCGTCCCTCGAGGTCTAGGAAACTCACGTCGCGGGGCGTGAGATCAGAATTGGCCAATCAATACTATCTTTTGCTTGCAATAAACCCTAGCATTGGGAATTTGAAACCTCGTGTCTGGCGCATCTTTTCGTGTATGGTCATTGCCTTGTTTCCATAGCACGAGGGACCCCTAGGGGCCCCTTTCAGTTCAACAAGACCTTCATATATTTTGAAGCCCCATAAAAGTTTCCAGTTTGTTCAAATGAGTTTCTTGTAAAAAGATTGCATCTGCTTTTTCTCTTCTCAACTTTGACATTATATTTTTCCCCTTCTTAGGCCAAATCACCCCCTTAACATTCCATGTAACAAAACTTAATGTCCCTGCCATCAGCAATTCAATAGTTCATATAAATAGAAATTGCAAACATACAATGGTCCAAATACACAAAGCAAAGTCATGCCTATAACACTGTTAAAATGATGCATAGTAGAGAAAATAGCCCCCAACCCAACAGACACACAAACACACACACAGAACAAAAAACATTAACCAAATCACCTTGAAAACTGACTGGAAGCCAGACAGACTAATAAAGGCAAAAGAGAAAAAAAAACATTGCTAGACTACAATCCCCAGAATTTATGCCCAATCTATATATAATCATTACATTACAATACTCCCGTTGAAGAAATACAGCAATGAAGAGAAAAAAACCCCTATTCTTAGAACATCTAACAGAACTCGCTACGTATACCATCAACCATCTCCTAACAATACTATGACCCAAATCATACATATATCCACTCCCAGCCATAATTAAGTAGTATGAACACCTCCCACCCAATCCATCATCAAACACAACCAATTGGAAATCCCTTTTTTATTTATTTATTTTTTTAATTTTATTTTTTGCTTTCCTCAACCTCCTTTATAACACAGAACCAAAAACCCATCATCCATCTATAGAATTTACTCAGAGTTCAAAACACACCAGCACATTTAGGAAATAACAGAAATTACAATACAATTCTACAATCAACCTTCCCCATTCTACATCAAAAACAACAACAAGGCATGAGACCCATTACTATTCTGAATTTATACATATTAGTACTATCGAGCCCACAACATAGTCCCTTTCTCAATATTATCCAACTAAAAGTACTAGTCAGGACAAAATGCCCACAAGATCTAAACGACCCAAACAATCCCCATTTCCCATTTCTCATACAATTATAACATCACATACTGTAGAAGTGAGCAGAAACCCGTCCCAAATGGAATAGCTTCAGTACATAAGAGCCATTCATGTATATTTTGAGTGATTCACACCAACATCTTCTTGCAAACTCTGTACAGAATGCAATATTAGTTCAAAATACCCACAGCAAAATCAAGAGCCTTGACATCCAAGTATTTAGATCTGCGTGTTCATTATTGCCATTAGCACCAATAGTTTCATAGCCTTTCCTTGCACACAAATCTACCATTCACCTTCCCTCAGTCGTGCTAAACCGTTCCCACATTAATGAATGCTTTAAAAAGTGTCACATAGCAAAACCTGTATATAGTACACTACCATACATATGACATTTAAAGTATAAAGGACAGATGTTGTGTGTCCCCGTTTACAAAAAATGACAATTGCATACGCTACAACTGTTCCAATCCAGCTATTAGATTAACTGTAGCACATATTTAACTAAATAAAAAGAGCAATAACAATGATAATCAGCCATTTCGGAGTAAATACCAGGAAAGTGTGGATTCAGATGCACCCCAAAGAGTTAATACAGCACACAGCAGTTGCCATCTATGGTCGAGATCACCTTCCGTTTTCCCCACCAAAACCAAATAAAGTGGAGTCTGAATGAGTCTATAGCCGCATGCTGGCGGGCATTGTTCCTTTCAATGTACATGCGTCACTAGTCAATTCTTTGAAACTATTGTGGAAGTGCACAGTAAAAGTCTGTTTTGGCCCTTCTTAATGGGCATGACTGCCAGACACCCATCTTCTGGGCATTGCGAGTGTTAAGCCAAGAACAAAATCCGTCAGAGAAGGGAGCGTTCTGCATGAAGTGTGGAAGGTCTGAAGTTGCTCCCAGCACTGGCCACACCGGATTTGAAGGCTCAGGGAGCAGTACTGGACACAAATATTTTTTTTGCAAGCAGGCAGACATACGAGTTGAACATTTTGCAATTACCCAGTAGAGTCATCTGGCTCTAATAGCTTCATTCAGTGGTTCAGGGAATGCATTCTTGTCAAAAATGGTCTGCAGATGAAATAATAAAGAAAGGGCAGTCTTGGCACTCCTGTGATGGAACATTCATACACCCTTGCATTGTGGTGAAAGAGGAATGCATTCTCAGACGGATAGGATTTTAAAATGTAATTACAGCACTGTCATCTATATTTTAGCTCCGTTCTGCCTCACAGTGTGCCGTTGGAATCAAATGCTCATATGGAGCCCAGAGTATGGCCTTCTTTTCACAAGAGATCAGTTAGCCTCTCAACAGTGTTTAAATCCTTTGTATTCTTTGGTCAGTCTCGCTCTATAAACTGATAATTTTTGACCTGCAGTCAAATATGTGGCTGCCTGTCGGGTGTCCTATTGTGATGCAGGAGTATTTTGAATCTAGCGCACTTTTAGCATGGATGATTGGTTGCTGGACAAAACAACAATTGATATATTTGCTATTACTACATCTCAAGGTATGCTGTGCTGATATCTGTGTGTTAATGTTCATTTAATAACATCAAAATGCAAATGCATAGAGCACACACTTGATCTCAAACGCCCAATCCCATTTCTTGAAACATTTTTAACTATCTCTTGTTCAGCATTTTGAAGATCACTTTCTTTCTCAAAATGTTCTTTTTGTAAAATTTGCATTTCCAAAATAACCTCATCTTTATCTTGTCTAATATGACCTACCAATCCCTTCAAGTGTTTTAATTCTTGCTCACTATCCTCAAACTGTTTCTTTCTTTGGGACAATTGAGTGTCGAGTTCTTCACACTTTGATTGCATGTCCTTTTGACATACCCCCAGCTCTGCTCTTAACTTTTCCTCCTGTTCACTAGCTCCATCTAATTCAATTTTTAATCTGCTAATCAACTTGGCATAATTTCCTTGCATTCGCAGAGTCCTATTTAAAATGAACCATGTCTTGGCACATAGCGTATCAGACAATCTTTCTCTGCATGTTTATCAGCAGCATTTAATAATCTCAAAAGGCAGACCTGAATTATACTACCTTCTGCAAAAATATTGTCCAATGGTTCTTTCTGCACTTCCCCATAGATGCGGTCATGCCACTCTGTAGCGTTATTTGATGACCATGTTCCATGTGCATATAACTTTGCCTCCAGATATTGCACTAACTCTGGGAATGTGGCCTCCATCTGAGACATTCTGAGATTCACTTCCAGTGGCACATTTCTCTCATAAAATGGGTTCTCTTTAATGCATGTATGGTAGTGATGGACACACTTCCCATGCCCAGTAGGTGCTCTATAGTGACTTTCCCGGCCAATGCACCATTATCTGTAGGAGATTTTGTTTTATTGGAGTAAATTCAGGATTTGGCTGTATTTTCTTACTGTAAAAATATTTTCGGTAATTTGGTGGTAAATTAGTCTTGCATTTAGATTTTGCTCCGCATTATTTTAGTGACCATACCTTGATAGCTTATATTGGTGGTCATTTTAGTGGTATTTTGTTTTTGTGGTATTTATTCCTGTGGTATAGCGGTGAGCATTGTTTTCTTTTTTTTTTAATACTATAGCCCCATCAAAACCAAACCTTTCCTTTCTATTAGAATACCTCCTAGTTATCTGTAGAGAGCCGCAGACTTATGCACTGTCAGAACCCAATGATTTTATTCGGAGCGCCACCTACAGTTTGTGGCTGGTATTACTGGCTTATTTACATCCAGTAATCTATGTGCCATAAAACACCACTGGCTTATTTACATCCAGTAATCTATGTATCAGATCAGACACCTTCCCATCAGTATGCAAGGAAGGAAACATTCATCACAATGCACACAAACCTCTGCCTTATCCTGCAATGATTCCCTAACTTCTCTACAATGCAATAAACCTTAGCCACACACACACAGTATTTTACCTGGCACTCACTTAGAACTATTTTACCAAGGTCGGTTTTTCTTTGAAGTCCCCCACACAACCTCGTTGTGTTCGCAGATGCAGACCCAGTGTCAGCACGAAATGCTTCTGTAATCTTGTGTGGGGAGCGCCAGTTGAATATCTCAAAACTAGCGCTATGACCCATCGAACCTCCTTCGGTCTCATCAGTCCAGCCAGAAGTAACCACTCTCCTCATTCCTTGCTACCAAGAGAACTCTGATACCCTTATTGACGTGGTTTGTCTGCTTACCTTTTCCACCAATCATAGTAAAAAGATTTGCTCTGTATCATTCCTCATTTTCAGAACAATAAAAGCTTCAGTCTCAGAGTTACTGTTTCACTCTGTTTCCTGCAGTTTGCCTTTTTTTTCTGTTTTCCAAAAGCTGAAGAAAATGCCACTGTTCATTTAAAAATGAATTTTAGTAGTGCCATCAAATGTAAATACAAGAAGTATTTCACCTCATTTTGCATATGAGACTGCATTTTAGTGTTAGAGAAGTTAGAATTAGTATTTTAGCAACGTTAACATGTTAGTCAGTTATATAATTTAATGTAGTCTCCATGCATGAGGCATCCAAAAGAAAATGGTACACTTCATTATTTGACCTGGCAGTTTGTATGCGTGCTCTGAATGTCTGCAGTTTTAAATTGGGCTTGGCTGTATTGTCATCATATGGATTTTTAAATGGGTATTAGTCTTGACCATCAATTACCTGAAGTAGATCATTTTGTGTAATGGGATGGAATGTTTAATTTCTCTGGAGGGAATGCCACCTAAATAAATGTGCATAGCTCAGCAACATGCAATATACAAGGAATTCAGCACAAACAATAGACTCAAAGTGTGCACAGACACAATTAGTAATCTGCAAAACACACATAAAATATGCTAAAAAATACTTATACTTGAACCAGATTTTTGGAATATTCGTATGCAAACACATGTACACACACAGACACACACACGCACACACACATACAAACAGTTAAGATTACTATCTCAATAATGGGTATACACATTTTTGGATTTCCATAAACTATACATGTACATTCCAAATGTATCAAAAGTAAAGTCTACAAAAATTGGGAATGACAGTGTTAGGGTGCAAGCAGGCATTCCAAATGAACTGGCTCCCTAATAGAAATAGACTCCATCACACTGGCCCTCATTACGACCCTGGCGGAAAGGGGTTTACGCCGGCGTAAACCATGGCGCCCCTTTCCGCCTGAGTACGAGTTCCCTTAGCGCCATGGTGATTTTAACGCCTGCTTTTAGCAGGCGGTAAAATCCATGGCGCTAAGGGACCTTGTTGTTAATTACGCCACCGTAATTTACGGTGGCGTAATTAACGCCTTCCCCACTCCCATTATACCCTATGGGGCAAAAATGGGAATGGGGAAGGGTAAATGGGGATTGGGGACTTACCGCCCCGCCAAGGTCGGAATGGGGCGGTAAGTCCGCCAACCCCCATGGCGGAGTTGGCAGCTTAGCGCCATGGACCATGGTGCAAATAGCACCATGGTTCTCCGCCAAGGTCGTAATGAGGGCCACTACAAATGAAACCACAACTCACACTCTCTGCTACTTCAGAACCTTTGTTTCAAGTATTGGATAGCTTACTTCGATGCTATAGTTAAAGTATGTATTGTATTATTTTACTTAATGCATCAAGTGTATCTACCTAGGAAGAAATAGTGGTAAAAGTAGTGCCAATGACAGTAATGACATGCAATTTTATGACTCCCCATGTCAGCCATTCTTAAAGTGGCATGTTGTGTGAGACATACGTCCAGCCTGCATGCTAAATGCATAGTGCAATGCAAACACTTTCACATTCAGTAAACGTGAACCATGAGCATTAACTTATTATATTGAACTACAGTACATTAGAGGATTTTTTAATAGTCCAGGTTGAGTGCCAGTGGCCTTGCGTCCGGTACATTAGAGTCCTCTTCTATAAGCATAGCTGTTCACTGCTCTTCTGACCTTTCAGGGATGAGCTCCAAGTGCCTTGATAAATAGTAAACAAAGAGATAACAATGCAAATGAAATATGGCACTGTAGAAGAACTAAAAACCTCTGTCCTTGTTGTAGTTTACACAGGATCAGTGCTGTCCACTGACAATTTGGTTGACTAGATTCTCAGTGCTGGATGACGAGATGTATAGTTTACACAACAAAGATGCTGTTCGCTGATACCACTGCTATGTAGCAAATCTCCTCTTCCCCTCTGGGAAGACATCTTTAGTGGTAGTAGGCGCAGGACAGTTTTAGTCTATTGAAGGATGGCCATGCTAATTGTGGGAAGTGACCCCTCCTGTGCATTGATTATAAATATACCAAGCTCAAAGACAGCAGTTCGCGGTGGCATAGCTAGCAAGAAGACAAGGAGCAGACGTGGAGGGCTGGAAGATTGGAGGGAGACGACAGGTTCCTTCCAGAAGGGAGGCACAAACTCATCTTTTTTCTGTTGTTAAGGCACTAAGCTTGATTTCTGGCTTTTTCAAGGCTTTTAAGAGTGCCAAAGGACCCTGCCTATTGACCTTTGGAGCAGAACATTGATTTTTGATTGAGCTGCATGGGAATACGTTTGATTTTCTTCCCCAAGGCACATCAGCTCACCACCTAAAAGGGCAGTATCGCAATGGACAATGTAATTCTTTTGAAGCATTTGATCCTTATTATTTTATTTTTTGATGGTGTTCTGATATTTTTTCCAATTTGTTGGCATTTTTTTCCAGTATTGTGTAAACTGATTCAGGCATCCAATCATATCCAGCTCTCATCTCTCTACCTTCTACAGTTAGTGAGCATGAGAGACCTTTTACCATTTATTAACATCACACTTAGAAAAGTATTTGAGCAGGTGCTTCTATGCGGTTCCCTATCAAGATTTGGTGAGGCATATGTTCCTATGAAGATTACCTTGCATGATCTGGTGAGGCAGCTAGCTGGTTTTTAAGGAAACTTTGATTTCTTGGAGAAGGTTGATCAGTCTTAGAGCCTCATTACATGGATGGCGGAGAACCATGGTGCTATTAAACTTGGTAACATGTGTGCCAAGTGAGGAATAAATGGTGTGCGTGTGTTGCTAGAATCCATTGGCAGTGCAGAGAGGTTAGAAATAATTGTATGTTTATTTTTCTCTCTCTATATTCAAAGCGTGAGAACTTAAATTCATGTTTGCAAAATACCTGCTTGTTTCTGTTTTGTCTTTTTATATCTTGTAGGTGATGCTGTAAATATTGTGGTAAGATTTTGTGGTTTGTTACTGTAATGTAATACAAAGTGTATATACAAAACTGACTTTGCTGTCATTCATGCATCTGTGAATTATTTATATATGAGGCGCAGAGGTGATGTTTATACCAGTGCAGTAGTGCAGTTTCCAATTTACCACTGTAGTTGAAATAGCAAACAAGAGAAAGTCAGTAGTAAATATCTACAAGGTAAAAGATGTGTGCCTGTGTAAAATATAATGAGTGATTCCTTCCTTGCATGTTGAAGGGAAGGGGTGCCTAATCTGGCACTTAGATTACTGGATGTACATAAGCCAGTAATACCAGCCACAAACTATAGGTGGCCCCTTGAATAAACACATTGGGTTCTCTGAAGTGTTCTAAGTCTGGGGCTCTCTACAGGTGACTAGAAGGCATTCTAATAGAAAGGAAAGGTTTGTTTTATGATGGGGTTATAGCATAAAAAATAAACATGCTCACCACTATACCACTATACCACAGGAATAAGATAATTCTGAAAATACTGCAAAGTAAGATATCTCCAAAATTACCACCAATACAAGCTAACAAGATAGGATCACTAAAATAGAGTGATACCAAACCCACTCTAAATGTAAGGCTAGTTTACCGCCGAATTAGTGGCAATATTTTTACGGTAAGAAAATACCACCAAATCCTGAACTTACCCCAATAAAACAATGGGGGTCAATCCGAGGTTGGAGGTAAGTACCGGGCTTTACCGGCATGGAGCAAACAACGTGTCCGATCTGGTAACAGACCGCTAATTGCCGCCTATTATGACTTTGCGGGCACGAGCTTTGCGCCATGCCGGTAAAGTACCTAGCGCCATGCCGTAAAGGGCCCGAAAAAGCCCTTACCGGCATGAAGTGCACCGTACTTTACAATACCGCCATAGAACAAAGTGGAAACAGCGATGTCCGTAAATAACGGTGTCCGTAAATTACGGCACCGTTAAACAACGGAACCAGAAATATCGTCATCGCACAGGAACGGAAGGAGAGCAGCGCCCATCTTTAAAAATACAATCCATTTCCATCCTCAACAGGCAGCACCCTTGGAAGCATTTTGAACCTTGGAAAAGGCCATCAGAATCTGCAGGAATGCCAAAAGCACCCAAGAAGACAGCAGACTGGCTCCGCAAGCAGCGATTCAGCCTGGACAAATTGCAGATCATGGTTGACACCCTTGAGGAGCACGCTGACATCGTGATCAGCGGGGACATGCACAGAGAGCAGGTGCTCCGGAAGAAGAACATCTGGGCACTAGTGACACAGAGGGTGAGCACAGTCGGCACCACCCCCCAACCCCCAAGGGCTGCCGCAAGCGGTTGGACGACCTGCGGCTGAGGGTGCGGAGCATCCTCTCTGCCAACCGCAGCCAGGCCCAGGAGACTGGAGTGGGCCCAAGTTCCCCCATGAAACTGATGCCATGGGAGGATACGTGTGCCGGCCTGATCAGACAGGAATCAATAGAAAGCGTAGGCAACATGGAGTGTGGGGCACCGTCGTCCGCTGATGGAGGTGAGTGTCCAAAGTCAACACTGCCAATGCCAATTCCATGATAGGAATCACGGCATGGTGCCCTCCCCCCCATTAAAATCATGCCGAACCAACTGCGACCCAAGCAAGTTCCAAGTGCAAGGGCATAACGCACATCACACATAGTGCACGAACTGGCACATCCCATGATGCACACTGTGCAGCTGGTGTGGCCAGTGTGCGAGTCAGACTGCACAGTACCCGGCCAGGATGAGTGACACCGACACCTGCATACATATCACACCCATAAATAGAATGTAGTGCTGTTGCATACCCAAATGCCCATAAACCCCAAAAAACTGAATATGTGAATGTAGCCATGAATGTAAGTTGCGTCTCAAATCATCACTCATGCCATCCCTCTCTTCTACCCCCACAGGCAGTGAGCATGACAGGGAGGAGCACGAGACCAGCTGTCCCACCACCTCCAGGGGCAAAGGCAGGGTCTGCCGCATCCCAGCCAGGAAGGACACACCTACACCCGCGCCATCAAGGCCCATGGAGGGTGCACCACCCCCACCCTTCCCTGCATTGGCGGCAGGTACATTGTCCACCCCAAGGTCCAAGGAGTCCAGCATCGCTGGGGAGGTGGCAGCCACAGCCCCCCTGAAAACCGTGGACAGCCCCTTTTCCACCTGTGGAGAGGCAGAGGAGGACTCATACCCAATCGTCCACACCCCAGAGGCCAGCAACTATCCACAGGTGTCATGCAGCGACTCAGGGGAGCCAGACACACCTGGCCGATGTGCCCATGGAGAAGCACAGTCCCCCAGCCGAAGCCCTGTCAGGGCATGGAAGGCCAATCCCCTGCAGGGACGACACCCCATCAGCTGATGCGCAGCGTGCAGCGCAGCTCACTGCTCTCATCACTGAGGTGATGCAAGACAATCGCCAGGGCAGGGAGGAGTGGCGGGAGGAACTGAGGGCAATGCGGCAGGTGGTGACGGACAGTACAAACTGCCTATGTGAAGTCCTCAGACGCATTGCTGATGCCCTTGAGGCTGCGCGTCCTTCTCAGCCGGCTCAGCATGAGGACACCCCCTCGACCAGTCACTCAACCCAGACGAGCCCACTGCGTCGTTCACTCCGTTCCTAGCGCCGCCGGGACATGGCTCCCCCGGGTCCCGGGAGATTGGAGTAACTTGCATACCTGCCCCATGTGGCCTAGATGGACACCATGGGACTAATGTTGGGGAGTTGGGGGGGGTGAGGGTGTGTTGGGGAGTTGCGGGGAGGGGAGAGGGGTGAGGTGGTGGAGGGTTTGTTATACACTTATGCACATACAATTTCAATACACTGTTTGTGTTGCAAAGGTAAACCTGTGTGGACATTCATCATTGAGCATGTGTATTCTGATATATGACAGTGCATGGTGTACATGTATCCCCACACCCAGTGGCCTATGTCCCCATGTCATGACACCCTCTGCTGACTTGTGTTTCAGTTTTAATGTCCTTTCAATGTTTGCCACACGGCATGTCCGTCCTGTGTATCGGCACCATGATGGTGTCCTGCCCCTTCCTCCTCCTCCTACCCTTCATCATCATCTGGTGGTAGCAGTCCCATGTCAGGGGACAGGGGCACGTTCCAAGGGATGCACATATTGTGCAGCATTACACATGACATGGGGGGCTTGGACACCTTCTCATTGCGGTTGATGGGTGCCCCAACCGACCAGCTGAGGCAACTTATGTGTGCCTTCAACAGGCCAAGTGCCTGCTTAATCACCACTCGTGCCCGGGTATGGGCAATATTGTAGGCCTCCTCGGGCCTGTTCTGTGGGTTTCTGACAGGGGTCCTGAGCCACGGCGTGAAGGGACAGCTACCATCACCTGCATGTGTAGGGAATGAAGGTAAGTGTTTGGACTTTCATGGTGGACAACTGAACTAGTCTTACATGGCAGCAGGTCATTTCTGCCCATACGCAAATGTCCATGGATGCATTGACCCCATTCCTGGCCCCGCAATGTGTTCTGTGCAATGGAATGATGTAGGGGGTAGCAACTTCGAGATAGTCTATGGACTATGGCACGCACATCTTGTAGAACAAGCATAGTTTATGCATGCAGCAGTCTTGATCTAAGATCCTTGAAGTGCTGTGTACTATGAGATTCCGTAGTTGGGTGTGTTGGCTGTAATCAGTAGCATATTCATCATACTGCACTGATCCGTACTATGGTGACTTCCAGCACTCCTATGGGTGTGTCGAACCGGTGATGCTGTGTGGTATCCCTGCTGGCCTCAGTTCAATCCACTCCCAGGGATGACTCTCCGGTGTGGAGATATGCTGGAGGCAGCCACATAGTGCATATACAGTGTGTTTTCCTAAATGCCCTTACGGTGTGTGAGGGCCGCCGATGAGTGGTGCATGTGTTGTGGGATGTGGCCTTGTCACCTGTTGGTCATGTAGTGTTAGGTGTGGGCCTTACTTCATCAATGTGGGATTCTGTAGTCATGTGCCGTTACACGGTTTGAGTATGCAGGAAACCACCTCATGACACTGATGCACTGCCATGGCACAGTTAGGCAACTCACCAAGCAGCCAGGCACGTCGTCCTGCATGTTGATCCATGTAGCGAGGTAGCGTGGAGTTCAGCAGGACCATTGAGTCATGAGTTGATCCTGGATGTCGGCCCCACCCATGTGTGATGATCTTGCTTGCGTTGCATACCGTCTGCACATTGGTGGAGTGGTATTGCTTGCGGGACAGCCAACTCCACGTGGGTGCAGTCAAGGGCACCTATGCAATTTGGCATGCCTGCCAGTGCATGGGAGGCAACTTTTGTATCGTATATCTCCTGGGTAGTCCTTGGTAGGGATTTGCAGAAAAACCTGAAATTCCAAAAGAACAAAGAGACAGATTTAAGAAAGTCAACTCATGCATGGATAAAATAATTGATCAGGGAGTAAGTGTGGATGTTAACACACCTTCCCTAGACATTCAAGATGCTAATAAAATACAGGCATGAAGAATAAGTACTAAAAAGGAGGGTAGAAATCAATCACCTGTAGAGTTCTTTGAGCCACAGATTTTTGAGGAAATTAAAAAGACTGGTATCACGCCTAATACCCACAAATGCCGAAAATTAGTGATGTTTATACGCATATTCAGTTTGAGGACTGTAGTGTGGACTCTGATGATCCCCGGATGGAAAGGCGAACAGTGGCCACACTCCAAATGACCTCTGAATATGGGGAGATGAGTAAGGTTTCTCAAATGGAAATGGACAGAAAGGAGGGAAAGATGTCCTTTCATTTACTGATGTGCTTAGCCAAGAGTGAGAAGTGTCTGATAAAGGTGAAACCTGAAATCAGTAAGAATTCACACTTTTTGTGTGTATTAGAGGAAGTTGAAGACAGATATTATTCTCCCATTACTGTGGAAGAGAAGTGCAATACATTTGCAATGATTGACACAGGCGCACAGGCCACAATTATGTCCAAATAATGGTAAAAGGTATCAATGAAGGGAGGTCTCCACAGAATCAGATCAAAGTGAGGCAGAGTTAAGGCCCAGTACGTAACTTTAACGGTTAGGAGGTACATGTCGAGGGTGTCCCCGAGGTTGACATAAAGACATAAAGATAGGAAAACACAGAATGAAACAGGAAGTATTGATCACATCTATTTTTGAAATTCCTTTCCTGATGGGAACAGATTGCCTGAAAAGATTGTCTCTTCTCATTGATGGGGTAAATGGGGCCCTGTGGTCTTTAACCAAAAAACCATTAAGTACTAAGAAAATAAAGTCCCAAAACAGAAGTGTAAATGAATGCCATACTGTTGCTAAATCGAATGATGCAGTAGAGGTGTACCTACAGAATAGCTGTGTGCCTAGTGTTACCGTTATTTTGATGTGTCAGGACAAAAGGCAAAATGAAACGGAAAAACAATCTATGCAGATTTATTTGGACCCTAAGAATAAATGGCAAACTGAAATAGATGAACACACATTGCCATTCTATTTAAAAAGAGAAGAAGTGCAAACAGAACACCATTCCTAAAGGAGACACAGAAAAACACATCACCACCTTTGCCGAAATACATATGAAGGATGAGCAGCCATTGATTCACATTGGTATAAATGGCCATTCTAAAATGATAAAAGTCACTTTGGCTCTTGAACAGGAAAGGAGTTTTATTAATGAGAAACTACTGCAGAGAATAATGGAGAGGGAGGAGATCCCGAAAATGTAGAAATAAAAATCAATAAATCTCTGGTTTGAACTAGCCAGATTTTTTTGAATTGCAGGAAGATACATGCTAAAGATTAATGTTGGACAAAAAACATGTGGAATTTGAGTGGAATACAAAATTATTTTTATCTGGGCAATGATATCATGCACAGGATGCGCATGGTGGTAGATTTCCTTAACCAAAAAATATGGTCCCGGCTTGGCGGGCCTTCGCCCGAATTTGAAGACAAGAGAAAGGCTTATCATTGTGCTCAATTGTTACCATATGCAATTGAATTACAGGTGAAGGAGGATATTACTATCCCTGCATTCACCAAGCAGGTTGCTTTAACACGAAAGTGCAAGAATGGACAGCAAATGAAGAATTCTGATGCATTTGTGTGCTTGAATGAGTCCATGAAACATCAAGGGCTGGATTATGAATATACCCCATTGATAGATGTTGGGGAGGGCTCCGCCAAAATCATGGTGGTTAATAAAGGATGCCAACATATTCATTTAGAAGAGAATTCCTTACTAGGAATGAACATACAAAAATCACATTATACTGCAGATTTCAATAACATGGTGATTGGAAATATCCCTGAGAGATTTGTAGATGCACATGTGGGATGTTTTGACCCACTTTTGCTCTGCCATGCGGCATCACTGTGTTCTGATGGTTCCAAAAATAGTAAAATGGCTGCAAAACCCTTGTGCGCGCCAAAACCTCTGAACATTGTGCTTTGCAAAGCTCATAAAGATGGCTGCCCAATCTGCCATGCACGTTGTCAGTGGTGGAACAGAGATCTCACTCCTGAAACATGTCACTGGGCTCCACAACATGTGAAAATGGAGTAAAGAAGGAAAAAGCAGTGCTTTGCTAAAGTAAACCCCAAAATATTGCTTTAAATAATTTTTCTTTGTTGCTGAAACTGGAGAATGCTGTTACGAAACACCCTCAAACATCCAAAATTCTTGCTGGGTGCTACAATTCACTTAGTGTAAGAAATCATTGTGAACTTACAATGTCCTGAAAAGCTGAAAGCATCAAGGGATTTCCACAGCACAAGTGGCCTGTCTGTGAATCTGGGTGCAGTACCCTGTGCCACCTGAATGACAGCTGTCAGTAGCCTGCCTGATTAAACTTTAAACATGTATAAACTGATATCAAATGTTTGCTATCTAAGAGGCCTGTTGTTGAGTGTAACCCATCTTGTAATTGTTTTGATTCCATGGTTTAAAATCTTGAATAAGTATTTAGCTGTGATTTGATCCCACAAGTTTGTTTTATGCAACAGAAAATTCTACAGAAGTAACAATTAAAGTAAGGTGGCTAAAGCTACCAAACTGGAATAACAGCTTTCCTCACAGAGGCAAGGCCTCTCCTTCCACCAGGAAATCACACCAAAGCGATAATGATAGGGTTTGGGAAGAACCTGGTCTGTGTTGGGGAAGGAAACAATGGCAAACTGAAAAGCACGGAATGCTAGGTGTGAGGACAGTCGTAAAATGGCTTCGGCCAAGAGAACAGGGAGGAGGCTGCTTCTGAACTGAAGGGAGACAAAACGAGGCGGACCCGAATAGCCATCTGTGGCTGAACATTCACAAGGAACATTTTGTTTAAAGACTTCTAACTTACCACTTAAAATTGTCAAAAATACAAAAGTGACAGAATTGTAAATCTAAATTTTGTTTGCACATTTCAAGAGGCGGAATGATCGTGTGACATGTTCTGGAAAGAAACAGCAAAAAATGTGATTTTACACCAAATGTATTTCTGCTAGAAGTATGAAACTTTATACACTTATGCCCAGGTTATACACACACACTTATAGAAATTTGCTGATAAATTGGACACTGTGTTCCTGATAAAAACGGCAAAATTCAGTGAAAAGCAGACACAAGATCCCACAGCGACAGGGTTTTGAGGAGTAGCTGCTACACAAAATATGTAATCTGTATATGTGATTGTTATAGAGGTTACTCACATGTAAATATGTCTTGTGTCAAAAGTAGATTTTGTGTTCAAGAGGCTAGGGGTGGACTCTAAGCCTCATAAACCCACACCATTAAGGTGACACACTGTTGATCTCCTCCTATCAAGGCAGAGAGGAGACTCTGACCAATCTCCTGTCAAAGGGGCGAGCTTAGGCTAAACCAGCACACAAACCCCTTTTATCATAGCATAAATAGAGACAGCAGAGGGCAGATAAGGACAGATGGATTCACTCACTCTCCCTATGCTGGACTTTACATCTTCCTTGCTCCAGACTCCAGAAACTTGGCAAAGCAGAAAGACCCATTGCATAGCTGAACTACTTTCAGCTAGGCCTCAAACTCTAGAACCAAAATCCCACAATTCTGAGGGGAACCAAAAGACAGCCGGGCAGCGCTGTACTATTTGCCTGATGAAAATAATTTCCATCATAACCAAGAACGACAGATCCAATCCAATCCTGTGCCGTGCTGTGACCAGTGTGCCATTGCATATTCAATCCAGTCCGGTGCCGTGCGGTGACCAGAGCACCTTCACGCTGCCCAATCCGATGTGCCCAGCAGTCTGTCCTAAAATCAGATCCAGTTCCCTGACCAGAATCCTGACGGTTCCGTTGAAAAACATATCTAGTGAGTATCCATAGAAAGAACTGTGTCACTAACATATGTACTGTCCATAGTCAATCCCTATCTTAAACCCATCCTATCTTGTATTCCGAACCTGTGTTGTTAGGAGTATTTTTGAATTGTCTGAACTCTCCATCCAAACCATCCTATCTTCGTCCTGCACTAGTATTGTTAAAACTATCTTTGCGCTGATATTTTTCATCTGAAGAAAGCAAGCTCCTCTGCAGACAGTCACCCTGATCAAGTGGCTGTGTTCCTGTGTGGTATTCGTTTATTCATAGTCATCCTGTAGTGTAAGAAATCCCATTTGTCATTTTAAAAGTGCATTCTTGTTTTTCATTCTTCCGCCTATCTCGAAAAAAACGACCTCCGCTAAAACATCCATAACTTCCTCAGTTAGTTATTTTGCTAGAAACAAAATTTCAACTTCTGTTAGTAGCTAACATCCACAGCTTTAAATTGCATCTAAAACCGAATCCCAAATCCATATGGTGTTCCCGTTATCACGATTATTGCGCAGTGAAAAGTTTGCCACCAATTTTCCTTTAGGTAAATTTTGAGACATGTAAAACAGTTTTTGAGTGCTTCCAACTTCAATTTTCAGATTTCAAATTGTTTCTTGGTATTAAATCATTGTTAGTGTTTGTGTGCAACTATCCAAAGCGGCTCCCATAATAATGAAAACAATTTCAGCAATTTAGACCATATTAAGTGTTTTTTGCCAATCCATCCCAAAATAACTTTAAAACCCTTCTGACAGCTTACCACTCAATTACGTTTTTTCTTTTGTGTTGCTGGGGGAAATTGGGATTGATATTCTGTTTGAATTCTGGCATTCCTGAATATCTGCTCTCTCTCCTCCTTTCTATTTACATTCCCTATTGGGGGTTGAGGGGTGTGCAGGGGGAACCTTTAACCACAGTGCAATCTGACCTAAACACACACACACAAAAGTATTATTTCCGCACTGAATTGTTTTGCTCACTATTACTCCTTGTGTATTAAAGAGATTATTCAGTGTTACATCACCCCATTGGTGATTATTGTATACCCATTAAAACATAGTGTGATTAAATTGTAAATACATAAATAAATATTTTAACTTTGCAAACCAGCTTGATTCCTTGTTCAGTGTGATCGGGGGGGTTCCAGGAGAGGGGCGTGATATGAGTGGTATATCATTCAGAATAAAGAACTTTTAAAGGAAAATGAATAAGGATTTAATTTGTGCATTACATGCTAGACATTGACTTGGGTGAGTGCCGGATTGAAATCACTTACACACAGGGTGTGTTGCCAGAGTACCTAGATTCTCAACCCTTATGATTCCAATGAGACAGTGTGCTGTCACCAAGAGAAATTTATAGTATTTGAATTAAATGAAAATGATACAGAAAATCAGCACCTTGAAATGGAAGCGGATGTGCCAAAATATTTAAAAGTGGCAGCTTTACAGAGAGATACAGTCACACTGTTAGAAGAGAGCACAGAGGTTCCTCCACTGGAGGATTTCCTGAAATTTTCAAAAATGGTAGAGGAGCAAATTCTGTTAGCAGATGTATGTGATAGCGAAGAGGATAAAAATGAATTGAGAAAAATATGTATGGAATTTAAGGAGGTTTTTGCCAAAGACGCATATGATTGTGGCCTAACTGATTTACATGTTGCCACATTACCAGAGGGGTGTGGTAGAAATCCATATTTGTGCGCCAATATCGATGACCACAGGCATGCTCAGAGTCATTGGCAGAGTACCTCCAACACTTCTATTTTGGGTGTATTAAAGCCAAATGGTCAATGGCGTCTGTGTGCAGACCTGAGGGAATTAAATACAAGAGTGCCAGTGTCTAGATGGCTGCTTCCATTCATTGAACAAGGCCTTGCTCAAGTGTATGGGTTAAAGGTATTTGCCACATTAGATCTCACATCCGGGTACTGGTGTGTGCCATTGGCAGAGGACATTCAGAATCTATTTGCATTTTTATTTGATAAAACACAATACGCTTGGTCTAGAACACCATTTGGGTATGTCAATAGTGGAAGCGAATTTGGCATATTTTTGAGAAAAGCTATGCCGGATGCAGCGGAAAGAGGAACCATAGTTTATGTAGATGATGTCCTGATAAAAAATTAAAACTTAAAAAGTAATTTTGATGAAATTAGACATGTACTTGACCAATTAGAAAAGGTGGGTGCAAAAGTATCTTTACAGAAAGCCCAAAGTTGCAAGAAAAAGGTGAATTTTCTAGGCCATGAAATAACTGAACATGGGTTACATCCACAAAAGAAAAAGGTGGAGGCCATACAAAAATTGAAAGATCCTAGAAACATGAAAGGTGTAAAAAGCTTATTAGGATTGATGGGATATAACAGGAAATGTATTGAACATTATGCTGAAATCACTCAACCATTGACTAAACTATTAAAGCTGAAAACGCCCTGGATATGGGAAAAGGAGCAATCTGAGGCAGTTGCTAAATTGATAGCATACCTCATAAAGGCACCATGATTGGCGTACCCCATAAAGAACAGAGATTTCTTTATAGAAATAGGATTCACTGAGCAGTGTATGTCAGCAGTGTTATCTCAAAAACATGATCTGAACCACAAAACTATTGCTTATGCGAGTAAGGGATTTTCCCAGGTTGAAATTAAATTCAGTGAATGTGAAAAGGCTCTTCTGACCACTGTGTGGGCATTGCAACATTTTTGTCCCATTGTACAAGGGGAAAAGGTAATCATTGAGACAAATCATCAACCATTGCAGTTTTTACAAAGTAAAAGGATTAGGTCAGGCAATGTAGCTCAATCCAGAATTACTTCATGGACATTGGCATTGCAAGGCTTTCCTGTAGAAGTGAGATATGGCCAGAATAAAAAGAACCCAATTGCTCAAGGGTTAGCAGATTTACATGACTGTGCAGCTGAATGTGCATCAGATGAAGTAGAGGTGGAGTCCAGGTTACAGGAGTTTGAACAATCACCACACAAAGCTTTTGATTAAAATACATGCAAAAATTTACCAACCGTATATGTAGATGGATGTGCTTTTCACATTGAAAATGACAGCAATAAACAGTTGGTGTCAGGGATAGGAAATGTCTGGTTGAGATGTGAGGATATTCCTAGAATAGGAATGAGAATTGGGGCTAGGAGTAGCCAGATAGCAGCCATTTATAAAGCAATCACTACTGCAAATGAGAACAAATTGTCCTAGTGACTGATTCTGATTATGCACCAAATAGCTTTGTATAATATATAACTAGATGGAAAACAAGAGACATGCTCACATATAACAAAAAGCCCCTCAAACATGGGGAAATGATACAAGCAATAGACAAATTAGTGTCAGAGAATGATTTAACAGTATACTGGAGGAACATTTGTGAACATTTGAAAACACCAGGAGAGGACAAGAAGGAACTGACAAAGCAGATCAATTAGCCAACATTGTGGCTGTTATGGGAGAGTTGTTACCCATTGAACACTTAATTGGTGAAATATGAATAGATGCAGTTACACGCTCTAAAGCTCCAAAAGAAGTTGAACAACCAGTAGTGCAATGGAGTTTTGCTACACCAGATCAAGATCTGATTAAGTCGCAAAACGATGATCCAATATTGGGGATCTATTATAATGATTTGATGGATCCCGAACAAAATCCTTTAACTGAAAATGATTGTACAGGAAAAGAAGAGTTGAGAGTGTTATTAAAGAATAAAAAAGGATTAGATTACAGGATGGACTGATGATCAGGGAAACAATAACATGACAGATATAGTGGTGGTACATCTTTCATTCAGAGGGCTAATGTTACACCATGCACATGATGCAATAACTGCAGGACACAGAGGTTCACAAAAGACTTTAGAGATACTGAAAGATTATGCTTACTGGCCACACATGTCCCAAGATGTGGAATTATATACCAGGGGGTGCCTGGTATGTGCATAATTTAAACCTGCTTCACCAAGACATAGAGCTCCACTGATGAAAAGAGGTTTAACTCTTCCATCATCAGATTTAGAAATTGACTATGTAGGGCCTGTAAAGAGGTCGAGTAGGGGAAACCATTATCTTTTGATCGTGGTTTGTTTGATGTCGAAAAATGGTAGAGTGTATTCCGGCACCAGATTGTAGTGGGCAAACAGAAGCTATGTTGTTGGTAAATCATATATTTTCAAGATTTGGATTACCACAAAGAATAGAATCAGACAGAGGGAGTCATTTCACAAGCACCTAAATGAGCAAGGTCTGGCAGATAGTAGGGGTAAAAAGGAAACTGCATATCGCATATCGGCCTGCCTCTTCTGGAAATGTGGAATGTTGCAACATATCTGTCATGGAGATATTAAAGAAGTTTGTAGCAGAGGCAGGTTCCAGTTGGGATTCACGATTACCCCTGTTATTGATCGCAATTAGATCGACTCCTGCTAAAGTGACCAGTATCAGACCTCATGAGGTGTTAACAGGAAGGAAAATGGTACTGCCACAACATTTATTATACAGGACACATGAGCAGACACTTGTGAGTGCATCTACAGTTCACGAATATGTGGAAGAACTGAGGAAGCATTTACAACATACATTTGCATTTGTGCAGCGAAATATGGACAGAGCTGCTGATAGTGCAAAGTCATATTATGATAAAAAGACATCTGTGAAGGAGTATAATGTAGGCGATCGGGTATATAAGTTTTATTTTTGAAAAAGTAAACATAATAACTCTAAATTTCTTGCGGCATGGCAAGGGCCATTTCAGATAGTGGATAAGGTGTCCCCAGTAGTTTATAAGATATTAAAGACAGAGGGTGAAATGGTGAGAGAACAATTTCTTCATGTTAACCAAATTAAACCCTGTCACCCTAAACACAAAGTCAGGAGTCTTGAGCAGGTAGAGACAGGTTAAGTGCACTGAGTACATGGAAAAGAAAGATGCAATGACTATTTTCATAATGTTTCACAGCATAAAAAAACTAGATATAATGTTTAGTATGGAGATACATGCAAATGAAAGTACTGCATTTGGGAAAGGTGTTGTGATATATAGTGATAGAAGGTGCTGAATCAGGTTAACTTACTATGGTACAATGTGATAAAATGTTCTACATCTATAATAATGTGGAATGTATATATTATTGTTTTCTCTCTAACATGTGCTTAGTTGCAGATATTTGGAAGAATAAATCAGAATGTTTTGGACCACATTTTGTTTTTGGCAAAGTAGCAGTATGGGTGAAACTGGTATTGTGCTATGTACTTAATCTGTCCCTTTTCTATTTGATTTAGAAAAAGTAACTAACATTGATTGGGGTCAGAGGTCACAGGACCGGAGGACGTGAGAGATGATTGATTCCTGGAGTTCAAGGGAGGAAATCCTAAGAAAAGCCCCGGGCGGGGGCAAAGACCAAGTCTGCAGGAAAGATAACAATGATAATTGCACCGGCAACATGGATGATGATCATTCTGATTGTAGGGGGTTTTAAAGCCACAGGAGCACAGGTTATCATTGATCTTGGACCAGCATCTGGCATTGCAGTGGAGGAAGCGCCTGGGTTTATTATGGCTATCAGGAGGTTGATTTATCAAAACATGTACATACCCATGAACCCTGACAATTTGATTGAGAAATGTATTAACAAAACTGTAATGGGGACTGATCAGACCAGAGATGGGCTAGCATTGAGAAAAGAGGACGCTAAGCAGACAATAAGAGACATGGTGCTGCAATTAGAAAAGACATTTGTGAATTCAGCGGATATAAAGAAAAGGAGGGGAAAGAGAGGGGCAGTTCTGCTAGTAGTCTCTCTGTTAATGTCTATTATTGGAGCTGTAATAGTTACTACGATGTCTACAGTTAATGCAATTTCAGTAGGGACATTAAGCACCAAAGCACAACAATTGACTTATGATCTGGATATGATCTAAAAGGCTTTGGATGGAATTAGAGATGGATTGGATGAGCAAGTAAAATGTGTTAACGAGACTGTTATTGTACTAAATGAACAAGCTGAAATTCTACAACACAGCACCAATGTAATAAACATGACAGAGTGTTAAGCGATATTATGAATATAATAAATCCTCTTGATAGGTTGTTGACAGATTACCTGAGGGATGTTCAAACTGCAATTTCTCAATTAATTCAAAGACATATACCGTTATATTTTGTTTCGCAGGACATTGTTCATCAGATGATGGGGAGAATCACACACAGAAAAATAGAAGTGATGCAGGTTAAAATTGCATTTGAAATGGGCAGTGCATTGCCACTATATGTGAATTTGGAAAGAATGGAAATCAGCTTTTTGCTGTGTATTCCATATATAGCCCCTGAACTTATTTAGCAAACTAAGTGGGTACATAACATGGTATTTTGGCAAAATGGGAAATACATAAACATTAAAACTCTAGGTGGTGGCATTTCAGTCATGGGAGCCTGAGGTTTACTTGATCCCAAATGTGGACACATGTATAAAGTTTAAAGAACAAAGTTACATGTGTCCAGTTAAACCATTTGTTCCTGATGCTGCAGATGCTATCTGTGGTTTGAAACCTGACCCAGGTGTATCAGGGGGATGTGAAGTGGTCATTAGCAATTCAGGTGTGAGGAATTAGCACAAGCTAAGCTCGTCAAAAATAGGTGGTTGGTTAGCACTTCTGTGAAGAATTATACTGTTACCCATTTGATTCATGGAACATTTGTTGTCAAGCAGTTGAAATATAATGTGTTTTACTTGCAGGTTCCGAAAGGTAGAATCGTCTCGGTTGGGGGTTTAACCCTATTCCATATGTAAAATGATATTTGGGAAAGCCAAGTGGAAAATATTGAATCTTTTCAAAAGGATACATTTCCGATAGATACAGATGTAAAATTTGTATTGAGTCATAAGGAAAAGCACACAATTAAGATGAATCTGAGGAAGAATAACATTGGTAGTCTGGGTGTAATGTAGGTAAATATGTTTAACTGGGGAACCTGGGTGGAACGCACTATGGTGTGTTTGGCAGCATTGGTGATAATGATGGGAGGATGGCTGGTTATTTTTTCTATAAAAATGAGGATGTTGGTTTTACTACTAGCAACAATGGGAAATGAGAGATATCCCAATGCGTACACATTTAAAAAAGAAAAAGAAAAAGTTAAATGAAGAAAAATTCATGTTTCTTCCAATTATGGGTTTGATGGCCAAAATTGGTAGAAAAAGGAGGGATTATGTAAGGACATGTATGGGGTTTTATTGACAGCATACAATATACAGTAGAGAAACACAGCCAGGCCCAGTTTGAAACTGCAGGCATTCAGAACACACATAAAATAAAACACAGTGTACTGCCAGTTAAAATAAAGAGATGCACAATTTATATTGGAAACTGCATTAGAATACATAACTGATTAACATTACTAACATTACTAAAGTACTAATTTCAACTTCTCTAACATTTTAATGCAGTCTTCTGTGCATAATGAAATACAATCTTTTGGTGCACTGTTTGAAATTATTTTTTCAATGAGGAAGTGCACATTAGCATTTTCTTCAGCTTGTGGAGAGCAGAAATATGTAAAATGCAGGAAACAAAATGAAACAGTTGCTCTGGAAATCAAGTCTTCATTGTATTGAAAACAAAGGCTGGCACAGGGCACACTCTTTTTACTCTGATTGGTAGAAATTGTAGGTAGACAAGCCACGTCAACAGAGGGCTGAATCAGAGTTTTCTTAAAGAAGTAAAGTGAGGGGTGTTGGCAGTTTGTGCTGGGTTCAGGAGACGGACGGTGCCATATCTGTTGAAATCCAAGTGGGTTGAGTGCTAGCTACGGGCATTTTCAGCTGGCAGCTCCCCACACATATACGGAGGAGTTTCGCACTGGGTCTGCATCTGCGAACACAGCGAGGTCGTGTGTGGACTTCAAAGATTACTGGCCTTGGTAAGATTTGTGCAAAGTGACAAAAAGAAATGGTGTGCGTGTGTTGCTAGAATCCATTGCCAGTGCAGAGAGGTTAGAAATAATTGTATGCTTATTTTTCTCTCTCTATATTCAAAGTGTGAGAACTTAAATTCATGTTTGCAAAATACCTGCTTGTTTTTGTTTTGTCTTTTTATATCTTGCAGGCGATGCTGTAAATATCATGTGTTAAGATTTTGTGGTTTGTAACTGTAATGTGACATAAAGTGTAAATAAAAAAAAACAGAGTTTTTGGTGTCATTCATGCATCTGTGAATAATTTTTTTAGGTGCAGAGGTGATGTTTATACCAGTGCAGTAGTGCAGTTACCAATTTACCATTGTAGTTGAAATAGCAAACAAGAGAAAGTCAGTAGTAAATATCTACAAGACCGCATATGGAAACTAAGGCACAATAACCATATACTAAAGTGACACGTCAGACAAGAGGTTTGTTTTCCAAACAAGTCTGGTTTATTTCAAAGTATTCTCAGTCTGCTGACTGGGTCTCACCGCCTCGAGACGTGTGTTCCCAAACACCGTGAGATGCGAGAGAGAGTGAGCAGTGCTCAAGCAGCAGCATATATACAATGGACATAATCTTTATGAAGGCAATTCGATCTGCCCACATACATGTCATGCAGGCTAGGGTTCAGTGATTGACAATTATGACCATTATGTCACGTTATGACAAGTCTTCATTCAGCCTAAACATAGTTATTCTAGCAAAGGCAGCCGAGACAGCTTTCTGTTATGGGGAACATGGAGCTCTGGATCAGCAAGGATATTGTGTTCTTAGCAGGGAAACATTCCTTACTACGTTATCTGTGTGACTTGGGTCATGAGCTAAGGGTCAGATAGTTCTGAAGCAGAAAATACCATTCTCCGTGAAGGAGCACCGCTAGAAGAATGTAATTCATGTTTTAACTGCCTTTTACTACAGCGTTTGCAAGACTACCCGGCACCTGGTCTGCTGATTAGATGCGGCTTCTGCTCGCCTTCAAGGATTTAGTGAGAGAGAAAAACAATGTACAGTTTGACATTCCTGTCTATGTTAGTGTTTCAGCATTGAAGTTGTGGCCTCGCACGGTGTGCGAGTCTAAAGCATGGAATACATTTTGCAAAGCAATTTGACAGAAAGGAAAAAAGCGAATGGCCGACATTTCACAAAATGGACGCACTTTGGTTACATTGACGATACTTTGATCGCAGTGTTTGTCACATGATACGATTGGTTTCAGGCCAACATACTATACATATCATTCGACTATAGGGTTACTTTACTGGTGTAACAGGATCCAGGATTCAAGCTTCAGGTTTCAGCTTCAACTTCAGATAACATTGATGAGAGAGGAGTCTCTAGTTGTACACATTTGTTCTACATTCACTCAGGCTGAGCCAGGCTCTGTCAGGCAATCATACATGAATGCATTCATGCAGGCAGGCCGCCACACAGGCTCACATGCATTCAGGCCATTCACCCAAACCACAAACCCATAACACTGAATGTGGATTGGAGTAAGGACCCAGCCTGTCAGAACACTACACTGCATTCACTCCAGTTTCAGTCAGGGCTGGCCCATGCATTGTATCACACAACCAAAATCAGACACCCACAACACAGAATGTGAGTTGACTTCAGACTCCATTCATACAGGTCCAACCCTAGGGGGTGTACTCACAACCTACAGTCCCTGGGAAGACTCCAGTCAGTCTGACAGGAGGCAGCCCCAGAGCCATATATGGTCTTTCCAGCCAACCAGGGAGAAAGGGATTGAGGCAGGGATGCCTATGACTTTGGGAAACAAGGTGTAAAGGCAATAGAAACCAAGTGGCTACAGTACCCATCTCGCCTTTGTCCAGGAATCAATTGATTCCTATGGCAGGTTTTGGCCGTCCCGATAATGGAGGACACTCAGAGCTGCAGTCAAGTCAGCATGTACCTGCCCTCAGCCCATACCATGCTCTGTGGGCCACACACAGGTGCCCAAGACCAGACACGAGGGGTACATGCTTGTACTCCCACCACTGGTTGGCATAAGGGGTGCCCATGGATGTTATTCAACAAAGTGAAAAATGAGGATCTGCACTCCCAGAGCTCCAGGCTGGACCTCAGTGGCAAAACACATATAGAAAATATAAAGAGCCTGGCTCATGTGCCTCTGTTGGAATATACACATAAGGCCTTAACTCCCTTGCATCTGCGCTTGTTATCACAGTTGAGGCCCTTGATGACCTTTTCACTCTCCTGAGGCCATTCGCAAAGCCTCAGCCCCCACCAACTCATGTTATTGGTAATGTCTTGTGGGTTGTCCCATGCATCAACCTCCACAACAGCATAATGTATCCCCCACCTCATCATCCTCTTGCCAAGAAAACATGCATCCTCATCCTCCCCATTACCTTCTTCCCCTTCCCCTAACCCTTCCAGTATTGAAACCAACATGACATGACAACTTCAACAAATGAACAAGCAGAGAACAATGGTTGTGATGAACCTGGGAGAAAAAATATGTTTTCCTGGGAATACTAGGGCACAACAATTAAACAGTGAAGAGAGAAAAACAGTTCATAACAAACACACATATAGGAAAGTGTACATCATTTTGCGGGGTATGAATAGAAGTAGTATCCATAATTGACTTATTTTTTTAATTGTATAAGGGAACACAAAAGCAGAAAGGCCCAAGAAAAAAAGGCAGAAATCTTTTATTTAATTTTAATATTGGAAAACTGAAACAATACACAATCCCACACTGAACAGGAAAAGTGGCTTCAAAAAGTTACTTAACAGCACGGAGGTGATGTTTATACCAGTGCAGTAGTGCAGTTACCAATTTACCATTGTAGTTGAAATAGCAAACAAGAGAAAGTCAGTAGTAAATATCTACAAGGTAAAAGATGTGTGTGTGTGTAAAATATAATGAATGATTCCTTCCTTGCATGTTGAAGGGAAGGGGTGCCTAATCTGGCACTGGATGTACATAAACCAGTAATACCAGCCACAAACTATAGGCGGCGCCTTGAATAAACTCATTGGGTTCTCTGAAGTGTTCTGAGTCTGGGGATCTCTACAAGTCGACTGGAAGGCATTCTAATAGAAAGGAAAGGTTTGTTTTATGATGGGGTATAGTATAAAAAAAACATGCTCACCACTATACCACAGGAATAAGATAATTCTGAAAATACTGCAAAGTAAGCTATCACTAAAATGACCACCAATACAAGCTAACAACATATGGTCACTAAAATAGGGTGATACCAAACCCACTCTAAATGTAAGGCTAGTTTACTGCCAAATTACAGCCAATATTTTTACAGTAAGAAAATACCGCCAAACCCCCAATTTACCCCAATCAGACAATATCTCTTACAGAGAAAAGAGAACGAGTGATGTGAGACATACTGAGTTATTTGCACTACTGTGCAGTAATTCCTTTGTACACTCAAGTAGCATTCTATCATTTCCAGCCCAGAGCTCGCTGAACTATGATTATCTCTATTTGTGACTTTAATCCTCTCATTCTATGACATCATAGAGTATAAAGGTAAAGTAGAGTAAAGTGAAATGACTGATTAGTCTTAATTAAGATAGCCATCTCGAATGTGTAGCACTTTAGGAAGGTTAACCCACACAACTCTCACCATGACACATCTAATAATTCATGGTGATGCTTGGTGTTGATTCAGCAGTGGGAATGTGCTACTGTCACTAGGCATGTTCCCTCGTGAGATGGTTCCTCTATTCCTGCTTAAGGGTACACATCATGAGCTCAGTACATGTGCCTTGGGTGGTGGTAATTAACATCATAACATTTGTTTATAGAATGGTCATTACAATTATACATGAAGCCCAGTTAATAGGTGTTAGATGCGTTCTTTTTGTATCTCGTATTAAAGGCATTGGAGCTGTGATGTCCCGGACATAGATCAATTTCCGCAGCTACACCATCTTTCATGTCCAAATGGTGACAATAAAAAAATCAAAATCAGTATTAACATGCACCTCCTGACAGGGTGAGCTCTTCCATTAGTACCCGGCATGCTCAGCGCACGGGGAATACAACATGTGGATTGGCTCTTTTGCAAGCCATACCACATGGTATTCCCTTGTACGCCGGTGTGTCCTGCGCATGCCGGGTACTCTGTTCCCGGCGAGGGGCGTGACAGCCCCTCAGCCAATGAGGAGGCTCAAAACGGGCAATCCCCGCTCCGAGCCTCCCCATGGCTGGAGGCTGCCTTCGTCCCCCGCCGGGGACTCAGGTAAGACTTTTTTTTCCCTGTCCTCCCTCCTCCCACCTCCCAGCCCTCCCCACCCCACTTACCTTCTATCCCATGGTCTCCGGCAGGGGACGATGGAAACCTCCAGCCTTGTGGAGGCCGTCTGCCTCCCCTCCCCTCTGCCCTCCCAACCCCACTTCCCTTCTTTTTTCTTCTTGTCTTGGGAGTAAACATGCTGGAAACACTTCTGTTCCCAGCGCGTCTGCTCCCGATGGCTGCCATGGGAAGGGAAAACGGACTATGTTTTCCCTCTTCTGGTGTCCATTTTTTTCACTTTTTTTTTTCCTTCAGTTTCAAGCAGCGTTTCGAAACAGAAAAAAATGCCATTAGTACCCCGGTCTAATGGGCCAGGGTACTAATGCGACATTATTACATACATTCAAAAACACGCCTGCATCCTAGGACTGCAATATTAACCATGGTCTGCCAGATGCTGTTGGCCAGAAACTACCATTTAACAATTACAAATTATGTTAGTGGTGATATTGAAATAGTATCATAATAGGCAATTTAAATTATCAGTATTTCACGTACATTGGAAGATTTAGGAGACATGTTTGAAATGGTCAGCCACATTCTGATGAACTTTTAATCCATATAAATTTTTTCGGAATTGTTTTTGTAGGAACCAATAATGTAGCAATTTGCTCTCAATGCCAGGGCAAGTAATATTGTCGAACATTTAACAGGTAATTGGAAATTCATACACTAGGTTGATCTGTGTTCCCATGTTAAAACTCACCTAGGAAATTCCGTTATAACCTATGATAACATTACTTATTGATTGCTTTGCCATAACACTAAAGAGCTAAATCATAGAGGGTCACAGAATGCGACAAATGAAAACAGCAGTTGGGATGCTTCTGGTCATCGTTGTTGAATTTCTGTGAGGAAATGACAGTCAGTCAGTGTCCATAAATCCAGGGAGCTGCAATCTATCTGAGCAGCAGATCCTTCCATAGCCACACAGGTGAATTTTCCAATTAGACCACAAGCATTACTGTTTTTGTTTATTTCCACTAATTGAGAGACAGAAAAGAGGCCTGGTATAGCATTTACAGGAGCCAGTTTATGAATTAGGCTAATACAAGGAAGCTTTTTCTGTTTACATTATTATGTGGACATAGATGTAGAATATAAACAAGAACTAGAAATCAAGATGGATTGCAGAGTTCAGTTTGGCTGCAAAATTAATGTTCATTGCAAGGATTGGATCATTCCGGGTAAATTGTCTAATATGCTTTGTTAAAGCACACATTGGGTCTTGTTATGAGTCCGGTGGCATAATGTAAAGTGGTGCTAAAAGAACTACTGCCATTTTTACCATACCGGCGAATTAAGAATCAACGCTAATTTCGACGGTGGAATTAGCTGTGTGGCTAATTCCGCCAGCGGAATTACCAGTGACATTCTAAGTGGTATTTCAGTTTTATTTCATGTTGAAATACCAGTGAAATACTGCCGAAATTGAGTAGCAATTCTGCAAAAAACACAGAACAGTTAAATGCGTACAGGTGATTGTGCACCCAATCCATCCAGAAGGGGTACATAATGCCCACACCTAACCCTAACACACTTACCAACACCATGCTGCCACTATCTGTTGCATACTGGGACATGAAGCTGCTCCTGTGCCACATTGAGAGGCAGAGGCAGGAACAGCAGTACTGGGCACAGGGCTCAGTGAGGAGGAGGAGGAGGAGGAGGAGGTGGAGAGGCCCTCACCCTTGACCTCAACTGACACCCACCTGATCACTCTTTAACGGTTGAACAGGGAGACCATGGTTGAGCCCTGATCCAAGATGACATACAGAGCAGGATCAAAATCAGAACTGCCTCACCCCCACTGCCAAAGCTTGTGTTGGTCCTACACTTACTTGCCACTGGCACCTTCAAGCACAATGTGGGCATGCTACATGGCATGTCCAAGCCCACATGTTGACATGTGCTTTTGCAGGTGCATGATGCACTCCTGCACCAATCATCTCTGCACATCTCCCTGCCCAAAACCCTGGCCCAGATAAAGGACACAAAGGCACGTTTGTATGTAGCAGCCCACCTGTCAAATGCAGCAGCTGCTCTGGACTGCACCCATGTGGTGTTGGTGGCCCCCAGGCATCCTAAGGAAGCGGTATCACTCCATGAATATCCAGGCCACCTGCAATGCTGTTCTCGTGATCACACACTGCTGCGCCCTCTTCCCTGGTTCCACCCATAATCCCATTGTCCCATGGAACAGCACACGGCCTGCAGACATGGAGAGCCACAGAGGCCAACAAACATGGATACTTTGTGAGTAAAGCATGACATGAGGGAAATGCAATGTGAAAGCCGGGGGGAATCACCTTGAATTATCTATGCAGGCACTGGCAAGGCCACCATGAACATGACATCCACCAACCCACTAGATTGAGCCATGCAGGACAACACAGTAGTATGTCAGTGATGCATACTGCCCCAACAAGTAAGTAATACACACACAGAGGACTGCATGAACCACAATGCATAGGGAACACATACCAACACATCCAATGTCACAGTTCAACACTGCACAAAGACGATGCAACACTGGCAGACAGTGATTGTATGCATGGCAAGCTTGTACGTGAAACCAAAGACTGTTGCAGATGTGATCAAGCAAATTTCAACAATTCTTATTAAGATCCATTCCAAGATTTGACGACATTTCTTAAATTGTTAAAATATTATGAAATCTTTCCTATGTCGCCATTTGAATGCCTTTTTATAAACAACACATTTTTGTGAATGCACTTTTGTTGATGTATGTGTGTATGAGAATGCATGCTGATGTATGATTGAATTGTTTATTGCAGAAATTAGGTTGGTTATCTGCAATGTTTTAAAGGTTTCTTTACCTGCAATCCTAATGTGACTTTTTAGAGTGGTGATTTATGCATGATTAATCATCATTTTCTAAATTTTGTATCAAGCTAAATAAATATTTTTGGTACGCAACACTTGGATAGAGTCCTATGGACTTTTTTCTTCAGCGCACTAATCTTGTACATGAAGCCATAATGGAAGGAAAGCAGAAACCCCAAACATGCACAAGTACAACCAATCGTCCATCAGGACACATGAATGATAGCAGTACACAGGCCCGACTCAGGAAAGATGCATGCTGCAATGCCATTCACAGGCCTTGAATTTGACAAATGAGGTCTGACAGTTGTGTGTCCATCAACATGCCTTTTGAAAAGGGAACAAATCCACAATGCACTGTGGGTGACACCCGTTACCTTTGCCTTTGCAGGTGACTCTGGATACCCCCAGCTGCCATTGGCTAATGACACCAGTGCACAATCAATGACACCAGTGCACAATCCATGTATGCCACAGGAGGTGGCCTACAACGAGCCTCATCAGGACCAGGCTGTCCATCGAGCAGAACTTTAGTCTGTTCAAGGGTCATTTCCGGTGTCTATACCAGACCGGAAGGGCCTTGATATACAGGCCAGAGAAGGTCAGAAAAATTGTTGTTGCCTGTGCCATGCTGTACAACATTTGCCTCAGACAGGATGTCCCCCTATCCATGAAGAGGATATGCCACCCCCAGAAGAGGAGAACTCACTACATGCAGAGGCTGTGCTGCCATGCAGTGTGCAGGAATAGGGTAGGGATGGTGATCTGGTTCGGCAAGAACTCATGGAATATTTTTTAGCACATATACCCACATGCTATGCACCTCTGTATATAGCCAGATAATGAATAACACATGGACACAATGAGGAATGTCCTAGCATTGCTTCAAGTGAACAAGTATGTAATGATCAACAGTGAAAAGGCCCTCCATATCCCTAACATGACCACCCACCTCCCCCCTACCCACCACACCATCCCCAACAAACCCACCTATCCATCTCTCCCTCCCCAACACACCATCTCAACACACCCAACCGAACCACCACCCTCCTCCTCAACACACCATCTCCAACACACCCATCCCACCTACCTCCCCCTTCCCCTATCCACCATCCTTAACACACCAATGCCACACACCTCCCCCTCCCCAAAGAACAATGTCTAACACACCCACCCCACCAACCTCCCTTGTGACTATGTAAAAAATGTGCATTGCAATGTTACTACCGTGGCATCTTGGCCATGGCAGCCTTTTCAAGCACTGTTGGCATGCGTTGGCACAAGGAGCAGTACCTTGGGGTGCTGGGCACTGTTCGCTCCTTGGGGTGACATAGCTGGAGGGGACAGACCTCAGGCTCGGGATATGCTGCAGCGTCCACTGCATGCAGCAGTTGAGGTACTCTGCAAAGGCTAGCACACCCTATGTGTGTTCCTGCATACTCTGCCTAACAGTTGTGTTGGCAGTGGTGTACTGAGAGGGGGAACAGGAAATCCTCTGACATGATCCCTGGAGGCAGTCCCTCATTTCCTGCACCTGCTAGCCTGCCAGTTGTTCGATGGAGGCCTGGTATTTGTACCAGGGGACCTTCATTAAAAGTAGTTCCAGTAAAAATAGTAATCCAAGAAAGAGCAGTGTCACCATGCAAGAAGTAATGCACATTTATTTCGACCCAAACAGCTGGGAGAACAGTTCACACATTCTTGTGGAACTGAACTGAATGAAATGTGCTCTCGATGACGCCAACTGTGTTGGTGCTTTTTACACACACATTACATGATTACCATACAACATTAGTGTACTTCTGATGAAGAGTAGCAGGTGCATGATGGTTCCCTGTAGCTCGGATAGAGGTTGCCTAACCAGATCCTGTCTTAATTCCATCCTTGGGTCAGCTAAGCAGACTTCGGATTCCTTGAAGAAATGCAGCTGCAGATGCCTTCCTCTGACTGGATTCCTAGGCCATAAAGACCGCATATGGAAACTAAGGCACAATAACCATATACTAAAGTGACACGTCAGACAAGAGGTTCGTTTTCCAAACAAGTCTGGTTTATTTCAAAGTATTCTCAGTCTGCTGACTGGGTCTCACCGCTTTGAGACGTGTGTTCCCAAACACTGTGAGATGCGAGAGCGAGTGAGCAGTGCTCAAGCAGCAACATATATACAATGGACATAATGTTTGTGAAGGCAATTCGATCTTCCCACATACATGTCATACAGGCTAGGGTTCAGTGATTGACAATTATGACCATTATGTCACGTTATGACAAGTCTTCATTCAGCCTAAACATAGTTATTCTAGCAAAGGCAGCAGAGACAGCTTTCTGTTATGGGGAACATGGAGCTCTGGATCAGCAAGGATATTGTGTTCTTAGCAGGGAAACATTCCTTACTACGTTATCTGTGTGACTTGGGTCATGAGCTAAGGGTCAGATAGTTCTGAAGCAGAAAATACCATTCTCCGTGAAGGAGCACCGCTAGAAGAATGTAATTAATGTTTTAACTGCCTTTTACTACAGCGTTTGCAAGACAACCCGGCACCTGGTCTGCTGTTTAGATGCAGCTTCTGCTCGCCTTCAAGGACTTAGTGAGAGAGAAAAACAATGTATTTCTGCACAGTTTGACATTCCTGTCTATGTTAGTGTTTCAGCGTTGAAGTCGTGGCCTCGCACGGTGTGCGAGTCTAAAGCATGGAATACATTTTGCAAAGCGTTTTGACAGAAAGGAAAAAAGCGAATGGCCGACATTTCACAAAATGGACGCACTTTGGTTACATTGACGATACTTTGATCGCAGTGTTTGTCACATGAAACGATTCATTTCAGGCCAGCATACTATACATATCATTCGACTATAGGGTTACTTTACTGGTGTAACAGGATCCAGGATTCAAGCTTCAGGTTTCAGCTTCAACTTTAGATAACATTGATGAGAGAGGAGTCTCTAGTTGTACACATTTGTTCTACATTCACTCAGGCTGAGCCAGGCTCTGTCAGGCAATCATACATGAATGCATTCATGCAGGCAGGCCGCCACACAGGCTCACATGCATTCAGGCCATTCACCCAAACCACAAACCCATAACACTGAATGTGGATTGGAGTAAGGACCCAGCCTGTCAGAACACTACACTGCATTCACTCCAGTTTCAGTCAGGGCTGGCCCATGCATTGTATCACACAACCAAAATCAGACACCCACAACACAGAATGTGAGTTGACTTCAGACTCCATTCATACAGGTCCAACCCTAGGGGTGTACTCACAACCTACAGTCCCTGGGAAGACTCCAGTCAGTCTGAGAGGAGGCAGCCCCAGAGCCATATATGGTCTTTCCAGCCAACCAGGGAGAAAGGGATTGAGGCAGGGATGCCTATGACTTTGGGAACAAGGTGTAAAGGCAATAGAAACCAAGAGGCTACAGTACCCATCTCGCCTTTGTCCAGGAATCAATTGATTCCTATGGCAGGTTTTGGCCGTCCCGATAATGGAGGACACTCAGAGCTGCAGTCAAGTCAGCATGTAGCTGCCCTCAGCCCATACCATGCTCTGTGGGCCACGCACAGGTGCCCAAGAACAGACACAAGGGGTACATGCTTGTACTCCCACCGCTGGTTGGCATAAGGGGAGCCCATGGATGTTATTCAACAAAGTGAAAAATGAGGATCTGCACTCCCAGAGCTCCAGGCTGGACCTCAGTGGCAAAACACATATAGAAAATATAAAGAGCCTGGCTCATGTCGCTCTGTTGGAATATCCACATAAGGCCTTAACTCCCTTGCATCTGCGCTTGTTATCACAGTTGAGGCCCTTGATGACGTTTCCACTCTCCTGAGGCCATTTGCAAAGCCTCAGCCCCCACCAACTCATGTTATTGGTAATGTCTTGTGGGTTGTCCCATGCATCAACCTCCACAACAGCATAATGTATCCCCCACCTCATCATCCTCTTGCCAAGAAAACGTGCATCCTCGTCCTCCCCATTACCTTCTTCCCCTTCCCCTAACCCTTCCAGTATTGAAACCAACATGCCATGACAACTTCCACAAATGAACAAGCATAGAACAATGGTTGTGATGAACCTGGGAAGAAAAAATATGTTTTCCTGGGAATACTAGGGCACAACAATTAAACAGTGAAGAGAGAAAAACAGTTCATAACAAACACACAGATAGGAAAGTGTACATCATTTTGCGGGCTATGAATAGAAGTAGTATCCATACTTGACTTATTTTTTTAATTGTATAAGGGAACACAAAAGCAGAAAGGCCCAAGAAAAAAAGGCAGAAATCTTTTATTTAATTTTTATATTGGAAAACTGAAACAATACACAATCCCACATTGAACAGGAAAAGTGGCTTCAAAAAGTTACTTAACAGCACGGAGGTGATGTTTATACCAGTGCAGTAGTGCAGTTACCAATTTACCATTGTAGTTGAAATAGCAAACAAGAGAAAGTCAGTAGTAAATATCTACAAGGTAAAAGATGTGTGTGTGTGTAAAATATAATGTATGATTCCTTCCTTGCATGTTGAAGGGAAGGGGTGCCTAATCTGGCACTGGATGTACATAAACCAGTAATACCAGCCACAAACTATAGGCGGCGCCTTGAATAAACTCATTGGGTTCTCTGAAGTGTTCTGAGTCTGGGGATCTCTACAGGTCGACTGGAAGGCATTCTAATAGAAAGGAAAGGTTTGATTTATGATGGGGTATAGTATAAAAAAAACATGCTTACCACTATACCACAGGAATAAGATAATTCTGAAAATACTGCAAAGTAAGCTATCACTAAAATGACCACCAATATAAGCTAACAAGATATGGTCACTAAAATAGGGTGATACCAAACCCACTCTAAATGTAAGGCTAGTTTACTGCCAAATTACAGCCAATATTTTTACAGTAAGAAAATGCCGCCAAACCTCGAATTTACCCCAATCAGACAATATCTCTTACAGAGAAAAGAGAACGAGTGATGTGAGACATACTGAGTTATTTGCACTACTGTGCAGTAATTCCTTTGTACACTCAAGTAGCATTCTATCATTTCCAGCCCAGAGCTCGCTGAACTATGATTATCTCTATTTGTGACTTTAATCCTCTCAATCTATGACATCATAGAGTATAAAGGTAAAGTAGAGTAAAGTGAAATGACTGATTAGTCTTAATTAAGATAGCCATCTCGAATGTGTAGCACTTTAGGAAGGTTAACCCACACAACTCTCACCATGACACATCTAATAATTCATGGTGATGCTTGGTGTTGATTCAGCAGTGGGAATGTGCTACTGTCACTAGGCATGTTCCCTCGTGAGATGGTTCCTCTATTCCTGCTTAAGGGTACACATCATGAGCTCAGTACAGGTGCCTTGGGTGGTGGTAATTAACATCATAACATTTGTTTACAGAATGGTCATTACAGTTATACATGAAGCCCAGTCAATAGTTGTTACATGCGTTCTTTTTGTATCTCGTATTAAAGGCATTGGAGCTGTGATGTCCCGGACATAGATCAATTTCCGCAGCTACTCCATCTTTCATGTCCAAATGGTGACAATAAAAAAATCAAAATCAGTATTAACATGCACCTCCTGACAGGGTGAGCTCTTCCATTAGTACCCTGCATGCTCAGCGCACCGGGAATACAACATGTGGATTGGCTCTTTTGCAAGCCATACCACACGGTATTCCCTTGTACGCCGGTGTGTCCTGCGCATGCCGGGTACTCTTCTCCCTGCGAGGGGCGTGACAGCCCCTCAGCCAACGAGGAGGCTCAAAACGGGCAATCCCAGCTCCGAGCCTCCCCATGGCTGGAGGCTGCCTTCGTCCCCCGCCGGGGACTCAGGTAAGACTTTTTTTTTCCCTGTCCTCCCTCCTCCCACCTCCCAGCCCTCCCCACCCCACTTACCTTCTATACCATGGTCTCCGGCGGGGGACGATGGAAACCTCCAGCCTTGTGGAGACCGTGTGCCTCCCCTCCCCTCTGTCCTCCCAACCCCACTTACTTTCTTTTTTCTTCTTGTCTTGGGAGTAAACATGCTGGAAACACTTCTGTTCCCAGCGCGTCTGCTCCCGATGGCCGCCATGGAAAGGGAAAACGGACTATGTTTTCCCTTTTCCGGTGTCCATTTTTTTCACTTTTTTTTTTCCTTCAGTTTCAAGCAGCGTTTCGAAACAGAAAAAAATGCCATTAGTACTCCGGTCTAATGGGCCAGGGTACTAATGCCACATTATTACATACATTCAAAAACACGCCTGCGTCCTAGGACTGCAATATTAACCATGGTCTGCCAGATGCTGTTGGCCAGAAACTACCATTTAACAATTACAAATTATGTTAGTGGTGATATTGAAATAGTATCATAATAGGCAATTTAAATTATCAGTATTTCACGTACATTGGAAGATTTAGGAGACATGTTTGAAATGGTCAGCCACATTCTGATGAACTTTTAATCCATATTCATTTTTTCGGAATTGCTTTTGTAGGAACCAATAATGTAGCAATTTTCTCTCAATGCCAGGGCAAGTAATATTGTCGAACATTTAACAGGTAATTGGAAATCCATACACTAGGTTGATCTGTGTTCCCATGTTAAAACTCACCTAGGAAATTCCGTTATAACCTATGATAACATTACTTATTGATTGCTTTGCCATAACACTAAAGAGCTAAATCATAGAGGGTCACAGAATGCAACAAATGAAAACAGCAGTTGGGATGCTTCTGGTCATCGTTGTTGAATTTCTGTGAGGAAATGACAGTCAGTCAGTGTCCATAAATCCAGGGAGCTGCAATCTATCTGAGCGGCAGATCCTTCCATAGCCACTCAGGTGAATTTTCCAATTAGACCACAATCATTACTGTTTTTGTTTATTTCCACTAATTGAGAGACAGAAAAGAGGCCTGGTATAGCATTTACAGGAGCCAGTTTATGAATTAGGCTAATACAAGGAAGCTTTTTCTATTTACATTATTATGTGGACATAGATGTAGAATAAAAACAAGGACTAGAAATCAAGATGGATTGCAGAGTTCAGTTTGGCTGCAAAATGAATGTTCATTGCAAGGATTGGATCATTCCGGGTAAATTGTCTAATATGCTTTGTTAAAGCACACATTGGGTCTTGTTATGAGTCTGGTGGCATAATGTAAAGTGGTGCTAAAAGAACTACTGCCAGTTTTACCATACCGCCGAATTAAGAATCAACGCGAATTTCGACGGTGGAATTAGCTGTGTGGCTAATTCCGCCAGCGGAATTACCAGTGACATTCTAAGTGGTATTTCAGTTTTATTTCATGTTGAAATACCACTGAAATACTGCCGAAATTGAGTAGCAATTCTGCAAAAAACACAGTACAGTTAAATGCGTACAAGTGATGGTGCACCCAATCCATCCAGAAGGGGTACATAATGCCCACACCTAACCCTAACACACTTACCAACACCATGCTGCCACTATCTGTTGCATACTGGGACATGAAGCTGCTCCTGTGCCACATTGAGAGGCAGAGGCAGGAACAGCAGTACTGGGCACAGGGCTCAGTGAGGAGGAGGAGGAGGAGGAGGAGGAGGAGGAGAGGCCCTCACCCTTGACCTCAACTGACACCCACCTGATCACTCTTTAATGGTTGAACAGGGAGACCATGGTTGAGCCCTGATCCAAGATGACATACAGAGCAGGATCAATATCAGAACTGCCTCACCCCCACTGCCAAAGCTTGTGTTGGTCCTACACTTACTTGCCACTGGCACCTTCAAGCACAATGTGGGCATGTTACACGGCATGTCCAAGCCCACATGTTGACATGTGCTTATGCAGGTGCATGATGCACTCCTGCACCATGCTTCACTGCACATCTCCCTGCCCAAAACCCTGGCACAGATAAAGGACACAAAGGCACGTTTGTATGTAGCAGCCCACCTGTCAAATGCAACAGCTGCTCTGGACTGCACCCATGTGGTGTTGGTGGCCCCCAGGCTCCTAAGGAAGCAGTATCACTCCATGAATATCCAGGCCACCTGCAATGCTGTTCTCGTGATCACACACTGCTGCGTCCTCTTCCCTGGTTCCACCCATAATCCCATTGTCCCATGGAACAGCACACTGCCTGCATACATGGAGAGCCACAGAGGCCAACAAACATGGATACTTTGTGAGTAAAGCATGAGGGAAATGCAATGTGAAAGCGGGGGGCATCACCTTGAATTATCTATGCAGGCACTGGCAAGGCCACCATGAACATGACATCCACCAACCCACTAGATTGGGCCATGCAGGACAATGCAGTAGTATGTCAGTGATGCATACTGGCCCAACAAGTAAGTAATACACACACAGAGGACTGCATGAACCACAATACATAGGGAGCACATACCAACACATCCAATGTCACAGTTCAACACTGCACAAAGACAATGCAACACTGGCAGACAGTGATTGTATGCATGGCAAGCTTGTACGTGAAACCAAAGACTGTTGGAGATGTGATCAAGCAAATTTCAACAATTCTTATTAAGATCCATTCCAAGATTTGACGACATTTCTTAAATTGTTAAAATATTATGAAATCTTTCCTATGTCGCCATTTGAATGCCTTTTTATAAACAACACATTTTTGTGAATGCACTTTTGTTGATGTATGTGTGTATGAGAATGCATGCTGATGTATGATTGAATTGTTTATTGCAGAAATTAGGTTGGTTATCTGCAATGTTTTAAAGGTTTCTTTACCTGCAATCCTAATGTGACTTTTTAGAGTGGTGATTTATACATGATTAATCATCATTTTTAAATTTTGTATCAAGCTAAATAAATATTTTTGGCACGCAACACTTGGATAGAGTCCTATGGACAATTCTTCAGCGCACTAATCTTGTACATGAAGCCATAATGGAAGGAAAGCAGAAACCCCAAACATGCACAAGTACAACCAATCGTCCATCAGGACACATGAATGATAGCAGTGCACAGGCCCGACTCAGGAAAGATGCATGCTGCAATGCCATTCACAGGCCTTGAATTTGACAAATGAGGTATGACAGTTGTGTGTCCATCAACATGCCTTTTGAAAAGGGAACAAATCCACAATGCACTGTGGGTGACACCTGTTACCTTTGACTTTGCAGGTGACTCTGGATACCCCCAGCTGCCATTGGCTAATGACACCAGTGCACAATCCATGTATGCCACAGGAGTTGGCCTACAACGAGCCTCATCAGGACCAGGCTGTCCATCGAGCAGAACTTTAGTCTGTTCAAGGGTCATTTCCGGTGTCTACACCAGACCGGAAGGGCCTTGATGTACAGGCCAGAGAAAGTCAGAAAAATTGTTCTTGCCTGTGCCATGCTGTACAACATTTGCCTCAGGCAAGATGTCCCCCTATCCATGAAGAGGATATGCCACCCCCAGAAGAGGAGAACTCACTACATGCAGAGGCTGTGCTGCCATGCAGTATGCAGGAATAGGGTAGGGATGGTGATCTGGTTCGGCAAGAACTCATGGCATATTTTTTTAGCACATATACCCACATGCTATGCACCTCTGTATATAGCCACATAATGAATTAAACACATGGACACAATGAGGAATGTCCTAGCATTGCTTCAAGTGAACAAGTATGTAATGATCAACAGTGAAAATGCCCTCCATATCCCTAACATGACCACCCACCTCCCCCCTACCCACCACACCATCCCCAACAAACCCACCTATCCATCTCTCCCTCCCCAACACACCATCTCAACACACCCAACCGAACCACCACCCTCCTCCCCAACACACCATCTCCAACACACCCATCCCACCTACCTCCCCCTTCCCCTACCCACCATCCTTAACACACCCATACCACACACCCCCCCTCCACAAAGAACAATGTCTAACACACCCACCCCACCAACCTCCCTTGTGACTATGTAAAAAATGTGCATTGCAATGTTACTACCATGGCATCTTGGCCGTGGCAGCCTTTTCAAGCACTGTTGGCATGCGTTGGCACAAGGAGCAGTACCTTGGGGTGCTGGGCACTGTTCGCTCCTTGGGGTGACATAGTTGGAGGGGACAGACCTCAGGCTCGGGATATGCTGCAGCGTCCACTGCATGCAGCAGTTGAGGTACTCTGCACAGGCTAGCATACCCTATGTGTGTTCCTGCATCCTCTGCCTAACAGTTGTGTTGGCAGCGGTGTTCTGACAGGGGGAACAGGAAATCCTCTGACATGATCCCTGGAGGCAGTCCCTCATTTCCTGCACCTGCTAGCCTGCCAGTTGTTCAATGGAGGCCTGGTGTTTGTACCAGGGGACCTTCATTAAAAGTAGTTCCAGTAAAAATAGTAATCCAAGAAAGAGCAGTGTCACCATGCAAGAAGTAATGCACATTTATTTCGACCCAAACAGCTGGGAGAACAGTTCACACATTCTTGTGGAACTGAACTGAATGAAATGTGCTCTTGATGATGCCAACTGTGTTGGTGCTTTTTACACACACATTACATGATTACCATACAACATTAGTGTACTTCTGATGAAGAGTAACAGGTGCATGATGGTTTCCTGTAGCTCGGATAGAAGTTGCCTAACCAGATCCTGTCTTAATTCCATCCTTGGGTCAGCTAAGCAGACTTCGGATTCCTTGAAGAAATGCACCTGCAGATGCCTTCCTCTGACTGGATTCCTAGGCCATAAAGACCGCATATGGAAACTAAGGCACAATAACCATATACTAAAGTGACACGTCAGACAAGAGGTTCGTTTTCCAAACAAGTCTGGTTTATTTCAAAGTATTCTCAGTCGGCTGACTGGTTCTCACCGCCTCGAGAAGTGTGTTCCCAAACACCGTGAGATGCGAGAGAGAGTGAGCAGCGCTCAAGCAGCAACATATATACAATGGACATAATCTTTGTGAAGGCAATTCGATCTGCCCACATACATGTCATACAGGCTAGGGTTCAGTGATTGACAATTATGACCATTATGTCACGTTATGACAAGTCTTCATTCAGCCTAAAAATAGTTATTCTAGCAAAGGCAGCAGAGACAGCTTTCTGTTATGGGGAACATGGAGCTCTGGATCAGAAAGGATATTGTGTTCTTAGCAGGGGAACATTCTTTACTACGTTGTCTTTGTAACTTGGGTCATGAGCTAAGGTTCAGATAGTTCTGAGGCAGAAAATAGCATTCTCCGTGAAGGAGCACTGCTAGAAGAATGTAATTCATGTTTTAACTGCCTTTTACTACAGCGTTTGCAAGACAACCCGGCACCTGGTCTGCTGATTAGATGCAGCTTCTGCTCGCCTTCAAGGACTTAGTGAGAGAGAAAAACAATGTATTTCTGCACAGTTTGACATCCTGTCTATGTTAGTGTTTCAGCGTTGAAGTCGTGGCCTCGCACGGTGTGCGAGTCTAAAACATGGAATACATTTTGCAAAGCATTTTGACAGAAAGGAAAAAAGCGAATGGCCGACATTTCACAAAATGGACGCACTTTGGTTACATTGACGATTCTTTGATCGCAGTGTTTGTCACATGATACGATTGGTTTCAGGCCAACATACTATACATATCATTCGACTATAGGGTTACTTTACTGATTCAAGATTCAGGTTTCAGCTTCAACTTCAGATAACATTGATGACTTTGGGAAACAAGGTGTAAAGGCAATAGAAACCAAAAGGCTACAGTACCCATCTCGCCTTTGTCCAGGAATCAATTGATTCCTATGGCAGGTTTTTGCCGTCCCGATAATGGAGGACACTCAGAGCTGCAGTCAAGTCAGCATGTAGCTGCCCTCAGCCCATACCATGCTCTGTGGGCCACACACAGGTGCCCAAGAACAGACACGAGGGGTACATGCTTGTACTCCCACCGCTGGTTGGCATAAGGGGAGCCCATGGATGTTATTCAACAAAGTGAAAAATGAGGATATGCATTCCCAGAGTTCCAGGCTGGACCTCAGTGGCAAAACACATATAGAAAATATAAAGAGCCTCGCTCATGTGCCTCTGTTGGAATATCCACATAAGGCCTTAACTCCCTTGCATCTGTGCTTGTTATCACAGTTGAGGCCCTTGATGACTTTTCCACTCTCCTGAGGCCATTCACAAAGCCTCAGCCCCCACAAACTCATGTTATTGGTAATGTCTTGTGGGTTGTCCCATGCATCAACCTCCACAACAGCATAATGTATCCCCCACCTCATCATCCTCTTGCCAAGAAAACGTGCATCCTCGTCCTCCCCATTACCTTCTTCCCCTTCCCCTAACCCTTCCAGTATTGAAACCAACATGCCATGATAACTTCCACAAATTAACAAGCAGAGAACAATGGTTGTGATGGACCTGGGAAGAAAAAATGTGTTCTCCTGGGAATACTAGGGCACAAAAAGTAAACAGTGAAGAGAAAAAAACAGTTCATAACAAACACACAGATAGGAAAGTGTACATCATTTTGCGGGCTATGAATAGAAGTAGTATCCATACTTGACTTATTTTTTTAATTGTATAAGGGAACACAAAAGGAGAAATGCCCAAGAAAAAAGGCAGAAATCTTTTATTTAATTTTTATATTGGAAAACTGAAACAATACACAATCCCACACTGAACAGGAAAAGTGGCTTCAAAAAGTTACTTAACAGCACGGAACTACAAAAAGGATGAACAACAAACAAAAAATACCACCAGATGTCCTCCAAGTTTGGGTATGCACTTTCCAACGCCTTCCCTCACAGCCTAGCAAAAACCACAAAAGAAATGGAGTTCAGCTGGGCCTTAGATAGGGGATCAAAAATATTTTCAGAGATTGACTGAGCCGTTGAATGAACTCAATCAAACTTGACATATCACCGGAGAGAGAGCCCTAATTGACTAGACAATCCCAGTGAATAACCCCATTATTTGCCACTAGTTAAGACACTCTTGATTGTACAACAAATCATTGCATTAGACCTACATGCTCTCCACAAGTTCATTGGGGATTGGTCAGTTCAAATAGCATTTTGTTATGTGTGGTAGCGACAAATCTTAATTAAAAGAATCATCCACTACTATGGATCCAAATTTGGTTTATCCTGGCTTAGTCAACAGCTAGAGTATGTGTAGGGAATAAGGCAGTTTGAACGTGAGCTGAAGAGCACTTTTTTTTATATCAGTATAGTTTTTATTAAAATTCATAAATCAGTACAATCAGTATAATTCCATACCCAGTCCATTGACAAACCATAAAACAGCAATCCATAAAACAACAATCCCTTGCTCCCATCCATTGAATTAGTTCATTAACATGCAGATCATTAACACAATCCATTCATGTACTTACCTACAACCATCCCGACCCAAATACCATCCCAGTGGTGGTTCTTACCCAAATATTCTGCAACCAACTCTGTCTTCGCGTAGTCCTTGTGCCTTTCTCTTGTAATTCTCCATTATAAATTAGACCTTCTTCTTCTTCTTCGTGCCCCCCTATTCCTATCAACAGATGGGGTAAAGCATGACTTGCATGACAGGGGGAAGAACCAAACCCCCAGACACCTAAGTAAATAAGTTAATAAAGTAAACAACCACCCAGCAGTGTGATTCTGCTAGCTTCTTATTACACATATATTGATCTATTCTTCATTACCAACAAACCCCTAACAAAATTATCATCGCTTTCATCGTTGTCTTTGTTCCACTTTTCATTTTCCACCGCCTACATCTACCACTCCCCATTAACCCCCGACAACCCTCACCTCCCGACCCCTGGGTCTAGCGCTTTCCTATGCGTTCAGTATTCAGCAAAAATCATGTATGGTATCCTGGCTGGGCCGAGCTCGACCCTTGAGACCCACAGAGTCATCCATGCCTTACGCCTGTAGAAAGAGTGAGTGAATGAATGAATGAATGAATGCGTGAGTGAGTGAGTGAGTGAGTAGAGGAGTGGATGAGCAGAGATGAGGGGAGAAAGTTGGAGTGAATGTGAAGTGAGGCATGGAAGGAATTAACTGTGATTTCAGAGAACTGTATGTACTGAGTATGTAAACTGTTGAGACTCCCAACCAACCAAAAACCAACAAGCACTTGTTTTGTGTATAGGCACTTTATAAATAAACAATGCCAATACCAATACCAATACCAATACCAATCTCCACGTCTGTAATTGGGGAGAACCGTAACCAGCAACTTAACTATGGTCCGCTAAAAGAGTAGGGTGCTATCCTTTCCTCCCCCATTTCATTTTCGGTGGTGTCCAAGTCTAGATGTCCTATACACTTTCAACCAGGCAAATCACCTCCTCTGGCCCTCCCCAAGTGAGTCTTCTTTCCCCTTCATAATCCAGCATATCTCTTCTGGGAACCCGGTAGTGAGTCACATGATGCATTTCCTACCTGCAACTCCCTCATTCCAGAGTCAAGTGCCTGCCCCATGTGTGCATGAATTCTGCTTCCCTATATATGCATTCTGTACATCAGTCATTCATAGGTTGCCACCTTTATCATCTCCCCTTCACACGTTGCTGCTCCCGGTATACTTTGCATGCCCCATGGCTGCAATATACCTTGTTTAGCCATCAGCAGTGCTGTGCTAAGCCACTTCTTTTCCTGAGCGGTAAAACCTTCGCCCTGTGACTTATCCCCTAATACACATAACTCCAGGGTGAGCGGTAGTCTTTTCCTCAGTCTTTCCTGCAGCAGGTCTGTGTTTATCTGTCCAGAATACTCGTATTTTCGGGCAAGCCCATAACACATGCAAAATGTCAGCCTCTTTTGCGGCACATCTCCAATGCTTGGCTTGTCAGCTAAGCCATGCCCTCTGCAACTGCTTTGGGGTGCAGTACCACCCTCTAAAAATATACAACTGTGTTAGCTTGAGCCACACCTCCCGACTCCCCATGACAGCATATTCCATAATACTTTTGCTGCATCTTCACTAATCTGCATGTTCTTCAGCCCCTGCCACCTTTCCACTACCTCCTCTCTGGTCCTGTCCCCATACAAGCAGTCCCTTAGCCCTGCAAATTGAGCCCTCATCAAAGCCTTCCTCCCCTTCCTACGCTCAATCACTGTGCCTACTATCAAACTTTCTAGCTCACAGCACAGACCTTTTCATGCTGCCGTCACACTGCGCCCGAAGCTGCACATATTACCACTGTGTACTGTGACCCAGATTGAATTTGGCTACCAGTTGCTCATGGCTAAAAAGCCTATCCCCGTCAAAAATATCCTGAAGATAGATGCTATATTCCCTTTGTTGACCACTCTGCCCATGCAATGCCTTTCCCTCCAACTTTAATGTCCCTTTAATTCCAGATTGGAGCCTCCTGTTGCCAGGAGAAATTTGAGCAGGTAGTGTGCACGCTCCCATGCTGTTGCCGTGGACTAAAGGATTGGGTGCTTCGAGTCCTTGCCCATTCCGCTATATATTCCTGTCATCCACTTTGCGTTTCTTATGCACTGCTCTATCCTGGCCCATTTTGGTATCTCCTCTAGTTCCCTCTTAAAGGCTGCTACTTGAGAAATCAGCTGTGCCAAGTAATACAATTCCACATTAGGTAAATTAAGCCCTCGCAGCGGGGCTTGTATTTTTTTCTAGTTTGAGCCTCCGCTACCAGTGTCTGTATCCCTGCTATGCCTGTGTTCACTCTTATAGCTGTGCACAGAAGCTCCAGTGATAACGTAAACAACAATGGTGAGAGTGGCCAGCAGTGCCTCATCCCTCACGTGATCTTGAATGGTTCTTTGATGTGCCCACCTACGTTCACCCTCGCACTGGGTTGAGAAGAAAGCAGCTTGACTTTCCTGATGTATTCTTCCCCTAATCCAAAGTGCTCTAGCATTCTGAACAGATACCCCCACTCTAACCTGTCAAATGCTTTCTCAGCATCATGGGACAATGCTACCCCTGGACTGCCTGCCCTTTCCTGCCATAGTGCGTGCAGCAGCTTATTCATATTATAACTCACCTGGAGGCCCAAAATATACCCTGCCTGTGTTTCATGTACTAGCTTTGTGATAACCCTTCGAAGTTGTGTTGCTAACACCTTGGCCAGTACCTTTATGTCGGCATGAATCAATGATATTCATCGATAGCTGCTGCCACCAGCTGCGTCACACCCTGGTTTGGGTAGCACTGTTATCAGTGCCCTGTTGAATTCTGGGACAAGCGCTCCTTCCTCCACTTCATCGTTATAGCAATGCCTTTCCCTCCTTCTTTAATGTGCCTTTAATTACAGATTTGAGCCTCCTGGTGCCAGGAGAACTTTGAGCAGATAGTGTGAACGCTCCCATGCTGTTGCCGTGGACTGAAGGATTGGGTGCTTCGAGTCCTTGCCTATTCTGCTACATATTACTGCCACCCCCTTTGCGTTACTTATGCACTGCTCTATCCTGGCCAATTTTGGTATCTCCTCTAGTTCCCTCTTAAAGGCTGCTACTTGAGAAATCTCCTGTGCCAAGTAATACAATTCCACATAAGGTAAATTAAGCCCTCGCAGCGGGACTTGTAGTTTGTCTAGTTTGATCCTCCGCCTCATGCTCCCCCACATAAAATCCTTGTTTCCCCTCAGTATCTTCTTCATGAGTATAGGCGGACTTCCAGGGTCAGCATTGCAAATATATAATTAAGCCTTGCCACAACCATCCTCTTTTTAATATGCACTCTCCCCAGATGTCCTGGTCTAGAGACTTCCATTTGGCCATTTCCACCTCAATGTTGTTCCAAACCCTCTCAGTATTGTCTTTTACAATGTCCACCAGTCCTTGATTAAGATTCACCCCCAGGTATTTCATTCCCCTGTCTACCCAGTGAAAATTGTAATCCGAAACACTGGCCTTCATGGTATTCTTATTTAGCGGCATCACTTCACACTTATCCCAGTTGATCTTGTAACCGGAAAAGGCAAAAGAGGTTTTCAACAACTGTGTCAAGGCTGCTATTGAGTCACTAAGGTTAGCCAATGTAAGCATAATATCATCTGCATAGAGGAGAGCTTTTGTCTCCCCTACCAGTGTCTGTATTCCTGCTATGCCTGTGTTCGCTCTTATAGCTGTGCACAGAAGCTCCAGTGTTAACGTAAACAACAACGGTGAGAGTGGCCAGCAGTGCCTCGTCCCTTACGTGATCTTGAATGGTTCTTTGATGTGCCCGCCTGCGTTCACCCTCGCACTGGGTTGAGAATAAAGCAGCTTGACTTTCCTGATGCATTCTTCCCCTAATCCAAAATGCTCCAGCATTCTGAACAGATACCCCCACTCTAACCTGTCAAATGCTTTCTCAGCAACAAGGGATAACGCTACCCCTGGACTGCCTGCCCTTTCCTGCCATAGTGCGTGCAGCAGCTGCTTCATATTATAACTCAAATACAAACAATAGGGGTACCCCAAATGCTAATGTGGATCAGGGGGTATGGGATACTTTTTAACAAACAAGAAAGAGATCCACCAGTAAAGCAATATTCATTTCATTGCCATTGACATTAGTTAATTAAGAAAGCTGTAAGCTAGGAGGGAGGGGTTGGGATCTGTGCCCTAAAGGTCACTAGGGGAAGCAACAAAGTGAAAACATACTCAGATTGGGTTGAGGTTTTAATATATTTAGATTCGAAAGAAGAAAACTATTAAAAAAACATATGACATTGTTCAAAAATCATACACAAGATTTGTTGAGGGAATGTACAGACAAACGATACATATATATTAACAAAATGTGGATCCTTAGAACTGACAAATCACAGTTAAGGAAAAATTGGTTAAATCTATATCTAAATATATTAAAACCTCAACTCAATCTGAGTATGTTTTCACTTTGTTGCTTCCCCTAGTGACCTTTAGGGCACAGATCCCAACCCCTTCCTCCTAGCTTACAGCTTTCTTCATAAACTAATGGCAATGGCAATGAAATGAATATTGCTTTACTTGTGGATCTCATATTATAACTCACCTGGAGACCCAAAATATACCCTACCTGTGTTTCATGTACTAGCTTTGTGATAACCCTTCGAAGATGTGTTGCTAACACCTTGGCCAGTACATTTATGTCGGCATGAATCAATGATATTCGTCGATAGCTTCTGGAGCAAGCTGGGTCACACCCTGGCTTGGGTAGCACTGTTATCAGTGCCCTGTTGAATTCTGGGACAAACGCTCCTTCCTCCACTTCCTCGTTATAGTGCTGTATCAGCAGGTCAGCAATCGTGGCACTCCCAGACTTCTAAATCTCTGTGGGACACCCATCCTCTTGCAGGGATTTACCTGCACTCATTTCATTTATAGCCCCTCTAACCTCCTCCACCGAGAATGGACATGCCTCTATCCTCGCTGGGAAAAGATATGGAACTCACAAATATGTCCTGTTCCTTATGGTCTGTGGGCACTTGCGCTGTGTATAGGGTTTCATAAAAATCACAGAACTCTTTCCCTATCTCGCTCGAGTCTGTAATACTCTCACTCATGGCCTCCTCCCTAATTAGAGTAATCGTCGTCTGGTCATCCCTTTGCTTCAACTGGGCTGCTAGCAGACAACCTGCTTTTTCCCCCGGTTCTTAATGGGTCACTTTTAAGTGGAACAGTTCACATTGTTCTTTTTTTTGTGAACAGCACATTCAGCTCATACTTAGCTCTTCCAAATGCCAGCAGATTCTTCCTAGAAGTGTCTTATCATAAAGGCCTGACAAAAAAGCCACCTTTTTCAAACTGCACTTGTCTATCCCTATCCTCTCTCTTCTGCCTTGAGCTCTTCTACATCAGCAGTCCCCTTATATAAGCCTTTCCGGCTGGCCACAAACTGCTCGCCCTCCCAACTGATCCCTCATTCCGAGCCAGATATTTCTCATCCATATCCTTAAGGGCGTGCTTGTCGCACAGCCTTTTAACAATGCTAGTTGTAATTCTCCATCTCTTCACATGAGTCCTACTAGCCCTGTGACCAGAAGTAGACTCACTGCCTCATGATCTATCACCCCTTCATGCAGAATTACACACTGCATTATAGTATGGGCCGCTCTAACTGGCAACAAAAAATAGTCAATACAGGACCTCATACCATGCACGCATGACACAAACGTGAAGTCTCTGCCTGAGGGGTTGAGCAGCCTCTAGGAATCACAGAGCTCATAGTCCATCGTCAATTGCCGCAGGTGCTCCCTATCCTTTGCAGTTCCGTCCCTAGGATATGCATATTTGTCTAAGAAAGGATCCATTGGTAAATTCCAATCCTCCCCTAGTAGCACCGTGCTTCTGCCCGTCTCTGCTATCACTTTATGAAGATCGGCAAATAGGGCTTGTTTGTCTACCATGGGATCATAAGTCGAGTCAATGACTATGCTATCATTCCTATAGGTGCATTTATTGCGGCAATCCCCCCCATCCTCCGAAATGTTCATGGTCTTTACTTGAATCGCTTTATGGATAAGGATTGCCACTCCACACTTCCTTCCTTTTTCTAGGCTGCTATGGTAGACCTTCCAAACCCACTCCCTGCACAGTTTGGCCTCTTCCAGTTTGCTAAAATGGGTCTCCTGCAGGTGCAATATCCTTTTTTGTGGCTAAATACTGGAGCACCTTCTTGGTCTTCATGTAATGCGAAGGCCATTAATGTTCAATGATAAAAGTCAGAGGCCTTTACCCATAGTTACATAACCATTTTACTTTCTGATCCTGGACTTAAAAGACCTACTCTCTGCTATGACCATGAATGAGATAACCATCAGAACCTTTGCAAACTAACAACATAAAGCCAAGTGATTCAGACCTCCCCACATCCCCCATCTCTCCAAATGGGGGCAGCCCAACCCCTTTGTCCCATCCCAGGATCAGGCCCTGGTCTATAATTCACACTTCCCCCATTACGTCTTTCTCTGGTGTGATGGCCAGCCGTACCTCAAGCCCAGTTTCTCCACTTCCCCCTGCCCCGTCCCCTTTACCACTTCATTAATGCATCCAACCTGTGAGCGACCAGCTCCGCTCCACGTGGGCGCTGTTTCCATCCCAAGTCAATCTCAGTTCATACTCCCAGGTCTTGTCCAGACGCTTCTACTTAAAATCTCACCACTGCTTGTCACTGATCAGCATATGGCACACTCCTTGACCTCTCTCCGCCCCTCCTTCTCTCCCCCTTCCTGGTGCTCCATCTGATTGTTGCCCTTCCTTCTCCTGTCTACCAGCACCTCAGGGCAATGCTGTATCCATCGCCTGCATCGCCAACTCCTGCAGGAAATCCCAGAGGTCAGATTGTTTTGTAAAAATCTTCGTCTTCTGGTCTTTCATCAACAGCATTTTCGCGGACTTCAAAAGCCCATATCGTAAGTCACACTTCCTCACCACCGGTTTCATGCTCAGGAACCTTTTCCTTGCTTCTAACGTCTCCCTGGAAATATTGGGCGATATATAGATTTGTTTTCCCTTCCCACAATAGTGGAGCTTTGTTTTTGACTGCTGACAATATCTGGTGCACGTGTGGATAGCATTGAAAGCAGGCAATCATGGGTCTCTGTGCTTTAGGGTTGTTCCATTCCTCCTGCACACCCTGCTGTATCTCCAATGTCCTAACAAACTTCACTGATATATTGGCCAGTATCCAAGTCTCTAGGAAGGCTATGGGTCTCCCCTCTCCACCGCTTCTGGAAAACCAAAGAATCGCATGTTACAACATTGCTTCCTGTCCTCCAATTCATTATTCGCTGCTTTTAATAATTTGGGGCTGCAGAGCAAAGTCCTTATCTGCCAATTCTTCAACGTTTCCCACTCACTCCTCCACTTCTACTAGCATGTCTGTGAACCTGCTTATTTCCACACTCACACTACCCACCTTTCAATGTGTGTCCCTCACTCTTGCGTCCATGCCTGTTACCAATTTAGTCAGCTTTGAAACTTGCTGCATTAGGCAGTCTAGCTTCAGCTGTAGGGTGGCACCCGTTTCCAGTCTTTGAGGCTCCATTGTGCTGAACTAGGAGCTCTTCTTCAACTGTCCAATGCTGTCTGGGCCTCTCTTTTCCTCGTATTGTGATTGCTGCTCAAGCCACTTCTTTATATCAGTACTTTTATTTCACTCAGTACTTACTTGTCTATTGGCATTGAGCCTTGCTCACATATGGGTACTCACGGGTGCCTGTTAAGCCACTACCTGCATGCCTCTCATTGGCCCTTGACCGCCATACCCATATCTCCTCAGCCTGCTGCTCTCCTGTATTTTTCTTTGCTGCCATGCCTTTCAAGTTTCCAGGTGCTCTCTTCACTCCTGTATTCCTGCTTGTGAAGACACTCATATGCATTCTGTATTGTTCCTCCTATACAGGGTCCTGCCTCCTTGCACGTTACTGCTCACTCATGCTTTTCTTTGCTGCCAGGCCTGCTTTTTTTTTTGTACTTTTTTCTTGCCAGATGCTGCAATTGCTCCAGCTCTCCTGCAGGCATGCTCCTGCATTCACTGTTATATTGGACTCTTTATTCTGGGTCTAACTCACTTCATGCTCCCAGCCAATCTCCTGGCACACTGCTGCTTCCTTAGCCCTCACTCTCTGCCAGGCCCCTGATGGCATCATCTGCTGTCATTAAACGTTTTCCCTGCTTATGTGAGCGTACAATCACTGTTGAACCGGCCTCTCCATGCCAAGTGCTCAGTTGCTCCTCCCCAGATGCTGGTCTGGCCCTGTGAGGATTCCACACATCACCAGTCCTCTTTCTTTCTCTCCCTTTGTTGCCCAGCTCCTCCCTCCAGGCCTCTCATTGCTGTTACCACTGCAGCCTGGCTGACTGTCCTCCAGGTTTGCACATCGACTGCAGCCCCTGGGACGCACCTCTCAGTTTTTACTCCTGGTACAGTGATGGTGCAGCAGTACCCCCCGCCACTCCCACTCACCTCGACGTGCCTGAACAGCACCCCGCTGCCTGCTGTGGGATGTCTTAACCCACTTTTGCTCTGCCATGCGGCATCACTGTGTTCTGATGGTGCCAAAAATAGTAAAATGGTATGCCAAAACTTCTGAAAATTGCACTCTGCAAAGCACAAAAAGATGGCTGCCCAATCTACCACGCATGTTATCAGTGGTGGAACAGAGATCTCACTCCTGAAATATGTCACTGGGCTCTACAACATGTGAAGATGGAGTACAGAGGAAAAAGCAGTGCTCTGCTAAAAGAAATCCAAAATCTTGCTTTAAATCCTCTTTCTTTGTTGTTGAAACCGCAGAATGCCGGCACAAAACACCCTTAAACATATAAAATTCTTGCTGGGTGCTACAATTCATTTAGTATAAGAAATCATTGTGAACATACAATGTCCTGAAAAGCTGAAAGCATCAAAGAAACATCCACAGCAAAAGTTGCTTGCCTGTGGAATCTGTCAAAATCTGGGTGCACTACCCTCGGCCGCCTGAATGACAGCTGTCAGAAGCCTGCATGATAAACTTTAAACATATGTAAACTGAAATCAAATATTTGAAATCTAAGTGGCCTGTTCCTGAGAGTAACCTCTTTTGTAATTGTTTGAGCCCATGGTTTAAAACCTGGAATAAGTGTTCTAGCTGCTAGTTTGAAATCACAAGCTTGTTTTAAACTATGGAAAAATGCAACAGAATTAACATTTAAATTTAAGCCTGGCAAAAAAGCTACCCAAACTGGAATAACAACTTTCCTCACAAAAGGAAGACACTTCTCCCCAGCTGAAACTCACGGGGAGGTGCGAATTGCTGGTGAGCCCAGGACTAAACAATGGACATCCTCCAGCTAAAGGAAATGCTAAGTGTGAACTGTCGTAAAATGGCCTCTGCCAGGAGAAAAAAAAGGGGATGGCTCCTGGGTCCCAGGGAGAGACCAAAGGGGTGGAGCTAAACAACCAGTTGTTGCTTAACAGGGACAAAAGATACATTTTAAAAAGACTGACAACTTACTATGTAAAATTGTGTAAAATATAGAAATAACAACATTGTTAATGTCATTTCTGTATGCATGGGTGAAAAGGCGCCAGAACTCTGTGACATGTGCTGGGAAGAAACGGCGGAAAATGTGATATTACACTAAATGTATTTTTGATAGAAGTATGAAACTTTATACACGTATGCCCATGTTCAACACACACAATTGTAGAAATTTGCTCTAAATTTGACATTATGTTCCGGATGAAAAGGGCAAAATTCTGTGAAAAGCAGATCCCACAGCGACGGGGCTTGGAGGAGTATCTGCTACACAAAATATTTAATCTGTATATATGGTTGTTATAGATGCTGCACATGTGGAAATATGTAGTGTACCAGAAGTAGATTTTGTGTTCAAGGATTTAGGGCTGGATTCTAAGCCTCATAAACCCACACCATAAAGGTGACACCCTGTTTTTCTCCTCCTATCAAGGAAGAGAGGAGACCTTGACCAATCCCTGTCAAAGGTGTGAGTTTAGGAGAAACCAGCACACACACCCACACACACCCCCTTTATGATAAGCATAAATAGAGACAGCTCAGCACTCAAAAAGAGAGACATATTCACCAACCATCCTCATTCTGGCAGAGTACCCTGCTGCAGAATTATCCATCTTACTTGCTCCAGACTCCAGAAACTTGGCAAAGCAGAAAGGCCTATTACATAGCTGAACCATTTTCAGCTAGGTCTTAAATTTCCAGAACCAGAACCAACGCCAGAAACCTAAGGTGAACATCAAACCTACAGCCGGGCTGTGCTGTACTGCTTGTCTGCTGAACTAATTATCATCAGAACCAAAAAATCCAATCCAGTCCTGTGCCGTGCTGTGACCAGAGCCTTTGCAGATCTGATCCAGTCCGGTGCCGTGCTGTGAACCGACCCAGTCCAATCCGAGGTGCCCAGCAGTCTGTCCTGACCAGAATCCTTGACTAGAAACCCTGCCAGACTCCCTGACCAGAATCCCTGACAGAATACTGATGGTTCCGTTTGAAGCATATCTAGTGAGTATCTTTAGATAGAACTGTGTCACTAGCCTATGTACCTTGCTTAGTTAATCGCTATCTTAAACCCTTCCTATCTCGTCTTCAGAATCTGCATTGTTAGGAGTACTTTTGAATTGCCTGAACTCTCTATCCTAACCCTCCTATCTTCCTCCTGTGCTAGTATTGTTAAAACTATCATTGCGTTGCTATTTTTCATCTGAAGAAGGCAGGACCACTGCAGGCAGTTGCCCTGATCAAGTGGCTGTGTTCCTGTGTGATATCCATGTATTCATAGTCATCCTCTAGTGAAAGAAATCCCATTTGTCCTTTAAAAGTGCATTCCTGTTTCCCATTCTTGTGCCTGTCTTGAAAAAAAACACCTCTAGTAAAATGTTGATAACTTTTTGTGCTAGAAACGAAATGTCAACTTCTGCTTGTAGCTAACATCCACAGCTTTAATTCACATCTAAACCCGCCTCCCAAATCCATACGGTTCTCCCATAATTGCGATTATTGCGCACTGAAAAGTTTCACGCAGATTTCTTTTTAGGGAAATTCTGACACGTGTAAAACAGCTTTTGATTGATTCCGACCTTAATTTTAGGATTTCACGTTGTTTCTTAGTATCAAATCATTGCTAGTGTTTGTGTGCAACTATCCACAGCAGCTCCCATACGAATTTAAACAATTTCAGCAATTTAAACCATATTTAGTGTTTTTACCCAATTAATTCTCAAGATAACTTTAAAACCATTCTGACTGCTTGCCAATCTATTCTGTTTTTCTCTTGTGTTGCTGGGGGGAAATTGGGATTGATATTCTGTTTGAATTCTGCCATTCCTGAATACCTGCTCTCTCTCTCCTCCTATCTCTTTACATTGCCTATTGGGGTTGAGGGGTGAGCAGGGGGAACTAGTAACCACACTGCTATATTATCTGAACACACACAAAAGTATTATTTCTGTGCTGAATTGTTTTGCTCACTATTACTCCTTGTGTATTAAAGAGATTATTTAGTGTTACATCACCCCATTGGTGATTATTGTGTACCCATTAAAACATAGTGTGATTGAACTGTAACTACATAAATAAATATTTTAACTTTGCAAACCAGCCTGATTCCTGGTTCAGTGTGACCGAGGGGGGGGGGGGTTCCAGGAGAGGGGCGTGATATGAGTGGAACATCGTTCAGAATAAAAGAACTTTTAGACATAAATAAATAAGGATTTTAGTTGTGCATTACAGGCTAGGCGTTGACTTAGGTGTGTGCCGGATTTAAATCACTAACACCGCCTTGCTATTTCGGACCACCTGTTGCCTCACTCAGCTGCCCCTCCTCACTGCAGCTTACAGGGGATCACCGGAGGGCACACTGCCATATTCCCAGGCACAGACCGATGTTGCCACTGCCTTCTACCCTGCAGCTAAGAGCTGCTAGAGTACGCCCCTCAAAGTCAAACGAACAGCAATGCACTTCTCAGCTATTCCGTCATCAGGCACGCGCTCATTTTTGTCCTGATGCTGCTTGTGGTCACTCAGCTCCCCATTACTTGGTCAAGGGGGTCTGGAGGTCCTGATTCAAGTGGCCATATTTGCGGGCGGTTAGCCACAACCCGCTGAACAGCACTTTTGAACAAGATAGTGGAAAGGATGTTTATCAAGAAGTATGTGTAGATTTTTTCTGGTTGTGCTGAAAGTGGTACGTAAAAATACAATATGCCTTGGGCATTCAAAAGGCACTTTAAAACAGGTGGGGATAGATAAAAACTGGTTGCAGACATCCACATATACCTTACACCCAAACCACACTCATACACCACTCACACATCACAAAGGCCCCCTGTATCGCCCTCACAAGATGCACCTGCTGGCACTCAGACACACATCCCCCTGACACAGCCCAACTTCTGTTGTTACTGCCATGTTAGCACATGCCCAAAGTTACCTCAGTTTCAAGCACCTCCACCACCAGCAAATGACCTACCGCACACATCAATGATACATGCAGGCCACTCGTCCTATCCACCATGGCCCATCCCACAAATTCATCACCAACGCAGTAAGTGCCATAGGCAGCAGGCACATCTGTAACACATCCATGTCACAACCAGTCACAACACCATATCATACAGCTTGTGTGGCACAACCATTACACCCTAACCGGGAAACACCAGTATACCACGCAACAGCCACTGCACACACCATGTTGGTACACGACATATGGCCCCGCACAGCATCCCCGACACAGGCATGTGTGCACCATGCCATGGCCGCCGACAGACCCCAACACGTCCACACAGGACTCTACTGCATCCTCCGGCAGATGTGAGAAGGTAACAACTTCTGCATCCCACCAGCCACCCACCATCCCAGAGGCACATGCACCCCAGCCACCCCCAAACCAGGAGGCACCTGCTCCTCAGCCACCCCCAAACCAGGAGGCGCCTGCACCCCAGTCACCCCCAACCAGGAGGCACCTGAACTCCAGCCACGCCCAAACCACATGGCACCTGCACCCCAGCCATCCCCAAACCAGGAGGCACCTGCACCCCTTCCACAAGGGGGCTGACAAGGGGGTCCAGATGAGAACACTGGGGATGACGGTAGATTAGGAAGCATGGAAACAGACCACAGCTATGAGGAGGCCGTGGGGGGTTTCAGTCCTGTGGGCCTAATGAGCCCTAACCCCCACCCCTATGCAATGTCAGGGACAAAGAAGGGCGCCTATCTAGAATGGAGCAATGGCAGGAATGCCTGGCTTCAATGGTCCAACAGTACCTGCATGAGGCCCAACTCATGTGGGAGGTTCTTCAGGCCAGCTCAAGGAGGAACGCATGGTCACAGGGCAGATCCACAGGTGCCATTTTGCAACTGTCACGCCGTGTTAGGGAGGGGAACAGTGTAATACCCTCCCTGGTTGAGACAATTTCCATGTTGGTGCAGGCACTCGTGGGGCAGAGGCACCTGTCCATGCCACCAGCTTCCTCCACAAGTTCCACAACAGGCAGTTCCCTACAGAGCATCCCAATGCTTTGCTTAGAGCGGCTGTCTAAGCCTGCAGAAGTCTGCACTCCGGAGCCAAAAAGTGGCTGGAAATAGGGCATTGATTGGGTGGATGTGGGAGGGACAGTTGGGGTGGGGGTGTGGGTATAGTTGGGGAGGAGTTGTGGGGAGGGACAGTTGGGGTGGGTGAGTGGGTATAGTTGTGGAGGAGGTTTGAGGAGGGACAGTTGGGGTGGGGGGTGGCTATAGTTGGGGAAGGGGTTTGGGGAGGGACAGTTGGGGTGGGGGTGTGGGTATAGTTGGGGAGGGGACGTGGGGAGGGATAGTTAGGTGAGATCGTAGAGTGAGTTAAGAGTTTTCAATAATGTGCATAATTTGTCACAATATATTTGAAATTGCAAAAGAAATTGTGACTGGACATTGATCTTTCAGGGTGAGTGCATTTAGTAATGTACCGTGTCCAGTGCCCAGTGTGCTAGATGTCCTGTGCTGTGTGTGTAACAGGTGCTCAAAAGTAGTGGTGTATGAGGTCTTCACGTGTGACAAGTCCATCCATGCCATCGCAGTGCTGTGCACAGGGTCGGACTGGGACAAGAAATAGTCCCGGACACCCAAAGAAAAGTGGCCCACCCCTCGCCTCAAAAAAGTAGACCACCCTTCGCCTCGTGACCCTTGACCTCCGATGACATCACCAGAATTGATGTAATTTGACCCCACCCCAAAGTGACATCCCGGGAAGCGATGACACACGACCTTTCACCCCTTGACAAAACAAGAAGTGGCATCAAATAGCAAATATCTAAATTACTGTGAATCCAAGCAGACCTCCAAGGCCAAATGATAATATGTCATTGTATAGCACTTACACTTAAGCCTTTTTTTTTATAGAACAAATATGCATACAATATCACCCAACCTGTGTTGGTACTCTTTTCTTGACCTAAGAAGAATGAAAGACTTTTTTTAAAAAATAAAAAAATAAAAGAATTGAAAAATATTTTTTTACATTTTTTTTGCCTTCCAAACCGGCCCAGGTAGGGCTGGAAATGGGCCCCCACTCCCCATGGACGATTTCGGCCCGTCCACAGGCCGAAAGGCCGACGGGCCAATCTGACCCTGGCTGTGCAATAGACAGCTCATCGTCACTGTCGTCCTCAGCCTCTGTGGGTTTCATGTCCATGTCAGGGGGCAGAGGGACATTGCGCCTGATGCAAATGTTGTGCAACATGGCACAGGCAAGCACAATTTTCCCAACCTTTTCAGGGCTGTACATCAGTGCTCCCCCCAATCTGTTGAGGCGCGGAACCTGGCCTTCAACAAGCCAAAAGTCTGTTCTATGGTGCAGCAAGTATGTACCTGGGTACGTTTGTATGCCTGCTCATGGATGTTGCGGGGTTATCTGACGGGCGTCATCAACCATGGCATCAGGGGATACCCGGTATCACCTACATGGGAGCAACAGAAAGGGTACATGTCAATTTATTGGTCATTTCATGTTCGCACAAGCTGTATGGTGTTCATTTCAGAAGACAAACATGCAGAAGCAAAAATGAGTCTAGCTAGCATATGTCCATGTGCGGGTACCAGAATCGCACTTTGTCTGAATGCGTGTGGCGTGTGTGTTGTGCAGTGGCATTCACATGGGCCATTCACAGATAACATGACCTCTGAAACTTTTTGTACAACTGACACATATGGAATGGATGTAAATGTCATTCATGTGTTACAAAAGGATTCCAGCTATATGGCCATGTACAACAGTACATTTCACATTTCTATAAAATGCATGTGTGATTGTGTGGTTGTGACAAGCAGTGTACCTGTCACAATTTATGTGCAGCAAAAAGGTGTTTTGTGGGTGGGTGCTTCAGTATTCTCTGGCTGTGCATCATGAGTTGTGGTTTTGCTTGACTGTGTTTGTGCTTGTCATTGTCGCTATGGTGTGGTGTATTCTGGTACATCTAGTTCTTTAGTATTTCGCTTTACGGGATAGATGTGGTTATGTGTGCACTGCTTATTTTTCATACATGGAGACACGCCGGTCAAGGACTTGCACTCTGGCATGCTACTACTGTTTTGCACCTTGAGTAACACCTACACACTTGCACATATCATTCACTCCCAACACTTGAGTGGGGTCATCTCCACTTCAATGTTGAGGTGTACTTGTTTTACAGTTGTCGGTAATAATGTTCCTTTTTCTTATTCTTGATCTTCCTTCCCCTTTTCCCGCCCTATCCGGCCTCTGTGCACTTACATGGTGGTTTTGTAATTGTTTCAGGAAATGGCTGTGGGGGTAATGATGGATAAATGCATGCAGTGTGCACATCCAATGTTCATGGCTGGCATACTGGACCATAATACAACACTGCCTTGTACTTAGACTTGCCGAGCCGTCAGCTATGCTATGCTGTTTCCTGCCCCCCCGCCCAATTCAACACTGCACATGCCCTTGTACTTAGACTCTCCCAACAGCAAGGCATGCTATGCTGTTTACTGCCCCCCTCCAATTCAACACTGCACATGGCCATGTACTTAGACTCTGCCAACAGCTTGGTATGCTCTGCTGTTTATGCTCCCGCCCAATTCAACATTGCATATGGCATAGTATTTAGACTCTCCCAGGAGCCAGGTATGCTATGCTGTTTACTGCCCCCCACCAATTCAAAACTGCACATGGCCATGTACTTAGACTCTGCCAACTGCTTGGTATGCTCTGCTGTTTACTGCTCCCCCCAATTCAACACTGCCCATGGCCTTGTAATTAGACTCACCCAGCAGCCAGGTATGCTGTTGAGTGTGGCGTGCCCTGTACTGAGGCAGAGTGGTCCGCAGCACCATAGTCGTGTGTTGACCCGGGGTATCTTGCACAGCTTGGGTGATGAGCTGGTGGGCATCACACACCATCTGCATGTTCAGTGAATGAAAGAGCTTCCTGTTGCAGTACACTGCGTGTTAGGGTGAATTCTCCAGAATGGCTAATTTCCCTTACCTACTGAGTCCCTCAGCAGATTTGCTGGATTTCTAGGATTTTTTTTTTCACCTGGTAAGAGTGTGAGCTTTTTTTCCCACTCTTACCTGTGTTTTGCTGTGTGTGTTTAACATTTTCTTGTGTTCATAGACTGTGGAATCTCCTAATCCATAGGCATCATCTGTTTACTGTGTGTTACACAGCACCTTCAGTGCAGTGAAACAGGGTTGTCTTTTTAGACTTCCCAAACTCAGACTCCATTTTCTGGGACTGACTACTGTCTCACAGAACATCTAAAGTTTCCATTGACTGTATTCGTCTCTTTTAAACTCACAGACCCAGTATAAACTATCTTACATATAGTTCTGGAAAGGGTTAATACTTATCCCTTTTTGCATTTTTCTCTTGGAACATTGTTTTGTTCCCTTTTCATTAAGACTTGGCTGGTGGCAGTGGTAACTACCCTATTTTTCCTACCGTGGTTATCTTAAATAGCCCTGGTATTGTTTTAGGCTATCTTGGTAGCCTCGAACATAAGCCGCTAAAGCATATATGTTTTAATATGGTTCTGGCTGGGTTTATTCACCATTTCTTTGGGTAAAACTCTTTCCCGCGTTTTACTCTGTGCGCCAAACCAGGTTTGGTTCCTTTGTTCACCGTCCTTTCGCGGGCTTCTGCACAGAATCCCTCCTTAGGCGCCTGAAAGTCTGGGTAGGCAGGATGTGAGGGAGGGGTTTTAGGACCCCTGCCATGGGTTCCCTTGGTAACCCAAGTCACACTCCTATTTGATTGGCTAGGTGACTGTCCCACCAAGACAGCAACCCTGCTGTGTGATTGATAGCCACGCTGTGTGAATGATAGCCAGGCTGTGTGAATGGGGGAAAACTACATAAAAAGCAGGTCTCTGGGACTGAGAAGGCATAGTCGCCACTGGATGGAGAGAGCCAACGAGAAGCTGACAGAAGAGGACCTCTACCGCGACTGAACCTCCCGGTGAAGCCCTGCTGCGGGTCCGAATCTCCAAACTTCGACACCAGAGAAGATCTGCAAGGAATCTTCTCCCCTTGAGCTGGTGGGAACAGCCAGTTCACCAAACTGCAAGCCAGGCATCCCTCCTCTGGTCGAATTCGCTGTACAGAGCTACTGTGAACTGGAAAGCCAGGAGGAACGGACCCTACTTGGGTTTTAAGGAGCACATCTTTTATTTGTCGCTTTACTCCATTGCTAGTTTCTTCCCTGGGCAGTGCAGGACCCTCCAGTCTTCCTCCTTCTTATCAGTCCGACAGTCGCTTCAGGAATTGTGAACCTGCAGGACCTGCCAGGAACGTCTGCTGCAGCTACAGCATTCCTCTGCTCTAAAGGTACTGTGCTAACCCGGTTGTTCGTTTCGTCCAGCCGCAGTGAAAGTGTGTGAAATCTTACGCCAATCCAAGGGGTTGTCCTTCTCCATTCTTTAAAGTAACCTTTCGTCTGACCAACTTCATTCTGAACTCTTGGCAAAGACTTAACCGCGAACTACCCTGAACTGTGTCATCCTTTGCAAAGACTCTGGTCCATTGACTTTGGCCCTGGCCTCTTGATTTGATTTCCTCACTGTAGTTCCTTTTTCTAGATTGTCCTGCTTACTTACTTGTTGGTGCTGCTCAACTTTTGTCTAACTTTGTCTTTCCCTCCCTTTTTATTACTGGAGTGCCATTTTGCTCACACTTCATTTTGAGCCTAACTTGTCCAGAATCTATTGGGTGTGGTGTAGTGTATTAGAATCGTGATTGTTCAACTGCTGGATAATAGTGAAAGGTTTAATAACTGATGTGTAAATAAATCTATATTCTTTTACTCAGAAACCTTGAGTCAGTGGTTGTTTGAATCATAGTAATTGCTGTCCTTTGTGTAACTACTGATACTGCTCACTTTATTCTTGAGATAAGTCTGGCTGCTCAGCCATCGCTACCACTTTACTGTGTAGTACAGGCTTGTACCAAAGGTGAATTTGTACTATCACTTGTAGTCCTAATTGTGTGTGGTGTTCCCAAAGGGTACTGCATATAATTCTGCCTAACACTGCCTCCACAGCATGCCTGGCCACCTGCTCCACATGTGTGCAATCCAAGGCACCAATGATGTTAGGCATGCCTGCAAGGCCATGCAAGGCTATTTATGTGCCATTTACCTCGTCAGCAGTCTTGAGTAGACTGATGCGGTCCCGTACTTCACACAGGAGTGCATCAATAACCTGGAATAACACACAGGAAAAACAGGGTTGCAAAATCCCATGCAGCTCACCAACAGTGTGCTGGTATGTGCCTGTGGTGAGAAAGTGCAAGGGGGAGGTGGCTGCTGTGGTTATTGATGAGGCTGACCCGGTCATAATGGATCAGATCCAATATTGAGGTGATGGTGTCCCTGTCTGGACAGGGTGTGGATCTGACATGGACCCGAGGTTGAATGGTGTTTTATTTAAGCAAGGGGTTGGTGGCTGCCTGTGGGCTGCTAGCTGCTGGACAGTGGTGATTTGCTGGGATATGATAGCCCTCCTTTTCCTCAAGTGCCTCACTGCCTCTTCAATTAATAGCTCTGCAGGCATGGCCTCCAGCTCCAGTTCTGCTACAGCTACTTCTAGCATTGTGGTGTTGGAAGGTGTGTGGGGTGTGGGAGTGTTCTTTTTGTGTTGTGGCACAGCCCATTGAGCCCACCTGTGTTGATTCTGAGCACCTGTGGTATGTTTCTACACACCAGAATCCACTTAACGCCATGTCCATGCACCTCGTAATGTGCACTTACTGACGTCATGCCGATATCTCAGGCACAGCTGCCGTGTGTCTCTGCAGATACTGGCAACGGTGTTGCTGGATGCGGTGGGTCACTTTCTACACCGGACTACACCGGTGCAGAAAAATGTGCCAGTAAGGATATACCGGCAGCGCTATTTCCGGACTGGCATACTTTGAATGAGGCCCATTGTTCTTTAGCTACCCATTGAATTGTGCCACTAATCATGATCAGATCTGCATGAGGTCCACCATGATAGTATTGTAAACAATTCACCTTTTATGTAGATTTTGAAAGTTTTAATTATAGATGAGTTAGTTCGTGATCTCTCTCAGCTTGTGTGTGGTTCCTGCATGTGGGTTTGGAAAACCAGCATGGGTAGGCGGCACAAGCCCCGGCATGGAGCTTGAATGCGTGCTGAAAGCAAATCCCAAAGCAAAGAGTTGCAATTACAAATCTTGAGAACCAATGCTCAGCATCTGATGCTGGAGATCAGACACACCAAACCCCAGAATCTTTCATGACAAATCCACCCGACACTTACATGGCAAGAAAGGGGTTTTGTGACCTTGAGCAGCATGGTCAAGGCCATGAGCTGTACCTGCTCATTAAATATTATGATAGAACTGAGTTTGAATAAAAGAATGGTACAAACACTGAGAGGATTGATCCAGTACTCAAGGGGCAATCACATGAAACAAAAACAATGAAGTAGAGGGACCACGATTACTTCAGTTACTCTTCCCCCAGTACCATAACAAGAAGCAGAAATCTCCCAACTATGTGGGTGTTAAGACAGTGTTCTAGAGGCACAGTATTAAACAGGTGAGCAAGAGAGGGAGATCCTTTTTTTGCAAGAGATAACCTGTGTTGGCAGAGTGCAGAATTCCAACTAGAGAGACAAAAAACAGAAGGAGGTGAATGTGCCAAATAACACACAGCGTAACATAGGCCTGGTAAGAAGGGAAGACTATATTTGGAGGCCTGCTTAAAACCTGAACCAAGAGGCTGATAGGGGCTTTGAATTAAAAGATGCAGGCAAGCGGAAGCCAGCTGTGATCTCTTGCCCAGAGTGTGATGGAAACTTCAAGGTCATGGTCACAAGCTAACATCTTATAAACGCCAAAAGACCCAGGGAGAAGTGTCGGACATCCTCGGTTTAATTAATTACCTACATGCTACAGAGCTAATGCAACCCCTAGGACATGCATGGGATGTTACAGGTCTTGCTCAAGGTAAATCATCTGTGACAAACCTTTGGAGAAAAGGGGTACATTTTATGTCTTGCCAAACACAGCAGAGAAAATGCCTAGGGCAACACGAGTGCATTATAGATCTTGAAACAGATAGCAAAACCATCAATTCTTACATGGATTGAGGAAAGGGCAGGACAAAGACACAGACATTGGCCTCAACAGAAGCCCAAATCTAGATAAAGAAAAAACTTCATAGAAGGCCCAGGTCAAAGTAAATATATCTGTTTTTACAGTAAAAGCCAACCTGACACTTTGAGTGACATAAGGAGTATAGCCCTGGAATGTTTGCAACAGAAAGTCCCTGCTGAGTTAACACCCCCTGATGCTTTCCTCCAACACCCCACTTTTCTAGAGAGATATAATGGTGTTGAACAATACTCCAGGGTCAGGGTGTTCTGTGGTCTCCACCAATGAAAATAAACAAAGACAATAAGCAACACATGCATGCAATGAGTTTGGAATGCCGGCAAGGGTGGTAACTTGGGAATGTTCTTCAGCTAAATATGCACACAGATGGGATGTTATGACATATTGAATGTGCATGATTTATAATTTCATATTTTGAGAAAACAAATTAAGGATGGTAGCATTTTCAATATCAAGATATTGGCATGAACATAATAAAAAAACTCTCAGCATATATTTGTTCAAACACATACATTACATCATATATTATTACATGCATATGCAAATCTAATACCTTCATTAGATGTTTATTTTCAAACATATTTTTAAAGCTGATTCTAAAATTGATATGTTGAAACATATATGGCGTTGTGTTTCCCATTTGTCTTTAGGTTAAGATATGTCTTTATTTAGGTTGACCTAAATGCTAATGTACTTGTAAATTAGCTATTAGCCTGTCAACCTTTTTTCAGTAAGGTAAAGAACTTGGTATCAGTTTGTGTATTAAAAAATATTGTATTGAGCCACAGAATTCTTTTACAAGTAAATTATAATTCTTGTGTAAGTACATTCTTATACTGACTGTTCATGAGCTGCTCTCAAGATCATTGACTTTTACAAAGCAGATGGTTCACACGTTCATAGTGACCTTTGGCTGAGAAAACATTAGTTATCGTTACTAGATGTGTGATATAGTTTTAAAACCATTACAAGCCTGGGTTAATAGAAGAAAAGCCTTCAATCAAAATGATTCTTATTTCAGGTGGAAAATGACATGGTAGGTATTCATGAGAGCACTGATTTAGCATGTTTCCACATCTTGTCAGTGACCTATGATGTTCATGAGTCTACAACACAAACTCAAACAGAATACTTTGATCTTGGAGTACAATGAAAAAGGCAATAAATCTACCATTTGCAATCGCATTTGATTACATAAATCATTCTTATTCTGCCACCATAGTGTCAAGTGTATATAATACAAATGTAAGGCATTCATTAACGAAGAAGAATTTCCCTTGGCTTTTCATCCAAATCATATTAATCTCTCACATAACAACATTTTCTAAGCATAGCTAAACGTGTTCCTTTGTGAAAACATTTTAAATAAATGGCCAATAAAGTGCATTATGATATATTGTGAGAATATGACAAGTCAATGCAGTATATATATTATTCCCATTGAATAAACGTGTTGAAAACAACACACAATTTGATGTTTTGTTGAAAAACACAACATTAGCAATGCTTTTTGCATGTCTGTCTCTGTAAATGGTGAATGTAGCCGGAATTCTAATAGTCTGTGCTCATTCAGAGATCAAACAAAAGGTCCAGAGGTCACCTATGTGTTAGAACAGAATCCATGTCTAATCCATGAGGTGTGCTGAACAGCTGTGCCCCTATCAAAGGGTAATGAATATATGACTGCTTGTTTTGAAATAAAATTGTGGGCCACATGGCTCAGAATATGAAGGTTCTGTGTTTTTTGATGTTTTCACTGGTCTTCATAGTTTCAGGAACCCTGGCATATGACTGTGCTGAACAGACACATCTGGGAGTATTCAGAAAATATGTTTCATCTTAAAAATACAAGAAATGAAAGCCCATATATTTAAATGAAAACAGATTTTTTTGTCGAGCTTCACCGTGTATGAGGGATACCAGATCAAAAGGTCATGGGTCTGCTCTCTTAGTAAAACAATGCCTCAAACGGCCAGATGTGCATACAGCCATGTACCCTTTTGAACTAAGGCACAGTATTAAAGTGCTATCTATGATTTGCTTGCTTCTGTGATCTCAGAATGTTTTTTCAGCATATTTTCTGTTAATGATATACTCCCAGAAACATGCAATTAACAGCTTTGGTAAAACAAAGTAAATGGATTTCATTTGCAAAGCACCACAAATAAATCATATTATTGGCTCTAACTTTTGAATGTTATGCTTTAATTCCAAACAAAAACAGGTTTGAATTCAACAAAGCATTCCACACTTATCAATATGACATGTTGTTAATATGTGCACATTATGAATACATTTACATAACTCAATATGTTTCTTATATTACCAGGTATTGGAACATGAATGATATCTGTGAATTCAGAATGTTCTTGCAATTGTCAGGAGGATAGCTCAGATCAACAAGCTCGCCTTGGAAGCAAGACGACACAGCAACAAAGGTTTGAACCCCAGGCCCACGCTAGGAAACCTCTTGGTATTAAGCATGTTATAAATAACAAATAACTAACCAAATAGCCAATTTCAAAAATATAGGCATCAATAATGGTACCGATCCATAGAACACCTTATGAGAAAACACTTTTTTGTCCAATTTGTTCATAACTCTGGGTGGAAGGAGAGGTAAACATCCCACTCGTGAAATGAAAACATACATTGGACTAACCACAGCAAAGGAGAGGATAATTGGGAGTGCCAGTATCTGAAGTGAATCTACCATAGTCCCAACCAATCCAAAAAGGTTGTGTCAAATAATTTTACATGGCCAACATTTTTCAAGTATTTAAGGTCAAAACACAGGGAATCCTGAGGGTTATTTGGGAAATGGACCCCTGCATATTGCAAGTTATTGAACTGTTTTTTGTTTAAATGTGATATGAACAGCAGTTTTTATTTGAATGCTCATATTGGAGGAGTTCTCATATTTTTGTCTGAAATAGGTATATACGCTTATCTTTATATGAATGGATGTGTGTTTGTGTGTGTGTGTGTGTGCATGCATTGTCAATGTAATCGCAAGTGAGATAACAGCAGACAGGTTGTGTTTGTTTTCTAAAGACACGCTCCTTGCATTTGTATGGAATATTGCAAATGACATCCCTAGGATTTGACATGAGGGGATCACATTTAATTATTTTGATTTATTATTTTAAATAAAATAGAATGTTTAGATTAAAAACCAGCCTGTTTCTTGTTCCTTAATTTTGTGGTGGGACTTTCATGTTTGGGGAGGGCTGCTAGATCAGGGGATGTTTCTCAATAAAACAAATATAAAGTCACTAAAATATTTAATGAAGTACATTTTCTGAAACCTTAATATACACATGATCAGATAATTATATTTCATATTTAGAAAATGTATATGACTCAAGATAATTCACAGATATTGAGAAAGTCAGTTTTCTGTGGTTTACTTGTTTCTGCGGCATTGCATTAGAAGGTGTATTATGAATACAATACATAATCTCATATATACACACATGATGTAATATAAGAAATGCATATTTAAACAACAATAAATCATTCCCAAATGTGGGGGGATATTAGGAGTTGGAAACTCCCCTTGTCGATACCCAACACCTTTAGATCAATTAGGTTTGGAAGGTAGAATATATCAGTGACATCATCCAATCACAGTGTTCATCAAATAGAATATTGCTGCATCATATTACTCTGATGAGGGAGGAGAGAGATACATATGAAATGTTTTAGCCCTATGTGCAAGGAGAAAGATAATTGCATTCTTGTGCTGACAACCCAGACTATTCAATAGAATAAACTCATGCCCATTTGCAAACATGAGGCTTAGGCACACCTGAGCAAAAGAAGATTCACCCAGAGAGACAAAAAGGACAGGGCTTGAAATACCTGGTTACCTGAATCCAGGGGCTGAGAAGGGGAATCAGATTACCTTTTATGCAGTGGTTTGAAGCTCCCTCTAGAATACAAGGGGAAATAAAGAGTCAGCACATGGAGAAACATTTACCCCTGATGCTGATACTAGTCAAAATGTCAAAATGTCAAAGGTTTCTTTACAGCAATACACCTACGTTAAGTAAACTACAGACCCTGCTATACATTTATATGGGGCACTTACAAATTGCATATTGGAGGGAGATATGTCCCTTTCCATATACAATACCTAATGTAATGTGCCTGTTTTGTTTCAGATGCAATCTGGTGGTATTTATGACCCCTGTATGCATTAGAAGTCATAGATCCATCAACATAATTAAAGACACTTTGCAATTCAACAGCCTTAATCAATTAACATCTTAAGTTAGATTATTTTTTTCTAGTCTTTATAAGATTGGGGAGGGACTTGCTGTGTAAAAATGATCCCAGGAACCAGTTGTTGGAATGTGTTCCCCTTTCCAGAACCATTTCTTTATTTTCCTTTTAGTTGTCCTCATTTAGATATAAATGCTATTTGGAATAAAACATTATAACTGTTCAATACTTTCTGTTATCTTGCATGTTGCTTTGACACCATGTTAAAGTTTTTCCAAGTCATTCACCTAAGTCATTCACCCAACGTCTTATCTTTCTGCTTATAGTTTATATGTATAGGCTTTCCTTATTATGTTCTTATTTTTTTTATTTTTCTTATTATAAGCTAATTTTATAATGCTTTTTGCGACATTACAATAAATACTACAATCATATTGTGTTCATACAAATGTTTGGTTTGATTCAGAGATGATGTGCGGAGTACTCATAATGTAGGAATGGATGTCTCTTTGAAAAACTGATGTTGTGTTTGAGTTTTATGCTTTATCAATGTTGATTAGCAAGACAAAAGTAGGCAGGTTGCAAGGTGATTTCCATGTTGTACTTGATCTAATTGTGGCATTTTTGTGACATTCCCTGTTGTGAGGCACCTGAATTTAAGTTAATGGTATTTTCAAATGAACAGTCTCTGTTCCATCCCACATTTTGGGGTAGGATTGTCATCATATGGATTTTTAAATGTGTATTAGTCTCGACCATCAAATGACCTGACGTAGATGTGTGTAATAGGGTGGGATGTTTCATTTCTCTGGAGGGAATGCCAGATAAATAAATGTGCATAGCTCATCAACATGCAATATACTAGGAATTCAGTACAAACAATAGACGCCAAGTGTGCATCGACACAATTAGTCATCTGCAAAACACACATAAAATATGCTACAAAAATACTTATACTTGAAACATATATTTGGACTATTCAAATGCAAACACATGTACACACACAGACACACACAAATTGAATGGGGTACTTTTGTATCTGTTTTTTATTAAACTAGTTGTAGTTAAGATTACTGTAGCAATAATGTGTTTACATACTTTTGGATTCCAAATGTATCAAAAGTAAAGTGAACCCAAATTAGGAATGACAGTTTTAGGGTGCAAGTGGGCATTCCAAATTAACTGGGTCACTAACAAACTCCATCACACTACAAATGAAACATTAACTCACACTCTCTGCTAATTCAGAACCTTTGTTTCAAGTACTGGATAGATTACCTCAATGCAATAGTTAAAGTAAGTATTGTATTATTGTACTTAATGCACCAAGTGTATCTGCCTAGGAAGAATTAGTAGTACAAGTAGTGCCAATGACAGTAATGACATGTCATTTTGTGACTACCCATGTCAGCCATGCTTAAAGCGGCAGGTTGTGTGAACCGTACATCCAGCCTGGATGCTAATCGCATAGTGCAATGCAAACACTTTCACTTTCAGTAAACGTGAACCATAAGTATTAACTTATTATATTGAAGTACAGTACATTAGAGGATTTTTTCAATAGTCTGCGCTGTGTTCCAGGGGCCTCCCGTCTGGTACATTACAGTCCACTTCTATAAGCATAGCTGTTCACTGCTCTTCAGATCTTTCCAGGATGAGCGCAGAGTGCACTGATAAATAGTAAACAAAGAGATAACAATGCAAATGAAATACAGCACTGCAAAAGAACTAAAAACATATTTCCTTGCTGTAGTTTACACAGGATCAGTGCTGTCCACTGACAATTTGGTTGGATAGATTCCCAGGGCTAGATGACCATATCATCGTTGCTATCGTTTACACAAAAAGATGTTGTTTGCTGATACCACTGCTACGGAGCTGGTCTCCCCTTCCCATCTGGGAAGACAACTTTAGTGGTTCTAGACACAGGACAGTTTTAGTCTGTTGAAGGATGGGAATGCTAATGATGGTAGGTGACCCCTCCTGTGCATTGATTATAAATAGACCAGGCTCAAAAGATAGCAGTTTGGGGCAGCCGAGCTGGCAATAAGAAAAGGAGCCGACATGGATTGCTGGAAGGGGGGGAAACTCCCTCTTTTTTCTTTTACTGGATATTAAGGCCACTAAGCTGAATTTCTAGCTGTTTTAAGGTATTTTGACTCCCAAAGGCCCTGCCTATTGACTTTTCGAGCAGAACTTTGATTTTTGATTGAGCTGCATGGGAATACTTTTGATTTTCTTCCCCAAGGCACATCAGCTCACCATCTAAAAGAGCAGTATCCCAATGGACAATTTAATTCTTTTGATGCATTTGTTTATTTAGGCTTGTCTGATCGTGCTCTGACTTGTTTGCCGATTTGTTGGCATTTTTGCCAGTATTGTGTAAACTGATTCAGGCATCCAATCATATCCAGCTCTCATCTCTCTACCTTCTACAGTTAGTGAATATGAGAGAACGTTTACCCTTTATTAATATCACATTGAGAAAGGTACTGAGATATTTTAGCAGGTGCTTCTATGAGGTTCCTTATCAAGATTTGGTGAGGCAGATGTTTCTATGGAGATTACCTAGCATGATTTATGAGGTCACCTAGCATGACCTGGAGAAGCAGGTAGTTAGTTTTTAAGGTGCCTTTGATTTCTTGGAGAAGGTTGGTCAGTCTTAATCTTGATTCAAGGGAGAGTCGATGATTTTAGCTTTTTTAATTATTATTTTTTTGCATTTTTAGTGTGTTTTGCATATTGACAATAATAAGAGCAGTGTTTCTTTATTACATCATTTTTTATATGATAGTGTGAGACACATCCATTGAGTGACCATTTCAGAGTGCTATCAGAGACATTGAAACATTGAAACATCAAGTGTGGGGCATCTATTTGAATTATTGTGTATTGATGTGTTATATAGGGTACATGTCTTTATATGCACACCAAGGGTTGTTTTTCTCTATCGCTACCCCTACCACAGCCCCTGCTGCTATAGTAGAAGTAGTAGTACTGCTAAAACCAGTGGCCATGTTGTAGTACTACTTCAAATGGTAATATGTTTACTGACATCTACTGCTTCCAGTATATTGTTACTACTGATAGTTGTACTTGTATTAGTAGTATACATAGTACTCCTAGAAGAAATAAATGATTGTACTAGTAGTGCAATAAACAGTAATTCTATTTCCAGAATTAGCAATACTACCAGTCGAATTAGCAACAGAGCAGTATCAGTAATACTAACAGTAGGAGTACTGCTGCCAGTAATGTAGTAGTAATCATTTTCATGGTAGTAATATCACTCCTCATTAGCTGTTGTTTTAATATTTGTATAAGTAGAGTGTTTCCTCTGGCCCTTCTTGTCTGACTAACATCCAAAGCATATGACTAGGATACCTATCTTGCAAATTGTCCAGCACAGAGTATGGAGTTTCTGAAAGCTCTGCCCTCCAACTCTTATTTTTCAATGTTTATGTTAAACAACTTGTAAAGTATTATGGAACCACCAACCCAGTTTCCACTCCTTTCATTACATGCAATTTTATTATGATACGCAAATCTACCAAAGGGTAAAATCAATCATTTGTCATAGTTATAGAAAAGAGCATGAGACATAACAATCTTCACTACTTAAACAAACATTGTCACTATACCCTTGTTCACTTTATTTAAAGAAATAATCCCTATATGCTACCAAGACTTAAAATGGAATTTCAGTCTCGGCATGAATTCACACATTTGTACATGTGTCAAATGATGTCTTGCATACATAAGTCTAGAAGGCTCGGCACCATACTACTTACAAGTAAGTATAAAATTGGACTGACCCAAAAGAACCGTAAACTCTCACAGGTCATTAGCCTGCTAATCCAAAAACAGTGTGCAAAACTAAGGACAGACCGTTTACTCCCATGTCATCCAACTACTGACATACATTTCAAGTGCATTAACGACTAACCCAAACTTGATATCTTTCATTGTAGGAATCAAATCCTATCTGTTCTATTAAGAAACCCAGGAGGAACCACTGCTGGAATTTGCTAAGTTTTGCAGTGAGCAGTCTACAAATAAATGAATATAAAGTAGCCATAGCACAATTGATACCAATAGTTGCAGTTGAAGAAACAATAATACTAACAATAGTAGTAGTAGTTGTATTACTAGTAGTAGACGTAGTAGAGTAGTAGTATTGGTAGTAGTGAAGTAGTAGTAGTAGCAGTGCCAGCAGCAATAATAGTGATTGTGCAAGTGGTAGATTTCATTGTAATAGAATTAAGCAATAAGCCTGAGGTGCGGGGGCATTACCAAGTCAGGTAATGCCCCGGGGCCCATAGTTGCAGGGCCGAGTAAAGCGAGGGCCTAAACAAAGGCCCCAGGGCATTACCTGACTTGGTAATGACCCACCGCGAGGGGCTTATTGCTATTAGTATGCGGCCCATAAAACCAGGTAATAAAAGTATTTTTTTTCTGTTCTGAAATGCTCTGGTGTTTCAGGCAAGAAAATAACATGTTTAAAAAATGGCCACCGGGGAAGGGAAAATGAAGATGTTTTACCTTTCCATGATGACCATTGAAAAAAATTGAAAAAAGGTAAACAAAAAAAATGGTCACCATGGAAACGGGAGAAGGGACTACATGTAGTCCCTTCTCTCTTTCCATGATGGCCTGTCACAGATCGGAAGCAGATGTGCTGGGGACAGAAGTTTTCCCCGCGCATCCACTCCCTAAATGGACTTCAAGCAAGGTAAGTGGAAATAAGGGGTGGGGAGAGAATCCTGCGGATGGGGGGAGGATGGAGGGCAGAGGGGAAGTGGAACACCACTTGCCTCATTCCCCGGCAGGGAAAGATGGCAGCCTCCAGCCATGAGGCTGCTCAAAGCGGGGGGATTCCTGCTGGTAATGCCCCCGTTCCGAGCCTCCTCATTGGCTATCAGGCTGCCACACCCCCACCGCCGGGTACCAATCATAGTTATGGGAGGGGCAACGCTTTGTCTGGTATGCATCTCTCTTATGAATGCAGACAGATAACCCCTGATTGTTTTATAATTGGGCAGCAGGACAGCCATGCCTATGGCTCTGAGAATGGGTGGGGTAGAAGAAAGGCTATACGAAGATTATAGCATGAGAGTGTAAGACTACCAAGTGTATCACAGGACTGAAATATCAGAAGTGTAAACTCGTTGGTGGAACATATGAGCAAATTCAACCTTGTGGCTTTCATCTTGCTGTTGTAAAGAATCAGCAGACTGCACATCATCTAGTTCACAGATGTCACTTCCTGTTTTGTCACTTCACAAATTGGCCAGCCTGCTTTAGAAACCTATTTACAGAAGGTACATACATAAGATCGAGTCAATATTGTTTTAGCTAAGAAATTGTTAGAGAATACAATCTTGTCAGAAAATTAAATCGCTGAGACCGCTGTGGCATGCATACATAAAGAAATGCTGCACCCAAGAGAATGCAATTCACAGCTAGAGTACAGTAACGTGGAAAGCACAGCTATCCCTTGAGAATCAATGCTGTGCAATAAGTTCCATTGTACACTCAAGTAGCCTTCCATCTTTTCCAGCCCGGGAACTCGCTAAACCCTTACTTATTTGTACTTTTGACTTCAATCCCCTGAATCAATGACATCATATATTTTCAGCTGTGGCACAGAGAATCAAACAGCTCACACAAGAGTGTAAAGGTAAAGTAGAGTAAAGTGAAATGGCTGGTTAGTCTTAATTAAGGTAGCCACCTAGAATGTGTAGCAAGAATATTTTAATAGGTTGCGCTTTAGGAAGGTTAATCTACACAACTCTCACCATGAAACGTCTAATAATTCAAGGTTGCTGCTTGGTGTTGACTGAGCAGAGGGAATGTGCTGCTGTCACTAAGCATGTTCGCTCGTGAGATAATTCCTCTGTTCCTGCTTAAAGGAACTCACCATGAGCTCAGTACCTGTGCCTTGGGCGTTGGTAATTAACATCATAACATTTGTTTATAGAATGGTCATTATAGTTATACATGAAGCCCAGTTAATAGGTGCTAGATTTGTTCTTGTTTTATCTGGTATTAAAGGCAATGGAGCCTTGATGTCCCGGACATAGATCAATTTCCGCAGCTACACCATCTTTCATGTTCAAATGGTGCCAATAAAAGGAAATCAGTATTAACAGGGACATCCTGACAGGGTGATCTGTTCCATTATTACATACATTCAAAAACAAGCCTGCATCCTAGTACTGCAACATTAACCATGATCTGCCAGATGCTGCAGGCCAGACATAGCCATTTAACAATTTATTAGTGGTGATAATGAAATAGTTTCATAATAGGCACTTGAAATGATCAATATTTCACATAAATTGGAAGATGTAGGAGACATGTTTAAAACGGTCAGCCCCATTCTGATGAACATGTAAACTTTTAACCCATATTCATGTTTTCGGAATTGCTTTTGTAGGAACCAATAATATAGCCAGGGCAAGTAATATTGTGAAACATTTCACAGGTAATTTGAAATCCATACACTAGTTTGATCTGTGTTCCCATATTAAAACCCACCTACAAAATTCCATCATAACCTACGATAACACTAGTTATGGATTGCTTTGCAATAACACTAAAGAGCTAAATCATAGAGGGTCACAGAATGTGACAAATGAAATCAGAAATTGAGATGCTTCTGGTCATCGTTGTTGAATTTCTGTGAAGAAATGACTGTCAGTCAGCGTCCATTAACCCAGGGAGCTGCAATTTGAGCAGCAGAGCCTTCCATAGCCACTCAGGTGAATTTTTCACTAGACCGCAGGAATTACTGTTTCTGTTTATTTCCACTAATTGAGAGACAGATAAGAGGCCTGGCATGGCATTTACAGGAGCCAGTTTATGAATTAAGCTGATATAAGGACGTTTTTTCTGCTAATATTATTTTGTGGACATAAATGTAGAATATGAACAAGAGCTAGAAATCAAGATTGATTGCAGTGTTCAGTTTGGCTCTGGCATGAAAGGTTCATTATAAGGAATGGATCATTCTGGGTAAATTGTCTAATATGCTTAGTTAAAGCTCACATTGGGCCTCATTATGAGACCTGTGGCATAAGGTAAAGTGGCGGTAAAAAAACTACTGCCACTTTTACCATACTGCAGAATTAGGAGTCAGCGCTATTACCAGTGAGATTCTAAGTGGTATTTTAGTTGTATTTCAAGCTGAAATATTGCCGAAATTGGGTGGTAATTCTTCTAAAAACACAGTACAGTTAAATGCATACAGATAAATGTGCACCCAATCCGTCCAGAAAGGGTACTTAATGCCCACACCTGACCCTAACACACTTACCAACACCATGCTGCCACTATCTGTTGCATACTGGGACATGAAGCTGCTCCTGTGCCACATTGAGCTGCAGAGGCAGGAACAGCAGCACAGCACACAGGGCACAGTGAGGAGGAGGAGGAGGAGATGTCATGCAAGGTGGCCGCTCCTTCCCTGGGTCAGGCCCTCACCCTTGACTTCAACTGACACCCACCTGATCACTCTTTACAGGCTGAACAGGGAGTCCATCGTTGAGCCGCTCACCCTAATCCAAGATGACATACAGAGCAGGATCACACTTCCTTGCCACTGGCACCTTCAAGCACAATGTGGGCATGCTACACGGCATGTCCAAGCCCACATGTTCACATGTGCTTATGCAGGTGCATGATGCACTCCTGCACCATGCTTCTCTGCACATCTTGACAGTCCGATAGCACAGCAAGTAGAGTGCTTGCTTTGACATCTATGCAAAGCCTGCTGACACAGGTTTGACTCCCAGCAGCGCCAAACTCAGCCTTTCATCCTTCCGAGGTCAATAAATTAGCACCACACACCGTGGGTAATAATAAGCAGCACTCAGATGCCTGAGGGTTCGTAGCTCTATATAAATGAAAAATTATTATTACTATTATCTCCCTGCCTACCACCCCTGGCGCAGATACATGACCCAAAGGCACGTTTGTAACAGCTGCTCTGGATTGCACCCATGTTGCATTGGTGGCCCTCCAGCATCCGAAGAGGTATACCACACCAGGAAGCAGTATCACTCCATGAATGTCCAGGTCACCTGTGATGCTGGTCTCATGATCACCCACTGCTGTGTCCACTTCCCTGGTTCCACCCATGATGCCATTGTCCCATGGAACAGCACACTGCCTGCATGCATGGAGAGCCACAGAGGCCAATGGACATGGATACTGTTGAGTACAGCATGAGGGAAATGCAATGTGAAAGCGAGGTCATCACCACAAATTATCTATGCATACACTGGCAAGGCACTGTTCATGCAGGACCCACCATGAACATTGCAGCCACCAACCCACTGGACTGGGACATGCAGAACAACACAGTAGTATGCCAGTGATGCATACTGTCCCAACAATTAAGTAATACACACACAGAGGACTGCATGAACCACAATGTATAGGGAACACATACCTTCCCATCCAATGTCACAGTTCAGCACTGCACAAAGACAATGCAACAGTGGCAGACAGTGATTATATGTATGGCAATCATGTACGTGAAGACATAATGGAAGGAAAGCAGACACCCCAAACATGTACAAGTACAACCAATCATCCATCAGGGCACAAGAATGACAGCAGTTCATAGTCCCAACTCAGGCAACATGCATGCTGCAATGTCATTCACAGGCCTTTAATTTGACAACTAATGGATAACAGTTGTGTGCACAATGTAACACGACAATGCATGTTTACCCCCATAGCATATGACACTACATTCAATAACTGGTACGGAAATCCATGTTGTGCAACAATGTAGCAAAAATGCATGAACAGAGTGTCCATCAACATGACTTTTGAAAAGGGAACAAATCCACAATGCACAGTGAGTGACACCTATTACATTTGCCCTTGCAAGTGACTCTGGATTCCCCCAGCTGCCATGGCTAATGACACCAGTGCACAATCTGCATATGCCACAGGAGGAGGCCTACAACGAGTCTCATCAGGACCAGGCTCTCCATTGAGCAGATCTTTAGCCTGTTAAAGGGTCATTTCTGGTGTATACACCAGACTGGAAGGGCCTCAATGTACAGGCTGGAGAAGGTCAGACAAATTGTTCTTGCCTGTGCCATGCTGCACAACATTTGCCTCAGGCAGAATGTCCCCGTACCCCTGAAGAGGACATGCCACCCCCAGAAGAGGAGGACTCACTACCTACAGATGCTGTGCTGCCACGCAGTAAGCAGTAAGAGGGTAGGGATGGCCATCTGGTTCGCAAGAACTCTTGGACAATTTCTTTTTATCACATATACCCACATGCTATGCACCTATGGATATAGCCACATAATGAATTAAACACATGGATACAATGAGAAATGTCCTAGTATTGCTACAGGTGAACAAGAATGTAATGATCAACAGTGAAAACACCCTCCCTATCCTTCGCCCCTCTCCCCAACACACCAACACCAACACACCCACCTCCCCCTACCCAACAAACCATCTCTCCCTCCCCAACACGCCATCCCACCACACCTACCTGACCCACCGCCCTCCCCCCAACACACAATCCCCAACACACCCTCCCCACCCACCTCCATTCTCCCCAACACACCATCCTTAACACACCTAGGCCACTCACCTCCCCACTACCCAAAAAACTATTCCCAACACACCCACCCCACCAACCTCCCATGTGACTATGTAGAAAGTGTGCATTGCAATGTTACTACCATGGCCTCTTGGCCTTGGCAGCCTTTTCAAGCACTGTTGGCATGAGGTGGCACAAGGAGAAGCACCTTGGGGTGCTGGGCACTGATCCCTCCATGAGGGTAATATAGCTGGAGGGCTCAGACGGCAGGCCCTGGCGGTGCTGCAGCATCAACTAGATGCAGCAGTTGAGGTACTCTGCAAAGGCTGACATGCCCTATGTTTGTTTCTGCATCCTCTGCCCAACAGTGGTGATGGCAGCCATGTTCTGGCAGGGGGAAGAGGAAATCCTCTGACATGACCCTGAAGGCAGTCCTTCAGTTCCTTCATGTGCTGCATCTGCTGGCCTGCCAGTTGTTCTATGGAGAGCTGGCGATTGTACCAGGGGACCTTTCTTAAATATAGTTCCAGTAAGGACAAGTAATCCAAGAAAGAGGAGTGTCACCATGCAAGAGTAATGCAGATTTATTTTGACCCAAACAGCTGGGAGAACAGTTCAGACATTCCTGTGGAACTGAACTGAATGAAATGAGCTCTCGATGCTGCCAACTGTGTTGGTATTTACACACAAATTACATGATTACCATACAACATTTTAGTTACATTTTATGGGCAGATCGCATGATCTGATTAGTGAAAGTATGTCACACCACTATAGTGTTCCTTAAATTGGTGGCTTCCACTGGGTGAAACATTTGTTGAAACAAAATAACATCAATACCCCTCATGACATCATAATCATTTCCACACCGCCCTGCAATTATGTTATTGATTAGTAGTAATTCTTTATTTGCGATATCATTTAAAATCAATGTCCCAGTCTCCATATAGGATGTGGTATTACATGCCCTGTGCTTTTTTGGGCCTTTCATTTGGGTTTTATTAGTAGGAATGCTGTGTGCCACATGTGCGGCTTTGGTTGCTGTCCCACCCCTTGCTATGAACCCAGGTGTATGGGTTGGCGGGATCTCTTTACCAACCAAGATCACAGAGGTATCCAGACTACTCATAGCTATAGCCTCAGGAATGACAGCAGAGGTTATTGATTTACTTCTTAGTTCATACATTGTTTTTGAGCACACAATATTTCAACCCACCAACAGTTAGGACACTAGCGTCAGTAGATGAACAACTGTAGCCAACATCAGACTGCAGCTGACTGCAATCACGACCACACTTCCATGCCGTGCTCCAAGCTGGGAGTGACTTTAAAGTTGAAATCCTTTATGCAAAGATCTGTGCAGCTGACTGCACTCACAACCACTCTCCCTCACTGCATTCAGTGCTGGAAGCAAGTGTAAAATTGAAATGGTTTGCAGTGTGAAAACTTGTCCGCAGAGAACACCATCCTCAAAAACATGTTCATTTTCTTGAAGAATTATTTTCTATTTAAAGTCCGAAGGAGAACAGGGGTATAATTCATAACCATTTGTTTGCTGTGTTTTTGCAATTTAAAAAGGGATAATTGATAATTGAAGGATACTTTATGTACGTTAAAACACTGGTATGGAGCGCTCTCGACCTGATGTAACTTTTCCCATATCTTCTTCTCTTTCTCTGATGGAAGCTATTGGAGATTTTTATTTGGTTGATGAGTTGATGCTTGATCCCAGTTGAACCCAATCACTACCATTGCAATCCTATTGGGAGTGTCTATGAACGTGGTAAAACCAACTGCCCACTGGAAACTCAATGATTTCGTTCTCTCAGATACAGTGGTAGTTGCTGAGAAAGAATCCGCCTAGTCTATTCTAGTTATTTTGCAGAAAATGGGCTTTTCAACATTAGAGAACACCTGGTTTGGGAGGCATTGAAAGCAGTCATCTGAGGCATAATTATAATGGTTGTTTTGGCCAGAAATAAAGTTAATAGGAACATAACAAAAGCCTTGTGCAAATCATATTCACAATTCAGGTTGTCAATATAAGATATGGGCTCCTTAGAAACATATTAACCTTCATTATAAGTTTACCGGTCCTGAAAAAAGTGCCAGTAACAACGATTACTACAAGTCTGCTGGTAGGCCTGACCTGCCGGTAGTTCAAGCCCCTACTGGCAGACTTTTTACTTAAGCACCAGCACTGTTACTAACGATGGGAATGGGAACTTACCGTTCCTCTGCTGCCTGTAATATCCTGGTATTACCAGGATATTGAGTGGTGGAAACAGTAAGTTGAGTTAGCCAGTAGACCGCCGGTGATAACGGCGGCCTACCGGAAAACTCCTAATGACTGCAAGTGGTACATTGAAAATGTATGGGTGGGAGACACACTTTTCTTCCTAATTCTTCCTATGACAAAGTGCAAAGAAATGTTTGACGTGGTGTTAGTCCAATTTAAAAACACAAAAGTTCCAGATTTCTATACCTTTTATTGGTCTATGAAAAGATGGAAAAAAACATTAGCTTACGAAGTCCCACAGACCTCTTCATCAGATGTTCACTCTGCAGCATCTGATGAAGAGGTCTTCATAAGATAATGTTTTGTTTAATCCCTACCTAAGACTAAATAATTTTATATTTCAAAAATGAATAAGGCTAATGTCTTAATGGCATATAAAGTAAAACAGTTGTCTTCCTGTAACAACAACCTCTGTGACTCAATAGCTCCCATTCTAGTAAATCACCCTTCTATTACACTCCTGGGAGACTTCAATATCTGGTTCAATATTCCCAACAACCCCATGACTCATCCACTGGTTGACAGTCTTGATACGCTCAACTTCTCCCATCATACCACTAGTCCGACCCACTCAGGCGGGCACACCCTTGATGCAATTTTCAGCTCCCATGACCTGGTTTATATATCCCATCCCAAACCACTTATCTGGACCAACCACTTTTCCATCCCTTTCTCTATCCACACTCCTGCCCCTCCTAGCCCTGCTTCTTCGTCCCCCTGCAATGCTGCCCCCCGATAGTCCCTTAACCATTGATTCCTTCGATTCCTGGCTTAATGACTCACTAATTCTCCTCACCCTCTGGCGCCCTGCATCCTCAATCAATGGACCGTCCCCCAAATGGTTCACACCCCACCTGAGGAATGCCAAAAAACAAAATAACTCTCTTGAAAGCAAATGGCATGCATCTAAAACCAATCTCAGCAGATCCATGTTCGCCCTCCACCACTGTAATGACAAATCTGAAATCCGGCAAGCCAAAAAGCCTACTACAATAAACAAATTCTCAACTGTGGCAACCACAGCAAATAACTCCACATGATCATATCAGAATTCATCAAACCCACATTCACCCCTACCCATTCCACCCCCACAAAATCACTCAGTGACTCCCTCTCCCTACACTTCTACAACACTGCACTTGACAGGATGACAACCCTTAACTCCAAACTGTCCTTCCTCTCCCCCTTGCCATCACTGGCACCTCCTGATCCCATTGCCCCAGCACCCATTTTCCCTACATTCAACTGCTTCAAATCCCTCTCCAGAGATGAGTTCCTGGATCTACCATCAGCCAGCAAACCCTCCAGATTGTCCCTCGACCCCTGCCCCGCCACTGTCCTGAAAGAAATATTCTCATCTACTTGTACTGGAGAACATGCAAGAACCATAGTAAATGACTCCCTCACCACTTGCATATTCCCTCATGCCTTCAAAATAGTGCATATCAAGCCACTTCTAAAAAAGACATCCCTTGACCAGCTTGACTCCAAGAATTACAAACCGATCTAGAACACCAGATTTCGTACTAAACTCATTAACTGGGCAGCATACTCCCAGCTCAACTCCTTTGTAGGATCCAACCGTCTCCTCAACCCCGCACAATCAGGCTTCATAGCACAACATGAAACAGAAGCCACTCTGATCTCGCTATGGGATGATCTCAAGGTCACAGCAGTCTTTGCAGGCTGCGCAGCACTGACTCTCCTCGATCAATCTGCTTCCTTTGACAATGTTAACCACTTAATCCTCCTTGACCGCCTTCACTCCCAAGGAATCTGTGGCACTGCTCGCAAATGGATTGCCTCCTTCCTCAGCAACAGGAAACAAATAATCCACCGGTCTCCTTTTGTCTCAACTTCTCGCTGGGTGAACACTGGAGTACCCCAAGGTGCCTGCCTATCTGCTCTCCTGTTCAACCTCTATATGAGCACTCTACCGGGAATCATCCGCACGCATATCTCCTGTTACAACTACGCTGACGATACCCCAATTATCCTAAGAATTGCCAAGTGAGAAACCAACCCCCATCCGGACCTTGAAGCTTGTCTCAGCGATATTGTCCCATAGATTACAATAAAGCACCTCCCTTTGAACCCTTATAAAACTGAAATCATGGTGTGCGGCAATACTGCTCTTCTGCCACATCTGCTCTCATGGCCCCCGTGCCTCATCACCTCTGCCCCCTCCGATATAGTGAAAAACCTAGGCTGCACTATGGACTCAGGCCTGACCCTCTCCCATCAGATCAACAACGTGTCAAAATGCTGTTACTTCCACCTCAAACTTCTCAGATGCATTTTTCCCTACCTCTCCTACCCAAACAGACTTGCTGCAGTGATGTCTATTGTGATGACGAGACTCGACTATGCCAACTCCCTTTTCCTTAGACCTCCGACATACAAACTCAACAAACTCCAAAGAGACCAAAACACTGCCAGAAAACTGCTCCTTTCCCTGGGTCAAAGAGACCACATTTAACCAGCTCTCCAAACCCTGCACTGGCTCGCAGTCGGACGAAGGGCCACCTTCAAGAACCTATGAATCACTCCCCGAGCAGTGCACAAGACCGGCCCACCGTACCTACAAGAAAAGATAAAACCCTACCTTTCTTCTTGCACCTTAAGATAGAGCACTGCCCTCCTTCTAATGATTCCAACCTCTAACTATCAGGATCGGAGGATCTGCCTTCTTAACCTTGGCCCCAACTCTGTGGAACTCACTCCCCCTGCATATTCGACACACCCAAGACCATATGACCTTCCGCAAAGCTCTAAAAATGTGGCTCTTTCCGTAATGCCAACCACGACCATCTAAAGCGACTGAGCCCCTGCAACCCGATGACTAATGCTCAATGAGATCCCGAGCAATGACACCACTGAATACGCTCATTAAGTCACTATTAAGCAAACACATGCTTGAAATCCGGAAGGTGAACTCCTCAGATCATAACTCCACCCAAAACCTCACCTCCCATATCACTATGCTTACTTTCTAGCTTATACCAACACACCATTACAGTGCAGCTACACCCCTCGATCAATTTTGGCATAGCTGCTCACATACCAACATTACCCCATGAACCCCTCATCATTCTAATAAAACACAGCTACATCCCATGACAAACTGGCCTAGCAGCACACATAAGCGTCCTACACAAGCCTAACACAGCCAGAACCCAGTCTTCGTGTTCACCCTCCAGACTACACACATTCAATTGATATTGATTCCACCACACCTAATGCTAGGATGCAGCTACTATCAGGCTATTACATCAGCCACACACATAACTGGTGCACCCAAGCACCCTATGGCACCCTATCTCTCAACTGACCTGGACTTTGAGGTGATACCAATGATATATAGAGCACTATATAAATGCCAAATAACATAACATAAAATAACAGTACATCCTCTTTACATGTCAGTCAACCTATGGGATACTTGCAGCTCGGAATGGAATAACATGAGGACGATAAATGAATACTTTGAGTATCTTTTTAAATCAACGGTTTAATCATGAGCTAATTAATCAATATTTGGCCACGGTGAAACTGCCAACTTTTTCGCTGAAGGATATTGAATCTATAAATAAATCAATTAACATAGAAGAAGTGTCCCAGGTGATTCAGCAATTAGCAATAAATAAAGCACCAGTGTCGGATGGATTGTCAGTATTATTTTATACTAAGCTCCTACATATAATGGAAGTTAAATCAGTTAACGTTTTAGGAGTACCTTGTAAACATAAGCCTGATAAAGATCCATCACTACGCATATCTTATCAGCCTGTAGCAGTGCTTATTTATAAATCTTGTAAATATTCTAAGGTATTAGCATCTAACCTGGAAGTAATACTGTGCTCACAGATAGAGGTCGACAAATCAGGTTTTGTACTGGGTAGAGGAACCCAAGATAAGGTTTGATGTTTAGCAAATATTATAGATTATGTGGGTCATAAAGAAACCTTGCAACCTGTGTCTGGTTAATTCTGAACATGTGTTTGACCAGCTCAACTAGAAAGATATCATTATCATCAATAGACTGTAGTGTGTACAAATCAATTTCTAAAAATGTAAATAAAAACACATAAATACATAATTAAAGTGTGGTTCATACATAACTATATTAAACAAAAGGAGGGATATAAAGTAAGCGCCTCAACCAATAGTAACTAAACAGACCTAAACAGCAATGGACCTTTACCCAAAATATTAAGTTAAAAATATAAATCAATTTTATTGTCCATATCGCACACACATAATTCTGTCGCAAAACACTAACATTAATGTATAAAACTCTGCAGTAATACAAACAGCATACAAAAATGGTCACTAGTGGATAAGATCTCTGTATCTAAATCACACATGAACTATAGTCACTTTGGTGTCTCAAAATGTATTAATTTCATTACAAACAAAGCCCATACATGAATACCATACAAGCAGCAATGAATTGGTAAACAGACAGCAAACTATTTCCTGAAATATGTTCAGCTAGATAATTACATCAGAATAAATCTATAGTGCAGGTGCTCAATGTATTAAAACACACAAAAATCTAATCTAATCTGGTCCTATTGAAAATAGTCAGACCAAAGCGTAAGAAACATGTAGTTACATTGAGACATGTCAATGCTAAATCAGGAGAGTGTCTGTTATGTTATCTTATGTTATGCTATAGACACTTATAGTGGGCATGTTCACCAAAAGGCATCTGAGCTTGAGAATGACAAGGTAATATGAGCAAGAAGCTAAAACAGTAAAGTTTTCAGAGAACGTCTGAATTGAAAATGGTTCACCATGCTTCTGAGTGCAGAAGGCAGTTTGTTCCATAGAATACTGGCTGCTACCGAGAATGCACGCCCACCTAGTCTTGCACAATGATGTTTGTTTGTTTGTTTGTTTGTTTGTTTGTTTGTTTGTTTGTTTGTTTATTTATTTGTATAGCAATCCTCACCCAAAGGTATCTGGACGCAAGTTTTCAAGTTACACTTATGGTACAATGTAAAACATTTTCACTTATGCAGGTACAAAATTTAGCAATGTTTACATTACAACTGTTGTTAAATTGGCAAATTGGCAATACATTCTCATATATATATCCTTTCAATTAAGCAATAAGCCCCGAGCCGCAGGGGCATTATTGAGTCAGGTAATGGCGCGGGGCCCATAGTTACATGCCCCGCAGCGAGGGCCCTGCAGCGGGTATTGTTTTTGAGTTCCGAAACGCTGCAAAGTTTCAGAACAGAAAAAAAAGTAGAAAAAATGGCCGCCGGGAAGGCAAAATGGAGTTTGTTTTCCCTTGCAGATACGCTGGAGATACAAGTGTTCCCAGCGCGTTCACTCCCAAAAAAGGACTTAAAAGAAGGTAAGTGGTTTTCGGGGGCAGGAAGGGGATTGTTTGGAGGGAAGGGGAGAGGGACAAAGCATTTACCTGAATCCCAGGCGGGGGAGGATGGTAGCCTCCAGCCATGTGGAGGCGCGGAATGGGGATTGCCCCATTTTGAGATTCCCCATTGCCCTAGGGGCTGCCATGCCCCCCACAGGGAACAAAGGAAACGAATCCCGGGTGAGGGATTCCCAGTCGGGTATAGCCCTGGCCTGGGCCAATCAGATTGTTTGTTACATTCTTATTGACCCTCACTGTGTACTAATCAATATCAATTGGGCACTCAGACCAGTTAACAATTTCTTTTCACTGTTACTTTCTAAGCCTTGTCTGAAAACTGTGCAACTACTGAAAGCTGGCATTCCCCACATTTACAATAGATTAACCAAATAAGAGACACTAATGGACACACCTCAGTAGGGAATGAGACCAGGACCAATTGCGAGTGAGGTAAAACACAAGTCTTTATATAAAGTAAAAATGGGGCACACAGAGGACTCTGCTACTCCGAGAGCGCTCTGCCCAAACAACAAAAAATACACATTATATTACAAAAACACATCATCTATGACGTGTGCTACAGGAGATACAGTAAGTAGTGCTCATTTGGCAAAGTGGACTCGACAACACACTTTATGTAAGGGTATTGCTCCAGGATTGGTCAGTGCCGGATTTGTAACTTCTTGAAGCACACAGGTCAGCTGGGCTCAACTGGGATGGGTGCGAGTCAGGCAGTGTCTGTGTCACTGTATTTCTGGCTGTCTAACTCTTTGCCGATTGGCCAAACACAATTTAGTACTGTGCATGAATTCAGACATACAATATAAATATGAAATGAACATTTGACCTGGGCCACAGAGAGAGAAAGGGTTCATGGGTCCAGGTGTCTTATCACGCACAGTATTTCAAAGGCACATTAATTGCATATCTCTTTGGATCAAACATGAGTATTTTATGCTTTGTTGGTACAAGAAGGATATATGGCCTCGTGGGATTAGCAACATGGGAGTAGCCTGGGGTGGCACATGGGCAGGGGGATTGGCAACTGTTACATCAAAGAGGTGTGGCGTTAGGAGGTTTGTGGTCTGTATTTCTTTAAACAAGGTCTGCTAGTGCAGAGGCAGGTTTGTGGAGACAGATGTTTTTTTCCCAAGACCAGGCTCCGGCCCAGTCACACCGAGGGCAGTGATCTCAGAGGAAGAAGAGAGATACAGTTCGTGCCTAAGCTTCTGTGAGAACAGGACAGCCGTGGAGACGGCAGAGGGGAGGAGGTGGGGGTTCGCATGCTGCTTGTGTGAATGAAGGGGAGAGGTGCAGGCATGCATTCAGCATCTACGTGCAGCCTAATAGAAAATGGAGTAAATAGTTAACATAAAATGGAGTCTCGCGGCTCATAGGCCATGCACAGTTATGTGTCATTCAATGGCTACCTCACCCCTTAGCCAGAGGTGCGCTGTCAACCGTGGAATGAGCATATTGTTTGCATCATTAGGAATGAGGGCCTGGGAGACCGTTCCGCCCTTAGACTACAAACACGTCAATACGATGTGTAAACCTGCAGAGCATCTCTGCAGCTTCCATGGTTTTTGAACCAAATAAACATATAATTTCCTTTATCTTTCTATTGTGCAATCTACTGCATGTGGGACAAGGTAAGTGGAAATAATCTCTATTTTTTTTTAGATACATCTCATCTAATTACTTCTGCATCTAAATACTCTACTATATTTTACTATTAACTTTCTGGTGATAAACATAATATTGGTAATCTCTGGTTTATAGTTTGTCCCTAACATGCAACCCCCATTTAAAATGGCCCACATTATCTGGTTAATATATTCAGCAATTCATCTTTATACGGCTTCAGTTTTGGTATCGGTTTGTCATACATTTCGAATGCAGACCTGATTGAACTGTTTCCTATCAAGTACCCAAATGTTACCATGGCGTGGCTAGATCTAGCCAGAGCTTGGCAGGATTTCTATCATTGTGAACCCCATTCTGCTTTGTAATTAAGTGTTAATCCTAAATTGTCAAGGTACTGCACTTCTTCTATCTGTTTATTTTATTGGTAAATATTACGATATTTTACACTCTTTTACTGACACCTGCATCGACTCAATTTTTACAATGTCATTTCTAACTTCTTCTTCACCTACAACTCAAGGAACAATTCAAACTGATTTTTAAGCCCAGTGGGTGCACTAGATAACAAAACAGCATCATCACCATATAGAGATATCCTGATTTAATGCCTGTTTAACATAGAGCATCGGGCGCTCAATCTACTAATTTCTAATACCATGATATCTTTCTATAGGTTAAAAAAAGCAGGTGCCAGCACGCACCTCTAACGTATCCCTTTTGAGATGGGGAAATTCTGAGCGGCCTGCCCACCAACTCCATATATCACTGAAACCGTGTTAGCAGTGAACATATCTATTATGCTGTTCAAGAGGTGTAAAGGAATGTTGTTTTTTCCATGACAATTCCATACTTCGCTTCTGTTTACGCTATCAAAAACAGCATTCAGGTCTAAAAACAAACCCTATATATACCTCTTGCTGTTGTTAGCATATCAGTGAATTATAAACATCAGCCTGAACATGCGATTTATCATGCTTAACCCTCTTTGGAATCCCGTTTGGCAAGATACAGTTCATGCATTTTTTCCATTCATTGATCAAGTCTAGTCAAAATAACCTTGCCATATATTTTCTCTGGGAGTCTATCAGGGTAAAAGTTTAATAACATGAATCTGATCGTTTCCCATTTTTATAGCTATGGATGATCTGTGCCAATTTTAAAAAAACGTTGAACATGTGCTAATTGCACTGAAAAGCAAGGTCACACATGGAGTCCAGATAGTTGATCCTTATACAAATCAGCCAGGATTCTCTCAGGCTCCAGAGCATGACCAGCATTATGCTCTTAAGTAGCATCTTGGAATCTGATTGAAATAACTGCTTCTTATTTGACATATTACTAAATAATAATTGTATTCATTTTTTTTCAGATGGAAATTTGCGGTATCAATACAATTCACCAATTTTCCAAAATTCTCTATTGACCCCTGCGTTTACCACCCATAGAATATGTTTCCATCTATCCTCTTTAAAAACGTGTTTCTCCATGTCAATAATCTGTTTTTATTACACTCCTGCTGCTTTAATCTGACGAAGATCCCCATGTGTGATAAACGTAACCTGCTTGAGGAGGCTGCTTTTTGAATTTCTGCGTTACTCATTATACCAACCATACTGAGACATGTTTTCCTTAGCACTTTCACAACTTGGCTTCATAACTAGGGTGTGTGGCCTATATATTAAGTCTTCATGTCATTTTATGATGTGGATTCAACAACACTCCTGGGTTTCCATAACAAGAACTAATATTGGCTGAACTCACTGTTATAATTTAGGAATCATTTTATTATGCACTACGTGAGGGCAAATAATGATCCTCCTATTTCCGGAATACTACAGTGCCTGGCTGTCTTTAAGGTATGTTTCGCAGGCAAGCTTGAGAATTCCTAGTATGTAGTATGTGTACTCTCCCTCTTCGAATTACATATATGCGACCACACATTGAGACTATCTAAATTAAAGTGAGTATGTGTTCTAAAAGTCAATGTTGCCATTATGTCTCCATTAAGCCCACATTAATGTCTCAGATGTCAATACTCGTGCACATTTCTGCTGTCTCATATGCCATATTATGTATCCTCTTGAGTGTGGCAGCATACACATGTGGAATGCCCCAATGCCCATCCTCCTCATCTGGGATCCCATTCAAAAGTGTATGTAGCTAAATTTGTACATGTAAATTACCAGCAACCATTATGATAGTATTGGAACCCCCCACAAGAGCATGCATCAGCATTAACCAACATTGCTTCCATTAACCTTGTCGTGTTCATTACAGCTTTAAATTATGATCTAATATACACATTCGGTTGAAGGATTTTGAGCATATCTAGTAAATGCAGCCATGTTGCTTGCACCTCTGGAGAATTTACATTGATGCTCTCTACATTTGCATTTGAAAAGTCTTTATCAATATGACAATTTCATAAATTGACCCCTCTTTGTGCACATTTTTAGCTGGTTTTGAATAGCCCCAAAATCCTTCCAAATGTACATCTTCTAATTCCCAGGTTTCTTGAAGAAATATAATGTCTGCATCACTCACAAAGTCCCAGTACTACGCTACTGTTAAAATATACCATCCCAAAAATTAGCTACCCACGCCCTGTAAGGACCTCGAAGTTCTCAAGCTAGGTCTGTGCTCCAGAAAAAGTTCCATTAAAACACACAATATGACAAGTCCCAGAAATGGCTGGCGCAACATTCCCAACACCCACATGTGGCCTGCAGGTTGTCCACATGCATTGTGTAGACAAAGACCATGCCCCTATCAACATTTGCACAGGCCTACCTGTTCATGAAATGCAAACAGCAAACCCCATGCCATAGCAAAGCAGCAGGGTAAATGTGCATATAGGGCAAAATGGAATTTACAAACAGCCCATGTGTAAGAGCAACACACAGTACCAAATTAGTGGCATGCATCATCTAAGAATGAGGCAAAATTAATTGAATACACATTACAGTACGTTCAAAGTGAAGTGGCAGCATCTCACATCTCTCCCAGCAGGCAAATAAGGAAGCCAAAAAGCAGATGAGGAGCCCAGTTCATCCTCTGGCCATACATAAAAGGATTCAGCCCACGGATCTGCTATTTGGGGTAATGCAGCAGGCAAGTCACCCACAGTCATCCCCTTGCTGCAGGCCACAACGGTACCATCTACTGAGATTGTGGGAAAGCCACCAGCACCATCCTTACTATAGACATGAGTGACACAGATGGAGACCACTGCTATGGGAAAAAAAACACTACTAGGGTGCAAGTGGATGTTGCCATTACCACCCATGTGCCCTCTGCAACCTCCATCTCAGGAGAGCCTTCACCTGCTGCTTCCACCATTACAGGTGCAGCTGCCACAGTCAACAGGGGAATCAACCTACCATACTCCTCCCCCCTCGTATCCTGTCCCCAACACACTCTCTCCTATATATAACTGACATGCACTGCTGTGGCACCCTGTAGAGGATCTGTCACAGATGGCAATGGCACACCTGCATTGCATGCCCATCAGGGAGTGAGCAGAACTACAACACATCATCACTGGCACCCAAGATCACCCTGACCATGATTTGGAAGAGGCTCAATGCCATGAAGTGCTTGGAGAAAATAGCAGAGGAAAAACTAAGGTATTCTCAGGCAATGAGGGATACCATGCAGAGGGCATCAAGGTGTGTGGCCAGCACAATGGACAGGCAGAGCTGACGCCTAGGTTATGGCAATATTTTCACTGTGTTTGGGCAGAGGGTGTGGGAGCTGGCTGAGGCCATGCCAGCCAATAATGAGACTGCACTAAGGGCAATTACCCTCACAATGAAGTACATCAGGGTGATACAAGCCACTCCATTTCTGAAATGCACACTGAGAGATCTGTTCCCAGCACTCCGGTTTGGAGATCCCAGAAATTAATGTCTAGCTCTCCACTGCCTGCCCCAGGACATAGCAAGCACAGGCACAAGTAAAAATGAACATGTGACTGTCTTTCTGTGTTGGAAGAGTGTGGTGGGAGGGCATTGGTGTTGGGATGAGGGTTATGGGTTGTCATTGGTGTTGGAGATGAAGGTGGTGGGAGGACATTGGTGTTGGGGATGGGATGTGTATATGTTCAATTAATCACTTTAGACTTCAAGCTATGGATACAGTGATCATTTCATTACAGTGATACATGTGAATACCGTATACGTTTACAGTTCAGGTGCATATGTGTGGTTTCAATAATAGTTGTCCATTAGGTCCTGGCAGGCAATGGGTCCTTCTCTCAGTTCCTCACATCTGCTGTGAGGTGCCATGTTGTCACCTGCATCTTCATCATCTGGGTCTGGTTGAGGCACCTGAACCTTTCCTTTAGCAGTCCAAGTGTTTGCTGAATGCATATTCCGATCCTCTTGTCTGCCTCAGGCTGTCTAGTGTGTTGTACCAGAGTTTCTCACTGGTGTCATCAACCACGGTAACAGTGGATAACCTGAGTCACCCACAACAGGTAGAAAGGACAGTATTGAACATGACTGCTTGTCTGCTGAATACTTGTTACATTCACTATTGTGCTAGTGGCCTCTGTGTGTCCATGTGTATTTTCGGGTGACATTCTGTACTTCACTCGGGGTGAATGGCCACAAAGAGACCCAAGCTACTCCTCACTGATGAGCCCCAACAAGGGTGAAACATGTTTGGGGATGCTTGTGGTCTCGTGCAGAAGGGATGTGACCTAGCAGTTCGGGCTGGACTTCCCCTTTTGGGGTGGGGCCAAGCCTGATTTGCATATGGTGTTATCCTTTCTGTAATGGCTTGGCAGGCGAAGAACGATGGTCTGGAGGGTTGCCCCGAGCAATGCCAGTGGTTAAGATTCATTCTAAACCTTCCAGCCATCACCTCTTTGTTTTTGCTTTGTCACCCCGAGTGGGACGGGTATGCCCAGACGTGGGTCCCGTGCCTGCTGGGCCTAGAGACCCAAGCTACTCCTCACTGATGAGCCCCAACAAGGGTGAAACATGTTTGGGGATGCTTGTGGTCTCGTGCAGAAGGGATGTGACCTAGCAGTTCGGGCTGGACTCCCCCTTTAGGGGTGGGGCCAAGCCTGATTTGCATATGGTGTTATCCTTTCTGTAATGGCTTGGCAGGCGAAGAACGATGGTCTGGAGGGTTGCCCCGAGCAATGCCAGTGGTTAAGATTCATTCTAAACCTTCCAGCCATCACCTCTTTGTTTTTGCTTTGTCACCCCGAGTGGGACGGGTATGCCCAGACGTGGGTCCCGTGCCTGCTGGGCCTAGAGACCCAAGCTACTCCTCACTGATGAGCCCCAACAAGGGTGAAACATGTTTGGGGATGCTTGTGGTCTCGTGCAGAAGGGATGTGACCTAGCAGTTCGGGCTGGACTTCCCCTTTTGGGGTGGGGCCAAGCCTGATTTGCATATGGTGTTATCCTTTCTGTAATGGCTTGGCAGGCGAAGAACGATGGTCTGGAGGGTTGCCCCGAGCAATGCCAGTGGTTAAGATTCATTCTAAACCTTCCAGCCATCACCTCTTTGTTTTTGCTTGGCCACAAACAGTAAACTGCAGTGTGTCCTGCATCATTGTTCATGTGTTTCTGTCTATTCTGACATCACCAATAAAGGTGATGGAATGAAAATGTGGGCAGGGCATTTACTGGCCTATCCCTATGCATTGGCTATGAAAGGCTTTTTGAATTTGAGAGGGGCATTGGTTGTTGCCAGGAACCATGTGTCAGCTTTCGAGCATGCTAGGATTGCATACAGAGTGTTCTCTGGTGACTCTGTGCCCAGCAGTTGATGGGTGCTGGGCCATGGGCTAGTTAATGATAGGGATTATGTGACTTGTTGTTTCCTCAAATTTTCTCTCTTGCCTCTCCCCATGTGTGCCTCTCTACTACATCATTGTCAGATTTACTACTCACCTAAAGCCCGGTACATTGTTCTCTGGGTGTGTTCATATATGCAGGGAGGGTGCTGTTCCTCAAGACTGTGGCATCAAGTGAAGAACCTGGGAATCGAGTGTAGCAGTTGCGAACGGTGAGATCTGCATCACATGTCATCTAGATGTTCATGGAATGGTACTGTTTCCGATTTCTATATGCAGGCTCCACTGGCTGAGGAGGCACCAATGCCACATGTGTGCAGTTGAGTGCTGCTATGGCATTGGGGTAATGGGTGATGGTGTAGAAACATGCCTTGGCAGTGTGCACAGATCTGTTCTTGGGCATGTCTTGAAGGAGCCCCTGAGGGACCCTCGGATGTGGAAACAAGGCACAGTCACCACACTTGAATAGATACGCCAGACACGAGGTTCTGTTCCCATAATCTAGGGTTTATTGCAATACAAAGAAGTCCCAGTTGGCCAAATGGTCCCACGCCCCGCGACGTGTGTCTAACAGACCTCGGGGGACGCAAGAGAGAATGAAACGTACATCAGTTACATATATACAAACCGAGCACCTTATAATCAGCAATGACACAGTATGACACATTTGATGCCGCCCCCAATTAATCTCCCTTTGAATTAGAGGCGATGATTGACCAGTGTGACAAATATGACACCTTAGACCACCATATTTAGTAACGGTTTGCAATCTTCCATTTTACAGACATCATTCTTTATTTGCGAGAACACAGCATTTCTGTTTTTCATGGGCAAGCTGCGCGTAGGAGACTGGCACATACCAGACCTCACTATCTCTTAGTTTCGATTCTCGCTCTAGAGGTCAGCCTGCTCTCCGGGGCCCCACTGGGCTCAGAAAGGGGGGCCGCAAAGAAGAGCATAATTCAACTCTTTAAATGATAGTTTAATACATTGCTATTCTTTCAGGAGACTCGCTGGCATTCGTGTACTGATTAAATGCCTCGCTCCCTGTCTTCATGGATATGTGAGGGAGGGAATCGGGCATTTCTGTCTGGCTCTCCAGTGTAATGTTTTTAACATGTTTCTTAGCCTTGGACCATTGAAGCGAAATAATATCTACAGCAAAGCAGTTTTACATGAGGCAAAGTGGCAACGTTAGAGAGAGCAGAGAGAGAAAACAAAATGGGGATTCTGGACATCTTAAAATGGCCTCACTCTAGTTGAACTAATACCTATGTAATAACTAATGAATATATATTCTTAACACTGTAAATGAGGCGGTTGGTCTTCGGCCAACCAATTATCATTCATTTCCGGACCCTCAAGGGGTGTTTGGTTTTTCTGGACTGACAGCCTCATTAGTGCATTCAACACATGATTTAGCACTTTGAAAATGTTGGCTGGGACATGCCATGGAGCGTCCCAACAATCCGTTGGAATGTGCCTTTGGCACAGAAGTGAAGAATGGACACCAACTTCAGCAGAGGTGGGGTGGCATTTCTGATGGGGATGAGGCTGGGGATCCACCTCTATCTGGGTCAGCAGGTTTGCAATAGTGTTCCAGTCCGCAGGTTTGCAAAAGTGATACAGCAAGACTAATTGTTCAGCAGTCAGTGTCTAGGGGGATGGACGGACACATGCAATGGCTGGCCTCCACAACACATTTATCCTCCGCCTCTGTGGCCTTGCATGCCGCTGGAGCTAAATGATCAGTAACAGATCGTAGATGTAGTGGTTCATGTGTGATTGTGTCTACATGTTGGTTGGAAGTGTGATTGGGCCCTAAATACACTTTTGGGGGCAAGATTTGGTACCTGTGCATTCATTTCCATCACCTGGATGTTTTTAACTCCACTCTTTAAGTAAAGTTAACTGCACTGTGTTTTTGGCGGACTTACCACTACTGCTGGATTTACCTGGCCTAATTCCGTTGACAGAATTAGTGTTCATTTTCTGGGACCTCTAATTTGGCATAGTGGTAAATGTCGTGGTAACAGATTTACCACAAATTTTACCACTTATCGGCTAACTCGGAATGAGGGACCATGTGATTTTACCTCATTTATTATGTGTTATTGCTGCCCCTTACTATATACATCTGGTTGATTGCAACATCACATTGAGTATGCATTACAATAGAGGTTACTGGTTCAGGGATCTGTTTTGCAAGTCCTTTGATGTTGGGGCAAAGCTTTTAGCCGTATCACTGAACCCTTATGGGGCATATTTCTATATTAAATTGTGACTTGATATAGCCACTCACATAAGTATCAGGTGAGGCAACATGTGTAACTTCAGTGATGTCTTCCCTGATAATAGAACAAAAGCGTTTTAAATTCCTTCACCACTGCATTTTTCTATTCAACAAAACGTCTTTCATTTAAATCGTTCCTGTAGGACGTTTTGGGACATTGTGCATACAAATTAAATGTCTTGTGTGAACTCCAGTATTTGGAGGTATCTGCTGGGGTTTACCTTGTATATCATCGTTATTCAGTGTAAATCTTTTCCGTGTCGTCCGGACATCAGCAGGGCTTGTATTATTGATCTATTAATTCTCCTGCCCATATCTCCAAATTCATGAGGGGTATGGTTTGTAACATGTCTTTGGACCGCAGACGTAACTACACCTGCTGCATCATGCCATGTTTTATCTGCTGTTTGTGCCATTGTCATATTTACTCTATTTCCATGACACGCCTTCACTGATCCAGTTACCTTCTCTGTGCCCTTGCATTACTTGGCCTCCTCTGCCACCTCTTTAGCATTCCTCGGATTCTTCATATTCCTTATTTAATCTCTCAGCTATTTGATCTCTGCACAAAGGCCATCCATAATGGTATTTCCCTGTATAGAATTCTCCTTTATCCAGTTGCACCCAGGAAACACATCACAAGTGACTGCATAAGTCATTTCCTCTGTTACATTGTCACAGTGGTCTGTTAGGAATGTCCTTCTGAATGTCATCAGATATTGCCTATATTGAAGAGGGTGAAGGTTGACTCAGAATGTCTGCTGTTGGGTCAAATTATTTTTTAATTAATCAGAGCAGTAATTGAACGTTATCACTAATTAGCACATTTCATGTATTTCTATTGGCTTTCTTAGCAGAAGGCATCTGGGATAATTAATGGTCAGGCATTCACTGCTTGACCCTACATCTTTCAATCATCTCGGTCACCTCCTTCTTTTGTGTAAACTTGTTGGTATGTTCAATATACCAAGAGATTATCACATCCTACATGTCTTTGGCCATGTATGTATCTGCCCGTGTGGCTCTTCTCTCACATTCAGTATTAGCACCTACCTTGGAATTATGCACTTCAACCGAAAAGCCAAATATACACCCACCAATTTGGCCCTCCGGTATTTCAATTTTATAGCAGAACATATTATCAACATGGGCAGATGCAATGCTGGCATCACATACATCATTCAAATTCATCATTGCCCAGCCAGTATTTGCCTAAAGATTTAATAAATAGGTGTAGATTTAATAAATAGGTGTAGAACAATTTGCTCTCCACATAACACTGAAATATACTCTGTCGTTGCCCACTCAACCTAGTGTCTTACCCACTGATAGACTACAGACCACCCATACAACTCTGCTTAAATTGTTCCAGGCCGTCATAAACTATTGAGTTTTTTTTCCTGTCGACGCTCACCACTATTTAGAATGTGTTTTTCTTTTTTTTGCCATTCAATTTTTTATTAAAGCATTAATGTACAATGTTTCATGGACAACGAATGAACATACTAAACAATATCAAATAAATAAAAATCATGTCCATTTACATATTAATATCAATAATTGAATGGCAACCCACTTGCTGAACAAACCTAAACACAGATCCAAGGCGTCACCATTACAAATATTATAATTGTTGCAAATAATAATGGAAGCGCACACAGTCCATCAAAAATCATATGATTATCATAACACAAAGGACTTTAAATCTTGCGCTTTATGGTGCACCCCTGGATAATCATGCTGACTAACAAATTGAATGAATGGCACCCATTCCTCTAAGTATTTTGCCATCTTACCCTTAAGAGAGGCCTCTATTTTCCACATTGTGGCCACAAACCATAATCCCGACCCCCATTCCCTTTTATCTGTCGTTTATTTATTGCTTACATTTATGTAGCGCCCAGACCCGAACGGTCACATAAGATTAATAACATTAGTCTATAAACAAGACAAACATAGATGTCAGCTTAGTCATATCTGTTGAACAGTCAGTATTTGCTGTTTTCCAACTGCGAGCGATTGTAATTCGGGCTGATTCCAAAAAGTGAGTAAGCAATATAGAACCATTTGCCGTCAATTTATATTGACCTGCTTAATCTTCATTACCCAATAGAACCACTGGCAGATCCAGTGGGAATGCCTACCCCAGTTAGCAGTTCAATCTGGGCAAGGACCTCCTTCCAATATGTTTGAATAAGAGCACAGGACCACCCAACATGGAAAAGCGAACCTGGAGCCTGAGCACATCTCCAAAATGAGGAAGAGATAGCTGAATTCATTTTATGAAGCCCCTATGGGGTGAGATACCAATGATACAGTATTTTCTAACTGTTCTCCTTCAATTGCCCACAGTGTGATAACTTTGCAGCCCTAAACCATTTGTTGTACCATGCCATCTCATCAATCGGGAAATCCATATCTTCTTCCCAACAAGCCATATATTTATTTATTTACATTTTTATAGCACTCACAGAGCCCGGGGGCATCGAGGCGCTGTTACAGGAACATGTCTTAGTTGCGTATTTATAACGTGCTTAATACCCAGAGGTTTCTAAGCGCGGAGCTGGGGATCAAACATGTGTTGCTTCGTGTTGTCTTGTTTCCAAGGCGAGCACGTTGCCGCTGAGCTATCCTCCCGGGACATATGCAGAGGTTTGAATCGGTGTGTATTAAGGACTTTGTATACCAGAAAAATCTTCCTAGCTGGAGTATCTCCCCAAAAAATAACTCTTCCAAAGGTGTTGTTTCCCTTATTGCCTGTCTAGATACCCTGGCGTTAGTAATCCAATGCCTAAGCTGTATCAAGCCATATCTACCATTGTCCCCTACCAGAAATGCCTTTCTACAACTCTCAAAATATAATGTGCTCCCCCATCAAATAAATGGCATAAACGCTGCAAACCACCCTCTATCCAACAGGTATAACGAGCAGGATGTAGGCCTAGAGTAAACTACGGAGTATTCCAAATCTGGGTAGGGGGGATGTAGTCACTGCTCTAGCCCAATATACCAACATAGACTTAGTTTATTGAAACAACTGTGCAGCGTTCCTCCAAACCTTAGGCAAATGCCAAAACCAGCCATGCAAAGAAACACCCACCCCCGATTGTTCAATGACTATCCATTGTTTCCCTGTCTGATCAGACCCTTTACTGTCCAAGAGTGGGGCTAGCTGCGCTGCAAATAGGTATCTCTCTAAACCTAAATCACACCTAAGCCGCCACTCTCTTTTGCCGCCATTAGCATATGACGTAAGACCCTATGAAACCACCTGGCCAAGATAAATTTAAAAACCTGTTTCTGGAGATCCTGTATAACCTTCCTTGGAACTGGATTTGGCAAATCTTGTAAAACATAAAACATCATTGTCAGCATTGTCATCTTTACCGCTGCCACTCCCCCAGCCATGAAATTTCAGCTTTGCCCCAGCAAAGTTAGTCTTCCTTAAGCAGCGTAAACATCCCAGGGACATTACTCTGATATAAATGAGTGCATTGCGATCTAAGAGAACCCCCTAAGTATTTGAAACAATAGGAAGTCCATTGAAAGTTAAAGGCCACCCATAACCAAGGAACTATATGGGTTTGTTTCGATAGGTTAAGGTTGTGTTATTTGAATTAATTTATTTTAAATCCTGACACCCTGTAAAACGATTGTAACAGGATACTATATTGAGTAATGTGATGACAGATGGTAGCCAACTACTTATATTCCCTGAATAAGCTCCTGTGAATGGACTTGTCGCACCAGACAAAGGCAGTGGGTTAGAAAATGTCTCATTCAGCTTAATTCTCATGGTACGATTAACACAATTTGCTAGTACCTGTTTAACAAAAGTGGGTCTGAAAACCAAACCCCTGCAATACCTCCGAAGGATAGATCCAGTCACTTCTGTCAAACGCTTTTTCAGCATCGACCGACAAACTGCTAAAGACGTGTTCCTATGTTGCGCCCATTCAATCACATCAATTGCTCTTTGAGTATTATCTTGAGCCTGTCTACCGGGGATAAATCCTGTTTGATCCCTTGGAAGAATGCATTATATTTAAGTACTGCAAACGGTCTAAAGCCTTCCCCTATTTTCCTATGTGTCAACATAGATACGCCCATCGTTAGAGTAATAGCCCCAGATTCTACAAAACTATTAAAAAGGGTGGCTAGTTTACAAACCCCTTACAAAATAGGCCAGCAAATACATCTTGGTCTTGGGCTTTATTGTTAGGGAAGGATTGTATCACTTGAGAAACCTCCTCTACTGATATCGGGGCTTCCAGCTTAGCCCTATCTGGGTCAGAGATTCTTGGGAGGTGTACTTCATGGATAAAATCCTGCTATTTGTAGTAGCCAGTTGTTCCCCCCCAAACAACTCTAATAACAAGTAAGGTTGTCCATCTTTGCAGGTTTGTCTTCGTGTACCTGACTCCCTTCGTCACAAAGTGTTGCTATCATGTTTTTACTATGTTGAGTTGTAAGCTTATAGGCCAAAACCCACAAGGCTTTATTAGAGGCACTCAAATAAAATTGTTTGGTCTTCAGCAGCTTTTTGGATATATCTGCGCCCATAAAGCCTTTAACTCTGCCCTAGCCATTTGTAAGTGCCTATACACTCTCTGTGAACATTTCGCCTTGTATTGTAGGTCTAATTCTTTGCATCATTAACAACCTCTTACTCACTGATACTAAGCTCATTAGTTCTCCCCTCAGTGTGGGTTTAAAAGGCTCCCAAATCATTGCCAACAGTAGTACCTCTTATTGTATTTTTTGGAACATATAGCAAAATCATCTACAAAATCAAAGACCAATAAGCTACACCTGCCAGGAGAGAATCATTTATATTCCACAAAGTTTGGGTGGTATGAGTATGATTCTGCAATGTAATAGGAGCTTGATCAGAGGTCACTACCAGTTCTATTGTAGAAGTAGAGACAGAATGCAAAAGGCCACCAGATGCCAAGAAATGATCAACCTAGAGAAACGTTGGCGAACTTGGGAGAAATAAGTATAATACCATGTCTGAGGGTGAAAGTGTAGCCATACATCAACCAGCTGCAGGTCTTCTATGTCCAACCTAAGGGACACTGAACCTGCTAAATAGGAAACAATAGTGGCTCCTGATGTATCCAGATACCCATTCAACACCATATTAAAGTCTCCCCCTATAATTAACCGTCCATTCTGAAATTGGGCAATACGGGGGGAAAGGCCAGCACACAATTCCTCCTTGTGCTGATTGGGGCTATAGACTGTGAACACGGATATATCCCTTTCTCCAAGGAGTCCTTTAAACCTCTATTGGTTATCCCGAACCTCCCCCAACTTCTCAAATTTTAATATTTGATTAAACAAAATTGCCACGCCTGCCCTTTTGACTTTGGATGAAGCAAAAATGTGATGTGGAAAATACTTGCAATGCAGACATGGCCACCCCTCCTTCAAGAGGTGAGTCTGTTGAAGTAAACCGATGTAAGCTTTCAATTCCATTAATTTAGCAAGCACACTCTTCCATTTCATAGGGGAATTGAGACCTTGTACATTCAAAGATACAATGTTGAGATCTTCCATTCATAACCCACATACAAAACTCCTCAACCATTGCATCCCAACCATCTGAATTCACATCAGTGGCAAGTGACCCCCAACACCTCTACCGAATGGGACCCCAAATCTCTGAAAAATCCAGAATGTACTGACAAAGCCCCACCTGGAACTAGATAGTGAATCTACCAATGTGTACGTAAACCACTCCAACTACCTCAGATAATACACATGCTTCTTGTGTTTGCAAACAATCATCTTTTGCTTTAACTCTTGTATACCTTGCAAAATTCAAACATAAAACAGCCCTGTTATGGGGACACATTAGGTATCCAACCCAAGTATGAACATGTTCTCCTTATGCTGCTGCATAATAACCTATAACCTTAATTGTATCCCAACCTCACAGAAAACAAAAAAGAAACTAACAGACCAGCACCCAACCCTAACTGCTGCTGCTAAAACGCCAACCCTCATTAAATATGAGGCCTGAAGACCACCATGAAGGCGATCCATAACCATGTGCCCTGCTCAAGTACCCCTTCAGAGTCAACACTTCTCTCCCTCTTAACCATGGACAGTCTGCTACAGTCTTTTCATCTTGCCTTCCGGGAACTCACTGGAACACAATCTGATCACATGTCTGACGGGTCCCTCATGACTGCCACCTGAATATCTGCACGTAGAATCTTGGGCACTTCCACGGCTGCCTGGAGAGAGGTTAACTGATGCTGAACCCCATCAAACGTGAACATGATCCAAAAAGGGTATCCCATCCGTAAGTGCTTTCCTTATGAAGCAGCTACTACGTAAGCGGCATCATTTGCCGACGCTTCTCAATAGTCCCCTGAGCTAGATCGTGGAACATAGACATAGTACTGCCCCCAAAGGAGATGCGCTTCTGCGACTTTATCTTCTGAAAAGTTAGCTCTTTGGCCTTGAATAAATGCACCCTCATAAACACATCCAGAATAAGGTTTTGGCTCTTTTGAAAATTTGCAAATCATCTGTTGTGTACAATCAAGGGTGAGGTCTGCCCTAATCCAAATCCAAAAGTAATTCGGGAATGGTACTCTAATCCAAACATTGGTGTTCTATAAACAAAAGGATGCACCAATTTTAATATATGAAGCTGAGACAGCTATCACAATTCCAACAGAATGTTGGGGTCAAATTGAAGGTCAATTTTGGAGAAAAAAATGTACATCTACCTCAAGCTCTCCCGATAACTGCCATACGATTTGAATTAAAATTGATCTGTATCGGAAATCCATTAAAAAAGAGGAATTAATGCCTTTCGAGTTATTAAAAAATAGAGATAACACCAAAACAGATTGAGTGTTTGATAAATGGAAAATGGAATGTCAAACTTATATTGACACTCTTAATCAATCCAAAGAAACTTTATTATCAAATCCAGATAAGATCAAACTATGTATTAAAAGGCAAGACTGGATAAACGCTCAGGTACATATAAAGTGTCTTTAGACCTTTCTCATGAAACAAGATCTTTGAACCAACTGCCGAGATATTTAGAAAAGTTCCTGAGTCTTAAACATAGAGAGACATTTATGCATCTAAGATTAAACATCTTACCGACTAGAAAGATTCCAGGAATGAGAAAGCAAATCAATGAGGAAGAGCCCACTTGTAGATTAATGGCAAAGTGAAATCCACAAAACGCCTGGTAAAAGAGTGGGAGAGTCTCGCACCTGAAAGGCAGAGATACTTGAGTAAAGTAGTTGCAGATTATAGCTTGTAAGAGTAATTGAGTGGTGGGCATTACTCCTAGTGGGTGAAAAACCCAATATGGTCCTAGCAGTAACAAATGACTTAACAGATATACTAAAATTATAAGTTTCAATAGTGTTCAAAGGCACTCATTGTTGAGTGAGAGTAAGAGGTACCATTTTTGTTTGCTTTGTTTTCTTTGATTTGCCTTATTTCCTTTTGCAATTGAGAGCTACAAGTTATTTTCCAAAAATAGTGGAAGATGAGTAATTTTTAAGAATTGTGTACTCGTGCTGTCATTTGGAGATTTTAAAATGGATTTGTGTATGTATGTATTCTTATGAAAGGTTTGATAAACCAAACATAATAAAATATAAAATAAAAAACGTATTACATAGGACCTCTATGAAAGGTCTTGCACATACTCTTCCAACTCCCGGTTAGCATTGTAACATGTACAAGGGATCCCTGTTACCCTAATGTTATTACTGCATGATTGATTCTTGCTGTCCTCCATCCTTTCTTCCAAGGATGAGCTTTGCAATTCGAACGCAGTCACTCTTTGGGTGAGTTGTAAATAGTTATTCTCTTGCTCACAAAAGGAATTCTCCAAGTCCACAAATGATGTTCAGCATGGTGCACAATCTGGGACAATGCACAAAAGGAGCCTTTAAGTTCCTGGAGTGTAGCTGCTATATCTTTTGGGATGGACTGTAACAAACGGGCAATGTCCCCCTTAGTAGCTGCTTGTGTATCAGACTCCACTACCTGCAGAGGGCTAGATGTCATGGCGTGCAATGGTCTTGCTGTCTGGAGCATGTCCCTAATTGAGCAAGTAGATTTGTCCTTTGGTTTCTGTGACTTCCTGTGGAACAAACTACCACAACTTGTTCCTCAAGGACCGTGCTGCTTCAAATGGAGAACTCACATGGCTCGCTGTCACAGTGGAGATAGGATGTGATACTGTCAAGATCCGGAACTTGCCCATCTGTTGAAGCTGATGAGCCCCACAGTTCCCCATGACTTTTCTGCGCCCCACTGAACAAATTCACGATGGAGTTCAGGCTAGCAAGAAAGGGAAAGGGGAAGTGGAGAAAATAACAAACAACACAGGAGCTCTTCTGACTTCTTAGCTCTGCACCCTGTACAGCAATCAATTGTTAAAACACAGAATACTCTGAATCAAAAATTACTTATTCTGACTTTTCTACCAATTACCTGTGAAACCTCTGACTCCAGCTACAAGGTTCAATAGATTGTATCTTTAAAGTTTATTTATAAGGAAATCAACTTGCATTTCTCTGACTTTTAATTCCTTATCATAATGTTCATCCAACTTGTAAATATACTTTTCATGTAGACCAAGTTGATGAGTTTGTTCTAAAAACTGTTAACTGCCCCCATGAAGACTTCAACTGCAAGAACTTGAAGAATGCATTGTTCCTTTATATCACAAATGTTCTTTTGCTAGAAAAAATAACCTTAAAACCATTTACTGAGTTGTATTTCATCAAATGAATTTTCCTTTATGTTTAACCCCTTGTTTTCATTGCTTGTAATAGTTTATCTTTTCTAAATGGCTGGCATATAAATTTACTGCGAGCGTTCCCGCTTCCCTTCAGCTGAAGGATTAACTACGGGAAGATTGCTGAAAAGGTAAATGACTCTTAGCTTATAAATAGTCTCTCCTTCTATGCAAGAACTCTGGCCTCTTACTGTGGAGGCCTCAATACGAGCATTGTATGCCTCAGAGAGATGCTTGCACGTGCAACTCCGAGTGACAGTTTCAAAAGCAGTGTGCTTGCATGCCATACCTACCTATGCACTTGAAACAGAGATGCCAACTCCTGAAACACTGCGAACGAGCGCAGTTAGCTTGAATGATTAAACACATGTTTTGCTTGCCTTTAACTATATGGAGGTTGAACTTCCCAATGTAATAAACAATCAAATTGATAAACAGATTTCATACTATTTCCGGTTTCAGAAAATGAAGAATTCATAAACCAAGATGTAACTTGTAAGCATCAACTAGTTCATAGAAGTGCATGTAAATGTTAATTCTCTCTAAATCACAGTGCTCCCACCAGTGTTTAGTTCTCCTGCTCTCACGCTCTCCAACCAACTTTAACTTCTAGTAGTCCTTGAAACTCTGGATTACGCCTCTTGACCGTAGATCACATAAACAGGGCACATCTTCTAAAAATAAATCGATAAAAGGAGTTGAAAATGGTGACAGCTTGCAACCTGCTCTCAAGATTCTTTTTTGGTACTACTCCTGTATCAATCCCCCATCTTGCTCTGAGCCAGTTCCCAATCCTCCATTTTGTGAAGGTTAGACAACAGATCTCTGCACTGAATCATTAAGGAAATCCGGGTTTGCACCAAGAACTCATTTACCCCACTTCCTTGTCTGAAAATGCTATCACCCCACCCTACGTCAGCTACAAGCCTTTTCTTGCCCCTGACATTTTCCACAAACCCAGCACATCCCAGCCTAATTGGGGCGCCAAGCCAACCACAAGGGCTTCACAGATATTGCGCCCACAGATGCTACCAACCTTCTTGTGGGTCCATAGGGATCACAGGGCACTCCCCAGCATCCGTTGTCATTTCTCCCACTATTGAGGTGTCTCAAATGTAGGTGTTGTGGCATTTACTGTTGTTCCCCCATTTTAGGCATTTCTCCCTCTGTTCAGGTATCCCAAATCTAGGTGTTACTGCATGTACTGTTGTGACCACATTGTAGGTGTTTCTCCTGTTCATCTGTCCCAAATCTATGTGTTACTGCATTTACTGGCGTGCCCCCAATTTAGGTGTTTCTCCCTCTATTCAGGTATCCCAAATCTAGGTGTTACTGTATTTAGGCAATCTCCATTTAAATCCTGCCACTCTTGTGACAGTACTAATGTCACGACTCGCTCCCTTCGCTCCCGTTCCCACCACTTGGGGGCTTGATTTGGGGTTTATTCCCTACTGGACTTTTCCTTCGAACATTATGCTACAGTGCAGTGATGAAGTGGGAGCGCTAAATCCCTATTTTCCAGGCTACTTCCCTTCCGGATCCATTCCAGGTTTTTGGCAGCCAGCATGCTTCTTTAACCAAATGACTATGCTTCCCAGAATGCCTGGCCCACTGCTCCACCTCCACCCTTGCAGGACAAGGTTGGGTGGAGGATAGGTAACAGCTGTGGCTGCAGGTGCAGCAATCAGCACACCCGAGGCGTGTGCTCGTTAAGCAGCTTTAAAAGCCTCAGTCTTACTTCAGTCCAGCGCTGGTCATCGTTTGCAGTGTTCCTGTTCTTGACTAGTCCCTGGTTCCTGGTTCCTTGCCTTTGTACCTACTTCCTTGTTCCTGTTTTCTTGTTTCCTCCGCCCGGAATTTCGGATTCATGCGCTAATTGATTTCTGCTCCCTTGATTTCCCTTTTTGTCTTCCCCTGTTTGCAAGCAGCAATCCTCAGTGCTTTCCCCTTTTAGATGCAGCCCAGTTTGTCTGTGTTCTATATTTCTTTGACTCTGTCCTTTGCTGCTGTTACCCATTTGCCTTAGCCTTCCTCTTAGTTTAGTTTCCTGTCTTTTCCTTGGAGGGGTAGGGAGACGTTTGCATAGGTTATTTCGTTTTTTCCCTGCTCCTGATCCTTACTTTCTAGAGGATCCATTCCATGTTTTCCATTGCACATCTGCATCCATTTCCCATTTGATCATTAGGTGTGGTGTGTGGTGGTAGCTAGCTCCTGTGTGAATGCTTATGTTTTCCCCACTAATTTGTAATCCCTATTCCTACTTAGGTATTTAGTTTTCTGCAGCGGATCACGCTCCGCTGCCTTCCAGTCTCCGCCCTTGCCCTGCCGGGCTCTCCACATTGCAGCGGATCTCGCTCTGCTGCCTTCCAGTCTCCGCCCTTGTCCTGCCGGGCTCTCCACATTGCAGCGGATCTCGCTCTGCTGCCTTCCAGCCTCCGCCCTTTCCCTGCGGGCTCTCCACATAGCAGCGGATCTCGCTCTGCTGATTCCCAGCCTCAGCCCTTGTCCTCTGGGCTCCCTGCCCGGCAGCCTGCCTCATTCCGGCTGCCTTCAGCCCTTGTCCTCTGGACCTCCCTACTTCTCCCATTGCTGTTATAGCCTTTCTGGGTCCCAGATTCATCAACAGGATTCGTGGGCTAGCTGACATTCAAGAGGTGTATCTCGTCCTCGTGAGTACAGTTCCTAAGTTCCCTTATGTAATACCATCAAGAGTGTTAGTACACAGATCCTGTCATTGCTGGCCCTCCATGTGGGTTTAGCGCTGTCAGTACCTGTAACAGCAATTGGGGGTAAGGTGCTTGCCGACTTTCCTCGCGGTCAGGTGCTTACCCCACATCCCTTTTCATATATTGGTTTTGATGTCACACTCTATTTTGCACTCCTGGGTTCTAGCATACCTGAGTCGTTGTTCCTGGGTGCACATTTCCCTTGCCATATTCGCTGCCTTAGTACTCGCCTGACTAATCCTGACAGTATGACCAGCCCAAAATTCCCATTGAATATGGCAAGTTTAAGAAAGAAAGGCAGCAAGGCCTCTAACAAGTTTGTACAGAAAGCTTCCCCTACATTTACCTGTGACAATCAAATCACTAGTCCTGACTCCAATGAACTCCTTGTCACGAATGGGCATTTACGTGCAAAGTATTTTTCCCATAGGATGGCACATCCTACATGGCCTGCTCCTAGTTCTATCTTTGGTTTTGATCCCGATTCTATGTCAGCACAAGCCTTAGCCGCAGAAAACAACACACTGTTAGACTTATTATACGAGAGTACCTCTGTTGTTGAACCCCATGATTCCAGTTGTGCTTCACCTCAGATAGAACAGTTTCATGATACCAACATAAATAATGGAGGGATTTCTTGCATAACTTCTGTTTTCTACCCTCAGTCTAACGCATACTCTGTTGCACAGGTACAGACTGTAGTCCCTAATGCCAAGAGGTCTAAAGTCAATAGTTTGTTTAAGGGAAACACAGACCAAGTTGGAAAGATAAACTATAAATCACAGAACCTGCAAGCAGTAGAGGACAATGTACAATCGATGCATATTCAGATTGCTAGTGCAGGATCCAGTCCTGATGCCACTATGCTTCCCCCTGTGCCTACTGATAGTGATGTACAGTTAATGCAGGGCATGCTAAGAGCTAAACTTGAGGAGTTAAGACAAAAACTCATTTCTGCACAAGAGGAAAATAAAACCTTACACTCTTTACTGAATACACCTCAGACTTTATCTGTTGATGTGGAGGAAGTGAACACTGTTCAGCCCCTGAGTGTAGAAACTTTGGTAAACCATGATATTTGTCGATATGTTAGATCTATTGGGAGTGAAGGTCTTTCGTCTAGCACAGCGCTTAATCTAGGCACAGGTTCTAACAATTGTTCTGCTGTTTATCAGGGATTGCAGTTAGCCAAAGAGTTACAAGCCACTCCTTTACCAAAAATACCCTGTGTAGCAGTTTGTCATAATTCTGAGCTAGCACACATACAAGCTTCTGATTTCCAAACACAATCCACAATGGTGGCATACACAGATTCAGTAACTACCCTAGGCTTAGGCCCTGCTCTTGATACAGCTGCTGAGACTGAAGTAGATGTTAAAGCTGATGTGGAAAACAATGTTACCTCTGGGTTCACTCTTCCTTCTGCCACTTCTGATCAATACGAACAGTCAGAGACAGTACAGATTTCATGTTCTGATGGACTCATTCCACAGTATACTGAACCAAAGAACCGTCAGGCGGTTCCTGAACTGTTGATTGATAATCTGCCTCTTTCAGAAGCTAAAACAGAGGAATGGACAATAGACGAAATCCTGATTAACAGAGACTTTACTATGGTGATTCCACTGATTGATTTGGACTTCTACAAAGAAAAAGACTCTGTGTCACCCACTAAAGAAAGGGACTGCAAGGGTACAGCTCAGTCTTTGGTTACTGGTGCCAAGGAGTCTACTGCCCTAAAGGTGCCCTTCATTCCTGAGCCACCGATGGGTCTGTCAACTTCTGAGACTTCTGTCTGTCCTCCTACAACCATTGACTCTTCTATGATTCAATCCACAGCCCTGCCGTCATCTTTGGCACACCTGTCTTCAACCAATGAACCGCTGCCATGTCTGCCATCTACTCAAGAGCCAGTCCCAAAGACCTGGACATGTTTGTATCCAGCAACCGAGATTGCTCCAGCTTGCATGCCTTCAGCCTCAAGGTTTCCCCTGACCTGCCTGTCTTCAGCTACAGTGACTCATCCTGCAGATCATCCTTCAGCTTTAGAGCCTCCGGTAGTCCATCAAAAGAGCATGTCTTCAGTCCCGGAGTATACTGAGAATTTGCCTTCAGTTCATGAGACACCTGTATCCTGCATAGCCTCGCTGCCATTATCAGAGGTATACCTGTCTACACCAAAAGATTCGGCTGTGTTTTCTTCTGCTCCAGCGATTCCTCCTGAATCCCAACCATTTACAGTCGATGAACGTCTAGCCTGCCTTTCTTTTGCTTCAGGAGGAGCACCAGAATGTCTGCCTTTTCCACAAGACGATTCTTCCAACTGCTTCATTTTAGCATCAGTGCCTCCTAAAGATGCAGCATCAGAGTTTGAGACTTTTGCCAGCTCCCGCTTCAGAGTCATCAAGCTGGACCAAGTGGTGAGTCAGAACCACTCACTTGGGTGTGCACAAGGGGTGGTGCAGACCGGCAAATTACCTACAGGACTTGTGCAACAGAATTCCGCCAAGAAGCACCAGTCGGGTGCTAGTAGCCAAAGGAAGGGAATGACTGCTGCAGTTCAAGATGTGTCTGTTATTGCTCCTTCTGCGAGTCTGCCTGAAATACCAAGTACTGCGTCTATCACTCCTATCAGGATGCCAAACATCCCTGCTGTGGTATCCCACGTGAAACAAGGTGGCTACACGACTGTCACCAGGAGTACTAGCCTTGTACAACCCATTGGACTTTCAGGTCTCCAAGGCGTAGAACATGTGCAGTCAAACCTAAGTCACTTTCAACCAAAAGCCTTTTCCCAGATGGATGACAGAAGGAAATCTGAACCTCTACCTCAGCCACCACCTTCTCTAATGGCTGAGCATAAACCTTTCCTGAAGCCAGCATTTTCCTCACCTCCCGCATGTCCACTCTCGGCAGAAAGGCTAACAGAACTTCTACCATTGCCTAAGGCATGTTGCACCAGCCTGCCTCTCTCCTCAAAGACTTATAAGGGTCCGCTCCCAGTGACTGAGCTTCCTGGACCTTCCAACTCTGCTTCTGGTCCTGCAAGTCCTTCATACCTTTCTTCGAACCATGTGTCTCTTCCTCATCAGAAACCACTGTTTCCAGCAGTACCACCTCCAAAGACAAAGCACTCCTATCATGGAAGTCCATCTGCCTTTGTCCACAGACCACCATTTCCATCAGTGCCACCTCCAAAGAAAGAGCGCTTCCATCATGGAAAGAAGACGGCCGTAGGAGGGGGCATACTGTCACGACTCGCTCCCTTCGCTCCCGTTCCCACCACTTGGGGGCTTGATTTGGGGTTTATTCCCTACTGGACTTTTCCTTCGAACATTATGCTACAGTGCAGTGATGAAGTGGGAGCGCTAAATCCCTATTTTCCAGGCTACTTCCCTTCCGGATCCATTCCAGGTTTTTGGCAGCCAGCATGCTTCTTTAACCAAATGACTATGCTTCCCAGAATGCCTGGCCCACTGCTCCACCTCCACCCTTGCAGGACAAGGTTGGGTGGAGGATAGGTAACAGCTGTGGCTGCAGGTGCAGCAATCAGCACACCCGAGGCGTGTGCTCGTTAAGCAGCTTTAAAAGCCTCAGTCTTACTTCAGTCCAGCGCTGGTCATCGTTTGCAGTGTTCCTGTTTTTGACTAGTCCCTGGTTCCTGGTTCCTTGCCTTTGTACCTACTTCCTTGTTCCTGTTTTCTTGTTTCCTCCGCCCTGAATTTCGGATTCATGCGCTAATTGATTTCTGCTCCCTTGATTTCCCTTTTTGTCTTCCCCTGTTTGCAAGCAGCAATCCTCAGTGCTTTCCCCTTTTAGATGCAGCCCAGTTTGTCTGTGTTCTATATTTCTTTGACTCTGTCCTTTGCTGCTGTTACCCATTTGCCTTAGCCTTCCTCTTAGTTTAGTTTCCTGTCTTTTCCTTGGAGGGGTAGGGAGAAGTTTGCATAGGTTATTTCGTTTTTTCCCTGCTCCTGATCCTTACTTTCTAGAGGATCCATTCCATGTTTTCCATTGCACATCTGCATCCATTTCCCATTTGATCATTAGGTGTGGTGTGTGGTGGTAGCTAGCTCCTGTGTGAATGCTTATGTTTTCCCCACTAATTTGTAATCCCTATTCCTACTTAGGTATTTAGTTTTCTGCAGCGGATCACGCTCTGCTGCCTTCCAGTCTCCGCCCTTGCCCTGCCGGGCTCTCCACATTGCAGCGGATCTCGCTCTGCTGCCTTCCAGTCTCCGCCCTTGTCCTGCCGGGCTCTCCACATTGCAGCGGATCTCGCTCTGCTGCCTTCCAGCCTCCGCCCTTGCCCTGCGGGCTCTCCACATAGCAGCGGATCTCGCTCTGCTGATTCCCAGCCTCAGCCCTTGTCCTCTGGGCTCCCTGCCCGGCAGCCTGCCTCATTCCGGCTGCCTTCAGCCCTTGTCCTCTGGACCTCCCTACTTCTCCCATTGCTGTTATAGCCTTTCTGGGTCCCAGATTCATCAACAGGATTCGTGGGCTAGCTGACATTCAAGAGGTGTATCTCGTCCTCGTGAGTACAGTTCCTAAGTTCCCTTATGTAATACCATCAAGAGTGTTAGTACACAGATCCTGTCATTGCTGGCCCTCCACGTGGGTTTAGCGCTGTCAGTACCTGTAACAGCAATTGGGGGTAAGGTGCTTGCCGACTTTCCTCGCGGTCAGGTGCTTACCCCACATCCCTTTTCATATATTGGTTTTGATGTCACACTCTATTTTGCACTCCTGGGTTCTAGCATACCTGAGTCGTTGTTCCTGGGTGCACATTTCCCTTGCCATATTCGCTGCCTTAGTACTCGCCTGACTAATCCTGACAACTAAACAATCTAGTTGTCTATACCCACTACTGTTTTTTCAATTTGAGCGCTCTCTCCCAATAGCCAACTGTCTCAGTTTTGGCAGTTTTGTGCCTGCTGCTGTTGTCCCAATTTGATATACTAGCTGTTGTCTGTGCAATCTAGCTATTGCTCATCTCAGATTTGGGCATTCTCCCCCAATAGCCAGGTATCCCAAAGCCAGCAAATTAAAGTTGCCGCTGCTTTCTTAACTTTTGGCTGCTTATACTTACTGCTGCTGTCTCATATTTGGGCACTTTCCCAATAGCCAGGTATCTCAACTCAAACAGTTATACTTACTATTTTTGTGTCTGATTTAGCTGTTTATACAAGCTGCTGTTGTCTGAAATCTGGGCACCTTAATGCCCTAATCAGGCTCTCTGAAATCTGCCATTTCCATCTAAGGTAGTTTCTCAACCTCAGACACTCCCAGCTGCCCACAAAGCTGCCCACCTTCGAGCCAGATCCTAACACGTCCATGGCGATCAGCACACACTTGAGTTGGACACACCGATAACCCAGATCACCACCTCTCACACCATTTTCCCGTCCACCAGTACTGCACTCACCCTGATTCACTCACACACCTCTCACCATACACCTTTCTACTCACATTCAAGAGGAGCTCTCAGGCATTCCGAAATACACAAAACCCACCCTACACCCATCACTGTTGCGCCCTCTTTCTTGAAAGGAGTACCACACTCACCCAGAATTACTAAGGCACACACTGCCTCCTACCACACACCTCCCTAATTACATACACAAGGAGATTTCCAACATTCCAGAATACACTCCATCTGCCATACATCCTTCACCATTGCACCCTCATTCATGAACCCACCTTACACCCGCAAAACCTTTTTACCTCTGACCCTTCCATTCAAACTCTATACACATACTGATTCAACGCCACCACCACGATCCACACACCCTGCAACTCTCCGACCAGAGGAGCTCTCTGGCCCAGCATGATTCATCCGCTGCCTGCGCCCCTCCCACCTACCTTTGCTGACCCTCTACTCATTTCCAATCCTTCTCTTCTGCCCACCTTACCAGAGGGGCACTCTGGCATGCCCAGAAACAAATTAACCCTGCACAGTTCTCAGCAACCCTAGTTCACTGCCTCCCAGTCTCCCATCTCCCCACCCTACTTTCCCAGGCCGAAGTACCATTCCCACCCACAGCTTCCCACCACCCGACATCCAACTCTCAGATCAGAGGAGCAGCCTGGTGCTCCAAAAAACATTGCCCCACTGCCTGCTCAACCCTTGTATCTACCTTCAGGAGAACACCCTGCACCTTACTGGCCCCGCCCGTACCCCTCGCACCCACAGCAAGTACCTCAGGGCCCACCACTTGTCACACTCAATCTGTCTTTCATATGAAGAGAGCCCTCCTCAGCACAATCGCCCAACCCTCCATCCACACACCCTCCCTCACATACACTTATGATCCAGCTCACACCCTCTCCAAATCCACCTCATAGGAATCCAGGGTGCTGCGACAGCCAACACCCAACCTCACCCCTCCCTAGCACTACCCTCACTGTGAACTCCGGCGCTACTTCCACCTCCCTCGCTCTGACCACACGTCCCTCGACAAGCATTGCCCACCGACCTCCCATCCTCTCCAACAAACTGACCACTACCAGAAGACCACCCCTGGCCACCCTCTTCCCTTCTCTGAGCCTGGCACATCTTGCCCTTTCCTGAACCATCAAATCCCACTTCTTCCCCTGGAATTCCCCAACCTCTTGCACACTCCTTCACACCAAAATGTGCAAAACTCAGGGGAAGAGGTTGTTGCTCATCCTCAACTCTACATGCCTTGCAAGCCCTGTATCACTCAACCCACCTCACCTTTTCTAGCTCCACTACCATGTCCCCTCTGTCACCCTTACCTCCCACCTCCCTCCATGAACACAGCCTCTCCTTCAACCCACATCATCTCCCCCTCTCCTATCGCTGTGCACCAATCGGTAACAGCACCAAGCCCGACACCTCCCAATGACCCAACTCCTCTCAAAACCCTGCCTCAATCCTCTGAGCCCCCTCTGAGCCCCCGCTACCAACCGAACGGCCCATTACACACCACTACTCTGCCACAGTCCTGAGACTGCCCACCCTCTGTTCCTGGTACCGAACCACCCGTAACCTTCTACAACAATATTCCTCCCCTGACCACCTCTGTCCGTCCAATTACAATGTCCAACCCAATCGATCTTTTCCCTGCTACCACCACCAACCTACAGGCAACTTCGACCATCCCAGCCATGCCACCCCAGGACACCTGGAAAAACTCCCCCCCACTACTTCCCACAAAGTCACCTGCCTCCTTTTCAATGCCCGTTCCGTGGCCAAAACAGACACAGCATCGATGATCTTCTAACCTCAAAGAAACCCCAATCTTATCTTCCTCATGGAAACCTGGTTCTCAAACAACCTCAAGCCTATTGCTCATGAAGCATTCCCACCCTACTACTACTCATCACCCACAACCGACTTTCTAGAGAACGCAAATTAGCCATCCTCCATGAACCACACATCCCTATCACCTCAACTGGAACACAACCCAGCAGAGCTAACTGTGAATCCTTTCTAGTCAAACTCTCTCTTGCCTCCTCTCTCACACAGCTTCCTACTCCTCTACAGGCTCCTGGATATGACAGGCACTTTGTCAACAGCCTATGTGACTCACTAGCGGCCACTTTAGACAAACATCTTGCACGTACCCTACTGGGGACTCCAATATCTGGTTCGACGTGCCCAACAACTCCATGATTCTACCCCTAGTCAACAGCCTAGAGGCACTCAACCTCATCCAGTATATCACAGGACCCACCCACACTGCTGGCCCCACCCTCAATGACATTCTCAGCTCTTCTGATCTTATCTTTATGTCTGGCTAAATGACTCACTCATCACCCTAAAGTCTTCCAAGTCAATCGCTCCTGCAAAAGACCCCAAATGGTTCACCCCCACCTGAAGACTCTAGAAATGCATTACCGCTCCCTTGTGCGCAAATAATGGCGAGCCTCCAGAACCCAACAAAGCAAATCAGTATTCGCCCACCACCAAAACTATAAATCAGAGAGCCAAAGGCCAACAAAAAGTCTATTATCATAAAAGGATCCTGAACTGCCAAAGCGGTAGCAAAGTGCTCCACAGGATCATCATAGAATTCCTGAACCCATTCTGCACTGCATCCCTCACAAATGCTCTGCAACTGCCTCTATGAACATTTCCACAAAACAGGACGGCCACCCTCACCGCCAGACTCTCACACCTGTCCGCCCGCCCAACACCAGCTCTTCAAGAATCAACCCTCCTCCATGCTGAGAACCCTTTGTTCTGCTCTTTGAACCTTATCTCGAGTACGGAGTTCATCAAAGTACTATCTGACAGCGGACCCTCTGGCTCCCCCTCGACCCTTGTCCCACCTCTCTCCTCAAAGAAATCATCACCTCTACTTATGCAGAAGAGCTGGCGAGGTCCATTCTTAGTGACTCCCTCACCAGAGGCAACTTCCCAGAACCCCTCAAAACCACACATGTAGAACTTCTTCTCAAAAAAGCACCCTTCGACCCTCTCCTACCAATCAACTACAGGCCCATTTCCAACACCTGATTCTTGACAAAGCTCATTGAGCACACTGCCTACTCACAGCCGAATGGTTTTGTGGAATCAAACAATATCCTAGACCCTGTGCAATCAGGCTTCCATCCGTGCCACAGAACAGAAATGACTATCTGGGATGACCTCAAAGTCACAGCAGACTCAAAAAAAATGTCAGAAATGTTTCTTCTTGACCTTGCTGCAGCGTTTTGACACCATTAACCACATGGTCCTCATTGACAGACTGAACTCCCTAGGAATGCGAGATTCTACACTCACCTTGATCGGCTTGTTCCTCACTAACAGACAGCAAATCACTCTTCTCTCCCCTTTCCTCGCCACCGCATGCCCGGCGAACACCGGAGTACCCCAAGGCACCTGCCTCTCACCCCTTCTCTTCAACCCTTACATGAACTCTCTGGCCAGGATCATACGCTCACACAACCTCACCTTAAAAGGAAATCTTGGACTGTGAGCTATGTCACCAGGCACCCAATAAGCATTGATTCCCTGCTCCTGATTCCAAGGATAATTGGTTGGAGGCCTGTCTCCAGACAAAGAAGGTTGCTCCTGTGATTACTAAAGATTCTGCACCAAAGATCGTGTTCCAAAATTGATCTGAGGAGCAGGAAGTAAATTGGCAATACGCCTTTGTGTAGACCAGATTGAGCGCAACACATTGTGTTCAAATGTGGCGTGTTGTTTCTACCTGCTTAGCACATAATCTATAGCGGCATTCAGCCCATGGTAATTCTATCCATGCCCCTGTATTCTCTAATACTGGCAATATTTGGAGACGTAATGCCAGGATAAATCTAATCAATGCCGGCTCATGCAACTTTGTCAAACATGTTTTAGGGCGATCTATATTGAACGCCTGTTGTGAACAGGGCTGATATCTATGCATTACACTAAAGTGATTCAGTGCTTGGATTATGTCACTGTGTCTGTTATTTGTCTCTAACTTTGCAAGAGTAAAAACAAGCCAAGGAGCCGGGCTACTATGTATACCTACTTCGCTAAAATGACAATTTACTAGAAACTCCAGGTCCCTAAACCATCTACTTATATTGGCCCTGATTATGTGCATAGTTGTTTGGCTCAGTAGAGACTCTTCTCCAGTACACTCATAATATATTTTGACCCAGAATTTGCATGTCGCTTAGGGGCGGCACTCCCAGTTCAAGTCTGATTGCCTCTACCGATACCTTTCTTGGTAATCCAAGTAGAGAACATAGAATTTTTTCCTTTTAACCTAGGGAGCCAGGCAGTAGCTCTAGCTGGTAAAATGTCTAAAGCATGTAGAACACAGAGAATTTTCGCAGTCCTATATGCCAGTAACTTTGCCTCCAATGAACACCCACCATGGGGGTCTATTATTCTAATTGCCGCCCATTTGTACCAGGCTTTGTGCATTACCCTCTCCTCCAGGTAAGAATGTACAGGGCTTCACCTAATGCTCACTCCTACGTATCTATATTCCTGTACCTGATCCAGTTTAACTCCTCCTAAGTTTCGTAAAAAGGAGGAGAACCATAAGCCTCCTTGCCACACGGATGATTTTTGATTTGTCTGCATTAGGAATTAACCCATGCTCCTTGGCAAACAGATGTAAAGCATCCAGGGATCATTGTAATCCCATTGGTGAACAGTTCAGGATTACGGTGTCCTCCGCATATGTCAGACAAGTGGTGTCTATCCCGCCATAAAGTCGGATGGTTCTTCAACCCCTTCAGGATCTTGGATAATTCCATTGTATAAAGATTATACAGGATGGGAGCAAGGGGGCAGCCCTGTTTCAACCCACGATTAGTTATGAATTCATCTGACAGCTCTCCCTCATGGGACAGTCAGAATAGAGCTCTTCCAGGATCAAGGGATGGTCCCTGTTTCACAAATCAGCGAATACAAGTCGTGCAACCGGGTAGCCCAAAGTTGCAGGTCACCCTTTAATACCATGTTACACAACCCATCTGGGCCGGTGGCTCTGGAGGCCTTAGATCTAACTATGCAGGCCACAGATCCCCTCCCACTAAATCAAACTCACCAATGTATCACTCATCGGCCTGGGTTCTTCTACGACACGTTCCTCCTCCTCCCACCAGTACTCATTCTTTATGAGCTGACCCCATTGTTCTACTGATATTCCCACAATCTCCCCTGCCCAGTACGTGCAGATTTAGCGCCAACCCTTTTTTGTGTCATGGGTCTTTGAGTTTCGTGCCGTTCCTCCAGAAGGTTCAAATCTGCATGGTTAGGGATGCAGAGTTGGTTTGCTGCGTTTTGAGCGAGCAGCATCGTACAATGCCGTTCACCCACACATAAAGATAATCGGTTTACTCAAACAAATTGAACACACACCTTTGTGATCAAAATTGGACACTGTTTATATGTCCTGATGAGGGTGTTGGTTGAAATATTTCATCAGCAACCAGCCCAGAAACTCGAGTTGACACAAATATCATTCTAGTTTCTCCTTTTAGGATTTGGACTGTTTTTTGGTCTATATAAATGTATCTGGTGAATTGTACATGTTCAGAACAATTTGAGAATATGTACCAATATGATATTAACTCATTGATGTATGGTTAGATGATAAATATGTATGTGTTTTAAAGGTCTAATAGATAGTCCTTATGTGATTTTGATTTTTTGATTTGATTTATTTATATCGTGCACCTTACGAAATTAATCGTGTCTGGGCGCTGATGTCAAAAACAAAAATGCAACAAGGCTTCTTCAAAGCTATAGTCAGGCAGAAACAACCATAGACAATTCAACAGTTATACCAGATAATACTCTCTCAGCAGAACAGATAGGTGTTTACGGCTTTACGGAATGGCGTGAGGGTTTATATTTCTCGGATAGTTCTCGGGAGGTTGTTCCAGAGTCTTGGTCCGTAAACACTAAATCTTCTGTCCCCTTTACTTACACATCTAGACCGTGGTACTTTCAATAAATTCTTGTCACTAGATCGTAAATGACAAGCTGGGATGTAGGACAGGATTTTATCTGACAGATAACTTGGAGCTAACTGGTTCATACATTTGAACATGATACAGAGGATCTTAAACTCAATGCGCTCTTACACTACCAGCCAATGTAGGAATACCCGTAGGTTGGAGATGAGAGATGATTTTGTTGCTCTAAACACCAGTCTGACTGCTGCGTTTTACGCTAGTTGCAGTCTGTGTAGCTGGAATCCTGGGATTCATGTCAACAGTGCATTTCCTTAATCCAATCTTGAATTGGTAAGAGTCCCTGTAACTGTTGCTCAGTCCTTTTCTGCTATAAACGGCAGGATCTGTCTGAGCGTTCGTAGGGTGTGGAACACAGACTGTACCTTAGCGCTAACCTTTGCTCCACATCCCATGTTTTCCTCCCAGATACATCCCAGATTCTTTATTTTCTGGGAGAACTCCTATTGCCAGCCCAGAAAACATGCTGATAATGTATGCATATTCTTCTGCAACTGATATTTTGAACCAAATAACGCAACCTCTGTTTTGCTAGCATTTAGCAGCAACTGATTGGAACACATCGCTTGTACCTCCTTTAGGCACTGTTCCACCTGCTCAAAAGTCTCCTCTGATCTCTCTACTCTCAGGAACACCTGAGTGTCATCTGCATAAGAATGGAATTTTGGCTGATGTTTCCTAGTATATCAATAAGGGGTTTAATATATAGATTAAAAAGGAGTGGGGAAAGTGAAGAACCCTGGGGAACCCCACACAACTTCAGGAAAGAGTCTGGCAGAAAATCCCCCAACTGAACTCTCTGTTCCCTTCCAGTTAGAAATTACTCAAACCATTTTTTAGCCTGTTCCGAGACCCTTCCAACCTCCCCGAGCCATCTCAACCTGATCTTATTGTCCACCATGTCAAATGCTGCAGACAGGTCCAACATGATCAACAATGACATGTCCCCTGATCTGCCATCTCCAAAAGATTGTCCCAAACTGTCAATATGGCCGTCTCTGTCCCAAATCCTGTTCAAATACCTGATTGGAGAGGGTCCAATAATCTCTCATGTTCCACGTAGTCCTGTAACTGGGACGTGACTATTTTTTCCAGGATCTTTGCTGGCCATGGTAATCCTGCCACTGGTCTATAATTCTTCAAAATCTTGGGATCTAAATTTGCTTTTTTTTTAGCAATGGGGAGATCAATGCATTCTTCAGGTTGGCTGGAACTATACCTGTGGAAAGGAATTAATTCACAAAGTCTGTCACAGATGGGGCAATATCTGTAGCTACCTGCTTAGCTACCAGTGAGGTTAATAAGTAAGTAGCACACTGTCTCTTCTGTGACTTCCGGAAAGTTAAAAGGCTTATACGTCAGAGGGCTCTCTAAATTAGCAGCCTTAGTCTCTAAATTAGCAGCCTTAGTCTCGACCAGCAAGGTGAAACTAAGGTTTAGAAGAGCATATTTTGCACAGTATGATTGTTTGGTTTTGAATGTGGATGGGTATGATTGAGGTTTATGAATAGGTATGGGTAATTACAATATGGTGTGTTTTTTTGATGATATATAATGGAATTGCATTAATGGATTAACTGATTTTTTATTACAAATTGTAGTAAGAATTTTAAAGATTGTGTATCAATGATTGTTAGTTTGTGCATACTGTCTCTATATTTATGAATATGATGATATCTGAAAGAGAAAAAAGAAAATATGAATAAAATAAGAAAACATTGATTCCATAATACATGTTTCATGAGTTTTAAAATGAATCTCTCTATAGGGGATTGGTGTGTGAACAATTAACACGCAATAATGAATGCAAAGAAAGTCTGTACATGTCCTTTGACAATTGTCATTTTTGTGATGTTTATGGGTCTTGATGAATGCATTTATGAATTTCCAGCAAGCATTCTTCTGAGAATATCTATACCCCTTTAGCCTGTTCTTAAAGCTTGCTTTCGCCACTTTAATTTTTCTAACCTATGCATTAAGATCTCTTTTCATTTTGGCTCTGCCTGCGTCATAATTGACACCTGGTTTAGTGCGATGGTTACTACTCAATAGATGCCTGATCTCCCTAGCACGCCAAACTGCCAATAACTCCCCCACTTCTCCCTTACAGTGGCTCAACAATTCCATTTGCACATATCCTCCCCTTCCCAGGCTTGTATTCCATTTTGGAATTGTGGACATCGTCCACTTTAATCTATTCCCCAGTATGTAATTTCCCAGATTGTCATTCAGGAATGTCTTAGACTTCTTAGAAGGTCTCAGGCATTGTACAATCAACATAGTGTGGAAGTGGGAAGTCAATGCCACTGTTTCCAACTCTGGCTTATATCCAGCTATGACTGGATCTGTGAAGGCAAAATCAATACAGCTACCAAAATGACCATTGTTCCATGTCATCTGGTCTTTCCCTTATTCCACAATTTGGAGAGAGAGTTCAAATTCCACCAACGTCCTCCTCCAAGCCCTCAACCAACTCCCCCTTTCCCTTTCTCTTAATCCTCGCCATGTTTTTGTTGAGTTTGCAGGCAGTCCACCTGCCATAATGATCTTGCCCCTGGGAAACTGGCATTGCCTTTCTCTAAAAGATTCCACCACTACTTCTATCAATCCCACGGTCAGGTCACCCCCAGGGGGTCGTACAGAGTTGCTAACAATGTTGTCAGTGATCCTCCCGATAAGTTCTTTATCCTGACAGCCAGAAAATTACTATGTGACTTTTCTGAAAGGTGTTCACATGCTCTGCAAGCCACTTTTACTCTAATGCATAGACCACTCTCTGGCCCGGAAGCCTGTTGAAATAACATTGTATACCCACTGAGCTCAAAAGATGGATTGAGACATTTTTCCTGCATACAGAAACATTGAGCCCTAGTTAAGACAATTAGCCATGCTGGGTTATTTAGAAAAGAGCAACAGCTCCTGCTATTCCAAGCCAGCAAACTAAAAGGTTCCTGGTTCCCTCTCAGAACCGGTCAACGTGGCCTCCGAGACACCTGTTGCCATTGTCCCTCTTGGCACAATGGGGCCTGTTTACCTTCTTTCGTATATGGGCCTTACTGTAGGAGAGCCTCCGCATTGCAGCAAATACGCTCTACCACAATAGGGGAAATGAACGTCACTAAAGACCAATTCACATTGCTTCCAATGACAGGGAGCTCAAGTTTTGGAATGTCCTTGGAGGAAATTGTGCAGAGGTCCGGAATGAGGTGCAGTTGCTCCAATAACCAGGAGCGATTAAAAAAAAAAGGGTTAATGTCTGTCGGTTCTATTTCCACAAACTGTACATGCAGGAGGTCAGTGAACCAAGCTGACTCAATTTTTTGCCCCCCGGAGTAAAGGGGTTTTGGCCTTAGAGTGTCCACTCGTGCCATCCAGTCCTCTTTTCTGAAAGCCAGTTGCGGTTCTGATTGACATGCCATCCTCGAAAGATGCGATTCTGCGGATTGTTATGGCCGTTCCACCCTCATTTGGCCTTTAGGTTCCATAGTGGCCTCTTTTCCACTACTATCTGGTTGAACCAATGGGAGTGGTACGTTACCCTCTTTTCTGAGTTGGCGGGGGTGTGGAGGCGTGGCAGTTGTAGAATTATGTCTGGTAGCTAAGTCATGACTTGTTGTCATAGCAAGCCAGAATGTATTGCCAGACTTTTGTCATAGTCTAACTAGTATTTAGTGCTGACAATTAATAGAACACTACAAAACCCAAAATGCATCAGTAACATTACATGATTCCAAGCAGATATTTTAAATGAAATAAATCCCAAAGGAGGGTTCAACAATGTCTATATTTGATTCCTGTCTGATTGCCAGTAGCTCATACGGGCCAGTTCCTTACAGCAGCCACAAAAGGCATTGGTAGAATAACCTGATCCGGGAATTGCACTGCCATTGTGTTATAACTGAGGTAAACTGTGTAATTGGTTGTTTGGAAAAGGCGTTGACTACTAGAACTTCTATCTGCTTAGCTGTGTTCTTTGTGGCATCGAAATATACACATACATGCAAACATGTCCCATGCCTGTAAATTCTCCTCTGGTACTCCAAGCTTCAGAATGCAAAGAGAAAAGCAGGTCTGGAAGAGCCTCTACTGAATGGCGTGACATGTATTGGCACACTGAGCGCTACTGTCGTGCAGTGGGCATGCCCAGTGCAAGGCGTGTCAGAGCAATCCTCTGCCCACAATCCGCAACAGCTCTTGCTCCCCTTCAGAAGACTAGCACGGAAAGAGAGAGCAAGGTTGCCATGCTCTGCACTTATATCACGCAGAATAGCTATGTGTTTTTTTTTTTTCTCGAGAAACTCAACCATCTATCAAGACAAGAAGAAATATCTTGGGATAAACAGATGTCAACACACGGTATCAATTGCCTCCCTCTAGACAGTTCCCATGTGCTTGGCGCTCTGAGAAACACACGGAATGCCTGCTAAACCCTTTCACCAAGTGGGAGACAGAGCCTGGATTCAATGTTGCTTGGCAAACATGATCAGACGTTGCATACACCACAGATGTTCACGCTGGGCTGCACCTATTTGCAAGAGCGGGGGCACACTTTACTGCAGTGTTTCATTTCAGCTATTTATCATAGCTGCTCTTCTTATTTAGGTCACTGTCTGATGAAATGATTTCACGAGGTGCGTGTGCTGACTAAAAGCGACATTCTGACGTGGATGGCTATATTAATATATTGTCTATTTGCTAAATTACCCTTCAATATGCTGGGGACTGAATATGAACATGTGTTTTTAGCTTTAATTATTTTAATAGTTAACACTACGCATGCGCCTCTCATTAGTTATGTAAAACTACTTCCCATTTTTATATATAGCCCTGAAGCTAAATTCTAGCAAGTAATAAACCAGCTATGTGCAAAACAGAAGCGTGATGGCTGGAAGGTTTTGAATTAATCAAAACAATTGGAATTGCTCTGGGCAACCCTCCAGACCTTTTGATGGGCATCAGAAATATCCACTATTCAAAAGGTATTTTTCTCTCTATTGAAGGGAAGCACTCGAGCTTTATTCCTGTACAGAAACATTTTGACCTCTCGTTATCAAGGGGAAAGATACCGTGTATATCATGTAATAAAGCTTCATTTACCGCCGGCAGAATCCAGTTGGAATGCCTCCAGAGGTAAATACCCAATTGCCTCAACATAGGTAGTGTTTGTTCAATGGTAAAAATAATGAAGCTTTATATCTGGAATTGGATCATCTTAGATACCAGAGGCAGTGTTCTAGCTAATGTGAATTTACTCCAGACTGACCCACCTCGGGTCTCATAATGAATGGGATTTACCGTGGAACTACGAGTGGCTGCAATCCCTATTTTGAGAGTCGGTAGGGCTCTGAGGGAATTGTCAGATTTAATAGGCATAGTAATTCAGCCACAGTATATATCATGATTTTTGCAGGAAATGAGAAGGATTTACCACCACCTATATTCCGAGGGTAACTCCTTCATTGTACCTCAAATATCGAATTCCATGATGTGCAAAAGTGGTAGAAAAGTGGCAGTAATTTCGTTTCCCACCATTTTTCCTGCTGTTTTTCCACATACTCACGAATGTATAGTGATGCCAAAGGGAATATTGGAAGCACTTGAGAGCAGACCAATTATTCCAAGGTTGATTATTGCTCTGCAAACAAAAAAATACACAGCAATAATAATTGCACCTGTCAACAACATGTGCCTGCAATCGGATAACTTGCAAAGCTCCAGCAGACAATGGACCTGTGACAATGCCATTTGCGAGAATGAGGAAAGCCTTATCTTTGTTAAATATTTATTAATAACATTATGCAGGTAATTCTATTTCTGAAATGGAAATCTGCTAATCAGGCTACCCTTTCGTAATGCTTGGCGTCAAAAGCATAGTGTGCTTATGTGCCTTTGCTGACATCCGCAGTGCCTGCAGAGCAACAGGGCAGGTTCAATGATCACATGTGCATTCCTCACAGCTGCTGTAACATATAGTTGCAACCGATATATTTGGTTTTTTAACCGTCTGCACTTCTGTCTCCAACTTTAATAAATGTGTTTCCTAGTCAGCCTGGTGGCACAACACACTGTGCAAATATGCTTGTCTGGCTATGAGATGGTGGCTACTGAGATCACACATTTATACAGATGCATTATTTCAATGTGATATTAGTGTCCGCTTGGTGAAGTGACTCACCCTACACCAGAGCCCTCTTGAAGTAGGCAGGCATGAATAGGGGGTAGAGTTGGAGGTGCCAGAGGAGAGGTTTAGGCCAAGGGAGGGGTTTCACCATATTGGATATTGCTATGGCTCCCTTCACTTCCTGCTCCCTCCCCACTTCCTACAGGAATGGAACTCTGGCATTTTGTTTTTATATGGGAAGAAACCCCTGCCTTATGCTGATTAATCTGTGAATCTCAAGATAAGACAGATTTATCTGGAACTCTGTTGGGGACACAGTCTATTTCAAAGTGCTCTGCCTCAGAGATGAAGATAGAAGCGTTCAAGCAAAAGGAAAGCTCTTCCCTCCACGCTCTTCATGGGCACATTTGAGGTGACACAGCTGTGGACCAAGGACTCTCTACTGCCTGTGCACTGGTACCAGGTGCCTGCTCCCTTGGGGTTTAGGTCCCCTTGCTGGTACTGGATAATCTTCTCAGAGTGTAATTGTGGTAACAAAGGCCTCACCTTTTCCCTCTTGACCCTGCATGGGCCTCCCAGCAACTCAGAAGCCCAGAAGCAGCTTGATTCCTGTTTGCCTCCTCAAGGCATCTTCAAGCAAGCTTGACCATGCTCATCACACTTTGAGCCACTAGAAGGCACACAATGCTGCTTTTGGCACTCTCTGATCTTCAAATAACATACCTGCTTCTTTGAACTGTCTCAATGCTTACTGGATGCACTGAAGGGCATCGTCACCATGACTCAACCGCCAGCAGCTCACAGCTGTGGAACCTCCCAACTCGCCACATCCTGAGCGCTGTCTTGATCCAACAGAAGACAGCATGAAAACGGACTCACTCCAATTAATGCCATCGACTCACCTGTCTCGAATGCTAACTTGTATCAGCAAACACATTGTTTATAGTGGATTTGACCATTGATTCAAACTGTTGGAGCCCATCAACTGAAATTTTCTCATATGCCGGTCCATCGATAGCCCCATATTCAAGCCAACTCGATGCAAACTCACCACTAGAACCATCTTGACAAAGGACAGTTTGCAGAAAAGCACCCAGAAGTCTGTCTCAATCCTGTTGAGAACCAAAAAGAAGAAATACATGTATTTTTTGTCAGAGCTAGCTGTGATTACCCAACTGCCCATAGTGAAGGCGGTGCTGGTAACAAGGAGGTGCAGGGAGCTGCCAAGAGCTGGGGGCGATGGAGGGACTGGAGGACAGGCAGCGTCGCCCTACCAGCCCACGGTTTATGGCCTGGGTCTTGCTGTACCCACGGAGGAAGCAGAGGGGTCCTGCTGCAGAGGTGAGCAGTGTCACAAGGGCGAAGTGACGCATGGAAATTGCAGGAGGCTGGAGAGTCGGTGGGGCATTGAGATCCTAGGAGTGTGGCATCCCTCTCAGGGGAGTTTGAGCTCTGTGCTCAATGGAGGAAGTGAGAGGCTGCCAGTTGTGGACTTTGTAGTGGAGTCCTGGTCCCAGGCCTATGTGTGTCATTGTGTCATTGTGGGCCAGCGGCGCAGTACAAGGGGTGATCTGCACTTGCTGCCTGGAGTGCCCTTGGAAGGAAGCTGGTGTGGGCCCACTGTCCAGTCCAGGGTTGTTAGGGTGGAATGTGGGGGTGGTGGCCTCGAGGAGGACCTGCGGCAACTAATTTGGGTCACACCAATACCAGCATGGCTGTAACCGGAGAAGAGTGAGATGCTACTAGTGGTGCTGCAGGGGGGTCCCCCGGGTGCTTGGTGATTGTTCTCTGCTGCTCAGCATTGGAGGCCTGAATTACAGAGTGTGAGACTTTCGGTGTGTTGGAGTACTGGTTAGAGGACACAGTGAAGAGTTGGCCTGGAGGCCCGGATGAGCTGGAGACACACACTACATAGTTTCAGATAGCAACAGTAGTCTCAAATGGCAACGCCCAAGGCGGAACCGATAGGGGTGGCCCCAACCCCAAAATTGGAGCCATCAAGAAAGAGATTCAAGTCATTCTTGAAGAGATTATGGCAATGTGGACAGACATTGGCACAAAGGTGGTGGAACTCTCCAGGAAAAGTGGAGCACATTGTGGAGAGTGTAGTTGGGCTGGAAGCTAACAAAACTAATGTGGACATATTGGAAATGCAGGGAGGAGGAAGGTTGGGCTGGAAGCTAGCCAAACTAATGTGGACATATTGGAAGCACAGGTAGGAGTAGCTGTACCCAAACACAGATGATATTGAGGACCGTGAGAGGCGCTGTAACTTGCAACTTTTGGGGCTTCAGAAATCAGAGAGTGAGACCCAGATGGGGCTGGCAGCAAATATTCAGGGAATTCTGGCACTGGTCCTGCAGGCGACAGAGTGCATAGAGCTGGTGGTGGAGGTAGCACCCCAGCTCGGTTCCAGTGAAATGTCATTATTATATGTAAAAATCTCTAATTTTAGAGGAAGACAAAACATTGGGGGTGATTGAGTTAGAATGGTCTAAGGTGGCCATCTGTCAAGACTTGCCGGGATTCACGTTGTTGAGAAGGAAGAAATGTGACCCCCTCACACACTGGCTCCAAGATAAGGGAGCATGCTACAGATGGGGATAACCCATTGCTTTTATTTTTGAGTGGGCGGGGATGAAATATCAGTTGGTGACATTCAGAGTGTCTCGGATGAGCTCTTAGTGGGGAGGTGGAGTCCAGAGAACAGGCAGTGGGTGGCACAAAATTTGGGGGCAGAGGGAGTGATCTGGTGGACTGCCATAAGATCCAATGTGCTCGAAAAATTTTGTACGCTGAAAACTCCTTCCCCGAGAAAAAGAATTCCTTGACAGGGGCCATGAATTTTGACTCAGTTGAGCCTTGTCTCAAATCTTTTGTGTTATTTCTCTGGTTAACTGGGAAAGGGCCCAGGGGTTCTGAATGTGGTCTGAGTGTGGCAAACATTTGTATGATGGGTAGCCAAAGGCCTTGGTGGGGCGGGGGTGGTAGAGATTTGTTGCAGCCGCAGGGAAATAGTTTCCAGATTTGGGGAACAACCAATTGTTTTTTTCAGGGATGGTGGTGTTAGAGGGGATGTGAATTTGAGGTACGTTACTAGCCGAGAGGTTGTGAGGGATATTGTTGGTCAAATTAAAATGTATAATGGGGGAGAGGAGTCTCTGGTGGTTCAGGGTCTTGAAAATGGTTGGGGGGGGGAGAGCTTGGACACCTCGTGGGAGTGAGGAGAATCAAAGTGAGTTTGTTTTTTGGCGGGCTTGGAGGTTGAGAGACCCGTGTTTATTTGGGGGTTTTAGGAAAAGTTATGGTTCATTTGTATCTTTGTCTCATCTCCCTTCCCTTTATGCCTGTACTTTTTTTGGAAGCACATCTATCACGGAATGGAGTATAGCCATTGATGGCTTCAAGAGTGGGGATGATAAGGTGGTCTTTCTAGTTGTTGTGCGGTTTACCAATGGGGAGTGAGAACATTATATTAATGTGGGGCTCGCTGAATAGGAACAGACTCAATTCCCCATTAAAAAGAGCCCTATTGAAGAGGGAATTCAGGAGGCAGGGAAGGATGTTCTATGTATGACCAACTGTATGGATGTCGAAGAGAGGCTCGGGAGGGGGGAATTGCTGAATTATTTTTTGCTTCAGGGATTGCTGGGAAAAAATGTGGAGTCGCCATACTAGTGGGGCTGGCATGCAGATTCCAGAAGTTGGATGCTGAAGGTGAAAAGGAGGGCGCATATTCATTCTTCTTGTTGCAGGGTCCCGTAGTAACAGTGGCATCTGAATACAGGCAGGGGGCATTTTGGGAGATGGTGGGACGCCGGGTTCAGTGATTTACAAAAGGTATCCTTTTGGTGGGTGGTGATTTTAATGTGGTCCCGGAAAACGGCTGGGTCTCAAAGATGTGTGGGAGGTCAAGGCAAGGAAAAAAGGGAGTGGAACGGACAGACAAGCACCATTAACTTATTTTTCAGTGGTTCACAAATCCTTTTCCAGGATTGATTAGTTGTTGGTGGATGAAGGCACAGTGCCAGAGATTCGAAAAACATCGGTAGTTGCAATTCCATGGTCAGACCATGATCTGGTGTTGGCTGAGTTGGGTATGAGGGAAATGAGCCCCAGGCGGGGATGCTGGTTTTGTAATGACTTCCTTCTTAAGGACATGGAGGTGGGACAAGAGTTGCTTAAAAAAATGAAGGAAAACTTCCAATTTACTGATACAGGGTTTCTACGGATATACTATGGGAAGGGTTTAAAGCCACAATATGGAGATTGTTGATAGGGTTGGGTTTGAGAGGCAAAAGGAAGCAAGAAGATAAGGAGAAGGATTTGAGGGGATGGATTGATAGCCTGTGCCCCATTAGAGGGGTGGATACGGAAATCAATAAAACCTGACTGAAGGAAGTACGGATGTATAGGGCAGAATTACAGGCACTTTTAGCCTATAAAACTGATTGGGCACTTCACCGCATCAAACATAAATATTATGAAAAGGGGGAAAGAGCAAATACAATACTTGTATGGCGATTGCGTGCTCAAACCAAACCTAGAATGGCCAACTTCACAAAGGATGTGGATGGGACGGTGATTATGAGTAACAAAGGGATAGCTGGGAGGTTCACTGCCTTTTTTGCAGCCCTTTAAGCATCAGAAACCGAGGGTAAACCTGAGGGGATCTGGGCCTAACTGCGGGGGGTGGACTTTCTTGGGCTCTCTGTGGATAACACACAGATGTTCAGGGCCGTATTGAGATGGTGGAAGTGATTTCCATGATAAAACAAATGAAGAGTGGAAAATCCCAGGGGGAGGATGGTCTCACTGAACAGTTCTATAAGATGTTTATTTCTTCGTTTATTTATTTATTAAGCGCTAAACGCCCACAGGCAACAGGCCGCTACAAAGACACACATGACAGCAAGACAAAAAGACGGAACAACCAGAGGAGAGAAAAGGTATTAGCCAGGAGAGCGCAGTAAAGTGATTATTCGAACAGGAATGTTTTCAATTGTTTCCTAAACATTTGGTAGTTTGTTTCCAAGCGTAAGTTTACTGAAAGTGAATTCCAATGTAGGGAGGTCAGAATGATAAAAGAACACCCAAGTACTCCTGCTATTTCGGCTTTGGGCACGGACAGCAAGACACCTGATCCTGAGTGGAGCAGAACTGACGCTTGGAAGAGTACCATTTCAAATTCTTCTTCAAGCATACGGAGCATTACCGGACACACATTTATGGCCCACTGATAGTGCCTTAAAGCAGATTCTGGCTGCCATGCTCATCCAGTGTAGTCCCTTTCTCGTCGTACGTGACGTGTTCTCTTCTGGGAATATCAAAAATAACACTCACAGCGTTGTTCTGTAGTATTTGAAGTTTCCTTAGGCTATTGCTATTTGCACCAACCAGGAGTGCATTACAGTAGTCAATGCCTAGCATAAGAATTGCACTCACAAGGGAGGCACGATTGTCTTAGGACAGAAAAGGTTTAACAGTCCTTAGCACTTCCAGATGGTATTGAGCACTATGTATGATGCCATCCACTTGGGCATCAGAGCCTAACTAGGCATCCTGGTTAGCATTTTTATCAGATTATTCTTGATGTGGGTGGGAATAGTCTCAGTGTACTATAGTTCTTACTTGTGTAGAGCCAAAGATAATCAGCTCAGTTTTGGCAGGGTTTAAACACAGCCAATTTTGGTCCATTTAGCTTTTAACAAGATCGTAGATGAAGAAGAGCCTGGTGGTGTCAGCGGTTTCCACTCAGCTCCAGTATGAGTTGTATATCTTCCATGTAATTACAAAAGTGTATGAAGTTAGGAGATCACAGAGGGGCCTGAGGTATAAGTTGAAAAGAAGCAGGGACAGGCACACACCCTGGGGAACTCCACAGTGATCAGGCTCCAGGCTTGAGGAAGCATCTCCCCAGCACACCTGCAAGTTTCTATTGCTCAAGAATGATTCTATTTAATCAGCAGCTTTCTTGGAACAATCTCTGTGTGAGGTAAGACAGCCCAGTAAGAACCCATGATCCACCAAGTCGAACGCAGCCAGCAAGTCCAACAAGACTAGTGGACTGGGTTTGCTTTTTTCCATGATGTTCAACATGTGGGTTTGGAGTTCTATTAAGGCACTTTCTGTGCCAATAATGGACTCTGTAGCGATATTGTTTGGGATGAAAGATCTTGTTTTTTTCTAAATGTTGCTGCAACTGGTGTGTGACTTGTTTGTCAATAACCTTTAATAGACAAAGCATGTTTTTAATTGGACGTAAATTACTCTGGTCTTTTTGGCAAAGACCAGGTTTTTTGAGCAAAGTCGTCACGGCCATAAATTTGAGACAGTTTGGTATAATTCTGTGATCAAAGTAGAATCTGACAAGGCGAACCAGAAGGCGAGGAAGAGTTTAGAATTTTGCAGAATCTGTTTGGAAGAGAGGATCTCACCTGGACAGTGGGGTGCATGGTGTGAAGCTTCCTGAGCATTTCATCCTTAGTTATGTGACTAAAGGCAAAATAAGTACTGGATGTATTTTCTTGAGAGGTGGCACTCTCCGGAGGAGTAGTAGTGTATTTTGAGAGAGTCGATAATTTTGGTCCATGCAACATTGATTTTTTTTTTGCAAAGGTCAACTGCACCTGCTTACATTCTTCCTCAGTCGGAAGTGATGATAAGGGGTGAAATGTGGGATTTTTAAGGTTCATGTAAACCTTGAATAGTTGTTTGAAGTTGTTTTTGTCCACCTCTATTTCGTGATTATTGAAGTTGCGTTTGGATCTATTGACAAGGTTGTTATATGTCTTTTGTATGATATAATATGATATGATATTTTATTTGTATCATGCTCATACACAAGGTGTCTCAGAGCGCGACAAGGCAAGGGAGGGGAACAAGGGAGAAAACAACAACAATCTTAGTAGGCCCAGTGACATTGAGACTGTGCAAGTGCATGGCAAAGGTCGAGGGGAAAAGTGCAAGGAAGGGGGAGAGTGGAAAGTGCAGAGCAGAGGAGAAAAACAGATAAATAATAAATACAAATAATTAGATAATGGAGGAAATAAACAATGGTAGTGCAGCCTGAAAGTGGCAAGTGCTGTGTTTACGGCAGCAGAGCTTGGTAACACTGATAAGTGCAGAAAAAGAAGAAACATGGGGGAACTGTATAGGTGCAGATACAGTCCCCAGTGTGGCAGGGTGAGCAGGGGACAGTGGGTGGCCAGGTGCACAGTGCCAAGACAGAGCAGACCAGCAGGGGAGGGGGGAAAGAAGGCATAAGCAAAGGGGAAGGTCTTGAGGAGCTTCCGGACCCAGAGATGGTTCTCCTCAGGTTTTAGAGTGGCAGGGAGGCTGTTCCATAGGGAGGCCCCGCCCAAAGACAGAAATCTACCCCAGCTCGTTTCTTTGAAAAACGACTGACCCTGGGGGAGTTAGAGGTAGAGGCGCGAACAGCTCGAGAGGGGAGCTATTCGGGGAGGGATAGCTGAAGGTATTTTGGACCCAGGCCCCAGAAAGCTTTGTGGACAATACAGAGGGTTTTGACTTTAATCCTTGCATCCACTGGGAGCCAATGGAGAGATTTCAGAGCTGGAGAGATACGTTCCCAGGGCTTGAGGCCAAGGACAAGTCTCGCAGTCCTTTTCTGGATTAGTTGCAGAGGGCGGAGAGTAGAGGCAGGTAGATTTAGAATGAGGCTGTTACAATAATCCAACCTAGAGATAACCAGAGCTTGGGAAACAGTGAGCTTCTAGGGGAAGGAGAGGAAAGGCAGAGTAACTCTGAGGAGGAACAGTAGGAAGTTTGACTTTCTAGAGACATCAGAGATGTGAGCTGAGAAGGATAGTGTGGAGTCAAAGATGACGCCAAGGTTCTTAGCCTCGTAGGTGGGGGTAGGAGGAAAGCCAAGGGAGGCTGTCCTGAGAGTGGGGGGAAAGGATGGTGAAGGTGTGCCGATGAGGAGGATCTCCGTCTTGCTGGCATTCAGACAAAGGTCATTGGCAGCATACCAATCTTGAATGGCAGTTAGGCAATCAGAGATGAGAGAGGGAGAGGAGGTGGCCGAGGGCAGCCTGAAAATGAGTTGAGTGTCGTTAGCGTAGCAGAGGAAATTTGAGCAGAAAATGGCAATGCAGTGGGCCAGAGTTGCCAGGTATTGGTTGAAGAGCCAGGGCGGGAGGTTAGACCCCTGGGGAACACCACAGGTAGAGAGGAAGATAGATGATAGGAAGGACCCAAGTTGGACCTGTGAGAGTCGATCAGAGAGGAAAGAGGTCAGCCAGGTCAAAGCCTGATCGGTGATACCCAGGTGGTCACAGAGAAAGTGGAGCAGGATGGTATGGTTGACCGTGTCGAAGGCAGAAGAGAAATCAAATAGGATGAGGACAGAGGGAATGTTAGAATCGAGGTTGGAGAGCAGATCTTCACGGATGTTCAAGAGAGCAGTTTCCGTGCTTCTGGCCATTCTGAAGGCAGACTGGTGGTCATGGAGACATCCAACAGAATCAGAATGAAGGTTAAGCTGAGATATGGCCCGCTTTTCCAGGAGTTTGCCCTGAAAGGTAGTAATGGAGATTGGGTGATAGTTTGCCGGACAGGAAGGATCAGCTGTGGGTTTTTTGAGAAGAGGATGCACAAGGGAGTGCTTCAGAGGGGAGGGGAAGGATCCTGAGGAAAAGGAATAGTTGCAGAAATCGGCAAGGGCCGGAGCAAGGGTGTCAATGTGGTCCATGATGATTTTAGAGGAACAGGGATGAACCTGTTTGATGAGGCTTCCATAGATCGGACTTGTCTAGTGACCTCATCAGGGGAGAAAATAGGAGGAGAGGAGGGTGGGGTGGTAGTTTAGGGGGGTCAGCAGGCACAGACTGAGAGGGAATAGGAGGGGGAGGGCAGGAGGTTTTAGAGATAAAGTGAGAGGCAAGGGAATTGCAGAGAGCCTGGGATGCAAGGGGAGGGGTAGAGACTGCAGAAGGGTTGGCAAGCTCCTTGTAGATTTTAAAGAGTTCGGCCGAGTTGTTAGATGCCTCATGGACACGGGCTTGAATGTGGACTCTCTTCTTGGTGCGGACAGATGGATTTCTTTTTGTCTTGATTCTCCTTAGTAGGCGATGATCTCCACCTCCATTCCGCCTTTATTTTTTTCCTTTTTTGCATGCTAGGGCAGGTTATACCATGAGGTATTGTCTACCCAATCTCTATTGGCCTTGGATTTTAAAGGGCTCACTTTGTTCAAAAACCGGGTTAGTGTGTTATTATAGGCCTCAATTAGGATACTGTTCAGGTCAACGTTAGCTCCCATACTCTCCAGGGTGTTCAATGAAATGTTGGATGAAAACTCTCCCAAAAATGATCATAAAGCTTGTATATTGGTTATCACAATAGAGGGGGAAAGGACTATAGCAGCTGTGCATCAATTAGGCCTATATCCCTGCTCAACACAGATGTTAAGGTTTTAGTGAAACTTTTGGAGAATAGACGGGATAAGCTCCTCCTGACGTTAATTTATGGAGACCCTGTGGGATTTTCCAAGGTAGGCAGGGAGCCGATAACATTCAAAAGACCTTGAATCTTGTCTACTGGGCAGATAGGAGGAAATATCAGGCCTGCCTTGTCTCTCTAGAATTGGAGAAAGCCTTTGATAGGGTGGAGTGGAGCTTTTTCAAGGAAGTCTTGGTTAAGTTTGGTTTTGGGGCTAACTTTCACACATGGAAGAGTTACATTATATAGGGGTACTAGGCAAGGATGCCCCCTATACCCCTCCTTTTTTCCCTAGTTACAGAACCATTGCCAGCAGCCATATGGGCAAATCTAGGGATCAGAGGTAGGGTGTTTGACAGGACAGAGTTCAAGGTGTCTTTGTTTGCAGATGACATCTTGTGCTGTCTTTGGGATGAAAAGGACCCCTAACGGTGTTGATGCAGGTCCTCCATGAATACGGGAAGGTGGCAGGGTAGAAAATTAACAAAACTAAATCCTTCCTTTTTCCTCTCTGGGAGGAGACTCGGGGGAAATGGGTAGGAAGTTCGGGGGTAAGCTAACGTGGGCAAGGGACTTCATTACTTATTTGGGGGTCATAATACCAAACAACCTCGACCATTTGGACAGACTTAATTATGATCCACTCATGGCGGAATTACGGAGTGATTTCAAGAGGTGGTCGGAATTGACATTATTACTGACATGCAAAATGACAGTGGTAAAAATAAATGTGCTTACGAGGTTATTACTTCTATTTCAGATGCTCCCAAACGTTTGTCCATAGGGTTTCCTTAAGGAGAAAAATGTGTCTTAACTTTGTGTGGCAAAGGAAAAGGATGCGCATAGCAAGGAAGACTGTATGCTTACCCAAGTCACAAGTGGGGTTCTAATTCCCATATTGATGGATCACATGTTGTATAATCTAAGGATTTATTGGATTTACTCGGAGGATTGTGCCACCTTCCTGAAGAAGGTACATGATTATCCATGGATGCTCCGCAGATACATTCCTGTGGAGGTGCGTAATCATCCTACATCAGGGATACTGTGGATGTTATGGTCGAAGTCAAAAGTTAATATGGGGTTATCCACTGGCCCTCGCCGTTGGGGTCCCTATGGGGTCAGCCTTTCAGGCTGGGCTGCAGGAATTTTCAAGGGGCATAGAAATGGTCGTATAGGGCCTGTAAAGGGCAGAGCATCTACTAGGGGATGGGCAATTTAAGGAGTTTGAGGAGGTGAGAGACATGTTGGGGCAGGAGAATTTGGGGATCTTCAAATATTTGCCTCTGAAGGGATTAGTGTTGGACCGACAATGTGTGGGGGAGTTGGTACAGAATCTCACTCCATTTGAGTCAGTTCTGGAGATGTCGGTTTCCAGAAAATGTATTTCCAAACTATATCAGGCTCTAATGTCACCCCAAGCAAAGATTAAAATGAAATTTAAGGGGTATTGGAACCAGCTGAAGGGACGCCTGTGCCGGATACATTACGTGATAAAATATACAACGTGATATTTCATGAGAACTTCTCTACTCACGCAATTGACTACAATTTTAAGATTCCCCATTGCTGGCACATGGACCCCATTAGGGCCTCCAAGATGTTTCCAGGGCTGTCACCGCTGTGCGTCCTGTGCGTAAGTTTACCAGCACTCTTGTTTCCGGGCTGCCAGACTACAGGCACCAGGCTGGTCTGACCCTGCCGGGCGCAACAGCCCCTGCAGTCAGAGTTGTCACAACTGTGCCAGTGCTCCTAAAACCCCATTCCCGTGGAGTCCTATGGGCAGTTTCCATAGCAGGGCTTAAGCGACATTCAATCAGAGCAGATTTCCAACAGTGATGTAATTTGAAATCTGCATTTCCGACACTATGATTGCAAAGTGATGTGTTTCAATTATTTATGTATGTATTTATTTTTTGTTCACTTGATAGGCGCTTATACAGGAAGCAAATAATGTTTCAAAGCGCCCACAGGGCAAACAGGGAGCAGACAAGGGATGATAGGCAAAGTAATTACAACAATGTTAAATAATTAAGTACTGCAAAATAATGAGAGACAATGGGAAGGGAGACCAACCTAATATGCCTTGTGAGTATACAGCACGTGCAAGTATGGGATAGGTGCTGTGGTGCTCAACTAGAGCAGCAGGTGAAGTGTTATGAAAAAAGGAAAGTGCAACCTCCAGGCTCGATGATGTGGTACTATTCCTTCATCCTTGATAGAAAGTATCACGTCTGTGAGGGGCAATGCCAAAGCTTCTTTCTTCTTGCAAGGCCATGCTGTGCTGGTGGACAATATGCTTGCTCGCACACACATAGGACTATTGTTCACATATTCACTATGCTGGCACGATGCAATACACCTATATGAGGACCCCTTCTGTAGCATATATCCCCTTCAGGGTCTTCAAACTGTGAGTGTCTTCCTCACCCTCTCCCTCCCCCAAAGGATGGGCAGGGTGGAGCGCAGGGACATTTAAAAGGGGATTACAGTGACTGTTTTTAATAGAAATTAAGAATTCAATAGAACATATATGCAGTTATAGGATGTGGTGGCATGGAAACAATATTTTGTATTGAAGGGGGCTCTGCATAAAAAGTTGGAATACCACTGCTCTAGAGTCGGATAAGAAAAACAGTTTCTTACCTTGGAAATTACCAGGAAGGTGTGAAACACGTGTAAGTAGGAGGATAGAAGGAGAAGGGTGAAATATATAAGACTAAGCACAAACCAAATGTTAGAAGCAAGCCATATGAGACGAGTAGAAGCGACCGGGCAAAGTAGAGAATAAAGGGTAGAAGGAGAAGAGTGGAAGATGCATATGCACTCGCAGCACCATAACTCCATATTTCAGCACTTGCTTGCACACACTTTTTTCCCATGTTTTAAATACACACCATTCCTGCCACAACACACTACTATCTCACTCGTACATCCCACTATTTTCCAATCAATGCCTTCCAGCATGAAAGAGGCCTACCTTCCCCAGGAGGGATAGAATGCTTCTAACTCGAAAATATTTAGGTTATTTGAAACGACCATGTTGATTTGGTGCAGTATAAAAAAACATATTAATAATGATACAAGGCAAAGCAGAAGCACACAATGAATGGCAGAAGGAGAAGAGAAGGCTAAGTACAAACCAAATATTTGAGATAGTTATGACTACGATCCTATTTTTAGCTATGCGTGTTTTAATTAAAATACCTGACTCGTGATAGTGATGACCCCGAAGAGGACCCGAGGTATGAGTGAAAATAGGCTCAAGAGAATTTTCCTTTCTTATAGACAAAGGAGCAACCCAATCCTGCATCTAGGATAGTGAATTCCAATTATCTAACAAGGTGATGGATATGCATGGCTTTTCTCGGGAGGTGGTCATGGTTTCAGTTACAAAAGATTTACCACGGACAATAGGGACACAAAACACTGTAGAGCAACTACTAAAGACACTAAGGTACTAAGAAGAGATTTGCTCAACAAACTAAATGTAACAATATCATTCACGGAGAAAGGGATGGTGTGCCCCATGGCAGGCATTTATTACACCTGCATGGCACACTCCTCTTTGCGGCACGTGCACAGAGCTCCCCGAAAGCACAGCCCTTGTACTCAGGCATGTTCCTGTACGGGGTTGAGATACTGTTAGGATGTGTCCTGGGATACAAGAGAAGGTGTTCCGATTGGTTTCAGAATTCCTATTCAGGCCACAGTTCCAGAAGGATGACATGAAGGGGACAACAGTTCATCTCAGAAAGAAACTGTCTTCTGTCTAGTTTGTATGTACATTTATTGAATTTTTCCCGAATTACTATATTTGTTATGTGTTTTTATCTTGTACTTATTGATGTTTTGCACAAGTGGATAGATGGATGTTGTATGGATTTGGATGAATGCATGAATGACCTAATAGGATGATTTTTATAGAATTATGATGTTTTAAATGTATTTCTGCTTTGTTAAATAAATAATTGCGTGAGTGCAGATTAAATCGTGATTAAATTCACAGAGCAAAATGTATTAGGTACAATAAAACCCTTAATATGCCTTTTTCAAATTGTTTCCTCTGGATTTTCTTTCTGAGATGAACTATTACACTAATACCCCAATCTAGAGAGTGGGGTTTCCTGTGCCTTTCAGATACACATGAAGGGGACAACAGCCATGTTAAAACTAGAGGAGGTAGTTATACGCAAAGACATGGTGATCCTGTGCGGGACAGACACTGACAACATGGAATGGTACACAGTGCTATGCATTGACCCTACACTGACAGTAACATGAGTATCAGATGAACAATTGTTCTCCAATGAGGAAGTGGAGGGAGAGATGGTGCTTTAGATACAGACACCCTGTCCAGTTCAAGTAATGGAAAAATCAGTACCAATACTAATGCAGTTTGTGGATAAAGGGAACAAACACAGAGAAGACAATCTCCAAAAAGTGCCAGAGGAATTATGGTCCAAGTGGCCCCATGATGTATGGGTACTGAAAAGAGTTTGGGTGGTGAAGATCAAACTAAACGAAGGACCACTATTGCCCCGTGCAGAACAATGCCCATTGTCCAAAGAAGCAGATGAGGGAGTGTACTCTACTCTACATGCAGTATGGCAGAAAGGCATCATCCAGACCTCCTCATAACCATGCAACACAGTTATATACCTGATAAAGAAATCAAAGGGTGGGTCATGGTGCTTTCTCCAGGATCTATGACTCTCTAAACAATGTTGTTGAAGCAGAATTCACCTTGGTCCTGAACCCAACCACAATCACGTGCAACATCCCGACAAAGGCAAAGTACTTCATAGTCATTGATACAATATGATTTGGTATTTATAACGTGCCTTTACACAAGTGTTTCTAGGCACCATAAGACAAAGGATGGGAGACAGAGGGATGACAAGACAAACGATCGTACTAGACCATGTAATTTTCAGATCATGCAAGTGAAATGAGAAAGTGCAAGGGAGAGGGTAAGGGAAGAGGTGTCAGGAAGGGGTAAGTTCAGTCAGGACTGCAGGACTCTGAGGAAGTGCGAGGACGACAGAGGACTACAGTTCCCGGAAGTCCACCTACACCACCTAAGCTCATTTAGTTTACCCTTAGTTTACCCTTTGGCCGAAACACTGTCATGTTGACTTGTTTTTTATGTGTTGTTGTTGTTCAACCCTACATTGTTTTTCATGCATGTATGCTGTTTATCAAGCTACTACTGGACTAAGTTTGCTAGTTTCCTTCCCAAGGAATCCATAGAGGACGTAGAAGCTATAGAAATTGAGTCTTACAAATATTCAACATTTTTTCTATATCATTTGGGTAGTATATCACAAACATTTTATAAATGTTGAGCTATCTTATGCGCCATCTCTACATGGTGGGCAACACTATAACCCTCACCCACCATGGAATTACTGTGACCTTGGCTGCACACCCTGGCACCTTCATCTAGCCTAGGTGTTTCTCCACACACACGCGCCACAGTAACACAGGTGCACCATGGTACACACTTCCTCCGCATGGCCCAGTTTTGAGCCTTTTTACCTCTTTTTTCCGCAGTCATGATCTCTCTGCGATAACTAGCTGTATTCACTACCCCGCCAGTGTTTGGAAATCCTTCCTAACAACAGGCACTCTATAGGTAAGCTCTGTTTGCCTATATATAAACTGTTTTGTACTGACAGCAGAATCACCAATAGCTATTTACAGCCCCCGTTACCTTCCTTGATCTTTTCTGACAGGAATGGCTACTCCAAGGACCTTGACATCCTCTCAGTGTACCTAGACACTTTGACACTTTGAGCCACCGTGCTCCACAGACCCGGTAAACTCTGGTCTCCCTGTACTTATTCACCTCTCTACTGCTAGACTTACTCGAATTGACTCATTCCTGAAACACTCTCTGTCTGTTTACTCCACAGACCACATAGGATACTTCCTCCATACGAATATCCCGTCCTGATGAAGGCCTACACCACCTAATCTCATTTAGCTTACCCTTTGGCCGAAACACTGTTGTGTTGACTTCTTTTTTATGTGTTGTTGTTGTTCAACCCTACATTGTTATTCACGCATGTATGCTGTTTATCAAGCTACTACTGGACTAAGTTCTCTAGTTTCCTTCCCAAGCAATCCATAGAGGACGTAGAAGCTATAGAAATTGTGTCTTACAAATATTCAACATTTGTTCTATATCATTTGGGTACTATACCACAAACATTTTATAAATGTTGAGGTAGCTTATGTTGTAGCAAACCAAGTGTATCTGAAACACTCACTGCAAAAACATTAAAATCCTAACTGCAGTGCACAGAACTCTCCTGTCAAAATTTGTCATGAACTGATATGTGTCATACTGTGTCCACCACTTCACGGTGAGACCAATTCAGGAATCTGTCCGTTCTCCCCTCAGCAGCGAGTTTCACATGAACTTGCTCCCTTTTGTTCAACATATAATGCTACCTACCTGGGTAGAGCAAGGCATCAACCAGGTGCCCTTTTGACTATTGGTCTTGAGCAACTTCCAGAACTTCAGGTGATCCGGATACCCTATTCGAGCACACCCGTCTGCCTCTAGTGTACTGCGAGCCATCTAGTATTTTTAACAGGGTGATCAAGATAGACCTGTGCAATGTACAAATGCCAAGCACAGTCATTCAGTATGTTGATGATTTGTTGATATGAAGTGAGACAGAGAAATAGTTTAGAGCAGACTCAGTACACCTTCTGACATTGCCAGCAGAAAAAGGAAATAAGGTGGATAAAGCACAATTGCAAAATTACCAGAAGGGTTGTGTATCTGGGACAAATAATATCCATTGAGAGGTGCAGGATAACACTAGAGGGGGTACAGGCAGTCCACTCCACAGCTCACCCATGTACAGTGAAGGAAATACACAAGTTCCTGGGACTATGCAACTATTGCAGGGCATCAGTGTTTGATTACTCCACATTCACAAAATCTGCAGGGCCTAAAGGAAGCACAAAAAGAGAAGTGAGAACTAAAATTGAGCTCTGAGATGAAGGAGAGTTTCACAGAGCTAAAAGAAGCACTGGCCCACACACCAGTTCGGACCACCCAAAACTACAGAGAAAATGTTTCTTTATTCTCACATTCAAATGGCTCAGTGATGACGGTGGTCCTGACACAAAAGAAGCCCCAGGGACACAAGCCTTTGGCATATCACACTGGTATTCTAGACCCAGTGCTGCAGGGACACTTCCCATGTGAACAAGCACTTGTGGTTGCAGCGTTTTCAATAGAGAAGGCAGTGACAATCACCATGGGACGTCCTGTAGTACTGTATGTTGAAAACTCTCTATTTGCTATTCATGAAAAATCAGAAAGCACATTAACAACAAAGAGGGCATCAAGTTATGAAGTAATCCTGACAAACCCAGCCATTGAGGTGGTGAGGTGTTGTGTAGTCATCCCAGCTACCTACATAGCAGAACCTGTAAAGGAAGGGGATTACATAAATGATTGTGCAGCACCCATGGACAGACTGGACAGGAACATACAGGAAAAGCAAGAAGAAATAGCGGGGGCAGGCATGGTTTATATTGATGGGTCATTGAGTATAGACCCTTAAATGGGAAGGAGACATACTGGAGCAGCGGTAGTGTGTAGCATAAATGGAGAATATATAATAGCATCCAAGCAGCAGCTACCATCACACTACTCAGCACATGCAACAGAGTTGGGGGCCATGATCAGTGCTTTAAACATGATGAAAGGATATGCAGCAAAAATAAAATCTGATTATGCCTATGTTACATTAGCAATCCATTTAGGGTTAGTTAGGTGGGAAAGGAGAGGATTCAGAAGAAACGACAGGTCTCCTGTGGAACATGCAGAGCTGCTTAAACAGTTAATTGACTAGCAGTAGAAGTGGCAATAATAAAATGTGCTGCCCGACACAAGTAAACAAGACAGAATATCATTGGGAAATGAAATGGCTGATAGAGGCGAAGGAAGCAGCATACTTACCTGAAGGAAGTAGAAGACGATACCCAGGAGCAAAATAAATAACCCAATTTATGGCAGCAGAAAGGAAGGTGGAGGAAGAGAAAGAGGAGAGCTTCAACATAATACCTATTGTTCAAATTATAGAGTGACAAGGAGAAGCACCAAGGGAGGAAAAAGATGTATCGTTACAGTGTGGGTGCTTACTCTCACCCACTGACTTAATTTGGCAACAGAATTATACAGGGTAGCCTGTAATTACCAGAATATTGCTAACTATAGCACTAGCGCAGCTGCACTTCCCCACCCATCCCTGCAAAAAAGTATAGCGGCAGAAACAAATGAAGGATGGTATGTGCCAAATTTTCATGAGAGGGTAGCAGAGTTCAGGGAAAACTGTGTGACCTGTCAACATTTTCTGTCTGGTCATACTTTGAAATCAATCATGGGAAAATACCTCCGCTAGAAGGGCCCTTCCAACACTTGCATATCTACTATGTTGACATGCAAGACAGATGTGCCTCTTATAGGTACATGATTACTGTCATCTGTCCATTCTCATGCTGGCTTGAGACAATACCCTGTGCAAAAAATGACATGAAATCTGCGGCCAAATTCTTTGCTAGGGAAGTATTTCCAAGGTGGGGAGTATGTGAGAGATAAGGTTGGATAATGACCAGCATTTCACCAATTACCTTTTGATGAGATTGAACGTCTGTTAGGGATAAAACACAAGCTTTGCGCAGTATACCGGCTGCAGGAAAATGGGATTGTTGAATGGCTTACTAAAATAACCTTTGGCAAAGATAACTTCTTCTCTGTGCCAAATTGGCTTTCTTGCCTCCCCCTTTTGCCCTACACAACTCACTCGGTGCATATACCTTTTGACTCTGCACATAATTGTAATGGGTAGGAGGATGCATGCGCCTGTCCACCCTACAGGTGCAATTTCAGATGCTAATCATAGTTCAGAGATCCTTGGTAATGAGGTGAAGAATTACTTAGCAGAAATTACTAATGTGCTTCGCTACATCTCCGGCCAGGTTCAGCGAGCTACATGTCGGACGACCAACGTTTTCAAGCATGCAAATGCCCACGAGGAAGAGGAATTTCCACAAGCACAGCCTCTCTACCCTGGGGAACCAGTTCTTTTCTGTAAAGTTGTGAAAAAGTGGAAGGTACCCAGGTCTTGAGGTCCTTTCGAAGTTTTCTACGCAACCCCAGTGATGATCAAAGAAAGAAGAGCATGAATACATATTTCTGACGTTCGCAAAGACAACAGCAGTGCAAAGGAAAGAGAATGAGTCATCTAACTGGAAGTGCAAACCAATTGCCTTTGACTTTGTGTACTGCAATAAGACTCTATTGAAGGCCCATAGATGAAGGAGAAGATGGCCAAGAGAATACTAGGGGGAATGGGAGAAGAACACATGTTGATGCAAATATAATAGAGGTTGGATTGTTCTGTTTTTCGGTTTTCTGTCTTCTCCTCCTCTTCTGGTTCTAAATGCATCAGGGGTAGTATGAGCATGCCTGCTGCTGGTGGAACGGACACACGCACAAAAGAAGTATATCTAGCACTGAAGTGTTCTACAGTGCAATTGGGGAAATGGGGATCTCACATCTGAAAATGTATGGTACAAGGAGATGAAGAGGGTGGAGCGTGGAAGCACCACTGGCAAATGCTAGGTGTGCTCACTCATCCCACGCCCCAGAGGGACACCAAAACAATTCCTGACACAGGAGGTAACAGTAGAGGAAGGGGGGTGTCTGATTCAAAAGTCTCCATGCAAAACAAGGGGGGTGTTCCAGAGGCATACCATAGAAGTAAAATGGATAGATGGGGGAAGGAACTATACACTTGAAAGCATGGCCCAGGGAGAAGCAACCGAGCACATGATATTGTAATATAACGCAGAAGTGGCACAGAGGGGAAAGCAGGTGGTAACTGCCAACAAGAGACTATTCTGCAAGACATGATATACCATGGTGCCACACCGGGCCCTTTATGTGAATCCAAGGTTCGATGTATCACTTGGGAAATGGGAAAGGGGGATGGTACAGTGTCAAGTAGAGGGCTGGTGGGGTTCAAAGAGAAAGTGGTAAAGACAATGGATGCACGGTTTAGGAAAATATGCAATACCAATGTACATGCCTTAAAATGGATAGATGAAAAACACCACCCAGTCTACATAAAAGCACTCACGCAGTATTCTTTGTGTTTCAGAGCAAATGGGGCTGTGGTACTTGGGATGAACAGCAGCTGTGATAGGACGATGAGCATTCCAGCGTTGCAGAAAAGGAGCGCGGCAGCAGCAGGGGTATGGTGGGCCTGTGGGACAAGACCATATGCCCAGTTGTCAGTAGATTGGGGAGAAGTCTGTGCACTGGTGACCCTCCAGAGCCCGGCATTCATGGTGCCCCGTTCAGATTTGGTGCCATTCAACAAGATATCCACTCAGAAATGGCAGAAAATATTCAAGAGGGCCAAGGGAGACACGAGAAGAACAACCAAAGGTAACAAGGCAGACGAGGGCTAGCAATTATATATCAGCAGAATCTACCCAGAGGTTGGACACTATCCAACCACACCTAAAACTCTTCAGCAAAGCATCTGCATTTTTCAGCTCTCTCCTACTACCCGGGGTGCAAGCAGCAGCTAACACAAAACGGCTTCAGACAACATGTTACAATCTAATGAAATTGGCTAATGAAACAAAAAAAAAGGACTGAATGCAGTGCGAGAAGAACTCCAAGCTTTGCATCTAATGGCCCTGCAAAATCGTTATGTATTGCACCTCATGACTGCTATGGAAGGCAGCATTTGCCACAAGATCGGGAGTGCATGTTGCACAGCAAATACCTCTAACTATGCAGCCAATGGAACACTCATAATGGCCGTTGAGACAATGCATGAAAGAGTGACAAAAGAGACACAAGACATCACGTCAAACACCTGGCTGGATGCACTATTTTCCTGGAACCTGGATAGACTGGCAGAAATGTTAAAAATCACTGTCCATTTGCTCGTTGTGATGCTCGTCCCCATCTGCATTGGCTAGTGTGTCATCAGCTGGTGCAATTGCCATCAAAGAAAAGCATGTTACATAATGTCTGCAGATAAAATTGAGCTTGGTATAGTGTTAGGTGAGGAACCCACAAGCGTGAATGAGAGTAAGGATGATGTGGAGTTAATCTTTAAAGCACCCCCATGGGACTTAAAAAATTACAAAGTCCTTTGGGGCGAGTGCTCACCTGATGGGACATAGATATTAGGATTTGGAAATTACCTAGATGGGTACGAAGAGGGGGACATAAACAGGGTCATACATATGTGGGTGCGCAAGGAAAACAGTGAGGAATTGAGTAGGAAGGAGATGTAGATCGAAAGTTTGATCAAATAGGAGAAATGTATTAAAATTTCTCACGCTACAGACATGGTGTCAGGGCCATGGAAGCACAGTGGTTGGGCTAATGCAATGTTATAGGTTCCATGCCACTGTTGGTGCATGGTGGTCAGACTATCCCACTAAACCTTCCGAGAACACGGAACTGGTATATATAGCAAATTTCAGGGGATGTCGGTGATGCCTTTCCACACTGTATAAAATAATATTGAATAAAGAATCTATGTCAGTCCCCCAAGGCGATAATTCAATTGGCCGAAAATCTAGGTCTGGAAATATTGGATATTCAATCGAAAAAAACATGTGCTTACATACTAATAATGTGTCGTTGAATGCCAGGTTTAAGATTAAGCAGTTCAAACTGTTAAACAGATTGCACTATACACCTGAGAAGCTTTTCAAAATGTATCGCAATGAGACTTCTGTGTGTCAAAGATGTCATTCACAAAATGCTGACCAAATGCATATGTTCTGGAGCTGTGTTAGATTAACCGGATTTTGGGAGTCTGTTCTGAGTATATTATCCAAGGTTGTCGAGTTTCAGATAGATTGGTCACGGTTCACCTCTTGGCCTACTGTTTGGTCTATGGAAGATTTCCTAGTGAAATGTCTCAGGGCCCTTCCTTCAAGAAATCCAAAAGACTCTCTGACTCCAACATAATGTCATTTAAAAAGGCACTGAAACCCGTTCTCTTTGCTTAGTCCGCTCTGATCATTTCTAGCGTGCCTAGTCCTGTTACTTTCCTTTGTCTTTTGTATCTGTGTGCGGCCTGATGCCTGTGGGCTACGATGTGTTATAAACAAATAAATAAATAATATGGTGTGCATGATAGCTAAAAGATGTATTTTGCAAAAGTGGAAAGATACATACTCATCTACATCCAAGATGTGGCTGTTCAAACGTACACAGGCCCAAAACTGTGGGGCGATCTATATGGGGTCGTTGACCCACACATCCAAGCCCAAAGATAAATAGTCTGAATTTTGCTCTTATATGTTTAGATAATCCCAAGACTAATGTTTTTGACTGTACCGTTTTGTGAAAATATGGTTACTTTGAAACATTGAGACATCATTAAAGTTAACTGTAGAGGCAACAGTTTGGGCTATGTGACCAGAATATCCTTAAAGTTTGCCATGAAGGATATATTTACAAAGTTAATAGGAATGTTTCCAGGTTTGAAGATAATTGTTTATCGGATAGCTCAAAGACAAATGTGGAAACGTTCTAATTTGTTTTGTCCACAAATTTAAAAAAGCCAATTGGATTGTAAATAAAGCTGCATGTCCTTTTATAAAGGATGATGAAATGACATATTTCCACAATGAAAATTTAAAGTTTGATGGAGTGAATATTTTTCGTAGAGATGGAGTTCATTTGAGAGATGTTGGAAATTAGATTTTTCTTTCTAATGTTTAGAATGCATTGAAAGAGTTTATGTGAACACATAAAATATTTGGGACTCCTTACACGGATGCCTTACTATGAGGTCCCTTTGTGGGTTCCTACCTTAACGGCTGGTTTTTCCAGCCGTTAAGGACGGGACCCGCAAAGGGACCTTGGAGGTAATTACGGTACCGCAATTTGCGGTACCGTAATTACTGACTTCCCATTCCCATTGAGCCCTATGGGGGCGAAAATGGGAATGGGGAAGTGCCATGGTGAATGAGGAATTACTGCCCCCACTCACCTTGGAATAGGGCGGTAATTCCACCATTCACCATGGCAGACTCAGCAAAATACCGAAGGCAACCATGGTGCTAATAGCGCCATGGTTACCGCTGTCCGTGTAATGAGGCCCATAGTGAAGTATTTGTTATCATCTGTAGTAGATAAAAAGCAAAAAACAGAAAAACACATACTAGTATTTTTTCTCAGGATCCGTGGACTATTAGGCTGTCTGTGGACCATATAGGCTACAAAAGGTGCTTAGGAAGTTATGATACTTTTTGTATGCTAGAGAAAAGTATTTGGGACAGAAAATTATTTCTGTCCTTTTTTCTTCATCTCTAGTATTCAATTGTCCATTATTTCCATTGGCATAGAACAACATGCTAATGGAAATGTTGGAAACTTGTATTGAGTCTAACTACTTTACTGAAAATTATAAAGTAGATGGAGTCTTATTTTTTTAGTTCTATTTTTTAACTGTGAAAGGCAGCTCCAAATGGAACCTTTTTCGGGGTATTTTTTGATTACGTATTTTGTTACTTTTTTTTCTGTTTTTCCCAGAAGGAGGTAAGGTGGGGAGGGAAGGGGCACCAATCAGTGATACAGAGGGACAGGTGGACAGGGGAATATGTTGGGCCTGCCTTAACTCTAAGGTAGGGGGCAGTGTTTCTCATGTTACTTGACCGCGGCCTTGAAGGCACTTTGAAACTGCTCCCCCATACAGAGTGGTGTGTCACAGTACATACATAGTACTGCTGTCTTAGAAAGATAAGGATTCACAGCCTCTTGTATGGCCTGCGAGGCAGCCGCTAGAATCTTCTGCCCCAATGGATTAGACTGTGTGGTGGCTGGAGCAGTTGAGGAATATGGGGTAGAGGAGGACAGCCTACCCCCTGAAAAAGGAACAGCTTTTCTCTGAGCACCTGGGTGATTGCAGAAGGTGTGGCAGCACATAGAGGTGGTGCTGAAGGAGTACTGCCCCTGTTGTCCATTACTGAATGTGACCCCATACTTGATGCATTCAACACAGGCAGCCTGAGCCTTCGGTACCCCTCCTTTGGTCCTAAAGAACCACCACACCCATGAGTCCCTCTGGGTGCTGGAGGTAGGTACTTCCTTTATCTCATTTTCCTCTTGCTCTTGTTTCTCCTCTGCATCAGTGCACCAGTTCTCATGTCCTGGCCCTCCAGATGGTGGTGGTGGTGGTGGTGGCCACTTGGGAGAAGGGATAGGCATAGGTAGAACTGATGCCATTGTTCCAGAAAGGAAGGTCTCCCAAACAGATCTACAAAGCAGGCACTCTCTCCTGGACTGTCAGATTGAGAATGACTTAAAGTAATGGGTGGGGTCCCTACAGAGGAACTATCCAAAGACCTCTCACCTGATCCTTGGACTACCGAGTCTAAAATAGGCCTTAGGAAGTTGAGAGGTCAACTGAGAATGGCACTAGGTGCTCTGGAAGGATACACTTTCAACTTCAAATTTCCTAGATCGGCAGAAAATGCAGTTTCAAAATGTCAGCAGACACGGCATCACGCCAGACAGGCAAGGTCACATGATGATGTCCGGGGGCATCCGTGATGCCGCGCTAATGTCCCTGGACCCCGGTGTGGAAAGCCACCAGGTGCATGCGCAGTGATGTCGTCAATTGAGCACTTACCTTCGCGGACTTATATAAAGCGCTTCATGCAGACTACGTGCGATGTCCATGACCGTCATCCATTGTGCACGCGGATCCAAACATTCATATAGTCTGCGGACTACCTATTGGAGATTAAATAACAAAAATAAACAAGCTATTCATGGTATAAAAATACACATATTTACGAAACTGATAATGGGGTCATTATGACTTTGGCAGTAGCCGCCGTAGTCATGAATTTTCTGGTGCCCGGGAATGGGAAATTACTGGGGCATAACAGCCACGGCAGACCCAGTATTTGCCCATTCCCGGTCACCCGAAAATATTACTCCCCATTCCCATTTTGAGTTGGACTCAATGGGAATGAGGAGGACGGATGCACCAGCACCATTCATGAATGGTGCCGGTGCATCCATCAAGGTCTGTGAGCGGGTGCCGTTCCGCCCGCCAGGTCAGTCCTGGCAGGCTGAAAGGAACCCGATCGCAGAACTTGTAGTTTGCCGGTCCAGAAACAACGGTACCAGCAAGCTTACCAGTACCGTTGTTTGCGGACTGGCAAACTTATAATGAGGCCCATAAATTACCAGTTCTTTAAAGTTGTTGCTAAATTAATCTAATTTTGAAGACAAATTCTGTACATTTGGGGATTAGAATTGTCTTTCTGATTCTGATTCTCCATAATTAATCTGCAGTGTGGTTTCGTCATGTAAACTGTGTACTATCAGAAAAGAAGAAATTCATTATTTCGATAAGCTCTGTATAAATTACATTATGTGTTTGCATCGAAAGATGTATTGTTTACCATTAAAGATTTCATCATCACTAATTTCTTCTTTGAGAAGGTTTTCTTCCAAATAATAAATTGTGATATTTGCTTATGAGAAATGTTTATATAAAGGATGGTAATAATAAAGAAATAAATACAGTTTACTTACAATTCGGTAACATATTATTTTCTAGTGTGCTGTTGCTGTATCTCAGTGTGGATGAAAACTTGTAATAAACTGATAATATGAGGTATACAGTTATGCTTTGTACTTAGTACATTCTATAATAGTGTGTGCTAGATGAAAAATGTATTTTTACATTTTCAAATGTTGATTTGTACATGACTGTATATTTGGGTGTAGCAAATGTTAGTAATGTTTGTTTATGCATATCATTAATTATAATTATGTGATAGCTCAAAGAGCTTTATCATAATATACATAAACAATATGAATAACAATGAATACAGATACAGTTAAGAAAACAATTAGCAAATATTATAATGCAAAAATTATCAAAATCAGCTGCAATTTAGTTACAAAGCCAGAGAAAAGGAATAGTGACAAATGGCATCATTATATGAGATAGTCGGATACATTTGTAAAATGCTAAAAATTATAAAAGCTGACAGCATTTATCTATACGTATAAAAAAGTAACTCCATAGTAGAACATATAGTTAGATCAATACATCATACCAAGATGTCGGGTGAGGTTTGAGTTAGCCGTCCTGGAAAAGCCCAGTCATGCTTTTCACTGATATAAGAGTAACTTAAATCAATAGGATTAATATACTGATTACCTTGCTATCATTATGAGTTCGAAATTACCTTACAAATATTAAAAAGTGCAATTTGCACTGACTTATGATTCAGACCTGATGGTATTGTAGTCATGGACAAAAGGCCACCAGCCACTTGGTATACAGATCCCATATACTTTACATTCCATCAGGGCGTGTTGGGCTGTCTCCAGTTTGGACCCTACACCACAAAAGCGGCAGATCCTTTCATCTATAGGTATACCCTGCTCAGGCCCAATTGAGGACAAGACTGGTAGTTTGACTATTTTTAGCAAAAGCAAGAATCTGCGCAATTCGGCTCAGGCACAGAGTAGTAAATAACTTTGTGGGGATTTATATTTATGGACGATCAAGTCCATAGTAGTCTGATAACTACTATGTTTTGCAAGATGTACATAGTTCTAGCACCAATCTCAGTGTTCTAGTTTTCCTACTAGTTGTTTGGACAATCTGTGTTGGCCGTCCTTCCAATCTGGATTCCAACACATGTTTTGAAAACCTGCACCAACAAGGGAGTGAAAGGTGGTAAGTTCAGTAGTCGAAGGCTGTTGTTCCAGTACATTTAGTACTGGGAAAAAAGGAGCCTTGTAAGCCTTTAGAAAGAGGAGGCTTCTCCCTTCAATTACTTTAGCGTACAAAGAAGTGAGACCCAACTTGAGACAGATGATTTCCATGGGTACACTAGGGCCCAACTCCAACATTCTCAGCCAAAATGTACATTTCAGGATGTTCAACCATGCAAGGTCCTTCATACCAATGGCCTCTAAACCAAACAATACAGAGGGGTAGAAACATTGCCTATATATTGTCAATATCCCATTAAGGGTAAACCTAGAGGCAGGTCTATATATCATGTTTATTTTGGAAGTCGTCTTGCTTTTCCGCTGTTATTTTAGGTCAGCATAGTCAGTCTTAGAAGTGAATTTGACCCCAAAATATTTATAACTATGCACTCTCTCAATGGCATTCTCGTTGATTGCCATTGTTGGGATCACCAACCTCTTATTCGAAAAGTGCATTAACTTGGTTCTTCAAGATTTAGGATCAGGTCGTGTTCCAAAGTATATTTTAGCAGAACTTCCATAGATCTTTTTAGTCCTGCAAAAGTATCATCAAAGATAATGAGTTCATCTGCATAAATAAGACAGGAAACGTTGGTCCCCATTAGTTTGGGTGGGCAAGTATGCACCACATCCAGAGCTTTGGGGAGTTCAGATAAATAGATGTTAATTAACAGGGGGGCAAGAGAGCACCCCTGTTTGACTGCCAGATTGGTAGGTATGGGCGATGAGATCAGGCCTTTAAATCGAGCCTAAATTGTATTGAGGTGTTATCATGTAGCTCCATTATTGGCAATAGCAGGTCACATGGACATCCTGGATGAGACATCTTACCCCTCAGGGTATTCCTATTGACAGTGCCAAATGCAATCTTGACACCGTTTGGCCGTTATACTTAGCCGCCTTGACCAGGGAATCAAACAGCCACAGTGAGCTGTCCCTGTGCCCGCCCGAAAAACCCATTTGGAAATGGCTCAATATGCATTTAGATTCAACCCAATTGACTAATCTACCTAGTAATAGTGAGGTAAAGAGTTTACTCGTAGTGTCCAACATGACAAGTAATCCAAAATTCGTAGGGAAAGTTTCCAGACCTTTCCTATGGATGGGAATTAAAATAGAATCCTGCCATTATAGGGGAATCCGCTCTTCCTCATTTACTTTGGTGAAAAAGGCGAAATATAATTTCCTCCCAGAAGGCTGGATTCTTTTTTATGACTGCATTAGGTAACCCAAGTCTTTTAGCAATGCAATTTACAGCCTGATCTCTTCATGAGTGAACCTGATGTTAAACTTGCCAGTGGGAAGCAATGGATAGTCCATGCAGATGGTAGGGTCATCAAAGCAGTTGTTGATATGACTCAACCACTCTGATTCCCCAATAGCCATAAATCCTGTGGATGAATTAAAAAAAAAAACCCTAAGGAATTTCCATAGCATTCATGGATCCTTAGTCTTTCAGATAGCTACCAAGCATTGCCATTGCGCTTTTCTACCATTAAGAATCCGATTTTCACCCACCTTCTATGTGTGTTCTTAGCCTTATTCATATTGACTAGGGCTTCAGCAGGAGTGCAGGCATGGATCCGGATCGTACTTAATTCCCTTCTCAGGAGCGTTTTGATTCTCTAGTGGCCCTGTCAAAACAGTAGTTCTTGTTCCCTCTGGACAGCATTGAGTATTGCATATTTTTTGCAGCCAAGGTTTGGGCAATATCCTTAATTTTTCTTTCAATCTCATCCGCTGTAAGGAAGTTCACTATGGAGAGCCAGTTGTCACCATGCATACAGTAATTAATGCCGGCCTTCCCAATGGTCTTGTCGGTCCAGCGTATCCTGCAGCCAGCAGGGCTACTTTCTAATTCTCCAGTCTGCCTCCAAATGTGGATGGTAGAAACATCTGATATATATAATGTGAGGATGGAATGATTGCTAAAGATTGTGTCTGTGATTTCAAGCCTCCTCACTTGTGGTAGAGTGATAGAGTTGCAAAAGACATAGTTGAGGGTAGAAGTCTTAGCCCCAACTCTCCAAGTACTCATTTATGGGATGTCACCTCTTACTCTGCCATTCAAAAGGGAACACTCCCAATCGTGTATTGAGCCAACGCAAATGTTCCCCTTATGCAAGCCTTTTTCAGCAGTAGACCTACTTCTTACAAACAGAGTATCAGTAATTTCATAGGGCCAAAAACATTTGGCATTAAGGTCCCCCCAGCATATATGTCTGCCCTTGTATCCCAACTTTTGAATTTCCCGATAACATCTAGAACAAGATCCAAAGTATCTTCGGTAAGGTTTCCTCACAAACATCTAAATCATATCCCAATTCAGAATATCGATCATTATACAGTCTTATCATTTGGGCAGTTTTGGTAGAATTGCAATATAATTTGCAGATTTTATATTTGGGGTCCTTGAAGGGTTCGATGTAATCAAAGTACTTAGTATCAAGCACCCTTAAGGGAAGAATTTTCGGAGTCAGTGCCAAAAAGTCTCCTCTGTTTACATGTGGGTGGAATCTAGGTTTGCTGCGCACTTTATTTCTTATCGTAATTGTTCGAGATACGTTTGTTGTGGTTTCAACTAAGGTAGCATCTGAGGCCGTAGGAACATCCTTTTGTGGGCTGTCCGGGCATGGCAGTGGTGTGTTAGGGCGACAGGGAATTTCTCAGAACCTTGCTGAATTATTGGTGGAACAGGGTAAAATTGGGGGGGAGGGTGGAGTTAGATGAGGATTCAGGCGCTGCATTTACATAATTTTGACATTTATTATTTAAAACCCAGCTAGCAAGGGTACCCTTCAATTGACTTTTTTCTTGCTATTTCCATTAAGTTTCTTTTTCGGGTTCTTGACCACAAGTTAAGTGATGGAAACTTCTACTATGCTGCCACACATGTGCATGTTTCCTGTAGGTCAATGTAAGCCCTTGCCTTCAGGGCATGTCTTCTTTTCCCTACGTTGTTTCCGGGTCAGGAATATAGTAGATGTTTTGCTAGGGAGTTCAGCTATTTCCTCTGCCTCCAAGACGATATGGGAGTCCTCTCTCACTGTTTGAGGGCTTAGAGATAGTACTTTAGACAAAGTCATGTTATCAGACATGAAAGGGACAGCTGCAGCAATCAATTCATCGAGATCGCGATCAACATTAGGTTGAGGTGAGCTACAAGTTGTCAGCACAGAGACCTCTCCCAGGATCCTATCGCACATCTTCAGCAGAACTGCAATGTGGACATGTGTGCTGACAAGAGGTACAGATGTTCCATGTGGTCGTTTGTGGTGACATTCATTCCCGCATCATCCATAGGGCACATATTAGGAGAGGCAGAGAGTATATTACCCGTCTCCTCCGTTACATCATGCTCGTGAGCCAGGCTTCCTGGCAATAGCTCCTCCTCTGCTCCTTCCACAGTCGGTAAGTTACTTTGGACCTGTGACTCTGTAACGCTCACCTGATTCCCGTAGAGGCGCCGGTCTTGACTGGGAGTATACCGTATCTTCAAAGGTGATGTGTAACACCCGGCTGGCTCTTTGGGCTGGACCTCTGTGCACTGTATGTTTGACTCGAAGGGTAAGATGTCTGCAGATAGAAAATATGGGATTAATGAACTGGGTTATTGAATGTCTCTCTCTTCTTCCCTTTCTCTTCTCCTGTAGAACCCCGAAGGTTAACGCTCTCACCTTAGGTAAGTGAACGCCGTGCTCTCCATCTGCCTCGGGGCAGGGTGCTGTAACCAGTTTCTTCACTGGATAAGGGGAGCAGGCCTCTTGACTTCAGAGGACTGCTGTCCTTCGTTTACTGCACGAACGGTAAGTTTTGAGTAATTCTAATGTCTTTAAAGTCTTTAGTAATAATGTCTCTTGTTTTGCAGGGTTCCGGCGATGGTGGATGACGGGCTGAAGTGAGTTGAAGATGGAGCCCGTGTGATGAATAGAAGCGCCTGGAAGCACGTAAGTAAGCGCTTGTTGCCTGCTTCACGATGCGCTCTAACTGTCTTTTTATTTTGCAGGTACAAGTTCGGAGCGGCTGCTGGGTGCCGGAATACCCACTGGGTTAGATGTGGAAAGGAGTAATGGCACGTGAGTATTAAAGTTCCCCAATGTCTTTAAACGCACCTTGTTTTGTCTTTCAGATGCGGGATGCAGCGCCGAAGGCCTCCGGAGCGTGCGAAGAGTTGGTAAGCTTTTGTCTTTCAGATGCCGGAATGCAGTGTGAAGACCTCCGGAGCGCACGAAGAGTAGGTAAGCCTTTGTCTTTCAGAATGCAGCGCGAGGCATTGGTGACAGCCGATGGCCCAGGTAAGTGAAGAGCTGTCACTGAAGACCGTAATGCTAACCTGTTCTTTCTTGTCTTTATAGGTGTTGCTGAAGACTGGATTCAGGATGGTAAGCCTTTTTCCTTAGGCCCAGGATCAGATGCAGAAGACACGATGAGCGTTCTGCTGCAGAGGATGCAGAATAACGCAAAGCAAGATTCATCCATCGGGTGTGGTTTAAATAGCCTCCTGTAGTGCTTAGGTGTCTCCTTCCACAGCCACGCCTAGGTAAGAAAAGAGTTCCTGCTTTCCAGAAGAGTTCCAGTGTTCTGAACTTAGGGAGTGGCTCCTGCCCCACCCAACAGGAAAAGTAGTTCCAAACAGAAGAGGATCAGAGGCTCAACTGGCAGGCAAGTAAGCAGCATGGTCTGCTGCAGGTAAGTCCAGCCAAGCATTATGAGCCCGGCGCTTCCAGCGCTGGGACTGGGCATATTTATGAGCCTGGTGCCACTGGCGCCAGGACTGGGTCCAAAAGGTCCCAATTGGGACTGGTTGGCACTCGGAACCTGGGTTATGAATCTGCTTCCAAGGGAGTTGGGAAAACCCTGACCTTTTGGAAGCAGAGATCATGACAGACTCCCCCAGGATCGGGTGCTGTTGGTACAACATATCACTGGGAGCAAGCAAATCATGAAGGGAATAGCATAGGGCTAATAGAGAGTGGTTATTGTCCACTGCCAAAAAAGACAGGTGGGAGCTGTTATGTTCTCTGCCTAGTTTCTTGTCACAGGGCATCAAATTGACATTTGGAAAGGGGGATGGGGGGACGCTTAGCTTTAGGTTCCGAAGAGAAGTAAGAGTCAATGGTACCGAAAGCAGGTTCACTGTGTTGTTTGCCCTTAGGTGAGCTGGTGGCCCGTGCTCTGGAAGAATTAGTTATTACTTTTGGCGTGATTTCAGGCACCCAATCCAAGTTATTTTTTAGGATAGGGCGCAGTTTTACGTTGTTTATGGTTGTGCGACCTCAGACTTATTTTCCCAGGCATGTTTCCTTATAAGTAGGTGAAGGGTAGAATGATCGTACAATGTACAGAAGTATTGGGGCTTAATAACCAGAAGATCAAACAGGCACCAGTGGGGCTAAAAATGAGTTTGTCAGTCTTAGGAAGAGTAGTAGAGCGTAATGAGAAAAAGTAACTGATAGTAGTGTGCGGGCTGCGGCGGGCTATGATACTACATAAAAACGGGGCAGCACACCCCCACAACACACTCCCACAATACCGGCATGGAGGAGGAGATAGTTATAGAAAGAGCAAGCAGGTTCTGAGATGTCCCAGAGCTCCGATAATCCTGTATGGACTGCGCAGACTGTGATACAACTCACACAACTCTGCTGCGCTCCGCATGGAGCTCGGGCTTGAAGGTAGGCTCCTCCTCCAGCAGCAGTGGACAGGGCAAAAAGACCAAGGAAGAAAAACACAGCACCGGACTCAACAGACTGAGATACAACTCGTACAACTCACACAACTTTATATATATATGTAACTACGTGCATGTGTAGTTATGTTATGTTTCTGTTGTTACAAGGGTACAACATGTTCGTTGTTCCCAGTGCTTTTGGATTTTGTTGATGCTACCTGCTGTTTGCAGACTTTCTTACTGTCCGCAGACACTACAGCTGCTACATTGGGGGTGAGTATGATATAAGGAATTTGTAGCAAATTAGGGTGCTCTGGTAAAAACCTATGACATTCTGTGAAAAACGTTCTCAAAGGGACACTCTGTTTAAGTCCAATTAATAAAACCCTATGAACGTGAGGGAAAAAACTATGTTAAAGGGACGTTATGGTTACAAGTAAAATCGAAAATAAAATGAAATTCGCCAGACATGGTAAGCTAAACAACGATAACTCATGCCACCACCGTGCACTGCTAAGACTAACACACAGGACATCAAAGATGACATTACAAATTGGCATAGTTACCTGTTAGGAATCTCCGGACATTAATGGCTACATGACATTTTGACACCCCATTCCTTTCCCTGGATTTCAGACCCTTAACATGAGAGAGGTTGCCTGAAATTGGTAGGACCGGGGAAAGCTCATTTTAAGCATCTCTGCGCAAGGAACAAAACTCAAAAGACTTGAATACCACATTTCAAGGTCGTAGGATGCACCATTTCTGAGAGATTTGCACCACAACCCACTGCACTGCCCCGGATACATTATAATTCATTGTAATGATTGTTTTCCAAAAATTGAAGACAGTGTTTCTTTGTCTGTCTACAGAACCCGTATAGAGTACATGTACTTTTTGGTGTTTAAGTAAAGTCAAATTGTCTAATTTCTTACCTTTAAATGACTGTGTTTTACAATGAATGGAGGTGATAGTCCAGGTGATAGTCCAGGGAAACCTTGTGAAGGCAGGCCCTTGAACGCTCACACCAGAGAGAATACAACCTGCTAGGGAAGAAAGGCCCAAGTCGATTTTGTAAGGATAACAAATTTAATCTCACGCACAGATGAGATCAACAGCAAAATATCTGCTGCTAAGAACGTTCTGCCCAAGAATAGTACAAGCAGAATCCTATAAAGCAAGACATCATCATAGATGACGCAAAACATACAGTAAAAACCCATGCAGCTGAATGGATGGACCCTATGCAGGTAACACTTTTATCCATAACGGATGGCACTTTATTGGTTCCAGCCCAGTCCGTCCGTCCTCCATCACGTGGGTGCTGTGGGGCTCATCTTCTTCTAACGTTGAAGGTCAGAAAACAAATGAATTATACTCCTACTATACAGCTTGATTTATCACTCATACCGTGAGCTTGGCAGGACTCAAGACAGACACACAGGAGGTTCGGGGATACTAACCTTCACACACACATTTCACTCACTCTCTCGTGCCATCCGGCTCTAAGTCTCCACCCTCATTTTGACTATAATATATCCCTCCCAACACCTTGCAATTCAGATCACATGATTGTCGCTTCAATGATATGCCCTGTCCAGCCTCTTTGAACATTTCAGGACTTGTTACTTTGAGTTTGATGGTCAAAGGGCACCTGGTACTGTGGAATTTCGGAATCTTAGGGTTTAGCCAGTTATGTCGGCTATAACTCCTGGTCACCCGGAATGGGCTGGGTCATGCTTTGGCCAGTGTGAGATAACGTGAGTGAAGAGAGGATAGCACATGGGCAACATTGCAGGTCTTGGAAGCAATACCATGCAGAGCAACATAGGTTTGAATCCCGGATCTGCGCTTAGAAACTGAACTCAGGTATTAAGCGCGTTATGAAAAAACAATTAAATAAATAAAAAATAAATAACATCCAGGAGCCGGTCTCTTATCACGGCCTTGTAGGGCACATTCCTCTTGGGTGAAAAAGACATCTCTGCAACACTTTCGGGAACAATGATTAGATGGTGTGAACTGTCCTCATGGGTGCTTGGGCATGGCTGGAGATTTCTGTGGCCTCATGCATTTGGGCCTAGTGCATTTAATGCTACATTTACTGTGCATGCCTTACCTACCTAGGATTATTAATATCTACGCATATTAGCGAGGCCACCCGTGCCTTGAGCCACACCATGTAGTTACACTATAATTGGTTATACTCACACAGGGTCCAGCTGGATGGGAAGGCATCCCTTTCACTGTTCCCTCTGCCCCCTGGCTCATCACAGTGCCTTGAATGCATCTTGCTTTACTTTAAAGTGCCTAAAGGGGGGACGGGGCTGCCCCTTCTCAACACTACACATCATTCCACAAGGACTTTGGCATTTACAAAATGGTGCCCAATGTTTATTTTGACGATATATTACGGATACGAAACATGTTATCCAAAAAAGCTAAATCTATTATGTGGCAAGACAATTACGGACTAGTGACAATGGATGTCACTTTACTTTATACCAGTATTGAACATGACAAAGGAATAATGGCAATTGATTACTTTTTTAAATCGAGGTGGGTTTCTTTTTACCAACAAATTCAGATGTTACTGACGATGTTAAGATTCACATTAAATAATAACATCTGTTTTAATGGTCACATTCTTTGTCAAGAACACGGTTCAGCCATGGGAGTTAAATATGTGCCATTGAATGCAAATATGTTTATGGGGAACTTTGGGTTGGAGCATGCCTGGACACATCCTACATTTACAACAAATTAAAATATTGTATACTGGGGACGTTTTATAGAATATATGCTCATCACCTGGAAGTGGGATGTGGGTTGATTAATAGAATATACTAGCAATTTGAATAACAATGAATGACAATGAAACACAGTACTGTGAGGATTAATCTCCTGGATTTGGAACTATATGTTGAAGGGAATGAGATTCATACTTCACTTTTTTAGAAACCAACAGCTGGCAATAGCATTCTTCATGCCAAAAGCAATCACCCAGCACATATAATACACATTTGTCCATATGGTGAATTTTTGAGAATCAAGAGAAACTTTTGTGATCATAGAGAATATCAAGGACACTTGTCAAACAGTAAAAAATAATTTAAGGAAGGAGGTTATAAATACTGTACAATAAAGAAAGCTGTAAAGAGAGCTTCAGGCAAAGATAGGACTGGACGTCTAGTTGAGAAGACCAAACAGAAAGAGATGATGGGCACTCAATCGAAAACCAGAGTCATAACAAAATACAGCACTGATCACCATAAAATCAGAAGAATTTTAAAAATGGATTGGCATATTTTGCATCTGGATAAAGCCATATCTAAATATTTTGATGAAAAATGTTCCCATTACTTTCGGGAAAGAATCAACAATCAAACAGTTAATCAGCCTGAGTTTTCTGGGACATAAGGTACATGACTCATCTGGTTCACTTCATTCACTATGGAATTTACCACCACTGATAGCTAAACACAAATGTGGTCATTGTAAATTGTGTACATAAATCATGTGAAATATTGATATGATTACATTGCCAGCAAAAGACCACACGCTTTATAAACTGCCACACCAGATTAGTTTCTGTATGGGATTAAATGTCATTGTGGTCAATGATACATAGGCAGCACAATCCGAAAATTTTAATTTTGCATCATGGAACCAGGGCCATCTTAAGCATTTTGGGTGCCTGGGGCATGGACACCTCTGGGGCCCCCTCCAACAGACCAAAGGAATTAAGTGATATAGAATATCTGGTGCGCCGTACCCCATGTCACGATAACAACCCATACATTTATACACTGCCTCGAAGAGGTCAACATAAGCATGGTAAACTCTCTTTCAGATAATTTACCATCTGCATTCATGTTGTAATCAGAGTGATAACCAAGTAGCATTTCAAGGGCAACATTAGCAGTCTACACGAGGGTACTTGTGTTCAAGCATAGGTACAGCAAACATTTCATCAATAGCAGCCACATGGAAGGTAAACTGGATGTAGTATAACTGCAGAACACAGATTTTATGACAAAGGAACACATAATCCAGAATAGTCAAACAACTCAGATTAGCTGCCTCAGAGACAGCAAATGTGCTCAAGCAAGGATACAGGTGACCAATGGGAAGCAAGAATAAAACTACACATACCATAGCAAAGAGAGTGTATGACAATTTGAAGATACCAGGAAGGTGTCTGTATCCAGACAGACTGAGATGAGAAGTGGGACATGGTTTTCAAGCAGTGTTGCCATTTGAGAGCCAAGAAACAGGTGTCTGTGGTGTGTAATAATATATCAGTGGTGTGTAATAATGTATCAATGCCCACTATCATAATAGTGTAATCTACACTATATATAACCATGGAAACCATGAGTGAGTCTTTTTTAAAGATCATACCCTGGGAACGAAAACACTCTGAATGGCTAATCATTTTGAAAGTTTTAGGGACTTGCAATTTTGACAGGTGAGGAAATACAAGATTACATGAGATACCCAGGACCAAATATTGATTAAGAGGTGAAGCTGGAATTCGTACCCATTCTGCAATTTCTGCTATTTATCGATTTCTTTTCTAGTTTTTACCCTGAACTAAAATAATCCCATTTTACAGAACTGACTTGGAAACTATGAAAATCACATAACCCAATGTAAACATTTTAAAAAACAAAACGTTATAGAAACATATTATGTAAAATAGGAATGATTCTAGCTTCATTGTCTCCATCATCAAGGAAAGTATACAAATACCAGCATACTAATGGATGTGATCTTAAAATATTTCAGATAGGCTTCTCTTTTGTATTTTAAAGCTTAAATACACCCCAAACACAGGCTTGCGCAATGTTATTTAAAAAAGTGCAGAAAAGCCTTTGTATTGTACAAAAAACCAAACCGTTTTGTTGTCTCATACGCAGACCTTAAAATATGCTTGTAAGAAGCCTGTAATATCTGGTCTGCATTCTTCTGTCTAGAACGCCTTCCAGTCAAATGGCCTACATGATAGGAAAGATCAGGTAATTGGCCAAACAATGCCACCAGTATGTGAAAAGCAAACCTTTTCATAGAAGGCAGTACTGTACCGTCAGTAATATAAGATTTGTCCAGGATCACTGTATAATCTGCTGGCAAAGCCAGGATCTAAGCATGAACGCTTTGGTTCCACAGTCTGGAATTTGGATGCATAAACACCTCTAGCACTTTATTGTCATCATTGGAGGTGCCTGGCTAGGTTTTGCAACTCCACATTCAAACAAACCAATTTCTAGACCTTCACCATACTGACGCTATGTTAGTTTCTATAGCAACCGCTATCTGGTGCAGGTGCATTGGTGATGATAACACCTGGAGTGCTATAAAACAAAATACATATACAAGCAGTGTTAAAAACTTCATACATTCCAAACACTGAGTCGGCCTTGCTGGAATTTGTTATTGTAATCTTGCATATGAACGCATATCTCTGCAAAGAGTGCTTAACACATTGAGCTATCCTCTGAACCATCGGTGCACTCAAATTTATCAATATGTATTTCAACTTTGGCTATTACATATGATCAATATAATACCCACAGAAAGGTGAGAATGCTACAGGTGTTGTGCCATGCAAACTATGTATACCACAGTGAACATAGCATTACGGAATGAGAAGATCAGAACAAAATGTACTTGTGAACAACAGACAGAAAATAGGTTTAGCCTTAGCAGCACGCCATTGAAAATACTAATGTTTGATACTTAATTTGTTGATTTAGGGAAACTGACTTTATTCTTTCTTTTAAATAAGGCTACTTCTTGGGGCATCTTCCAAGGTGGGGGCTGGAGCAAGGGCCCCTTTTGCCCTCCTATACAGACGTCTCTGCATGGAACATATGAGAGCTATCAGAAATGAAGATCAAAAATATCCAATGGCTCTACATTATCAAAAGGAACACATAAATACACCCATAGATACATTGTGATTCATGGGATTTGCCACAGTTCAACTATCCCAAAAATGTGACAACATAGAGGGGACAACAGAAAATTATGGCAAAAGGAAGTGAGATGGATATGTAAACTTGTTATATGGGACTCAATCAGGGCAATGAGTTCTGGTCTTACTTATGATTTGACATTGGGATATAATAAATAGCCTAGATTGCCTTATTTTTGGGTTCACATAATTGGTTTGACATAATACTTTTGAGCATTTTACTTTGAACTTTTTAGAGCATGGGACTTTTCCAGTCCAATGTTAATTATTGATAGGGTTGTGTTGGTTTGATGTATAGATATCAATCATATAAACCTGCACAGTTTTGTTCAATACTATCCAGAGAAACTATGATGAGAATATCTTAAATACGGTCAAAGTGTGGACTCAAACATATGCCTTCATTTCTGTTTAGAGAAACAATTATTAGAATAGTTTCAATGTGGTGGTAGTGCACGTAATGATGGACGTCATCGCACACAGCGCTAACGTGATGACGTTATCATCAATATAAACATTAGGCGCCATTTTATAAATGCTGAAATCCTTGTGGAACAGCGTATTGGTATCCCTAGACTATGACATCCAGTCATTATAAAATAATCACAAGAAAAGTTGTTTAACAGTAAGTAATTGCACAATTCGACCTTAGTGGAACATAACAGACCCTTGCATCCCACTAGTTAGATTACCATTGACTTAGAGATATCTATGCATATCAATACTTTCAGAATTTTTGACAAAGGAATTGATCCCAACTGAGAGCATAATCACAAATAGGGTTGGGTGAGTGAATATATTGGTATTTGACGTTTATAAATATTTTTGATTGCAGCAAGAATGGTAAATAACTAATTAGACATTGTGTATATTTTCACTGTAGACAGTTAACAGGACTGCAACACTACAAATTGGGTTTGATAATGTGATTACTAAGTAAATCCTCAAATCCTCCTGAAGAGCCACTATAGTCTGCTGAAACATGCATAGAGGTGTTTAATCTTGCAACTGGATGTACCAATTCAGGATGTTCGGTTTGGATCATAGATAACTTGCTTGCAAATTAATCTTCGAAGGAAGGTACTTTGGAACAATAAATATATTTTGAAATTTTGAGAAAGACATTTCAAGTTACTTAACAGTAGCTACAAACCAGGAATTGAATTGTGTAGCATTTAAAAATGGATACAATTTAAAGCTTAACCAAGTCTAACAGGCGATTTTGTCAACTTACAACTGCAATTTACTGTTTGGCCTTATATATATTGTATTGGGCAGACACTATAAATGTGGCTGTATGACAAGTGACAAGACATTGGGTGAAATACAATTGGATTATCGCCCTAGAGGTTAGTGAATGTCTGCATAAACTCAATGTAGTCCTGCAGACTGTCCGTACTGTGAAACTATGTTTCACTTTTCGCTTTTGACATTTTATCTGTTTAGGTAACTTTTTCATATTGCACAACACATCTTTAATTGTAGAGCAATAGGGATACTTTTGTATCACCCTGTACTTGCACCAAAGTTATTTCTGGTTACTTTTAAATGTGCCTGAAGACAAGATAGTGGCAGCAGTTATATTTTAACAAGTTTTGCTATATTTTTAGTGAGCTCAGTGCGTTTGGCTATTAACTGTGGCTAGTGTTCCAAGATGACCGTGCCAGGAGATCTTTTGCTTGTTCTTTGGCCATTTTGTTCTTTGACCTTCTTCCTGCCTTCTTAGGTAAGGAATTCCCTTTAATGGTCATGCAGGTGCCTGGGAAAGCTGTTGTTTTTGGGGGCTTGTCCATGTCATTTGTATATGGGCACAGGAAGTGGGCTGGAACTGTCTGGTCCCAATCCACAAACTGGTGTCAGTATGTCAGTATGTGCAGTTTGCATACATGAGCCATCCCCTGATTGGACCACTGCTTGTGTGCATGAGTGATGCAGATTCTTGCTATTGGAGCGGTGTCATGGCCACAGGCCCCAGAACACAAAAACCACACCATCTAGTGATGGGGGCAATGGGTCACTTGACTCACTAATGTCCCTTTGAGACCTATAAACACAGGGGACCTGGCAGGACTCAGTCCTGGCGCCTTTGGCACCAGGTTCATATAGAGATGTGAGCAGGTACACTTTATTTCAGTGCAGGAGTGCTTTTATTTTACAAGAACTTTCCACAATCTGAAAGCCTTTATTCCATAGAACATCCTCATGTGCTGACTTATTCGGTGTGGCTCCCTAAGCCTGTTCTTCATGTGCTGACTCATCGGGTGTGGCAGGGTGTGGCAGGCTGAACCTGGTGGGCGTGGCTTCAGAAGCTCAGCTATATAAGCTGCTCCATCCTTAAGGCTGGTGCTTCGTGTTACTGTGAACTCGCATGCAACGTGACGCTCACCGCCGCTTGGACCAGTTTACTTACATTTGAAACCAGGGGTTCTCCTGCATAATAACCTCCAGGAAAATGGTGCTTCAGCGCATCATCTGCAGACTCATCTCCCGACATCCTGTGATCTTGATCCCAATGCCGCAGCACCACACTCCGCATCCATGAAATTGGACTCTGTGAAGAAGAAGAACGACAAGGTTAGAACATCCATCCTAGGGCCGTGCCGCATTTGAACCCTGATCGCCACCTAGTTAACAATTTATCAGCTACTGTAGTACTGCAGCTTCATTCCTCATTCCCTCCGGCTGTCGCCTTGAGCTGGCAGCTTCTGCCGGGCCGGCAACATCACCTGCAAGGGAAGAAAGCAAAAGAGCAAACATCAAAAGTGGAACGGACAGCAATACAAGACAACAAACTTTAAAATACAACAAAAACAGACAAGGAAAGTCAAAGGCAAACTGGAACACTTACCTCAAGAATAGTGGCTTAGTCGTAGCAGGACTGGACTACCACGTGCAAGGGACCAGTGAAGGAACTCGGTCCAGATCATACAAGCGCCCCTGCCAGAAGCAGCAGGATGGAGTGCTCACCAAAACTAATCAACAGGAGCAGTCCCGAGCAGCATCACCTGTTACCACCAGTCACCACATAAGCGCAGAGAGTGAAGTCTGACCCCAGCGACCTTACCCCGGGAAGGCTGCAGCCGTGCCCCCACACCTCCACAGAGACCAGGTGAGCGTAACAAGCAGTGAGTTTGATCACTCACCTGAATTTAGGATAAGAAGAAGAGTACTGCAGCCATTCCGGAAGATCAGAAGAGGAGCCAAGTGTGTGGTCTAGCTGTACAGATGACAGAAGATCTGATGACAAATCTCAAGAGGACTGGTGACCATATTTGCTGCTGCCTTGGGGAAGCCATGCTTGATTATCTCATCTCAGAAGACCCTTGCAGGTGTTTTGACCATTTGGACTGGTGGTACCAACCAGTCTCGACGCCTTCTCACCATCCTGCAGCCTGGAGCCTTCGGAAGTGTCCCATGACCACCGAGTCAACTGACCAGCTCAATTTCGGGCTACCATGGTAGAAGCATTTCAGTTTCATGTCTTTACCCTGGAACTTCCGTGATCTACAGTCAGTCCTACAAGTCACCTTCCTGCCAAGTTTCAGCATCACAGCATTTATGGGTCCTGTTGTTCTGGGAGGCTTCCTTTGTTAAGGACTGCTGCGATGCCTCATGTTGCCCGTGTGTGGTGACTCTCGCTGGAACTGGCCATCCCCTGTCTGGTAGAGAGTCCTGAATAACCCGGCTTTGGCGCCTGCTGTATTTGGTCACTGTTAAGGGTTGCACTCATTTCCAGAATCCGACCAGAAATGTCTGTGTACCCACATCTCCTGGGCATTGTCTTTTAGAGCACTGTAAATATGGTGACCTGGTTGACTACTCCCTCACCGGGACTATCAACATACAAGATAAAGCTTGCAATGGGAGAAGTATTAGTACTGCTAGTTCTCCTCTCCCACTCTCAATACATTATCTACATGCTAAACACTATAGAAAATATATCAATCTGATTTATTAAATACCCATAGCAAAAAAGGCATTTCATTACGTGTTTTTGGGCCTACAATAAAAAGAGTATTTTTGTACTTACCTGTCGAAGTAAAATCATTGTGTATTTCACTGTGTGGACTCATTGTGGACTGTGCTCACCTCTCCTGAGACTTAGGCTTGACCATTCTTCCACACTTACCTCTACAATGCATACACTAAGATCCTATTTGTGGCATTGTGCATGTGTGTTATCTATACCAACTTCGTGGATGACACCCAGATCCTCATACCGATCACAGGGAACTATGACCAGGATACTCTGCTTATCAACAAAATGTACGCAATAATACCAAATTGGATGGCTCTTAATAGCCTTTGCCTCAACGATGAGAAAACTGAGATTCTCATCGTGGTCTCCCGAACTAAAATGAATGCTCTCCACTCAGATTATACAACTATCAACATCGATGGTACCCCTATTCCAGTACTGAAACAGGTGAAAACCTTAGGTGTTTATTTAGACGCCAATATAACCATGATAAAACATGTAAATGCACTATCCTCAGCTACCTCCTACACTTCAAAATTAATGGCTTTACGTCATCAGTTCCTTACGCCCAATAACTGTACTACCTTAGCTAGGGCACTGATATTATCCAAGTTGGACTACTGCAATGTACTCCTATTAGGTACATCTAATGCCAATTTGACAAAATTACAACTAATGCAAAACAAAGCATTAGGGCTGCACTAGGACTAAAAAAGTCAGATCACATTTCTAACATCAGGATAGAGACCCATTGGCTACCCATCAAGGCCAGAATTATCTTCAAAGCACTGTGTGTTACCCATAAATGCCTTGCTAAGAAAGCACCCATATATATCAATAATTCAGTAGCTAAAAAATTATGTAACAGAACGCTCAGATCTAACAAAAACTCATCCTTTGTGGTCCCTCGCTACAAAAGTTCTAGAGCAGGGGGAAGCAGTTTACCAGTCATGGACCCTAAACACTGGAATACACTCCCTTTAAACATCAAAAATGAAGACTCCTTCTAGTGCTTCAAAAAGCTACTAAAACATGGCTATTTAACCAATTTTAGTCTGCTAACTCAATGCCAACTATTTGACAACCGCAACCAGAACATGTAAATAAGCAAATTTGACCTATGTAATTATAACCAACGTTTTCCACACATTGCAATCTATGGTATTACTGTATTGTTTATGTATTTACTGCAACATTTCTGAATTATAATTAAGATGTCTGTAACTACACCGTGATACCTCAGGGTTTGGGCGTGCAATAAATAAATAAATTATCTCCCTGAGTCACCTGTTGACTATAACTAGGATGGGCACCTAAAGTCTATCCACCAGGTCATATTTTCGAAATCCCTCTTATCGAACAGCGATCCGAAATCTACAGGGCCCGACGGAATAGCCAATGTGGTATTGAAATTTGAGCTTCATATGTGTTCAATATTCTTACTTAATCTGTTTAAGAACATTATGAAATAACATGTTTACCTGTTTCCTGAACTACCGTGAAAACAATTCCAATCTATAATATGTAAATACTCAAAATTGCAAGTATAGCTTCAAAACTGGATTAATGGTAACTTTAGGTGTTGTATGGAGATAGTGGATGCAATTTTAGCATTTTATAGCATGTTTTATATTGCACATTATTGTTTTTGGTAAAAGTGTTGAGTTTGCTGCATGGTCAAATTTTTATCATTTTAATTATTTGCATTGCGAACATGCGTTGCTGTTTAGCCATACTGCGGTGTAGCTCACAAGCTCACTTGTAGTTCTTGAAGGCCCGCACGCATCTCGTAGCAGTAAAATAACTACAAGTGCCAAGAACTTGGTAGTTCTCTAACCGTCAAATTAACGGGTGGCAAGAGGCAGGCCAGTCCTCCTACATGTACCTAGGTAAATAAATTGATATATAATATGGGCTCATTGGATGTCTTAGAGGCTATTCGGGTAGCTAGAGAAAAACTGGAGTCCAGAGTTGTGACACCACCAATATCAGTCCCCTCAGCTCCCATAGCTCCCTTGCCAGTAATACCTCTGGTTTCTGAGGAACAAGATCCTGTATCTTGCAGGCTAGCAGTGCAAGCAAGCCAATATGGACACTAAGGGGGAAGAGGTGATGGCATGGAAAGCCTGTTTACTGAATACATGCTCTCTATGTAAACACGCCCAAGACGTGCATGACCTCATTGTTGAGGGAGATTTAGATATGTTATGCTTAACAGAGACCTGGCTTCTAGATCCAATCAGCCCGTAAGCATGGTTGCGGTACCTGAAGGGTATAAAATATATAAAATGTATAATCAGAACAGAGAAATAGGGGCAGGAGGAAGGTTGGTGGTGTTCCCGGTGATTATTACGTGTGTGGGTTGAGAAATTCAACCCCACCAATCATGATTGCATAAATATCATTGTGGTTTATGGACACCCTTCGTTGAGCACTGATTTCACCAATGAGCTCACTTCGCATCTAAATACTCTGAGGTTCTCTAACACTGCAACTCTGTTGATGGGGGATTTTAATAGATGGCGTGGGAATCCAGCAGATAAGGAAGCACTGATTTTGGAAAAAAACGTTGAATAACATAGACTACAAAATCACCAACCAAGCACCTATGACAGCAAAGGGTAACTAGCTGGACTGGGTGGTGGCACAACATTTGGTAGTGCAGGAGGTGAAAACGATCCCTTACATTTGGTTCAACCATTTTAAGGTCCTTATTTACGTACAAATGAGCCACCAGTGTAAGAAAATGCTTAATAAACAAGAAAAAGTCCTAAGAAATTATAATAATTTGAAGCCTGCCCATCTGAAACAGTGTATGAGTAAGATCCTGGACAATTATCATACAGAGGATTCTTGCAAAACTCAGTTACATACATATATTACTGCAACAAAGGAGCTACTAGAAAAACTGGCCCCTTTGAAACTTAAGACGGTGAGAAAAAAAGAGAACCATCAAAAATGATTTCATAATGACTTGGAAAACCTATAAAAGGAGAAAAGAGAGATGGAGAGTAAATGGCTTAAGAATCCCACACAAGCGAATAACTATCTCTCGAAGTCATTGATAAACGCTATAAAGATGAAATTAGGGAAGGGAAGAAAAACTTCTTCAATGAACAAGTTACATCTATGTCAAATTCCACCAGAGAATTATTCCATATATTAAAATCAGTAGAAAAGCCTTCAGTCCTGTCACATGCCTTCCATCCGACCCAAGAAGACTGTGACAGAGTCCAACAGGCCGTTGTACAGAAAACACAGAAGGCTAGAAACATTATAGTGACCACCAGGGAATCCTTGTTCACAGAAGTGGTTACATCAGTTAGGGAACATAGTCAGAATGAGGAAGAGAAATTTCACTTTCTCCCCATCAGCGAGGAAGAGATGAGAGTACTCATCACAATGAAACCTACCTCCTGTTTTGAGAATATCATACCACCAAGAACAATATTAGAGAACAAGGAAGTCGTTATTCCAATCCTAGCAAAGATTGCTAATGCCTCATTTAGGGAAGGCATGGTGCCTAAAAGCATCAAAGCTGTTACGATTACTCCACTTATAAAGAAGCCCAGTTTAGACCTCAAAGACACAGGGAATTTACATCCTATAACGTTCTAGACAAAATAGTGACAGGACAATTACAGAAATTCATGGAAAGTAAACATATCCTGCATGACCAACAATCCGGGTTCCGTACTGCACACAGTACGGAGACAGCGATGCTGGATCTTCAGATCCATATAGATAGGCTTAATCGATAAAGGTAAAATAGGGATACTTATGTTGCTTGACCTGAGGGCGGCTTTTGACCTGGTGGATCACCAACTTCTTCATCAGGTCTTATAAAAAGTAGCCAATTGTTCAACGGAAGAAGCCACTTGGGTGGCCTCCTGTTTGGCTGATAGGGCGGCGAAAATTCATTGGGCGAGTAATTTCTCCTTGTCAGCCTTTATTAAGTATGGAGTCCCACAAGGGGTGAGTCTGTCTCCACTCTTATTTAATCTTTTCAGGAGATGTCTATGTGAGGTGCTGGAAGGAGTTGGTGTATTTTTTACAAATTATGCCGACGATACCCAATTAGTGGCAGAGTTGGAGGGTGACTATATAAAGGAGGCACAACAATCTTGCCACTGTACAACATCATCGAGAATTGTATGATGAGAAACTGGATGTGTCTTAATAGTAAGAAGATCGAGCTAATGATTTTTGGCTCCAACAAGCCAGAGCAAAACTGGGTCAACAGAATAAATCCTTTCTCATCAAAGACACCTATATTCAGGTGACAGGGCAAGTAAAAACCCTAACGCTGGTTATGAAGGCATCGCTGGGCTCGGAGGTTCAGATGCAATACTTGCACAAAAGTAGTTCCTACTATCTTTGCCTATTTAGAGCCATTTGGCCGTTCCTGAGTGAAACAAATACTGCCACCATAGCAAGAGCTATTATCCTGTCACGTCCGGATTATGGCAATGCCCTTATGTTCGGGGCAAATAAGATCTGCTTGGAAAAAAGTCAGGTTATTGAGAATAATGCCATTAGAATCATCAAAGGCAAAACAAAGAGCAAACGTATCTCTATGGATAGGATTGCTCTGCACTGGCTTAGTATCAAAGATCGGAATCGGTTTAAGGCTATGATGTTTGCACATAAATACTTAGGCCAGGCTCCTAAGTATTTTAAGTAAAAACTGATGCCATATCATCCCAATCGTTCAATGAGTTCAGAGGCAATGGGAAAGATCACAATGCCAGCTCATAGACGTGCTAAAACTTTAGGCAGATCCTTCCCTACTCATACAGCAGGGAAATGGAACAGCCTCCCTCTTGCTCTCAGGCTTGAGCCTAATTACATTGGGCCTCATTACACGGATGGCGGAGAACCATGGCGCTAGTAGCGCCATGGTTCATGCTGGTAAAATACCGGCACCGCCTTGGCGGAAAGGGGAATTACCGCCCCATTCCAAGGTTGGCGGGGCGGTAATTCCCCCTTCCACTATTGCTCTTCCCCATTCCCATTTTTGCCCCATAGGGCATAATGGGAATGGGGAAGGCGCTAATTACGGTACCGCAAATTGCGGTACCGTAATTAGCTCCCTGGGTCCCTTTGCGGGTTGGTTTTTAACGCCTGCAAAAAGCAGGCGTTAAATTCTCCAACCCGCAAAGGGACCTCGTAGTAAGGCGGTAAGGATTTACCGGTACCGGTAAAATACCGGTACCAGTAAATCCTTACCGCCATCCGTGTAATGAGGCCCAATAATTGTCTTTAGAAAGAACCTAAAAACATTAATCTTTAAGTAGATATTGATGCTGAGCAGTGGGTGTCGAAGCTTGCAGAAATGATTAGATGACTGTGTTCTGTGTAGTGTCTTGTTTTATGTGATGAGCCCCGATGCCTGTGGGCTTTAGGCGCTTTATAAGTGTATAAATGAAATTAAATGAAATGCCAAGAATGTCCAATTAATTACTCATTCGTTTTTTTTGCAGTGAGAGCTTTACAATTGGTGAACCCTCTTTCTATGGCATTTTAAACCTGATGGCACTCTTCGACAGGGTTGATAGAAAAATGTTGTGAAACTTTTGGTATAGATAAGTGTTTGTTGGAATTAATTATGCTCCTGCTTGAAATTATTACTATCACTATTACTGTGAGTTGCCATACAAATAGGGAAGGGGTCATGTCAGCCTATTTGGACATTTATTGGGCATGAAACAAGGCCGTATCTTAGCATCACTGTTATTAACATATGTTTTGAAAATATGACGGTGTTGTTGAATGTGTGTGTAACTTTCCTACTAAACTGGGAAATCGTGGAGTGTTATTTGTCAAATTGGGTGAAACAATTTTGCTACACATGACTCCTATTTGGCTACAGAGAATCTTGGGGGCTATGGATTAATACCTAGAAAAAACAGTTTTATAAATATAAATGAAAATTAAAAGTTATAATATTTTCTAGGAAGAGGGCAACTAAAGATATGATTCTGACATTACAGGAATCAGCTGTAGTTGATGAGTTTACACACTTAGAATTTCATAGAAATAACAAGTTAAAAATAAATAGTGGAAAGGAATGAGTACAGTGAAAATGAGTGCCTTCAATGGGTGTAATTAGGAGATTTCATGCAGAATCCGGAGGATGTTCCTTGACTCAAGTAATATAGGTATGTAACCACAAATTTGTCCCAATAGTTTTTTTTACAAAGGATAAATAAGATTAAAAATTGTTTTGACAGTCCGAGCCGATTTGAAGGATGAGTCTTGAGACCAATATTAGTTTGAGCTATTAACACGCCTGTACGATTAATTAGAACTGAACTCCTCAGAAAAATGCATACGTTAGGCTAAATCTAACACTCACTTGTTCCTCATTGGGGAAGATATATGTTTTTAATGTAATAAATTATTCAGAAATTTGTTACATTAAACAACAATTTCCTGTAGATAGCAGACATTAACATGGCTTTCATGCCCCAGCAGGGAGGCAGACATAGCCTTTAACTGCTCGCAAGCCCGAGCCATGGTAGGCCTGAGCGAAGCGAGGGCATCAGTTTGGGTTGTGGGCCATTAAAGGCCATGTCTGTCTCTTCCTGCCAGGGCATGAAAGCCATTCAAACCCCATGGGGCGAATGGTTTATTTTATTTTGAGAGAGAGATGAGTTCATCTCCTGAGAAGAAGCAGTGAGGCCAGAGAAGACGAACAGGTGGAGAAAAAAAGCCCAAAAGCAGCCCAGCAATAGGAACGAGACTCACACAAGCCCAAAGTAGCCCAAACATCATTTGTGTAGGGCGTGGAGCAGATAGTGATCAGGGGCCAGTCCTAAACTAAATGTGGGGGTACTCATTAACATCGACAGTGGTGTCCTAAGAATTCGGACTCCCATCCCCTGCACACCTATATGCTGTAGTAACAGCCAACAGTTCTAATATATTTTAAATACGGAATCTAGATGAGCTGTTTCAGACATAAATTCACAACGCAGACTGCAGATGCTCATAAACAGCTTATTTATACTTTAATTGAAAGACGCTCAATCCGTTTTGGGGTATCAAACCCTTCTTCAAAAGCAAAAATACACATGATATTCCGTTAGTATACAAACAATACTTCACATTACAAACACTCACAAACTACCATACCTGATCTCCATGTGTATATACAGAGATATCCCGAAAATAAAAACAATACCAAAGAGTCTTGCAGCTAGAACACAGAGTTTGTGTAAATAAAGAGGAGTAGCCTCAATAGATATCGCGTGAATAATCAAGGAGAAAGTCGCTTCATTACGAGTCCGGCGGGAACCCTGGCGGTGCTTCCGGAGGATTGCTGCAGGACTCATACCATTTTACAGTGCCTGACTTCCCAGTGCCAACGGGACACCATAAGTCTGGCGGCCCGAGAAGACAGGCGCAGGTAACATTTTAGTCCCCATTCCCGTGGAGTCCCATAGTATTCCATGGGAGCGGGATCTCGGAAGCATAGGCACCGTTGCTAACAGTGCCGCTGCTTCCGTGACGACTCTGCCTACTGGGGCCGATGTGCCCAGCAGGGTCAGACCTGTCAGGCGCAGCAGCCCCCGCAGGCAAACTCATAGTTTGCCGGTCTGGAAACAATGGTGCCAGTGAGCAAACTTGTAATGAGGCCCGTATCACCTGTGTGTGCAAGGGTCGAGCATAGCCTACCTATTGAAATGAGTCACACGAAACAAGATGTCTAATCCAGCTTCCATTCACTAAACCGAAGAAGAGCCTGTATGCAATAGGGGTAAGAATTATGACAAATACTAGTCTGCTAGTAACCGATGAAAAACATGTCTCACTTACACCATAAAGTAATGACGAAACTCATCTAATTCTTAGGTAAAGGATAACTGCCCCAGGTGGATAAATCCAATGTGTACCGCCTTAAACACACTCTGTGTAGTGCACACAAGTGCCACAGTTCTGAAAAAGATAACATACAGTGCGGCCAATTTCAGATACCCAATACTAGTCCATATGAGTTATGCAATGTTATGCAATGCTTAATGATCACAAGAGAGAAGGGTATGCATGTTCTCTCATCTTACCCATCACCCGACAGTGTATGGTATCCTCTGGTGGAAAAAAACACAACCGTGCTGGGTAAGCATTAGAACGCCTCTAGGTTCTGATGCCCATATAAGCAGCCCGAAACTCCATGTGTTAAAAATAGAAGGCGGACTAAACGTCCAGGAAGTCCAGTGAACTGAATAGCAAGTAAAAGCGGCCTTTTGCAATAAGGGGAATTTACTACAAATCGTAATGTAATCAGCGTAGCTGACTACAACCAGAACTAAGAATCTTTATCCTAACCCCATAGTGGGTCTCACAACAATGTACTGCACATCGTACTGCAATATATATTAAAGGCATAATCTGTGAAATGGGGAAGTACATCTCCCCAATACCCATCTATAGAGTGCTCCAAAATATGCTAAGCAACTAACGCTTAATTTAATGAGTACTTCACCTTATTAGATGCAGGCCCACAGTTGAAAGAATGATGCTCAGTTAAAACATGAGTAGAAAGTGTACAGGGAGAGCGAAAAACACACCGAAGAAAGTATGTGAAGGAAATAGGTAACAATGGAGATAGAAAGTCAACACCCCGGAGATGAGAGAAGAGAACTGGTTTGCATAAGTGCAACAAGAGGTTGTTCACTAAATGATGATTCCAACCACATGAATATGTGTGGTACTATATAAGAAAATGTGTAGCATCCTATATTGCATTCATGTTGCATTACAATTGAACATCACTAGTTAGCAGTAACAAAAATGCAATGTTTTGATATTTTGTTGATAGCTTCGGTACTAGAAATTGGTAGAGTATATAAACACTTGCCGTACACAAAAAAATTGGAGAAAAAAAATCAACACATATGTAAGAAAAAAGGGCAGTGCGTTGACCAGGAGGAACACGTGTATAATTCAAATCACTCATCGATATATGATTAGTCAACTCGAGAGTGGTCAATTTTTCAGAAGACTCTCAGGGTAATTCATGGAATTAATGTGTGCTGAAAAGGGGAGCGCAAGCGTGAAAATCGCAGTGCACGTGCACGAAAGCCGCGCACGCAGCCATTAGTCGATTTATAGAATGCGCTGCTGAATCCGCGTGTGGCACGCACGTCATTGCGACATCCCGAAGGCTGTGCGCGAAACGCCAGTGAAGGCGCACACAGGTCAGCGCACACACCTAAAAAGAGGGGGGGACATGCGGAATGGGGAACAACACGTGAAAATGTGGGCGTTACGGGGGCAGTACCGCTGCCAAATCCTTGCAACGCCCTCACGCGCGCTAACAACATGTATTCATGGAATCGCACTGGTAAATCCGCGCTGGTTGACCTCACATCACCAACCCTATGCTCCCAAGCACTGAGCCCCTTGGAAAATTGCTCAATGTACTCCATTTCTTGGCTGCAGGGTCATTTCATCGGACAAGTGCCATAGTTGGGGGTGTCTCACAGGCCACACAGTCACGCTGCCTACACCAGGTGTTGGCGATCATGACTGTACGCCCCTCAGTCCGCAGGCACATATACATGCCCAGAACACCCACAGAAAGGCAGGCCGTGGTCCAGGACTTTTACAAGGTGGCATACTTCCCCAAAGGGCTAGGTGCCATTGATTGCACCCATGTGGCTCTACGTCCTCCTAGGGCCACTGAGCACATCTATCAAAACCGCAAGCACTGGCATTCCATCAATGTGCAGGTTGTATGTGATGTCAAGGGAATCATCACCTCTGTATATGCCAACTATCCGTGGTCCAGTCATGATAGATTCATATTCAGAATTTCACCCCTAAACCGGAACCTGGAAGCTGGGAGCCATGGAGACACATGGCTCATTGGTGAGTACAAATGCCTCTGCATATGCATGCATGTCAGACACTGACAAATGGCAAAACCCAACTAATGACAACCATTATCACCTCCCAAAGGGACAGTGCCTACCCTCGGAGCACCTACATGATGATGCCAATACGGAACCCCGCCACACCACCCGAGGTAAGATACAACGCAGCCCATATTGCAACCCGCGGCATAGTGGAGAGCACATTCGGAGGGCTGAAGTCATGTTTCCGCTCCCTTGACTGCTCTGGTGGCCAGCTGCTATATGCGCCCCCAGTAGTGTGCAGGATCATAGTGGCAGCATGTGTCATGCACAACGTTGCAACCCTGCGGGGCATGCCGGTGGACATGGTGGTGCCCTAACGTCCCCAACCACATGCACGGCCCCTGCGCATGGGAGGGGAAAGGGCACGTGGTGAGGCAGCCCGTATCCAGCTTGTGGCAAATTTATTCACATAAAATCCCGACCCTGGGGAGTGCACACAGGCCTGGCACATTCCAGCTGACAATTGATGATGACAAAAGGCACAGTGAACTGTCACAACCATACCACCCTGAGATTGTTTACCTGGAAGTGCTACATTGTGTGCAACCCTAGCTACTTAAAAAGACCCAATGCTGTGTCAGTAAAAGGCACACATTCATGCTGCATGAAGGACTACTCCCTTGCAAAAGAGCACACCCAAATACTGGTATGTCACCCAACCCCTGCCAAACCCCATCTGACCTGGCCATTACACCATGGCATGGCATGCAATGTCAAAGCAATCAAATGAATGCACAACACGTAACACAGGTCTCACAAAGTGCACCGTCACAAATTGAAACAGGGCAGAGACAATTACCTCTCACCTATGAAAAATAAACAGCACACATGAACACATACTTACCAGCAAGAGAAACCATGAAAACAGGACCCGACAGTGGCAATGTATGACAGTAACCAATGACAATAGTGCAAGTGTTACAACCTGACAAAGGCAGCACATAGACCCCTTCAATCTCCAGTGTGTTGTTGGTAGGTAAATGTGGCAGGTTACTGCATACAACATGAACTGCATCTGCAATGGACACAGGTAAGTTAACACATGAAGAAGCTGCATGCAAATATGCATAATGGGCAGTATGTCATACAATATACAAATCAACCATGCAGTGGAGAAATCATCAGCAATCCCCTCTAGGGGTGTATACACAGTTTGGACTACAGACTGGCCACACAACTGATGGAAGCACAATGCCTCTGCTCTGTGTAAGTTACTGTCACACGGTGACACCCTTGCGACCCCATGGAAAGAGGAAGTAGGAGTGGCATATGTGTCAGGACCACAAGCTGCTAACACAAACACAGGACAAGCCTGCATGTGCCCAGCCGGAACACACAGTGGATGCCTATGGGTGCCACACAAAGCAACACACTGTAACATGAATGTACAATAGAAGCCCAATCTGGGTCGGGTTAATAGGGCCTGAGCTGGGATGGTGTCAGCTGCATCTCCCCGACCCATTAGGGGGGGCATAGGTGTCCCTGATTGGTCCTGGGCACACTGGCCTCTTGGGCCACCCTGCCCACGTTGCCCACCACTGCCACCTTGGCCACCCTGGCCACCCTGCTCATGCTGGCCATGTCCCCTACCACGGATACCTCTTAGAGGTCTGCCACCTATCCTCCCTTAGCACTTGGTTGCCTCCTAACCATGGCACTGATGTTCTTGTGCGAAAGGGAGGTGCAGTAAACAATTGTCCTGGGAAATTGGGGTGAAGGGGGCAGGGTACTAGATGGAATACGTACCCCTGTGCTCTAGCAAGGCTGTCTGTGACCCCTGGGGGAAGATGACAGGTCACGCAATGCTCAGGCACCCCAAAAAAAATTAATGTGCACGCGACCCCTCGGTAGCCCATGTGGGTGGACTGAAGGACCGGCAGTACAGTGTGGCACCCAGAAACACCCAAAAAAAGGGTACGCGTGGTATACGCAGGCTACAATGACCTTGGAATGGGTACATGAGACACGGGGGCAACCAAGACGTGCGTGGGCGCATATGCAACACCCCTGCCAAAAGAACAATTGTGCTTGAATTACACGCAGTCACACATGGACGTGCTGTTTTTGCACGTGCGGATTCACTATGCACCCGTGCCGAGGGAAAAGCCTGTGCGCGTTACGTCACTTACATGCTTACGTGCTAAGGCCCTTTCCTCAAATGACATGCTGATGTGCTGTTTTTTCATGTGCCAATTCACTCTGCATCAAGCTTGTCACGCAACAACACACAGAAGACCACACTCCTGCCCAGAAGGCCATATTCCTGCCCCGGGGATCTCCTACAAGCTATCTGCTGCTGCCTGGCTGCCTGCTGCCAACAGTGCCCTGCCATTTGGTGCCTGCACATCAGCCATCTGCAGGGGTCCAGTTGCTGTGACCACCCCTGCTGGAACAGAAGACTCCCAACTGGTGTTCCATCACTCCACAGCCCAGCCCCAGGACCCAGTTGCCCACCCACACCTGCCTCGGGGGTTGCCATCTCTGACACAACACCATCAGGCACCAGTGGTAACCACCCAGCACAGAGGCAGAGGAGGGCTGCCAGCTTCACTGCCAATGAAGTCGGTATCCTAGTGGAGCAAGTCCTGGGGCATTATGATGCCCTCTTCTCACCATTGCGTGCCCACAATAAAGGACTGAAGAGGATCTGGAAGGACATAGTGGGTGAAATCAACATGGAGTGGATGGCACCCAGCGACATCAAACATGTCCAGAAGCACTGGGAGGACCTTACCACCTTACCACCCAGCAGATGACGGTCCTGGAGACCATTCGCCCAGTGCTTTACCACCAGATACTCAGGATGCAGGCCTGTCTGGAGTCGAGCGGTAAGTGCCCATGCATTGCCGTTCAAAACAGTGCATGTTGCAGTGTGTGGTAGTTAGCTACTTGCCTGTATGTGTGACATGGGTCATGTATGGATGTGTGTGTGCAGGGACATGATGGTGCTGCATGTGAGTCCAGTCAGGCGTGACCCACATGGATGGTGTATGTGTTGCATTGAATCATGCGGAGCAGCATGCAGAATGCACACATGTATACATGCCTGTAACTGTACTTTGACATGTTTGGGGTGTGAGAGATGGGTGCTGCTGTCATGGACATGCATGGTGTACAGGTCCGTGTGCCTGAGTAGTGTGTGAGTGACTGTTAAATGCCATGGATGCATGACACATGTCCGTGACGATGTGTTGATTCACTGATACAGGCTAGTCATCCTTGTATCCATTGTGTCTGAGGGTATACAGGGCCAGATGCATGACCCTACGGTGATGTGTGTGCATGTGATCAGCATGTCCTATGATGCATGTGAGTTTCAGGCCACCATTGGATGTTGGACATGGATGCAAATGTTTGTTGCATGAGCCATGCCTGTTCCTGCAATGTGTGTTCCCTTCACTGACCCATGTCTTGTAGAGGGACATGATAGAAGTGAATTTTGACAGTGCCACTCATGTGCTATTGCTTTGTGTCTAGGGGACTATTGCACAGTACCCTGATGCGTGTGTTCAATGTCTCCCTTTACACAGCGGCAAGTGAAGAAGAAGGCGGAGATGGCGCTGTGGAGGAAAGTGGCAGGCATGCCTCCACCGGCCGGCAATGCAAGGCCCAGTCACCTTCCCAGGACATTCCATCATCCGGGAGCGAGGGGACTGGTGCCACGTCTGCCACTACGGCTGCAGCGGAAGGGGTGGGTGAGCCCCCACAGGGGCTGGCGATGGCAGAAAACTGTGCAGAGACATTCAGGTTGGTGGTGAGTACTGATGAGTCCGCAACCAGGCTGCACATGGGGCCTGGTGGGGGTGGTACCACTGGTGCAAGTGGTGCAGTCCAGGGGCAGGGGCAGGAGGCAGCACAGGTCACCACGGAGGGTCCTGTGCATGTCACTGTCCCTGACACTGTGACTGCATCACCATGCACCAGCAGGGATGCCACGTCCGAGGCCCGTCCGCAGGTAGGGGGGAGGTCCACATCATCTGGCACTCCTCCACCTGAAGACATGGGGACCCATGACAGGATCGAGTCCATCCTCATTGGTGTCGCTTTGTGCACACGTGTAATTTGTGATGACATGCGTGCTTCCTGGGGGCGACCACGCACATTATCATGAAAATACGTGTGCCAACGTGGCCCAGATAGAGGGCTTGTGGTCGGGAGTTTCCTCCATGTGTCGCTCTGTCTTGCGTCCCTCTTCTCCTCTGTTCACACTATGCGCCAGTCGTTCTCCATGCCGTCTTCTGGCACAGATGACACCAGGGCCCCCTGCTGGTGGAGATCCCATCCCTGCCACAGTCGTGAGTCGAAGCTCCAGCACAGGTGGTCAGCCCAGCAACTGGATCCCTGGCAACGGGTGATGTGCAGGCACATTCAAGCAGGGCACCTGCACGACGGCCCCGGGTGTTGCCATCTACCCGGAGGCAGTTGTGGTGGCGGCGGCTGGCAGCAGAAAGGCGGTGGCGGCAGGCTCAGCGTAGGAGGCATGTGGCCTCGGGGCCATCAACATCATCGAGGCAGGCATCGGCCGGCGGGCAGGAGGACCCAGGATTGGGATTGTCTTCCGTGTGGCAGCGGTTGGGCCACCAGATAGGTGCAGAGCGGCACTGGGCAGAGAGGGCACTGCTCACAATAGTCTGGGCGGAGAACTCCATGCACAGGCCATTGAGGTGGGCTGAGTGCCTGGAGGCAACTCACAGGGAGTTGGAGGAGGCCATGGCTGCATCCATGCGAGACCTCGAGGCCAGGGAAGAGCCCTGCCTCCGGAACATCGATGTGGAGTTCGATGATGCCCTGGCCCAGAACATCAAAAAGTGAGCCGTCGGACTAGACCGCTGCCTTTTAGATTTAGGTTTCATTTGGTTTATATTTTTATTTGGAGTTCACAGACTTTGCTCCACTTTTTGTATATAGTTGTATTTTATATAGGATTTTCGGTAGGTTTCCTTTTGCTTTGGGGTCATGGACCCTTCTGACTTTCATTGTAAATAGAAGCAGACTTGTACATACTTTCGTTGTTACATCATCCCATGGAGCAATGGTTTGTTGTGCTTTTTGTTTTTTTATTTAGTTCATATGGACTTTGGCAATGGACCACTTTTCAGTTTTCATGTCGTGGATTTTTGTTTTTCATTGAATTTTACTTCATTTTTGGTATTCCATTCATTATTTCTTCATTTGCATTTATTTTAATACATTTCATATATTTTCATTATTGGTGTTGTGTACTCTCATTGGTTTTGTGCATGTCTCTATGAGCATTGGCTCAGTCATGTATTGCCACTGTGTGGCTCTGTTGGACATTTCTTCATGACGATGCTGGTTGTTTTCAGACTCTCATGGCATGGGTAATTTGGGAGTGGGTGCTGTGGATGGTTGCGTGCTTGCACTGGGGGGCGGGGGGATTTGGGTTGGCATTAGGGCCATGGGTCTGTATTGTTAGGATGTGGTGTTTGGGGGGACATGTGTCGGGGCCTGCTGGCAGGTTGCCGTCAATGGGGGTGGGGGGGACGTGTGTCAGGGCTTGTGGCAGGTTGCCATCAATGGGGGTGGGGTGGGTGGACATGTGTTGGGGCCTGCTGGCAGGTTGCCAGCAATGGGGGCGGGGTGGGGGGGACATGTGTCGGTGCCTGCTGGCCAGGCGAATCACGTGTAAAACTCCCTGCGCACCCCCGGAATACGCGTACCCGCTCACGCCAGGCAAATCACGTGTAAACCTCCCGCGCACCCCCGGAATATGCGTACCCCGCTCGCGCCAGGCAAATCGCATGTAAAACTCCCCATGCACACCCAGAATACGCATACCCCACATGCCAGGCCAATTGCGTGTAAAACTCCCTGTGCACCCCCCGAATACGTGCAGGCAGCCCATCACCCCTGACCATGCCCCGCAGGCAGCCAAAACAACCGGGGACCACCCTAAAACTGTGCCAAAGGGAGTCAGCTACAGAGTTTAACAATCTACACCCGAACTCTCTGTTTTGAAATAAGGCTCACCCGCAAAGAGTTGGAGGGCAACGAGCAGAGGCCTCTATAGGGAGGTTATTTAGGAGTCGAGCATTGAAGATAGTGCAGGCCCGGGCCCCAGAAACACCTTGTGGACTATGCAGACGGTTTTGAACTTAATCTTTGCAGCCATGGGGAGCCAATGGAGGGATTTCAGTACCGGAGAGATGCAGTTTTGTTCTGGATGAGTTCTAGCGGACGGAGCGTAGAAGTAGGAGGATCGTTCATGTATGGCATTTAATGGATTTCCAACCAGTTTAATGCAAGTAGATTAATCTTCTAATAGAGAAGAGCAACTTGAATGATAAAAGTCCATCACAATGATCCCTCCTCCTTTAACTGCTGGTTTAAGGATAAGATGTTTGTCTTTTGCCAATGTCTCAATTAGTAACAATTGTTTATTTTTGATATTACAGGGTGTATTTTTTGGAGAATTCATTTTATTCAAATCCTGTGTTACTTTCACATTAGTAAAAAAAGTGCTCTTCAGCCGTAATTCTAAAGCATCAAATCTGGTGGACTCCTCTTGCATTGGTGGTTGGATGTAAAAAGACATCTGTAATCTCCTTTTTCTTAATCGTTTAAATAGACTGATCTTTTCAGCTAATAGACTAGAGTTAGATGTCGGGACAAATGAAAGTCCTTTATTAAGTAAGGTCATTTGTTGGGAAGTTAATGTTTTTGTGGACATTTTGACAAACAAATTATGTTCTAAGTCTATATTTTCGAGAAAAAAAACAGTCTTTTGGTAAACAAAGGAGAAAGGGCACCCCTTGATTCTGTTGCTAATGAAGCAGGATTGGTATTAGTATTGACTGCTGGATCAGTAGTGACAGGCGTATGGCTTCTCTGTGATGTGCTACTAGTGCTAATGTTGCTGCTTGGATCCGATTCTGATTGAGATTTATACTGTGATTGTCTATTATTGGCTCTTTGGGCATAGAATACTTGCCAATTATATTCGATGTCATTCATGTAGTCGAAGGTATCTCTTAGAAATGTTTTAGCTTGTTAGATTCTATATCTCTTTTGTATGCTTCAAGTTTATGTTACGTCCCGTTCCCGTCCTCTATGTGGTCTCACTGGATGAGGAGAGTTTCTGCACTGTATACGAGTCCCTTCAATGTGGCCGCCAGTGTGCTCTGTACGGTTCTAGTTACTTTGGAATGGGCATGCCGAACGAAGACTTTCGCCCCCACCTCATCATTGTGCTGTCTGCAGCTCGGCTTTGCATGCCAGAAGCAGGAGACACGACGCCTTGCTTCGCTTTCACTTACTGCTCATGAGTACGATCTTTATGAACTTTCTTTGCTTTTCCTTACCTAGTCCTTTCCTAACTCCATTTCTCCCTTCCTAGGTGTTGTGTACGTGGTACACGTAAGGCGCATGCGCGGCCCGCGAGCCGGCGCATGCGCACCAGTTAATAAAGGCGGCGCCCGGCGGATGTTCGCGCCGGAGCGCCGGAACAGGCGGACGTCTCCAGTGTCCGTTCTTGCGCGATCCATCTGCGCGCAGGGCCCAGATCTAGGAGGGGCCCGCACTCCACCACAGTGGGCCCTCCGATCACAACACTAGGGATCTCTTTCCCCTACCTTACCTACTGAAGACCGCCCATCTCCTGCCTCTTAGACTGTAGATCCAGACAAACGGTAATCACTGCACATTCTAGATAAAGGGAGCTGCGTATTCCAGACTGGTTAAAAACAGTTCTCCTTGTACCTACAGCGGTTCAGCTATCACACACATCTCAGCAGCCTTCATCTTGCTGTGGTGAGATCTGGAACAGATTTGCAGTCCACCACAACAGGGTTTTTTCCCGCCTGAGGGTTTCCCTGGAGCACCTTAATTCCTGCCCGTAACACACTGGGGAATAGAAGTGGTTACAGGGTGATTCTCACAGTCGCCACAAGTTGTTTTCTATTTGAGGCCATCACCCGTGTGTATTATCTTTAGTGTACTGCATCCTGAGCGCTGTACGGTAACATACATCCTGCAAGGATTATCATTACTGTAAAGGGTAAAGAATTTTGGTATAAAAATGTGCATGGAGAGCAAATATTAACAATGGCAGTATTATGTTTCTGGCAGGCTTTGAACTTTCAGTAGGAGCATTTTAAATGTAAAAATCAAAGAAACAGCAGAAGTTTTTTTTTTTTTACAAATCTTAGACATTTAAGTAGAGATCGTTCATTTGAAAAATATATATGTGCTCGATATAATAATTATAAATTGTGTAAAAACATATATAGATTATGCAATGAGTAATTATTTATTGTAATGTGTGTATGCTGTATGAAAGGTTTGATTTAAACCAAAGTGCACTAACACAAATATAAAATACAAATGATGACTATAATATATACTGGAAGTGATAATTAGGAATACGCATTGCAAAATATTTAAAGGAGCCTATTTACAATGTTAGTACAATTAAATAATTATTTTCAAAATAGCTGCTTATGTAAAAGACACAGCCCCTACCTAGAATATCTGTGTTTTTCTTTGGATGCACAGCTTTCAGCAATGGCTAGTGAGGTACTTTTGACTATGTGACTCTCCCCCACATAGAAACAGTGAGACTTAGAGAGTCGGAAATGGAGAGAGACAGAGAGAGAGAGAGAGAGAAAGAGAGAGAGAGAGGGATATAGGGGGAGAGGGAGAGAGCGAGGTAGAGAGGGAGAGCATGAGGGAGAGTGCTAGATCAGCATGTGATATGCCATGCACAGCCATTTTAGCATATATCTTTTGAATACAAATCAGTGTGTTTTTTATGTAACTCAATTAATGCATTTTCAGCGAAATGCCCTATTCTTTTTCATTGAAAGGATTTCATTAACAATATTTCAATGAAAAATGAAATGAGATGGTAGAATATTGTAATAAGGTTATATCACACCTAAGTGTGTTGCTGCATGTTCAGTGCTGTTCAATCACAATAGTTTGCTCATTGGGCGGCCAAACAGTATTCACAGAGGTTTGCTAATAGGTTCGTCGGTCATCTTCCTTTGGGAGGCAGTTTGTTGTCATTTGCAACAGACATTTCGGGCACATTTGTCAGGTCTTGTGGAGTGTAAAATTGCGGCAGTGAATGGCATTAAACCCTTGTTAATGCCACCTTTTACGCTTTAAGACATTTTGACATATTTGGCAGCCTGGGTGGGAGAGCAAAGTCGACTTAACACATCTGCCTGCTCCTCCAGTTCTGTCCGCCGCATACACTTTGGAAAACCAGTGGATTCCTTTGAAAGCAGCCTAAAATTACCACTTGGTAAAATCAGGCATATTCTACAGGAATCTATTGTAAATGCCACCCTCATTCGTTAATAGTGGGAGCATTTGCACTTTTTCCCAAAAATGGTGAAAAAGTAAAGAGTAAAGGAAATTTCTCCTTTCTTTTCCTCATTACTTTTCCAATACATGAGCACTTTTCCTCCCCATTTAAGCACTCCTTTGTGCACCCCCTTCTAAAGAAGCCCTCAGCCGATCCTTCCTCTCCGGCTAGCTATCATCATATTTCCATTACTCCTTTCCTGGGCAAACTCTTGGGAAGGCTGGCCATCTCTCAGCTTAATCTGCATACTGAATCTGTTTGCTGCCTCCACGACCACCAGTCTGGCTTCAGACCTGCCAGAAGCACAGAAACCGCTCTCCTGAGCACCCATGAAGCTCTGCTCTCCAATCTTGACTCTAATCTCCCTTCCGTCCTCATTCTTCGTGATCTACACTCTGCTTTTGACACGGTCAACCATGCCATCCGGCTCAAATGTCACTGTGATAACCTGGGTATCACTGAACAGGCCGTGGCCTGGTTGACCTCCTTTGTCTCTGACTAGCCTGCTGAGGTCCAACTGGGGTCTTTCCTCTCTTTTATCTCTCTCTCTACTTGTGATGTTTCCCCGGGGTCTAACCTCTCTCCCTGGCTGTTCAACCTTTACCTGGAACCTCTTGCCCACTGCATCGCTACTTTCTGCTTCACTTTTTTGTTTTATGCGGATGACACCCAGTTCTCTTTCAGGCTACCCTCAGTCACCTCTGTTCCTTCTCTCATACCAGATTGTCTGGCCGCAATATATTAATGGTGTGCCGTCAACAATCTCTGCCTTAATGCCAGTAAGACTGAGATCCTTCTCATTGGGACACCTGCTCCTCCCTTTCCTCTCTCTCTCTCTGGCCGCCCACTCTGGGCCCTCTTCCTGCTCCTTCCTGTGAGGCTAAGAACCTTGGTGTCATCTTCAACTCCACCCTCTCCTTGTCTCCTCACATTTCGGATGGCTCTAAGAAGTCAAACTGTCAGTTGCACCTCCTCAGAGGTATTCTACCTTTTGTTACTTTCCCCCAGAAGTTCACTGTCTCCAGAGCACTGGTCCTCTCTAAACTGGACTACTGTAACAGCCTCTTTCTAAATCTGCCTGCCTCTACTCTTTGACCTTTACAACTTATCCAGAACAGGACTGCAAGACTTGTCCATGGCCTCAAGTCCAGGGATCATTTCTCTCTAGCACTGAAATCTCATCACTCACTCCTGTGGCATTAAGGATCAAGATAAATACCCTCTGCATCATCCAAAAGGCTTTCTGGGGCCTGGGACTGCTCTACCGCCAACTTTCTCTTCCAAACATCTTCCTTCTCGAGCTCTCCGCTCATCCACCTCCAAGTCTTTAAGGGTCAGACCCTTCTCCAAGCACAGAGTTGGGGGAAGATCTCTCTCCTTGGCTGGGGCCTCCCTCTGGAACAGCCACCCGGCATATCTCAAACTTGAGCAGAACAACCTCTGGTTCCGGATGCAACTCAAGCCCTTCCTTTTCACTTTGGCTTTCTCTCTTTCTCTCCCCTGCTGATGTTGCTTACTGCTCTGTGCACTGATGACCTGGATACCATCTGAACTTGGGCCCAGGTTCCTGCTTGTCCAGTTGCCCTTCAACAGCCTCTGGGCTCCCTCAGCATGCAGGGGTCTGTTCCTGCAGCTCTGCAGTACCTTCTCCCTGCACTTATGAGCCACCTGCTGGCCGCACTTATTGATTTGCATGCACTTCTCCCTTCCACTCCCCCCCTGGCACTTCTCCCCTTCCTGCTTCTCTGCACTTGCGTGATCTGAATGACACAAGGCCTACTAAGATCGTTGTTTTGTCCTGCCTTTGTTTCCCCATCATTGTCTTGTCATGCCTAGAAGCACTTGTGCACAGGCACGTTATAAATGCCATATCATGTCATGATGAAGGGTCATAATTTCACAGAGGAGCTGGTCGCCACAATTTTGGGCTTAAATGAAAAAGACTGCCTTCATGTTGTACATGTGTTGGTCAACGTGCAATCTGGAACAATATAGGAATCAAGTGACATTGCTGTGGAAACATTGATGGGTCTGATTCCACGTTGCCTCAGAATGCAGAGCGAATTCTTAATGGGTATTTCTGGATATGTTGCAGAAAATGGCAACAAATCAAACACATTTTAGAGTTAGGTTTAAGGGGAAGTTGTTAACATCCTGTTCATTTGCAACTAGGTTCAGTAGTACATCGCCCACTTGTTGAGTTGATTGTTGAATTGTGGGTGCACAGAACAGGGCACAGTAGTTCCACATGAAGATCAAAAGTCATAGAAGAAGTCACGTGTATAGTTTGCAGTTATGATGAAACCCAATTGCGGACTCTGTGCGCTTCAATGGACTACTGTATTGAATGTGGCCCAAAGGTCAATGTAAAACAGGGATGTATCGTATTTGCCTATTAATGCAGAGGGGTTAAAGTGATGGCCTTCCATCACATTCATGTCAAAATGTCTATTAAAATAATGATATTGCAAAAGCAGTGATTTCGTTTTGTTAATTTGCATGCCTTATTTTTCTTTGGCGGTGTTGGGGGGTTTCTCACCCATCCATTATAGTATTTTTTTTATTTTTTTTATGAGGGCTCCCATATCGGTCTTTCACATTTCTCTCTTCCCTTTTGTCCTTCACCATTGGTGTTCCTCCCTTTCTCTCTCTACTCCGATTTATACAATGTGCTTGTTCCCTTGCCAATTTGCATTCGGAACCATCTCGCTGGGTCCGGTTGTGTATTCTGGAATGAAAAGAGTAGCGTTGCCTTGTGAATGCCGAATCACTGTGCTTTCCTTGTTTACCAGCTTACTATTGACTTTTTCCAACATTGATTGTTCTTTTCTGTCTATGATTTTTTTTAAGTCAGCATGGGGCTCCACTGCAGCGGGACTATGTCAATGTGACATATAACACTAAAACTTAACTAGGATTTCAATAACAGATCATTAGTTGGCTATGCATATCTTTTCAATTAACCTGGCAAGGAAAGATGTTGTTGTTATGGGTCTAAAGTTGTTGATCTATGTAGGACCTAAGACGTGTTTTGTAGCCTACCTTTAGGCCACCTGTAAACTCACCTTGTTGGGAAGGCACACTTATTAGAATGATCCAGAATGGGAATAATATATATCTTGGTCCTGGCTTCTTTGTAGATTAAGATTGATCCAGGCGCATTCCTGCTTTCGCACAATGGGCCTCATTCCGAGTTTGGCGCAAAGGGATACCGGGCACAGGTAAGGACACCTGTGCCGGTAATCCCTTTGCGCCCTATTCCGAGTACCCTTAGCGGGTCCCTTCCTTAACGCCTGGTTCTACCAGGCATTAAGGACGGGACCCCGTTAAGGGACTTTAGAGCTTAAAACGGTACCGCAATTTGTGGTACAGTTATTAGCGCCTTCCCCCTTCCCATTGATCCCTATGGGGGCTCAAATGGGAATGGGGAATGGCTTTTTCAATGGGGACTTACCGGTCCCGCGAAAGTCGGAATAGACCGGTAAGTCCCCATTGAACGATGGCGGACTTGGAACCGGTATTGGAGGTAGTCATGGCGCCAATAGCCCATGATTACCTCCAAACTCGGAATGAGGCCCAATGCGTTTATATATAGTGATTGGCAATATTCATTTTAAATCTGATGTTAATAATATGGTTTTAGAGGAAAGGAAGTGGAGGAGATAAGTGGGGAGGATTGGGTTGGATGTGCATTTTACACCTTTAAGAACAAATGCTTAAGTGATGTTTGCATGTGTCCATTTATTTGTGTGTTGCATCAGAGGGGATAACATTTTGGTAATCTATTTCCTCATTTTATGCAAGGTGTGTGGGTCGTCAGTATTTCATATTGTGTTCTTTTTCCACTCTGGCTCGATCTAGGAATCTGAACCATCTGTTTGCTAGCTGGTGCTGTCTGATTTTCATACATTTTGCTATGACATTATTATTTTGATGGTATTTATTGAGTGCGGACCTAGCTTCGAGAAGCAACAGAGCACTTTAAAGAGGTATTCAACAATACAGATGCACACCGGCCTGCTTTACAGAGGTATACAACAGTACAGATGCATAACGGAGCGCTTTTCAGAGGTAACAACGGAACAGATATACAGCGGGGGTAGGAGACAGGGTGGCACAGACGAGGGGTGTAGCTGTACAGGGTGGCAGGGAGGAGAGGGGTGGACGGCATCTAGTAAGGCGGTTAGCATGGGGGGCAACGGGATGGCCTAGGTGAATGGTTTATTTACCATGCTGCACAAGATCATGCCGTTATCGAACCTGTCTAGAATGATTGTGTTTTAGGCCTTCAAGCTCTGGTTTGTGGTGAATATGATATCAGTTGTTTCTCTGCTTTATGAGCTGGCTGGCTGGTAGGAGAATTACACAGGAAGCACACAAAACACTACCTTGAGAGAGATACCTCACATTGTGGGTTAAAGATAGACTTATCAGGGTATCCTAAATTGCCTCTCTGTCTAAATATGCTATTGTGCTCATGTTTGTGGCTTGATGTTGTTATGAGATATCTGCAGCACTTGCAGAGGCAAACCTACATCTATGAAATCACTTTTCGGCTCACAACCGCACAGACACCTACAGTAGCAGGGGGATGCTTATTTCTGAAGACCTCATGGAAAATTGGTCTAATAGCTAAATTATCGGGATCACAAGAGCAGCAGCTACTAAGGGCCTCATTACGACCCTGACACTCCCGTAATCAAGGGTGCCATTACGGGACCAGCACCCTTCATTACGGGAGTGCCTATTACGAGCTTCTCTCTCTTTGCGGGACTCGGAACAGACACCTGGTAAAACCAGACGTCCTTTCCGGGTCCCGTGAGGGGAAGAGGGAGGTAATAACTGGCTGTTTGTAATGTGCCCGTCATTACCTCCCTCCCCATTCCCATTGAGCCCTATGGGGGCTCAAATGGGAATGGGGAATGGTTCCTTCAAGGAGGAATTACCGGGTCCTCCAATGTTGGAATGACCTGGTTATTCCTCATTGAAGGAACCCGGTAATGGAGCCCGGTTTGGAGGCAGCCATGGCCCTCCAAACTCGTAATGAGGCCCTGAGACTGCTTAACAAAAGCTTGGCAATCACAGCACAAAACTGATCCTCAAAGCCCCTTCCCTCGTCCAAATCTGTTTTAACCAACATATTTTAAACATTTAGGTCCTGATTCAAGGAATGGTTTTATAATGGTGCACCCCCATTGGAAAATGTTATGTGAATTAGGCCGTTAATGTTTTCAATCTGGGCACTAGGGCAAGCACACAAGAAGACCAAGGGCCTCATTACACGGTAGGTGCTCAACCATGGTGCAAGGTTGGCGGGGCGGTAATTCCCCATGCCGCCATGGCCCTTCCCCATTCCCAATTTTGCCCCATAGGGCATAATGGGAATGGGGAAGGCGCTAATTAGCACCAAGGTCCCTTTGCGGGTCCCTACTTTAACGGCTGGTCTACACCAGCCGTTAAGGTCTGGTCCCGCAAAGGGACCTCGTAGTAAAGCGGTTAGGGTTAACGGTCACCAGTAGCATTACCGGTGAGCGTTAACCCTTACCGCCTTCCGTGTGATGAGGCCCCAAGAATTAATTTCTTCTAACTGCATGTAGTGGAAAGTCAGACGTAGACATTAATGCATTTGAAGTGTCCTCTTATGCACAATTCAGTGTGATTGGTGCTGTTAAAGATCTAGCTGTGAGCACACTGACAACGCCTATCAAAAGCCACAAGCGGTAGAAGTATGTATATAGGAGCAGCAATACCTGCACAAAAGGACTGCAGAAGAAATGACAAGGAAATCCCATTGACATAACAACCTGGACGATACGTGGTCCTAATCAAGAACTAGGAATGGCTGGCCTGTACCATCATACACTGGGGATCCTTCAGTACCCATAGCCTTCGTGCATGCAGTTTAATTTGGAATTCCAGAAATTGTTTACTTTTGGACTGGTGGCTCCACATCTCACATGAGTTCGGAATGGATCTGGGATCATCAACCCATCAAAGAATCAGTTGATGTTTCAGAATATCCAACAAATATAAACATGATTTTCACTGAAAGCCATTACAAACATTTTTGTCATCTATATTCACTGTGTATTTCCTGAAAGTCTGACTGGTTATTATTGTGTGGTGGGCTGACAAGGACAGGAGTGTAAACTCATGTATACGTGTAGGTTCTTATGATGTTTGTACTTTCAAAGAAAATAAAACAGGATGTCAAAACATTCCTTTGAATGGGAATATAGTGCATGTCAGGAAACAAGAAAAGGAAAAAAGACAGAACTAGACAAACAGGGAAGTAGGATGGAGGTGGTAGCTCTAAATTCAGACAAAATAATTGTTAGTTGTGATAACTATGGCTGACAAACGTATTTGGTCAGATTTAAAAATACTCGAATATTGGGTTTTTCATCAGGATTAATTTTTCTCAAACTTTACAAGGTTTCGTGCACAGAATTTTAACTGCTTTGGTTTGAAATGCTATAATTAGTGCATGTGTGGTTGACTTAATTTACATAGCACTATAATCAATTTGAGCTGTATGATTAGGCTACATGTGAATGCGTATTAATGAACCCAGCATTTTTTTTAACATTGTTTTCATTTATATGACAATTGAAATATAGTTCCCCTAATGGTAAGGAAGATAAGGAGTGCATTGCTATTGGTGCTGGTTGGTGGTAGGATATGGTCGCAAGCAAGTGCACTGAATATTTTCTGACTAGTATTTCTATTCTACTGTTTTATGATGATTCTTTCTTGTCCATTGTCATTACTTCTTTTGCTTTATGTTATTTTATTACTTATAGCGCTAACCTAGTTAGAGAGAAGTGGTGCCCTTTACAACTGTAGGGGCGCTAGCATCGGCATGCCATGTTCTACAGAAGCGCAATACTGTTGGTCGAGAAAGTGCAGGATTTTTATTCATCTGGGAGGTACTGTTGAAAGAGCCATGTTTTAGTGTTTTGCAGAACATGTGGTGGCATTTCCAGCCTCTACTGGGATTGACTTCCAGGTGGTTAGCTCACGCCGGGAGAAGGACTGCTTGTGAGTCTTCTCTTTATGGGCTAGTTTAGACTCCAACCTTTTGATGGATTTGCTACATGAGGCCTGAGAGCCTCCAGAGCACTGGTGGTTTAGTCACCAAGTATGTTGGTGTTCCGTTCAAGACTGCTTTGTATGTGTTCGATGAAGTATTGAATATGATCCTGGCTGGAAGGGGGAGCCAGTGAAGAGTATGCAGTGTAGGAGCGATACAGTCAAATATACAAGCACCTATAATCAGACATGCTTAGGTGGGGTGGGCTGTCTTGAGGGGGTACACATTGCATTGCTGAAAGCCCATTAAGGAGGGTGTTTCCATGTCCATGTGTGTGATCACGAAGGCTTAGACCAGAATGCAGGAGGAGGAAGGGTTTGATTTTGGCGATTTAGAGGTCCATAGCCACATGGTGTGTTCTTTTTTGGCTATGTGATTTAGGAATATGAGGTTACTGGCAACAATGAATCCCAATTGTGGCTGAGTTTGACAGCTGGAGGGTGAAACCTTCTATGTGCATGTTATCCAACCATTGTTTGTCGCGTTTTGGTCCGGTGGGGGGACTGATGAGGACAAATTCAGTCTTGCTTGAGGTAGGCATTTGATGTCCATGTTTGGTTAGCGGCCAGGCATTTGTGGAGGTGAGAGATGTCCTGGAGGGCACTGGACTTAATGTACAGCTCAGTGTCACCATTTTACTGATGAGTGGTTATGTTGGGGTTGTTTAGGAGAGTTCTCATAGGTTCCATCTATAAGATGAAGATATTTGCAGAAAGAATGGAAGGTTGTGGATACCCCACACATGAGTGGGAGGCAGTTGGATCTGTATGTTCTGGTGTCTGTCGGATACTTAGGATGCAAATCATTTTAGGGCAGTTCCTGAGAAGCCCATCCTAGCAGTGAGGAGGGAGTGGAATAGTAGGTGGTCAACTGCACTGAAGGCAGCCAAGATGTCTGTGAGAACGAGGAGGCACAGGTCCCCTGTGTCATTGATTGACAGCCCATTTTCCACTATTTGGAGTGTTGCTGTTTCAATGCTACTTTCATGTAGAAGCCAGACTGGTAATTGCGCATGTGGCCAAGCCAGCCGATTTTGTGAAGTAGTTGGGTCGTGGCCTGCAGGCACCCGATGTATAAGCACTATGCATGTCCTTCACTGACGTCCTGTTAAAAACAAACATTGGCAAAGCCAACAAAGCCACCAGTGTTGGCTTGTTGATAAGTATTAGGCGTTTGCCAGGCACTGCTGTATGCCTGGACACTCACACCTTTTTGCAGCGTTTACCAACGATGGGCAGTTAATACCACAAAGATGGTGCCTGGCAAATGTCTTTCCCGTGCCTACACAAAAGCTAAAACTGTTGGCATTGCCAATGCTTTTTTGTGGAGGGATGCACTTTGAAGTGAGGAAGCCACAATGATGCACAGTCGCCCTAGCGCCTGCTATTCTGCAATTCAAAAATGAATATGGCGGTTCAAAGGCTGTTGCCGTTGTTTCATACACTTATGAGAGGCATAATGCACATACAAGTGGAGAACACGTTTTGCAAGGCAGGAATCATGGCCACAGAGCAATAAATTCAATGTTCGTCATGTACACTTTTTAGTAACGAAGTTGCCTGATCTACTTTTTTTTTTAAAGAGTTTGTGTAATACTTTCCCTTCTTAATCCTAGTCCACTGTCCGTCACCCACTCATTATCCTCGTTTCATTCACTTCTTTTTTTTCTCTCCCATCCATCATTCGTTTAATCTCTAGTGCTGTCTCAAATGCTCAGTACAGTAAGAACAATTAATCCTTTGTGATCAAAGGGAAAACGCTCCGTGTGCTCAGAGTGAATGTCACTACAGCAAGAGAGGTGTCCTTGTCTCGGCTGTTTAGATAAGCCTCGTCGCTGAAGCCTGTCACGTGGGTGCGTCATAACACAATGCTTTGCGCCAGGAGATTCAGCCGCCGTGTTTGAGAACAATTAGTCCGCTGTTCGACTGTGCCATCCAATTGTGTATTTAATACCAAACACATATGGAGCCTGCCAAAAAAGGAAAGAACCTTCCTTGCCCTGTCTCCTATCCTCTTGCGGTATCCATTAAATAATGTGTGACCAACTTCTACAAAGGAGAATTTTCACTTCCAGTATCACTGGCAGGAGGTGGCATGTCAGCATTATTTATCATACGTTGATACCATAAATCATCTACATGGCATAACATACATCTACAGTAAGGCTCCCTGTCCGGGCCTGTGGCAGGACTGGATGCCCCCCTCTTTTGCCCATACCCCCCCCCCCCCGCAGCACATCATGATGAAGTCTCCTGGACTTTGGTGGCAGACTGTGACCCCACGATCTTGGCCCACCAGAACTTCATGCACCCCTGAAGATTTACTTGTGAGTTGGCAGCTCACCTAATTCGATTTCTCCTGACTTTACATCTGCAGTCATTTGCATTTTTGCGTATCTAGTGTGCCTCTGCTACACTTCCAATTTAGGCCACTTTACATCTGCAGCCACTTTGTTTTCGTGTCTAGTTTGCCTCTCCCTGCCACCCCTCTCCCCCTCCTCTCCTTCTGCATGTCTCACGCACTTATCACTATCAGAAACACTGTCATGCATGTACGATCGTCTCATTGCTCTGTTTGTCTTACCCTCCCCTTGCAACGACCGTCAGGCACATACAATAATTGTGTCCTATGTTGTATAGTTTCTATTCTATGTTGTACCTGTAAATGCATAGCAATTCCCATTCTGAATGTTCCAATGCCTATGAAGAATGTCCATTTATGCTTAACTACTCTCCCTCCCTGCGTTGGAGCCCTTTGAAACGCGTGTTTAGTGTATAGGCGCTATATAAATGACCAATAAATAAATACATGTGCAAACTGTGTTTCTTTATGCATATCATACCGTAAAAGCATGCCTTTGAGCCTCCTCACTGCTTGACCTGGGTATCAGTGGATGTCTTTGACCAGTTCAAGGGTGTTCCTTACATGTCTTTTAATCTTCATAAGGAGGCTGCACTGTAAACGCTGAGGTCATGTAACCAATGTGTCACGTATCTCTGGTCGACATCTGTTGAAACGAAATCTGTCCCTCTGTCTAGTTTGAAATGTTTACAACTATTGAAAGAAGAGTTTTCTATATTTTACCACATGGAAGGGTAGTTCCATGTGGTAAAATACCGAAAGGGAAATAGCAGTTGTTTAATTTTTTGACTTATTCGAATTAGGTGTTAAAGTGGCAGCTATTAACTGAAAATGTAAGGAAAGTGTGAAAAGTAATTTTAGAAAATATCAGTATCACGCCAGACACCAGTCACATGTCTCAGCTGACGTGTGACTGGCTCTTGAACAGACCAAGCTCATGCTAGTAAACCTCCCTTAGATAGTCTCTTACACCAGTCTTCAGACTCACATGCCTGATGTAGTGGTCATATGCAAGCTACAGTCCCACATACCCAGGTACTGCATTTTACATGCCATCACAGCCTTATATAGATAGGTACGGTCATTTTATGCAAGTTGTAGCCTCATATGCCTGGTATAGTCATCATATGCAAGGTACAGTCTTCCTCCCCCTCCCCTACTTTGTTCCGTGCACCTACTCTATCATAATTGTCCCTGGACCTAATAATGACACGTTTGCCCCCCCCCCCACTTACTTGTTTGTTTTGTTCCTCTCCCGCCTCTCTCCTTCCCTCTCCCTCACCTCGTGTAATTCTCCGGCTCTACCCGAAATGTCATCAGACCAAGAACGGTAGTCACCTGTCTGTTCCCATTTCCTTCCTATCGGTGTCTTAGCATTTGCACTATCTGAAATGTCGCTAGGCCGAGTACAATAGTTAATTTCACATTCTTGTTGTTCATGGACTGTAAGAATGTTTTGTATTTTCACTTGCTCCCTACCTTGCTTTGAATCACTTTGAAACACATTGGGCCTCATTACACTGCCATGGCTACCCCCTTACCGCATTCCAGGTCCGTATTCCCGGAATAGGGACTTACGGGTCATTCTGACCCTGGAGGACCCGGTAAGTCCCCATTCTGGGAATCATTTCCCATTCCCATTTGAGCCTCCATAGGGCTCAATGGGAATGGGGAAGGAACGGTACCGCAATTTGTGGTACCGTTATTAGCTCTGAAGTGTCTTAGCGGGTCCCTTCCATAACGCCTGGTAAAACTGGTAATCCCTTACCGCCTACCGTGTAATGAGGCCCATTTTGTATAGGCACCATATCATATCATAACTCTTACTATTCTCACAATTACATTTTGTCTTCCTTTTTTGTATGAACACAAGGTCACCTCTTGTTTCTAGCAGAACATTTCTCTTGCATCTTTTTCTGCCACTTCCTACCATTTTGGATGCTGTTTTCACTGTTTCCTGACTGAAGAGAGCCTGGAGCCCAGTCTTCACACCTCCATCGTAAAATCGGGAGGTCAGAATAGTCAAGTAGGTCAAGTGTGCGGTCTGCAGTGTCTGCAGGACTGCAATCCTGGTGACATAGTGAGGTAGTGCAGTGGGAGTGCTTATACACAGAAGTGGCGGCAAGAGTGCGGTGGTCAGCGGGAGACCGAGGGAGAGTAGAGACTACGTGAGTAAGACCTATTGATCAAAGGTGTGGTTAAGAACGTTTATTATAGATCTCGAAACTAGGTAATTACATCTTCTGTGTTATTGATACCTTACCCTTACTATAAGCCTCCACTATTGGCCTCCATACATAACTTAGCGATAGTTTCAAACACTGGTTCTATGACTGACAGTGTGATCATTATTCTGTCCTCCTCAACCTCATCGATCATGCCTACTATCATGGTCCATTCCTCTAACATGGACGTTACTTCTGATCCCCTTTTGCAGACCATAAAGAAGCAGGTTAAAATAACAGACTTTAGAGGAGACCCAAGTGTGGCCCTTGTAACCCCCACCCGACTCGCAGCCCAAAGGCAGAGAAACAAGAGATGCACATCACTCCTGGGCCCTTACTCGTCATTGGTGATGTATGGCAGATGTGAGAAATGCTACTCGCTCACACAGCCATTCAAACCTTACCCAACTGACAATATGGAGGAGATAGAGTTGTCATCGATCGAACAAATCGACTGACTATAACTTCGAAAAAGCGGATGACATCACCACTGACATCATGGCCCTCATTCCGAGTATGGTGGTAGTCATGGCGGTATTTGCACCATGACTGCCTCCCATACCGGTACCAACTCCGGTTTGGTTCAATGGGGACTTACCGGTCCATTCCGACGTTGGGGGGACCGGTAAGTCCCCCATTTACCAAACCATTTCCCATTCCCATTTGAGACCCCATAGGGCTGAATGGGAATGGGGAGGGCGCAAATAACGGGCCAGCATATGCCAAGCCCGTTATTTGCACCCAGGTCCCTTAACGGGTCCCGTACTTAACACCTGGTCAGACCAGGCGTTAAGGAAGAGACCCGCTAAGGGACCTCGTAGTAGGGTGGTAAGGGATTACCGGCACCGGTATCGTTACCGGTGCCCGGTATCCCTTACCGCCCTACACAGAATGAGCATATAGACATCCATGCATGAAGCAATGAAGATATTTTAGTTTATCGCAAATATACACGAGACAAATGGTCATGATTCACATAGAAGCAGGGACTGACACACACACACATATATATTCTTTCCTAAACAGAACCAGCAAGACAACACAAACACATAAAACTAGATTGCTCATGCTTAAATTGCGACTAGCATGGCGGCCATAAAGCAAAGATGGAAGCTATAGGTGCACTGAAGTGAATGGGAAGGCAAGACGATCTTCAAAGGAGAGTATGATGGCCTGATTTGGTTAAAGGCAGACAGACAGAGCTTCCAGCACAGACACAGTGCACATCCTCACCAAGGACGAGCAGAGACAGAAAGTTCCCAGTTTACCAAGGCTATAAGGCACATGCAGGGAATATGGCCTAAAATCTTCATAATAATAGGCAGGAGATGACCTGGAACAATATGAGAGTGCCTATTCATTTTAGACAGATGGGGAGAAAAGCTGTATGTCCTGTCTCAGGGCCTAGACAATCATAGATGGCAACGTTGTCAGGAACACAGCACATTCGTTATCATTCCCATTGTCATCTGAAGTTTTTTTTTTTTTAAAAGACTGCGTCTCACTGTCTTGCCCAGGCTGGTTTGCAGTGGCTATTCACAGACACGAACCCACTATGGATCAGCACAGGGGTTTTGACCTGCTCCATTTCCAACCTGGGCTGATTCACCCCGCCTTAGACAACCTGGTTTTTCTGTGTTATTGCCATCAGAAGGTTCACGTGGCCTGGTAGCTGTCCAAGGTCCCAAGGCTGTGAAGATCTGTTCTGCCCAATCCCTAGATACCTTTCATGTTAAGGTGCACTAAGTGGCACTTACTTTCAGGATAGCATGCAACTTTGTATTTGTTACACTTAGAGGTGGTTCTAGGAGGAGCCACCAGAAATGGCAATGCAATAGTTATACTAACACCTATGTATTACATATATAGACTTCCTTAATTAGCCAATTCCTACCCCTGTCACTAGTCTTTAAAATGGTGTGACACATGTACAGAGGATGGTACCCTTGTACCCTTGGAATGGTATGCTGTTCCGAGGTGATCCCTGTCATTTTGATTGATAATAAATGTAGTAAAACTTTGCCCTATGGTTGAGTCTTCTTTTGTCTTGGCCCAAGTGCCCTTTTGATGATAACCGAGGGAGCTGCTAAGAGTGCCCCTGTCGCTCCTTTACAAGTGGCAGCAAAGGATGGTTGCTAAGACCTCTTGACATTAAACCCACCTCGTTCCGTCGCATGCCCGGATGGCTGTACAGTGACCGGACCCACGCGGGGAAGCAAGGGACCAGGGTGTTTCACTCCTGCAGGGAGCTGCTGTGTGCTCCAGGAGGGCCATCATAGAACAAGCACTGTAGCACCAGGCCATGCCCCCTTCCTCTAATCTCCTGCCTTGAGGCCCACCAGGATCAAAGCCTGTGGGGAAGCAAGGGCAATGGGAGTTTCGTTCCAGCAGGGGTGATTTGCGAAAGTAGAGCATGCCGATGAAGAGTCCATACCAGCCAAGCCCTAGTTCTGGACTGGACCGTAGCTGAGGACTCCTACTGGGAGCACACAGGGAGTCACTTGCTAGGTGCTAACACCTTATTTGGATCTGCAGTGCTGGGAAAATTGAGAGCCTGAGAGAGTAAGAGAACAGAAAGAGCACCTAGAACCAGAGCCCCGGTGAGAGACTATGTCATGCTAACTCTGTTCTACTGCAATGTTGTGCTAGCACCACAGTGTTAGTAGCCCCAATTGCACCCCTAGTGTGCAGCCTCTGACCATAGCTTGTTATTAATTTGAAGAACTATGAAACTTGGTGATAACTGTGATTATGTTACTTCCAAATGCCTCTGCAACTTTTGAGGTACCCGAGGCCGATGACGCTCACGATATTATTGATATGCAAGTGAATCCTGCCCCAGGAAAATTTGTTCAGTCAAAAGGAAAATGCGTTGCAACGAAAAGCACATGCCTCACTGAGCCAACTGAACCTTTTAAATCTGCCGACAGTGTACACTCTCTTATCTATGAAATCAGCAACTTCCTGGGTTCAGCAGGTGTTCCTATCAGTTTTGAGTGAAGGGGGGGAACCCAAGTCAGTACCCAAGATAATGCTCGCTCTGCCAACTGCAGCTTTACCAACCCTGAAAATAATGGATGCACATGTACAACCCCTGACATTTCAGGGGGAATATTGCTGCTGCAATAGTGTACGGCTGTCCCACAAGGGGGAGAAGTTGACCCTGTGGTCTTCACTATCACTAATCGCTCTGCACTTGCAGCCTCAGCTGATCCAAATGTCTGGGTCCCTAGTTGCTCTGAGCGGGCGATCAACAGCAATAGTAACAGCAACACGACCATTTTTTGTAACAATATGCCTTTGAGTGAGGGTCTCACCTTGCTCTTAAAGAAGCCTGCCCCTGATGTGCCCACCTATTGTAAAAAGTGAGCAAGACAAGTGTATGTTACAATGGGTAATTTTCAGACGGTGAAACAACCATGATTGAGGGAGGAGGGCTGATTGAAATATCAGAAATCCCAGCAAGGGGGTTCCCTGCAATAGCGGGAACACCTAGTATCCCTGAACATGCCATGGGCTCGCTCCGTCTACTTTAAATACCTTAGATGGAGGGAAGTACCCTGCGCCTGCTAATAGCGTGAGGTGTTGTTGAAATATCAACCTTAAAACACCTAGGGCCTCATTACAAGTTTGGAGGTAGCCATGCCCTTAATAAGGACATGGTTACCCCCAAACCTGGGTCCAGGTTCCCTGAATGGGTAAATACCGGGCCATTCTGACCTTGGAGGGCCCGGTATTTTCCCATTCAGGGAAACCAGACCTGGACCATCCCCATTTCCATCTAAGCCCCCATAGGGCTCAATGGGAATGGGGAGCATGCTAACAACGGGCCCGTTAATGACGGGTCTGTTGTTAGCATGCTGGGCTGCTCGCGGGACCCGCTAAGGATGCCTGGTAAGACCTTGTAATAGGGCGGTAAGGGGTCAACGGCTCCAGCGCCTTTACCGGTGCCGTTAACCCCTTACCACCCACCTCGTAATGAGGCCCCTAGTTTGTTATCTAATGAAACTGGTTGGCAGGGGTAGTTGTGAAGAGAAGCAAGCAACAAGCTAGGGGGAAGTGGGAAGGGTTCAAAATATGTTGGAGGATGCTGTCCTATCTGTGCTTGAAACAGGCTCAGATGTCATTGGTGCCACACAGGGTGGACAAGGGCCAACCAATGAATCTGGAATAAATATTTTACCTACCACCTAATTAGTAGGGACCGATCGATTGCCCATGACAGATTCAAAAGATTGTGCCCATGGCATGAAAGCTAGCCACCCCCCTTCTTTACCATTGGCAATAAGGGCACCCGGGGTAAACGTTTCAACTGGAAATGTTGCATCTAGGGTGGGTTGCACCCCCACCAAGTCAATAGGAAGTAAGAGGAGACCCTTGGTGCCATAGTTAGGGAGGTCACTCTGCCTCCTTAAGGTTCCTAAATTGACCTTAAGGATTTATGTGCCTAGTGATGCCCTTCTTAACAAATGTACTCATTGGATCCAGGTGGTGAGGGTTGTTTCTTCAGCTCAAGGGAGCAAATTTCACAATGCACTAGGATCCATGGACATGAAACAGGTGCATATGATTCCATCAGAATTGAAGCAAGACAGAGGAATGAGACTGCGGCGGGCGACCACAGTATATACCGTGGCAACAGATGGACAAGGATTGTTTGAGGTGTAAGATACCCTCGTTGACTGCATGGCCTGGGAAATGGATTTATGAACTAGAAAGATTGACGAAAGGAACAACACTGGCAGTGGGCGACATGAACAGTCTACTTTCAGATATCCTTGGAGAGGTAGTGGACAATGTTTGGAAAGGTCAGGATAACCCAGAGTGAAAGCACAGAACACAGCGCATGATGGCACATGGTTCAATAACTGCCAAGCAGACATGTGGCAAGCCCTAACAGTACAGTATGCAGACACATGTTACATAAGCACAATTACTGCACGTGAAATGCGTGAGGAAGAGGACCCACTCCAGTACATACAGGGGATACAAGAACGTTGGCATCTTGAGAAGAGAGAACCATGGGACAAAATAGTGGGGATATTTTATCACATATTATGTCAAGGATTGCCAGAACAGTTGTAGAAGCAGCTGATGAAATGGGTGGCGATAGAGGCTAAATTATGGTCAGAGATCCAGCTAACCATAATGCACCATTGTCGGTTGATGCAGGAGAATGTGAGAAAGAAGCGTAAGGAGAGAAAGTAGGAAATGGCAAAGTTAGTGCAGAAGAAGCTATCAAAGTACACTGTGGAAGGGATGATGTTGATGAGTGGAGAGGGAGTAGTTACCCAAAATGCACAAAATCGACCACAGGCAGTAGGGGGGTGCTTCATAGGAAGGGGTGACGCAAACGAGTGGTCAAGGGGATGGAGAGGAGGGTACCAGGGTTCGGATACCTGATGCAACAGGGTGAAGGTGTTTGTAATGGGGACAGCCAAGACCAATGGGGGGTCTGTTACAATACTGGTTATGAGAAAGGATAGGTCACATATCACAAATGTGCAGGAGCAGGGGCATAATACAACAGAATGGGCCAGTGGCACACCAGCCAACAAACCAGCCAGAATAAGCCGACTATTATGCCCAAGATCACACGCACCTGCAGGCATACGTGCCACAAGTTACGCAAGAACAGAACATGCCAATGCAGTCATACCAGCCCATGGCACATGCACCACAAGCACAGGAACATGCGCAGCAACCTCAACCAGAACAGCAAGCACTGATACAGCACAACATTGTAGCCAAGACACACACTGACTCCTGATGCAAAATCCCATACAGTAGTTGGGGGGGTTGACTGTAGTGGGGGGTAACACTTTTACTGGGACAGAGATGACATTATACCCGCAGTAGGATAGCCCAAAGACAAACCTGATGTGTTCGATCATATCCATTACACCAAACCCAAACAAAGAACCACATATAGGGGTGACAAAAGGTGACAAGAATTTCCCTTTTCTCATGGATACAGGGGCAACTCGATCCTGTATTAGGGAGGGGAGATACCCTATGGCAGGCATTACCATGAATGCACAGGAGTTCCTTTCACTGACAAACTTCCAATTTCCATAGGAGAACAGGAACTGACTATGCCATTGTTATATTCAGACATTGTTATATGACAGACACCAATTAACATAATGGATAGGGACATGATGACCTGACTTAACATCGCCATCTCATTCAGCGGTCAACTACAGGGATTCAATACATGAATGTTAGGGAATTCATCCAGGCATATTGCAGACAGACTGTACAAAGGGGAGGGGATAGCAAACCCTGAGCTTTTCCAGTATAGAGTGGAAGTGTTAGTAGTGTGGCTTCCAGGGATACAAGGCAGACTGTTATGTATACCTAACGAGTTCTTGTTTAGACCAAAGGTCCCTCTAGATGAGAGGGAATAACAGTTGGTGCCAATAGAACTGGAGACAGTCATAGTAAGGGACGAAAGAGTAGTATGTCATTGGACTGACTACACAGGACTGGCATGGAGGACAGTAATAAAAGAAGGATAAGGGGACAGACTGACTGGCATGACAGACGGGGAACTGTTTTGAGATGATCATTCAGATCTCAAGACAGTGTTCTCCATGAGCATTATTTTGTGAGAATACACTACAGAGAAGTGCCACAAAAAATGGTTTTGCTGAAAAGGGCACCATCACCATTTCTCAAGGAAGACCTGGTGCGAGTACCCAGTGTCCTTTGGACTAGCAGTCCATATGACGTTGGCCTGATAAAGGAAGTAGGAGCTGTCAAAATAAAGCTCAAGCTAGAGGCTACCTTACCGAAGGCAAGACGATATCCCCTAACCCGGGAGGCAGACAAATGGATTTATGAGACAATTGCTGTGTTAGTAAAGCAAAGCATTTAAGTCCCTTCAGAGTCACTGTATAATACAACTGTGCACCCGGTGAAGAAGGCAACATGGTATCCTGGTATTTTATTCAAGATTAACTTCTTTTGAACCAAATTGTTGAGGTAGAATTTCTGTTAGATCCCAATCTGGCAACAGTTCTATGTAGCGTTCCGACTGAAGCTACCCTTTTCACAGTAATAGATTTGAAGAACACTTTCTTCTCTATACCACTCCACAAAGAGTCACAGGACTTGATCTACTTTCTATATAGAAACTGGAAATGGAAACACATTAGATTACCACAGCAGTACTGTGTTTCACCCTCTATATTCAGAAGGGTCCTCCAAATGGACCTAAGTAAAATACATTTGATTTGGAGAGTACCATTATTCAGTATGTAGATAGCATGTCGATCTGTAGCAGATCCAAAAAGCAATGCCGAAATGACTCAGTGCACTTTTTGCCAGTACTAGCAAAAAAGAGTTACAAGGTAGACAAGGCAAAACTACAATACAGCCAGAAGGAAGTGTTGTACATTGGGCAGTTGTCATCACAAGGGGGTCAAAAGGTAACTCCAGAAAGAGCAGAGGTGATTTTTATAATGCCACTGCCATGGACAGTGAGTGAGATGCAGAAATTCTTGGGCCTCATTAATTATTGAAGGGCCTGGGTATTCAACTAGACTACATACACAAGACATTATTAAGAGGGTTTTGTGAGGCAGATAGGGGGGACAGTAACCTGTCATGGACACATGAAATAACTGACGTAATTGAAGAGCTGAAGAAGGCAACATGCACAGCCCCTGTGCTAGGGATACTCAATTACCATAACACATTTGATTTGTTTTCAGACGTCAACAGAGTAGAGATTACCACATTACTGAAAAAGAAGACAACCTTAGGATACAAAACAATGGCCTACTATTGCAGACATTTAGACATAATGATGAGAGGACACTACCCTTGTAAACAAGCATTTGCTGCTGCCGTGTTCACGGTTGAGAAGTCAGCAAGTATTACAATGGGGTGCAGCACCACACTTTACATTGAGCATGCCCTCTTTGGGATTGTCGAAAAGCCCAAAAGCAAATTGTCTGCCCAAAGAGCATCCGGATACAAGGTGATCATCTAAAATCTGGAGATAAAAGTAGTGAGATGCAGAATTGTAAACCCAGCAACATTCATAGCTGAACCAGTAGTAGTAGCCAGCACGAGATTGTCTTCAAATATTTCAGTGCAAGCAGCAGAATTAGTGGTTCTTATAATGGCATTAGAAGCACGCAAAGACACAGAGGTTACAGTGTATTCCGATTCAGGCCACTTGACGTCTACAGTACATGCTGCACTGTCATGCGGCAAGAGGAGGGGCTTTCGATGTGCTGACGGCACACCAGTACAGAACACACCCTTATTGGGCAGACACAGAGACGCACTACAACTCCATAAGCCATAGCAGTCGTGAAGTGCCAAGCACACACCAAGGGGGAGTACTTGGTCTACCATGGCAACGAAGCCACAGATGCGGAAGCAAAGAACACAGCATACTTTTTGGAAATAAATGAGTTTGACACCCCATCTAACACCCGCATTCGCATGTGCAACAAGATATTGAAGGAAGGTTTTAGTTCATTGCCCGACACACATATAATGGAATTTCAGGGAAGGGCATCATTAGAGGAGACGAAGTTATGGGTAAGAAGAAGATGTTCAATATCCCGACAGTCACATTAGGGCGACAGGGGAGAATAGGCAAGCTAGTGATTCCAGAAGCATCCCACCCATTTAAGTAGGGACGTACTTGCCGCACACATTGGGGAAGAGTGGTTCTGTCCAAATATGGAAGAGCACATAGTAGCATGTATGGAAAATTGTACTGTATGCAAAAAATACAATGCAGGCTATAGATTGCAAGTAGTGGGAGGAGCAACACCCCGCACAATTGGGCCTTTTCAACACCTCCATGTAGATTACGTAGACATGATCCAGGTCGGCCAAGGCTACCGCTATATAAAAGTAACGGTATGCCCTATTTGCCCGTGCATCGAAGCTGGTTTATGTTCACACCACGATGCCCTCAGGGCAGCCAGAGTCCTCGTTAGAGAGGTGTTCCCATGATGGGGGGGTGTGCGATGTCCTGCGGTAAAACAACAGACTTCATTTTGTAAATTACACTTTTGAACACATAGCAGCCCTACTGGGGATTAAGCATACGTTTTCTTGCGCTTATCACCTGCAAGTGACTGGAATATGCAAGCACCTCAATGGCCTGCTAAAGGAGAAAATAGCTCAAATTAAAGCCACATTTAAAAAGGGATGGCTTAATTGCCTGCTGCTGGCCTTGTTTGCATTGCACGATTAACCTGGATCCAACCACCATTGGACACCCCATGAAGTGGTGACAGGGAGAAGTATGCAACTCCCACTTGCTCCTCTCACTAGAGCACGTACAGACTCCCATAGTCCTGCAGTTGTCTTAGGTGATGAGATGCATGATTGCCTCACTTTGATGATGGCAAGTGTCTCTTTTATCTTTTGACATCTGCAGTCCCAGCGGGAGAGGTTGAAGAAGGTTGAAGAAGACAACACACTGGAAACAAACTTTGAACTGCTCACACAACTACCACTTTATCCAGGGGATTCAAAATATTTGTGAACATTTGTTAGGCCTTGGTTCAAAACTAGGTTCGAGGGAGCTTTTGCTGTAGAGCAGGCCACTGATTGTGCAGTAATACTAAGTGACAAGAAAGCCTGGAATTATATTGGAAACGTCAAGCACTGCCGAGGTAAGACCTCCTCCCGCCAGCACGAAGACAATTTGATGAACGAACAAGGAGAAGGAGAAGCACCACAACAAAGATTGACAAGATCCATGACCAGAGTCAGGAAGAATAGAGCTCAGAACCAGATTAGGCACAGTGAGCCTCATCACGAGTTGGCCGGAAACCCTTAAATGTGGTGGTAACGCTATTACCGCTGCATTTAAGGGTTGGCCCCTCAATCAAGAGTTGGGGCAGAAAGTTTACAGTTTTACCTCTAGCTTTTTGTTGGAGGTAAATCTCCAGCTTTCCTCCCGTGTTTGGCCATTTTCAGCGCTCTTACGTAATAGCATCGGAAATCCCCATAGAGTCCTGTGGACTCTTAAATAAATGAGGAATTACAGCCTTACCACTACTCGTAATCGGACTGAGTAGTGGAAACACTGTTGGCGGTATGCCGGTGGTATTACCACTGGGATACCACCAAGGTCATGATGAGGCCCACTAACTTTTCCTCCTACTAGGTATTCATTGTGAAGGTGAAATGACGGCTTTAAATACATGGTCTCGTACCTGCACACACTCTTTGAGAAGCACTTTCTTAGATTTGTGATTCAGACCGAATTTATGATACCACCTTGATTGTTATTTTATGCTTTTATTTTTTATGTAGCACAAATGTACACACTTCTGACCCACAGAGATCCAATACATTATTACTTTATTGAATAGTGCAAAGGTTTGTTTAGTATGGGAACACATGTTTTTCGCATCTCTTGCCCAGGAATATAGAAGGACAGCTTAACTAACTGTCAGAAACCAGAGGGTGCCTCACCCCTTAATCCCCAGGGATCTCTCTCTCAGGTGACCAGGGCACGGCCATCGCCTTTGGATCCAGACCCTGAGGATGAACCAATGCGGGAGAATCACCTGGGTGAGGGGTCTTCGGCAGTGGAAGTGGGACACTGGATAGCGAGACGCGGTACCCCTCTCCCTGTAACACCTTTACCCCATCCTACCAGGTAGGATAAGTGGGAACTGTACCCTCCTTTCCCCTCACAAACACTGTCACCTGGACACCCCTGGGTGAAACCAGACTCACACCCGAGCAGTGTACCTGACATGTCCCGCTACTATAGTCAGGCGAAGTCAGGCAAATACTGACAATCACTCACACCTGACTTCCATTAAACTTCCCCACTCGGATAAAAGGCAGAGAATGAGAGCACACTCTGAGTGAGGCAAAACACACAAAGGAACAGCAGTTTAGAGTTGGCTGCTGAACAAGGTGAGAAAGATGGCAAACCAAGAAGGGTTTGCAAGGAGGGAAATACACTTGACCTTTTTGACAAGAAACCGCTTTCAAGAAACCTTTGAGACAGACAGCAGAAGGGCAGGTAACCAGACTGAACAATACTGGATTGTGTGTCGGAGATACAAGAGGCCCTCCTGCATAACCGACCAAGGTGGGGAGGACCACCAGCAGCTGTGATATCATCCTTGGCTCCAAGAACAAAGAAGGGCCAGAGAGATCAACACAAGTAGTGAGTTGGGGAGACTGATGCAAGACCAGTTTGTGTTGAAGCGAAGGTTGCAAATAGCAACATTGTATAGTGAGCACTGGAATGAACATTGGTAAACACGTCTGATGAAAGAGGCAAGTAAAGCTAAACTGATGAATGTTTGAACTTGAGAAGGAAAGATAGGATAACATTGACAGAGTGGCCCGGCACCGTGAATATGCTCAGTCAAAAGTCTCTGTAAGGTATCCCATCAAGAAGTGGCAGAAACGAAAGTAGAAGATTCATAAGAACATTGTGTGAAATGAATCAGAGTGGTCCTGCAATGTTTTAAGAAAAAGCATCGCACATTCGAAAGTCTTCGATTTTGATATCAAGAGGATCCAGACCTGAACGAGGGTGATCCATGGGCCAATTCCGAACAAGGGAGACCAAGTGTAAACCTTGTGGCAAGAAGGGGGTCCTATCCTGATGGAGCGAGACTCATGATGAGCACTGGAAGCGAGAACTTGTGCATGTGAAGATCCTGATAGGAATGGAACTTTGATTTGTTTGTTACGACAGTCCTCTGCAGTAAGAGACTGTTATTGGAAAAGAGACTTTGGCAGAATGCCCTGATCGCTATGCTTTGAACTGTATCCTTGTGGCAGAGAAGCCGAGTGTGTGAGAAGCTTGGACGTGCCACCTTGCCCCGTGCTAAAAACGTCGGGAATGGAAGACAACTGCGCAACAGTCCTGATATATTAATTCTTGAACACTTTTCTTTTTGCATACATTATTGTCCCACACCCTTTTGTATTTAGAATTAAGGATTGGCAATAGGTTTATTAGTATAGGCCCTTTTATTTTGACAGAATCTCGACTAGGACTGCATTTTTATTATTTGATGGTCGTAGCTTGCTCCCATCCTTAGATTTAGGTTAGCTAGGCATTCAACCAACCCTTTGAAGTTCCATAAACACCCTTGAACTGTGATCACTTTTGTCTTTCTTCACGGTTTAATACCATGCCTTCCTTACATAGGACAGGCATTAGGTTTTGTCAGCATAGGCCATTTTGATTTGACAGCCTCTACTAGGACTGTTTTGTTTATCGTTTGATGGTCAAGACTGCGCCCATCTTAGTCATAGGGTAGAGTAGGAGTTTTCCAAACCCAGAACTTCAATAATGGTTCTACAAATTGTACCTATCGTGTATGTGTCATACTTGTGATCCCATGCCTCCCCTACATAACCACCTTAAACAATAATAGCAAATTTTTTAGGCTTTTTAGGTGACTTCATAACAACACAGAGGATATCCGGTACTACAAAAATGGAACCTGTAATTCAAACTGCTGTATTGATGTTTTATGCCTGGTGCTGTCTCTACCCCTTTACCCTCTTTGCACTACGCAGGATTCTATTTTTGTACATGCTTTGATTCCTACTAAGACATCCCTTATCCATGTTCGAATGGAAGCCATATCTGGGTACATGACTAATGACTAATGAGAGGTGAACTTTGAACAGGTAAATTCATATGTAACAGTTTGAGCCCATATATCCAATAACACGTGGTAGTAGCACATAACGAAGGTGGGGAAAGAAACTACGAAATATAGCTGCCATGTGTGCTCTCTCATCCTCTATGCCATGAGTACATCCAGAAAATTTACAGCGACTAAAATTCCAACGACCGAGGCACAATGCCTCATGCACTTGTCACTGTGCACAACTAGAGGCCGATTTTAGGTGAAACAGACCCCATTGAGATGGATGTTGCGGATTATGTTCCCGTAGGAAGACAGTTATATCAACACTCAAGAGATGATGTGGGATGCATTGACCCACTCAATGACATTGCCCCATATCACTAAGCTGCATTTGCGCAGAAACAACCACAAAAGGGTTGCACTGGCTCCTGTGAGCGTCATGGCTCAAAACTGAGTTGCAACAACAATAAAAAGGCGACACCGTCCTACAAAGTGCATATCGGGCAGGATGGAACCAGTGGGCACATTGAAGGAGACTGCCAGTGTGTTCCGACATAAATAAAAGGAAGAAAGTGGAAAAAGCAGCATTGCTTTGCTGCAAAAGCCAAAATATCCATTGAAAAGAAACCCTTTTTCACCTTTAAAAATGCTGGTCTGACACTATTTCCATCTGTCCTTCCTCCAACCACTGTGATTAATAAGGCCGTGCCATGCCCATGCATATCCCCACTGTCCCTCAGCAAAACCAAGACTTATTCCAGAAGGATAGGCTGTGCCAGCCAAAACCTGAAAAACAACAAAAGCTGTACTTCACCAAACACAGAAAAGCACTTAACTTCGGCTAAAAAGCGTCAAAGTCACTGTTTGAAAAAGAATCAGACCTGTATGTACACATGTCAATTTTATGAGACCTTTGCCTTGTCCAGACTGCTGTGTAAACCATATTGGAAAGACATATACCAAACCGAATTTAAAGGTTGAAATGCTAGCAGTTTTCAACATGCGTAATAATGGGCTTTGCTGACTGAAGAAAAATAAATGGCCCATTTAAAAAGTAAACTGTTGAAGGAAAGCCTGCCATTACCTAGCAATGTAAAGGGGTTTGTGGCTGGTGATAATACACACATAGGCTAATTTTATTCCACAGGTTTGTTTCAATTCAAAGATTAAGACACATGGGCTGGATTTCAAGCTCCAAAAAAAACAACTGTTATTCAAGGGCCAGCTTTGAAACTTCCCCCTAGTAAGGGAGGCACACTGTAAACATCCACGACAAAGAAAGTTGATAGGCTCGTCAGACATTTGTCTGTGCTTCATGCTGGGACAATAGAAGTCCTGGAACACTAACCTGTGAAATGTGAAGGGGAAATAAAAACTTCAATTAAGCTGAGAAACGTCCAACATTCTCTAAAGGAAATGACAGTTGGCAGCAGTGAAGGACAGAAAAAAAATGGAACCAGGAACAAAGAGACTGCCATTTGCATCTAAAGACTATTTCATGAATAAAAATGTCAAGACTTTTATCTCTGCAGCAGGACTTTGGAAAAATGAAAATATTTCACCGTTTAGAAGTAATTGTATGGCCTTTCTTTACAAACGTCATAGGTTTCATTACTGCATAGGGAACAGAAGTAACAAAATATTGCAGATTACCAGAAAAGTATACATGTCCTAAATGTAAACTTTTATACTTACATACATTATGATCAACCCACATATGTATAAAGTTATGGACTTTTAGGCTGAACTTTTCATGCTTAAAATGATCGAAAACTAGTAACCATCCAAAATAATGTCTCACAGATTGCAGGATTTGACGGCGGTCCTTTACATAAAATATGTGATCTGATTATACAATATATTAAGGTGCCACCATTGTACAAAACTGTAAATACTGATATGACATATTCTTGGCAAAGGTCTGAGGGAAGTCTTTTTGAATCATAAAATACAACCTCATAAACTTGGTACAACACAGGGGAGGCAACCAACATTAGTTGTCCAATCCAGTTGTTTAAAGGCGTGCTTAGCTAAGCTGGCCCAGCAATATAGTCAATGATGTCACTATGCTCTAGATAAAGGGTCCCTGAGAGGACTCCACACAGACTCTTCCTGATTTCCTGCGCTGTGTTCCTGTACCCGTCATCTTCCTGATCCAGAATCTAATTTCAAGGCCAAGCATTGCTGATCCTACTCCAGGGCCCACTGCAAAACCCAAGCATTGCTGATCCTGTTCCAGCAAGTCCTCAAATTTGAAAACCACTAAAATTCCCAAATAACCAAAGGGAAAAGCTGTGGTGCTTTATGGAAGCATCCTAATCCCACTAACGGCCTGCTTGCTGCAATCCTTCCATCCAGCTAACTTGTAGTATCCAGTGACCAGAATTGCCAGTCCAGAAGTTCTACCCGGTGACCAGACCTGCCCAGCTGCATTGCCAGGCGCCCTGCCGTGTAGTGACCGAACCGTTGACTAGGCCAAGCATTGCTGATTCTACTCCAGGGCCCACTGCAAAATCCAAGCATTGCTGAACCTGCTCCAGCAAGGCCTCAAATTTGAAAACCACTAAAATTCCCCAATAACCAAAGGGAAAATCTGTGGTGTTTTTGTGAAGCATCCTGATCCACTAACTGCCTGCTTGCAGCAATCCTGCCATCCAGCTAACCTGTAGTATCCAGTGACCAGAATTGCCAGTCCAGAAGTGCTACCTAGCGACCAGAACTACCCAGCTGCTTTGCCAGGCGCCCTGCCGTGTAGTGACCGATCCGTTAACTGTCCAAAATTCAAAAACTAAAAAGTGGACTGTGAGTATTAATTGACCACCTAGACCCATAGCCCATCTTGTGTTTGTTCTCATCCCACTCTCTAGTCACCCTATCCTTATCCTGATACCTTGTCCAAACTATCACAATCATTCTTGCCACCCTGCTATTGATTTCTAGTGCTAGCGCCAACTCTTTAATAATTTTGTCTTTTGAAATCCTAAGCTTTTAATCCTATTTCAAGTGATCAAACTGGTTCTGCCAGGGTGGGTGCAGGGGCGAGGGGGTGGAACTCGCAAATCAACCATGGAGTTAACTGTGTCCCTTCTTGGTGGCCTAGCCAGAATACTCTAATGTAGAGTGAAACTGTTCTTCTCACAAACTGATTTCCTTTCCTTTTTTGTGCCTTCATTTACTCAAAGTGCACCTTCTTAGATCTTGCATAACTCATTCAAATTACCAGCTAGAGACTTACTTTCACTTCCATAGTGTACCTATGATCGATAGCTACACCCCAACACAAATATTTCACCCGTTTTTCAAAGAAACCATTTTAGTAAATTTACACGTCAAAAAAGAAATATTTGCAAAGTTTCCAACGTGTCATTTTGATTGTAAACTGTTTTAAATCGTCCATTAATTTTTTGAACTGTATGTTTCAAGGTTTTTGCACCCATTCATTATTTTATTCATCCATGTCCGAGTGTCATTTCATCACATTGCAAGGGGTTTCAAATCCATTTTTCTGTCTTATTTGGGTAGGGAAAGTCAGATTTAGATTCTGCTTCTTGCCTCTCATTCCTGATTACCTGATCAGACCCAGTGCATTAATCACATTCTCTTTTGTAACTATCACTCCAATGGTGATTGCTGCCCCATAGTAAAAAGTATGTGATTTCTTTTGAATTTTAAAAATTATATTATATTTTACCAACCAGCCTGGTTCATGGTCCATTGTGACCTGGGGTATTTGAAAAGGGGGTGTGATATGAGTGGTGTACCATGTCAATATTGAATCTAATCTAGAAATAAAAATAAGCATTTCAGTTGTGCGCTGCATGCCAGGCAGAGACTAAGGTGTGCGTCGCCTGATTGAAATCCTTAACAGTGATTGATGACTACTGTAGCACAGACAGGAAAATAGAGTATATCTCTGATGGTCCAAACAAAGGAGAAGCCAAAATAGGGACACAAAGGGAATTACAATGCCCCAACACAGGACAAAAGGAGATAGGAGGAATTCCAGGATGCTGGCAGATACCACAATTAATAGTATATGGACAAATATACACAGCTGAAGGGTGGAAGGAGTGAGTTGTTGGGAGCAAAGCACATGTGCTCCTAGCAGTTCCAGAAGATGTGGTAAAAAAGGAAAATAACGAATGCCTCAACAGATGGGAAGCAAGTGCAAAACTGCTCACCTCGGTAAAGAATGTAGCAGATTGTATGCCAATTATACCACTGGAGGGTTTGTGTTTCCAGAATGATGGTCCAGTGAAGGTGTTGAGAATACAAGCAAATGTCAAAGATAACAGGTATGAAGGTTGGTACCGCAGGGCTAATGGACCACTAGTGGGCCTGTGGGTCCAATGCATAGATGCAACTGCCACCTAATTGGGGAGGAATATGCTCTCTACTACAACTAAATACACCAGCATGAGTAGTACCTCGGAAAGATATACAAGTAGAAGTGTTCCCTAAGATGGATGCTCTTCAAAGGAAAAAGAGATCTGTAGAGCTGACAAGGGTGAAGAGAGGAAATTATGTGTCATCAAAGATGAAAGATGCACTGGACCCGATACCATCAGAACATAGGCTGCTCAGCAGGACTGAGATGTTCTCTGTATCCTAGTTCCAACAATTCAAGCTAATGTGAATGCTAAATTGCTCCAGATCATGCGATGGGATCTGTACAGGGATTTAATGCTATCAAATTGAGAGCTGTCAGATTAATGCCCCAACAGAACCGATATGTTCTAGATGTTCTCACGGCTATGGAAGAAAGCAGTTGAGCCAAAATCAGGCCTTTCTGCTGTACATACACACCAACCCATGATGAAGAAAATGGGATCCTAACAGAAGCTATCATCCAACTATCAGACCTGCATGCTAAAATGGAAGCAGAGACAAATGCTATAGGACAAGACGATGATTGGTTGTCATTCATCTATTCCTGGACACTGTCACGGATGGCCAATGGACTGAAAGTACTGATAGCAGCATTGATACTAGAGTTATTTGCCTTTTGTGTCATCAAGCTGGCAATGTCTCAATGCAGGAAAACTACTGAGAAGACTATATGGATGAAGGTATTACGAGACAGAAGTGGACAAAAGAAAAAAACACATAATGCAATAAAGTCACAGCTGACGCAGTGTCCTCTTTTCCAAGCAGGTACAGTGTTTGCGTTTCCTTCCAGCTCATGTGACTACTGGGGAAAATGGGTATGGTGTGCTCCTGATGGAGATTGCAGCTATATGGCCTGGAGTTTGGATGACCACGAAAAGTAACATGGACCTCTAGGGGGAGTAACAAAGCTCTGAGCTCCAAAATTGTACGTGAATAGGGAGGGTTATCTGGGAAGTGTGGTCGACTTGTTGACCAGAGGGGGAATTGAAGATGGAGACCAAAGTGTGGCTCTTGTGACCGCCACCCGACTTGCAGCCTTATGGCAGAGAAACAAGAGATGCACATCAATCCTAGGGCATTCTTCGCAGTCATTGATGTATCCCAGATTTAAGAAATGCTATACGCTCAGACAGCCATTCAAACTGTACCCGACTGACAATATGGAGGGGATTCAGTTATCATTGATCTAACAAGTCGACTGACTATAACATGACTGACCATAACATCGAAAAAGCTGATGATGTCACCAATGACTTCATGACATAGATGCGTTACACAAGAAGCATGTGTTGTGGCAGAGTACCGACGGCTTAAAGTGCATGGTCACCCCACTATCTGCTTTAATATTTGCAAGTGAAATCTAATGGCGGCAGAAAATCTGGCAGATAGAGCTAGAGCACATTGGCATTGGAGGGGTGTCAGTCCCTCTATGCTGGATTCTCATGGGTCACTTCAGGAGTGACCTGCAATCACATAAACTGTAATGATAACTATGGGCCTCATTACGAGGTATGCCAGTTGAAAAAACGATGCCGGTGTGGTAATACCGGCATCGTTTACCGTCCCGTTGCATTCCGACCCGCAAACCCGGTATTAACGGCACACTAAACAACGGTGCCGCTAATAGCGGCATAGGCGCGTACATGCGCACCTTCAGGGAGCAAATACCGGCATGCCGGTAATAGGGGGTAATTCCAACCCACGCATACATGCAAATACCGGCATCACAAAGCCGGTAATCACGGCCTGCACGATGCCGGCCATACAAGCATCTCAGACCACCCGCAAACAGCAAGCAGGATACAAGGCAGCTGCCACAGGTGCACACAATCCCCACAGGTGGAGTCAATGGAGGCTGTGCCAGTATAAACTGAGCACACCCACACACCACAACCCCCACCCACAGGTTTAGGCAATGTAGAGTGGCCCAGTACAAAAGGAGCACACCTACACACCACACCCCTTCCTACACCAAAATGCTAACACTAGCAGTTGCAATCATGGCACTGGAGGACATGCCTATACTGCTACAACTACAGCAACAACAGCAGCAACAACAACAACTACAGAAACAACAACAGGCAGCACAGATGAGACGCAGGATGAGAAGGAGGGTGAGACAGGGCCAGCAATTACCACCAGCGCAGCCACCAGTGCCTCGTAGGCAGCCACCAATCCCTCGCACTAGACCCAGCCCATTCAACCTAACCCCTGAGCAGATCCACAACCTGTACTGGTTGGACCGTGACACCATCACCACCATAGTGGACATGATACAGAACGACATTACCAGGCACATAGGAATACGCACTGCCATCCCCCCACTACTAAAGGTGGTGTCTGTGCTACACTTCCTGGCCACAGGCACCTACCAACACACAGTGGGCCAGCTGCATGGCATCTCACAACCACTATTTTCACGCATGCTGAACCAAGTGCTGGATGCCCTCCTGAAGCACGCAAACACCCACATATCCCTACCACGGACTGCCCAGGAGATAGCCGAAACCAAAGTAGGCTTCCATGCTGGCAGGCATGCCCAATTGTGTCAGTGCCATCGACTGCACCCATGTGGAATTGGTAGTCCCCCATGCCATAGAGGCGGTGTTCCGCAATCGCAAGCAATACCACTCCATCAATGTGCAAATGGTATGTGACTCCTGGAAGATCATCACCCATTGCTGCGCCCGATTTCCTGGATCAACACATGATGCCATGTTACTGGGTAATTCCACGGCTACCTCATCACATGGAGCAACATACCGGATCACGTGCCGGGCTGCCTGGTGAGTTGCACAACCGTCCCATGGCAGTGCTTTGGGGTACTGATGTGTGGGGATGCATAAGGGGGGAATACTGCACCTGGGTGGTAATAGCCGGTGATTGGAGAATGCATGCAGAGTCAAAGACTCCTGACCTGAACCAGTCAAACGATACATGACACTTCACCGGGCCACATATCACAAATAATGCATATCGATGAGGACAAGTAAGAGGCACAACCAGGCCACCATGGTGATGGCAAGCAATGCATGAATGAACAGGATGGCAAGTGTGGCAATGTGGGCAGTGTGACCATGCATAGTAAATAATGAACAGCATGAATTGGAGTCAAAACATTGTTGCACTACCACAGCATATCTGCCTCAGCATGCATGATTACACCATGCATCATCTATTGAAAGCCATCCAGACTACCACACCTCATGACAGTATAGATTGCACCTAGATAACATTTTTTCATGCTTACAGGGACATGTGCATGGCCAAACCAAATAGCTGCCGCCATGACTGTGCTGCCTGAATATAGCAGTTCAGAGTGACACACACCTATTTGAATCTGCTTGCAGCTGATGGAGGATATCCCTTCAGGCTGTGGCGTAACCCACAGAACAGCCATGAGGAGGTGTACAATTGTGTGCACACCCGTACCAGTGTTGTGATTGAGCAGACATTTGGCCTGTTGAAGGGGCGGTTCCGCTGCCTCAGCAGGTCTGGTGGGCCACTCCTATATAGGCCTGAGAAGGTGGCAAAGATCACCATGGCCTGTGTCATGCTGCGCAACATGTGCGTCCGGAGAAATGTACCACTGCCACCTGACATTGACATGCATGAGCCGGGTGAGGATGATGAGGATGGAGACGGAGGTGAAGTAGCCCCCCTGCCAGTACGTGATGCACGGGATGGCCATGCTGTATGCCAAGCACTAATTCATGAATACTTCTGAAACACAGGGACTATGAAAGACTTGTGTCAGTCAGACACTGGGCCAATGTGGACATGCACACAGGGAATGTTGGGAGTTGGGCACTGAACACCGTACCACATTAAATGAATGTACACAAAAATAACAATGTCCAGCCATGGATTTTTCTTATCACAATGTGTGTATTATTTACAACAGCAAAAATGTGCCCACTCCCCCCTCCCAGACTCCCCAACATACTCCCTGACCCCCTCCAACAAAGTCCCTGACACCCCCCAACAAACACCAACACCCCCAATAGACTCTACAAGATGCACCCCTTCACCCCCAACCTTGTGTCCCACTACCATTGTCCCCCCACAATACTTCCGGGACTTCTTCCTGTTCAGAGGTGGCATTTCAGTGTGCCTTGCCCTCCTACGTGTGTGGCACACTGGGCTGGTGGGGACAGATGAAGCTGGTGTGGAGGTAGTAGGTGATTCGCTGGCAGGTTCCACACCTCCTGCAAGCCGTGGCCGCTGCATATGAAGCAGCATTGAGGTCAGCACCTGTGTCACCGACCCCAGGCAGTCCCTCATTAGCCGAGCCAATGCATTACAGTGGCTGTGTTTGCTTCAATGGCCGCTGTGGTCCCTGCAATTGCTGTGGCAATACCCCGCCTGGTTTCCTCCCCATCCGCTATGTACTGGCGGAGTAGGTCTAACATGGCCTCCTGTTGGGCCTCCACCATCGACAATCGTGTCTCCAGGGTTCTGGAGGGGGCTGGAGTGGTGGGTTGTGCAGCCACGTGGAGGGCATTTTCGGGACTGGACTCCTCAGAGGTGGGTAGGTCACAGTCACGGAGGCAGGGATCAACTTCACTGCAGGTGGGTGACTGCAGGTGTTGGGGTGAGGGGGTGGGCACGGGGCTCTGGATGGCTGGGCATATCACCTCGGTGTCTCCCTCAGGCTCCACACTGGCATCAAGTTCTTCCCCAGTGGAGGCGGGTGCTTCCAGGGACTCCCCTTGGACAGGTGTGGGTGTGGCCTGCTTGTCTCCAGCGGAGGTGGTGGTGGTGGTGGTTGCCCTCTTCTTACGGTGTGAGGTGGATGCCCTCGCAGTTGTCTCCTGGGTTGCTTCTTCCTCATCAGTGCCTGGGGGGATAGAAGAGATGTAGGGTATCAGTGATGGTGTGACATGGCAGTGGTGGTGCTGTTCATTATTCATTTGATCATGCTTTCATGTCTTACAGGTGTGTCACGCAGGGTATTCAGAGAGGGCATGTAAGCATTCACTGCATGGCAGGTGGCATGCTGTTGATTTTGGGTTTGTATGAAGTATCACATGGGCAAGCTCCAGGTGTGTTGGCTGTGTGTTGGTTAAGGGATGGGCACTCAGCATGCATTTCGGTGTGGCAGCATTTGGCCCGCCATCTGTAATTGGGTATGGTCATGTGGGTGTTGGGACATGCATTGCCTTGCCTAGACTCTCTACCACTTCACTTGTGCTACTTCATGGTCTCCCCTACAAGGATCTGCAGGGTCACTCACCTCCTCGATGGACTCAGGACTGATGAATCTGCTGGCCGTCTCCTCCCAGGGCATCAATTTGGCAGCGGGGTGGGCATCCCCGCCTGTGGCCATGGCCTCCCTCCGATTGGTGGTCATGATATTGCGTACCCTCAACCGGAGGTCATCCCACCGCTTCCTGCAGTCCCTCACATTGCGTGGGGTGGAACCTACGGCTGATACCCTGCAGGCTACCTCCTGCCAGATTTGCCTCTTTTGTTGCTGCACCTCCCGCTTCTTGTCGTGGGATTGTATTGTGTCTGCATGTGCAGCTAGAGTGTCCGCTAATATGGTGAGCTCTGCGTCTGAGTAACACTGTTTACGCAGCCGGGGGGTGGTCTTCCTGGTAGCCTTTGACATCCTCTATGGATTTCCACTGTGCTCTCCGAGTATAGGCTAGTGGTTATGGAGGATGGCAATGGATTGTGTTTTTAAAGATGGCCGCCGGCCCATTTCCCATTCCTGCCCGATGACGTAATTTCCGGGTCTGTTTTTTTACGAACACAGTATTACCATGCCAGTATTATCATGCCGGTATTTAGGGTTTGGTATGAGGCATTACTGCTATGGGCGGGTCACGCAATGCCGGTATAGGGGAGTTGGAGGCCCTTTAGCAGCATGGTAGTATTGCCACTACCGGCATGGGGGGACGCACGTGCTCGTGCACTCATAATCACCCACTATTAGCGGGTTCATACAAGCATGGACCCGCTCATTCCGGCATGCTGGTAATGAACCCGGTTTTACCAGGCAACTCGTAATGAGGCCCTATGTCTGTATTTATTCATAATGTGCCAACAACTGCTACCATGCCTGTACCTCGGTAACTAAGCTCACGCAAGTAACAGCGCCTCACTGCCCTTGGGCTGTTTGCACGCTATATAAATATAAATAAATAAATAAAATAAATGAGTGACGGGCATGGCAAGCAATTCAGGTGGACCTGCCGGCATGCTTTCACTAGTACCTGAGGGGGATGCAGTACGCGTCCCAGGGGCCATAGCGGAGGGCACCATTTTAAAATGTTTAAAAAGCTTAAGTTAGGTGAACAATTTTAAAATGTCACATATGTACTAGTTCTTTCCATCTGAATATTTAGGAGGGTATCATTTACTATTCCAATCCAGTCTTTGTAATGTGGGAAATACTTTTTTAAAATGTTGTAACGCATGGGGTCAGGTACGTTGAAGTACCCAGAGGAATGTTTAAAAGAATACTAGGCTAAATTGTAATGAGACTGTCCTGGAGGAGAAAGCAAAAATGATCTTCAACTTTGGTTGTAAGTAACTTGGAACAGGAACGTCTCTAGGATTTAAGGTGTTCCATTTAGTGTCTGGTCATCCTTTCTCGCTCAAACACCATCATACGAGGCCTAACAAGGGAGATGGGAAACGTGCTGCCTGCATGCAGGTTGGCAATGGCGACATGGAGGTGGTTGCCTGCGTGCAGGTTGGCATGACGTGACACACAGCCCAGTGATGCTATGCACGGGGTAGCAAGGCACACCATGGTCAGTTCATAAGTATAGGTGCAGGGAGAGTCTGGTGGGGCAAGGTGATGTGCTAGCTCACAACACCACACTGAGACTGATGTAGGGTGAGGAGCGTGAGAACATGCTCATCAAACGCTCCCTGTGGTTAGGCCGCATGTGATAAGTGTAGATGGGGTAACCACATGCAGTATGGTGAGGTTATGTAGTGAGACAGGACACAGTGATGCCATGCAGGCTGCTGAGGCTGGTGCAATCCACAGCAAGGCAATGTGTAGCGTAAGGTAGGAGGATTTGTTTTCAGGAGTGAGGGTGTGTTTACCATTGCAGACTAGTAGTGGTACAGACTGCACTTAGAGGCGCAGGGTGTGGTGTTCTGAGGTTCTGAGGAAGGGCTTTGGCACTGATGCACTCACTACACGCAGAGATGCAGGGTCACGGTCACTCGGGTGATGAGTGCATTGCATGAGCCAAACTCTTACACAATAAATAAACAGTATGGATTGGAATGGGATAACTTTATCTCAGTCCACTCGGTGGCACCGATTTGAACAAGTATTTATTCTGATTTGATTGTCTTGTAATCCTGACTCCCGGACCACACTGCACTACATAAATTATTTAGCACATGAGATGATTTTTTACCATCACTGCCATGGTCACCTCTACCTCCTAAGAGATGGTGCATTCTGTGTGGCGCATGGGGTGTACGGCCATTCTCCTTTTCAGCTGCCTGACCCCACCTGTAAGCAGAGGGGGCAAGAAATTATAGCAGAAAAGGTAGTAATCCGGTGGTGCTGTCAGTTTAACCCAGTACCTTGCAGGCTCGCATACAGTCATATTTGTAGCATATATATGTTTTTATTCCCACAATAACCTTAAGGCTTTAACTTGTCTCACAGGGTAGTCTGACTAAATCAGACAACGTGAGAGAGTCAATCCGGGTCATCCAGCAAACAGCTAGTGCAACCACTTGAATTTCGCTGCTGCAAAGCAAATAGGCTAGCCCGCACCAGCCTGAGTCGCAACACGCGTCGCTGTCTGCTCGTGCAGTCGTGCTCGTTGCCTTCGACAACGACAAGTCAGAAGTCAGCAGTGGACTCAAAACACACCCAGGCTGTGCAGCAGTGCATTGCGCAGGGCACGTGTAGTTTGTTCCCCACCCAAAGACACAGGAGCACGCTGCTAGCAGAACTTTCATTTACAACTGTCTCTACTCTCGGTTCCATGTAATTTCTCTGAGAGTAATTACTTTGAAGTAATTTACTTCAAAGTAATTATATCGAAAAAGCACTTCAAATGTGTTTGTTTTCATTTTGGGGGGCTTCCATGACCCCCCTTCCCCTACACTAGTGTAGAGGAGGAGCCAAGTACACCCACTCCATCTGCCCTGCCTATATTACCTGAAACGTATGAACCAAAGCATGTGACGTATAATGAATAAGTAAACCAGCAAAGAGAAGGGAGAGGTCTCTGTGCAGTACACATAAGAATACCTATACCTAAGAGAATATGGGAGGTGAAGTACCCATTGAGGAAACCATACTTGTATCCAAGACAATATGATGGCCATTTGAATGAGATTCTTTATGCAGTAAAGAAACTGAAAGACCAGGATGAATGGTGACATCACACAAAGCTGAATCGACTCCAGATAGAAAGATAACCAGACCAGAGAGGCAGACAATTTATAAAGAATGAAGAAATACCAAGGATAAGTGACATCTTGAGATCAAGATAAAGAAACCTATGCCACAAACATGATGAAGATACTTATCTAGTTTAAACGTGTACAGATGCAATGAAACACAAGCAGCAAAGCAATCATGAAGCTAGCCAAATACTTTTAAATAGTTGGATTGCAGAAAGCGCCAAGATATACATATATACCTCATAGATACATATGGATTAAATAAAGAATGAATGTTTCCACTATGTATAAAGCAGTCTTGAGCAACAAGGAAGGCCTCAAATCAGTGTCACTGTTACAAAAGCAATTGAATTAAACAGAACATATTTCAGCTAAGAAGTTGGCTGAGCCACGGAAGCCATGGTCTTCTCAGAAATGGAATTGGCTGACATTGGATACAATTAACGTGAAAGAACAGAAACTCCTGTTCAAGAAGATCAAGCAGAGCAAAAGACGTCAGAGGACTATTGAACAATAAAATCAAATACACGAAAAGGCTAAAATCGTGGTGTCCAGTCACATGATGGAAGAAAGTTGGACGCACGAGAAGATCACACCTACGCACAGAAGTCAGAGAGTATTGATTTGAATCCTCATTGTAGCAAGCCTTTTCTAGATTGCCCTGCCTACTTACTTGTTGGTGCTGCTTAATTTTGTATAATCTTGCCTTTCCCTCCCTTTTTAAATTGCTGGAGTGCCATTTTGCTCACACTTCATTTTGAGCTTAACTCGTCCAGAATTAATTGGATGTTGTGTAGTATATAAAGAGTGTGATTTTTCTGCTGATTTATTTAGTGAACTGTTTTACAAATGAATGTGTAAATACATGTATATTCTTTTACTCAGAAACCTTGAGTTGGTGTTTGTTTGAACCGTAGTAATTGCTGTCCTTTGTGTAACTTCTGATACTGCTCACTTTACTCTTGAGATAAGTCTGGCTGCTCATCCAACGCTACCTCTTTACTGTGTAGTCTCCAAAGCCTCCAAAGTCCAGAGCTACAAGGCGAGACAAGATAAGGAGAAAAGTGATCAAGCAAGCAAATCTATAGACATAAGGAGATAAATAAAGGGATGGAATGGAGATAACGATAAAACTGATGAGATAGCACTCGTACAGAACAAATGGTTGGTAAACTCGATGGTAAAGGCATTGATGATGTAAGACAAAGGGGAGATCAAGACAAACGAGACAGAAAAGACAAAGAAAAGGAGGAATGATTAAGAGATGAAGGAGCAAAACAAAAAGATAGACAAAGACGAGAACAGTTATATCAAGATGAGCAAGCTAAAAAACAAGAGAGAGCAGAAGAGCAAAGAAAGCGTGATAATAATAAAAGAAGAACAGCCAATGAAAAAGCAAGGCTGAAAGAGAAAAGACTAGAAGCCGATAAACAGGAAAGGATGAGAGAGAAAAGCATACAGAGACGAAGAGAAGAAGAAATATGAAGGGCATATGAAAGAAGGGATATGAAAAAGAAAGAGGAAGATAGAGTAAGAAAAGAGGCGAGAAAGCGCAGAGAAGTCAATGTCGATATCAAACGCATCATAGCATGCAATCTTCAATATTTGGAAAGGGAAGTAAGAAATCTTAGTCAACGGGTAGCATGGGAAGACATAGTGGAATTCTTTCCCGAGTTATTACCAGGCACATCTAGAATAAACCTGGAAGACAAGTTTGACTCACAAAGCTTTGGGGAAATGATTGATAAAGTATACTATGAAATGCAAGCCCAGAAAGAAGCGCAAAGAAAGAGAAAAAATGATCACCTCAAGAGTACTCAGTTGTATGACACGGAGGAAGCTTTCTGTAGCGCGAGATAGAAGGAGCTGTCTTTAGACAGACTAACATTACATAGAGATGATTAGAGGAGTTTCACGAGCTGGGCACAAGAAGTATCAGATGAAGAAAGGGAATCCTTCTCGAGGGAGGTTAGGAGTGATACATGTAATCCAGAAGAACATTCACCTTTGAACAGAGAAGTAAAATGGTCAGATTTGAAGATACCTATGTCCAAAGCATCAGAGCCACTGACAAAGTCATAACGACATAAAGGAAAACCCCATGGTCAGAGGGGGGAGTCCCCGCCTTATGTAAGCAGGCTAAGGTCATTGGCAGGTAGACGGCGATGTGGGAATATTACTCCAGCAGTAGATAGACAAATGATGAGAGATGAGAATGAGTTTGGAGTGTCAGAAATCCCCTTGTTGGAAAAGGGAGGGGCCAGGCCACAGTATATACCATGGCCCCAGATGGACAGGGAAAACTTAAAATGTAAACTCCCGAAATGTACTTCTGGCGCTGGGAAATGGATACATGAGTTGGAAACAATTATGGGAGGGAATACATTAGCTATAGGGGATATTAAAGGTCTTCTAATCGCCATACTTGGGGAGAGAGCTGATCAAGGGTATTGGCAGAGTAATCAGGAAGGTTTTCAGAATGGGCAGCAAGTTTTTCAGAATATGCAAAATGGTAATCAAAACATGCAATATGGGCAGATGGGAAGACAACCTCTTGTATGTTGGACATATGGAATGACAGAGCACATAGCTTGTATGTGTTGAAGCCAAGGGATGGTGCAAAATGGTCAGTTTTCAAGACAGGGAATGCCAAATCCACCTGCATATTTGCAGTGGAAATGGATTTGCTCAAGATCAAACAATGCAGCAGCAAGCACCGAGAGTGCAGCAAAGCTTGAAACCACAGAACGTGACAGGTAATCCACTGCAAGGACAATCGCAGCAATCTCCTATGCAACTTCAGAAAAACACAAACATAGAACAACCGATGAAGCGTAGAATAGGATGTTTTACTGTTGATGGAGGAAATCCATTCACGAGTGATGGAGTGAGACTGTACCCGAAATAGGACAGCTCACTGGGAGACCTGGTGTGTTCATTCCTATTAATTATGCTGAATCCTCATGAGGAGCCAAGGGTAGATGTAATTGTATGCAGCAAAGCGTTTTCCTTCTTAGTGGACACAGGTGCAACACGCTCATATACTGGTTTATAGTGATTCCATCGAAAAAAAAGCAACGACAAACCAAAGCATCTAATAAAAAGGATTGAATGCCAAAGCATCAACAGACTATCTTTTACATCTAAAAGTGCCATTCCATCTAAACCAGTCCATTTAAAATATAAATGGAGTGGTTTCAATGGAAATGCACTTTTACATGTAAAAGATTGCATTTCAATGCTTTTTTTTTGTAACTTTAAAACATTACATGGAGCTGTCCAGTACTGAAATTTCGGCACTAGCCAGCTCCTTGTAATGTTTTCTTTTTTTTGTATATCGGGGGTACCCCCCAATCCCCACGCCCACCCCCCAACCCTAACCATAACGTAACCCTAAATCTAAACCTAGCCTTAACCCTAACCCTAATGTAAACCTTAATCTAACCCTAGCCCCAACCCTAAGCCTAGCCCCAACCCTAACCCTAATGTAACCCTCAATCTAACCCTAGCCCCAACCCTTACCCAAAGCCTAACCCTAGCCCCAACCCTAATCCTAATATAACCCTTAAACTAACTCTAGCCCCAACACTAACCCCCAACCCTAACTCTAACCCTAATGTAACCCTTAATCTATCCTACCCTAGCCCCAACCCTAACTCAAATCCAACCCTAACCCCCAGCTCTAACCCCTAATCTAACCCGAGCCCGTACCCTAAACCATAACCCTCACCCCACTAATTTAGATGGATCCATCAAATTATATACAACTAAATGGCTATTCGATGGAATGGAATTTCGTTGCATATAATTCGATGGTTTGGTATTAGATGCTTTGGTGTTCGATGGATTGACCAGATACCATGTATACGTGAGGGCAAATTTTCAATGTCTGGCGATGCAATGAATACTCAGGGTTTACAGGAGCAATGAGTCGAGTTCCTGGTACAGAAGGATTACCAGTCTCCATAGGAGAATGTGATATGAAGGTGCCACTACTTTATTCAAGGCAAACACCTGTTAACATATTAGGACGAAAAATGAATCTGACCATTTCGTTTACAGAAGATGGCATAGCATGCTTAACACTGGGAATGCATAATTTGAACGTGTACTAAATGATCAGGGCATACGCATGACAAGTAGTGCCTTGAGCAATACCGCTTGAAGCCGAGGTGTTCCATTGTGGAATACGTGTTTTGTTAACATGGCTGCCAGGCCTAGTAGGCAGAACCATGAGAATACCAGATGAGTTCTATTTAGGCCACAGATACCTATGGATGAAGAGGAGGGACAAATGTTCCCCTTAGCCATAGAAGCAGGTATAGTTTGAGGAAATATGGCTTTGCTTGATGCAACTGATGATAAGGGTAGACAATGGAGCACAATAATTGCTGTTGAGGAAGGCTGCAGAGTGACTGACGTCACTGATTAAGATTTGTTTGGAGATGACCGATCTGATGATTTTTGTGATGTTAGAAATGTGCACTACTTATTGGGTTAAGGCGATTAAGAGAGAGGTCCCACAGAGAATGATGCTGGCAAAGAAATGTCCTGAATATTTTGATGAAGATATAGCAAAAGGGCCCCTTTCATTATGGACCACTGACCCCTATGACGTAGGGTTACTGAAAGGAGTTGGGGAAGTGAAAATTAAATTGAAAACAGGAGCAATTTTGCCTCTAGCACAGCACTATCCTATGTCTCGAAATACAGATGAAGGCCTTTTTAAGACAATTTCCGCCATGATGGACCAAGATATCTTAGTGACGTCAGAGTTACCATATAATACATCAGTGTACCCTGTGAAAAAATCTAAAGGGGGGTATTGAAAACTAAATCAAGTCCATCACCCAATAAACAAGATTGTAGAGGCCGAGGTCCCTCTAGTCCCAAACCCACCTACGGTCGGGTTTATGTAATATACCTGTTGATGCGCAATATTTTACAATGATTGACTTGAAAAATGCATTTTTCTCAATCCCATTGCACAAAGATTCACAAGATTTGATGTTGTTTACTTTCAGACAAGTGCAAATAAAAATCACAAAGCTGCCTCAGGTGTACTGTGAGTCCCCATCGATTTTTAACAGAGTCCTCCCATGCGAACAAAGTTTGGAAGCCGCTGCGTTCGCCATAGAGAAGGCTATAAGTACGGTGATGGGATGCTCCATGACGTTATTTGTTGAACATGCTTTATTTGCAATTTTAGAAAAACTAAAAGGCACATTGACTACTCAAGGGCTTCTGCCTATGAGGTTATCATATCGACTCCAGCGATTAAAATAGTTCAGTGTAAAATAGTGAATCCAGCTATGTTTATAGCTGAGTCTATTACCGAAGGAGAGCCTATACACGATTGCGCAAACTATGAAGAATTCTGTGATGAGCTCCCTAGAGTAAAAAAGAATGTGCTCACAGGGGGAGAGATTGTCTTCATTGACGGTTCTTCGAGAATCGATCAAAATGACAGACAAAGATATACAGGCACTGCGGTAGTGAAACATTTGGCAAATAGAGAATTCCAAGTGCTCCTCAGTACTCGATTGCCATTTCATAAATCAGCGCAAGCTGCAGAATTATTGGCGTTGATACTCGCAATTGATAATCACTCAGACAAGGAAGTGATAGTGTACAGTGACTCTGCCTACGTGATGTTGACAGTGCACGCAGGATTAGCATGCTGGAAAAGGAGGGGCTACCTCCGAGCGGACAGTATGCAAGTGCAGCACACAGCCTTATTGGACAGGCTTATTAAGGCACTTAAACCCCCTCCCAGTGGGCATAGCAGTCGTTAAATGTGCAGCTCACAAAAAAGGGAACGATTTTATCTTGTGCGGAAATCAAGCAGCAGACGCTGAAGTCAAGCGCATAGCAGATACAGATATACGATTGATAAATATCCAAACCATTGATGTAAATGACAGAATCACTGTGATGACGAGTCTGGATGAGGGATACAATGAAATGTCTAAAACACAAATAGTGGAGCTTCAAGGAGAGGCACTGCAAGAGGAAAAGAATTTGTGGAAACAAAGAGGGTGTTCTTTAAACCCCTCTGAAGCATTGTGGCGACAAGACAGTACTGGTAAATCAGTAATGCCTATAGCCTTATGAAGGGGAGCGCTAGAACAACTACACTACCCCGCTAAGGAGAATCTTGCTATAACCATTGCTGAGGATTGGTTTGTACCGAACAAAATGGGGCATGTTGCATTTATTATGGTAAATTGTATTATTTGCCAACATTTCACGACTGAGCATACACTTTGCATAGTGAGGGGCATCATCCCAAGACCCAACGGCCCTTTCCAGCACTTACATATCGACTATGTCGACATGATACAAGTTTGTAATGGATACAGGTACCTATTAGTAGTAGTATGTCCTTTCTCCAGATGGATAAAGGCACGTCCATGTACACACCCAGACTCTACCTTTGCAGCCAAGTTCTTGGTGTGCAAAGTCTTTCCTAGATGGGGAGTGTGTGAAGTAATGAGATCGGATAATGGACCTCACTTTGTTAATATAGCTTTCGAGCAGATCACCTCGCTGCTTGGTATAAAACACAAGCTTTCTTTGGCGTATCATCCGCAAGGAAATGGAATCTGTGAAAAGCTCAATGGCCTGTTAAAAGAAAGAATAGCTAAGTTGAAGCTTACTTTGAAAAAAGCGTAGTTACACTGCCTACCACTGGCATTGTTTGCATTAAGGAACCAACCAGGTTCTGACCACCATGTTAGGCTGTACGAGATTGTGACAGGCAGGTGAATAAGGACTCCTTTAATGCTTCCATCCCGACTTAGAAGTGATGCTCAGCCAACGTCAGAAATCTTAGGACTTGAACTATTTGAACTGTTTAACCTCTAGTTTTCTGTGATTTCAGGACAGTTGCAGAGACAAGGGTGTATGGCAGTACAGAACACAGAAGGAGTTCATTCAACAATCCAAACTCCAGAACTTCAATGTCCAAGAATTTACCCAGGAGATAAAGTCTTGATTCTTAATCACACAAGAAAAAAGTGGGACGAGACCCACTTTAATGGCCCTTTCGTTGTTGAGGACGTAACATCATCTGCTGTCAAATTGCAGGGTAGGCTAACTTGGATCTTCCTGGGAGATACTAAAATCTATGCCAGAGAGACTCCTCTACTTACACCCCACGGCGAAGAAGCTACAAACATCAGGGAAGAACCACAGCATGTGCAGATGACATCCATGACGAGGAAGAAGGACGTATAACCTGACACGTGGAAAGCGTGAAGAACTCTTTAGTTGGACTGTTTAAATTGGATACCACACCTTTTGAGCTATAATTAAAGGGGAAAAGGACACATTCAAACACTCTGTGCATCCTGGTTGCAGAGAAAAAAAAGATTTGTATGCTTAAAAAAACACAGTAATTATTGACTTTGGACTGGGGCACACTTAAGCCTTGATAAGAATAAGGATATGCCAAATTTCAATTGTATCCACAACAATTGGAAAAGGACACAGTACCCCGATTCCTTTTATATGAAGCTCTTGTTCAGAGTTACTCATGGTGTTACCCAGTGATTACCTTTTTAGGCTTGTGCTTACTTATCTTGAGTGGGTGTTACCTTCTTATCCGTCACTGGTGGGGAGAACTTGCTGCATTCCATATTTTATTGGTAATTCTGACAACGAAAAGATCATTAGAAGATTGCTCATAATCAGAGTTTTTGAAGTTGCCTGAGATCAGTGAGGAAAACACAAATGCCCTTATCAACTGACACAGCACATACACTGGTCAGTGTGGTGTTCTTTTGTCTAATTGAAGAATATCCGCATCTCATTGGGAAACACACGGATGTGGTAACCTTTTTTGAGGGATCCAAGAAACGCTGCTGTTAGGCAGAACCATATGCAATAACCTTTTGGAACACCACACACAATAAAGACTACAAGTGCAAGTACAAATTCACCTTTGGTACAAGCCTGTAATACAAAGTAAAGTGGTAGTGATGGCTGAGCAGCCAGACTTATTTCAAGAGTAAAGTGAGCAGTATCAGAAGTTACACAAAGGACAGCAATTGCTATGGTTCAAACAAACACTGACTCAAGTTTTCCAAGTAAAAAAATATACATTTATTTACACCATCAGTTCTAAAACAGTTCACTAATGTAAAGCAGCATAAAATCAAAATCTTTATACACTACACACCACCCAATGAATTCTGGACACGTTAAGCTCAAAATGAAGTGTGAGCAAAATTGCACTTCAGCAATTTAAAAAGTGAGGGAAAGACAAGGTTATTCAAAATTAAGCAGCACCAACAAGTAAGTAGGCAGGGCAATCTAGGAAAGGCTTACTACAACTAGGATTCAAAGCCTGGGCCAATGTTTTATGGTTCAGAGTCTTTGCAGAGGGTCACACAGTTCAGAGTGATTTGCGGTTAAGTCTTTGGCAAGAGTTTGAAACAAAGTTGGTCGGAAGAAAAGTTATTTAAAAGAGTAGAGAAGGACAAGCCCTCGGATTAGCAAAAGATTTCAAACACTTTCACTGCGGTTGGACGGAACGAATGACCGAATTTGAACAGTACCTTAGTAGAAGAAGAATGCTGTAGCTTAGGCAGAAGTTCCTGGCAGGTCCTGCAGGCTCACGGTTCCTGAAGCGACTGGTGGACTGACAAGAAGAAGGAAGACTGGAGGGTCCTGCACTGCCCAGTGAAGAAACGAGCAGCAGAGCAAATCGAAGAATAAAAGGTGCACTCCTTAAAAACCGAACAGGGTCCGGTCCTCCTGGCTATCCGGTTCACTGCAGCGATGCACATTAAATTCTACCAGGGGTGGGAGGCCTTGCTCAGTGTTTGGTGAACTAGTTGGTCCCACCAGCTCAAGGGAAGAAGATTCCTTGCAGATCTTCTCTGTCGTTGAAGTTTAGGAGATTCGGGAGGTTCAGTAGTTGCAATCGTCCTCTTCCGTCAGATTCTCTTTGGTTCTCTCGATCCAGTGGCGACTCTGCCTTCCAAGTCCGAGAGATCTGCTTGTCATGCAGTTCTTCCCAATTCACACAGGCTGGCTGTCAATCACACAGCAGGGTGGCTGTCCTGGCAGAACAGTCATCTAGCCAATCAAACAAGAGTGTGACTTGGGTCTCCAAGGAGACCCTGAGCAGGGGACCTAAAATCCCTCCCTCACACACTGTCCACCCAGGCACTTAGACGCCTAAGGAAGGCTTCTGTGGAGAAGCCCGCCAAAGGACGGCGAACAAAGGAACCAAACCTGGTTTGGCGCACAGAGTAAAACACGAGAAAGACCTTTACAAAAAGAAATGATGAATAAACCCAGCCAGAACCAAATAAAATTAAAAGGGGTCCAGTGGATTAACGTTTGAGGCTACTAACTAAGCCTAAAACAGTACCAAGGCTATCTTCATAGTCCGTGGTAGGAAAAAAATGGTAGTTACCACTGCCACCAGCCAAATCTTAAAGAAAGGGGAATTAAATAATGTTCTATGAGAAACAGACAAAAAGGGATAACTATTAACCCTTTCCAGTACTCTTTGGAAGATAGTTTGTACTCCACGGTCTATGAACACAAAAACGTAAAACACACAGCAAGACACACGTACGAGTGGGAAAAAAAGCTCACACTCTTACCAGGTGAAAAAAATAAATCCTAGAAATCCAGCAAAGCTGCTGAGGGACGCAGTAGGTAAGGGAAATTAGCCATTCTGGAGAATTCTCCCTAACAGCTGCACATTTGAATGTGATCCTGGAAGGAATCATCATACAGGTGGCAATCTGTTCTGAAAGAAATCACAGAGCTGTGTAGAACCTTTTCCTCGAGGGACTGATCGAGGAATTGAATGCATGACAAAAACTTGTGCATGCTGCCAGGGAAGATACAATGTCATCTGGACTGAAGCAGATGCGAGGCATTGATTGGGAACTAATAAATAAAACAGATTTTAGAGAGGCCCCCAGAGGACATTCTTCTTAACGATAACGGAACACTTGCACAGCGACTGGTGAAGGAATCGTTTCCAGAAAGCAGCTAGTTGATTGAGGACGAATGCTGAAAAAGACAACAGCTTCCAGGTGGAGTCTAAAAAAATACAGTGTCATTAAAAAAGTGTTTTCCCTTCCTTAGCATCAAATGATCGAGATGGGGAACCAAAGCAGCAATTCTGTGTTTCCTGAAGAGGACATACTGCTCCAGAAGCAGATTTTGTAGACTCACTTACCACTGCATTGTTTACACATGTATTCATCCTCATATTGCTTTCACTGACAGTTAGAACTGCATTCGATATAGGAGCACAAGATGCAAAAAATTCCTGTACATGTTGATGAGCAGAAGGAAAAGGTAATCATTGCAACTACAAAGCAGACTAGGCCATACATAGTTATTTCTGTCTCTAGAAAACATGGGCAGATACCTGAGCTCGAAATCGATGTTATTAGTAATACATCACACACAGCACTTGCTTTTGAATGCCAGCGTCAGGGTCGGCAGAACAGGCAAAATACGGGGTTGACAAAGGTTGCGCCCGCACAGATAATGCATGCAGACACATCTATCTGATCCCGTAACAAGAAGCCCAAGCACAAGTCCCACCGAAAAATCATGTGCAGAGGTGATAGCAGAATCTATATTGCCGTTCTTAGCCATTGCCAGAAAAAGACAGAGGGATAAAGAAAGACTTGCTGAACTTTCTTCTACACAGGGAACCCGGATGGATGTTCTTGCAGACAAACCAGCCAGAAGAAGTTATACTGATGGATTCAGAGATGTGGTTATAGAAAACTACATGAATACTTTCAGAATAAAAAGAAGCACCCAAGAAGACAATTATGAACTGAATGATTATCTAGACAACACAGTACACCTGGAAAATAACATATGGTACCAACACATGAAAGAAGTTGGAAGAAGGACGTCAGATGAAGAATGCTTTGTATGTGCACTCTTGCCATACAGCATGGGGAAGTCAAAGATTTTCATAGCTTTTTAAATAGATGTCCAAACAGCACATTGTCTGTCGCAAATAGCACTTTGCAAAACCAAAGGTCAATTTATGGGAAGTCATGCTTCTCTCAAATAGGCAACTGAAAAGACAGATCCAGATGAAGATGACTACATACAAGATATAAAGACAAGAAACATGTTATCAGATATGTGAATCCTAGAATAAAAGGAGCTGGAATAAGATGGGAGGTGAATAAGAAATTGGAGGTCACAGGAAAGTCTGCAGAAGGAGCTCGTAGATGGAAGAACAGAGGTCACATGCAAATCTGGGGAACATTACTGTCACCAGATGGATGGGAAAAAGGAGTGGTAATATGCAGAGCCTGGTTGGTAATTGGTCGTCCTGAGTCCACCATTGTGAATGTACAGGAGACATGCAAGCCATTATGGCCAAAACTTTCTAAACTATTGACATGGGTGGAAGACAGAGGAGGACCCTTACAAATAGGGCATTGGGACAGCTCGAAGTTGTGTTTCAGAGGGAATGGTACAAGAAAAGTTGGAGAAAATCAAAAGTGTGATTGAATATTTGACACATTAGGAATGGTGCATGGAACAGCAGTAATCATGGATCACTATTGGGCTTGTGGATCAAAAGCCTATATCAGACTGCCTACAGATTGGGGAGGAATTTGCACATTGGTAAATGTCTATGTTCCTGCAATGGTGATCTGAACATTGATAGTTTCCCGAAAGCAGATGCTCATCTAAGAAAGAAGAGATCGCTAGAATTGACAAATCGAGCAAAGAGAGAGAACTACTTCTCTTCCAAATCAATAGAAGCCTTTGATGCTATTCCATATGAACAGAGGCTGTTCAGCCAGACTTCATCAGTGTTCACCATGATCTTTATGCCAAGAATCCAGGTTTGAGCAAATACCAAGTGGCTTCAAATTAAATGGGAATTGCTGCAGACAATTAACACAACTATAAAAGGTTTTAATGCAATCAGAGAAGAACTGAGAGCTGTAAGACTAATGGCGCTCTAGAACAGATATGTCCTGGACATGATCACAGCCATGGATGGAGGTGTTTGTGCCAAAATTGGAGAATCATGTTGCACATTTATACCTTCTCACAATGACAAGAACAAAATCTTGACAGAGGCCATAGACATGCTGAGGAAACTCCATTGACAGATGATAGAAGAGGTAGCAGATATTGCTGATGACAGCTGTATTGGATCACTCTTCTCGTGGATTCCACAATGGATGGCAGATATTTTCAAATTTCTCTGAGCTTTGCTATTATTAGTGATGCTTGGAATATGTGTGATCAAGGTAAGAATCTCACAGTGCAAGAAGACAGCAAAGAAAGCCATAGGGATGGAATTTATGATTGATATTGAACCAGGATGGAAGCCTAAATACCTGACTAATGAAGAAATCAGAGACTTTTTGAAGGCCAGCATTCATGCACCCGAGGGAACAAAGTTCCTGTACCCAAAGGACCATAAGAAGTATGTAGGAAGATGGATCTATTGCAGTCCAAGTGGACAGTGCATGCTCATGACATGGAACAAGGATGAGCATGTGAAGTCAGCTGGATGCTTGAAGGGAGTCATACAAATATGGATCCCTAAGAGGCATTTCTTCAGATCAGGATGTCTAGGTATAGAAAATGATGTGAGAGTGGTTGATAAATCACCCAGAGGGGGGAGTGTACAGGAGGAGCCAAGTATCCCCACTCCACCTGCCCCGCCTACATTACCTGAAACGAATGAACCAAAATATGTGACACATAATGAACAAGTAAACCAGCAAAGAGAAGAGAGAGGTCTCTGTGTAATATCCATAGGAACACCTATACCTAAGAGAATGTGTGAGGTGAAGTATCCATTGAGGAAACCATACTTGCATCCAAGACAACATGATGGTCATTTGAACAAGATTCCTGATGAAGCAAAGAAACTAAAAGACCAGGATGAATGGTGTCATCATACAAAGCTGAATCGACTCCAGATAGAAAGATAACCATACCAGAGAGTCAGACGATTTATAAAGAAGGAATAAATACCAAGGATAAGTGACATCTTGGGATCAAGATAAAGAAACATATGCCACAAACATGATGAAGATACTTAGCTAGTTTTAACGTGTACAGATGCAATGAAACACACACAGCAAAGCAATCATGAAGCTAGCCAAATACCTTTAAATAGTTAGATTGCGGCAAGCTCCAACATATACATATATACCTCATAGATGCACATGGATTAAATAAAGAATGAATGTTTCCACTACGTATAAAGCAGTCTTGAGCAACAGGGAAGGCCTCAATTCAGTGTCACAGTTACAAAAGCAATTGAATTAAACAGAATATATTTCAGCTAAGGTGTTGGCTGAGCCATGGAAGCCAAGATTGTATCAGAACTGGAATTGGCTGACATTGGATACAATTAACGTGAAAGAACAGAAACTCCTGTTCAGGAAGGTTAAGCAGAGCAAAAGGCGTCAGAGGACTATTGAAGAATAATATCAAATACACAAAAAGGCTCAAATCGTGGTGTCCAGTCACGTGATGGAAGAACGTTGGATGCACAAGAAGATCACACCTACACCAGAGAGTACCCATACTCCTTAAAAAAGTCCCAGAGAACAGTACAGATTCAAGGCCAACTTCAAAGTGCTAATTGACACTGAACCATTGAGATGATGATGGATTGTATTCTTAATTGGTGGGAAGCTGGTATCAAGACAAGCTCACCAGCACCTGGTTGTTCAGTCTGCATGCTGCTCACATAGGTGGAAAGTTACTGACTGGGGCTAGAAGCCAACCAATTGTAGGGGACACGGTAGTTGGGGGTCCTATAGTTTGTGTAGCCAATGGGACGGCATACATTTAGTGATGTTCATAGTGGCCATTTTGAAGGGAGGGTGCTTAGCTGCCCCACCTGCTGTTGACTAACCAATCATTTGTCTCTGTTACTCCATACAGATATAACACCTATACTTTGTTATTCACTTAGAACCAATCCCGCTTTTAGTAGTTTGTCACGTAGGATGACATTGGTAATGACGCAGGTCAACATGTCAGCTATGAGCGATTATGGGTTTAAGAACCCAGCTTTTTTATGAAATGATTGAGAGTTAGAGTATCGAGCGATTGCTGATGTTCGTTGTACTCCCTGTTTTAAAAACTTTTTAAAACAGATAGGGCCTCATTACGACCCTGGCGGTACGGAGTGAACGGCGCCGTAAAAGGTGCCGGCGCCGTTCACTCCGTACCACCGCATTACGAGTTCCCCTCGCGGGACACGGTAAGCACGCCTAGGAAACCAGGCGTGCTTACCGGGTCCTGCGAGGGGAAGAGGGAGCAAACAACGGGCCATCTCGTAATGGCCCGTTGTTTGCTCCCTCTCCCATTCCCATTCAGCCCTATGGGGGCTGAAATGGGAATGGGGAAGGACCGTGTCTGGGTCCTCGGAGGGAGGAATTACCATGCCTTCCAAACTCGGAATGGCCCGGTAAGTCCTCATTCCGAGGACCCGGACCCCGATGCGATTTCAGCGGCAGCCATGCCGCCAATAGTGGCATGGTTACCGCCGAACTCATAATGAGGGCCATGAACTTTTGTCAATCTATTTGTGTTGTCTGAATGATTGATGTTTGATTAAAATCTGCATCCCAATCTATCTCCAGGGCATTGCTACTCATCTTAAAGGGCTGGAAGCCTCCAGTTTACTAGTACCTCTAGCCCAAGACCCTTCCCACCCCTTTTAATCTCCTAACCCGCAACCCCTATATAATTTGTAAATTTTTTCAAAAGTAATCACTTGAAAGTAAATTACTGTTGGAAAAACCATGGGATACCCTTCTCTCCAGCCAGGAATGAGCAGCAGTGGCTGTGCACAGTGCACAACAACATCACTTCACTCATACCTCAGTTTGAAGTTTGAGCAGGAAATTCTGGTGGGATAAATGCCATTATATAAACCTGCTTAGAATTGTGGTTTGGATTAGTCCCCTCTGGCCACCCCATGTCCTACACTCCTGTCCCATGCATGAAGATATGAAAACATTTTAGTTTATCACAGATAGACAAGAAACACATGCTTACGGCTCACACAGAATAAGGTACTGACACACACATAAGTGAAAGCAGCAAGAAGTAAATAAAACACACAACTAGATTGCTCATGCTTAAATTACATGGACGGCCATGAAGCAAAGATGGAAGCCATAGATGCACTGAAGTGAATGGGATGGCAAGACAAACCTCAGAATACAAGGAGAGGCTGACGGCCTGATTAGTCTTAAGGAAGACAGACAGAACTTCCAGCACAGACACAGTGCACATCCTCACCACGGACAAGCAGAGATGGAAAGTTTCCAGTTTGCCAAGGAGATAGGCACCTGCAGGGAATATAGCCTAAAATCCTCATAATCACAGGCAGGAGAGCTTCATTTTGTTGTTCGTACACACATGACCTGGAAGAATAGGATAGTGCCCATTCATTGAAGACAAACAGGGGAAAAGCTGTTCCCATTGAACCAAACTTGGAGAGATTGAATCATTATGCAGTTCAAAGCTGAATATCTGTCTCAGTGCCTAGGTGATCAGAGATGGCAACTTGTCGGGAACACACAGCACCTTCATGATCGCCCCCATTTCCTTGAGCAGGTTCACGTGGCCTGGTAGCTGTCCATGATCCCAAGGTTGGTAGGACAATCTGTTCTGCCCAATCCCTAGGTACCTTTCACATTAATTTGCACCACGTTGTCTGAGCCAGTTACTTTCAGGCTAGCCTGCAACTCTGTATTTGTTTCACTTAGAGGTGGTCCTAGGAGGAGCCACCAGATATGGCTATCCAATAGTCATACTAACCCTTATGTATTACATATATAGACCTTAATTAACCAATTCCCTTCCCCAAAAGGTTTTCTGGGATGCAACTTGTTTTGTGACTTGTCTAGCCTTTAAAATGGTGTAACACACACGCGGATGACAAGAACCCTTGGAACGGTGTGCTGTTCTAGTGTGATGCCTGTCATTTTGATTGATCATAAAGACAGTAAACTTTGCCCTATGATTGAGTTTTCCATTCGTGTGGCAGAGATTTTGTTGGGGCCCAAGTACCCTTTTGCTGGTAATCTGGGCAGCTGCTAAGAGTGCCCCTGCCGCTCCTTTATAGGGCTTTTGTCAGCCGAGACCATCAAATGAACTAATACCTCCTCCCATGTCTTCTGTACCAAATATGAATTGATTAGACTCTATTGTATTAGATGAGTCATTTATGCGTATGTCCCAAGAGATGTGTGATGACTCACACACTACGTTCAAGGAGAGACATTCTGATTTTGAAATAACATATTCTCCTTCATCTAATAAGATCCTGAACAATCAAGAGCAGCAGAGGTTCACTTCCCAAACAGGACATATTGCTCTAAAGAATTTATACATTGGAAAATGTCTCCAATATTTTGCCCAATATTGACTCTCTTGGGCCACGGTCTCAGCACTACATCTGATGTGAGAATCAATAATGCGATTATATGATAATATCAAAGATTCTGTCCACCAAAGTACTATTCTCTTATGAATTATTTTGAAAAAAATAAATGTAAATATGATATGATATGATATGGCATTTATAACGCGCCTATACACACGTTTCAAGGCACGATGAGGCAGTGTAGGGGGAACAAGGGGAAGACAGACAAACGATCCTACTAGGGTAGGTGTCATTCATATCACGCAAGTGCATGGGGAAGGGAAGGGGGAGAGTGCTGGGGAGGGGAACAATGGTTATAAGGATTCCCCTGTGGGAGGCCTGATCCCAGATACTACTAAATCAGAGGCCTTGGTGGTTGACTCAAACCAAGTCTTGCAGATTACCTCTACTAGTTTGACTAGATCGAGCACTTCACCGGAATTGTTTCAATCCCCATGTGGCCCTGAAGTTTCTGTGGTGATCTTATCCAACAAAGACAAATTGACCACTTCAGTGTCAATCGTAACGTCCCCTGAACAGTTGAGACAGAAAAAAGTGAAGGTCATACAAACAAAACAGAAAAACAAATACCATCCTGAATCTAAATGACAATAAAAAAAATCTTCCAGAAAATGTTTACATTCTTTACAATGGAGGAGGGGATAAAAGTTGTAAATTCTCAGCCAATCGAGGTATCCGGGACTGAAGAAGAACAGACTAACATTGCTACAAAGAAAAACAAAGGGAACAAGAATAAAAATAACAATTCGAAGACTTCCCCGGGGGGAAGATAACTACATGCTTGATTCCTCATGAACAGGATAACCTGGGTGAGCAGGATATACAAGTGTTGGATTCTTTTGAATGCACAACAACATCAGAGCTTCTTGGTATTCTCATAAACACCAAAGTCTCCTGAGCTCTTACCTCTGGAATCTATGTTATTGCCTCCAATGGACCGACTACTATTACCTCCCTGGAAGAGGGGAATGTACTAAATTAGCAGCCCAGCAATCTATCCCCAAGAGAATCACTTGGGAAATGTAGCTTTGATGATCGGGTGATCGGACTTGAAAGTATTACACAGATAAATGGAACTCTTTATCTTAACAGGTCAACACATTTCAAATACCAGCATTATGTCTTCTACAAAAAGGAGACATAGAGTGGGTTACAATTCCTGATCAAGGTGGCGACCAATTATGGGCCCACTTTTACTCACACTAATTGGCTCGACTAGTCTGAGAGCAAGTTCACATTTTTAGATCAATGGGTTTGATGGACTGAGTTATAAGGACAATTTTATATTTACTCCTTTTTGACGAATCATAGAAGCTCGAGTGACATTAAGCAAACCGACATTCCACCATTAACGATAAAAAGAGATCCTGTGAAAGGAACTAGGACTGTTACAACTGTGGGGTATCAAATTAATAATCTTAAATTCCAAGAGAACTGGCCATGACTAGTAACCGCCATTCTTAAAAATACTATCACAAAAGGCCTAAAGACTTTTCTTTAACAGAAACACTAGAGACATTGAAATTCTCAAAAATGATTTTTATTTCAATCCTTATAAGTGCCATCTTTGTGATATCCAGACTGCTATAGATAAAATAATTGAAATAGTTTTCATGAAAGTAATATTGTTACCTGTGGTGACTTCAATTCTGCCTGCACTGATGATTTAGTTAAACAATTGGATGTACCATTAGCAACCTGTTCCATTGTTAGTATTGGCACTTATAGAGGTAAACTCTGGAGGGATTTTATAGAATCCTGGAATCTTAAGGAGTGGAATGTTTCGATTAACATGTATACATGGAATAGAGGACTTTTTCCCTCAGGGATAGATCACATACGTGTGTCTAATAATCTTCTGTCGTACTGCTCGGAATTGATAATTGAGAAGACTGGCTTGAGTAATCATTCACTGCTTAAATTTGTAATTAATTTAAGTGTTCAAAAACATGAACATTTGCGGATTCTAGTCTTGGTTGAACCACAGAGGTGCGGTATAACATTTAAGTGGAACCATTCTTTATTGAAGAAATGTACCCGGGAAATGAATGATTTATTCTGTACAAGTCACCCTAATAACCATTCTGGGCTGTTCATGGTTGGTATTAATAATGTTACCATTGATAAGTGCTTGCAACAATTGATTGGGAAAGGAACTTGTTATGTACCTAGAACTTTATCAATTCTAAGCAAGACAAAATGTCTTCAATTAGAAATCTTCAATGCCAACTCCTAGATTTTAGCAAATATATTGTAGTTAAGAAAATGATTTGCCATTACTATAGGAATTGCACAGAAAGGCCAGAGATACAGTTGTGTATACATGACAGCCAGAAGACTATTACATAGTTGGCAAATTCAAAATCATCTCATTTCTGGGACCTGACAAACGCAGTGATAAATATCAATACTCAGATTGACCTATGTGTTATCGAAGCAAATGTATGGGTGAGGTTCTATGAAGAAATCAACACCAAACTGAGTGGAGACTTGACTCTTAACCATCCCAATGTAGTTTCTATGGCACTTTTATTCCACCCCTTGAATATCAAAGATATTCTGAAAAACTATCTGTAGAAGTAAGTCATCTAGGGCTGCCGGTCCTGATCACCTTGCGCCCATTACTATAAAGAGCGACCCAGATCTTTGGTCAAAAATGTTCTTCAGCCTATTTAGGGAAATCTGAAGAACCAATATATTCCCTCTCACTTGTAACATGTCTTATATCATACCTATCGTTAAAAAGGGAGATTGATCAAACCCTGCTAACTATCGACCGATAACCAGCTTAGATGCTACGAGTAAGATCTTTGCTTCTGTAGTAAGAAGGAGTTAGATAGATGGGTAGATAGATCAATATTTTTAGCAAGTTCCAAGTGGGTTTTTGGAAAAAGATAGGTACTTCCCTCAATGGTACCATTTTGGCACAAATTCAAGTGTAAACAAAACAGTCTATATGTCATCAATGGACATGTCCAATTCCTTGGATCGTGTCAATCGACAACAGCTTTGATCTAAACTATTAACCTGGGGAGTACCTAGACCCTTGGTCAAGCTCTTATCTTTGATTCATCAAAATACTCATGCACAGATCAGATTAACAAGGGATGGACTATTTTCAAGACCTATCGAAACTTTCATTGGGCTCAGGCATGGCTGTGTTCTAGCCCCTTTACTTTTTAACCTGTATATTCTTAGTCGTTGGGACTCTGCAAACACATATCCAATCAAATTAGGGGCCATGACATTTCTTTGGCTAGCTCTTGTGGATGACCTGACATTTTTTTATTTTGGACCCCCATTGGTCTTCAAAGGAAATTAACAAGGTTCTCCAGCTATGCTGTTGATAACAACTTGGTAGTAAATGGGGCAAATCTATGATTATTGCATTTACAACTAAAAGGAAGCCAAAAATCATCAGTTGGCTCTTTGGGAATTCCAAACTGGAAAGAGTTAACCCTATTAAATACCTTGGTTTTAATATCTCCAAAATTATCTGCAATAATGACTCAATGTCAAGTATTACAGGTCGTTTGAGAGCTAGGATGCAGACCCTCATAGCCCAACTCAAAAGGGTGTATATGTGCTTGAGTACGTTTTTGCTTTTTTCGGTACTAATAATCTACTTGACGAAACTAGTACCAGTTATAATCTACGGTTTGGATGTTATTGTTACAGATCTGGGAAACTATTGGAATTCTCGGGAAAGTATTATTTGATAGAGCATTTTAGTCCTAGCTTCCTGAATAACTAATTGTGTTATTAGAAAAGAGATTGGGTTTGTTTCCTTTGATTCTATCATGCTTTTGAAGAAATTGAATAAATACTCTTAGGTCCTTGCCCCTCCTACACAATATTTGTAATTCAGCATTAGATAGATCCATTAGATCTCTCAATAACTTCAGTGTAAGTATTTTAATACTTTTGAATAAGAAAAGGTCTGACCAGGAAGAACGTAATTTATTTAATTGTTTATTTATAATGCACCTAATACCGTACTTGAGTTTGGTTTCTAGGTGCGGATATGTGATTCGAATCTCTGTTGCTCTGCGTGGTCTTGCTTCCAAGACCAACGCATTAGCCCTGTGCTATCCTCCGTTCACCTGATTAATAACCGGTCCAAAACAAAGAAAACACTCTATGATCTGGACTGGAGTGTTACGGTGGAGAAATTGGGTAATCACTTTATGTATTTTGAGTTCTCTAAGTAACACCTGCATTATATGTGTATAGGTCTCATGCCATATCGTCAGCTCTCTCAACAAGCCTATTTTAGTATGTTAGAATGTCATTTTATCAATACTACTGTGAATTGTGTTGCACAGTTTGTCGAGTGTTATATATTTACTGTAATTTGACAATTGTATTACTGTTTCATTCTTGTTTGCAATGTATTTGATGCTTTTATGGCTTTTTCCCCCGAATAAAGCTGTGCAACAACAATTAAAAAAACGTTCACCCAGGCCCTTAGGTGAGCCCTTGCAACAATGATGTTTTTTGCCTTTTGTACACTCCCTTGATCAATAGCTGATACTGACTACTTTTTCTAGCAAGCATCCTACAAAGCTGAATGAACCCTGTTGGAGCTCTAGGGCAAGCAAGAACACACGTTACATGGCCTTCATATCTTCTATGAGGCCAGGCAACATGCTATGCAGTAGGTAACCTGCTGGAGAAATTCCTTTATCAAATTCTGCCATGTTATGGCAATAAGGGCGACTCGAGAACCTTTGACTGTGTGTGGCATTTGAGCCACGTTTTCCACTATGTCTTTCCAAACTGGTGCATCAGTGCAGGACATTTATAAAACTTTGACATGGAGTCATCAATGGGACAGATGGTTCCACAGGATCTCTTCCTATTAGGTGACATCAGCCTCTCCTTCCGTCCCTTACTATTACTGTTCTGTATTCAAAGCATGTGAATCTACGAACTATACAATGCAGGAGAAAAGATTCTTTGTTAGCTGTAGGTTTAGCTCTTCAGTTTTGACATTTTTAATAGATGCGCAAGCAACCCACCAGCCTCCTGTGTTTGACTGTACCTAATAACTTAAGTATGCATCACAACAACTATATGCAAATCTGAATATTGCTCCCCTCGGTGGAGCCTAAGACACAGTGGGCCTCATTACGAGTTTGGAGGTAGCCATGCCGTTTTTACTGGCATGGCTACCCTCAAACTCGGGTCCGGGTCCGGAAAAATGGGAATTGCCGGGCCATTACGACATTTGCAGGCCCAGTAATTCCCATTCGTGGGACCCGGACCCGGTACGTCCCCATTCCCATTTGGGCCCCAATAGGGCTCAATGGGAATGGGGAGAATGGTAACATTTGCTACCATTGCCCTATGTATATTTATACTTTGTAATATGTAACTGCCTTCTGTAACTTCTCACTGTAACCTTTCCAAACATGCGCCCTGTGCCCGTGGGCAGGCTGCGCAATATAAATAAATAAATACAAATACAAATCCTCTTCTGCTAGCGGGTGCCGCTCTGCACGTCTGGTCTGACCAGGCGCACAGAGCGGCACCCGCAAGCAAACTCGTAATGTTTCGGCGAGGTAACAATTGCACCGGTAGCACTAACAGCGCCGTTGTTGCCTTACCGCAACACTTATAATGAGGTCCATTATCTCAGTGGATCAGAGCTAACAGGGCCATAATGGGATGAATTAGCTACATATTAAATGCTAAATGTGTATAATTATTTCTATGGGCATGACAACACAAAGGTTTTCAAAACATATGAATCTGTGAGAGAAGCCAACGATGGAGAACTACAGCTAAGGCAACAGGCAAGTAAAGCATGTATTTTCCTTTAAAGAAAATGCAAAACTCAAATCCCATTGCTGGCCCAAGTGTGTCTATTTCTGTTCATGTTACAAGAATATACGATAAGGTCAATGTTGCAGTTCAAAAATAAGTCTTCTGCAGAACGGTGAATAGTTTGTGATGAAAAATTCTCAACTTCACGATGCAGCACTCACAATAGCGTTTATTGTTTGGAGTTTTAATGCCCTAGGACATGCTGTTTTATCATCTGCTAAGTCTGACCTTTTCCAGATTTTTTTCAGTGTTCTACAACATTGATTCAGTTATTGCAAATCGACAGTGGACCAATTGTTCTTGAATGATTTTAAAGTTCCACGTTGCATGTCTTGGAAGGAACCATCTGTTCAATGACAAAGGCTGTGATTCTCTTCATTTGGTCGAGGATGTATAAGAGGAGACTCCAGTGAACTATCAGTTGTGCAGATTGCTTGGAAACGAGTGCCATTCATGTAGGCATACACACAATATTGTCTGCGGACTCTTTTTTAGGTTGGGCTGGAGACATCTTTAGGTCTCTGCTTGATATTTTGCAACAATATTTAGAGAGGCTCCAGTGTCCTTCACCTTCCCCATGGTGAAAGTCTTTGACAGAATGTGTCTTTTTGTATATGACACAATTGTGAACATTTGTTATACAATTGTCAATTGATGCTTTAAGAGCTTTTTTGTGTTCATTTATCATTTATTCATTGGTGTATTTTAGATTCTTCTGATGCATTGCAGTGTGTTTTAGTAATATAGGACCGATGTCCCCAGTCTATAACAACGAATCCATAACAAATAGTTGCTCTGTGAAACAGAGAGTGTGCCTTGCATTAGGCCATTGCATCTTAACCAAAGTTGCAGTTCCAGAAGGGCCATCTTTAAATGGCCCGAAATTCATGGCAATGCGAATTTGTACTTGTCTGTCAGCTGTCTCTATTCAGTATGGTCATCAGTGCCACTTTTCAATTGCAGCATGTATGGATGCGCTTGAGCCTATGCCTCACTGCAATATATTATAGGAGAATATTAGCGGTGTGTGCATTTTACATTCCAGCTGTGACGATGGCATGGTTAATGAACAACTGCATTTTGTTTTGACAACATAACGTAATTCATGTTTCACAACATATGTCCCACGGGCAAGATGGACATTCATGGCATGATTTACATGCTCCTGATTTCGGGGTGTTTACTCCCTAAATCTAAGAGACCGACCAAAGCAAAATGCGAAATAAAACATGTTGCACCTTTCCTTCCACCCCATATTTATTTTCAAACATGCAAGAGAACCAAAATATGCAAAACAGTTTCTTCAAAGTAGTTCTGTACTTCAGTTGCATCATAAAAAACAATAACACTGATTGTGGCTTTTGGGCACACCAACCACTTAATTGCATACAAAAATAACTCAAATCTTAAACTGCATCACACAAGGTTGACATGCACAAGGGTACTTGGTAAGCTAAACTGCAATGCCATGCAATATCATCTCACCAGCCCTCCCAAAAATATACACAATATTTATATTAATAATTGAATTCGACAGAGACCGTTACTCTGAAGATTTCACAATTGTCTTCACTTACAGTACTATTTGAATTAAGCAGCAGGACATTAGTCTGCAGATTGTGCAATTGATTTTACAGCAAAAAAGCCTTTCTATTATTCTATCCACCACATGATAAGATAGTGTTGGAGTGTGTGGTTTGCTCTTGCGAACTTGGGCAAATAGCATATTCAGGGTTCTCTTATTTATGTGCTTGGAAGGGGAGCAACCGATATTTGGAGGCGCAGGGATTAATTTTAATGCAACCTGTCAATATTGGTAAATCAACGTGGACACTTAGGTCTAGTGCTCCACGAGGAGAAAAAGTAAAGAAACCATCTGAACTTTGAGATACGAGGTTAGTAATTTACAAGTTACGAGTTGCTTGTAACTTTTGGGGTGCACCCAAGCTACAAATTACTTGCACGCAATTTCTCAGGGGTGCTGGATGGTTAGGGTAAGGTAGGCACAAAGGTTGTTGTGTGGTTTGCGTGTGGGCATGTTGTGGGCGTTCCGCCTGCTCCTTGCGCATAGGGTAGTTTTACGTGGGAAATTATGTAAATATGCAGAGCGTGCAGATTGTCTTATTTGTGCAGGGGCGTGCAAAGTTGTTTGCGGCGTGCAGGCTTTGCAGGGTAAATGCCCCTTTCTCCATGAATCGGGTCCAATGTGTACAACACGATTCACAGAATTAGTCGACTTTTTGTGAAAAACACAGTTAAATAACACTGCACAGAACAGAAATGGCTCTACCATACGTCGACTCCTAATGACAATTAAAATAAAGTGTTGCTGCTTTTTCATTTTCAAATATATGTTCCTCATGCCTGTGTGACCCTTTAAACGAATCTAGATGTTGTGCTCCCCAAAATAAAAGTGTTTATCCAAAACGCAAGCTTGTCGACAAAGTGGCCAAACATACAATACTCTGTTTTCCTCTGTTTATGTTCAAACTAAAAACAAACAATTCCCAACATTTAGAGTCAAATCAGGCCTAGAGAAAAAATGTACATGCAAATCCAATGTTATTCCAACACGTGTCAATAGTGTAAGAAAAAATGCAGTGAATTGTATTATACCAGAGGACATCTGGTAAAAGTAATTACAGGAACAAAAAAAACAATCCAAAAATTAGCATACACCGAGCAAGAAGTATTACAAATTTATTAGACCCAAACAGCTGGGAACCACGGATCAGACAGCTCCATGGAACTGAACTGAAAGAAATGAGCTGTCAAAGCTGCCCACTGTGGCTCAACATTTACACCCAAATTACAAAATGATCTTTCAACATTTTAGTTGCATTTTGAGGACAGGTCACAGAAGCTGATTGGTGGAACTACGACAGTCCCTTATGTGTTGGTATAGTTTAAGTGACACTGATTGGGCAGAAATTTTTCTGGGCAAGAAATCACATTAACACCCCTTGTGAAATCACAATCCTTTCCACACCACCCCTTATTTACGTGATTGAGCTGATCAGTCATAAACACGTGTTTGCCATTGATTGGCAATGTCCAATATACAAAATGGCTTGAGATGGTAAGGGGTGAGATATTCACACCAGGTCTGACCTATGATGTGCTCCGCAGACATCAGCGAGGACACTGTACGATGTTGCACCATAGGGACACCAACCCTTCTCACTGCTGATTGGCTCCCTGCCACATGCCCCAAAACCCCTACCCCAATGCTCTAGCTCCTTTGTCACACCTTGCAGTCTGAGAAAACTATATCACACAGAGACTGGAGTTTAATTAACTGTATTTCATTTCTATTTCTTTGCCAATTGTGCTAGTGCATCCGGGTGCCTAGCTCATTGGCCCCAAAATAATCTCTTAGAGTGACTTTGCTGTGGCTGTGTTCTCCTGATATGTTTCTGCTCAATATTCAGGCAATACATACTGCTTGTCACACTAAGGCCTGCAGCTCTTTCATTATGAGCTGTCTGCGAGAAATTCTTTCCCAACAAGGGCCTAAAAGAAAATGGCTTCTCTACTGTTCACATATTGTGCCGAAGCACACTACCATATTACCCTCCTGATGCCCTTTGTACCCCACCCGGTGCCTGCTCTATACACCTACCCCGGTCTCGGGAGGATAGCTCAAGGCCAACATGCTCGCCTTGGAAGCAAGATGACACAGAGCACCACAGGTTCGATCCCCGGGTCCATGCTTAGGAACCTCTGGGTATTAAGCGCATTATAAATAACCTATCATATCATATCATACACCAAAGCACCCACTCTACATTGTGTTCCACCATGGGACTTCTCGTGCTGGGCTGGCTTCTGTGTCCCCTTATGCAAGCAGTGCCACATTCAATGATGTCCCCACCCCTGATGTCACATTTGGCATCACTCTCGATGTCACCATGTTACTTGCACAACTGCTACGTGCACCCCCATTGCACCTGGTCTTTTGCATTCTGTAATGGTGTGGCAAGTGAAGAACAATGGTATGGAGGGTTGCCCAGAGCAATGCCAGAGGTTAAGATTCATTCTAAACCTTCCAGCCATCACTCCTTGTTTTTCCTTTGTCACCCGAATGGGACGGGATGCCCAGGCGTCTGTCCCATGCCTGTTGGGCCTAGAGAACAAGGCTATTCCTCCCTGATGAGGCCCAACAAGGCCATAACATGTCTGGGGATGCTTGTGGTCTTGTGGAGAAGGGATGTGACCTAGCAGTTCTGGCTGGACTGCCCCTTTTGGGGTTGGACCAAGCCTGATGTGCATATGGTCTTTTGCCTTCTGTAATGGCATGGAAGGCAAAGAGCGTCAGTCTGGAGGGTTGCCCAGAGCAATGCCAGCAGTTAAGTTTCATTCTAAGCCTTACAGCCATCGCTCCCTGTATTTACATGGACCTTTACAACATTTGCCCCTTTGATTGATCTTTAAATCAACACATTTTGGGCCAGCAGCTCTGTGCTCTTTTCCTTTCATATCGATAGCCTTGTTACCCTACGCAAACTGTCCCCTTGACCCTCATAATCCTTCGACGAGCAGGCCATAAACATACCAGCTTCTGCATCAGCTGAATAGTCTACCCAAAAGACCTCATAGCTGCCTATATCCAGGAGTGGCATTGTGAGCATACCCGATGGACCATACTCTGGCATTTCTGTTTTGTGTTTGTATGTGACATACAGATGGGGTCACTTTTCTGGACCTGTCCACATTCAGGGGCATCATATATTTTCTCCCTCCCCTTTTTCCCAATCAAATTCTCATACCTAATTGGCATGCACAAAAGGTGATTAGCACTAGAACGAGGATTGGGGCAGTTATCTTAAAAATGTTTGCCACCCAGTCAGATATGCTATTGAGCCAGTTGTCAGATGTTACTGTGCTCGTTTCTTTTGCCATAGTCTCATGGAGTGTGTGCCGCTCCTCAGTAGCCTCCATCAAGGTTCAGTTGGCTGCATTGTTTGCAGGCATGAATGTGCAGCAACTGTTTTGATCTTACCGCCTTGTCACTTTATTGCTGTTAACAAATCCAAAATATACCTGTTCTGGAGAACAACTAACCTTACCACCCTTAGCTCCGCCCCCTCAGCATTGAAGGCCTTTACTTTTGAATTTGCTAACTTTAATACTTTGTAGTGGGCAATTTGCACCCACTTTCATTGGCCATTGCCTGCAAACATGAAAGTAATAATGATGCAAAGAAAACTAGACACTTTGTTGAATACATGTTATTCTGGTGGAATGTCAGACAGTCTTTCCGATGATCTTTGGGACCAATAATTGCTGTCCAAGCAATTTCTCTTCAAGGTCAAGGATCGGGCTGGTCGTTTATACACCCACCACTCAATGCTTTATTAGTGTGTAAATCATTATTCAATAGGTCAGGATGATCGCTGAATGGAATGAGTTCTGAACGTGGCCCCATTGAGGCAGGGCTGTACAGGGAAATGAGGGAGCAAGTGCCTCCCCAGTCTGAAGGAACATGGTCATATACCTAGGAACCGCATGTCCACCATCATAACATAATAACTGCAGTCCTGCTCCTCAGCGCCGGGATATTGATCAAATTGGTGCATCCGGTATTGGTCCCCAAACATATTGAGCCAGTGGATCTAAAACACAAAGAAAAAAGTGTAATTTCCGTTATGTGCAAAGGTTGTTTATTCTCATCAATACACGTTAAAGCGTGGAACATGCTTGTTCCAAATTATGAGAGTGCTGTTATTCATTTTTCTCACTACATTTTCTTTGAACCTTGCCAGTCCTTCTGCCTTACATTGTAACATTCCCCCCTCCAATGCCCCATCATGGAAAACATATCCCGCAATGTGCATCAATGGTTAGGTATGGCACCACAGAATACTGTGCATTGTGGCTTTGTGATACTTTAATTTGCTGTGGGTTGTGAACAGTTAATCCTCTCTACTTGCCCCTGCTGTCACATATTCCAATATAATGTGTTTTATCGTCTCTTTGTTTGCCATTCTCAGAAGTTTCACATAATTGTAAGCATATACTTCCTCTCCTTCATCTTTTCAGTGGACAGTAACCAAGTATCTGTGAAAAAAAAACTTGCATAATAACAAATGCATCAAACACCCCCTGTCTTCAACTGACACTTCCTGGGGGAGAAAGAGCTTGGGCGCCCCTGTAACGTGTGGAATGAGAGATCACACATAACATGTGTCATTGGTCCTCTCTCGCTCCATCCGTCTCATGTCGTCATACGATGGGTTGCCAGCATTGTTCCTTATACAATTCCACACTGTTTCACCAATCTGCACCACATTTTGCATACTTACCTGTTAGGACCTCCGGTCATTACTGGCTACATGACATTTGGACACCCCACCCATTTCCCCGGATTTCAGCAAAAGAAAAAATGTGTTTGTAACCTGCCGACAAATCCATGTTCACTGCATAGGGAAACAAAAAATGTATGAGAGGCAAATGGACCTGAGAGGCGAAGGTGAAGGCAGGTAGCATTTCAGAAGTGTCCACATTTTTGTCGCATCAGGTGAAATTACTTTTCCAGAGGATTTTTGTAAAATGGTGCCTGCTGACGAAGCCGTAAGCCATGTTCACAGGGTACGATGCATAAAATCTTTCTCAACTGGCCCGACAAGAGGAACAAAGGACCTCAAAAACCATGTTTCAAGGCCTTAGGATGTACATTTTCTGAGATATTTGCACTGCAATACACCACAATGAACTGCACCACACAAGGGTGAGGCAAAACAGTGGCCTACAGGATTATTAATTTTCAGCAATTGATGAGAATGTTATCATGTCTTTCTACAGAACGGGTACTTCTGCTAGTAGTTTATACAATGTCCTTCACCCCCTGCTACTTCCAATTGCTGCAACTCCATGGGCCCACTCACAGGTATTCTATACAGGTGGAAGAAAGAGAAAAATGTCATTGACAGATGGTGTATACTTCCCATCAGTCGTCCCCTCCCCCCTCACTTCTCCTGCGAGGCAAGAACTTTTATTTTCCCACTGGACGTCTGTAAAATGGATCCATGGACCTCTCTGCTACCTTCACGGCTGTTGGGGTGCAGTATGTCATAGTGAAGAGTCTGGTGAAGTATGGTTCTTTCCAAAATCTTGTGAAGTTTCGTATGAGAGCCTTGTTGCCTGGGTAAAGAGGAGGCTGTGCTGCAAATGTCTCTGTTTTGTGTGCTGATGGAGTGTCTGTGCTTGATGCTGGGTCGGAAAGCTTGCCTTAATGTTATTGAATCTGGTGAGAAATTTAGGTGAGAGATGTCATGAGGTAATGCAAATACACTTTAAATTCATCTCCCAGGAGTTAGGCATGGGTGTTAGAATACAAATTTGTACATGCAGGATTGAGAGGTGCATGCATTCTCCTGCCAGTAACAATTATGTGCCAAGTCAAATGATGATCTTCACCAGGGGGATTGCATAGTGCAAATAAAACGAGCGGGAGACAATATAGCCCATTCTTGCCAAGTGTCGCTGACAGCTTGGCAAGGCACTCCTTAAGCAGGTCATTGAGGCGCTAGACAAGTTTGTTGTCTTGAGGATGGTATGCAGAACAGAGTTTGTGTTTGATGCAAAAGGGTGGTACTTCGTTAAAAAGATTGTTGGCAATGTGTTGTCTGTTGTTACACCTCAACACATCACATACCGCCCACCTTGGGGCTATTTCACAGAATTTGGCCAGAGATTTTGCATCCTTATGAGCACATGGGCCAGCCCCAAGCCAACATGAAAAATGGCATGCCACGATGATCATGTACCGATAAGAGCAACATCAATCATGCATATTGACATAGTCAATATGCAAATGCCGGAAGGGCCCCTATGGCATGGTAAAGTTTCCTTAACAGTTTTAAGTGTGTGTCCTGCTGTACAGTTCTTGCATACTGCACAGTTTTTTACAAACTCAGTTACCAGTTCATTCAAGTTAGGGATGAACTATTGTTCCTTAATCTCTGAAGCTGCATGCTCTTTTTGACACGTACTGGGTAATGCAGCTGATCATAGACTGTTTGGAGCACCCCCTGGAGCATCACCAGTTTCCCTGTACTGTTTTGTCTCCACCATTGCAAAGGAAAAAGCCTAATGGCTGAAAGCACAAGTGTGATGCAATCAAACAATATTCAAGAAATGTTAATGAAATGCAAGTAATGACAATGGGCAAGTTCACCCTATACACAAAGATTATTGAGAAACTGTCAAATTAAGTTGTTTACATATATACAAATGCATTTTGTAGAATTCAAATGTACTAATCATACAGAAGTGTGGAAGCAAATGTTGACAATTAAATCAAAAGCAGTACAAAACAGTACATAAACCATAGTAAACAGTATCAACCAACCATGCTACGTTTAGGTGCTTCCACTTACTGTTGATACCCTGCAATGCCAAAAGTTCATACAATTACATGAACCAGACATTTAAACAACAACAAATGTAAAGCAGCACCAGAACAATACAAACAACAATTCAGTATGAACGTACAAAACAACATTTAGAATATACACCATACTGTGGAATGTAATCAGTTCAAATAGTGACATCTGTCCACTGGATTGCAAATACAACCCATTAACTATGTAATGTGTTGCTCACACAAACTGAGATGGTAACCCTTGGGGTTATGTCGACTCAAGAGCTTGAGTTTTGGGCTGGTACATCGGTCCACGTGTCATCGAAAAATGGGCCCGGCCTTCCACAGGACAAAAGACAACACATGATGGCAGCAAACAGATGTGTGTTGGAAAATGCAGGCTATGTATAATTCCCAGCAATATGAAGTGTTGTTTATTTAGTCTCAAAATGTTCTTATATTTTTAAGAATGTGGTGGTTTCAACTTCTAGTATTTATTACATCACACCATCAATTTCGTGACTGCGGGTGAGCTAACTTGCACCCGAATGTACACCACATAAAACCCTCAAAGCCTCTAAAATGAGGCCTCATGGGCTAAGCAGTTTACAGATGCCCCAATCGTTCCAGTCAAGGCTGTTTGTCTCCACACCGGGTCTGTGGGTGACAGTGAGCATCCCATCTTTTTCCATAACTCCTGTACTTGTTGGGGGGCACCCCCTTGTAACTCTGTCACTTGGACAATGGGCAATTTGTTTGTTTGTTTGTTTGTTTGTTTGTTTTTATTTTTTATAATGCGCAAGCGTACCCGGGGGTATTGGAGCGCAGCCTTTACAAGAATTTTCGAAACTTAGTTACGGTGCAAAGAATATACATAATACAGGAGTAAAATACAACATTGTTATATACAAGTCAGTGGTAGGCTAGCGGGCCATTATATACAGGTAAGCAGGAAAGCACGCAGGCAGGTAATTAGGGGCACACATGGTTACAAATTGTGTGGGCGGTTCTGGCATACCAGAGTCTTAACGGGTCTCAAGATTCAACCGGAGATTACCAGTGAGCGGAAATTCTGGTAGGGCATGTCAATTCTAAGTTTGGGAGGCAAGGAATTCCATAGCAGCGCAGCTTTTACTGGGAAGTTGTTACCCCCTATAGTGGCCCGTTTGTAGGGGGGAACCGATAGACAATTTTTGTAAGCAGTTCTGGTGGGTCTTGATGAGGCCTGTCGGTGGAATCTGTTGATCAGGTAAGTTGGGGTAGCATTGTTCAGAGACTTATGAGTGAGTGATGCCATTTTTAATAGCATTTTATCTTTGGTTGAGAGCCTACTGTTCTGTTAGCTGAGATTCGTTATGTGTTCCCTTCTAGAAATGCCCAGAGCTGCTCTGGGAGCATTGTTCTGCAGGGTTTGCAATTTACTAGTGGTAGCCTTGGTAGATCCCAGGTATAGGGCGGTACAGTAGTCAAGGCAAGACAGAATAAGAGCTCTGGCGAGTGTCAGGCAGCTGGAGTCCGACAGGAAGGGTTTAGCAGCGCGGATTAATTTAGATTCAGAACCCCCCCTCCCACTCTTTTCCTGCACAAACACTTTTACACAGACAGCCCACTCTGGGAGAAAACAGACTCACACCTGAGCCGTGTACCTGACATGTCCTAAAACTATGGTCAGGTGAGGTCAGGAAATTATAGACAATTACTCACACCGGACTTCCATTAGACTTCCCCACACGAATAAAGGCAGAGCATGCGAGCACACTCTGAGCGAGGTAAACACACATGAAGGTACAGCAGTTTCGAGTTGGCAGCTGAATAGGTTCATGACAGGGGCAACACCCTTGACCTTCTTGCAGGAAGCCGTAACTTTCAAGAAACATGCAAGGCAGAAAACGTAAGATTACGAAACAAGGCTGATGAATCCTGCATTGTGTGTCAGAGATACTGACCAAGGCAGGGAAGATCAAAGAAGCAACAGAGAACAACACAGCCGGTGAGTTGGGGAGACCAATGCCAGACTGGTCTGTGTTTAAGTCAAGGCTGCAAGCGCCAACAATGTAAAATGGGCACTGTAACAAACATTGTTAAATGCGTGTGATGAAAGATGCAAGTGAAGCTAAATTGCTTGTGAATATTTGAGCATTAAAAGGAAAGATACAAGACTGTTGACAGAGTGGTCCGGCACTGTGGATATGCTCAGTCGATGGTCTCTGTATGATATCCCAACAAAAGAAAAAAAAGTAGAAGATTGATGTGAAGCGTCCATTGTATGAAGTGAATTGGATTGGTTCTGGTGATTGTTTAAGCAAAACCCATTGCACATTCAAAAGTCTTCGATTCTGGTATCAAAATGATCTGAGCCTGTTGCTGATACACTCCTGGTTGGGGATACCCACACTGCTGCTGGAAGCCCCCTTGCTGTGGATATACACTCCTCCCTGTGGCACGCCCCCTGCGGGAAACCCCCCCTTGTTGGGTGAGGATTACTTCGAGCTGAGACAATGTTGGTAAGTACATCCCCGTCCATGGATATTTTTGCTAATTTCTATTACACCATTTTTGCCTCTGCCTTAATAGCATTGCCTGCTGTGTCCTTCTCTCTTTCCTGTTTCCTCTTACAAAAGTGTTCTATGATGGTCTGTATCTCTGGCCATCCAACCACTAGGGATGTCTGCAAATTTGAGGCGAGGCCGAACACCAGTATGTGATAAAATATTTTTATATTCACGTCCCATGATTGTCACATCTCTAGTATCCACATCTACTGTATGTTATAAGTATTCCGAGGGTTCCTCGTTTGGTTTCATTTTGTGTGCCAAAATGTCTACCATGTCTAATGTAGCTGGGTACATATTCCTCAATACTTTACACATGTGTGGGCAGCAGTTGTTAACGGGTGCACCATTGTGTATGTTACTTGTCAATATTACTCCATCATATTCTGTCTGCTCCCATATTTTGTCCCTTCATCATATTGCCACTCTCAATTCTCGCTCTGCTGTCAAACAGTCCTCTGACATCTGCCACCTCCTTGAAGAACTAGACCTTGATGTCCTTGGTCTTACTGAGACATGGTTCATGGCCAACTCTGTCACAAGGTTTGACACTCTCCTCCCTGATGGCTACAAGATCCTCTCCGCACCCATATTCTCCCGGTCCGGTGTGGGGGTAACTCTGATCGTTCCTGAGTGGATTCCTGCCTCTATCATTCCCACTCAAACCTACTCCTCTTTTGAATGCCTTGTCTGTGGGCTCTCTCTCTCTCCTACCCATTCTCTTACTGTGGCTACCATCTACCGGCCTCCTGGTCAACTCACCTCATTTTTCTCTGAGTGGGTGGACCCCTCTTCCTCCCTCTTGGCCTCTACCACTCAACACCTCCTCCTCGGTGACCTCAATATCCTTTTAGACTCTCCTTGTTCCTCCTCTGTACTCTTCCGTGAACTCTGCGACTCCCTCTCCCTGTCCATCCTCCCCTCTGGCCCGACTCACTATGCAGGGCACACACTCAATGGGCCTCATTACGAAGTGGGTGGAATGGGTTTAACGGCACCGGTAATGGTGTCGGTGCCAGTAAAGCCATTCCGCCATATTACGAGGTCCCCTATCGAGACCCGCTCAGAACATCTGGTCAGACCAGCCGTCCTTTGTGGGTCCTGCAAAGGGACCAGGGAGCTAATAACGGGCCTGTTATTAGTGGGCCCGTTATAAGATCCATCCCCATTCTCATTGAGCCCTATGGGGATGGGGATGGGTTTTTTAAATGAGGAATTACCGGGTCCTCCGAGGTTGGAATGACCATTCAAGGAACCCGGACCAGGACATGATTTTGGAGGCAGCCATGGCTACCTCCAAACTTGTAATGAGGCCCAATGTCTTGATTTCCTCTGACCTCCCCCACTCCATCCATCTAACCACTCCTCTCTCCTGGAGCGATCACTCCCTCCTTTCCTCTCATCTCTCCCTCTCTTCCCCTCAAGCCAAGCCTACCCCAACACTGACACCTACCTTCTCGGACATCCGTCACGTTAAATGTGTGTCAGTTGAGGCTTTTGCCACCACATTCTCTCCCCCCTACACCTCTCGCTATCTCACATCCTGATACAGCCCTGTCTCTGCTCTATTCTTCAATTTCTCTTGATGCTCTGGCCCCTGTCATGAGAATCTGTTTGAAGTCCAAAGTCAAGTGCAATTCCTGGTTTGACTGCTACCTAGCTAAACTCAAACGTAAGTGTGGGGCAGCTGAGAGAAAATGGAGGGCTTCTTGTTCATCCTCTGACAAACTGGCCTGTCACCTGCTTCAAAGGCAATACCGATTCCTCACCACGAAGAGAGTTCACATTCAAGCTCATGTCTCTGCAACATCTAACAACTCTCAAGGAGCTGGCCAACCCTGCTGCAGTCTCTACCCCTCCTGTTGCCTTCCAGGCTCTTTGCAATGCCCTTGCCTCTCCCTTTATCTAAAAAACCCTGGACCTCCTGTCCACCCTCTCCACCCCCCTCCTCTCCCCTTGTCCATCTGTGCTTGCTGACCCTTCTTCAGCCACTCCCACCCTCCTTCTAGTCCTTTCCTCTTTTCTCCCCTGATGAGGACGCTAGACAAGACTGATCTATAAAAACATCGTCAAACAAGGTTCATCCCTGTTCCTCTAAAACCATCAAGGACCACATTGACACCCTCACTCTGGCACTTGCTGATTTTTGCAACCACTCCTTTGCCTCAGGATCCTTCCCCTCCCCTCTGGAGCAATCCCTTGTACATCCTCTTCTCAAGAAACCCACAACTGATCCTTCTTGTCCGGCTAATTATCACCCAATTTCCAAACTCCTGAAAAAGTTGGCCATCTCTCAGGTAAACCTTCATTCGAATTGTGTTGGCTGGCTCCATGACCAACAGTCTGGCTTCAGAGCTGCCAGAAGCACGGAAACTGCTCTCCTGAACATCCGTGAAGATCTGCTCTCCAACCTTTACTCTAATATTCCCTCTGTCCTCATCCTCCTTGATCTCTCTTCTGCCTTCAACACGGTAAACCATACCATCCTGCTCAACCGTCTCCATGATAACCTGGGTATCACTGATCAGGCTCTTGCCTGGCTTACCTTTTTCCTCACTGATCGACCCTCCCAGGTCCTTCCTAGAATCTATCTTCTTCTCTACCTGTGGTGTTCCCTGGGGGTCTAACCTCTCATCCTGGCTTTTCCACCAATACCTGGCAACTCTTTCCCACTGCATTGCCATTTTCTGCTAAAATTTTCAATGCTACACTGATGACACTGAACTCATTTTCTCTGATTGCCTAACTGCCATTCAAGATTGGTTTAGTTTAGTTTAGTTTCTTTATTTATACTGCGCGCCGAACCCTGAGGTAACTGGGCGCCGTAGTCTTAGATGCAATTACAACATGGCAAGATTTAGATGCAGTTACAACATGTCAGGAATATACAATATACAATAATATAAGACTGTGAAATAACAGCAATAAGTGTGGGAGACCAGGTTACAGGCTGGTCGACAGGGACATGCGGAGAGGAAGTACATTAGGCAGAGTTTCTGTTGGAAAGCCAAGTTTTAGTTTTGGCTCTGAAAGTCCAAAAGGAGGGTTCTGTTCTGAGGGTTAGCGGCATAGCGTTCCATAGTTTGGCAGCTAGGACCGGGAAGCTGGGTTTGAGGCCCTTAATGATGCTTTCTACTTCTTTAGTGGATACTGGTGAGAAGGAGAAGGGGGGGCAGGTAGGTGTTTTGGCAGTAGTGGACGGTAGATGGTTTGTTTTTTTGGTTAGGTTAAGCTTTTTCTGTTCGATTTGGGATTGTAACATGATGATTTTGTCTGCTAGTGCTTTTTGAATCCTCTCACACCAGTCTGCATCTTTCACGCAGGTTTCTGCCAGAGTTGGGGGGGATTTGAGTTCTCTGGTGTGCCGTCAATGATATTTGTCTGAATGCCAGCAAGACGGAGATCCTCCTCATTCACCATCCTTTCCCCTCACTCTCTGGCTGGCCTCCCTTGGCCCTCCTCCTACCCCCACCTGCGAGGCTAAGAACCTCAAGGTCATCTTTGATGCCACACTTTACTTGTCCGTGCACATCTCTGATGTCTCTAAAAAGTCAAACTTCCTACTGCCCCTCCTCAGAGGCACTCTGCCTTCCCCCAGAAGGTCATGGTCTCCGAAACTCTTGTTGTCTCTAGGTTGGACTATTGTAACAGTCTCTTTCTAAATCTACCTGTCTCTACCCTCTGCAACTTATCCAGAACAGGACTGCAAGACTTGTCCTTGTCCTCAAGCCATGGGATCGTATCGCTCCAGCTCTGAAATATCTCCATTGGCTCCCAGTGGATGCAAGGATTACATTCAAAACCCTCTGCATTGTCCACAAGGCTTTCTGGGGGTTGGGTCTAAAATACCTACAGCTATCCCTCAGCAAATACCTGCTCTCTCGAGCTCTTCATTCCTCTACCTCCAACTCTCTCAGGGTTAGTCATTTTTCAAAGAAACGAGCTGGGGGTAGACCTTTGTCTTCGACTGGTGCCTCCGTCTGAAACAGCCTCCCTGCCACTTTAAAACCTGAGGAGAGCCATCTGCGGTTCCGGAAGCACCTCAAGACCTTCCTCTTTGCTTCTGCCTTAACTCCACCTCTGCCCTGCTGATCTGTTCTCTCTTGGCACCGTGAACCTGGCCACCCTCTGTCCTCCGGGCCCAGGTACCTGCTCACCGTGCCACCCTCCTGCACTGCTTCGGGGCCACCCTTCGCACTGGGCTCTGTATCTGGACCCTTAAAGTACCCCCTTTTTTCTTCCGGCACATATTAGACCTACCGTGTCTGCTGCCTTAAACCTAGCACTTGCCAATTGCTGGCTTCACTACCACAGTTTGTTATTTCTTTATTATTATTTATCTGTTTCTCCTTTGCTCCACACTTTCAACTTTTCCCCCTTCCATGCATTTATATGGGATAATTGTTCATTGCCATTGTGCATGCTGTCCATGTTTAACTATATAGTATATAATGCTAAGTAGTTGAACTGACATTCATTTTTATTTTATGAATGTTTTATATTTACTAAAGCAGTGTTTATTCTTTATAGTGTAAGTGCCTATCTTGTATGTCATACATTTTAATAAACACACTTCACGCATTGCGGTGTTTCGATTTTTTGTAATGTACGATAGTTGCTTATATTCGTACTGTTTTATGTACACATTTCACATGGGATGTGAACTGTTTCATGAAATACTGAGATGAATTAATTTTTTTCCAGAGTAATTACTGAATGTGTTCTAAAGGTAAATAAGCTGACTTATTTTTTGTTAAGTAATGGAATGTACTTTTTAAAAAATATATTTTATAGTTACATTGAAAAATGCAATGCTGTAGTGAATGTTAACCCCAAAAACGCTGCTGTAGCCCACGTGTCTGAAGCCACTGTTATGGACATGAATTGAGTTCCTAATTTTTCCTAATTGTGTGCTAAAACTGACATTGACTCGTACATCTCTGATTTTGTACTGGGTCTGGGCAGCCCACTGTATTCTCTCCTATTAAATTCTCTGTACAAGAGCTGGTTGCTACAAAGAAGCTATTGCCTAATAAAAGCCAGATCGAATACCTGTGATTTGATTTCAAGGGCAAGAAGAGTTCTGGGCCATCCTATTGACAGTGGGTTTTAATGCAATGCTTGCTACTGACATCTTTCCGGACTTATCGAATGAAGAAATTATATGCATGCTAAACAAAAAAGTGCCAAACCATGTTCTATCACTCTGCTGCATTATTAATTTAACATTTTTCGGGGGGCTATTTTGGTACGTATTCAAGATTGGGTTGAAGCTAATGACATTCTTGCCCCCATTCTGTTCTCTATGGGCTGCCCAGTCAAACTTGGTATTGTCCTTGCTGCATCACATTGGATTAATATCGGCTGTGGAAGATCTGGAGCAGAAGCCATTGCACACCATGGTACTCTGTTGGTGCTGGTGTGCTTGAGGGCTGCCTTCTCATGCCTTTATTATTTTCCCTGTATGTTAATAATCTTTGTAAACATCTGGCAAAACCTAATTTTGATGTTCTAAAATTGACTGGTATGCCGATATCGGTTCTGATCTACCAGATAACACTGTGCTACTACTTATATGAACCCCACACTAAGAGAATCAAGGTTTCTCAGTACTGACAGCCTGGAGGACGTGTCAGTTTCCCCATAAAAATGAGAAAAAGCCCAGTTGAGTGCAGCTGAAGGCTGTGTTACACTGTCAAAAGTCAGATCAGAATATAGAAAACAAGTGCACAAAGTTTGGGGGTCATTGGACTATGGAGGAAATATTGCTTCTAGAGAAATCTTTTCTAACACAGGTCCTTCGCACCATCGGACGATGTGGTGTACATGCGCATGTGTTGTGTTCCATTTGAGCCAGTTATTTTCATGTTTCAGACGTTGCAAGTGTGGCAGACACTGAGATTTGTGTGGTTGAGCAAAGATGATGTGCTTACCAGGGAAGTCTGTGCCAGTCGATGTGCCTCATATTCCAGTGCACACCTTCACCGGGATCAGGCTCAGGGTCTTCTCTTCTCTGGGTGTCAGTCACAACCCAGGCCTAGTGATCCTCCTAAGAGCACTTGGGCCACAGTGAACTGGATGTATTTCAGTTTGATCAAAAGCTTTTCATTAAACCATTTCTTTTTCAACTTCTCCAGTGTGCTTTGCACGAGGCCCAGGGAGTTTATGTCCTCTGTGAGTCTGATCGACGATGTGTGCCGCTGGCTCTGCATATTGTGGTGTCCAAGCATCCAGAGCATGATGGTCCTGTGACTGTGGATGAACTCCACCATCGTGTCCTTCAGTTAAGTCTCTTGCCAAGTGTAAGTTTGAGGGCATTTACTAAACAAGCACAGAGCTTGGGAGATGTGTATCATGTGTCGTAACAAACCATGAAGTTGATTGTGTGATTAATGCATGTATGTTTCTATAACTGCGCAGTGTATGGCAAAAGTGTGTGAGGGTAAAGGAAAAATTGTTCTCGGGTGTAAAGTGAAGATGTTTGTCATGTTTGGCTGAATGTTTGTTTTCTGCATTCACTTGCACTGGCTTTTGTTCTGTCAACGGAAGTTGCATCAGATATTTTATGTTGTAGGTCTTTTTCTTAGTGAACCAGGTGTGGTTTACATCTGTAAGATCCACTAGTTTGCTGGGTCTTGTGATGATTCACTAGGTGTTGTCACTAGTTGTTGTGAAGTCTCCCCAGGGGGAACCCCTTCTCATGAGGCTAGGGAGAAGAGGCCACTACCCAGTATTCCCCCTATGGTTGGTTTAATGGGGGAGGACATCATGGGCAGGGACTCCCCTCCTGTGGAAAAGGACGACCACCTGGGTGATAGGCGGGACGACACCCGAACCCATACATGCCCGAAACCTCTATTACCCTTTCACAGCCACCCTCTGATTGATACGTCCATGTGCTATTGTAACATGATCTCAACTGTGATGAAGATCATCTGAGACATATAGATTAACACCAAGGCAAGTAATTAAAAGAGGTGGCCCCAAGGAGCAATGAACAGGAGAATATGTTCTAGAGCAGCCGGAGAAACAGTCCAGCTGTCATGATGCATACCCCCGGGCATCCAGACCACGTCCATCAGCCCCAGGAGCAGGCATCATGTTGCCTTGAGAAAACCCCGCAACCCCTGCTAGGGGCTGTCTGGGTTCAGTCCTGGCGCCAATGGCGCCAGGCTCATATGGGACATCAGTCCTGGTGCCATAGGCGCCAGGCTCATAAGTGCACACTTACCTGATGCAGACCATGCTGCAAGAAGATCCAAGCCCATATGAGGCCTGGAAGAGACTACTTTGCCTTAGGGCCTATTTTGTTACTCGGGTGTGGTCAGGGAGGAATACCTACCTGGGACTACTTTGGAGGCTATTTAAACCATGCCCGAAAATCAGCACACACTTTGCGTTATTCTGCATCTAGCAGCGTAACGTTCACCGTGCCAGCAGCAGCATCCAACCTTCTGCCACGCCCGCCTCGAACCTGGAGCACCCAGAAAGAAGGAAAGAAGCAAAGGTTAGAACAAGAGTATTACCTGATTTCTTACCTGATCCCGGATTCATTGCATCTTCAAACCTGAGGAAAGACTTTGTATTAAACGCGTCGCATCACCTGCAGCAGCGCCGCGCCATACTCACCGTTCCACGCAGCATCTCTTCGATCCGGCGCTGTCTCCATCTTTACATCTCCGAATTCCGGCACCTAAGGGGGAAAAGAAACAACAAGGTGAGCAGAGAGAACAGAAAGAGACAATCTCTTTAGCCGCCATTTGCTTACCTGATTTTACCGCCAGAGGTATTATTCATCACCACGCCACATTTTCTTATGCCGCACCTGTGAGAAAAGGAGAAAGCAGTAAGTTTAACCCTTGGCATTATTTACCGAACAGTGTTGGGTAACACAGACTTTTACCGGAGCGCTTTCAGCTGTCAATCTTCTTATTGGGTCAAAGCTGCAAGATAAAAGTGGAATTGGACAGGAGTGAATTCCAGACATTTTGAACTCTTACAAACTATATACTTACGGCTCTTCGCCAGGACCTTTTGGAGTCAGGATTTGTCTACAACTCTTCCAATATCTTCAGGCCAGTGAAGTAACTGGTCATCAACGCGCCCCTGCGTACTTCGCAGGATGGAGGGCTCATCCTTCAAGAATATAAGGTGAGATTGCTGAGAGGGTACTTCAGTGGTGATTAGAGGGGAGGACATTAGGGGTGCTATCACTTGAATCTACAAGTGGCTAAATCCATCACTCCACTTGTAGTAGAATATTTCTATGGGTCAAGCAGACAAGAATTGGAGGGCAGATCCAGTCAGTCATCGCTGCACTACGCATCACGTGGGTGGAGGCCGCAGCAGTCCGGGTCCGACCGACGCCCCTGTGGGAGCCAGGTGAGCATAACAGAACGCAAAGACTATCTACAAATCTACACCCGGGCGTTATGGAAACTTCAGAAACCGACCAACTGGCCCAACTATTGGGGGAACTTAGGGCGGAAGTACACGCCGCTTGCCAAGAGACTAATGCCCTCAGAAGAGAAATAATTGTATCGAAGGAGCACACAGATGATCTCGCCAGACATCTGCTGCAAAACCAAGCTGGACAAACACCCCTACCTGGGTTTGGAGGGAATCCAGCCCCAGTTTCATCAAGCAATCCTGTGCAAGTGATTTTACCAGGAAATAGTCTGTTAGCTCCACCCGAACGCTTTGCTGGGGACCACAAGAGGTTTGCCGTGTTCATGAACCAATGCCGCTTGCACTTTTTATGCAGACCGGGAGCCTTTCCAAACGACCAAGCTAAAGCAGCCTTTGTATTATCATATCTTAGTGGCAGCGCAGCGAATTGGTCCATTCTGCTAGTCAACCAGGGTGACCCTCTTCTCCGGGATTTTCAGGGTTTTCAAATGAGCATGGAAAGACTATTCGCCAGACATTCACAGGGACAAGCCCTGGATAACAAACTCTTATCCTTACGACAGGGTAACCAGGATCTGCTAACCTATATTGCAACCTTCAATAGATTGGTGGTGGAAACCGGATGGCCAGAAGAAAAACGAATCACGTTATTTCATCAAGGGCTTCGAGGAGAACTCAAGGATGTCTTGGCTCAAGTCGTGAACCCACCTCAATACTGCGCTGAATATATAGACTTAGTGGTCCAGTTAGATCACAGACTTCAGAACAGAAAGGCTGATCGAGCCAAGTTTGAGAATCGGGTGTTAGTCAAAACCCACGCTAACCCCAAAGGAGCAGATGCTTCAGAACCCATGCAAATCGGAGGGGTTAAAGGACCCCTAACCCAGAAGGAAAGAGAAAGGAGACGGCAAATGCAATTGTGTCTATATTGTGCAACTTCTGGACATTTTCTACGGGATTGCCCTGTAAAACCACCCAAGAAGGTGGCAGGAGCTGCTGATAAAAGCCATATGGAGTCAGACTCAGGAAATGACCACGCCAGACAAGCATAGAGGTCCGCTTGCCGAGCTTGAAGAAGGATACTCAGACCTCACACTCCATCATACCAATGGTCCTCGTAGATCCAGGGCAGCCATCGCGTATGCACGCAATAAGGGCATACATTGATAGCGGGGCCATAGGAAACTATGTGGACTATGAATTGGCATCTAGGATGAATCTACCTCTCTGTCGAAAAACCACCTCAGATGTCATCACCACAGTCGATGGAACTGAAATTACCTCTGGACCTCTAACTCACTCCACCGCAGAGATGACACTATTGGGTCAGGATGGGCATCGAGAGACTATTGTGTTTGATCTAATCAAAGCCCCACAGTTCCAAATAATACTGGAGATACCTTGGTTGGAAACACATAACCCTTGTATTGATTGGCGAGAGACGAGAATAACCTTCCCGGATTGTGCACAAACCTGTTTCCCAAAGAAAAATCAGAACGCAGGCCTAGCCACAGTAACCACAGCAGTCATGCAACTACCTCCAGAATACCAAGAATTCCAGGATGTCTTCCAAAAGGAACAGGCAAACACCTTACCTCCTCGCAGATCGTACGATTGTCAAATCGATCTCATACCCGGTGCACAACCCCCTTGTAGCAGGATCTATGCCCTTACGGAACCTGAGAACCTTCACCTATGACAATACTTACACCAGTACCTTGCCAATGGCCTTATTCGCCCATCCAAGTCCCCTGCATCTTCAGCTTTGTTCTTCGTACCCAAAAAGGAAGCCGACCTCAGAACGTGCATAGACCACCGCGCATTGAACCAGATAACTGTTAAGAACCGATACCCGTTGCCTCTGATCCCTGAACTACTAGACCAAGTGAAAGATGCTTGTATCTACACTAAGTTCAATCTCTGAGGGGCATATCATCTGGTACGTGTAAAGAAAGGCGACAAATGGAAGACGGCCTATCGCACCAAGTATGGATTATTCGAGTATCAGGTGATGCCCTTTCGGGTTGAGCAATGCACCAGCAGCCTTCCAGTATTTTATGAACGGTGTCCTTCGTGAACTCATTGACGTCTGTGTTGTCGTATACATAGATGATATTCTAGTCTACTCCTCCTCAGAATCAGACCATGTTAAGCACGCACGTGTCGTCCTTGAGAAACTACGCCAGCACAAGTTATATGCAAAATTGGGAAAATGTGTTTTTCATGTTACGGAAGTTGAATTCCTTGGTTTTATCCTGACTCCAAAAGGAGTCCGAATGGACTCACGAAAGGTGGACGCAATTCTCAAGTGGCCATCACCTAGTTCAGTTAAAGGGGTACAAAGCATGCTCGGATTTGCCAATTTCTACCGCAGATTCATTCCGGACTCCTCACATGTTGTACATCCCATCACAGCACTTTTGCGAAAGAACAAACGCTTCTTGTAGACCGGAGAGGCTGAAAAGGCCTTTCAAGAGCTGAAAGCGAAATTCACGTCTGAGCCTGTCTTAAGACATCCATGCCCAGAGCTTCCATACATAGTGGAAACTGATGCATCCAGTTTAGCCATGGGAGCTGTCCTGTCCCAGAAGGATCCTGAAACTGGTCAACTTCACCCAGTGGCATTTTGGTCCAGAAAGTTGTCGGCACCCGAGTTAAACTATGTGGTTACCGATAAAGAGTTATTAGCCATCAAATCCGCCATTAAGGCTTGGCGACACTATCTTCTCTGTGCCAGGCATACCATTACTGTAATCACCGGAACTTGCAGTGTCTAAAAAAAGCCAAAGCCCAATCATCGCGCCAACTTCGATGGGCATTGTTCTTTGCCAAATTCGATTGTGTGATCACTTATCGACCAGGCTGTAAAAATGGCAAGGAAGATGCCTTATCCCGAATAGGAATGGAAGAAGCATATGCGAACCCGAAGCCGGTGCCTATAATGTCTGAACAAAGAATTCTTGGCATAACTACTTTACAGACACTAGAAGAAATTCATTTAAAAATCCAACAACTCTTCGATCCAGCAGCCCTTCAGGACTGAGTAAAGAAAGGCCTGGATTACTCAGTCATCAATGATCTACCCTACTATCAAGGACGACTATTTCTACCACACAAGTAATTACAGGAACTTGTCATCTCCAATTATCATGATACCCTGATGGAAGGTCAACCAGGTATCGCAAAAACTGAAGCTAAAATTAAGAGACAATTCTGGTGGCCCACCTTTTCGAAAATATACAAAGTCATTTGTGATGTCTTGCGGCATTTGCGCCCAAAACAAAAGTCAGAAGAAAAAACCAGCTGGCCTTTTACAACCTTTGGATATTCCACCTACACCATGGCACACCTTGTCTTTAGACTTTATTACTGATCTACCTCCATATAATGCATTTAACACGATTCTAGTTATCGTGGATCTTTTTTCCAAGATGGCCCACTTTATTCCTTTGAAGGGATTACCATCTGCTTCAATTCTGGCCAAGGAGTTCCTCGAAAACATTGTTCGAATACATAGGTTTCCTTCCGTATTGGTCTCTGACCGAGGTAGTCAATTCATTTCACATTTTTGGAAGAAATGTTGCCAATTGGCGCAAATCGACGTAAGGTTATCAACCAGTCACCATCCCCAGACCGATGGTCAGAAGGAGAGGACCAACCAGACCCTTGAACAGTACCTACGTTGCATGCTTCACCAGACCGAAAGTAATTGGAAAGATATTTTATGGATTTCCGAATATGCATACAATAACTCTGTACATTCAGGAACCGGACAAAGGGCCTCATTACACGGTAGGCAGTGGACCAAGGTTAGCACCTTGGTCCATGCTGGTAAAATACCGGCACCGCCTTGGAGGAAAGGGGAATTACCACCCTATTCCAAGGTTGGTGGGGCGGTAATTCCCCCTTCCCCATTGCCCTTCCCCATTCCCATTTTTGCCCCATTGGGCATAATGGGAATGGGGAAGGTGCTAATTACGGTACCGCAAATTGCGGTACCCTAATTAGCACCCTGGTCCCTTTGCGGGTTGGTTTTTAACGCCTGCTAAAAAGCAGGCGTTAAAGTACCAACCCGCAAAGTGACCTCGTAGTAACCTCGTAGCCCCTTTTATACCATATATGGACACCACCCTCGAACCTCAGAACTCGATTCGCCTCAGCACTTAGAAATGCCGCAGTTAGTCATTTGCATTCTACTATTACACAAGCCTTCAAAGAAGCAACTGAACATTTGAAGCAAGCAAAAGAGAAATACAAAAAACATGCTGATCTACATAGAAGTGAAACTCCACAGTACCAAATTGGAGATCAGGTTTGGCTAGCTACAAAACACATACCTCTGAAAGGAACTCAGACTTTTAATCCTAGTTATTTAGGACCTTACACCATTAAGGCTATTATGAACCCGGTGGCCGTCAAACTGGAATTACCCTCCAATATTTCACTTTTAAAACCAGTTCGACCAGGAACAAGATTAACCAAACCACCAGATCCTATCTTGATAGATGGAGAACCTGAATTCGAAGTGAAAAACATCCTGGACTCCAAGGTGGTTAAATCAAAACTTTTTTATTTAATCGATTGGAAAGGTTACGGGCCGCAGGAAAGGTCATGTGAGGCTAGTGACTACGTTCTTGCACCTCGATTAGTGAAGAGATTCCATCGGGATTTCCCAGACAAACCATGACCAAGGGGAAGAACGAATTTAGGAGGGGCCTTGAGGGGGAGTGCTGTCATGATGCATACCCGGGCATCCAGACCACGTTCATCAGCCCCGGGAGCAGGCATCATGTTGCCTTGAGAAAACCCAGCAACCCCTGCTAGGGACTGTCTGGGTTCAGTCCTGGCGCCAATGGCGCCAGGCTCATAAGTGCACACTTACCTGATGCAGACCATGCTGCAAGAAGATCCAAGCCCATGTGAGGCCTGGAAGGGACTACTTTACCTTAGGGACTATTTTATTACTCGGGTGTGGTCGGGGAGGAATACCTACCTGGGACTACTTTGAAGGCTATTTAAACCACGCCCGAAGAGCAGCACACGCTTCGCGTTATTCTGCATCCAGCAGCGTAACGTTCACCGTGCCAGCAGCAGCATCCAGCCTTCTGCCACGCCCGCCTCGAACCTGGAGCACCTAGAAAGAAGGAAAGAAGCAAAGGTTAGAACAAGAGTATTACCTTATTTCTTACCTGATCCCGGATTCATCGCATCTTCAAACCTGAGGAAAGACTTTGTTTTAAACGTGTCGTATCGCCTGCAGCAGCGCCGCGCCATACTCACTGCATCTCTTCGATCCGGCGCTGTCTCCATCTTTACATCGCCGAATTCCAGCACCTAAGGGGGAAAAAAACAACAAGGTGAGCAGAGAGAACAGACAGAGACAATCTCTTTAGCCGCCATATGCTTACATGATTTTACCGCCAGAGGTATTATTCATCACCACGCCACATCTTCTTATGCCGCACCTGTGAGAAAAGGAGAAAACAGCAAGTTTAACCCTTGGCATTATTTACCGGACAGTGTTGGGTAACAGACTTTTACCGGAGTGCTTTCAGCTGTCAATCTTCTTATTGGGTCAAAGCTGCAAGATAAAAGAGGAATTGGACAGGAGTGAATTCCAGACATTTTGAACTGTTACAAACTATATACTTACGGCTCTTCGGCAGGAACTTTTGGAGTCAGGATTCATCTACAACTCTTCCAATATCTTCAGGCCAGTGAAGTAACTGGTCATCAATGCGCCCCTGCGTACTTCGCAGGATGGAGGGCTCATCCTTCAAGAATATAAGGTGAGATTGCTGAGAGGGCACTTCAGTGGTGATTAGAGGGGAGGACAGTAGGGGTGCTATCACTTGAATCCACAAGTGGCTAAATCCATCCCTCCACTTGTAGGAGAATATTTCTACGGGTCAAGCAGACAAGAATTGGAGGGCAGATCCAGTCAGTCATCGCTGCACTACGCATCATTTGGGTGGAGGGCGCAGCAGTCCGGGTCCGGCCGACGCTCCTGTGGGAGCCAGGTGAGCGTAACACCAGCCCAGGAAAAGCAAGGACGATGCAGAGAACGTGCCGAAGAAGCCAAAAGCAGTCATCCGCTGGAGAAAGGAAGCATGCAGCAGCATCCTTTGCCCAGATTTTGCCATCCTGCAACAGCCCCTACACCACCGGCCTGGAGGATGGTAAAGCGACACATCGAGCAGGAGCCACGGAGACATGGAACACCCATTAAATGCTCCGTAGCGAAGCAAGACCTCAGGATGAACTGACAGAGTATCCCAAATTCAGAGAAGGTAACAGGTGTAACACGGGAACCGGTAAGGATGCAATGTGGGAAAAGGCATGCAAGTTGAAGGAAAATAATGATAGAAGTAAGCTCCCTCGTGGCAGTACTTGGCAGGCCAGTGAACCAAGTGGGTCTAGCAGAAGAGGGATAAAGGCAAGGGTTTGGAACCCAAGCAAGATGAGGGTCTGGGACATGATCCAGCATCAGGCAAGTACCCAAGCGAGTCTCCATCAAGGCAGTGGCATAGATAAGTCCACTGGCCACCTGGGAAGAGTCTGGTACCCTGTTCACAACCACAGTGGGGAGCGTGGCCCACTGGACACCAGGGAAGGGTCTGGGGCACTGTCCACAACCTCAGTCAGAGAGAAGCCCACTGGCCACCAGTTGGAATAGAGGCACCGAGGGAAGGAAGTCATTCCTCCTGGCTTTGGAACTGAACTGTCACAAATCAAGAACAAGAGAAGGGATGTATTATCTTTCTCCTGAAATAGGAGTTGCGTTGGAGACAGCAGGGGAAGGGAGTCATTCCCCCAGGCCTTGTGTTGAATTCTTCCAAAAGTTGCAAAGAAAAAGGAGGCATTCTCTTAGCTCTGAATCAGTGATGCCATCAATGACATTTGTGATGTCATCTTTTAGGTTATGGGTGTTAGTCTGTGCAGTTCACAGTGGTAACGCGAGTTATGGTTGCGTACCTTACCATAACTGGCAAATTTCTGATGTTTTTTGTTTTACCTGTAACCATAACGTCCCTGTAACAATGTTTTTCCATTGAATTTCATAGGTTGTTTTAGTAGTGCCACTAACCATAACGTCCCTTTAACAATGTTTTTTTGTTAATGAATTTCAGAGATTTTTAGTACGGCACTTTAACCATAACGTTGCTTTAGGCTAGTTTTTTTTTCAGTAAATGGGAAATGTTTTAGTAGCGCACCTTAACCATAACGTCCCTTTAACAATGTTTTTTGTTAGTGAATTTCGTAGGTTTTTAGTAGGGCACTTTAACCATAACGTTGATTTGTCATAGCATTTTCAGTACTGGTGATAGGGCTTTAGTAGTGCAACTGAACCATAAAGTCCCTTTAAAAAAATGTCCTTCACTGAATGTCATTAGTTTTTAACAGGATACGCTTAGTTTGTATATATGCACTGAGCAGAATACTGAAGCAGGTGGCTCTATACTAATAGCCACAGTGGTTGGGAACAGTGCATCTGTTCGCGGACATCGGGTGGAGTCCAACGTGCCGAGAATGGGAGGGGTGGTCATAAAAAGTGGTAACATGCAGCAAAGACAAAAAACGTACAGAAAGAGCAGCAAGTGCGTGAATGGGAAAGGGAAAATGCAGTAGCTCTACAAAAGCTGTACTTTCGCAACAAATAGAAGTTGAGTGAAAGCATGCAGGTGGTGGCACAGTCTATGAGCGTCGCATACATAGATGGCAAAGATGGGCAGCGGGACTCCGTCAAAAGCAGTGTACGCATTTGCAAAACGAAGGGGTGGCTCTTTGTGCTGTTTGTGTTTGCAACCTTGGAAGTGGTGAACAAGCACAGGGAAAATGCTTGCTAAAGTTGTAGGAATCTCTGCACTGCATTTTGGATATTGCGCAGAAACAGCTCATTGCAAGCATTAGTCAGATGAACTCCATCTGAACGAAAAATGTTGCTACTACGAAACGTAATATTTTCGTTGCGGAAGAAGGACATGCCAATGTTTCACAAAAAAGCACAAACAGCCTTGTTCACATTGCACCGCGCTTTCTCCATGTGTGGCCCACACGAGGAAGAACAGAGCCACATCTGTCTCTGGGCAATGCGCGAAAAAATGATTTGCGACTTTGGAAACATTTCCATGAGTTGCTGCAATGTCTCCTTCATCGCCAACTGCAGTGATATGCCGCTAACATGCCCTAAACTGTTCCCGCCACAATGACCATTAATAATGTTTGGATGAACGAGCGTCACCAAACTGGTACAAAATGGATCCACATGGAGCCACTTCATCCCACATATTCTGTACCAGTGCACATCGATATTATGGAACCCAAGGTGTGCTGCCAGTGCGCAGCGTTCTGCGTAAACCTGTACCCAATGTGTCCAGGAGACACCCAAAAGCCATATAGTCTGCCTACTGAACGGCACAACCGTCCCCATAGCCATCTCCACTCATATTTGCAAACAGATGCCCTGGCACATTCTGTTGCTACACACCACACCCAGGAAAATCGTATTGACCAATCCCAACCCCTGCGCAATCCCATTTCCATTGCAGCCACCCTGAAAATACCCAAATGTACCACGTACGCACTTCTAACTGGTGCTGCTTTTTCACGAACATATTGGCCTGTGTGGGGGGCTGCACAAACACATTTTCAGCATCATAGAAAATGGGCGTCTTGGTGGTAGTTGTGAAAAGTGTTTTTTGTAATTTTTGTAAAGCGACGTGTAATGAAACACCTTTTTGTGTACTAGTTGTAAGGGATTGCTCTCTGCTTTTCCTCCGTACATTATTATACAAGTGTCTGCAGCATATATTGTACAGCCTCATTTTTATAGGGGGGAAAATATCAACTCCACTGACAAACGTCACACTAGAAGCACAACAGTTCTCATGGCCACAGAAGAACATCCTAGCATGGAACAGAAAAGCAGACGTACACCTGATTCGATAATCTGTAGTCCCATTTCCATGGCACGCACATTAAGAACGACAGCATGTAGCATGCACGCTTTCTGCACTTACCGCGAGGGCCGTGCCCCAGTAAAGCCGGGCCACTCTTTCTTCGCATTCCAGTACTTTTTTACCAGCCTTCCCTGATTGGCTACTGTTAAATGATCGCATATGCATCCACCAATTACATCCAAGAATTGTGCATGTAAAGCTATCACATCCATTGAACAGTCTATACCAACCGTTAAACACACAGAGGTCAAGTGCCCTGTAAATCAAAACCACCTGCACAGGAAAGTAGTATAAAACGATCTTCGAGTTCTGCACCCACATACATCGGCATCACTACCCATCACCAAGCCCTGTAGGTATCACTACTTTTTGTACAGTACATTGGCAACTGTGTTATAAATGCGTAACTACAGGTTACCTAGCAGTGAATCTCCACAATGTACTCAAAATTTGTACTGTTAATTCTCCCATCACCTACTATTAAATGGCTCCTACAGTGGTAAGCGGTAGCAAAGTTGCCATTTGCCCAAAACAGCCATTGGTATCTGGAAACGGTTACTCTTTTCTTTTGTTCTGTCAATTTTACAATGCTTTTCCCCATTAACGCACCTCCTATCAAATTTGCAAAAATCACACACAAAATGATCAGACAGCGTTTCCCACCAAACTAAGCCAAGTGCATATATTGCAAGCATGATGCCAGTTTTGTGCCGCATGTCATAGCTAACAACAGTAGTTAAACAATGAAACAATGTATGTGTACATTTACAACAGCAACATACATAAATGTGCATAAGGAAATTAAAGCCCAGAAGCAATGCCTGCACTCATGTAGCAAGCATACATATGCAGAGAAGTACATGCAAATGCACGAACAAAAACATTCTGCTTTGCACTCAGTGCATCTTTCCGCACCGTTTTGTCATCCTTCCACAATGCGAAGTACTGCATTTTGAAAGTAAATAGGCCTACACTAATACACACAAGTGTTTAATAACAAGTCATACAATACACTCCCCAATAACCCACCTACCCCCTTAACAAACATGCTTATGGTTCCAAGTGCCCATTCATATTGTAAGCCTTCTATTTATACACACACACTTCCTCTTCCTGCCAAGACAGCCCCCTATAGTTTTGGAGAATGTATTTCACAAATGCAAGCACTATGCAATTAGCCAACATATTTTGTTACCATCTTTTTATAGAGGTGCAGTACCCACCTCTCTCCGGAAAGCCACTGGTATGAGCACTTCAAAATACAACCTGCAATACACATACTCTCAGCAAGCAACAAAGTAAGTACAATAGCATCATAATGTTGTATGTCTTACTAGAAGAGTGCACCATTGTTCTATTCTAGCATATAGATGTCAAGCAACCTGCCAGTATGTACTTCATTGTTACTCATGACACCTCTACAGGTGCTCACTGTTTGTTATTTCACCACAATTAGACTAATCCCCACATAGTAAGATACTATCCCCAACTGAAATTTAGAGACCACTACACAGTGACACACTTCCATGTATATGCCTACCCTCCTATTGAACCACACATGCACATTGCAAGCATATACATTTGAACATGTGCACATCCACACTTCCCTTTCTTCGCCAACAACTACTGCGCAATGCCTACCAAACTGCAACTCTGTAGAAAGCAACGCAGAAAGAAAGCCACACAACCAAAAGCCACAGAAAGTAGCCATCCACTACAAGCTGCCCGTGAACAGAAAGTTGAAGGAGAAGAGGTAATGCAGTCACTAAGGAAAACTGGGCCATCTACCAGTGAAGACAGTGTAGTTGATTTGTCAAAATGTGTGAATTAAAAGAAAACCACTAAATACAGTGCAACACACACTACTGCTAACAGAGCATGTACAAATGGTAATGTAACCACAGGCAAGCATTCATAAAAATTATTTTACAAAAAATCTTCCACCACAGAGTCCATCAGAACCTTATAAATAGAGGGCAGAAATCACGCTCGACCCTCAAAACCTACCACAGAAAGGTCATTCTGGAAGCTCTTGTAGACTGTGCAATGACCGTGAAATGGAAATTGTTTATAGTAATTTTGAACAGAATTAAACCACTAACAAGATTAATTGGAAAGTTGCAAGCACTACTTCGTAACTAACACACTATCAGCATAGATACCTTTGGCCACACCTGTACAGATGAGTGGAGTCACACCACCAACACAGACCCATACTACAATGAAGAATCATACAAACAACAGCAAACAATCCAAATATCCCTACATCGGAGGGGACGAGGGCATGAAAAGATACACAATACCATAATGGAAGAGGAAACACTGCTTTCAGAAATATCCCACCAAACTTAGATGACACTCTCCAATCCACCACAGCCTCACCTACAAATGGTTTCGCACATCAATGTGTAACGTTCGCCAATGCTTATTCAAATCTTTGCAGTAATTCCTCAATCAGTATGTGAAAGGCAACGACAAAAGAAAAAGAAAAATACTACAAATTATGGACCCCTGTCCAGTGCGCAAGTACACTGGAATACGAGGACATTCCTTAGTCTGTATTTCTGGACCTGCTTGCAAAAGCACCTTCCACCGTACCAAAATCTTAGCAACCCACCATTCAACAGTCAGAAATCTAGTTTACAAACTGTATATGCAAAATGTCCAGCTTTAGCACTTCAACATTTAAATGATATTCTCCTACACGATACAGCCAAACAAGTGCTTGATGAAATTGAGCACATCCAAAGGAAATATTGTGGACTGAAGAGCACTTACAAACTCCAGCATTTGCAGACAACAGTACTGACAGTGCAGCTACCAACTTTTTATATCACACATACAGAAAAGAAATGCAAATGTTCAAAAGCACATCTGCTGAAATGCCAAACCAAGTATGTGTGTGTTGTCGTAGAACTTTCTATAGAAAGAGCACCAAATGTATAGATATAATGCAGGAAATAGAAGGCAATGAGGAATCCCAATGGTTTCAATTAGCTCTGTACCTTAGCTGAAAACAAATACAAAATTACGAACAGCTCCATACTGTGCACATACTGCACTTCAAAACTTGACAGTAACCAAAGGCTTTCACAGGCAATTAGTAATAATTTGGAAGTAGTTCCACTGCCAAATTCACTGTAGCAGCTTAATTTATATGAGAGCATTATAATACAAACAGTGCATGCTTTTCAAGCAATAATATGACTTCAACCGAAAACTGCTAAATTGCCTCCCACAGAATTACTGACAGGCATTTGTGGTAAAAATTGTTTATTTACCATGTAGACACTCTACGAGTGCAAAGGCCAATACAATTAATACTACAAGGAAATAAATGTTCAAGAAAACCTGAGAGAAACAACCAAAATAATTCAGGACTCCTCAACAACTGGCAAATTTGAACATGTATATCCTAGTGCAGCCTCCAATATTTTGGACCACTATACAATTTACGCACTGCACTCCAAAGACACCATAGATGATGCACTAGAAACATATCAACTGCCGAAAACCAAAGGAGCGGCAATCAGTATATTGGAAAAAGTTTGGAAGCACAAGCATTTCCTCTACTCTTCCCGACTGGCAAAGATGGAAGATATGATGAAAGATGCACAAAAATAACAGCATCAGAATACAGCTCTTTACAAATGTATTCTGAAGACCCTAGAGTTAGTCAGAACGTGGAGTACATAGTCCACTTCCTCTTTGAAATCAAACTGGCAGTGATATGTTATGGAGTTGCCCACACATTAAAAACAGGTTCCCATTTTCAAAACATGTCTGCTACACAGCTACTTCAAAAGGTGCAAGAGAAAGATGACGTTTTACAGTCAAGTATTAAAAATCTCTCGGCAAACATGCGTGGTATGAAAGAGTACTGGTTCCGACGGTACGCAGATGTACGGTGTATGCTACGCAATCTTGGCCCACCCACATGATTTTGGGCAGAGTATGCATGGAAATACTTGCACACTTTTCTATGTATAGCAATCAAAAACAAAACAGGTGTAGACATGAAAACACCAGGAAGGCTTTACTCTCTTGATCCAGTAAATGTTTCACACTACTTCCATTATTGCTTCTTTGCCATGCTGCACTTCATTGGCAATAAAGCACTGCCTCCCCTCGGAGAAGTGGAACACTTCTTTTGGAGAAACAAATATCAAGACAGAGGGGCACCACACATCCACATGCTTTTGTGGATTAAAAATGCTCCTACAGGACAGGGATGAAACTGTGTTGCCTTCAGAAAGTACGCATACTGACTTACAAGCACAAATTTTGCAATCCCAAAGACACAAGTCTGGCAAGTATTATCGACGCAAATATAAGAACAGAGGCAAATGCTACACCAAATGCTGCTTTGGTTTCCCTAGACCAGTTTCAACAACAGGCCAAGTAAACAGCTTCATGTATTTGGTTCAACACAGTGTGAAAGGAAAATCTCCCATGAACACATACTGCATAAAAAGCATAGAAACATCAAAGTACATCAATAATTACAATGAAATGATTGCCCTCCTATGGATTGCCAATGTGGATGTACAGTACATTGCAGACAATTCCACTGCAGTTTCACGATATGTCACAGCCTACTTAACCAAAGCAGAGAAAACAGAGCTCAACGACCTCTGGGATGACATATCATCTGACAAAACACTGGCACAAAAATTGTACAGCGTTGGCATTAAAATGCTGTCCCATAGAGAATGTGGCAGCTACAAAGCCGCTGACCATTTAACCAGCCCCCCCCCCCTCTTTGGGAAATCTGAAAACATAGTGTGGCTAATCCTTGGGCCTTCTGCATCCAGAAAAAGACTACTTAAATCAACTGAAGACATACAAAAAATAGCCAAAAGCGATCCCAACAGCCAGGACATTTTGAAGAACAACTTATTGGACACATACTACCCGAACCGGAGTATTACTTTAGAAGCCTTGAGTCTGTACCAGATAGCCCAAAACTTTGCATACAAAAACAACATGTGGTAAGTGGAAAGTGTGAAGGCAGCCTGGGAAAACTTACCAAACACAGCCTGATTAATCAAATGAAGCTGTGATTAAAAACTCCAGAACACAAAGAACTGTACTATATGGTTCTATTACAACTTTTCAAACCATGGAGAAGAGAAAAAAATATGATTTATTAGCCACCCACTCCTCCTATGAAGATGCTTTCAATGCCAGTGAAAGTACAATTACAGATGAAAACTTTACATGGTAAAAAACCAGATTGGACAATGAACACCAACAAGAGGAAGACCTTCAAGCACAACTAAATGTAAACACTACTGAGAGCAGTGGACCTTCTCTAACAGGCAGCCAAGAACCACTTGGACAGCCACTCATTGCAAAGGAGGCAGAAATAGCCATGACAGAACCAACCACCATTATGCTTCAGTTCCCCCTTATGATGGGGACTATAATATACCAGCAATACACCGTTTACTTTCAGGCTAATTTCTGCCTGTTTTATAACCAGATGCATTGATTGGGTATGAACTAAGGCAGAACAGACCTATGTGTACCAGATTGGCCAGAACGTGAGACCAATTAGTTTCTGAAGTTGACAATTCCTTTTCTTACCGATTATTGACTCTCCCCCTTTTTGTATTTTTCTTTTTCTCTCTCCTTTTTGTTGAATTATGGTGCCAACAGTGAAACACACTGTAAAGGTGGGTCCCATGCCAAGTACACCTAAATTCGAATTGTACCCTACCAAGACATCCCTGCTCCACTACAGAGGGAAATTCTCTCTTCTCTGCTCCTTTTCTCTTCGGTTTCACTCAGCAAGAGTGATTTTCTTCAATTTATAGGTATGGATCTCCCCTTTGTTGAGTGTTGAACTGTTAGGATGTTCCTGTTTCTGTAGATTTTACTTGCCTCTGGGATTGTAGTGAATGCCATGATTTTTTTAGGCCTTCCTCTCCCTTCCTCCTGTCTGGTCGGATCCATTCAGTTGCATATCCGCGGCATGGGTTTTAGGAATGTATATGTTCCTTTACACCTTCCTATTTATCTAGGACTACACACCATGACTTAGTTCGAGCATACTGTGTGCATGTTCTTTATTTAGTAAAGTCTAGAACAACATCCATCTTGCTTGGTTGGAGTAACTGTGGGGTTGCTAGTTCAGGTCAAGGATTTTTTAATCTAATGGTTTTAGTTTGTATAGATACATTGGTTTACACCTCTTTCTTTCTCCCTTTCTTTTTTGTCATCTTTTTCCTGGTTGATACAATTTCAGTTGTGAATTGAATTAAGATGGAACGTATTGAGCATCTTTACAAACAGAGAAAGAATCACATGAAGGAAGGAGATATGGATAAACATCAAGACATTCATCATTGTCTGTCTAAAACTGTGTGTGAAAAAATTGTATGCAAAGAAATTGTATGCGTTCTCTATGATTGATTATCAATTCTGTCCTGTCCTGAGGAAGACGACTGTCAAGCCTTCTCCCTCTTTTTAGGTAAAGAGATAGACACCTTAGACAACTTTTTTAGGTCGTCGAAACTACCTTTTCTTAGATACCAACAGAGCCCATGAGATTGTTGGGAGCTGCACTAGGCAATGGTCGTTGACTGCTCTGGTCGGATTGGCAACAAGTAGTGCATTTAATTTAGTTTCCACTGATGCACTTTTAGTTTGTCAGATTACTGCAAATGCAATTTGCAATTGGGGACAGCAGCTTAATTTTACAGGAAATATTTACTGTTTTATTCCTGTTATGTTGGGTCTCCTACTTTTTTCTTTTTGTTCTTCTTTTTTCCTTATTTGCTTTTAGGTCTCCTTTTTTTCTTTTTCTTTTTTTTGGTTCCATTATTCTGTTGGAATTTATTATAAAAAATGTTCCTTAACTTTTAGAATGGAATTGGGTTTGTGCAATTATAATTGTAATTTGCACTTTATGCTCACTTTATCTTATAGGATGCCTACTAGATCAATATGCACTTTAATTGGAGATATCCAATACTGATTGTTTGATTTTATGCTGTTTTATCATGATCTCAGCACCATGTTTAATGTTATTAGATTTATGTATAAAAAACATTGACTGATTTTATATGATCCTTGGCCTGGCCTATCCCCTCATTGAGCTCCTACACCGAGAGCAATTTATCCCGCTTGATTCTTCAGCAGTTTGATTTACGTGACCCCCCTTCTCCTTTGCTAATTGTTCAGTATGAGCATTCTGCGGAAGAGTTGGCAGTACTGAAATCCCAACTAAACAATGAGCAGCATACCATTTTTGTTGAAGTAAGTAAAACCATTGAACATGGTATACAGCACAAAAGCAAAACTTGCACCTGTGACAACTACAAACCTGTACTGCTGTATGTAAGTGGTGAAGCTGGGTCAGGTAAAACATTGTTAATAAAGATTATCAGTAAATACCTCCAACAATTAACAAACAACAACCTTTCTGCTGTTGTAACCACCTCTACAGGTTTGGCTACCTACAACATAGGTGGAGCCACTCTACACCGATTGCTATTTCCTCCCAGTAGAACACCACAACAAATTAGAGTATTATAAACGTTCAGCAGAATGTTCTATGGAGTCATGCAAAGTTCTCAAACAAATTAAAATGCTCCTAATAGATGAGGTGAGAATGGTCTCCAACCTAATGTTGGCTTTGATTCACCTTAGATTGCAAGAGGTCCTCAAAACAGACTATGAAGAACTCTTTGGAGGAAAACATGTAATTGTTTTCAGAGACCTCCTTCAATTAACACCAGTGAAAGGTGAACCTATCTTCAAATCCATTGGATACAAAGTGTGCCGTAAAAGTCTTGGAAGCATCAGGAATGTAAATCTCTGGCAACATTTCCAATACAGAGAACTAACTCAAAGCATGCGTCTGTCTGCAGACCTCACCTACGCCAATATTTAAAAAAACATACGGATTGGTGTACTATCAAAGGAGGCACAGTCCACCCTCAATACTAGACACATCCATGAGCTGTACGGGCGTAACACATGTGCTACTGATGTCACGGAACAATTTGATCAATGCCAATTCAAGCAAGCTGTGCACAATTTAATACAACAGTGCTGAAAAAAGAAAAACAACCACTAGTGGAAATCCATGCCACAGACGAACTGGATGTATATGGTGTGACAATACCTATATGTCAACAAGGCATAGCATGACTAAAAACCTTAGAGAACTCTATCTCCAACACAGCTGGTTTGGAGACAATTTTAACATTATGTGTCAACTGTAGAGTCATGCTAAAGCGTACACTCACACACAGAAGGTACTCACCTGCTGGCCTGCCTGCAAATTACCTCACTGCTGTCCCACTCACAGAGCCAATATGTAATATTAATGCTCCTAAGGTACAATGCTGATTGAACCAAAAACAACCGCAAACTTACTGTCTTCACACACAGACAGGTATCACTTGGCAAGAAAACCTTCACAACAGGAGCCATAATCTACCACACAGGCGACTCAACCAATGGAGGACACAATACTGTATACATTAGAAATGGTTATGGTGGGAATGCAATGATACTTCCATTACTCCAAAGCAGAGATTACCTGCAAATCTTGCAAATGCCTACTTAATATTCTTGAAAACCACAAAGTACCCATTGATGTGCAAGCCTACTACACCCTACTCCCCAGCACCAACCAGTACCTCTGTAAGTGGACAAAACATTTTTCTTTCCACACTGCTGCCCTACAGCAACTTGGCATACTGTAAGCATTAACAAAATACACTAAAGTGTGTGTTGGACATGTTTATCCCCAATGAACCCAATGAATACACTCGAACAACCAATATGTGTACACAAATCACAGAAGTGGTATTTTCCACGGGATACGTGACAGGGAAAGTACTAAGAATGAGGGTTCAAAACTATCCTCAGTAACATCTGAAACCACCACGCATGCAAATCCGTCACCAGCTCTCTAAGATAAGTCATACAACTCCAAGACATATGGACCTATCACCACATAAACCCATGTTGGTACACTACCACTTCAGAATGTACACAGATGTGAAACTAGCAACAGGAATGCACAAGCTTGTAAACGTACCCTTTACGAATGGGACACTGTGAACAGTTAGAATACATTACCTGGTTCTAACTGCAACCAGCATACTACAATGTTATTAGCAGCATTAAAACAACCCAACTCAACCTTCAACAACTACTGTGCTACAAACCAATCCTGAAACACTTCCAAAGTATGAGCAGTTATAGTACGCCAACAGGTATGTAACTACCGTCTGCAGTAGCACAGTACAATGCCACAATAATTGCAAACAAGCAGCAGCAACCAAACGCAGAAAGAGACAGTGCTACAAAAAGGAAGCAGGTAACCATTTACAAAACTCTACCTGCTATACAACGCCACCCACCCTACCAACATGTATAGGCCACAAATCGTAAACTATTACATTTCCTCCGACTTCAAGAGTAGACCTTAAAAAGTGCAGTAACCACTCCCAACGTGACTATCATTCCTTCATCACCATAGCAGAAAAGCAACTTGAATGTTTTTTTTTAATCCAGCATGGATTTTGTTTCCCCACAGACCCAATGATTATGCAAAGAAACACAGAAACTGTGCTCATTGCACAGTACACTGATTCAAAGCATAGTATTTATGAAGTACTAGTATGAGGTCCACAAATTAAATAAATATATGCTATGTAGTGGACAGCAAACTAACGAAATTCCTGCTCTAACATGTTCTGTTCTCTTTTTCCACAGATAATGCAGCAACCAGTACTACAATATTTCACATTCGATACACAAAACACAGTAGAGACCCTCTTCAATCCAAACAGTAAGTCTGACACAATTGCTATTATACTTTTCTACAATGTCCACATTCAATCTGTGCATGTATTTCTGCTGTACACATAGCAATACCACCATTTGCAATGCACACCTATATTACACTATGCAGCTTGTGCCTATACCCTACACGCTTCACTACACCCAGTACAGTGTAGGGGCTGCAGCCATGCAGTCAACATTGCACACCCTGCTCACAAGTGCCGCTGCACTGTACAGCTATGCATACAAACATCTATCCACCTACCACTAATCCCAGACATGACATAGCCACCTACCCCTTAGCCACTGCAGTTGACATTGGCTGTCATGTCTTCCACATAATACATAACACTACAGTAACCTACCCGGTAATCTGCACAATCACAACAATGCAACTTGATGAATGCATCCATACATCATAAGTACCTGTCCTAACTGCTGCCAGATTTGACTCCTTGCGTTCCACTGCCACTGTGTAGGCCATTAGGTCATTTTCATTGTATGTACACCATTTCAAAAAAAGGTATCCAACACATATTTCACCGTAGCACAGAGTTCATAGCTCGCCAGCTATATTGCAACCACTGTGTTACTGCTTAAGTTTTCAAACCTGTTTTCCTTTTTTATTGTATAAAGGAAACACAATTTGAACACCATAACCCCCTTACAATGTTTGATGAACGTACACACTAACTCCTTTTCTTTGATGAATGGCAGCCCCAAACAGGTTCATGCTGCACGACAAGTAATTGCGTACAATGGGCCATCCACCCACGTATGCTGAGGCAGCGAAAACACAGTCTGCCATCATCCACCATTGCCTCGTAACCCACTGCACATATAATTGTTCCCTAGGCACTGTAAAATCACATTTTATGTATGTTGCCATCTGTGCATTCATGGCAGCATGTGTACACCACCATCATCTCTACTTGTACGTCATACTACCTTCACCGTAATGACATTGCCAACAATCAGAAATGCATGCTACAATTGAAACACATTGCCGGCTGAATCGTTTTTTTTCCAGCATCATCTCTGGAAAGCAACACCTAATATACCTCTCCTTGAACAGGACAAAGGCTAATTGTAAAACAGCCTTGAAGGGGGAAGAATGTTCAGCTCCAAGGTCAGACATTGTATAGAAGTATAGCAAAAAAGGATACATAACTTACACTGCAGTTGCTCTGCCCATGTGCTCCAAAGTTAGTCTGCAACGGTCCCATACACTATACACTGCAATTTCTCAACCCTCCAATACAAGCATGGAATTTGCCGAAGTTATGTAAGTACAACTTTCCTTCACATGTGGATTACGAATAAAATGCATTAAGCTGCTCTTCTGTATGCATATTTATCAATGTACTGTACCGCACACTTTCTCTCTGTACATTGTACGGAGCTTTGTGATGGCAGTAAGGGCGTGCCGTTACACTTCCATGTCTGCATCATTCCCCGTAAATTGCAACTGTGATTGTACTTCCTTTTGCTGGCATTCTTCCCCATCCTTTGCACACACAGACATAAAGGCTAAGAAAAGGGAACAGCACACCTTCTGCTCACTCCTGCAGTGTTACATTGCCTGTTTGGCCCTTAATATGCCCTTTCACACAATTACTAGTTCTACGCACCCTCAGTGTATTAAAAGTTATAACAACCACAGGTGCACGCAGCAGTCAACCGGCACACAAACATCGACAGCTTACATTTCATTGACACACTTCTTAGCAAACCAGCTTTTGATTCTCCAGCAATCTGAGGTGACCCCCATGAGAGTTTGTGTTTTATTGCCTTCTTTGCAGACACACAGACACATTGTGCTATGGGCCGAACAACACTCGCTACTGTCATGTTTTGTTAAAAGGAAACATATGAAAAGAGCATTTGGTGGCAACGTTTCCAAGACATTTTGCTTATACCGAGCCGTACAATCACAGTATCACCTACAAAACAGAGAGCAAGGCAGTTGGTTAACATATGACGCTACTCACTAACACACAATACATGGTCCATGAGGCTGCCACCTATTAGGAGATGCTTCCCGCAAACTCTTGTCCTGTACGCTTTCAGTAATGCCGCCTACTTACATCTACTCTTATTCCTCTTTCTTCTCAGATATCTTGCACCTTACTGCGTGTGCCATGCCTTCTACATTCCAATAGACGGGTGGTGGACCAAGCATTGTGAAATCATCATAAGCAATTTCTTTTCTGTCATTATTATCTGAGCCAACCAATAATGGCCTCTATGTCCATTTGCGGTTCCGGCAATACGAACCAACCTGCAAACCTTTTTGCTGTAAAGCATCCCAGAGGCAACAGCTGCTATCTTGTCTACCTTTCAAAGAAAATGTGTTGCTCCACACGGCCCACCAATCATCACTAAGTACTAATTTTCCCACTTTGCTAGACAAAAACTGAAGTACAGAAGTGCAAACACAGCATTGCTCACTGGATTTTGTTTTCAAAATAAAAGAGCGCTGAATGCAGCCAATTTACACATTCTCGTTAAAATTCTGTAGCAAAATAAAGCACTTGCAACAATTCACTGTGGTGTGAGTAAACTATGGGCACGTTCTTGAACCGTATGCTCTGTGTGCGCATGTCTGCTTTTGCTTTTGTTTATGTTGTTCCTTTCCGAATCTAGGCGCTCACATGACAGAGTGTGCTACGCTAGGCACGCTCATAAAGAAAATACCTGGAGTGCACGCCGTGAGGAACGACTCTCCACAAGTAAAGTGACTGACACCAGTGACTGCTGCAATGGTGTATGCTGCACACACGTATAGGTAATGGAAGGGATGCACACATTATAACTGCACACAGTAGAAGCGCCAGCTGTGTTTGTTGGCCATCTCAACAAGTACGCAAAACAAAACTAACAGTCAGATGGCCTGTCGTCCTGTATATGGCTGGACTTAACAGCTTTGATGAGTTTGTCGGCTGCAAATGTATGTGGGTTGGTCTGTACATTATCCATACTTTACATGTGCAATGCTTAGTAAGCCGTGTCAGGTCGCAATATTTTCCTTCACTCTCAAAGCACAGGGTATTATGGGGTGCACACCATACGAAACATAAATGGTGGTATCTCAGTCCGTGAACGGCATCAAGGCCAATGACGTACACCATATGCAAGTGCAGGCACTTCACGCCACCTCTAGTGATGTACCAACTGCAAACTCTCCTCCACAACCATTCTCTAATGGTGAGCACCCACAGGAGACCTACATATTTCAAAGAGAGTACGCTGGAGTTACATATAAGTATAAGAACGGACCCAAAGAAGGCAACATTCTGAAACATATCTCCAACCAGTGTCCAGACTGTTAGGTCAAAGGGCCGTAGCCATGCAAACATGGCAGTAGGGGCTTGCCACTCCCAACACAACATAGTACACCGATTACAGAAATCCCGATACCATCTGCAATACACTCCCCATCCCCAATGGGCTCTGAAGGTAGTCGTTTGTGCAGCTACCTGACAATGAATTATATGTCATTAGCTATGTACATGGGCCATGTCGCAAAAGTTATGCAGTAAAAAAATCCTTTCATGTCCCAATTTCTTACTACACTCCTTCAAGCAAGGCTCTGTTCACAGCCACACCATTCCAAATGCAAATGGTGTCTTATCTCACCAATGCTGCTCTAGGGACTATACCATGTCCTCCTCAATGATTCTACAAAGGTACGTACCTTAGAACACTTACATATTTAAAAGTCTATGTATGTCACAAGGTATGGTTATAATAACTTTTGCAAATGACCTAAGGCAAAGGGAAGGCACTCTTTGTACATATGTGTGCAATCAACATACCAATATCACAGTACTCCCATACATGGCAGCATTGCGTTGCAGGTTTGTGCCCAACAGCCTAGTTCTTCGCCACACCCACTACAAGGCAATGCAGCCATGCTTGGGAAAATGTGGCCACATACCTTTCCTGCCTACAGGTATGTATGGGTACAGTAAGGAACTCAACCAAGGCAACATTCTGAAACCTACTTCCAACCAGTGGCCAGATTGTTAGGTCCAAGGGCCCCAGCCATGCACAGAAGCCAGTAGGGGTTTTGCAGGCACAACACAACATAGCACACAGACTGGAAATATCCTCATATTGTCTGCAATGCACTCCCCATTCCCAGAGGAGTCTGCCTGCACTCACCAATAAAGGATAGTCACCTCTACAGCTGCCCACCAATGAAGTATATGTGAGTACCTGCATAAAAGGTCCATATTGCAAACCTCTGATGGTAAACAATTCCTTCCACGTGCCAAGGTCTGACTGCCCTCCCTGAACCAAGGCTGTGGCCAAGCCCTAGCCTCTTGGGTATATGCTTAGACCTACGGCGTCCGCCCATGCACCCAAGAGCCTAGTCCTTCAACACACCCACTAGAAGGCAATAGAGGCATGCATGCTACCATGCGTCCACGTGGCTTTCCTTACTACCGGTACGTATAAGTACACTAACAGACTCAAACAAGGCTACATGCTCCAACCTACTTCCAAACAGTGGCCATACTGTTAGTTGCAAGAGCCCTAGCCATGCACACAAGCCAGTACGCCTTTGCAGGCACAACACAGCATAATACACCAAATGCAAATACCCTCATATTGCCTCCAGTGCACTCCCCATTCCCAATGGAGCATGTCTGCACTCACCAAAAAATGATAATCGCCTGTGCAGCTATCCCCCAATGAAGTATAAGTGAGAAGCTGCGTAAAAGATCCATATTGCAAAACTGTGATGGTAAAAAATCATTCCATGTGCCAATGTCTTCTGCCCTAGGCCCACTACCACTCCAAGTCAACATAACCACCACCAGCCCATTGGCTGCATCACTGCACATTGGCAATTTTTCTCTTCACCCTCTTTCCCCCACCCGATCCTGCAAACCATGTTTTGCAACCCCTTTCTGCACGGCACTATCCTCCGATACACCATGGTGGTGCTTCCCAAAAACATTGACGAACAGCACGCTTCCCTCCAACCAACCATCGGCCACGTCCAATGTTCGCCGACATCATGGCGTACTGCAGAGCAATGAGACTTTGGTCCGTGGAGCGAACATACAAATGAGGCCCAGATATCACTAATTTTTTGGGACGTACATTTCAGTTTTTTGTAACAAAAGTACTGGTCGGATTTCCGCCAAACAAAAGCACGCTTTCTGACCCAAGCCACCGCTCCTGCTGCAAATTTGGTAGTTTTTCCCCATTCAGTCTATGGAGAAAAAAAAAGTTGGGACCCCCCCTGTAACTTGGCACCCCCCCACACGAACCCTTACCCAACTTGGAGAGGAGATTCAGAGTGGACCATATACTTTTTTTTGCAAAGTTTGGTAAGGATTCCTCCAGGGGGAGCGAAGTTATAAGCCACTGAAAAGTGCTCTTCATATGAGTTTAGCAACTTAACCATAACTACATGGCCGATACCACGGGCCATGTAATATGTATATAACACGGCCTGCGGTAGCGTGCATGTAGTTATGGTTAAGTTGCTCATCTAATAGGAAGCACTTTTTGGCCAGCTTTTAACTTCGCTCCCCCTGGACGAATTTGCATCAAACTAGGCAAAAAAAGTATATGGGTCACTTTGAATTTCTTTGGGAAGTTTGGTGAGGTTTCTTCAAGGGGAGGCACAGTTATAGGGGGGGTCCCAACGTTTTTTTTCCATAGACTGAATAGGTAAAAACTTGCCTACAACCCAAACTGCTGGGCGGATTGTAACCAAATTTGCAGCAGGAGCAGGGGTTGGTTCCAAAAACCTGTTATTGTATGTTTCGTGGAAATGCGACCAGTACTTTTGTTGCAAAGAACTGAAATGTATGTCTCAAAAAATTAGTGCTACCTGGCTCCGTTCCGCAAACCCATTCCCCTGTTTGCTCCGTGGTCAAAAGTCTAATTGGCTTGAAGTATGCTGTGATGTCATCGAACATTGAACGCGGCTGGTGGTTGGCTGGAGGGAAGCGTGCTGTGCGTCACAAATTTGTGTTAAGCCGCCATGTTCTATCCGTGGACAGTGTGGCGCCGAAAGGGCCTGGCAAACATACTTTATGTCATGTGGTGGTGGGAAGAAGGAATGGAAAGGGTGGGGGAGTGAGAAGTGGTTCATTTGATATATCACATTAGGTTGAAGAAGACGGTGGTGTGCCTGTAGTATCCGTGCATACTGTGCAAATTTGCGGGTACCTCCAGAGGTGAGGACCTTCTGTTGATAATGCAGGAAGCTTTCATTACCGCCCGATAGCTCGTGCAGCGATCTCATTGCCTGGTGACTGGTGGCAGGTCAATTGCAGAAGGGGAGTGCATTGCACATGGCATTAATATTTGAACATAGCGTGTACTGTGGTGTGTTGCGTGTGGTAAGCCCACAGCCCCTTACATGTATGGCTAGAGGCCTTCCACCGACAATGTTGTGCCCTGGTTGCAAGTAGGTTTGACGTTGTTATCTTGTGTGTGTGGTTTGTCAACATTGCATACATTGGTGGTTCAATGGGTGTGGTGATTGTTAGCACATCCTATGGTGTTTACTCCATGGCTGGAGCTCATGGAGTGAACACTCTTGCAGCTTGCCAACTGGGCGCAATGTTCAAATGCTGTGTGTATAGAAGTGGATAGTGTTCAACTGCATATTTTATTGGCTTGGTCCATTGCACAGAGTGCTGACTACTGTACTGCACTATGAAGTATTGGTTTTGTGCACTTAATAGAGTGATGGGAGCAGGGCCACTGTTGTGAAGATTTTGTGGTTCGGTTGGCAGTAACACCATAGTATGTGAATGAAAGTGGATAGGGGTGCAGGAGGCTGTGTTATATTTGTAAATTCTCCTAACTGTTGTATGTTTCCATGCATAGCTGTATTATGGTGCAGAGGTTGGGTAGGAGTGCCGGTAGCTGTGGTACATTTGTGTATTGTGGTACTTGGTCACGTGTTCGCATGCATGACTGCATTACGTTGCGGGGGTGTGGCCAAGGCCTAGACTCTTGGGTGCATGGCCAAAGGCCATAGGCCGTAGGCCATGCACCGAAGAGCCTAGGGCTGGACCATACCCATTGCAGCCATTCAGTTTTCACTCTGCATCTATCAGAGGGTAGTGACCTTTAAAGAATGGTTGTGGAGTACATTTTAGACTTGGTAGCGCACCAGAAGTGAGCTGACAAGCATATATTGTGGAAGTGCCGCTGCCTATGGTACGTTTATGGATTGTGGTACACAGCCACATGTTCGCATGCATGGCTCCATTATGTTGTGGTGGGTGTGGGCAAGGCCTAGACTCTTGGGTGCATGGCCGAAGTCATGATGGGTGCCGCTCTGGATGGTTTCGGATGCTGAAATCGTGGATTCTTTTGCAGAACTTTCCACTGGAGGTGCTTTGGAAGCACACACAACGTGTACTTGGAGTGTTTACTGGTAGCTATGGAGTGCTGTACCAAAATGATAGTGTTGGATGCAGAGGTCTTGGATGTGATTGGTGCATGCATGTGTGAATATTTCAAAGTACCCAATGAGGGAGTGCTGCAAAAAAAACAGTGTAAAGGGAAGAAGGACTGTCCCTGCTTTACTGGGGCACAGCCCTCGCTGTAGCTGGGAAAGTGCACATGCCACATTCTCTGCCCTTCTGAGCATGGTGGGCATGGAAATGGAACTGTGGGGATTGTCCAATCAGGTTTTCAGGGTGTGGTTCACAGGAAGTGACAGTACTATTTTTTCACAATAATCTGTGTAGTGAGGTGGGCAGAGGTGGAGAGACGCAAAGTGCTGATCTTGGGTGATACCTTTGTGCAAGATCTGCACAGGTATGCCGTGCGAAGAGGCATTGCTGCTAATTTCTGGTTGGAAGGAGTGGAGGCTTTGTGGGGCCGTCTCTATGAGTGCAGTTTCGGCTATATGGTTCACCTTTGCAGATATGTGGCCTCTGTTGCTACTGTTGATTTTGTTGTGCATTACGGAGGTCTACATTTGGGTTAGGTGACATGTGGATGTTTGCTCCATCACCTGAAGAAGTTGATGAATACAGTGATGCATATTCTTCCCACTGCCAAGGTGGTTTTCTCATGCATACTACCAAGAGGTGTCATTTGTCCCCAGCCAGAGCTTGGAATGAGTCCTATAAACAGAAGCATGTGTGAATTTATTTGCACTGATGCGATGTTCTCCACCCACTACGAGATCATTAATTCAGAAAATATGCAGTGTTTCCATGCAAATGGCATTTCTTTGACTGGCATTGGCAATGCTATTTTCTTTCACACTGTGCAAGAAGCGTTGACCAGAATTTGCTAAAAATGTAAGGCAGAGAAGAAAACAGCAACTATAATAAAGATAAAAAACAAAAAAGATTCTTTGCAAGCACAGAAAAAAACAAGAAAAAAAACTCTTTCCAGAGGTACCACTAAAGACCAAATCCCCTAACCTGTTTCAAATGTTTTCCCCCTCCCATTCCTAGCACGATAACTCTGCAGACTCGGCAGTAGTTTCAGGATTACATGTGTCACATCAAGGCCTTTTCAGGACGGCAGTCATAGCAATGGGACTGTGGAGGCTAAGGCATTGCTCAATAAGGTTTTGCGTTGTGGTGTGTATGCAAAAACTGTGGCAGAAGGTCTAATTGTACAGAGAAATGCAGAAGCCTACGGGTGAAGTGTGCAAGGTGAGGGGTAGGCATCCTGTTTGTATACATGCACTGTATGTACTTATTTTACATTTTAAGATACATTCAGTGCTGCTTTTGTGCAATATTTGTACGATTTATGTAGGAGATTGGTTAGTACGGAAATACATGTGTAGCATTGTCGAAAGGAAAGAAGAGAGTTCCTGTTTGGATACTACAATGGCTGATATGGGTAAATGAAAAAGTTGAAAGCATAAACCATTGAAGTGGCACTTGATGGTAGGTGATCGGAGAAAAAACACGTTATGGACGTTCAGTGACAGATACCGTGCTCAGAGGCACTTATAACAGACTTGTAAACATACTGTAAAAATAGTATTCATATCTCTACTTTGTGGTGATGGGTGCCCATGTGGATGAATGTGGATGCAGAAATCTTGGATAGTTTTAATGAAATTTCTACTAAAGGTGATTTGAATCACACGACACTTGCAGTCTGAATGTGTAACGGTACATATGAAGTGTTGTACAGAACTGACAGCGTTAGAAGGACTGCTCCTGCTTTACTGGGGCACCTCCCTCACGGTACTTGTGGAAGCGTACGTGCCACATTCTGTCCTTCTCAGAATTCTGGCCAATGGGAATTGGTCTGTGGGGATTATCCAATCAGGTAATGAGAGTGTGGTTCACAGGAAGGGGCGTTAATAATGTGTTTCATTACTCTGTGCAGTGAGGTGGGCTGACATGGAGAGACGCACTGTATTGATTTTGGGTGATGCCTTTGTGGTAGATCTGCACAGGTATGCCCAGGAAAGAGACTTTGAAGGAAATTTTGGTTTGGAAGGAGTGGAGGCATTGTGGTGTGCTGTCTTTGTCCACAGTTTCGGCGTTATGCTTGCACTTTGCAGAGAAGTGGCCAATTTTGCAACTGTTCATGTTGTCGTTGTACAGTACGGCTGCATGCATTTGGGTTACGTGGCTTGTTCACATTTGTCTCATCAACTGAAGAGGTTGATGAATGCAGTGAAGAGGATTTTTTCCCACTGCCCAGGTGGTTTTCTCAGCCATACCACCAAGAAGAGTATAGGACTATGCTAATTTATCTTGTTCCCAGCCAGAGTTGGAAGGTGTCTCATCAACAGAAGCATGTGTGATTTTTTGTACTCTTGTGGGATATTCTTCTGTAACAATGACATCATTCATTCTTGAAATGCTGAGTTTTTCCATGCAAATGGAATTTCTTTGTCGAGCATTCGTGATGCTCTTTTGTTTGCCCATCTACAGGATGCTTTGAAGAGTTTACTGTAAGAATGTGAGGAGGAGAAGAAAACACAAAACACTATAAAAACTGAAAACTAGGTGTTTCTCTAGAAGCACTTAAAAAATAAATAAAACTAAAGACGAAATCCCCTACCCTGGTTGCAATTTACTTCCCCACGCCTGCACACAGCACAAAAGCCACATCCGGGGCTTTTCAGGATGGCAGGCATGGGAATGGGACTGTGGAGGCTAAGGGATTGCGCACTAATGTTTCTGGATGTGGTGTCTACGCAGATGACTGTTGTACAGAACTGATAGTGTCACATGGAGAGCTCTTTAATGTGACTGGTGGATGCGTGTGTGACTATTTAACAGTAGCGAATGAGGGCGTGCTGGAAAGAAGATAGTAGAAAAAGAAGAAGGACTGTTCCTGCTTTACTGGGCCACAGCCCTTGTGGTACTTGGGGAAGCGCACGTTCCACATACTACCATTTTCAGTATGCTGGGCATGGGAATGAGACAGTGGGGATTATCGGTACTGAGGATGTGGTGACATTGGAAGGGGCGTTCATACTTTTCTCCATTACTGTGCATAGTGAGCCGGGCTTATATGGTGGCCATTACTTGCAAAAGTAATGTAGTATAGCAGAATTGCTCCAAAATCAATTACAGCTCAAAGCTATGTGGCCTGCTACTCTGTTCTGAAAAGCTACAAACAGAATGCGGAGCAGCTCTATGGTGTAGCCTTTTGTAGGGCTGCTGTGGAGACCTTGCACCAGGAAAAAAGGCCTACATCATTCAAACACATGCATACATGTGCAATGGCACATTGTGGGGTGTTTGTAAGCATGTCATTTCCCAATTACACTCCATAGATTGCAGAAACTGTACTTTCCTGCTGTCCGAGGAGCCAGATTGTGTCAGCAAAATAAGGGCCCATGCGCAGCGTGGGTGCGGTTGCATGGTGACGTTGTGAATGTTCTCACTTCAGATGGCTGTCCGCAGGATGTGTTTTGGGTGGAATATTTTGTGCGCATGTGCGTTGGAATCTCTGGACTGATTAATAGTGCGACACACGTGGGCCGACCATTTTGGGACAAGCTGGCTGTTTGTAGGGTATAACAGGTGGGATGTTTATGTGTACAGCTACCTATATGATATGTGTAGGTGCCTCATAGTACTTAAAGTTTGTCACGTTTCTTCGCATATGCTGGACAAGGGTGGTGTTATCAGGAGACAGATTTATTTTATTTATTTACTGATTACATTTATTGTACGCCCAAACCCTGAGGTATCATGGCGTAGTTACAGACATCTTGATTTTGATTGGGTAACATATACAGTATATTCATTGCAGAAGAATTATACAAGAAATGACATGTATTGGATGCATTAGTTATCATTAGAACACATATATTTACATATCACATATTTGTGGTACAATTCTTCATTTAAATGGTGTCTATTTAGGGGAGAGGATGACTGCCTGGTAGAGGTTAGGTGGTAGATGGCTAATATTGGTTGGATAGACACGCTTTTAGTAACTTTTTGAAGCACTGGAAAGAGGCTTCATTTTTGATGTTTGTGGGCAGTGTGTTCCAGTGTTTTGGGGCCATGACTGGCAAGTTGCTTGCCCCTTCTTTGGAACATTTGTAGCGTGGGAGCACGAGGAGATTGTTTTTGTTAGATCTAAGTTTTCTAGTGGATTCCTTTTTGGCTATTGAGTTATTGATATATATGGGTGCTTTCTTAGCAAGACATTTATGGGTAACACACATGGCTTTGAAGATGATTTTGGCTTTGATGGGTAACCAATGGACCTCCCTCCTGATGTTGGAGATGTGGTCTGGCTTTTTTAGCCCCAGTGCTGCTTGTAATGCTTTATTTTTCATAAGTTTAAGTTTGGCCAGGTTGGTGTTAGAGATACCTAAGAGGAGTACATTGCAGTAATCCAGTTTGGACAGTATTAGAGCGCTGGCTAGGGTAGTGCAATTTTTAGGCATGTGGAACTGGTGACTTAAGGTAAATAATATGGATGTGTAGGAGGTAGCTAAGGATAAGACGTTTACATGTTTAGTCATGGTTAGGATTGCGTCTAAGTGGACGCCTAACATTTTTACCTATTTAAATACTGGAATAGGAGTACCAGCAATGTTGATTGATGTGTAGTCTGGTTGGAGGGCATTGATTTTGGTTGGGGAGCCCACAATGAGAATCTCCGGTTTCTCATTATTGAGGCATAGGCTGTTGAGAGCCATCCAATTTTGTATTATTGTGTACATTTTGTTAATGGTCATAGTGTCTTGGTCGTAATTCGCTGTGATCGGGATAAGGATTTGGGTGTCATCAGCAAAATTGGTGTAGATGACACCCATGGCATCCAGTGCTGAGAATAGGAGCTTAGTGTATGCATTATAGAGGGTGGGCGACAGACATGATCCTTGCGGTACCCCTATGGATGCTGGGATGGGGTCTGCTACCTCTTTTCCAATGGAGACTCTGGAAGTGTGATCAGCTAGAAAAGATTTCACCCAGAGGGTGGCTTCCCTTGAGAATTTGAAGGCATTTGCTAGTGTGACACAGAGTTTGTCATGGTTCACTACGTCAAATGCAGCTGACAAGTCTAACAACAAAAAGATGCAAAGTTTGCCTGAATCTCCAATGGCACCCATCTGGATTTTCAGGTCAAGCAGTGCTGTTTCGGCACTGTGATTGGGCCAAAATCCAGATTCCCTTGCTCCTAAGAGGTGCTTTTGTTCGAGATGGGATTGCATTTGCGTGTAAGCTATTTTGTCGATTATCTTCAGCAAGAACGGTACCATGGTTATGGCTCGGTATTTCATGATGACTGTCGTGTCCAAGGATGTTTTTTTCAGAAGCCGGCTGACCCATGCTTATTTTATTCTAGCTGGGATGGTATTCTTGTTGAACAAGGCATTGAACAATTAGTAATGATAGGGGTGAGTTTGGGTAACATTATTTGACTAGATGTGCTGGGAAATTGTCACCGTTGCAATTAGAGGCTTTTAGTTTGGATATGGTGTCTAGTACTAGATCTTCAGTAACAGGAGTGAAATGGAATAGCACTTTGACATTGTTGTTAGTTCTGTCATTAGTGGTGGCGGGTACATTTTTATTAACCAGAAGCTTTCTTTTAGTGGTGATTTTGTTTTGTAGTAGTTGAATTTTGGTGGCTAATGCATTCTGAATGGTGGTAGACCAGGCTTTACTGGAGTTAAGTGGCGCGATAGCGGGATCAGATTTTCCAATTCTCTGAGGATTGCGAAAAGCTCTCTAGAGTTCGAGGCAGCATTGCTAATGTGGGTATTAAATGCGTTGGATTTATGAGTTATGATTGCTGCTTTGTATATTTTATTGGCTGCTAGGAATGCATTGACCGAGTCTGTTGTAAGAGTTTTTTAGTGGATGTGTTCTAGAGATCTTTTTGTGCATCTGAGCAAAACCAGTTCATCATTGAACCAGAAGCTTGTGTGTTTATCTGCATATCGTGTTTTAGTTGTGATGGGTGCTAGTGAGTCAATGGTCCTTGTGAGGCACTTGTGGTAAGTGTCTGAAAGCCAGCTAGGGTTGTCACTCGATATGGTATTGGTTGATAAAGAATCTCTTATGATGGAGGAGAGGTTGTCCTCTGTTAGCTTTCAGATATTGCTTGTTTCATAAGTATCCACTATCTTGGGAGTGGGAATGCATTTCTCATTACTGATTAGTGTAAAGTTGATAATGTGGTGATCTGTCTAGTCGAGGGGTACAATAGAGTCAATTGATAACTGTGAGTTTAGAGTGAGTATTCAATCGAGTGCTCTGCCCTTGTTGTGGGAAGGAGCATTCACTATTTGTATGAAGTTCATGTCTTTTAGGGCAGAGTGGAGGGCATCTGCTTTGTGATCTTGCTTATCATTAAATCCTAAATTGATTTCACCAAGGATGCTGAATCTGGTATTGGGTTTAATGTAGGGAGTTAGGAGGAGAAGGATATCTATGTATGGGTCGGAATTACTATTAAGTGATCTGTAAATAACCATAATATTGGTTGTTCTTTTACGGTTGGATGTAATTTTAGCGAGGAGAAGTTTTTATCCTTCTATAGTTTTGAGGGGGCAGGCCCTGATTTGAATGTTAGTTTTGGCTATTATGGCCACACCACCTCCCCGTGCATTGGGTCTATCTGTCCTGAGAATATTGAATCCTGGTGGGATGGCCAAGGCTAGTAATGGTCCTGAAGCTTGGTGCAGCCAGGTTTCTGTAACAACTAAGATATCGAACTGTTGATCAACGATAAGTTCATGGATCTCGACGGCATGGACACTGAGTAAGCGTGCATTAATGAGGGCTACTTTGAAGCTGGTAGGGGGTTCTGGTGGAGGCAGGGGGACTGTAGTCAAGGCCTATGTTACTTTAGTATCAAAAGTATTGTTTGGCCACAACCTTGGGTGATGTCTTATGTTGTCAAACCTCGGGTAGAGTGTTGGATTTATAAGGCTTTAGAGTGGTCAGGGGTGGGTTAAAGCTTGAGTGGATATGTGCAGTGCATGACCTTAATCTGCTCAGCCTAGTGTTGCCCTGAATGGGGTATGAGAGGTTAGGGCATAGCGAAATGGTCCTGGAATTGGGTAGTAGGGTAGGGGTGTCCAAAGTGTTGGGTATATGTTGTAATGTCATCTTAAGCGTGGTGGTGGTTGTCTCTTGGTTATTAGTAGAGGTGGTACTCTGTGTACTTATTTGGTCTTGGGTGTACGGGAAGGGTGTGGTGGTGGGTAGGAATAGGTTGGAGCTAGGGATGGGATGGTGACGGTAGCAACCCATTCCAGAGAGGCAGTTTCCCTGGGTAATGAATGCACCTACTGTGCAGGTTAAGAAGTCCTTTATTGTACAGAATGTGTACATCGTAGCAATTAAAAAGCCTAGCATGATCATGTACTAGTTGGGAATGGAGCTGTGTCAAAGCTGTGGCACTCACAAGACAGTAGAGGCACCTAGATGTGGAGATACGCAGAGGAAGAAATATGCATGTGCGTACTTGTGCAACGGACTAACGTCCGCTCCCACAACTAATTATAGGTAATTCACAAGATGCAGACATGTGGTTCATACTGGCATTGTACGGATGCCTCCATTGTGATTGCGGACAGGTCGGGCATGTGCGGTGGCCATAGGCCACCTCCTTTTTGCTTAAGTGTGGTCATTCCCACCAGTACTATGAGCCGCTGAGTCATAACGGGATTTTTAAAACAAAGGGAAAGCCACATATACACTCAGCAACAATTTACATAAGAACCTTTCTTTCCACACATTCATACATACTATTAGGGAAGGGGTAGTTAAAGTGGATACATATTGTGGGGAATTGGGGATTTGTAGAAGTTGGTCGTGAGCGGAGGAAGGGATTGATGTATTATTGTAACATCTCTGATCACATGGAATTTGAGGGGATGGCAGGCTGTGAAATGGGGAAGGGGTAAACGTGCAGGTCGGGCAGTGGTATTTCATTTTTTCCATATTATGTCCTTGTAAGTACTCTTTTAAGACAGCAAAATTGTTCACCAATTCCTCAATTTTGGCTTCCAGGCTGTTCAGTCTGCTATTTACAGAGTTTCTTTCCTTTCCTGTGCCCATATCCTGTTGTGGAAGGGGTGCCGCGTGTGCTGCATTGCTTTCCTTTCCAATATGTTCTCTTAACGAAAAGAACATCTGTTAGGTGTACATGAAGCAATAGGTATTAAATATTTTAAGTTTCAGCCTGAGTGCGTACTAATGGGGTTACTATCGTAAGGCATTTTGCCATGAGGGAAATTCTCGTCCAGCCAATCTAAGGTGCTTGCCATTGCTGTGTAACAAGAAAATGTTATGGTTATCTACTATCGTATACTGCACCACCTGTGCAATTATCAGACTAACTTTAGTGTGCTTACTACGTTGTAGTGACGTTCTGGTCTTAGTACTTTCCAGTTCTTACTCTGACTGTTCGCTCTTTGTTCCTATGTAAAGCAGCGGTGCGGTAAGATGGATCAAGGCAGATGTCACTTCTCTTGTTGGTGCATTCTGTTATAGTGCACTCCCTATGCCTTTGTTCTGTTTGCTTCATAAGTACACAGTTTGTAGACCTACTCTATTTTCCCTTGCAATTCACGTACATGGTGCTGTTAACCATGACAGTGAACAATACCACCACCAACTTTCTGGACCTAACCATATTCCATCAAAATGGTCAACTATTAGTGGAACCTTTCCATAACCCTACAGATGAAAATTCATTGTTGGACTACTCGAGCTATCACATCAAGCACCTTCAAGACCATCTACCGTTTGGACAATTCCTCAGACTGAAAAGGAATAGTTCCAAAAACACTACATATGACGAGGAATGCAACATTCTAAGCCAAAAACTACAGAAAGGAGGACATCCTAAGAAAATGGTTAACAGAGCAACCAAAAGAGCAGACAACAAAAACAGGGAGGCACTCTTGGAAAGTAAACAACTGAAAGCCACAGATGAAAGACTGGTATGTGAAAGCACTTTTACCTATCTAAGCTTAAAAATTAAAGATGTGATCCAGAAAAACTGGAAAATATTCAACACCTCCAAAACCAAACTGGAATGCCCCATATCTGCATACAGCAAAGGCACTTACATTGGAAACAAGATCAGCACTAGCAAATTGATAAGACAAAAACACAGTGAGAATTTGACACTCTGCAACAGTGGAAAACTAAGGGGACACCACCCGTGCGGTACCAGTGGAGTATGCAAGATGACAAAGAAGAGTCTAGAAGTAGATGTAGGGACAAACAAGAAATGCATCAAACAGAGTTTTTCAAACTGCAACACCACCCATGTGATTTATCTAATAAAATGCCCATGTGGTCTGCCATATGTGGGGAAAAACCAACAGAAAAATTAAAACACGAATAATAGAACATCGAAGCTGCCTGAAAAAAAAATTGGAAATGCCCCAATTATCAAACATTTCCAAGAAAAAAAACATGCGTTTGACAACTTCAAATAGACAGTATTGCAAGTGTTGAAAGGAGATAACATGGCCCAGGTTTAAAACATATTATTTAAAAAAGAAAAGGAGATGATCTACCGCATACAAAGTGATGTGGAAGGACTCAATGAGGCCATCGAATGGCATAAGATCAAACAATTAAATCCAGAATACATAAGGAGGAACACAGAGTGTGCACATAGAGCTCTAGAAGGTTACTTAAGACGTTACTAATCACAAAATAAGGTTACCCATGAGCAAGGAATCCACACCCCAACGAGCACCCCAAATATATCCCAAAAGAACCCAATTAAGGGCCATACTACATCTAAAAAGGTTCCTCTGAAAATATAACTGGTTCCATGGAACACTGGCCAACAAATTGTAAAGGTATTGCTTTTTAAAACTGGCACGGTAGATGGTGTAGGACCCTTCTCATCATGAGCTAATTTTATCTGGACTTACAGTACATTGAGATTTACAGACAGATATCCCTGTGAGGTTTGTACACGTGGCTAGCAAAATCTTAGGTGGACCACGGGCCCAATTATGGACTTTTTATAACCTCAAACTCAGGTCGCTCTACCTTTTATTAGGTTCATAACTTTAGATTAGTACTATAATTCAGAGTGGTTTTGGGGCGGGTTCCCCTTTCCAAGATGGCGCGCTGCACATCCAGGCAGCAACAACATAGAGAAAGTCCACATTAGAAGTTAGTACACACGTTGCTATGACAACAGTAACTAACGGGAGGACTCCTTGCGCACGGCAGCAGTAAGAGCAATTTACAGACAGTGTACAACGATGAAGGAAAGCGCAGGGTTTAGTCATACAGTGACTCGAGCACCCGTACGAGTCTGCCGATAACATCATTGCATCACGCCTGCATTTCCACCTTTTTTCCATTAGTGATCCGACACAGGAAACAAGCATATTCCATAGCTCGGCTTACACAGGGCTCACACAGCGACGTGACACAGCATACAGAGACTACCATAGAACTACATGCTCTCTTTAGACTACCCCCACTGTTAGAATCGGTACAAGGTTATTACTGAATCTGACCACAACCAAATCCTTTGTTTTAGCAAGTACGGTGCAGCGGTTGCAACCGTGATGGGACTGTACATGATACAACACATTTGATGAAAAGCCTGGGATTGCAAAGGTAACATATTATAACTGTTATACTCAATATACTAAGGGTGCCCCTAACCTGCCTGGCCCCCTGATGCTTAGTTGTTGTTTTTTCATAGATTGCATATAATGCCCAGCCACCACAAACTGACATCTAACATTGCCACTAGACAGACGAGCCTTCACCTACTGGAATACTGCTGTGAGTACCACATTGACCCCTAGAGTAACAACGCCGCTAGAAGTGAGAACTCCTATGGCATATAGTTTCTATCTGGGGTTCCATTTCATATTCGCATTAACCTTTACGCTGTGTAAAAATACTGGGACCTAATCCCAATGAGTACGTTTTTGCGACACTTTAAGCATTTGTTATCTATGCTTTTCTAATTATTAGGCTATAGGAAGAAAGCCATGAGCATCTCCCCCTTTGTTACATCGAACATTGTCACCCTCTAAAATCTTTGATACAGGTAATTATTCATACCGTGTTTAGGGGTTACGCTCATTTGATGAGTGAAACTGGAAGATTGAGAATTAGCAACTCACTCCAGTGTTTTGTGTTTTGTCTTTGTTAGGGGAAGGACTACATTCCACAGAAATACCTCTGCAAACACACTAGCACAGGCTAAACGCTTGTACAATATGTACAAATACCAGGGGATTACTCCTGATGAATGTTCTGGATTGAAAACCATTAAGAACTGAAACATGTTGAGACTTTGTACTGTTTAATGTAAATACAGTTATTAATTCTATGCACCTGATGACAAAGTGTTATGCAGAACCTCTGGTTTATGAGAAGAGATAACAAACCATAGGTTAACAATCTTTCATAACTAATCTGTGTGACAACACCCTAGCCACAATCAGTGGCAATTTGTATTTGCAAGTGTATGTGACCATCAAATTACCAATTTACATTGTGGTCTTTTAACCAAAAAATTGTTTCGGATGTTTTGTAAAAGTATATGATGTTTACCCTTTGAAATTGATGAAGAATAAAATGGTTTTTAACTAATGAAATAACCCCACTTTCAGTTTTCCTTTCCCCCTACAGACTTCCCTCTATCTTCCTCATTTTTCATAGTTTATATATGTTCCTTGTGTTTGCTGAATGGTACCACTATGTAAGAGAACCTGTGCCTTTCTGAGCAGGTTGGATGCCAACCGATGTCTGTGACCAGATGCATACCCAGCGACTGCTGTGCACATTAACATGACGGAACAGGTTCAGTATGTTTTACGGTACATCTTTACAAACTAAGGGTATCCTGGTAAAAACCGATGAAATTCAGTGAAAAAACATTGTTAAAGGGACATTATGGTTATGCTTCCCTACTAAAAAGCTTTCAAATTCAGTGCAAAATCTTTTTCAACAGAACATTATACTTACTTTGCACTAATAACAATGTATTAATATTGTGGTTACTAGTAAAACCGAAAACCCAAAGAAAATAGCCAGTTATGGTAAACTAAGAAACCATAACTCACGCCACCACCATGCACTACAAGGACTAACAATCAGGACATCAAAGATGACATCACAAATGTGCACATTAAAAGGGGCACATTAAAAAAAACATTGCACCTCGACAAGTGCCCTATTGCAAAAAAAATATTTTAAACTTTACACGTAATAAAATAATACAAGAACGAAAATCATGTATCAAATACTATATACTTAAATAAACACATAACTCAAATAAAATTCAAATCAGAACATAAATACATAACTTAGGAAAACCCAAGTTTATATGCTAAAAAGGAACATTCAGTTGCTATTCATTTCATGAGGGTTGTACTCAATTAGTTTCCACCTATACATCACTCAATGCAATGATCATAATGGCACATTTCTTATCAGGTTCCAATACTCTCAGACCTAGTTGGTATTCTAATTATTTCCAGAATCAATTGGAGCTTGAGTGCACACAATTACCCTGTTTGTCAGCAGTGTCCAACCGTTTCTCAACCGAGTTCCAAATTCTGAACAAAGACATAAAAAGACTTAAATTAACCATGCATGATTTCCAAAATGTCTTTCATTTTTGAGAGACAGTGGACAAACCTTCCCAGATGCTCAATGTAGACCGTTCTTATAGAGGGGCACTCTGTGAAGACATGTTTCCTAGTTTCTCTCTGACCCTGATTAAGGCAAAGGCGGCAAAAGAGTTCTTCTTTCGGAATGCCACCCTCTATGCCCACTAATGCAAGGACAGGTAGACGGTTAGTTCTAAACAGCAAAATGAATCTCCTTAGAGCAGGGACAGGGCACAGGTTCAAGTAGCCTTGAGGTGTTTTGTATTTATCTATCTATCTATCTATCTATCTATCTATCTATCTATCTATCTATTTATTTAATTTATTTTGCATTTTTAAAGCGCTGTTACAGGAATAGTTTTTTTTTTTTTTAGTTCCGCAATAGTTTTTTTCTTTTTTGTCTTAGTTGCTTATTTATAACACGCTTAAACACCCAGAGGTTTCTAAGGGCGGAACCGGGGATCGAACCTGTGTTGCTTTGTGTTGTCTTGCTTTCAAGGTGTGCATGTTGCCGCTTCTATGTGGCGACAAAAGCATAGCTATGCAGTCGACTCAGGTGGATGAAGGTTTCCTGCTAGTCCCAAAGCTCGGTGTGTCTCCCTAGGAAGGCTTGGGAACCCACCCCAAAGGAAAGCGGTCTTGATTTTTCCACTCATCGTGGCCAGACCTGCTCAATAGAGGGTTAGTTAGCATCCGCATTATGTTTTTTAAAACATGCTAGTGCCAGTCCTTGAAAATATTGAACTCTAAAGGGCAAGCTGCATGAGACCCACATGAAAAAATCAGCTATCTCTTGGTCTTTGGACATGGCTAGCAGCCACTGCCTTTGGCTGTACCCACGGTAGTTCTTAAATCATTCTCTAGCCACTACCCATGGCCTTCGCCCGTGGCCACATTCCCACTGCATTTTATAAATTACTCACTGGCCACTAGCCCTGGCCTTCTGCCAAGGCCAGTGGTCACACACTTTGGCCCATGCCCACTTTAGATTTTTTAAACGCTAATAGGCCACTGGCTGGCTACGGCTTACACCCTTGCCCACTGTATATTTTACAAAACTATGACATTCAGGGAAATATTCAGAGAATGATTTCCTTCTCCACCATTAGAAAGAGGGTCTGTAGATAACACACAAAGGATGTATGGAGAAAAATCAATTATGTGTTGTTTAATATGTAATTGAACCAGGCTCACAAACACTAGCACTAACCCTAGAAAAGAAGCACGTCCTGTCCCTATCAGGGGGAGATATCCCTAGATCCACAGTTTAAAATAAAAGGTGAGAAAAGCTGTTCCTCCATCATACAAAAAACAAAAAATGTTTGCTTGTACTTTTAAAAACAATTAACAACTCGCAAGATACGACTGGTTTACGACTACCATCACAGTTCTTTCCTCCATCTCACAGCACCTCCCTTGAGTCTGTAACTTTCAAGCAAGCCTTACTAAAGAAGATCAAAATCTTGGAAAAAAGGAATTCCTTTTGTGCATAACAATTGCTCAAAACAAGAACTGGCTGTCCTAAATGATTTGAATAATAATTGCCAAATTGTGATTGATCCTGCAGACAAAGGTGGGGCAACCGTCATCATGAATGCTATTGACTACAACTATATGGAAACCCAGCTTCTCTCCGATTACAACCGCTACCGGAGGTTACCCACATATCCGACTCCTGCCATTAGGGTGCTGATTGCACCAATCATTGAAGAAGCAGAAGCTGAAGGCTATCTCAGTACTAAAGAAGCTGCTTTCCTTATACCCAGCCATCCACACATAGTGGCCTTCTATGCACTACCAAAAATCCATAAAGCCGTAAACTCTCCCCCAGGATGTTCTATTGTGTGCGACATCAATTCAGTGTTGGATCCCAAATCCCAATTTGTGATTTTTTCATTCGCGATGAGATTCCCACAATGGAGTCATTCGTGAAGGATAACATTGAGATGCTGAATACCCCCAATACCCTCAAATTAGATTCAGAGATGCAATGGCTAGTCACCACAGATATCGAGGCACTGTATGCCAATATACCACAAGAAGAGACCCTGGTTGCCCAACAGCACCTACTCAACTCCACAATTGACTTAGGGAACATGCCATCAGCATTTGTACCACAATTGTCAGAAATAGCCCTTACCAAACATGTCTTCCAATATGAAGAAACATTTTACCAGCAAATCTCAGGGACCGCCTTGGCCCCAACATTTGCCCCCAGTCTGGCAAATCTGTATGTACATATTTTGAACATGAGCGCACATACCCCGGAACCAATCTATTTAAACAGCATCTTTACATCTGGCGCTGTTACATCAATGACATCATTCAGATCTTTGAAGGGTCAGGAAAGAGCTAGATTCCTTCAAGGTTTGGTTGAATGGATGTAACCCTTACCTTAACTTCAGTTTAGAGGCCAGTTAACAGGAAATACATTTCTTAGGCTTCCAAATCAATGCTAGGGAAGGTAACCTCATATCCAAGGTCTATTGAAATCTACGGACTGCAACTCATTACTGGCATATAACAGCTACCATGCACGAACATTGCAGGATAACCTTACTTTTGGCCAATTTATGAGATATAGGCACACCTGTACACGCCTGTACAAATTTCAGTTGGCTACATAGCCCAGGCAGTGTACCTTAAGAAACAAATCCTTCAAAAGGTTTATCCAAAGAAAATCATCAAAGACACATACAAAAGAACATAAAAAAGAACAAGGCATATACCAAGGGATGCCACCCAGGGGCAACACCATGGCAGTGTTCAGTTACTCCCCACTCTTTAACCAACTAAAAAGGGAGATTTAAGAACTCTGAACCATCCTAAATATGGGTAACATCACCCTGGAATGACCCTGCTTTGCCATTACTAGGAGACAGAATCTCTGGTCCATACTTACCCAAGATAAGAGAGACCAATTATGAGAGGGATGGACAACAGACTTTATGGTGCACAGAAATATTGACAGTACACACTCCATGCAGTCGGTGCCCTGTGGGCTCACAGACACGCTGGAGTAGGAGCTGGGAAGGCACATGACTATGCACGTTCACATGCATGTTACTAAGCAACCCTCAATAAACAGTCCATTCTACTCCAGAGATGCAAATTGTTCCTTGCTGTATGGAACCTCACAACCAACTTGGAAGGTAAGTGCACAAGCCGCCACTGACATAGGCTCTCTAAAAACAAGATAATACTTTACACACACAAATTCAGAAAAATAACATTGGTCAATGCGACATTACAAGCTTCCAGCTGTCACAAAAGATCAATGATCACAAATATCTCAGTGGGGGAGTTGTACAGGGCCAAAAGGAACTGTAGTACACAGGCCGCTTTTGATCAGGAATGTGAACATATTAAGGGCAGGTTCAAGGAACTAGGATACTCATTACACTGTATAAATAAAGTGTTGCAGAAAACCAATTCCCGTTCCAGGGAATCTCTTTTGGAATCTACAATCCCTAAAATAGACAAGCTCACTGATGAGATTATGTTTATCACCAAATACATGCAGGACGGTGTTTTATTGCGCAAATTATTGAATAAACACTGGCACTTGTTAAGGATTGACACTGACCTCACTTCATATATCACACAGAGACCAACAGTTGTTTTTACTAGAAACAAGTCTCTAAAAAAAAAATTGAGTCCCTCTTTCTTTGAACCAAATCCAGTAGCATGTGCCCATTTAGAGTGGCTTAGGGGTCCCCTTAATGGTTTTCACAAATGTGCTTCTTGCAATTTTTGCCAGTATGCAATGACACCCGTTATAGACGTCATATGCCACCATGGTTTGTCCTTTAGAATACGTGACTTCATTAATTGTAAGTCCAAATATATTGTTTACGTCATATTATGTAGTACATGATATGACGCAAACGGGTACATGTTGGTAGTACAATACGGGAGCTACGGGTTCGAATCCGGGAACATCTCAATAATCTTAACAGTCGGGATCCCAGACTGCAATCTCGCTGTTCAATGGCAATCAAATCATCAAATGAACAATATCAAGGACATACGTTTTGTGGGATTATAGCAATCATGTTTGAATGCCAGGGGCGTAGACCGACAGCTATGTCTTCCACAGCTTGAAACACTATGATCTGCAAATTCAGGGGCACAACGCTGGGGTTAAATCAGTATCATGAACTGAATGTCTTTCTATAGAAATAATTGTTTTGTTTCAACCTCATATTAGATATTTTGGTGACGCTTGTATCGTCTTTATGTTGTTTGCATCTTGTTTTTCAGCCACAGAGGGTTCGGTATTAGGATAACGCAGTTTGTGCATAATAATTCTTATGGGCAATGATGACAGATAACAAGCAGGTTGGATGCACATCCCCAGTGCAGTACACCATTTTCTTTATCATACAACTTTAATGTAATGACAGTCTACCAACGCGTCTAGATGACCAGTAACAAGTCCAGCAATGCACAGTGAACCCAATGGCACAAATGCGGTTTCTGGGTATATAACTTGGCTATTCGGCTATTAAGAAGTGGAGGGAAGTCATAGGCACTCACATTTTTCAATCTACAAATTTATTAGCACCGAACATGTGGTTTGGTTCGCTACATGGATAGTTATTCAGGTGCTTTGCTAAATGCAATTATATTTACAAATTATATAATGTAGCCAGTTTGTTACAAATATGCTATTCAGCATTTAATATTGTAAATGACACAATATTCAGTCTCTTTTCCTTGTTTACATATCCTCGGGTTGGCGAGGCAGGTCACGTGACACTGTGAACGTGTTCACATGATCCTGGTCATGGTCACATGATACCAGCACATCTACGAGCATATTCAGGCTTTATTTAAGCCATACAGGCTTGGCGCAATGTTTTCTTTGTGGCATGGCATCTAAGCCAGGGACTCGTGTAAATCAATATTCAGGTAAGCAAACTCTCTCGTAACTTTTTCCTACTCAAAAAGGAATCCAGATGCAAGACTCACAATGAGCTTGTATAATATTTGCAGGGGACAACCTATTTTCTATCTGTAACGTTTTTACTGTTTGGAGTTTACAAGAAGAAGTACATATTGACAATGTGCAGTCTAGTAATTTATCATCGAAGAAAATGAGTGTTTCTTACTGACATAAGGACTCAGGGTAATTATAAATTCAATTAGTTGCAACTTGAGATTGCGTTTATTTGGAACAACTGTAACTAGATGGTGTTGGTTTTAGCTCTTTATTTTTTGTGTTTTTTGTTTGTATTTTTCATGAATAGATATTGTTGAGGTGTAGCTTTTCCTAGGGGACAAGACACCTTTCCCAATGACCGGCGGATTACGGCTATAAGATTTACTTCTTTTTGGGATAGAAATCACTGGCCTTCTATATGATATGTTTCATTTAAACCAGGTTAAATGGTACACAACGCGTGGGCGACTAATGTAATGCAGCTTAGAATCGGGTGTGCAATGTTTTGGCAATTATCTAGTTGTCTTGGATTTTTTCGGGGAACACTACAATCACGTTAAGCTGGAACACACAAGTCATTGGAGGTTATTTAAGTTTTCTTATTTGGTGCATGTGCACATCCACCCTAGCATGTGTGTAATATAGGGTCAAGCAAGAATCACAGCACATTACCAATGGTGTAAACAAATGGAAGTGGTAATTGTGCAAGTACAATTATGGGGACCTTGCATAAGGGAGCATGTACTTTTAGGTACTACATTGGGGTTTGGCATCCACCAAGCTTTAGGTGTTGGGCCCCTGGTGGACCAGAGCACAGTCAGGTTCTGCCACAATGGAATGCTAGACTATTTCTATTTACAACACTTTTTTATATATTATTGGTGGTAACCCATATTGTTTTATGACAATTTGTTTCTTTTTCTTTTTGTTTGTCTGATGTGTTCTCCATTTTTGTTGTGCTGCTTGTATGAAATATCGATGTAACATCACATGAACCTTACTCTGTGGGAAGAATACCTAATTTGTCACTCTATTCGTTGTTTGCTACTGCTTTGGATTCATTATGATTTGTCAACATTTCTTATTATTCTATGTGTATGAATTACATGTGGACATACAACTTGTTTCAACAAATCATGACAATTGAATTATGCCCTTGTTTCTCTTTCCTTCCCCTCTTGATGGGGTGCATTTCCTGTTGTGTGAACATGTGGGGATTTTTTGTATATAAAATGATCATTCTATGTTTCTCAGCAATTAATTTGGTTGTATTTCTTATATAGGTCCTGCCTTGAAGAAGACCCAAGAGGGTCGAAACACGTGTTGGCTACCAAGAGGGCCGCACACATGACTTTCCTGTGTTGTATTTTGTATTAAATAAATTAGCCCAACAGGGGCGTAAACTGCTTCCTATGGTGCTTTTTGGAACTTCTGCATATTTTTGACACTGTTTATTATTCAGTACGAGTATTTTGATTTTTTTTAGCTCATTGATATTGATCTCTTTGTCAGAGCACACCCTATAAAAATCCTCTCCTCTTTAAATTTGTGCTATTTGCAGGTTGGGATTTTCCTGCAACTGTACGGGGGTGCAGCAGACTGTTTTCTTTAAATCCCTCTGGTATTTTCCATACTTATCACCAGAGCGCTCATTACCTGGTAATCCCATTCTACACACATACTATTACTAATGTATTCAGTTCTCAACTCTATCAAGTTTTCAATAAAACATATGTTGACTCATTCATTACGCATATGGAAATGAAGCTCCAATAAATATCAAATGTATACATCAAATTCGGAGTTCAAAGTGCAAGTGCAAGAAATATGTTTCAAAAACATTAACCCCTAATCAAATGTATAATACGCAACTTGTTAAGAGTTGCTTGGACTAGGATTATTGCAGCCACTTATATTGTTCATTGTCCACTGGAAACAGAATAAAGCCCATGTAGACAACACTTCAACAAAAAAATCAACAGAATATGTTCATCCATTATCAATCAAACATAATTCTACTTATACAATTCAATTAAGAAAGACAAAAAGCTCCTTATATGCACTTAAGCCCTTGGGCTTCATAGGTTCATTTTAATTATGAGTCTAGACTCAAGCTAATGTGATTTCAGCTCTCTATTCTGTTTTCTGATGTGTTCCGCGATATGAGCCAATGCCACAAATGTCATGCCAGTATCACAATTATGGTCTTCAGCAAAATACATGGTTAGAGGGTAAGTAATATCTTCATTCTTGATGGCTCAGGAATGTTGCAGAATACGCAATTGTAGAGACCCTATCATAGAGCCAATGTATCTAAAACCACATGGACATACTATCAGGTACTTAACAACTTAAACAGGTTATATATAACCTGATTTATAGTTCATGTTTTCAGATCATTGTCATAGGACAATTGATTACAAACCATTGCGTGACTACACATCTTGCAATTGTTACAAGTGTAAATGCCATTCATTCTTTTGTGTTAACCAGTGTGTGTCATAAAATGGGCTGTATGGCAGACTTGGAGGTTTTTTGTCTTTTAGACTATGGCTTTAGAAATGTTGTCTGAGGAGTGTTGTGCAAAACGTTATTAAGCTGCCCATAATGTTGTAAAATGGGCCAGTATTTAGTTAATACCTTCCTCACTGAACAAGCTTGATTACTGTATTGTGTGATGAACCTGACATTACATTTGTGCACTTGTTTCTTCAGTTTGTTCAACATATAATTCCTATCAATGTTCACCGCCTTTTGAAAAGCTTTCACAATCACAAGTACTCTTTCAGATAACTATTCAATTTCAGTCAAAGGTTTGAGTACCCGATTTCTACTAATAGCTGGGCCAAGACTTAACCAAGACTTAACCATATTACACTGATGCTATGTCCACACAGAGGCAAACTAGTTGGCCGATTTGCAGCTTTGTAATTTCCATGTGCATTGCTCTGTTCAGCTTTTGTCAAGTATGCTGTAACATAGCAAGCAACAGTTGTTGTGTTATCTGAAATATACTGTACATCAATATTTGCATTCCAAAGCTGAGCAATTACAGGGTTTTAATCATTTACAAATTGGCATTCCTTATCTGTTTTTAACTGATAAATATTCCTTGATGACTTTCCAGTTGCATGATGACAAAAAGATATAAAAAGTGTATTAGCTTCACTAACTGCGGTAATAGACATGGGAAATCCAAATCTGCACTAAGTGTAGTACTTGGCTTTACTATTATATTTTATCTGACAGACCTTTCCACACCTCTGCATTTGAAATCATTCAACCTTTTTCCATAGACCAGCACTGACATGCGGATTGGGAACAGAACAAGTAACATATTTCCCAATAAATTCCATCACGCAGCTTTCACTATCTTTACCAAAGTAAGGAGCACATTAATCCACAAAAGCATATTTATATGTCGAACTCCACGTGCCCAGTACCCTTCCCTCCAGAAATAATGTTCCATGGTGTATAGTGCACCATTTTCTTTATTACATATAAAATGTAACATTGCTAAATATCAATGATAAATTAATCTAGACACACTAAAATGGTACAGGCCACACACGTATGCTGCTGTCAATTGTACTATCCCTTCTTTGTCAGATTATTTTTTTAGAATCCACTCTGCAAAATCATCCCAGCCATACTCGGAACAATTTAAAGTCACAAAACAAGTTGGAGGACCCAGGTTTTGGATCATGCATCTAACCTCGGAATGTCTGCTACACCAATATTCCTTAGATCCTATCATGGTGGCAGAGATTTCTAAAACTTCATTTTTGCTGTTTTACCTGTTGCACATCTCATTTTCAGAAACATTTTGAAATCTAGTTTTTGGCTGAAGTGTATGAGCATCAGAATATCAGAGAGTTGAAAATTCACTTTCATACAGTAAGTGAAAAATATATTCCATATTGGTGCGTAATCGTGAATTTTCTGAATTCATTCTTTTCCAGCGATATTCTTAAGAGGAAATGGGAACTTTGCAACCATCCAATCTGAGTTATTTTCCATTGGGAAAAAGCATAGGGAAACAACAAGCTTCTAAAATGTTTTCCCAGACACTGATGGTGCACCTTTTGTTTGCTTCATTTGATATAATTCTAGACTGTCACCCATCACATAATGCTCATATTAACTATTCCCTTCTGGAGCACTTACAACTGAAACTGACCTTCACTGTCTGTGTTTGTTGCTTCAATATTAAGCATAGACAAGTCTGGTACACTCAGACTGTCACTGTCTTTATACAGATAATTTTGCTTCATTAGAAACTCTAAAGGTCCCTTTACCTTTCCGAAAACTTTTTTGTCCTTTCTAGCAATGCAATTTACTAAAACAAACAAATAATCATTAATTTCATGCTTCACTCCCAGAGTGCAAATTGAGAGGCACATACACAACTTTAGCGTAACACTTTGCACTAATGACTTTTAGGGAGGTTTGAAGTCTTTGTTTGTAGTTTAACAATCACCTGGAAAGGATGAACAGTTTGTAATGCAATCAATTCAAACATGTTTACATTTTGAATCACAATGGGTATTGTAGTAGGCACCACTTCTCTTTTTTTCTTGATAGCTCACACAGTTGTCTGCATAGAAACAATACCTCACGTGTATTGAATCACAGTTCTACAACCAAATACATATAAAAGGTCCTTCCCAACATCTTCTGCAGAGTCTTTCATTTTGTCTTCAATGTACACTTGTACTTGTTTTTTGTAGAATGTGCGTTGACAGGACACACAGAAAATGTCAGGTCTTTCACTTGAAAATAACTCAAACGTTGCCAATCTTTTTCCATACTAATGAAAAATATGATCCTTTGAAAGCATAGTATCAGCATGTCCACTAAATAGAAGCAGTTGTCCTACATACACATATTCTCTCAAATGAGTGGTTTTTACCATCTGAAGAGTAGAAAGTACACCTTCAACACTTCCAGATGTCAAGGCCTTATTTAACAGTGCATGTGACCTACAATGTGTTATTCACCAATACAGTTTAAAAAGTAGATACCACATTTTGGTATGACGTGCAGCCAGCATACGTATGTGATTTAACTGACTCTTCCATCTCCCTTTGTCTAGATAAGCTAGAGAGTGACTCAGAAGTCCTGTTTTTTCACAAACCTCACAGTCATTAATTTCCTGCAACATCTTCATTTGTCTTTTCACATTATCATTTTTGAGTAAGATATGTAAGGCACTCTTTAACACTCTCAATGAGTATGTGTTGATATAACAAAAATAATTATATTTGCATACCAGCGTTTCTTACTTTCACTGCACACTGCACACCGTCGTAATGTATCTCCTTCACTAGTTCTTGTCTTTTGGATTTCTTTTCTTTCAGAAATTCTGTTACTTTTAACTTCATAGCTACAACCACTCACTGCAATAGTAACAGTCACATTACATTTACCACATGAGTGTGATTTAATTTTACACTTCTCAAAAGAATTGTGAATACTTGTGAATGAAACATTTTTCAATGGATACTTTTAACCCTGTTTCTTGTTTTGAAAGAAGTGACTGTCTTTCTTTTTTTAACTAAGCCCTGATTTTGGATGTGCATTACTTCAGTGGATACACTTTTGCTATTAACACTGTTAGTTGAAATGTAATTGGTTCCACTCAGTTCATTAGTAGACATAACTTCGCCATCACATTGTACAATTGCAGGTAGTTTATCTTTAGCAGACATTGATAAATTGGGGCCATAATTAGTTGGCACAGAACAAGAAACATCTGACTCAACATTTTAGGTTTACAATATTTACTTACATGCAAATGATGCTTCTTCCTTCTGGCATGGCCAAACTGGATCTTTAAAGGCATTCATACTAGATACTGTAAAACAAAAAATTAATCCAGTCAAGCCTCAAGGTAAAGTAGTTATTCCACCACAGAATCATTACCATGTGTAAATGCGCTGCTCTGCGTACGTTTATAGATTTGCTGTGAGCACTGCCCACTAAAGCATTACCCTATTTACACATTTATTTTCACTTCTACTTCTCCAAGCCTATCTCCTGCATACATGTTTGTGTCTCATATCCAGTTGCAATTGTTTGTTTGTAGACAATAAGGGCCTGATTCACAGAACGGTTTCCTATTTGACTGCACTATTATAGAACTTCTGTGAATCAGGCCCTAAATCTCAATGTGTCCCCCTTTATAATGCATGACACATTTCCCCACTGCTAAAGACCTTCATTACAGTAAAAAGGAAACAGTAAAAGCAACCCGTTTTCATTCATAAATAGCGATAGCATAATGTGGATTATGCAGACTTAACTGAAAACTCTGCCTTCATGAAAATGCCCATGTAGCACAGGATATAATCTCAAAGGAACATCTTTCTTATCATACTGTCCACATACTGTTAACACTTAAAATAAGCTGAAAGCTTTAGCCAGATTTCGCCAACCAGCCCAGCCTCATGCTAATGTAGTTGTTGCACCTCAGACTTATTAACATGTGGAAATGCCCACACATCACTGCTTGTTGTACATGCACATGCACACATTTGGGGTGAGTGCTATCCACTAAAGCATTACCCTGTTTACACTTTTATTTTCACTCCTACTTCTCCAACCCTACTTCCTGAGTACCTGCTTGTCTCTTACACCGAATCTAAGCTTTTTGCTTCCACTTACTACATCTCAATTTCACACTTTGTGTATCTCATAACATCATTCCCCACTGATAAACACATTCATTACATTAAAAAGAAGCGATAAATGCAACCAGTTTCATTCTTAAATAACTGTAGAACAAAATGGATTCTGCATACTTAGCTGACACCTCTGCCCTCACAAAAATGCGCATGTAACCCCGGATATAATCTCAAAGGAACACTTTTCCCATCATACTGTCAACAGGATACACATCTCATCTTCAGATTCTACTGTCGCTAAATGTTGACTACATATGCCAGTACAAGTGCATGGAAGAAAACAGAAATGAAATACCAAGTATATCTAAATTCCACAACTTCCTTACTCCCTATAAATTCTAAACTACATTTCCAATGAGCCAAAAGAAATCGGCATACTAACACAACTGGATAAACTTGGCACACTGAAAAATCTGCATGGTTCAAAATGATCACTACCAACAGCCATTTACCTGCTACACATACCCAAGAGGAATCTGCTTTGTTTGACACCAAAGGCCACCAGCACCTATTTCCATCTCCTGTGGCAAATGGTGCCAAACAAATCTACGTATGCAAAGGTATCGGTGTATATTTACAAATCGCAATAAGGGAGAAAAAAACAACACACCAAAGCCATATTAACAGCATATTATAAACTAGCAACAAAGTAGACTTAGTATGTGGGTGCAAAGTTATATTTGCTAAATACTACAAATTAGCTCAAAGCTGCAGCCAGATTTCTACAAAAAGACTAGCCTCAAGCTAAAGTAGTTGTCCCACCTCAGCAACATTAACGTATGTAAATGCATCTTCACATTGCTACTCACACACCCTGTTTAAAACACACAAAGTGATTAGAAAACCTTATATCAGAAATCATAGTACAGGTTCTGCAAGCAGAATGAGAAGTATATTCAAAATAGTGCCTGTGACACGTTTCAAAAACCAATAACATAGAAAGATGACTAACGTGGCCAAACTACCAAAATGACCAACACATGTTGCCTGCAATCTATCACAGTCAAGTACACAATTGCAACAATAATGCCTACCAATTGCAAACAACTTAAACACAGGCAGGATCCATGCCTCACTCCTAGTAATATTTGAATTTCAAAACAATCATGCATTTTCAAGGAGACAATGGCAAAGTGCGGACATCCTGACTGGAGTTAAAACTGTGTGACTGATTAGAGACAGTTGAGGGTTTTGGTTACTCATTTTTTGTGAGAACCTGCACTACCAATTGCAAACAACTTAAACACAGGCAGGATCCATGCCTCACTCCTAGTAATATTTGAATTTCAAAACAATCATGCATTTTCAAGGAGACAGTGGCAAAGTGCAGACATCATGACTGGAGTTAAAACTGTGTGACTGATTAGAGACAGTTGAGGGTTTTGGTTACTCATTTTTTGTGAGAACCTGCACATTAACATGTGCCTTGGTTTGACTGATTTTAGAGTGAAATGGTTTGATTTGCGATGAATGTGATGGTCCCTGGTTGTTTCGACATTATTGAGTCTGAGAAGCACAGGGCACTCAGATGGCATAATGATTCATTGTGGTGGCAATGATTTCAGTAATGCACACAGCATATCTCTGGTTGTAATGCTTTATTTATTTAATTAATGTATTTATTTGTTAAGCGCCAACAGCCCATAGGCATCAGGGCGTTACATAAAACAAACATGGACACCAAAACAGACACATCCGACCCACGATCAGATAGTTGCTTACTATGCAAAGAGAAGGGTCTTCAAGCTTTTCCTAAAGACAAGCTGGTTCTTTTCCATCCCCATGTTCACAGGAAGCTTATTCCATGCCTGGGCCAACAATACCAGAAAAGAACACCCCCATTTCATGGGTTCTCGAAAACTGGGAGGTACATAAACAGGATGTGTCTGATGTCTTCAGTTGCAAGCAGGTTGGTTAATTGCCAACCTCTCTTTTAAGTATGATGGTGCATTGCCATACAAACATTTGTGTCCCAGGTTAGAACTTTAAACTGAATTCTCTCAGCCATTGTGAGCCAATGTAGATTATTCCCTGCTTCAGACACACATTCTCGCCAGGCAAAGTTACACACCAATTGAGCCGCATCATTTAGAATTTCCTGTAACCTAACCAGGCAGTCCTTACTTGCATTTGGATGAAGGAGGACAAATCTGTCTCAAAAGCTTCAATATAGATACCAAGTGTTTTGACTCTATCCGCAACATTGATGTGGTCCCTATCAACATCAAAACTTCTATAAACCAGGCTAAGCACAACCCTAGCATGCGATGACCCACAGACCATAAGTTCTGTTTAAGAGGCATTTAAGCAAGGCCAATACGAATCAGGCGTTAAGGGGTTAACGGCGCCGTAAACGGCGCCGACCCTTAACGCCTGATTCCGAGGTCCCTTTGCACCATGGTGAGTTTAACGCCTGCTTTTTGCAGGCGTTAAAATACATGGCGCTAAGGGACCATGGTGCTAATTACACCACCGTAATTTACGGTGGCGTAATTAGCGCCTTCCCCACTCCCATTATGCCCTATGGGGCAAAAATGGGAATGGGGAAGGGTAAAATGGGAAATGGGGATTTACCGCCCCACTCACCTTGGAATGGGGCGGTAAATCCGCCATCCACCATGGTGTAAACGTAGTTTACACCATGGTGCTAAGGGTACGACCCAGGCGGTAACTTACCGCCTGGGTCGTAATGAGGCCCACAGTCTTTGAATGTCATGTAGATATTATTTAATTTAACTTGGTCTGACTCATAGTCACCACAAATCTCCATGGTTAACTGGAAATCATCTGCATAATTGTAAAATTATATACCTAAACTTTCTGGTTTAACACATAAAAGTTTGATATATATATATATATATTAAATAATGATGGCGAGAGACATGCACCTTGCAGTACTCAACATGAGATCTGGACAGGTTCAGATGAAGCATTTCCCTAACACACCCTCGAGTGTCGACCAGAGAGGAACAAGTCCATCCACTCAACAGCCTTTTCAGAACAATGCCAAATGAAGGACAGAGCTATCAACAGCTGTTTATGATCAAGTACATCGAAGGCTGCTGATAAGTCCAATAGAATCAGCAGCCTCGACCCGCTCTTTTCCAGTGCCCCCAACATATGGGTACACAAATCCATAAGAGCACTTGCTGTTCCTTAATACCTATGCAAACCAGACTGTTTTTCATGGCGAACACCCGTATTCTCCATAAATGCTTAATTGCCAACCTCTCTTTTAAGTAGGATGGTGCATTGCCATACAAACATTTGTGTCCCAGGTTAGAACTTTAAACTGAATTCTCTCAGCCATTGTGAGCCAATGTAGAGTATTCCCTGCTTCAGACACACATTCTCGCCAGGCAATGTTACACACCAATTGAGCCGCATCATTTAGAATTTCCTGTAACCGAACCAGGCAATCCTTACTTGCATTTGGATGAAGGAGGACAAATCTGTCTCAAAAGCTTCAATATAGATACCAAGTGTTTTGACTCTATCCGCAACATTGATGTGGTCCCTATCAACATCAAAACTTCTATAAACCAGGCTAAGCACAACCCTAGCATGTGATGACCCACAGACCATAAGTTCTGTTTAAGAGGCATTTAAGCAAGGCCAATACGAATCAGGCGTTAAGGGGTTAACGGCGCCGTAAACGGCGCCGACCCTTAACGCCTGATTCCGAGGTCCCTTTGCGCCAAATTTGAGTTTAACGCCTGCTTTTTGCAGGCGTTAAAATCCATGGCGCTAAGGGACCATGGTGCTAATTACAGCACCGTAATTTACGGTGGCGTAATTAGCGCCTTCCCCACTCCCATTATGCCCTATGGGGCAAAAATGGGAATGGGGAAGGTTAAAATGTGGATTTACCGCCCCACTCACCTTGGAATGGGGCGGTAAATCCGCCATCCACCATGGTGTAAACGTAGTTTACACCATGGTGGTAAGGGTACGACCCAGGCGGTAACTTACCGCCTGGGTCGTAATGAGGCCCACAGTCTTTGAATGTCATGTAGATATTATTTAATTTAACTTGGTCTGACTCATAGTCACCACAAATCTCCATGGTTAACTGGAAATCATCTGCATAATTGTAAGATTGTATACCTAATCTTTCTGGTTTAACACATAAAAGTTTGATATATATATATATATATATATTAAATAATGATGGCGAGAGACATGCACCTTGCAGTACTCAACATGAGATCTGGACAGGTTCAGATGAAGCATTTCCCTAACACACGCTGGAGTGTCCACCAGAGAGGAACAAGTCCATCCACTCAACAGCTTTTTCAGAACAATGCCAAATGAAGGACAGAGCTATCAACAGCTGTTTATGATCAAGTACATCGAAGGCTGCTGATAAGCCTAATAGAATCAGCAGCCTTGACCCGCTCTTTTCCAGTGCCCCCAACATATGGGTACACAAATCCATAAGAGCACTTGCTGTTCCTTAATACCTATGCAAACCAGACTGTTTTTCATGGCGAACACCCGTATTCTCCATAAATTGCTGCAGCTGGGAAGTAGCTATTTTGTCTATCATTTTCAAGAAAAACATAGTGTTGGTGATTGGTCTAAGATTAGAAAGGTCTTTAGGATCCAGACCTGTTTTTTTTTTTCAAAATAGGGTTCACTGCAACCTGCATAAGGCTAGAGGCAATAACCACTTGCGTAAAGGAAGCATTTATAAACCGGATCTGGGTTGGTAGCCCGTGACGGAAATGTTCAAGGGAGAAAAGACAAAATAATATTTTTCCGAAATAACCTTCAGTCTTTTCTCCCCTGACAATGTCTGACTTGGCCCCGCCCCCACCCACAGCCATCTGCATTCCCCCATACTCCTACTTACCTTGTGGCAGCACACTTTGCTGTGTGCTGCCGACTCACTGTGTCCCTGCGACGCCTGTACACTTTCACTTTCCCTGATCGGGAACCGGGACTGCAGGGTAATTTCCTTTTTTCTTTTTTTTCTTCTTTTTTTAGATAATTTATTTAACACCCCCAACCCCTGCTCACAATATAGTGAACAAGTGTGCTTGGACAGCCAAATCTCCCATTCAGGCTTTTTCTTGCTGGATTTTTGGAGTTGATTTTTTATAAATGTCTTGCACAAATCTGACGTGAAGCACTGTGTTTACGCTGATAAGGAGTCAGAATGTCCATTTTACAGGAGATACATAGATAATCAGACCAAATGCATGAGGCAGTAATGACATCAATAACCCTCATATTCCTGGTTGCCAACCTATCTAGAGTATGGCATTTTACACGTGCTGGATCTGAATTATGTACACAGATGTCCATGTTGTTTATTTGGCATTACAAGTTTGCTGGTCCGGTAACTACAGTACCGGTGAGCTTGCCAGTACTGTAGTTATCGGACCACCAAACTACAAGTTCTTCTCGCAGGTACCTTCCCGTCTGCCAGGACTGGCCTAGCAGGCTTACCGGCACCCGCGAGCAGAGCATGTCGGATGCACTGGCACCATTCCCCATTCCACAGGGCTCAAATGGGAATGAGGAAGAATATTTTCCAGCACCCAAGAATGGGCAATTATGGGGTCCGGCGGGGCTGTAATGACCCGGTAATTGCCCATTCGTGGGTGCCGGAATTTTTCGCAAGTTTGGTGGGAGCCTGACGGTTTTATCTGCAAGGCTACTGCCAAACTTGTAATGAGGCCCATTGGCTGATTTGTCAATAACATCGCCATTCCAATGATTCAACTCGCCAAGGAAAATTGTAGAGCAGTTTCGACTTTTGTAATGGAGTGAGTAGTTGGGTAATATGGTCATTAAAGAGAGGCATTTCTGATGGAGACCCATAAACCAAAATGAAATGAATACTATTATGATGGTCCGATATAATTTTAGTATGTAGGACTTGACAGCCCTCACAATTTATAGTGACTTCATACATCCCTAAATCAACCCTATAAATAATGGCTACACCACTCCTGGTACTTACCAAGCAATCCCAAAGAAGACATAACCTGGAGGGGGTGGGTAGTTTGCTCTATCGTGGGCCCATGGGGCTCAGATAACCATTCTTCCATGAGACACAATGTCTACGTGGTTGTCAGTAATATAGTCATGCATCTCATCCCCATGCTTCGGCAATGATCTGGTGTTAAATAACAATAGATTAAGCAGAGTGGATGAAGCCTGAACTCCATCACCACTTGTCCCCACAACCTTATCAAAGGGAGTTGGTGACTAGACATAATTATTAATTCCAATGGAGTCGGGTGGTGCTCCATTAATAGCCTCACGTTCAACCCGGTGACCAGCCAACAACGCCTCCATCCTCTGATTCATGTCCTTTACCCCACAATAAAGATCTAAATGTGGGGATCACACCCCCAACACAGCAAGGGTTCAGCAGTGAACAGCACATCTTAAGCAGATTTGTGCACACTCTGACGTACCTGTCAAGGAATACATGAGGGACAGAAAACCTCTGAGACGATGGAACTTGTAGTTTTACCCATGCAACATGTGGACTAAGCAAGTTATAACAATCACAATTGCACCAGCCTTTTACCAAAGTGTTTGCTTTCAATAAATGCTAGTTTAGCAAGTTAAAACTATTTCCCCAAGAAATTAAAATAGTGCCTAATACCATTTTTAAAAGACAGGATAAAAAGGAAGTGATAATGAATTCGAATTTAGCTGAACCCAGTTAGTGTACTGCCTAACCAACAAATAGTTCAGCCCTCAGCGTACTAACGCTCCGTATGCAATGTTGAAAGAAACAAGACTTGGAAAAACTCATGGAACTTTTCCCCCAAATAATCTTCAGCTTTTCCAATCTGAATCAGAGGCAAAAATGGAAGTGTACAACCAGATTTAACTTTAAAATTGAAAAATGTCAGAGACATTTTAATATGGTAGTTTCTGCTTTTAAACAACATCCGGTTTAACTTGTCCAACCTGTATAGACATGATGCAGTACACCTAACTGATGAGGAAAATGCAGTCTTCCTGGAGAACATTAAAGCAATAATCCAATTTACTGAAATACTACACTCAGTGTACCCCAAAACAGTCCTTTTAAGGACTACATATTTCTCACATATGTATATAAATAAAATTGTACAACGTCATTTTTTCTAGCATTATTCAAGAACCACAGCTATAAAAAATAAAAAAACAGAAAATTACATTTTCAATATCAATATATATTTTATATGTGTGACTCTTAAAGAACTGATTGCCGTTGTGGGATCAATCTGTTACGTGTGCGCTAGTTTCCACCCTTGAATTAGTATATTTAATGAAGGCTAATATAGGATTCTAAGCTCAAGAGAAACATAATACAGAGACAGGACAGTCTAATATTACTTAGCTATACTAGCTCTTGGAAAATGGTGCTCAATTTAGACCATGCAATAATATCTCAATCCTACTAAGGGATAGGAACGTTTGACATTTGTGTGGGCCTTGATAACGACGAGGGGGTGGAAACACGTGTCGGCTGTCTACAACTTGAAGAATAAACATAATTTTCTTTATTATCTGAATCACTTCAGTGATATCAACTTTATACTAGTGGACTCTTTCAACGTTAGGGGTGTTTGAGTGGGAGACACCTTCCCAAACCCATGTCCGTTGACTCTTAAAGGAACCTTGTGCTTTTATATGCAATTTGAACCAAAAAATAGTGTTTTATTGCAACAACATATTTTAATTTATTTTTCAATTTTTCTGTATTTTTCTATTTCTTATTTTTCACCCAATTACAAAATGTTGTATTCTGACAAAATGGCAAACTCAGGAATTACCTTATGAGGTCCATTTGAAGGATGAAAAAAAAAAATCAGATATGTCTCTGTTCACTTTCGGTAGATGCTGTATTAAATCCCTTTTCCCAAAAATAAAATACTCTTTACTCCCAGTAAAACATTGTTCTCCACAATCTGCACATACAGCTACACTTTAACAACTCCATCCACAGTTCTGTTCTCAAACCAAAAACATGTACTTGGCCAATGCTTCTCACAATGTTCCCCAATTTCTTCCACATCACTGCTTGTCATTAAGTCAAAATCAGCTCTTCCTAAAATATCTTCTGAACAATCCTCAGGACCGGAGAAATCATTTAAAACGTTGTCTGTGCTTTGTTGAGAACTTCTCACCATTTTTCAACCTCTATTATTCCTCAAATATCCACCTTTCACAATATGTATCCACTCTTCAATTTTCGCTGAAGAATACCAACTTGCCACTCACGTAGGGTGGCATATCCCATGGGAATCCACTTGTGACAGACAAGGCACATTGTTTTGCATCAGTGCAGATTCAGCAATTGCAATAGTGGAGAGCTGATCTGTTGATTTCGTAGGCACCATTTGCCCGCATGCGTATTCAGCTGCACCTGAGGGTGCACTGGTAGATGGAGGTGATGCAATTTTTTTATACATCATCAAATGTATGTACGTCAATATTCATACATTTCTAAATTTCCATATGCTGCATAATTAGTGCATTTGTCACATTCCCAGGGAACACATGTTCATGTTGTAAGTGTTCCAGAGCTCCAGAAACAGCACTGGCATAGCATAGATCCTAAAGTAGGGAAGCAGTGTATGCAGCAACAACAGCCGAGAAAGGCAACCGAAAGGATTTTCGAACCCCATGTGGTAAACAAATTCCAAGCCCAAGGACCGATGTGTCAGCTACCTTTGTTAGAATGAATTTCGGACCCGAATGTGTGTAACCTCTTAATAGGTTGGAACACAGCTGGTGACGAGTTTGCTACGTAAATGCAGCAAGATGACCCAACCAATTTGAAAAACCCCTCCTCGTTCAGCTAACATTGTGTCCAATACCATCCTGTTCTGAAGAGCAACCAGCCTAATAGCTCTCTGTTCTAATGTAATATTGAATAGTTTATCAGTCATCTCATTAGTAGTGGAGCTGACCGTAGGCAATAGTAAGCTGAGGGGGTGAGAGCCCTCCAGAAACCATAAAACAGGCATTAATATAAGTATGATACATGCCACAATAACTATAACTACATATTTTTTCTCTAGTTAACCACAATCCTTTGCACCGGGTCATTCCAGTGGTAATAAGTTCTATTTAATCACGTCTGCATACCCCAAACGAAGGCATAGTCTCTCAGTGTCTGTTAATAAGCCTCACTGATACCGGCTTCATAAGTTCATCCGTGGGTGGCACCTTACTGCGTGGCTTATCTTGTTTGGAGTCTTCTTCTCCCTGCGCCCCTCTACTTCCAGGTGTCTTTGGGGGGTATGGAGGAAATATTGTTGGTTTCTGTGGGTGCAGTACTAAAAAATACCACACTGTCCTCCTTTCCTCCCTTCAAGAAGTCCTTCCCTCGCTATTTCCATGGTCGAAGATTGTATCTGTACACCCCGTCACGGAGTGATCCTCGAACAGTGTGTCAGTGGTTGACAAAGGTGAAACGTCGGGCTGCTTAAAATTTGGGTTAGTGTATGGTACATCACTAAAAGGTACGTGCTGAGGAACGTATTCATATTCAGAACAAGCTACCCCCATTTGTCGCAGGGTAAAGCTACTTGTTTGCGATGTGCTGCATGTATCCAATGTTTCTTGCCATCTATATGCACAGCAGTCTGGGTGGCCAATAGGACTAGTATTGGCCCCTTCCAATGCGGCTCAAGGCTGGATTTCCGCTGGAAGTCTTTCACTAGAACCTAGTCGCCAGGCTGAATGGTGTGGCCTGGACCCATGTATCGACCAGTCGATGCTTCTCGCACCTGTTGCTGAATCAAACGCAAGTTTTCAGTCAACTGGTTACAACAGTCGACCAATAATGGATACTCAATCTTGGACAATTTCTTGGACCGGGGTACATTCCACACATTAGTAAGTGCCCCACCACAATCTCATATGGGGAAAGACCTGTTTTCGCTTCGGCTGTCATTCTAATTCTAATTGTAGGGCTTCAGGCCATTTTAGCTGGCCGTGTGCACATATTGTAGCTAACTTGTTCTTCAGGGTACAAGTGGGTCTCTCAACTAAACCAGCCAATTGGGGATGGTCCGCAGAATGATATTTCTTTCTTATTTGTAATCCCTCACACACATGCTTGGTGACTGATGCAATAGAGTGTGAACCATTGTCTGATCAGATCACCCTTGGTAAACCAAAGTGGGGAAAATACTCTTTTAGCATTACTTTTGCTGTTGATGTTGCAGTTTTATCTTTCAGAGAGAAAGCTTCAACACACTTGCTAAATGCACAAACTACCACTAGAACTTATTTAACATTCTGACATCTTTCCATCTCAATGAAATCAAATTTTATTACCTCTAAGGGCATGGAAGGTGGACCAAACCTGCCCTTAGATACTGGTGTTCATTTCCCAATGTTATGTTGTAAACAGATTATGCAATTCTTGACCAGGTGGTCTGCTATTTTGAGTATGTTGGAGTTCCTCCATACCGGGTCTAGGTGTTTACCAATGCCTTTTGTGGTTATCTGGGCTCGGCCATGGGACATAGTCACTCTAGCTTGTACATATGCATGAGGTAACATCCATCTGTGTTTGTCATGGTCAACCCAACAACCTTCCTCAACTACGTGGGCTGGCCCCGATCCCCACTCTTTGATCTCTTCAGCCTGAATCTCTTTTACACTGTTAATGCCCTCTTGCATCATCCCACTCTCAGTGACCCATCTAGCAGGACCCAATATGTACATTCCAGATTCCAGCCTGTACGTTTGTGGATGTTTGTTTGGCAATTTGGTCTGCGAAAGCCTTGCCTTTCCCAATACTTTCAGTGATTTTCTGGTGGGCTGCACATTTCATTATTGCAAGCTGTTCATGAATGCTAGTGCTGATGAAAGCTGCACTATCAAGGGACCATGCTGAATGTTAGAAGCATGGGATGTCAGAAATACCCTTTCGGCTAATAGTTTCCCAAAATTGTGAGCTACACCAAAGGCATACTGGCTGTCTGTATAAAATTTACTTTAAAACCTTGAGATACCTCACAAGCTCGAGTAAGGGAAAATATTTCTGCTGCTTGGGCGGAGTTGTAAGGAATCCTCCTTGTTTATACCACTGTATTTAGAGTAGTGATTGCATAGGCAGCAGTAGAAGCGCTGTCCCGAAGTTTAAAGGAAGAACCATCACAAAATATTTCTCCATCTAGGGATGGCAGAGGTGTGTCATTCAAATTGATTCTCCCTTTGTTTTAATTTTCGGTGATAAAAATACAATCATGATTGGTATCAGGAATGCTATTCTCCTCTAGGGGAGGTAACAGTTCAGCTGGGTTTAACGTGTTACATCGTTTAATTTTGATGCAAGGTGCAAACAATATGAGCTTATCTTTTGAGGCAAGCAGGTGTGAGATGCTGGATTTGCGTTCTATTTAATATTACATTGATTGATTGATTTATTTATTTATAGAGCACCTTACACCAAGGCGCTGTACAATGGAACAACAAACTACAGAGTAACAACAACAAATAACACAGGGAGCAAAAAAATTACATCTTGAATCATTCAACAAAACAGTGCAAAGAGCAATTAACTGAGGAGGGATAGTGGAGTGGGAATAGGAGTGGTGAGGGGGCAGGAGAAGGATTGGACGAGTAAATGGAAGGGGGAGAGAGTGTAATAGGAGATGGGTGAGAGGAATTAGATGAGGGAAAAAAGGGGGGGAAGTAGAGAGGGCAGGGGGCTTTCAAGGTGGAGAATGGATTTGGAGGGAGTTAAGGGAAGTGCGAAATGAGGTGAGGGTCATGGAAGAGCGGATTGAGAGGGTGAGTGAGTTCCAGTGCAGAGGAGCAAGGAGTTGGAAGGAGCGGAACCGGGAGGAAGCGCAGGGGGAAGGAGGTACAGTGAGAAGGAAATGGTCAGTGGAACGAAGGGAGCGAGAGTGGGAGTAAAAGGAGAGAAGGGAGGAGAGATAAGGAGATACATCAGATACAACAGATACCACTGTTGATTGAGGCACCATGGTGGTTTAGGAGTGACCCAAAACCATGCCTCACTCTTTTTTACTGATGCAATGGCAGGAGCCACAGCTTTAAGACATTTTGGCAAAGCACATGCAACAGGGTCCAACGTGGAGGAAAAATAGCGGTGCTGCCTCTTTTTTCCCTCGTGTTCCTGCATTAAAACAGCCAAAGCACAACCATATCTTTCATGCACAAATAACACAAACTCCTTAGTGTAGTTTGGTATGCCCAATATTGGCTTGGGACAGACAGCGGTTTTGAGCATATCAAAAGCATATTGACAAGCTGCATCCCACGGTAGAGATAGAGCTACTTCTTTTTTTGGTAGTGCTAACAATGGCATAATAAAAAGGGAGAAATTCGGAATCCATTGCCTGCAATAGGAAGTCATCCTGATAAAAGTTCTAACCTCCGTTTGTGCGTTTGGAACCGCCATGTCTGAGATAGCCTGTATTCTTTCAATCGCAAGACGCCGACCCTCCTTCGACAGGAAGTATCTTAAGTAGGCAACCTCCTGTTGACAATATTGGATTTGTTTTAAAGAAGCCTTGTGACCGTTGTTAGCCATGTGTGTTAACAACACAGTGCCCTCCTTGCAAGCTTCCTCAGAAACCATGGCAATAAATAGGTTGTCCTTGTACTGTATCAATGTGCAAGATGAAGGTGATTCTAAAGTGTCCCATTGTTCCAAGAGGGTCCTACTATAAATGCAATTTCTTTCAGTGTATCCTTGGGGTATTCTAGTGACTGTAAATGGCAACCACCCCAGAGTAAAGGCTAATAAGTACTTACAGTCAGTATGTATCGGTATGCTGAAGAATGTGTTCTTTAAATCTACCACAGAAAAATGAGTGGCCTAGGCAGGAATCATAGTCAAAATAGTTGTGATGTCAGGCACAATAGGAAATGGGGACAAAAAATGGTATTGATGGCTCATAAATCAATTACAGAATGGTAAGGCAATGCATTGTCACCCTTCATGTATACAGGAAGTATGGGTCTGTTACTACAAGTGCTACCCATAATATGTTCAATGACACCGAGATGTACAAGATCTGACATTAACATTTTCAGTGCAGCTTTTACATTGCATACTGGTTCTACATTGAGCATTCCCACGTCATTATGGCTAAGGGCCCCTAAATGAGCAGGTACACTTTGCAATTCACTGGGTAGTGGGAGTGCTAACAACTGAGATGTAGAAGTTTGCTCCAGTGAAATAGTCAAATATACACCATTGTGTGAACAGTAAATAACGGCATATAAGTTCTTCATTAAATTCAACCCTAACAAGTTTTCACCACGGTTAGTTGTTATAGAAAAGGACATGCATCAGTGAATGGTCCCATAGAAGTAGATACCGTTTTGGAGACCGGACTTATTACAGGTGTGCCGTGAACCCTACAGAAAAATGTTGTTGCCCTGACAGCAGAATATGTGGAACCGATAGGTGATCAATAGAGCACTTCTTTGCAACAGTATGAACTCGAAATATGTGTGGCCTCTCCCCAACTTTCATTGTCACATAGGGTCCTTTTGATTTGCTGGGATAGGAGTTGGTTCCAGTCCCTGTTTCAGGCTGTCCTAGCCAAAGAATATGTCGTCTGATGTGTAGTGCTTGGAAACATGATTCTGTGAGGGAGTGTTATCGAAAATGTTAGAGGGTTTAGTCGGGTGGTGCGTGTCTGTATTTGCTGTATTATTGCTGAACTGTGTAGGCTGGGAAAACTGGCTTCTTTTCAGTCTCTGCATGCCATTACTACGTCCTCTTCCTTGTCTTGCATACATATTGTTTCCCTTCTGCTGGATTATTAGGCATTGCACCCTCCAGTGGCCTTACTGCTTGCAGTAGGTGCACTGGACCTCCTTCACTATCCCAGTGTGTTATATTGTGGTCCAGAACTACCTGCTGTAATGACACCCTAGTCTTCAGATCTACCTTTTTCTTCTCTATCCTTTCCTTCTCATGGTTAACTTTGTTCTCATAATACTGAGCCATCCACAGTATCTTGGAAGGTGTCTTTGTTTGCCACCCACTCTCCAAAGCCGTGATTTCAGACTGAATTTCGGGCAAGAGAGCATGTACAAACTTGTCAACAAACAATCTGTTTCCTGATTCAGTGCTCCAATCTTGTCCACTGTAGTCAGCAAATTAAAGTCTATTGCCCCACCCCCCCAGAGTTCCCTTACATGCAGGGCATTAATTTGTCCCACATAATCCTTTTCTCTGGTACGAAAGTCTTACGTTTAGCAAGGAGGCGTTAGGTAATAGTAATATTTTCTCTGAAGGTTTCTCACCTGCTTTTCACTGTATGTCAGTGGCCATGAGTTCTGGGCATGTTCATCCCAATGCCCTGTTGTCATCTATGTTCCTGAATTTCCTGATTTTCCATAAATCAGAGGGTAAAATAATGGGAAATAAAAAAAGCTATATGTTTTAAAGTAAAAACTGAAGAAGCCAAGACAAACCCCACTTCCTTATAGAACCCAGTGGGTTTTTCCTTATGATTGGGATGGATAGTTTAATCGTGTTAACTTGTCTGGAAAAGGGGACATACACAAATTGTTCAGTATAGTGTGTGGCAACTGATCTAGCAGGCACAGCACCATTGGCTTGTAACTCTCTTTGTGGTTTGAGTGTCGGCAACTCTCTCATGGGCATCTGAATGTTGGTCTTTTTCAATCCTATTGTTGAGCAAGAAAAGCTAAGTCAAGGGACAGAGAAGTGAGTGAAGTATCATCTGTGAAAGAGTGCTTATATATTTTCATAACATCTGCTGTACAACACAATTTCATTTTAATGTATTCCTCTCATAGGTATTCAGCTATTATTTGTAATATCTGTTTCTGAATGGATAAGGAGTATTGCTTAAATGTGTCATGGATCTCCATAGGGAAAGGGATGTATTAGAAATCCATCTAAGAGCATCTCTAGTGATGATGCCCATTTATGCAGTATTTTCACTGTGTTTGGGGAGAGTGTACTGTTGAATTAATGCCTTGTTTACTAGATATTCCTAAATAATCTAGCTTTGCTATCTGTAATTCATGTAGTTCTTCCTTATGTGTGAACAGCTCAGATAGATGTTCATGTGAGTCTTGTAGTGTATTGATGGTGCATGCTGAATGATTTAAATGTTGCAATTCTCTGGGTACTGCAGTATCAGTGTCTTTGCACCATTCTAGCGCAAGTGTTTTTCCCATGTGTTCTAACAAATATTTTCATTCAGGGGTATTGTATTCAGTCAACATATGTGCAACAGCTAATTCAATCCCTTCCAAAATGTAGTCTTCTGATGTCACTTCTAAACTTGCCTTTTTATTCTCCGTCAGTGATCTTTGAAGCCCTGCTCACTGATCACTAAGCGGGTATGAATATTGCAATAGAGGGGTATCGGATTTGGAAGTGGCAGGAGAGCTATGTGGCATAGCCATAAGGTGCTACAGTGTGGGAGGTGCAGGAGGCCAAGACTCTGTGCTGCTGCACTGGTCATGGCAGTGCTGGCGGCAAAGGTACATAGGGAAGTGCTGCAGTAGGACGTACTCATCTTTCACTCAATAGAGTGTCGATTAATCTATCAGCTGTGTGCAGCTCTTTGGATGGGTATATTTTAACTGGATTTCTCTATCTGTCACCTATCAGTCTTCCTGTTGCATTTGTTCATTGTTATGAAAGATTTCTCTTTACTGCATCTTTCCTTCCATCGTTATGGAACCCCCAAAACATTGGGCTTTTATTTTTGAATATGACCTGTACTTTTGCACTGCAGTGAAACCTTAAGCTTCACTACACTGGCCTTTGCTCATATGTTATGGGGAAACATATATGTCTTTTAGGCTGTCAGTACTATGAAACATTGTTTCCCTTAGTCATGTTACTATGTTACTACTTTGGTTACTGTTGTATCACTTGTGGTAACTTTTTATCAATGTGCACAGCTGCTTACACTGCAGTACAATGGAGTGTATTTTTGTTTTGCCCTAGACTAACACTCATAGGATTTTTGGTTACTCTAGGTGTGCTAAAAGGATAGACTGGTGGCAGCAGTGACTTTTCCCCACTTTTTGGGGATTTTTGTTTTAGCTTTACCTCGTTTGCCACGTTTGGCTACTAACTGTGGCTACTGGTCAAACATGGCCACGCCATGAGATTGTTCCGCTGTTCTTTTGCCATCTTGTCTTTTAGCCTTCTTTCTTGCCTGAAAGGCCAGGAAAATCCTTATAAGGACTTCCAGTGCCCTGACTGCTACTGGAGGGCTGCTTGTGTTTGCAGGCAGGATGTGGGCTTGGTCTGTATGACCCCAATCCACAAACTGGTTTCAGTGTGTCTGAGTGGTATGCGTGAATGTTCCCACCAGTGGTCCTGATTGGACCGCTGCTGGGGTGTGTGTGGGGGCTAGTCCTAGTATTGGCTAGTGGAGTTTTCAGCTCTTACCTGGCTTTTAGGATAAGAAGAGCACCCCTGATCCCATTCTTCAGAGATCCTGGAGAAAACTGAAGGAGCGAGCCAAGTATCCTATCCAGCTGTGTGACCCGACTGAAAGAGGCCTGGCAACCAACTTCTGCTGCTGTCCTAGAGGAGCCCTGTCTTGCTCTTGATCTTTAGTAGTCCTGCAAAGGAGCTACGACCCTTGGAGTGGAGGGACCATCCATTCTCAATGTTTGTTCAGTGCCCTGCCAAAGGAAGCCTTCAGAAGTGACCTGGAACTGTACTCTGGCTGACCAGATTCATTTTAGGGCTACTGCGTTGCTGGTTTCACTTTCCTGAGTATTGGCCTGAAACGTGGGGGATCCTCAGCTGGCCCTGCAATCCTACCTCATGCAAAATGTTAGCATCCTAGCATCAAGGGGACCCGAGATAGAAGGGAAAGTTCAACCACGGCTGCTGAGTCCATTTGAGTCACTGTGCGTGGTTTCCACCCTTCAAAAATGGCTTACCTGACCCGAGTCCAGTCCCGAGAGGGGTGCTGCATCAAGTTTTCTGCATTCTTTCGACCGACGATCCTTGCAAAAGTAAAAGACATCAACCGGAGATTAGCCTGAACCTGTAACCCCTGGGAATCAAGGACTGCGGTTTTCACCAGGAAATGCAATGTCAGACACTCTTCCTTTGTTTTGCCAAGTCTGGGGAAGAATGGGAGTATGGGGGTAAGTTACAGACTTTCTAACCTACTCCTATCCTCCTATTATAAGACTATGGGCTTATAATACAGCCTATTACAAACATGTTTGACTTTGTCACTGCTTGCTTGCGCAAGACATCTGACTTTTGGGGCTATTTTTGGGCATTAGTCTAACTGGAATCCTAACAATAAGAACCTTTCACTGTACCCCAGAAACCTGACCTGCATTTTTTCCTGGCTATTTTTGGGCATTAGTCTAACTGGAATCCTAACAATAAGAACCTTTTACTGTACCCCAGAAACCTGACCTGCATTTTTTCCTGCATTCTGTGGCACTGTATCCTGAACTATTGGGCACACGGCCCCAGGCAACTTAGGGCTGGAACAGTTTCATTAAGGAACATCTCTGTGGACCTTTTTGTACATAATACTTGTCTAACCTTCCTTTTGCAGGAGTTTCTGATGTGTAATATGCCCTATAAACGAGTAAATGTTTATATGTATTTAGTTTGATAGTTTTGTGTGATATGTCTACCTGCTTGTAGTCATTTTTCTATAGTGTGTTTTGGCTATGTATAACTAACTGTATTTTTAACCATCCTAAGTGTAATCTGTGATTCTCAATGTGGGACCTCATTGTGGACACTTTGCAAGCTCACTCCCTCTGAAGAACTTAACCTAGATCGCCTGTCGCTGCTACCTAAACTGGTTTGGCTACAGCTTCCCAGAGTTGTTCCTGTCACAATATAGGTTGGCCTTCTATACATCTGTCCACCAGGCCAGAGTATAGAAAATCAGTCCAAACAGTCATGCACTAAAGCCTTTTCTGTTTGGGTCATATGTTTGTGGGCGTGCTTTGTCTACATTTGATGCATTTGATGCATTGTGTTGCCTCTTTGCACCAATCCCTAACTACATCAAAAGCAGCTGGCGTAGCCTTTTTCTGCAATAAAACTGACTCAAATGCTGTATTCTTGCCTGTTCAAACAAGCCATGATCAGGCCATTGTGAAATCAGGTACATGTGTGGTCTGGAGATGCAAAAAAGACTATTGAAAACGATTCTTCCTAACCCATATTTAATATACATGTCATAAGAGGGAACCTTCAGGTGGGTCAGGCTGTCCATATTCTAACCCAGTGGGTTTTTTTCTACAACAGCACAACATTGCCCAACAAGAGTGCATTTTACTGAACCCATGCATTTTTACACAAAATGGTATGTCACCTGGGAAAATATTTTGCACAATATTTTTGTACAATCAACTTGAAAGAAACTCACCTGATATCAATAAAACTTCCCATCAAACGAAATCCATGGTTGGCAGTCTTCAAAAGGGTGAAACATAGTCACACAGCTATGGTCTGGAACCCTCATTAGGAGGATCACTGGGTGGTGAGGTCGTTGTGGATCACTAGTAGCAGCTGTGAGAAACTTTGTCTCTGATTTGGCAGGGATCCCCGGTACTCAGTGGTCCCGACGCTTGATCACTCTGTCCTCAAAATACTTGATCATCCTCGAAAGGGCCCACATCCTGGGTGTCAATTGTGAAACCAAACCCTGGTAACTGTACTGCAAATAAGATAAGACCAACAGACACAGAGATAAGCATAACACAACAGAGTTTATTTGCTTCAAGTGGACCCAGGTTCAACACTGCTAATAGCTGTGGAGAAGTGAGCAATTTACAGAAAGGAAATCACATCTTTTATGCATACCAGTTTACATGAGTTCTGTTGTGAGTGCTATGTCATAGATGTCATAGATGTCATAGAAAAATGACAGCTCCCTGCCAATCATAGGGTTGTCTGTGAAACATACATTTTCTAGTGATTTCATGCGTGTACATTCTAACTATCTGACCTTACAAGACAACAGACTGTTCTCACTGAAAGGAAACATGCCTACCAATATTATCTTTTGTTTTCATGACCGAGCGTTACTGTGGGTTACTGTGCAGTGGTATGTTTTAAAGTTATCTAGGATCACCCTCTCCTGGTACATACAGAATTATATGTTCATGCATTTGTGAGACACACGCAATTAAAAGCTGCAAACGAGAATATCTTAACGTGCTATGTATGGGCTGTGCAAGATCCAAGGCTGTATAAACAATTAACTCACTCTTCTTTGTTGTAATATTTCGGTGTGGCTCAGCACTCTTGTGCAACGGCAAACATTTTCCTTCCAGCTCCAAATAGGAGATCACAAAAATAGATGTAAGGTGACCCCGATCATCTATGACAATTAAAATCATGTCCACCGGATGCCATATGTGAATTTGTGAACTCCTCTCTTCGGGAGGGTCATGTTCTAGCTGACATAAAAAAGGCCTGGGTTACCCCTATTTTAAAAAAAAAACCTGGTCTTGCATCTGATATTCCACTTAACTCTAAGCCCATTACAAATACACTGTTTCTACTAAAGATCTTGGATTGCATTGCCTATAGCCATATCTCTCAATACCTGAACCAGCATCCGATTCTCAACAGCTTCCAATCGCCTTTAGACAGGGATTTGTTACTGAGACCCCACTATTAGAGTTAAAATCAAGACTCTTGGAACATGTTGCCAAGGGCTTATCCTCTATGCTTATGCTACTTGATCTGTCGGCCACTTTCAACTTGGTCGACCATTCCTTCTTGGTCGACAGACTGGAAGAAGTAGCTAACTTTTCCCCGGTGGACAACAGAAAAAGTTGTGTTTTCTCTGAGGATGTGGAGAGCAAACCAGTCTCAGTCAACTTTGGAGTACCACAGAGTGCGTGCATCTCACAATGTTTATATAACATCTTTATGGTCCTATTCTTTGCCCTCTTGAAGCAGGAGGGGGTTGTATTTACTAACTACGCAGATGACATACAGTGTGTCATCCCTATCGCAGGTACCCACTCACAGGATGAAAAAGAACTGAATAGAGTGTGTATAGAACTGGATGGTTTGGAATATTTAGCCTATGGCTAGAACAGTTATTGATTGTAGGCACTCAGTCCATGCTGGCCAAGCTGGGATCGCCCTATAATAACTTTTTACTTGGAGAGGTAAAAATGACTCCCCAGAAGAAAATTAACACTTAATATGAAAGCACATGTTGGGAGCCTTCTCTTTTCGGCAACGTATTATATTAATATTTTAGCTCACCTCAGACCCTCCATTTCTCCAAAATAGACTACTATAGTAGTTTGTTGGTCGGGATTAGTAAAGCTGCTACTAATAGACTACAAGTGGTTCGAAACGGCGCTGTTAAGGCAGTTGCAGGATTATCTTGTCGTGACCATGTATCGGCTGCCAGATGATCTCTGCATTGGCTTTCAGTAGACACGCGTACCCTCTTTCTTCTTCTGGTTATTACTTTCAAATGTAGACTTGGCTTAATACATACTTACCTGCAAGTCCTTATCATTAATAAAGTGAACAGCAGATAGCTTAGGTCAAATAACCAGAACTATTCGACTCTCCCTAGATGTAGGACTAATGTAGGTTGAAAGTAGAGCTTTTTTTTTTAATCGCAGCACCAAAAGCCTGGAATTTGCTTCCCCTTGATCTTAGATGCCAGTACTCTGTGGAGCTTTTTAAGAAAAAACTGAAAACATGGTTGTTTGTTTGATCTATTCTGGCAGTCTAGACTGATGACTCTTACCTTCTGAGAGCTCTTTGTGTTTTTCTTGAGTGTTTTGTCTGCGCCCTCTTGCCCATGCTTACATGGTTGCACAATATAAATGTGCTAAGTAAAGCATGTACGAAATAAAATGGGAGGAGCTTAAGGCTAACCTGAATAAATGTATTTTCACAGTATTGGGGCCTGACCAATCCCTCTCTGACACCAGAAGTGATATATGGCCTATAAAGCACACACAGTCTCAAATACAGTCCAAACTTTTATGTTGGAATTTTTAAGGTGGTCCAACAAATGGCCAACCCTCTTTCATCGTCCCGTGGCTCCCTCTACCCTAGTCCATGCTTCCCTAATCCCCAAGAGGATGGCCACTAAAGATCCTCTGTCTCCTATGGCTGACACTGACGGCCTATTGCAGAAACCTTAGCTATATGTCTCACGCTGGGACACCTTAAGGGTACCCTAACTTTCCCAAGATATCAAATGATACCATTAAGACTGTGGCAGACTCCGGCACCCTGCTCCTTAAACTCTCCCCATCACTTGCTTCCTCTCTTTCTATTACGCTCACCTGGTCTCTGCAGAGGTGTTTGGGAATGGTTGCAGCCCTCCCGGGGATGAGGTTGCTCGGGTCTGACTTCGCCCTCTGCGCTTATGTGGTTACTGGTGGTAATAGGTGATGCTGCTCGGGAACTGCTCCTGCATGGAGAATAGGGGGCGTGAGTATGCCAGCTTGTGCGCCTGATCCCCTTCCAGACCTCTTCTCCCAAATTGTGGTACCCGGTGGGATGCGCTGTCCCTGGAAAGCTCACCTGTTGATTCGTTGTGGCGAGCACTCTGTCCTGCTGCTTCTGGCAGGGGCGCTTGTATGATCTGGACCGTGGTCCTTCACTGGTCCCTTGCACGTGGTAGTCCAGTCCTGCTGTGACTAAGCCACTATACTTCAGGTAAGTGTTCCTGTTTGCCTTTGTCTTTCCGCGTCTGTTTTTGTTGTATTGTAAAGTTTGGTGTCTTGTATTGGTGTCCATTCCACTTTTGATGTTTGCTCTTTTACTTTCTTCCCTTGCAGGTGATGTTGCCGGCCCAGCAGAAGCTGCGGAGCTCGAGGCGACAGCCGGAGGGAATGAGGAATGAAGCTGCAGCGGTACAGTAGCTGGTAAATTGTTAACTAGTGGGTACGCAGGGACCAAATGCCGTGTGGCCCTAGGGCGGATGTTCTCACCTTGTCTTTCTTCTTCTTCACAGGGTCCGAGTTTGTGGATGCAGAGTGCAGTGCTGCGGCGTCGGGGTCAAGATCACTGGATGTCAGGAGATGCGGCTGAAGATGAAGCGATGAAGCACCAGTTTCCTGGAGGTGACTATGCAGGAGAATGCCTGGTTTCAAAGGTAAGTAAACTGGTCCAAGCAGCGGTGAGCATCATGTTGCACGCAAGTGCACAGTAACGCGAAGCACAGGCCTTAAGGATGGAGCAGCTTATATAGCTGAACTTCTGAAGCCACACCCACCAGGTTCGGCCTCCCTGCCACACCTGATTTGTCAGCACCTGAAAACCAGGCCTAGGGAGCCACACCCGATGAGTCAACACATGATGATGTTCTCTGGAATAAAGGCTTTCAGCTCCTGGAAAGTTCTTGTAAAATAAAAGCACTCCTGCACTGAAATAAAGTGTTCCTGCTCAATCTCTATATGAGCCTGGTGCCAAAGGCACCAGGACTGAGCCCAGCCAGGGCCCCTGTGTTTATAGGTCCCAAAGGGACATACGTAAGTCAAGTGACCCATTGCCCCCATCACTAGATGGTGTTTTTTGTGTTCTGGGGCCTGTGGCCATGACACTTTCACCATCCTTCTCTTGTCCTCATCTCTCTTCCTCGTCTGTTGCTCCAAACTTTAATCTTTCTCTATCTCTATCTCCTCTCATCTGTCCCCTCTTCTCCTTACCTTTCATTACACCACTCTCTTCACATCTTGCTACACCCCTATTTTCACCACTAACTATACCTCCTTCTCAACTCTCACTACACCCCTTTTCTTTATCTATGTCTTACTGCACCTTCTCTGCCCATCTCTTACCAATACCTTCATCCCACCCTGCTTCATTCTGCTCCAACCACTACTTCCTCTTGCATTCTCTCCACACCTTCCAAACATACACACTTTCTCATTCCCTTGTGCTCTCTCTATAATTCCTTTTTTTTTCTTCCATACTTTTTTCTGCAATAATGCCATAAAAGCACACAAGACAATGATTACCATCAACATTTAAAAATCATGCTGTCGTCACATCAGTAATGTAACAAAAGAGCAATTAATTCTGAAAAGGAAATAATCTTTTCATACAATACAAACCTGGTAAATATAATAAATATGAATGAAAAGGACACCAAGGTGATAACCGCAACATTCATATAAAGTGCTAGTGCCAGATAAACATGAGCATAATCAGCTGGAATGCAAAGCTAATAGCTATTCATTATTAGACAAATCCTATCACATACAGCAATTTATAAAACAAAAAATAAAGATGAAGAAATTATTTCATCAATTTTCTTAAAACCTATTGTACAAAATTATTAATCATAGGAGAAGAAGGGTTTGACACAATGATTCAATTCAAGGCTATGTATGCATCAATGTCTAACAATATAACAATCTAGAACAGCAAGTAAATGATGAATAATACAATCTATATCTTAAGAATTAGTAGTCTCGGGAGGATAGCTCAGGGGGCAACGTGCTCGCCTTGGAAGCAAGATGACACGGAGCAACACAGTTTGAAACCTCTGGCTATTAAGCATGTTATAAATAACCTATCATATCATATATAATACAATCATTCTGCTAATCCATGTTTTAGGTAAATATCTAACTACAGCATACATAAGAGCTTCATTGTCTGTTCTTCTGCATGATGGCAGGGGCAATGGCATATTGTGGATACTGAGATCAATACATCTAGGCCTCAAATACAATATTCTCAGGCTAGCATAGAGGGGAATATCAGCACAAAGTGAATGTCTGTTTCACTGACAGCAATACAATGTGGGAAATGATCAATTGTTGTTTTACCCGAATGATAGGTACAAATGGTCAGTTGTAAAATACTAAATCTAAACATAAGATAGATTGTATATGCTAGTCTAGGTCTCATGTAATCTAAGTATTACTCACATTGAATTGCTGATTTAAAAGCCAATAACACTCCAAGCCCCTCTCCATCTTCCAGTATGATTTTGTTTACAGTCTTTGATGTTTCCCTGTTTGATGACGGTCTGGAATTCCATTTATCTTGAGATGTCCCTTCGGTGCTGGTGATTTTGTTGTCAAATTTGCTTTTGGGAAATTTCAGTGTCTCTTCTGTACCACTGCAGTCTCTTCTCACCCCCAGTTCATTTTGATTTGCCATGTCTGTGATTTTTTTCCTTGGTCCCAGGTGCCTACTAGGAGCTGTTGTCCTAAAAACTAAAAAGAGAGAACACGGGCCAGAAACAGTACAATGGCATTGTGGGGAAGAAGGACATACTATTGGCACCATGCATGTCACATGAGGGTTTAACAGGGAATGGGGCCCCCCAAAAGCCACTCCCCACTTCTAGGAGTGCTCCCTGTACTCCCAGACAGGGTCAAACCCCTGACCATCTCACACCCTTTTGTGCTCCATTGTTCCTCAGTTAAATTCTCACTTTATAAACTCCATACATATATACAATCAACAAACACCAAGGATCAGGCTCAGTAGAGGGGATATGATATGACATGATATGCCATTTATAATACACCTATACACATGTTTCTAGGTGCAACAAGACAATGGAGGGACGACAGAGGTATAACAAGACAAACAATCTTACTAGGCCTTGTGTCATTCAGATCATGCAAGTGCAACGACGTAAAGTGCAGGGGGAAGGGAAGAGGGGGAAGTGACAGGGAGAGGGAAGGGGGAAGTGCAATCAGGGGAGCATTGCTCTGAGTAAGTGCAGACAGCGACTTGTAGCTCTGGTAAATTGAAGGAGGTAGGGACTATGGGTAGCGGTTACAGACCCTAAGTGCGCAGTAGACCTGGAGGCAGTGCAGGGGAGACTGATCATGGAGGAACTTAGTACCCAGTAGACTCTGAGGCTAATAAAGAAACCAGTCGGTGCAGAAGATAGGTAGGTCAGTAGAGGGGAGAGAGAGAGAGAAAGCAGAGGAGAAAAGCAAGGTCTTGAGCTGCTTCCAGAACTTCAGGTGATCCAGCCCAAGTTTGAGAGGGGCAGGGAGACAATTCCAGAGAGAGGCACCTGCAGAAGAGAGAGATCAGGTGGGTCAAAGGGGCCAAGTAAACATTGAAGATCCAGGGTGAGAGAATAGAGCCCTGGAGAATCCCACATGTGGTGAGAGTCGGTGGTGGAGATAAAGGATCCAAGTTGGACCTGGGAGTCCTTTTATCAGGATTGCATGATTGACTGTGTCAAAGGCAGAGGAAAGGTCAAGGAGGATGTGGACAGAAGGAAGGATAGAGTACAAATTAGTGATCAGATCTTCACAGGTTTTTAGGAGAGCAGTTTACGTGCCTCTGGCAGCTCTGAAGCCAGACTGATGGTCATGGAGATAACCAACAGATTCATTGTGGAGAGTAAACTGGGTAATGGCCAGCTTTTCCAAGAGATTGGCCAATAGTATGCCGGACAGGTAGAATAGCAGAATGCTTTTTAAGGATTGGGTGCACAAAGGAGTTCTTGAGGAGAGAGGGTAAGGATCCAGTGGCAAAGAAATGATTGCAAATATTGGCCAAGGCTGGAGAGAGGGCGTCAATGTGGTCCTTAATGGTTCTGGATGAGCGGAGAAGCACCTGTTTGGATGACACTTTCATAAATCGGAGTTGTCTAGAAACATCATCAGGTATTGACAAAGAGAAAGAGAAGAAAGGAGGAGGAGATGGAGAGGTGGCCAGAGGGGAATGAGAGAGGTAGAGGAAGACAAACAGGAGAGCAAGGACAGGATGTTCTGAGTTTCAGTGGTGAAGTGAGAAGCGAGAAGTGAGAAGCCAGAGCCGTACAGGGGGCCTGGGATGGAACAGGAGAGTTTTAGTCTGCAGAAAGATTGGCCAGCTCCTTGCAGAGTTTGGCCGTGTTGTTAGAGGCCACACAGATGCAGGCTTGGATGTGGACTCTCTTCTTTGACAGGACAAAGCATCTGTATTGCCTTTGGAGAAGGCAGCAGGCCAGCTTGTCAGATGATGGGCCCGAAGCCCTCCACTTCCTCTCAGCCATCCTGCACTTGCTTTTCAGGGCTGCGAGGTCGGAGTCATATCAAGAGTTGCGCTTGGAGGTAGGCTTCAGATGGATTCTCATGATCCCCTCAACTTTTGCACTGAATTTCAAGAATTATTCATCCCAATGGAGAACAAGACCATTGAAATCCCCACTCAGGGTCGAACAACATAATGGAAATCTAACAATTCTGTCTTCTTCATTGATAGTTAATTTCACATTCTTGTTGTTCATGGCCTGTAAGAATGTCATTGTATTTTCCCTTGTTCCCTCCCTTTCCGTGAAGCGCTTTGAAACACATTGGGAGTCATTATGAGGCTGGAGGGAATGGAAAAACGATACCGGTAAAGGATTACCGGCACTGCATACTGCTCCGGACTATTCCTACTCAAGAACCCGGTATTAGCAGCACCGCTAATACTGTAGTCACTAAAAGCGGCATCAGTGCGGGCACGCGCCATTTCGGGCCGGCAATACCGGGATGCCGCTTACAGGAGGACATCACAAGTCAGGCGTACATGCAAATACCGACATCATGAAGGCGCTAATACGGGATACCGGCATGCCGGCAATACCGGCATCGCAGACCACCCATAAATAGCTATGTGCAGTGTTCCCAACTGCACAGGTGCACACAATCAGCACAGGTGGAGGAAATGGAGCCTGGCCCAGCACAAAAGGAGCACACACCACACCCTTTTCCACACCAAAATGATTCCACTAGTAGTAGCAATACTGGGGCTGGAGGACATGCTTGCATTGCTACACCAGAAACAACAACAACAACAACAGCAGTCACCACAGAGGAGACGCAGGAGGAGAAGGAGGGTGAGACAGGCCCAGCAAGCCCCACCAGTGCAGCCAATGGTACCACGCAGGCAGCCCCCAATCCCTTGCATCAGAGCCAGTCCATTCAACCTAACCCCTGAGCAGATCCACACCCTGTACCGTCAGAACCGGGACACCATCACCACCATTGTGGACATGATACATGACAACATTGTCAGCCTTATTGAAATACGCACTGCCATCCGCCTATACTGAAGGTAGTGTTGGTGCTCCACTTCCTGGCCACAGGCACCTACCAGCACACAGTGGGGCATATGCATGACATATCACAACCCTTATTTTCTTGCATGCTGAACCAAGTGCTGGATGCCCTCCTGAAGCACACAAAGGACTACATATCCCTACCACGGACTCCCCAAGAGATCTTTGACACAAAAGTTGGCTTCCATGCACTGGTAGGCATGCCAAATTGTATTGGTGCACTTGACTGCACCCATGTGGAATTGGTGGTCCCGCATGCAACAGAGCAGGCGTACAGTAATCTATAGCTATATCACTCAATCAATGTACAGATGGTATGTGACTCCAGCAAGATCATCACACATTGTTGTGCCCGATTTCTCGGATCAACTCATGACTCTGTGGTCCTGTGCAACTTCACGCTACCACACTACATGGAGCGACATGCAGGACAATGTGCCTGGCCGCTTGGTAAGTTACATGACAGGCACATGGCAGTGAAATGGGAGGATAGATGCACACACCACCATGGTGTCATTGTTGTGGTGACAGCACGATGAGCACATCCCAAAACGATGTGCCCCAAAGCATCCCAAAGTGAACATGACAACCAATTTCCATAGCAATGAAGTAAGCTGCACACCTATCACAACATGCCAAACTTAAAACCACCTCACATCCCACAACACGTGCACTACCCATCATCGGACCTCACCCTCCGTAACACAATCCAGCAACATGCTGTGAGTATTCACTATGTAAATGTCTGCAGCAAATCACTACACAGGACAATCATCCATGAGAGTGCAACCAAACCACCAGGGGAATCCACTGCTTGTCACAGGGCCACCACCACAGAAGTGCAGCATGTCACCATGGGAATAATCAGTGCTGAATGCCAAATAATGCAGAGACTACTGCCAACGCTGCCAGTTATAAATTCATACAGAACACTACACATCAAATATATATCACAAACACAGCGGTATGCGTCCACAATGCATGAGCAACATCAAGGGAGTGTACACCGTGTATCATCTTTAAGATGCAATCCACACCATAAAACCATGGCACAGCACACATTGAGGGAAGGAAAAATGTGTGCATACAACCAGGGGCATGTGCATGTGACCAACAAATATCTGCAGGCATGTGTGATAAGTACAGCTGTCCATCATGAATCGACTAACACATACCTTTTTTGCTCACATGCAGGTGATAGTGGCTATCCCTTGAAGCCGTGGCTCCTCACCCCTGTCCGAAATCCACAGAACAGGCACGAGGAGGACTACAATTGTTCCTATATCCGTACCCGTGTGGTCATCAAGCAGAGCTTTGGCCTGTTGAAGGCACATTTTCGCTGCCTCAGCCGGTCGGGTGGGGCACTCCTCTACAAACATGAGAAGGTGGCCAAGATCATCATGCCATAGCAATAATTGAAACATATGCAATAAGGAATGTCCACTCAAGTATTTTGTCTGCTACACAACAGGTGTATTAAACTGTTCAATAGTACAAAGTGCTCAAACCTTCCACCTCACACATCCTCTCCCCTCTGCCCACACAACTCCCCCACACACCCTCTCACGCTCCCCCCCACAACTCCCCACAAACCCTCTCCCTCCCCCCCTCCCAACTCCCCCACACATGGTGTCCAAGAAAATGCTGCAGGTGTCTGCGTCTATTGCCTTAATCAGGCTGCCCCATCTATATTCGTCCACTTCCCGCATCTGGTGGTGGCATGTCCAATCGCCGCAAGGTGCACGCTGACCAGCAAAGGGGGCTGGTTTGAGTGGAGCTGGATGATGATGGGGAGCCTGCTTGCTCCAGTCTGGGGGCCAGACGCTCAGCCTCCAAGCAATCCACTATGCGGGAGAGGACCTGCCTCAGAGCAGGCACCTCCTCGCATATTCACGTAGTGCTGGCCTCAATGGATTGCCTCAGAGACACAGTGTTGTCGCGCCCCTCCGGCCTTGCCTGGGCACCGTCTGAAACAAACTGCCTGACTAGGGCTGTCAGCTCCTCCTGATGCTGCACTGTATGTTCTATCTGCTGCACCCCATGCCCGGACACCAGTGGAGGTGGCTGGTGCATGTCTAACATCCACAAATCCGTGTTGCTCCTCTGTGAGGCTCATGCTCCCTTGACCTGTCTCCCCTCCTGACTGCTCCGGTGTGGTGTCATGGTAGGAGTACAAAGGTGTGACCTGGGGTGATGGTGCGGGACTGGGTGTGGCAGGTAAATCCGAAGAGTCATCCTCCACAGACACACACACCTGGCCCTGGCTCTGCACATCCTCATCTGTCTGGGGTGCTGTAGCTGCCACTTCCCCAACAGAGCTGTTCACAACTGAAAGGGCCCCATCGGCCACTGTCTCTTGTGCAGGGGACACAGGTGTTGTGGGGACTGTAGCATTGGCCCTTAGTGGCACCAGTGCCGTGGCACCCTGTGGTGTTTGCCCCTTCTGTGCATGTCGTGGCTTGGCTGGCCCTTTCAATGTCGTAGGCCTGTTGCCTTCTTCCCTGGCCCTCTTCCGGGGAGTTGTTGCCTGTGGGGCTGAGTCCCGGGCCTCGCTGTCAGGATCTGAGCCTGTGGGGGACCGAGAGAGGGACGGCATCAGTGATGGTTCGACAACCATCATGCATACATTGGTATTATTGCTGTTCTACACATTAGAGGGTATTAGGTATTGGAATTTTGATAATCATGTTTCTTGCTATATGGGTGGAGCATGCAGGCATCCATCAGGGTCACTCATGTTGGAGCTGGTGTATGCTGTGTGACATGCATTTCTGTTGTGGACTGTGTGCAGTGTGACTTACGACGTTTTCATATTTGTGTGGTGCTAGTAAGGTATGGCATTGCCATGCTGCATGCATGTGCATGTGTCTGTGCTGCGGACGGCATTTAGGCAGGGATGTGTCAATGTGTATGTAATGGGCCATGCATTGCTTCTTTGGATGGACCAATTTTTGGACTATCACCATACTTTGCATTACAGTGTTTTCTTAGGACACTCGCCTCCATCCACCGACGGTAGTCCCGGGGTCTCTATCTATGAACAACAAATGGGAAGGGGTAAGTGGAAACAATGACAGGTGACTCCCTGGTAGAGGAGCCTAGATCTTACCAAAAACGTATCCAGTATAAGGGTAAGTAAGAAAATCCATCATGGGTATAGATATCTTTGGGGCATTCAATGCGTCGTTGAGGGAACAAATGTTTACCTGTAACGACATATAAAGATCTGTAAGCGTTCTAGATTGTGGCAAAAACTGTTCCGATCTTCATCGCAAAATGTGGGGAATGTAATACTGAACCTATCATAGACATTGTAAAGCTAGTTACGGCTATGATGGTAGAAATTGGTACAAACAACAGCATCACTAGGACGTATAAATCGGTCGTGGAGCGATCGAATAAAAACAGCACTAACCGCGATCATTGTATAGAAGTATAACTAATGCAGAAAAATATCTTCGCAAGTCTATTCGTGTGGTTATTGAATTATATGGAGCTAGTCTAAATTCCAAAACAATTGCAACCCTTGCAACCAATAATACAGTGATCTGGGAAGTCATCAGAAGTTAAAAAAAGAGAACTATCTATTAATTGTGTATCGAAAATTCTGTGGAAGGAGCATATTAAAGGAACGTTGGGTTCCTCGAATGACAGTGAAGATCCTCCCTATCCAGTACCAAATGAAGCATGGTGTTGCAGGGCCTCGGTTTTGGACATTATAGTCATAATTGAAAAATGTAATAACTCTGGGCAGGATGGGGTGTGCAATGCCTTATTGAAACTAGCCCCAGACCTCTGGGCACATGCATTACATTGTTTATTCATTGAAGTAGGTCTAAGTGGAAGTATCCCAGCAACCTGGCATATGAGCCATTTACTCGCTGCATATAAAAAAGGGGCATGGGACAATCATGTGAATTATCACATGCTGGAAATGCAGGATATCTCATCTAAACTATTTGCTAGAATATTGTTGGCAGAGCTAAACAGTTGGATAAAGTCGAATAACATCCTGCCCAATAATCAAATTGGTTTTCGTCCGAAAGCAAACACCATACATAACATTCTTATATTGACATCAACTATTGAATATACCTGGAAACAGCGGCAATGCACTGTCTATTGTGCCTTCATAGATTTCAGTGCTGCTTTTGATTCATGTCTTAAGGAACAATGTATGGAGAAAAGTTAGTGCTTGGAAGATACCCCATGAGCTGCCAAAAATGTTAATGCTCCTTTACGGCGATACCTCGGTACGCATCTGCTTAGATGGTAAGGGAAGACTGTCTGCTCCCATAAACACATGTCGAGGGGTTAACCGGGGGACGCATAGTTGTGGCTACCCTGTTTAACCTCTATCTAGCTTACATGTATTTGAATTTTATTGATGTGTTATCAAGCCCTGTTAAGGTTGGTACAGTATTGTTAAATTGGCTTGCTTATGCAGATGACCTTTTACCTTTGGACCATACCCCCAGTGGCCTACAAAACGTGTTAAATGCGCTATCTGATTATGCAAAACTAAATGGACTGAAAATAAACATAGAACAAAGTAAAGTTATGGTCTTTAGTGTGCAGACAATCAAGAAACTCTACACCTGGGAAATAGAAGGGAAAAAATTGAACAAGTAAAAACATACAAGTATTTGTGAGTTGTAATAGATGATAAATTAAAATGGGATGCATATTCGAATGCCACCTAAGAAAAGGGTCTAAAATCCTTTAATGCAATAAGGTCATTTATTGGGAGGAATGTTGGATTTTCTGTGCATGCAGTCTTGTTATTATATTCCCCAAAAATGTTACTGTTGTTACCATATGGTTGTGAGATTTGGGGCCATAATCGACTATGTGAACACCAAAAAAATTCGAATCACTCTTGCTAAGGAAACTATTTAGAATGCCAAAGAGCATATAAATTGAATACATCTATTTAGAACTAGCTGTCCCCGGCCATGCGTGGCTGTGGCTCAGTCTGGTTAAATGGAAAAGAAAGAAAAGAGAAAGTGCACATTTCTAATATGTTTAATTTCACAATGCTTGTGGGTAGTTTTTAATGGCTCTGGTGGTTTTCCAAGTTGGGGCAGTTTAATTTCCCCACCAGCACAACACATTCCTTTCATTTCTCCATTAAATTTCAGAGCCTTGCAATAAGGACACACTTCAGCCATGGTGCTGATGAGAACATGCCGGCTGAAACTATAATCATCAGCTGGGTTGTACCGGAATGCAAGGCGATATTAATCGCATGATTGCTGAGCACGGAGTTGTGTTTGACGATGATTTTCTGTTTCTTGTTGATGTCTGTCAGCCACTCTCAGCCTGTCACGTTCATTCTGTTGAGAACGAAGCAGATCTGAAGCTGCAGAACGCGATCGCCAGGCTCCCAACCGTGTATCCTGAAGTCTGGCTGCACGTCGCTCTGCTGCTTCCCCGGCACGTATTTGAGCCATTCTAAATCGGAAACATTGAAATGGAATCGTAAAATGTTTAGTATAGTGTGTGTAGCTTTTACGTACAACAGATGGCGCTGTTTTTCAGTAAAATATATAGTATAGCGTGTTGCTTTTACATCCAACAGATGATGCTGTTTTTAAGAAAAAGCATGTTTTTACCTGTCACAGGTGTGACATCTATGTATAGTAGGTATACAAAAACATGCGTCTATTCGAATGCAACGTTGTGTCAAAATTTCAAAGCAATCAGTGAAGAACTTTCGGAGATTTACTAACGAACATTTACATTTTTATTTATATAGATTTGGTTTAAAGGGTGTAGCATTTGTTAATTTATTAACTTAATGTTAATAGATAATGACACCATAATAGTGTCATACATGCAGGCAGGCATATATGAAGGCTGACCACTGGTGTACCTATGGTACGATAGGCAGAATGGTAAACCTGTACAACAAATGGTTTGTTGCTGCAGCAGAAAAAATGGCTGAAAAAGAAACTGCAATTTTATAGTCAGAACTGCCGCCTGATTGAATTAGCCCCCAAGAGAACCAGCGGGCAATTTTGCCACTATTGGCAAACACGTTGCGCTATGCCTTTGGCTATAAGAGCATATCCTGAACCACATATATTCATAAATTATCTGCTGATGAAATGTAATTGTTGTGAAGTGCTTGATGTTGTAGGATCACGAATAGTCAGATCACGATCAGATAGACTTTGCTGTTTATGTGAAGGTGACGAACAAGAGATACTTGAACATCTGCTTGTGCACTGTGAAAGTCTTACAATGATTTGTGCTTCCTTTCTCAAATCATTTGATAATAAGGTGGACACTAGAGATGCGTCATGGATATGGCTGTATTTCATGAACGGAGATAAGGTAAATTTTATTTATTTTATGGTAAGATTTTACTTAAAAATTATCATGATTTTCAAAAGTGTTTTCTAAGTGTGTAGGATATGCTGGCGACTGTGTATGTTTTAGTTTAACTTGTTAGTAATTGTGTGTAATCTTGTTGACAGATTTTAATGAGCTTTTAATGATGTAAAGTATACTGTTTTATCTAACCTGATGCTGCTAGTTTTGTATTAATGAATTGCCTATATTTGTAACTTTTATGATGGATATGTATTTATGTATGTTTGTAATTTGTGTTGTATATACAAAGCCTTTAGCTACAAGTATATTACCAATAAAATGAACATTGTATAATTACTGGCACTGGGCACAAAACTGGCTCTGGCATGTAACAGTAGTCTTATGTATGTACCTGCTCCCGTTGGTTTGGCCATTAAAAGGTGACATGTCACCATAGGAAAACCTGTCCAAACTGGTTCCAATGTAAGCCAGTCTAGACCCATAAGAACATGTATCTTGCTTGATTGATCATAGAAGCTCAGTTAATAAAAAGTCATGCTACAGTGACTAATATACAGGCCGCTATGCCAAAACATCAGTCTTGTGAGATAACACTACCTATCATGCTTGTAATACATGTCATGCCACAGTATGCAATGGTTGACAGCACCAACATGCCAGTCTAGCCAGGGAATGGCACACATGAACTTGCCTTTACCCAAAAATACAGTAAAACATGCAAAGTCAATAAAGGATGCGGCAAAAATGCTCCAGTGATCCCCAGTCTCCCAGGGCATTACACACACATGCATCCTCTTTCACCCACCGGTCACTTACCCATACATCCCTCACACTCACTCACACTGGATTCACCACACATGCACACACCAAAGCACACCATTCAAACACACAGTACCACATATATGCTCATTCACCCACCAGTCACTCACTCACTCACACCTTCTATTACATGCACTCATTGCAGTCTCTACACAGGCACACACCCCCCCACCCAGAAAATTCAAAAACACGCCATCAACATACATACTCATTCACCCACTAGTCACTCACACACACATTCTCTTACATGCATTCATTGCGTTCTCTACACAGACACACACCCACCCATCCAGGACATTCGAAAACACACATCACATCACTTCGCATTCACTCACAAGTCACTCACACTTTCACTTGCATCCACTCATTACATTCTCTGCACAGGCACACACCCACCCACCCAGAACATTCAAAAACATGCATTACATCACTTCTGATTCACCCACCAGTCACTCACAACATCTCTTCCATCCACTAATTTCTTTCTCTACACAGGCAACACCCACCCACCCAGAACACTGAAAAACACACATCACATCACTTCTCATTCACCCACCGACCAGTCACTCACACCTTCTCTTACATCCATTTATTACATTGTCTACACAGGCACACGCCCGCACACACAGAACATTCAAATACACACTCCACATCACTTCTCATTCACCCACCATTCACATACATACAACTGAAACGCACTTCATACATGCAAAACACACATCATATTACAAAAAAAAACATTCTTATCTTATTCTTGCAGCTTTGGCCTGTCGTTTCAGGACCCCTCACCTCCTGTGTGATGCTTACACACAGGAACACAGATGTTGAGGGAGAAGGGGTTGGAGCTGAATGTGGCATGTGGCATATGTCACTGTCAGCTCCAACCCCTACTGAGTTCCTCCCCGGCCCAGCCTTCAACCTGATGGGTGAGGACTGGGCCGGGGACCCACCTGACCTTCTGTGGCGCATCCACCTCCCACGCCGCAGGAGGGCCCTCTACATCAGCAGCACCTGCTTTTTTCGGGCAACAAAAAATATTTTTGTTCAGTATGTTTTTACTTGTTTTTTTATTTGAGGTCGCAAGGGTGTCCCAGGGGTTGCCCTGTGGATCCTATCGGGTCGCAGGTGTTACCCCTGGCAACACCCAAATGACTTCCTTGCCCCATGGACACCACATGGGGTTCATGAGTCAATATATATTCCAGTGTGCATGGGGGGTGGCTGTGTCCATCGTACCCACAGCCAGCGCCTTATTCAGCTTGCATGTCCCCTACAACACCTGACTGGGTGACCTCTGATGTAGCTCCATAGGCATACAGGTATGAGGGTAAAAAGCTCCTGCATCACTGCACCCACAGCTCTTTCAGATTTGGCCCCCCTGTTTGTGCAATGCCCACATCAAAGCCCACATGTTCTACCTAAATGCATTTTATTTTTCTATAAAATAAATAAATATGCATAGCATGTGTTTGTTGTGCTTCGATAGACAAGGTTTGTTGCATATACTTTATGATCGCACTTCTGCATATGGCAGGCACCCAGCGGTCTACTCTTGTGCACCAGCCACTTTGTGTACTGTGTAGTAGTATCCTTCAGATAGGCCAACACTGAATGTTCCTGTTTGTTTAATACAGCTGCCGTTTGCTTGGAAAGAGAGAATTTGATACATATAACTGAATCTTCATTAGAATTGAGTTGACAGTGTCTTCGTTAATGAATGAGTTGTTGTTACTAAAATCCAACCTGGCAACCCTGAGGCCAAGCGGCTGCTTCCGGCGATCAACTGCATTTCACATCTGGGAGGTGACAAGACAAATAAGGTTGATTGTCCTCGCCATCCATAATCAGCGGCTCCTAATTTGCATACTGTAATTCAACTGCTGGCATCAGCTGTGTGCTTCTAACCTCACAATTAGACTGGAAAAGCTCATATTAATTCAGGGTGCGAGGTATCATTGCACACCCCCAGCTTTAACCCTGATACAAGTTGCGTTTGTGTGTGACCTTGAAATATTAATGTTGTATATTTTACAGCTTAAGTGTTTCAAGCGTTAGTAATGGCGCTTTATATGCACTGTATACTTGCACATATGTATTTGCCAAGGTAGCACATGTGTTGGTTTTCCTGGCAAGCTAGTAACATTACTAATATATATATATTTGTAGTGACTTGATATGTATGGATTGAAAGGGCAACCACTTTAAAGTCTCTACCTATAGTGTCTGTTGAAAGCAGTCTGTTGGTGGGGTGAGGTGGCAGGACAGAGGAGGGACTGATGCAAGGATCTTCGCTGAATCAGGTGGCAAGGGGAGGGGGTGGAGGGCAGAGGTTAGCTACATAACACAATGCCATCACTTTGGTTTGGGGTAAAAGTATCTCATTTCCACATCTAGGGCTCGGGCTTGCGGCTTCGACAAAGGGGGACACTCCACTCATTATTGCGTCTAACATGAGTTAATACCCTTGAAAGGCAAGCACGTTCATCATTGACATAGCATGTATGTGATCTTCATGGATCCCGTTAACCCTTTGAGTACCCTTAGGAAATGGAAATGCATCTTTACAATCAGATTGTTTTGCATTGGTTTTCCCATGGGAACATAGGAAAACGTGTTGATGTCCGAACTGCTGTGTGGAGTTGCATCATTTTGTATGGACATATAGGGTGAGGGGCTGTTTCATGAAGCATATTTCCCATGCAGTAGGACATATTTTGGGGCACCAGCGTCATGAACGGATTTACAGTGGCAAAGCTCATGTGTATTGGGGGCACATACACCATGACGTAATTTCAAAGGGCTCTGCTGGCATTTGGTTAGAAGCATAGTGGCAATGCTCTCATGTATTAGAGAGGCACCAACATTGTGAGTCTGATTTCAATTGCAGCAATGTCAGATACTGAAGTACCAGCATCATGAACATGCTTTAAAGTGGCATTGCAGACATATATTTGTGGGAACATACCACCACATCTTTCTGTCACAAACTAAATAAGGTCCAAACTGGTTTGAAAGTAAATGACAACAAATGTCAACAGATTGTTTGAACACCCATGTTAGTATATGTTTACAAAACACGAGGTGTTTAGGTATGGAAGTCAACAACATGGAAATAACAGCACAGGAATGTAAAACATATCACGATGATAAAGATATCCGCACTTCCTTTCATATTTAACAAAAACAACATGTATTTACTGTAGACAGGGCACATTATGGAAAGAATAATTTTCTAATCCCTCTGAAATGCAGTATAAAAACTATGGGCCTCATTAGGACCCTGGCGGTAAGGGGTTTGCGCCAGCGTTAGCTGCGCCGACCCCTTACCGCCAACTACGAGTTCCCATAGCGCCATGGTCATTTTTCCGCCCGCTTTTTGCGGGCGTAAAAATCCATGGCGCTATGGGACCTTGGTGTTAATTACGCCACCGTAATTTACGGTGGCGTAATTAACTCCTTCCCCACTCCCATTATACCCTATGGGGCCGAAATGGGAATGGGGAAGGGTAAATGGGTCAATGGGGACTTACCGCCCCGCCGACCTCGGAATGGGGCGGTAAGTCCACCATCCGCCATGGTGTAAACGGACTTTACGCCATGGCCGGAAAGTCCGTCGATGGCGGAAAAAATCCGCCAGGGTCGTAATGAGGGCCTATGTGTTAAAGATGCACACATCTTGTTATACTGCATTCAATACTCGGGGTGTGTGGGGCGTGGGGGGTCGGGGGCGGGATGTTCTCGTTTCTGAAAGTCGGAGCCGCGGTGGCAGGCATTAACCAAAACTTACATGTCAGCCACATCCTTCCTCTCCACCGCTCAGAAGGGAATGCTTTCCAGTAGGATCTCATTTGCTGCTAACATAAAAGCATTGGATTCCTGTGGTATCGTCCAGCTTTAACACCTGCTAAACGCTGCCAGATTCCATAGGAATCCATTGTAAATGCGACACAACATAGGTACATGCCCTGCGGAATTTACACTGGTTTGCATTGCAAAGTGCAAATAATGCATGTACACCTGGTTATGCCTGATTTTACATTCAATGTTTGCACTTCTTAGTGAAAACAAGCCCTGCATTGCACTTAAGTACACACGTTGCAGATCCCCTTCGTGCAATTTACACTATTTTCAAAATGCAAAGTATTTTTGTTTTTTGCACTACACTCTTTGTAACAGGAAAGGATACATCGTTTGGCTTTCATTGACACCTGTCCAAAGAATTATTTTGGATACATAACACATTGCCCTTTTGGTTTGGGGGTAACTGTATCTCGTTTCCTCATTTTGGGCTACGGTTTGAGGCTCTGAGATGTGGATGGGCACACACTCGATGGAATTCTGAGTGCCTCACATACGTGGACTCTACTCCCATTATTTCTTCTAACGTTAGTCAATAAAAGTGAAAGGCAACTGCAATCATCGTTGACAGAGCATTTATGGGATCGTCATCTAACATGTTTAACCCTTTGAGTATCCTAAGGAAGTGTATACGTATTTAACAATCTGGTTTTATTTGTTGCATTGGTTTCCCTGTAAGAAAATAGGGAAACACGTATTTTGTTGATGCCCACAAGTCTGGATGTTCACCATTTGTTTATGCACATAAGGCGGGGTGGCAGTTTCATGAAACAGATTTCAAGTGCAATACGGACATAATTTGGGGCACCAGCGTCATGAACGGATTTAAAGTGGCATTGCTGATGCATATGGGAGCACCTGCATCATGAAGTGATCTCATATGGCACTGCTGGTATATTTGGCACACCGGAGCTAAGATAAAAGTAGTAATTCCGACAGATATTTTGGGCATCAACATCAGTAATATGACTATTAATAGCAATGCTCTCATATATCCGAGGCACCAGCATTGTGAGTCTGATTTCAATTGGAAACAACGGCAGATATTGGGGCACCAGCATGTTGCACATGTTTTAAAGTAGCAATGATGATATAAATTGGGTGCAGAAGGACCATAACAATAATGTTAAGTGGAAACGATGACATATATGTAAATACATATATATGCAACCCAAATTCCCTAAAAGTGGCGTTCAGTCTACTATAGTGGGTGCTTGTAGAGGTCAAGGGAAACCATGGGTTTATGCAGACACTGCTGTGTTGGGTGAAGAAAGTGACAGAATGAAACGCACTAACTCGCCCATACAGCAACCAAGAGTACAAGCACTCAATACCAAAATAGTGCTAAAACATTTAGTAATTAAACATATTCTTTAAAATAATAAAAGTCAGCATGGACTTACACAACTGGTTATAGATGCCAAGGCCACTGATGTAGTGCCACGCATTCCATCCCTTCACAGGGACTTTGTCCAGTTAGTTTTGCAGCCTAAGGCTCAGGGCTATTTTTAAAACTTACTTGAACCGGAAACAGAATTCCAAATCAATCTGATCATGTGACCTGTTAGATTTCATCTCTAATGAGATTTAACAGGGCTGCCATTTTAAGCTAGTCATAAACAAATCTATCTGGCGCTGAATAGCACCTTAAGTATTTATAATATTCAGATTCATGTACCATTATTAATATATTCCGTTTCCACTATGAGTTTACACGTAAATCTTATATGAAGCCCAAAAGATGAACTATCTATATGATAATATCCACCAATGCAGTGCATCCTGCACGGCTGCAGTTTTAACCGCTACAGCCTGTTAAAGCCAAAAGACTCACAGCAAAATGATCCAATCGCATTGAGGGATTTCGCAAACATGTAACCCAAGTGGGTGATCGATTACGAGCGGAATGCTAATATCATTGCATCCTGTCAGAATTTCATCTCTCTCTACTCATTAGGTCCCGCCCAAGTGGGCTGTAACTCCCATTCTTAAATTAGCATTTAGCATACACATTTTCACAAAAGAAAACAAATCATCGTTCTACAATGTCTTGCCAAATACAATTGGGTGAGACCAACATTGATAAAAGAACACACGTTTGAGTGTAATTTAACTATGAAAATGTCTGCACAGAGACTTTTAATGTTTCTTAACTTGTATTTGGCAACACATTGTAGAACGATGATTTGTTTTTGCATGCTGCCCTAATATCTTTCTTCCGGTCCCACTAGCCATGCTCTTCAGCTATGCCCAGTGCCCACGGCCTTCTGCTGTGTCCACTATGCTTATTGCTCCAATAGGTTTCCTTTTGGTGCCTTTCGTTTTGTCCCCTTGACATATTGCTCACTAGGTGCCATGTCTGCTGTACATATTCCCCCAACATCTTTCTTTTGGACCTACTAGGTGCCATGGGCGTTGGCCGTGGCCACTATGCATGTGTTTCAGGCCCACTAGCCAGGGCCTTCAGTCGTGGCCACAACTTTAGGTTTCATTTGTTCACACTATACATAACCTTTGGCCACTTGCCATATTGCACCATTTGGTTCCTAAAATAACCCAGTAGCTATAGCCTTTCGGCCACACCCATTACCACCCACCTCACTGCAGCTGTAAAATACCCCTTTTTGTCTTAATCTCATTTTTGTCACTCTCTCTTTTTGAAAGAACTGTTTTCCCATAACCGTGGTTATCAATGTACTACAGATGATAATGGTTATCAGTAAACACACATAAGTAACCTCAGTTATCTGTCAAAAGCATGCAAAATCCCATACTCTTCCCTGCACTCCCAGGCACTCACCAAGGGCCCCCCTCCTTGTGCCATGCTCCCCACACTCCCTTCAAGTTCTTTTTCCCTCCCTAGCCCTCTCCTATTCCCCAACACTCATCATTTCATCTGAAGCAATTTCATTCCCGATTTAGTTTTCTATCATAACCACAGTTATTTCCTCTGGATAACCCCAGTTATGCAAACATGTTTGAGCTCTGAACTTAATCTCCAGTCTACCTCCCAACGTCTCAATTTCACATGGTGGCCTCTTTCTACCTCCCCACCTCTAGCCAGATGCCATTTCATCATTGTCCTCCTCCACACAGCATTTTTCCACTTTTCATTTTTGGCTAACCCTGGTTATACCCATTATAATCACGGTTATCTCCCGCATCGTGCACAAAAAAAGTAATGGCGACATGTTCATTTCTGGATTGCTTTGCTAATGCATTGTGGGACACATATATAGCTATATATTTGGGAAAAGGGGGCACCCCCTTCTCCGTCAAAAGTTAACAACTACTGGGAGGAATAACCCCGGACCCCTCCTGGAAATGTAATTAGCCTCTCTCAGCTTTTCTGCTGCAAAGCGCCAAGACCAATATAAATGTTTTAATGAGCAGGGCCACCCGAATATTTTAAAAACTACTGGATGGATTTACCACAAACCAGTTAAAGAAATTAAGTCAATGCTTTGTGTCCAAATTATTCCATGTTTGGTCCAAATCTGCCAAGTGGTTTTCATGCACTTCTATTCAAAAGCTGGCCTTTTTCTCTATGGGAAAATGCATGCAAGTAGGCTGAAAACATTGTTTTTATTTGTTCTTAATTGCCTTTTCAATTTTTAATGAATCATGTCTAGTTTCTGGGGCTCTTGATAAACTATTTGTTTGGAAAATGTCATCCAAATCCATCAAGCAAGTCAAAGACTTATTAGCCTTGCTCAGCCTCTTTATTATTATGCTACTTATTGATCGTTAACCTAGCATTGAGAAGCAACAGAGCGCTTTACAGAGCTATACACCAATACAGATACATAATGGAGTGCTTCACAGAGGTGTACAACATTGCAGATGCGTAAGGGAGCGCTTTTCAGTGGTAACAGAACAGATATACATTGCGGGTTAGGATACAGAGGGCACAGAGGAGGGGTACAGCTGTACCGGGTGGCGTGGAGGAGCGGGCGGGCGGCTTCTAGCGAGTCAGGTGGCGCAAGGGGCGACGTAATGACCTAGGTGTTGAGGAGGAAAGACTCTTTCAAGAGGTGTCTCTTGATTCCTTTTCTGAATTGTAGGAGAGTGGGGCCGAGTCTGATGACGACAGGGAGTAGGTTCTATAGTCTTAGGGCATAGGCAGAGAAGGCTTGTTTTCTGGTCCTTTCCTTTTTTCAGCAACAAATTTCAAGTCTGCAATTTTTCCTGGAAAATGTCATCCAAATCCATCCAGCAAGTCAAAGGTTATTAGCCTTGCTCAGTCTCTTTATTATTATTATTATTATTAATATGCCATTTATTGAGCGTGGACCTAGCTTCGAGAAGCAACAGAGCGCTTTACAGAGCTATACACCAATACAGATACATGATGCAGTGCTTCACAGAAGTGTAAAACATAGTAGATACATAACAGAGCGCTTTTCAGTGGTACAACAGAACCGATATACAGTGGGGGTTTGGATACAGAGGGCACAAAGGAGGGGTACAGCTGTACCAGGTGGCATGGAGGAGCGGGGCGGGCGGCGTCTAGTGAGCTAGGTGGCTCGAGGGATGACGTAATGATCTAGGTGTTGAGGAGAAGAGACTCCTTGAAGTGGTGTGTCTTCGTTCCTTTTCTGAATTGTAGGAGAGTGGGGCCAAGTCTGATGATGACAAGGAGGTTCCATAGTCTTAGGGCATAGGCAGATAAGGCTTGTTTTCTGGTCCTTTCCTTTTTTCAGCAGCAAATTTCAAGTCTGCATATGTCCTGGCTTCTGATGGTGGGCTGTCTACCATAGATGCTGAGTTTCTCTGTGAGGTAGCTGGGTGACTTGAGGGAGACTGCCTTATAAATAATGCAGCAAGATGTGAAGGTAATTTGTGCGGGCAGTGGAAGCCATTGAAGGTTGATGATGGCTGGGCTGCGCAGACCCTTGATGAGGTGCGTGGCTGTGTGTAAGTCACTTCTGAGGGGCACAAGGGAGTTTGACGGGAGGCCTTTGAGGAGTGCATTGCCCTCATCCAAGTGGGATAGGACCAGTGCTTGAACGGTGGATCAAAAACTGTCTGCAGGGAGGAAGGGCTTGACTTTTTACAGGGGGGAGAGCTGATACCAAGCTGTCTGAGTATTCCTAGCTATATGTGTCTTGAAGGAGAGGTGTTTGTCAATGTGGAACCCGAAGGACTTGGTGCAGGAAGTGAGCTCAGGTGTAAAGCCCTCAGAGTTCATGGTTGATAGCTAGGTCTGTATATCTGGGTGTTCTGTGTTGTTGGGGAGGAGTAGGAATTCCGTCTTGGAGGGGTTGAGCTTTTAGTATGCACTGGACATCCAAGACTGGATCAGTGATAGACAGGTTTTGAGCCAATGGATGCCCTTGATGGAGTTGATCTTGAGGTGTGTCGTCGGCATATTGGTGTATGTGGATGTTTTGGGTGTCAAGGAGGGCTCCCAGCGGCTCCACTTGGCTCCACGTGGCAATCTAGAGGAATCCATCTGAACAAACTGACTGTGGTTGGTGAGGTAGGACTTGAACCAGTGTAGGACAATGTTGTTTATCTCCATGGGCCGATGTAGGGTGTCCATAAGCACATGGTGGTCTACTGTGTCGAAAGAAGCCAAGAGGTCGAGTAGAACCAGGAGGCAGTGGTGGCCGTTGTCAAGGATGTTGAGGGCATTGTCGGCCACCTGTATGGTTGCTGTCTCCGTGCTGCATCTGGGTCTGAATTTGGAGGAGATTGTTGTGTCAATGTGTTGCTGCAGTTGAGCGGCTACCACTTTCCCGAATGATCTTACCTAGGGATCCCGAGTGGGTTTCTTTAGTAGAGGGAGGATTTGTCCTGTTTTTAGGGTCGATGGGAAGGTGCCATGAGTTATGGAGCTGTTGATGATCTCCAGGTAGGAAAGGAACGCTTCTGTGGGGAGGGTCTTGAGGATGGATGCTTGGAGGATGTCATCTGTATACAATGTGGTGTTGGGGGTTGCCAGGGTTTCTAGCAGGCCCTCTGTCGAGAGTGTCTTGAATGTTGTCCAGGGTTTGGAGATTTTGCTGGGAGGGACCATAAGGTGGGTCTGTGGATGCAGAGCTGGTGTCTATGTCCTGGTGCATCTTGCTGATTTTGTCGATGAAGAAGTTGTTAATGGCAGTGTATTTTTAGATGGAGTGTGGTATGGCAGGGTTGGTTAGTGGATTGATGCACTCATTGACTGCTTTGAAGAGGGCTGCTATGGTATTCTGATAGTAGGAGGCCTTGACTTTGTTGATTAGTTGTCAGCGGGTTGCTCAGAGTTCCTTGACGAGCACCAGGTCAGATGCAGTCCTGGAGCCATGCCAGGTTTACTCTTGTTTCCTGATTACTTTTTTTGCTGAGTTTCAGTTCTTGCCTTTAGCCGGGTGCTGATGGTTTCTGTTTGCAGGTGCATTGCTTCATAGGCGGGTGTTGGTCAATGTAGGCTGACAAGGTGGTGTTGAGTGGTTCCATTAGAGAGTCGCAGTTCGGGTGGGGGTGTTCCATCCATGTAGGGTGTGGGTTGGTGAGGTGTTCTGTAAGGACTTCCACTGGGAAGTTCTTGAAGGACCTGGATGTTTGTCTGATGAGTTTCTGCTGGGAGTTCTTGACTGGAGTGCTGTGCAGGATTTTGAAAGTCACAGCTAGGTGGTCAGACCAGTGAAGCGGGAGAGGAGAACTGTAGGGGAAGGAAGACAGTGCAGTGATGATTAGGTCGAGGATGTTACATTTCTCATGTGCTGGGTATTGTGTGTGCTGTGTAAGGCTGAGGGTGTCAAGAAGGCTGAGGGGAGCTTCCTTCATGGGTTTGGTGGCCTTGTTACCAGGGAGGTAAAAGTCTCCTACTAAGTAGTTGTTTGCGTGCTTGAGGGTCATAGTGGTGACCAAGTCGGTGAAGTCTCAGATGAAGGCAGTGTTGGGTTGGGTGGTCTGTAGAGGAGATGGAAGGTACCTTTGTATGTTGGGGAGAGCAGGAAGTGGCAGGAGAGGACTTTGAAGGAAACGATGTTGTGGACCTCAAGTCTGGTGTAGGGCCACAAGGTCTTGTGTATGACTGCAAGGCCTCCACCTGTCTTGTTCGGCCAGTCTCTGTGTTGGGCGCTGTAGCCGTCGGGGACAAGGACATCTAGGATTTAGGTGGAGGTGGGTGTTAGACAGGTCTCGGTGATGAAGATGGCATCACTGTTGTGTGTAGTGATTAGGCCTACTTCTTGGGTGATAGCTGAGCGGACGTTGGCAAGCATGAAGTTTCTTTTTGTGGCTGGTGAGGGGGTGTTGATGGGCTTGAGGCTGATGTGGGTGAGATTGCTGCATTGCGGAGTCCATGCCTTAGAGGAGGGGTTATGTCAGTCAGCGTGTGCTTACCTGTTGTTTGAGCATGGGTTATGGCCCTAGGTCCTGCCAGTCCAAACAGATCCAAACAGGAATTGCCCTTTTCTTCGTATGCCCATGAGTCTCTCTGCTGTAAAAAGCAGCAAGGCCCATTCTCTGTTAAATATTTTCAAAAACTACTGGATGGTTCTACCCCAAAAACATGAAGAACATTAAGTCAACAATTTGTGTCGAAGTTGTTTCTTATTTGGTCCAAATCTGCTAACTGGTTTTTGCGCTATGGCTTTTCAAACACTGCACTTTTTCCCTAGGGGAAAGAAATGGGCTGAAAACTGTGAAACTGTAGTGTTTTGTTTTCTTAATAATTTTTATGGTTCCCAAAATGTGCAGTTAGGGTGGCCCTTGACAAACATTTTGTTATGTGAATTTCATCCAAATCCATCTAGCAAGTCAAAGGTTAATAGCAATCGAATTTTGGGAAGAAATGGATGCTTTTTCATTCCTGAAAATCCTGTCAGCCTCTCTGCTGCAAAGCACCATGTGGGATATAGCTATCATTTTGGGAGAAGGGTTCACCTCCTTCTCCATCAAATATTTTAACAACTACTGAACGGAATAGCCCCAGACCGCCCCAACGCTTCATGCCTAAGTTGTTTCGTATCTGGTCCAAACGTTTTGTTTGCACAAATTCAACCAAATCCATCATGTGACTCAAAAGTTAATAGCAATTCTTCTTCCCTTCTTCAAGCAAGAAGGGTAAATGAGTGAATTAATAGGAGGTGGAAGGCCTGAAACGGTAGGAAGTGGAAGGAGTAAGAAGAGAGAAGGTGGACAGAGAGGAAATGGGGAAAAGGTGGAAAAGGTTTAGGGAGTAAGAGGAACACAGGGGGAAGGTATACAAAAATAAGAGATGGAAGATGTCTAGGGAAAAGAGATGAAAGGAGTAAGCAGGGGAAGTGGAGGGAATATAGATAGGTGTGGCCATAGGGAGAAGTAGAGAGACGGTGGGAAAGAGTCTCCCCCCAGTAGGTTGGGTGGAAAACCCACGAGGAAGGAAGTGCAGAGAGAAAGTTATCCTCAAGAGATAAGGTAAAGATAGGCTTGCAAAGAGATTATCAGATATTTTAAAAGAAAATTAGTTTCGAGGGAGGCAGAGGGGAATGGGCAGGCAAGCCCAAGGCCTCACATGGGGATGTCTAGAAAAGGTGGAAATATGAGCATGTGGTATGTGGTGAAGCAATGAGCAGCTACAGGATGAGAGACCAAAGAATGTGGGTGCAGACGTGGATCTATCCCTGCTTTACTGTGATACCCAAACTACAGCTCACTAACTGACCCCCAATGTGCCCAAAACATTCGCGAATTGCTTGTGGTCTTGTGCAGAAGGAATGTGATCTTGCAGTTTGAACTGGGTTGGCACTTTTTGAGTGTGACTAAGCCCGATTTGCATATGGTCTTTCCAGTTCTGTAACGGCATGGAAGGCTGAAAAAGTATGGTCTAGAAGGTAATACATCAACCTTCAGTTTTGCAAATGTCACCTGAGTAGGAAAAGTATGGGTTCAGACCATGCTGTACGTAGTGATCCAAATTACACGTTAGTCAGGATGCCTGAGGAGGTCACAACAGGTCTGGAGCTGCTTGTGGTACCTTGCAGAAGGCAAGTGATCTAGCAGTTCAAGCTGGTCTCCCCCATTTGGGGCAGGTATAGCTTGGTTACAGCCTTTTTGTGGTGGGGCCAAGCCTGATTTTCACATGGTCTTTCCACACCAGTGATGACATAGCTGTCTGAAAAGATCTGGTCTGGAGGGCGTATTTAAAGCCTTCCAGCCATCAACCTTTAGTTTTTCAAAGTCAGTGGGATGTATATGCCAAGACAAAGACTACTTTACCTAGAGACCCAAGCTGCACCTCACCTATGATGCTGAATGAGGCTAAATAAGTCTGGGTTGCTTTTGGTTTCATGTAGAAGGGCTATGACCTAGATTTGCACATGGTCATTCCCCTTCTGTAAAACACATGTCATGATGAACAACTGAAAACGTGATCTGGAAAGTTACCTAGAGCAATGCCATAGGTTATGTTTGATTTAAAACCTTTCAGCCATCAATACTCTGTTTTGCAAATGTAAACCCCAAAGGGGCTGCATCTTCTCAGGAATGGATTTCGGGCAACTAGAGACCCAAGTTAAGCCTCACTGAAGATGCCCAATGTGTATAAAACATGTCTTGTTTGCTGTGGTTAGGTTCTTACAAAATGTGGGTAGGTTCCCATGCGGACCACCATGCACGGGAACCGACCCATAGAACAGGTTATTTTCAGGCGAACGCCTTACCTGTTTGCGGGCAGCTTGAGAGGTGTAGAGAAAGGGCCATCCTCTCTGGAAGCCAGAGTTCTCCGCCTGGATGGAGCGCTAAGGCTACCAGAAAGGCCAAGTCCAGGAAAAAACCTTGCAGGTTCTTGAATAACGTATGCAGCCCAGTGACGCAAACATGAACAATGCAGGCAGAGAAGTGAAACAAAAGGAGGTGAGAGCTGGAATCAAGGAGCAAAGCAATAGAGAGCGGCAATCAGGAACAGTACAAGAAGGACTAATCAGGAAAGAGACACAACGTTAACCAGCCAGTAGGCAGTTTAACAGCATCAAACAAGGAGGAACAGAGGCAGGGAGGAACACAGAACAGGAAAAGCAAGAAAGAGTGCTGTGACAACCGAGAAAGTTGCGACGAGCAGCTTACCTGATACACAGAGCTTTTGCTCTGAATGGGATAATGCTCTGCCACATACATCTTGCGCTACATGATGAACATAGGAGCCATCTTGTGGTTGGCGGATGTTCACCTTGCAGAGCTGTCTCTTTGTGGTTGGCGACCCTGGTCCACTTATCACAAAGGGACCAGGGTCGGGAACAAACCCTGACAATTATTTGGTGGCGTTGGCTGTTGGTAGAGGGGCTCCCATACCTTTGCTAATATGCCACTTAAAAAGTAGAATATGTACAACAACAACAAAAGGTAAATCAAATTGCCCAAGTGTGGAATGAGCATCCATTTAAATGTTTACTTTAATCTATATGTTTTTAAAAAATATGTTATGATATAACAGATAGATCTTTCCTATGTAAACAGTGCAAGAGATGTATGTATAAATTGCCTTGAAAGAGAAACTGTACTCATAGTTCTTAAGTTGCCCCTGGCCTTTGGAACATCTTCTTGGGTACCAAGGCTTGTTTTTTCAGTATTTATAAACTGTTTATAGTTTATCTCATAATACCTTACGAAAGGGATGCAGAAAATGTTCACTCTGATTCTATATAGAACAGTGGTTTGGGTACATACAGCACATTGGGAACATGTTTCCTTTTGGCAGCTTAGTACCTCAGAGAACAGTTTCATCATATAACAATAAAATATTTTCCGGTTGAGAGTGACAGGTAGTTGGTCCAATGAAACGTTAGTTAGAGTGCATGCTTTATAGTTTGTCTGCAGGGATGGATACACGATTTTCTCTGAAGTGTTACAGGTCAGATGAGTTTTGGCATTATTCTGTGTCAGTCTTACTTAGAGGGTATATAATTCTTTCTTGCCAAAGGTGACTCCTACGGATACTGAACACTTTGACAGCCGTACAGGGCCTCCTGTCAGTGCAGGAACTGAGGTGCAGGTGGAGGGTGAAAAGGGATATGATAAAAGTCACTAGGCAAGAAGATACATTTGGTTTCACAATTGCACTCTGAATGGTGCAAGGGAGCGATAGCCATCGGCTGTTGGTATTAGGATATTATTTTCATTGGCTACATGGTTTTTAATTCTTTTGGCATAAAGAAACTGGTGTGGCACATAAAAAAAGAACATCACCGAGAAATGCATAAATGGTGATGCAGACTGAAATGTGCAGGCCATGTTAGGTGACTGTTTATCAGAACAGTAATTACAGTACACCGGCTTTCACTGACTCAGTAAACCCAAATACTTTTGAGCAGCCGTTCATTTGAAAAGTGTTTGGTTTTAAGTTGAAGGTGTATTTTACATTTAGAAAATAACAAATATAATTGAAGAGACATAACTATGTTTTTTGATGTATACTACGGTAATCCTGACAAAGATTGCTTGGTGTTGATATATATTGTTATGTTGCTTGTCTATCAGACCAGCAAAGATGACTGAATAATGTTGAAGAAGAGTGCACTGCTAGCATCTGTTAGAGGCACACCATCTTGATGTTGCATTACTGAAGTATCTAATTGGATATTGCCATTGGATAACCAAGCGGAGTGTGCAGCTGAGTGTTTGTCGGTGTTGGAGGTATACGCTGGTTCCCTGGACCCCTTTGCTATGTGTAGTGTTTCTACACTTTCTACTGCTGGACACTCTGTGCTGTGGAAACAACTCTATTTCTGCATAGCCACTCACGCAGAGCATGAGGCGGAGTGTGCAGCTGAGTGTTGGTGTTGGAGGTATACGCTGGTTCCCTGGACCCCTTTGCTATGTGCAGTGTTTCTACACTTTCTACTGCTGGACACTCTGTGCTGTGGAAACAACTCTATTTCTGCATAGCCACTCACGCAGAGCATGAGGCGGAGTGTGCAGCTGAGTGTTGGTGTTGGAGGTATACGCTGGTTCCCTGGACCCCTTTGCTATGTGCAGTGTTTCTACACTTTCTACTGCTGGACACTCTGTGCTGTGGAAACAACTCTATTTCTGCATAGCCACTCACGCAGAGCATGAGGCGGAGTGTGCAGCTGAGTGTTGGTGTTGGAGGTGTACGCTGGTTCCCTGGACCCCTTTGCTATGTGCAGTGTTTCTACACTTTCTACTGCTGGACACTCTGTGCTGTGGAAACAACTCTATTTCTGCATAGCCACTCACGCAGAGCATGAGGCGGAGTGTGCAGCTGAGTGTTGGTGTTGGAGGTATACGCTGGTTCCCTGGACCCCTTTGCTATGTGCAGTGTTTCTACACTTTCTACTGCTGGACACTCTGTGCTGTGGAAACAACTCTATTTCTGCATAGCCACTCACGCAGAGCATGAGGCGGAGTGTGCAGCTGAGTGTTGGTGTTGGAGGTATACGCTGGTTCCCTGGACCCCTTTGCTATGTGTAGTGTTTCTACACTTTCTACTGCTGGACACTCTGTGCTGTGGAAACAACTCTATTTCTGCATAGCCACTCACGCAGAGCATGAGGCGGAGTGTGCAGCTGAGTGTTGGTGTTGGAGGTATACGCTGGTTCCCTGGACCCCTTTGCTACCTGTACTCTTTCTACACTATCTACTGCTGGAGACTCGAAAAATCTCTATTTTTGCATAGCTACTCACACGGAGTGTGAAGCGGAGTGTGCAGCTGAGTGTTGGTGTTGGAGGTATACGCTGGTTCCCTGGACCCCTTTGCTACCTGTACTCTTTCTACACTATCTACTGCTGGACACTCTGTGCTGTGGAAACAACTCTATTTCTGCATAGCCACTCACGCAGAGCATGAGGCGGAGTGTGCAGCTGAGTGTTGGAGGTATACGCTGGTTCCCTGGACCCCTTTGCTACCTGTACTCTTTCTACACTATCTACTGCTGGACACTCTGTGCTGTGGAAACAACTCTATTTCTGCATAGCCACTCACGCAGAGCATGAGGCGGAGTGTGCAGCTGAGTGTTGGTGTTGGAGGTATACGCTGGTTCCCTGGACCCCTTTGCTATGTGTAGTGTTTCTACACTTTCTACTGCTGGACACTCTGTGCTGTGGAAACAACTCTATTTCTGCATAGCCACTCACGCAGAGCATGAGGCGGAGTGTGCAGCTGAGTGTTGGTGTTGGAGGTATACGCTGGTTCCCTGGACCCCTTTGCTACCTGTACTCTTTCTACACTATCTACTGCTGGAGACTCGAAAAATCTCTATTTTTGCATAGCTACTCACACGGAGTGTGAAGCGGAGTGTGCAGCTGAGTGTTTGTCGGTGTTCGTCGTTTTCGGAATAGCGAGGAGTTACATATTCTTGCACTGTTATATTTCTCTGTGAATGCGGCAAGTGCCAGGTTTGGGACCGTCTTTATCTTCGGCTTTACTGCAACTTTGTAAGCTTTTAGGTTCTGCATTTGAACATGCCTGGAAAAGCAACGTCTAAAAATAAGCATTATAACCTACGTCAATCCAAACCCTATAGGTAAAAGCTCTGGGTATCGCCGTGAAGAACGAGTTGCCACACCTAATGGAAAACACACCAAAAGTAAAGTAGCATATGCCAATTCGTCTCTAAATGTTTGCTTACCTCCATCCATTAAAACCCCTGAGCATATTACTGATTTTTTTAAACCCGGTAAACCCGAACCTTGGTTGGCTTCAAATAATGAATGCCTTACCTTCCTTGGCGGTTGAAACTCACAATAATAAGCCACACATGAACATCAGTTTGTCGCTTGTGAGCTTTCAAGGTGTAATTGACAATAATTCCCTTCTTGCTTTGTGTTATCGTTTGTGCGGCTCTAACCGCGAAGAGGCTTGCAATGAAGGCCAGACTGACATCAATCGGCGGGGATATCAGGACAGGACGCAGAAGCATTAACACTGTAACCTCTCCTCAGTTATCAAGTACTCCCTCGTTGTATCCCATGTCTGCTCCAGAAAGCTGCCACTTCTCTGTGTCTGCCTCACTACCTGGAATGCATAATGACGATAATAACTTTGCATCTCCTTGCACATGAAACACTAGGGTCTCATCATGAGTCTGGCGGTAACCCTTAAATGTGGTGGTAGCGCTATTACCGCTGCATTTAAGGGTCCGCCAGATCATGGCCTTGGCTGATTTCCCCCCAGCTCTAAGCTGGGCGGAAATCTGCGGCAAATTTGCCGATTTTCAGCGCTATTACCGGCAGAGGGAAATCTGCTGGTGGTAACAGCATGAATTTTCCCCATTTGGCCCAATGGGGAATGAGGAATTCTCGAATGGGCCCAATAGGGAATGAGCACTAACCATTCTGCCAAACCCGTGATCCGGCGCTAATAGCGCCGGGGTGTTTGGCGGTTGGGTGAATAGCACCGGCGATAATAGCGCCGCGTTACTGCCCAACTCGTGATGAGGCCCTAAATGAGAAGGGATGTGAACTGGTGGGGTCTTCTTTATCACCTTCTAACAACTTAATACATTTTGCATTAAAAATGCTTACTAATTGTGTGATCAGATCTATCAACAGACACAGCTACATGGTGAAACACTACAGCGTCTCATGCAAGAATTGAAGCTGAATCCATCTTTAAAAACTGAAAACCCAATTGTTTGTCCATAGAGTGTATATCTAATTCTTTAGACAATGATCTTCCGAAATCAATGTGTGAAGAAAATCACAGCTCGTATAATGTATCTGAATCCCCACTTTCGTATCCCACCCATAAACAGAGAAGACTCCTACTAAAAAAAACACAACGAAAGTCTAAATTGCTGCCTTCAATCATAATTGAAGATGACGACTCTGCGCACACTGTCAACCACTCAATTCTACGGTTACCTCACCTGGCATGACGAAAAACAAGTGTAGACGTCTCGAAAAATGTGAAAATCTTTGCAGGAAAAGACCAAGATGATAAACAAGCACGTTGACTAGCTGGTTGCTTCAAAACAGTAAACTAAGTGATTCGAAATTGCCTACCATAAATGTTGAACTGGAAAAGGTTACACATCCTGAAATTATTCCGATTTAGGCAAATCCACTTCCTATCTCGCCTCATGTTATATCGGAAATACATGATACTGCTCCCGTGGAGGATATTCCACCATTACTCCCCCCTACTGAAAGTACTAAAGTTCTTAATTACAGAGTTGTAGCTATCAGCGAATGTTCTGTCAAATGCAAAAAAAAAACCTATTAACCGTTCTGTTTTGATTGCATTATTCAGAAAATTCCATTGCTTAGAATTCTCACTTCGTGGGATTTTGAATTTATAGAGCCTTTCAAGCAGTTTTTTGGTGCATTGACTTTAGCCCATTGTGTTCTTCCAACTACAGCTATGGTTATTCGCTCTCAAAAATATTCTTTAGAATGTTTAGGCTACAAACTAGATAAGGAGACTCAAGAAACTTGGCTTCTAGAGGACTACCATGTTGATTCCCGTAATGCAAGAAAGGGTGACAACGGGAGACCTTATGGGGGTCGGATTGCAGGAATAAAACACACCTTTCTTGCAAGAAAAATTATGCCCAAATTGCAGCATGACAATGTAATGGCAATTGAAATTAAAGCCAAACATTCTCGTTTTGCTCCTAATATTCTCGCAAGTAATATTTATGATCTCCCTACCCATGATGCATGTTTGAGATTAACGGGGCCATTGATTTTATTATCACTGAACGCACTGAATGGTTCCTTATTGGTGGGAACACTATGATAGTACTCGGTGGTGATCTAAATGCCCAATGTGGTGTATTCTCTATGTCTGCGAAGTTGAACACATTGTAGTCACTAATATCATTATTAAACCAAAGAGTAATGCCAGGTGGGCTGCATGGAGAGCTTTTTTGAAGGAATGGGAAATTTGGGCTTTGACCGGAAGAACTGTGGCTGTCACCCCTGGCAAATGGTACATGGTTTAGTGGACACAAATCTGCTACACTTAATTATATATGTGGGAATGTTTGCATGCTAGAGTATGTCACTGATTTTGGTGTTACCCCAATGCCTTACAGTGATCATTCCTTAATCTATGTTATATTATCTATGCCTTGTGTGGACTCTGGTGCAATAGGAACTATTAACATTGAAACCAGTAACAGTGGTGACAGGATCAAATGTGAATGCTTCTAATGTTAAGTCCATGAATAGAACAATTTGAAAAATACTACACTCTCTAGATTTTGCCTTAGTCGCAATGAATGGTGATGAATGCGTAGACTTAAGCAAGAACATTACCACTAAAATTGCTGAAACTGAAGTATCCATGACAGTTGGCTCGGGGAAGGTGATAAATAAATCCTATGATGCTGAATTGTTAATTGCAAAGCGTAACCATCGCAAAGAAATTCGGCATTTGAAAAAAATTGGGTATTCCACAGCACATGTTTTTGGTAAAAAAGAAACAACTGAATAATAAATATCGGTCTTGGCGTAAATATAGAAAAGTGTCTGAAGTCAACACGAAATGGCAAAAGATGATTAATACCTTATTAAAGGGCGACTTGTGTTCTATTTGAAAGCTACTAAGTAAAGTCAGAGGCAATTGTATTCCACTAACGATAAATACGATTGCAGAAGACAAATGGGCAGACTATTTCACTTGTTCTAGAGATACAGAGTCTTTACCCTCATTTGTGTATGACACTTCTCTTGAATGGCCCTTATAATTTACTAAGCAAGACATCTTAGCAATCCTATGTAAAGTGAAAACTCGAGAGCTCCGGGCCCAAATGGCCTGACTTCAATTATCATTAAAAACGATCCCATAATTTGGTGTTCGATTGTGTACCATCTTTGCAAACAGGTGTGTAAAGACAAAAATATGCCATCATCATGGACTTCTTCCATTTTGATATCTGTATATAAGGTAGGCACTAGAAATGCCCCTGAAAATTACCGCTTATTATCGATACTCGCCACCACAAGATACATTTTCAGTGCCATTGTATTGGATCACCTACAATGTTGGGTCAAAACTAACCAACTATTGCATCCAGTCCAGTCTTGTTTCAAAGTAGGCGCTAGCACCTATCACACAATCATCTGTCAAGCAAAACAGAAATCCAAACCATCTGTGTATGTCTCATTTATTGACTTCAGCTGTGGCTTTGACAGTGTTGATCATAGCAAACTTTGGAAGATACTTTCCGAAATGAAATGCCCCCATTGGCTGTTAGAGATATAAACTTTATTGCATTCCACCATTACAGCATAAATCCGCCTTGACAATGACGGTTGTTTGTCTCGATCTATCGAGATATACATGGGTGTCAAACAAGGATGTCTACTTGCTCCCCTTTTATTCAATCTTCATTTGGCACAGTTAATTGGTAGACTCGAAAAGCATGTACATTGCGCAGTTAAATTTGGTAATATCAAGGTTTCTGCATTATTGTGCGCGGATGACCTGATACTTGTTGATCACACATCAAAGGCATGACGAAGATGTTGGAAGAGCTTGGACTTTTTGCTACCGAAGATAGTTTGAAAGTGAACTTAAAAGTTATGTTGTTTGCCTCTAAGAAAGTACATAAACCTAAAATGGAAGTCAGCTGGGGTGTGATCGAATACACTGAGACTTATTAAATATCTAGGTGTTTGCCTGGATAACAGCATTGGTTATTCCTCATTAATTGAGCGGAAAACACTTTGTGCCAGACAAATTAAGTTGTTAGTCCATAGATTTGCAGGCTACTCTTTGCAGGCTACTCTTTGCAGGCTAACATTGTACCAGCAGGGGTTTGTATCAGGTATAGCTTACGCGCTGGAAGCCCTTACGATGAAGAATTTAAACTGGCTCAGTAAAATTGAGGGTTATTTTTGGCGTCACATTCTCGATCATCCACCGTCATGTCCGATACAATACCACAGAGCTGAATTCGGTCTGACATCCTGGAAAGCCCATATATTACAACTTAGAGGTCTTTTACCTCTGAAACCCTGCAGTCACCCTTTAAGTCACATGTTGTCCATTATTGGGGAAAACCTAATTCAAATTAATAATATCGACCCCTTTAATGGATATAGTCATATGTGTACGGAATTATACACTGACTTGGGCTGGTCATGGGATCGCTCACGATGGAGTCACTATGGAGCAATTAAGATCGTATTCAAAAAACGAGTAGCCATGAAGGATTGGGAAAGTAACTTCGAGCATATGAGCTCTCTTCATAATTATCATTATTTATATGGGATTGCTTATATGTTTTGTTGCCCGCAGAGGTACTTACTCCGCTGCCCTAATCCTGAGGTTCGTAAATTTCGACTCCTAATGCAAACTAATCAATTACCCGTAAGAGCCACTCATGGCACTCAATGGAGGCTGGAAAAAAGCCAACGATCATGTAGGATTTGTAAAATTGAAGACAATTTAGAGACAGTAAGGCACATATTAACAGAATGTCCAGTATTAGTACCGATATATACTCGGGAATATGAACGATTTGTTCATTGTATTGAATGTGTCATCATACTTTTCTGGCATTACTGTCTCAATACTCCAACTCAAGCGATATATATTGCCCTGTATACCGTCTAGAAAGCTGCCCAGACTTCCATCGCTAATGTTAGCAGTGTATAAATGTAAAAGCAACTCCTGTATGCTACACTTTATTCTTATTAACATACATATATTTTGTAATCATTACAATCGAGCATTAGAAATGGCAAAGCATTTAGCCTCACAGTGCAATGATATTTAATTATTCATTTGTATAATAAAAAGTATTTTTATAAGACATTACGTAGTCACGAAATTGTGATCATGAATTGTAAACTGTAGTGTTGATTGATTGAAAACGGATGTATATGTATTGTTTGTTGAAGTAACTGTCTTCTGTTATTGGTATGTTTTATTTTTTAATGTATTTATATATTGTAATTGTATCAGTTGTAAAGGTTATTTGAGCTATATACAACTATAACAATAAAATAAATTAAACAATAAAATAAAGTAAAATAAAATAACTAATTGATGTATGAGGAGATTACTTCATTCAAATTGCTCCAATATTTCTCAATTTTAAATTAATTTCAGATGGCCACTGCACAACTCCCTCAGTTTTGCAAAGACATACGACATCGCTAGGGCCAGGGGAAGTGGCTAAACTGTGCCAAGAATGTTGACACCTCAATGAGTGACACTAATATCATGCTGCTTCCCACTGGTCATCAATGGGTTTCATGGCAATACCGTTGCCATCTCATAACATGTGTGCCAAACCAACTAAACAATTGGGAAGATCTAGATCCATATCAGTTACATTATACCTGAAATACATCATAAGCCAGTGGATTCAAGGATACCAAGTATCCATGCACGTTTACTCTAACAATCTTTGGTTTCTCTGTCACACAAGAATGAAGTAACTGTGGAAACTGATTTTAAGGCAGTCAAATATTTGAATTCTGGAGGGAAAGAAACTGTGCATAAACCTGCCTTTGATTGATCAAGACCCTTGGGTAGGTTTTATCCTGAAATTGGATAGGTTGTTTGGAATGATGCTTGTATTCAGCAGCTTTTTTGAGAAACATATAGGAAATACAATATTTTGATTTGAAAGTAATGTTGATTGTCAGTTTATCTGATTTGGATATGGGTTTTCTTTGCATGCTTGTAACTAGGCTCCATAATGTAGTGTCTATTGTGCTAAGCGGCATGTGTAGAGACATTGTAAAGTTTGTTGAAAAAGTAGAAAAGACTATCAGGCCGATTCATGTAATTCCTCTCAAAAGTGTCGCACGCGGCTGGGGCACAGCGTGCCCATGCGAATGTCTGCGCCAGCCGCGTGGGATAAAATCAATTTCCACGCACAGCGTATTCATGGATTCTCGCCTCCAAAAGCAGACGTGGCTCAGAGTGGCGCAGCGACCCTGCAGCAGCGCCAGTTATGCCCCCAAGAACGCCCTTGCGCAAGGAAAAGCCGTCAAGATCGCAAAACCATCGCAAAGGGCTGTGCCAACCCTGTACCAGTTTACCGGACTGGCAAACAGCAAACGCAAAGCGGGGAATGCGTATTACGGGTTTCGGGAACACGCGTGCGCTAGAAGTTTCACACGCGATCTGTCCTGGAGGAGCGTGTGCGTGTATTTCAGAGGTGCGTGAGAAGTTCCACACGCGATTGGGCCTGGGGGAGCGTGTGCGTGTATTTCAGGGGTGCGCAAGAAGTTCCACACGTGATTGGGCCTGGGGGAGCGTGTGCGTGTATTTCAGGGGTGCGCGAGAAGTTCCACACGCGATTGGGCCTGGGGGAGCGTGTGCGTGTATTTCAGGGGTGCGCGAGAAGTTCCACATGCGATTGGACTGGGCGCGTGTAGTTCAGAGGTGCGCGAGAAGTTCCACACGCGATTGGCCTGGGCGCGTGTAGAGGTGCACTAGAAGTTTCACATGCGATCTGGCCTGGGGGAGCGTGTGCGTGTATTTCAGGGGTGCGCGAGAAGTTTAACACGCGATTGGGCTGCGTGCGGGTATTACAGGGGTGCGCGTGAAGTTTTACACGTGATCTGGCCTGGGGGAGCGTGTGCGTGTATTTCAGGGGTGCGCGTGAAGTTCCACACGTGATTGGCCTGGGCACGTGTATTTCAGGGGTGCGCGAGAAGTTCCACACGTGATTGGCCTGGGCGCGTGTATTTCAGAGGTGCGCGAGAAGTTCCCCACGCGATTGCCCTGTGCGCGTGTATTTCAGGGGTGCGCGAGAAGTTCCACACGTGATTGGCCTGGGCGCGTGTATTTCAGAGGTGCGCGAGAAGTTCCACATGCGATTGCCCTGGGCGCGTGTATTTCAGGGGTGCGCGAGAAGTTCCACACGCGATTGGCCTGGGCGCGTGTATTTCAGGGGTGCGCGAGAAGTTCCACATGCGATTGGCCTGGGCGCGTGTATTTCAGGGTTGCGCGAGAAGTTCCACACGCGATTGGCCTGGGCGCGTGTATTTCAGAGGTGCGTGAGAAGTTCCACACGCGATTGCCCTGGGCGCGTGTATTTCAGGGGTGCGTGAGAAGTTCCACACGCGATTGACCTGGGCGCGTGTATTTCAGGGGTGCGCGAGAAGTTCCACACGCGATTGGCCTGGGCGCGTGTATTTCAGTGGTGCGCGAGAAGTTCCACACGCGATTGGCCTGGCCGCGTGTATTTCAGAGGTGCGTGAGAAGTTCCACACGCGATTGCCCTGGACGCGTGTATTTCAGGGGTGCGCAAAAAGTTTCCACACGCGATTGGCCTGGGCGCGTGTATTTCAGAAGTGCGCGAGAAGTTCCACACGCGATTGCCCTGGGCGCGTGTATTTCAGGGGTGCGCGAGAAGTTCCACACGCGATTGGCCTGGGCGCGTGTATTTCAGGGGTGCGCGAGAAGTTCCACACGCGATTGGCCTGGGCGCGTGTATTTCAGAGGTGCGCGAGAAGTTCCACACGCGATTGCCCTGGGCGTGTGTATTTCAGGGGTGCGCGAGAATTTCCACACGCGATTGGCCTGGGCGCGTGTATTTCAGGGGTGCGCGAGAAGTTCCACACGCGATTGGCCTGGGCGCGTGTATTTCAGAGGTGCGCGAGAAGTTCCACACGCGATTGCCCTGTGCACGTGTATTTCAGGGGTGCGCGAGAAGTTCCACACGCGATTGGCCTGGGTGCGTGTATTTCAGGGGTGCGCAAGAAGGTCCACACGCGATTGGCCTGGGCGCGTGTATTTCAGGGGTGCGCGAGAAGTTCCACACGCGATTGCCCTGGGTGCGTGTATTTCAGGGGTGCGCGAGAAGTTCCACACGCGATTGGCCTGGGCGCGTGTATTTCAGGGGTGCGCGAGATGTTCCACACGCGATTGGCCTGGGCGCATGTATTTCAGGGGTGCGCGAGATGTTCCACACGCGATTGGCCTGGGCGCGTGTATTTCAGGGGTGCGCGAGAAGTTCCACACGCGATTGGCCTGCGTGCGGGTATTTCAGGGGTGCGCGCAAAGTTTCACACGCGATTGGGGTGCGTGCGGGTATTTCAGGGGTGCGCGGGAAGTTTCACACGCGATTGGGCTGCGTGCGGGTATTTCAGGGGTGCGCGGGAAGTTTCACACGCGATTGGGCTGCGTGCGGGTATTTCAGGGGTGCGCGCAAAGTTTCACACGCGATTGGGCTGCGTGCAGGTATTTCAGGGGTGCGCGGGAAGTTTCACACGCGATTGGGCTGCGTGCGGGTATTTCAGGGGTGCGCGAGAAGTTCCACACGTGATCTGGCCTGGGGGAGCATGTGCGTGTATATCAGAGGTGGGCGGGAAGTTTCACACGCGATTGGGCTGCGTGCAGGTATTTCAGGGGTGCGCGGGAAGTTTCACACGTGATTGGGCTGCGTGCGGGTATTTCAGGGGTGCGCGGGAAGTTTCACACGCGATTGGGCTGCGTGCGGGTATTTCAGGGGTGCGCGCAAAGTTTCACACGCGATTGGGCTGCGTGCAGGTATTTCTGGGGTGCGCGGGAAGTTTCACACGCGAGTGGGCTGCGTGTGGGTATTTCAGGGGTGCGCGCAAAGTTTCAGATTGGGGTGCGTGCGGGTATTTCAGAGGTGCGCGCGGAGTTTACACGCGATCTGGCCTGGGGGAGCGTGTGCGTGTATTTCAGGGGTGCGCGTGAAGATCCACACGCGATTGGCCTGGGGGAGCGTGTGCGTGTATACCAGGGGTGCGCGGAAAGTTTTACACGCGATTTCAGCAGGGTACGTGTATTTCAGGGGTGCCGGGGAGTCCAACATGTGATTTGCCAGTGTGGGTCCTCCCAGGTGTTCCCTGTACACCCTCCACGGCCCCTGCAGGCAGCCCACACCACAGGGGACTACCCTGCATCCCTGGTCATGTTCCGCAGGCAGCCCACCCAACATGGGCATGCCCCCCAGCAAAGGCACATGTCTCCTTGCACTAATGATCACCAACTCATGTCCCCTTGCACCCCCACCCCCAGAATTGTGGGGCACCTGCCAGCAGGCCCCCACTCATGTCCCCTTGCCCCCCCACCCCCAGCATTGCGGGGCAGCTGCCAGCAGGCCCCCACCCATGTCCAACTCATGTTTCCCACCACCCCCACCTCCCAGCACTGTGGGGCACCTGCCAGCAGGCCCCCACCCATGTCCAACTCATGTTCCCCACCACCCCCACCCCCCAGCCTTGTGGGGCACCTGCCAGCAGGCCCCCACCCATGTTCAACTCATGTGCCCCACCCCCCAGCACTGTGGGGCACCTGCCAGCAGGCCCCCACCCATGTCCAACTCATGTTCCCCACCACCCCCACCCCCCAGCCTTGTGGGGCACCTGCCAGCAGGCCCCCACCCATGTTCAACTCATGTGCCCCACCCCCCAGCACTGTGGGGCACCTGCCAGCAGGCCCCCACCCATGTCCAACTCATGTTCCCCACCACCCCCACCCCCCAGCCTTGTGGGGCACCTGCCAGCAGGCCCCCACCCATGTCCAACTCATGTTCCCCACCCCCTCTTACCCCCCAGCAGTGCAGGGGCACCCTCCACCAAGCCCTCGCCCATGTCCCATCCATGCCCCCCTAAACCTGGGTCCCAACAATCCCCAATCATGTCCGTAATGGCCATCCTCCCCTGCCAAAAGGCCCAACCAACTATCACATCCACCCACATATCAAAGGCAATTACATGTTACACACCCAATGTAAATAATACAAATGAACACATGTCTGTCACACACAATGGCTGCAAGTGAATGTTAAAACACCCAACATGACATGCATGAAAGCAATGAGATGATACGACACATTGAAGGATGAAAATAAAAATGTATTGAAAATCAACTTGAATGGAAATGAAATGAGAAAAACCACAAAGCAAAACAACCAAAAGAAGATGAATGTCCATTAAAAAAATCAAAAACACACAGCACAATCAAAATGAATGGTGTCCAAAGTCACAGTCAGAAAAGTAATCCAAGTGTAAATGATAAACAAAAACCATTGCTCCATGGCGATGAAAAAAATCCAAAAAATAAAAAAATCCATTGAAGAACTATTTACAAGATAATCCCGGGTCCATGAGCCCAACCAAATGAAACCTAACTATGACAACTAACTAAAAACTGAACTATATACAAAAATGTGGCGCATTGTCCAATCGCAACCAAATAAAAAAAAAATTAAAGGAAACCTAACACTAACTATATAACTATATACAAAGGCGGCGGGCAAGTCCAGCGGCTCACTCCGTGGTGTTCCGGGCCAGGGCATCATCGAACTCCTCCAACCCCCTGCGGATTGCCTCAAGGCACTCGGCCCGCCTCAGGGCCCTCCGCATGGAGTTCTCCGCCCTGACCATTGTGAGCCGCGCCTCTTCCGCCCAACGCTGCTCCGCACCAACCGCTGCCAGACAGAAGACACTTCCCGTCCTGGGTCCTCCTGCCCTCCGGCCGATGCCTGCCCCTCCGATGTTGATGGCCCGAGCCATGATGCCTCCCACGTTGACTCCGCTGCTGCCTCCGACACCACTGCCTCTGCCAGCACGACGGCATCCAGGCTGCTGGAATCCACCAACGCCGTTGTGCACGTGCCCTGCCTGATGTTGCCGGCACATTCTCCATCTGCTGGGGTACAGTTGCTGTGGTGTCCACCCCTGCTGGACCTCTGACTCCCGACTGTGGCAGGGATGGGATCCCCACCGAGCTGGCTGCATTGGTCAGGGCAGGTCCACAGGGGGCCCTGGTGGCATCTGGGCTGGAAGACGGCAAGGAGAACGACTGGCGTATAGTCTCCACAGAGGAGGAGAGGGCCGCCATATTGGCCGACACATGCAGGAAACCCCCGAACATGGACGATCCCAATTGGGCCACGTCGGCACGGTGCTCTTCGTGATGACATGCGTGCTCCTCCTGGGAAGCACGCACGGCATCACGAATCACAGCCGTGCGCATCGCGACCCCAATCAGGACCTTCTCCATACGGCCAGGGGTCCCCTCGTCCGCAGGTGGAGGGGAGTCAGATGACATGGACATCCCCTCTACCTGCAGACGGGCCTGGGACGGGGCATCCCTGCTGGTGCATGGTGGTGCACCCACAGGGTCAGGGACAGCGACATGCACAGGCCCCTCCACCGTGACCTGTGCTGCCTCCTGCCCCTACCCCTGGACTGCACCACTTGCACCAGCAGGGATGCCCCCTCCAGGCCCCATGTACGCCTCAGTGGCGGCCTCCTCCTCCTCTGTGGAAACCACCAACCTGGATCGCTCCTCACCGTCTTCCGCCGTAGCAGGCCCCTGTGGGGGCTCACCCACCCCTTCCGCTGCAGCCGTGGGGGCTTCCCCGCCGCCTTGCTCCACAGCACCGTCTCCGCCCTCTCCTTCACTAGCCGCTGCGTAGAGGGAGACATAGAACACAAGCATCAGGGTACTGTACAATGGTCCCCTAGACAGGGAGCTATAGCAGATGAGTGCCACTGTCAAAGTGCACTTCCATCATGTCCCTCCACAACACATGTGTCAGTACAGGCAAAACACACACAGTGACAGTCGTGGTGCATGCCATGGACATTTCCATACATGTCCAATGGACTCTCGAAACATACAATGTAATGGAACTCACATGCATCATGGGTCATGCCTTCACATGCACACACTTCACCTCAGTCACATCCGTCTGGCCCCGTACACCCCAATCACAGTGGATACAAGGATGACTAGGCTGCATCAGTGAATCTGTAAATTGTCACATCCATGGCATTCACAAGTCACAGACACGCAGGTAAGGCACACAGACATGGATACCATATATGTACCTGGCATCAGCACCCATCCCTCACCCCCACCCATGTCCAGGAACAGAGACTGCCATGCTCTCATGTGTACAATCTGCATAGGGCTCCCCATGTCGCATTTAAACACATGAAACAACCGTGCGGTTCACACATTACAGGTCGCACATGCATTACCATGATGTCCCTGCACACAAACATGCGTACATGGCCTATGTCACACATACAGGCAAGTATCAGACAACCAGCACACTGCAACATGCCCTGTCTCACACAGCAATGCTTGGCCACTTACCGCTCAACTCCAGACGGGTCTCCCTCTCAAGGACCTGGGCGTGGAGCGCTGGGTCTACGCGTTCCAGGACCCTCATCTGGATGGAACTCATGCGGCCTCGGCCCCCCTCCACGAGGCACCGGGCCTTTATGAGGGTCCTGGACCTCAAGTCCTCCCAGCGCTTCTTGACCTTCTGGATGGTGTGGGTTGCCACCCCCTCCGCGTTGATGGCAGCCACACAGTCGGCCAAGATCCTCTCCCGTCCTTCCTTGTTGGTGCGGGACGATCCGAAGAGGGCATGATACTGCCCCAGGACTTTCTCCACCAGGACACCAACTTCGGTGGCAGTGAAGCTGGTGCCCCTCTGCCCCTCTGGCCGGGGGTTGCCACTGGTGCCAGATGTTGATGTGCCCGACATGGCAACCCCAGGGGCAGGAGTGGGTTGGCAACTGGGTCCTGGGGCTGGGCTGTGGAGCGATGTTATCCGAGTCTTCTGTTCCAGCAGGGGTGGACACAGCAACTGGACCCCTGCAGATGGCTGATGTGCAGGCACCAAATGGCAGGGCACAGTGGCAGCATGCAGGCAGCAGATGGCACGTGGGAGGCTGCTCTGGGCACTGGGGGGCAGTAATTTGGCCTTCTGGGCAGGAGCGTGGTCTTCCGTGTGTTTTCGCATGGCCAGCTTGATACGGAGTGATTTGGCACGTGAAAATCCTGCACGTCAGCGTGAAATTCGAGGAAAGGCCCTTAGCGCGTAAGCGCGTCAACACGCGTACGCGATTTCATTGGACCAAAGGCCCTTACAGCGTAAGCGCGTCTGTGACTTTTCGCGCACGGGCGTTGCCCTGGCAGGGCTTGGAGATCCCGCATGCCTTTACACTGCTCTGTACGTGCTTTTCGTGCGGTGCGTGCGTTTTACATCCGTTGGGGTTCACAGGCTATTACTTCACAGCGGGTGTTGGCTACGCGTTCTTCTACACGCAAGGCAGACGGTGAGTGGTACCCCGCTCCACCCAGGCCCGATCACGTGAAAAACTTCACGTGAACTCCTGAAATACACATAGCCCGCTCCTCCAGGCCCGATCGCGTGTGAAAACACCCGCGAGCCCCTGAAATACATGTAGCCCGCTCCCCCAGGCCCGATCGCGTGTGAAAGCACCCGCAAGCCCCTAAAATACACGTACCCCGCTCCCCCAGGCCCGATCGCATGTGAAAACACCCGCGAGCCCCTGAAATACACGCGCCCAGGCCAATCGCGTGTGAAACTTCTTGCGCACCCCTGGGATACACTCGCCCAGGCAAATCGCGTGTGGAACTTCTCGCGCACCTCAGAAATACACGCCCACGCTCCCCCAGGCCCGATCTCGCGTGAAGACACCCGCAAGCCCCTGAAATACACGCGCCCAGGCCAATCGCGTGTGTAACTTCTCGCGCACCTCTGAAATACACGCACACGCTCCCCCAGGCCCGATCGCGTGTGAAACTTCCTGCGCACCCCAGAAATAGCCGCACGCAGCCCAATCGCGTGTGAAACTTCCCGCGCACCTCTGGAATACACGCACACGCTCCCACAGGCCCGATCGCGTGTGTAACTCTCGCGCACCTCTGAAATACACGCACACGCTCCCCTAGGCACGATCGCGTGTGGGCCTTCTCGCGCGTGTAGGACTTTGGCGCACATTTTTTTCCTGCGCAGGGACGCTACCGCCTGCTTTCGTGTGGCGGACATGTATGGGCCTGTGCGCGTCTTTGGCCGTGCGTTGTTTTTCCCTATTCGATTCCATGAATACGTGTTGTAGGCGAGCGCGTGGGCGTTCTGCACACTTGCCTCCTGTACTTCCCCCGTGACGCCCACATTTTCACGAGTTGTTCCCCATTCTGCGTGTGGCGCCCCGTGTTACGCCTACTTTTGTTATGTGCGCCGCGCTATGTGCGAATTCGCTGTGGCCTTATCGCACGGCGTTCGATGACCTGTGCGCCAGCGTGCGCCGTGCACTTTTTCAGCGCACATCCTACATTTTGCGCGTGCACGGACTTCCATGAATACATGTGCGATGTTTTCTGTGTGATAATCGCACTTGCAGTGCGATAATCGCACTTGCACTGCGATTTTCGCTATTTCACTGCGAATCGCACGTTTTCGTACGCGTGCGCCATTTTTTCAGCGCACGCTGATTCCATGAATCGGCCTGTATGTCCACAGACCTTCAGTTCTGAGTGAAGATTGAAGATTTCCTGAAACTTACATTTGTTTAGGTTAGGTTAGTGCACTGCACACTCAGGGTTTCAGATGAAAACCAACTGAATGCAACTTTATTGTAAGTGATCTTTGTGTATATAGAATATATAGTCAGAAATATAATAGTTAGTTTACTAATGATTGTCAACATTTTGTTAAAAGGAGAACATGACATGTCTCTAATGTTTGTTATTTGGAAAGTATACCTGACACCTGCATTTACAAAGTGGAAATATATCTTTCTTAAAATCTGTTTCATTCCTGTGACTTGTTAGTTAACATTAGTAAGAAGAGGATAGAGGAGTTGGTAAGCGGGTTCTACAGCAGGTTTTACAAAATTGAATGATAATTAATCTCATTTAAGGATATTTTCTCTGAAACACAGTTAGGTTTTAGAGAAAGTCTAAGTATGACATATCAGTCCCTGAATTTAAATCTTTGAGCCACAATATGTATAGTAGTAAGAAGTGAGCCTTTTTGTGTTGCATTTAGGAAGTTGAAAATACCAATCTAATGATTACATCACCAAACACTAACTATGGTCTATTTTAAAACAGTTGGCAATGTCATCCAATCTTTTGTCATTATTGATTGGAATTCAAAATAACAATAGAACAGCGGTCCACATTATTGTTGACCATCAAGGATGTATGCAGGCTTCTGTTTTTTTTTTTTAACTGTGTATCAATTCCTTATCCCTGAAACTTCATAATTTTTACAAGGATGCCCTGATAATTAAAGGAAATGAGTGTCCGGCACAAGTTTATCTACACTTACAAATGAACCGATAAGCCTGTGTGACACTTGGCCCACTTTTTTTTTTTAGGGCACCATGGAAAGAGAGGCAGGTCTATGTGTTCCATGGTGGTCATTTTTTTGGTTTACTTTTTGTTCTATCTGCTTCATTGGCCGCCACACCTAGTCCCTTCTCCCCTTCCATGGCAGCCATTTTGTTGTTTACTTTGGCCGCCATAGAAAAAGAAAACAGACTACATTTTCCTACCATTTTGTATTTTTTTTTCGGCTTTGAAACGCAACTCGTCTTGCAGCCAAAAAAACGCCACCATTAGTACCCCTGTCTAACAGGTCGTGATACTAATGGCAATAAGCCCCTTGACTGCGGACCATTACTGCCTAAGGTAATGCGCCAGGGACTTTGTTAATGCCCTCGATATGCTCATGCCTGTAACCATGGGCTCGGTGGGAATTACCTTATGCAGTAATGGCTCACAGTCTCGGGTCTTATTGCCTTACTATATCTCTGTAAAGTTTGTGTGCTGACAATTGTATTCTTTTAGCCAGTGCTCCCAATTCCCTTTAAGGATTGACACTAAAGGCTTGTCAGAAATATTGGATTGTTTTCAAACAACATTCTGATCCCACCAGTAAAACCCTACAACTGTTTAGGGATTTGTTTTCCAACTGATTTCGGGCCAAGGTACTTGCTCACCCTGCCACGCACCCGCACTGCCTCCTGGCAACCCTTGCACTTGGGTCTGTATCTGTTACCCAATAGCCCCCCCTTTTTCTGTACTTATCAGACACCCCGTCTGTGCCTTAAATCTAGCACTTGCCACTTGCTGGCTGGCTGCACTACACTTTTTGTTTTGAATTCCTTTGCTCAGCACTTCTCACCTCCTCCTGCCCCCCCTGCACTTTCTCCCTTCCCTTTCCCCTGCACTTGCGCGTTACCCGTGTCACTGGGACTAGTAAGATCATTGTTTTTGTTCTCCCATGTTCCCCTCCCTTGCTTTGTCGCGCTATGAAACACTTGTGTATAAGCGTGATACAAATTAAATATCAATATCAGTAACTGTTTAGGGATTTGTTTTCCAACTCTCAATACTCAAAAACAGATGAGGAAACAAGTTGCTAAAATGAAACAGGCAACAGGAGCAATTCTTAAATGTGCTAGTAGTTACAAGATGCAACATGGTCTACTTATGTTACAAGGATTTGAAGCGAAAGCTAGGACTATAGAATTATAGGACAGTGTTTTGAGGTGTACAATTGCAGAAGGACTCCAACATATCAAAAACGCATTTGGAATAAAATGACTGGTACTCCTGCAAGCAGCACCAAATATTGTCATCTATAAAGAACTGACACTGCCTTGTATTGAGAATACTTTGTGCATTGCCCCCTGTTAAAATTTCCTGTAGATATGTAACAATCCAAAAGCAGAATTATGCAGGAAAGTTTTGTCTCACATTTTAGCTAGTGAAAAAACATTAAACATTCCATGGGTGAACATAATAGAAAAGGAATTGTCAAAAGTTGCAACAACATAGGTTGAAAATGTAAGGTTGGCACTAGGTAAAAGGTTATGACGGTTGGAAAAATATGCTGTTAGATCAATGTTCTTTAGACAGATCAAATCACAAAATGGTACAATCCGGTAACAGGCAATTAGATCTGCTATCTGCCAATGAAATGATCCCTTATTTAGATTATTCTCCATGCCTTTTCCATCATTTTTAATAACCCTCTTTTAATTTGCTAAGACTCAATCCTTTTGCTGGTGTTTGGTATGATTCAAGCCCTGATGAGAGGTTGTGTTGTCTTTTTTCCCCTACCTCCTTAGAGACCATATTACATTTCATATTGTTTTGCGCTAATGAATCTCTCAGAAGATGGTACTCACTACCAATGTTGAGAAATGAAGGCTTCTTGCGATGTCGTCCTTTTTTTATATTTCTCATCTAGGTTAATACACTGTTGGGGCCCTGGGCTCACCTTAGGCATCTTAAGGTTGCACTTCGAGTTAGGAGGTAATTTGTGCATTCTTTTAAAAGACAGATATCCTGATCAGTTATGGTACATTTTGATGGTGTTCATTTATATGGAATAAATTATAGCAAAGTATGCAGTTATTGTCAAGATTACGGTACGGTATTATTTGTAATAAGGCAATGTTAACAATACGTCCATTGGCCTTTTTAACATAATCAAAGTACCATTGACATTCTGTAAAACACATCTTTTTTAAATTCTTTTTTAAATTTCATTTAAGTATATTTTATGTTTTTGTATTTATATATTGTGTGTCTTTTATGGGATTCCTTTATCAAAATAAGTGAAATTAGATAGTATGTGTTTCAAATCTATATAGATATCTGTATATCTATATATATATATATATATATATATACACACAATTGAAAATGTGTCTAGGGATTGGTGGCAGGATTTGTGGCTCTGTGGGTTTGTGGCTTGGCGAAGCGTTGTTCCTTATACAATTCCATACCATTTTACCAATCTGCACCAAATGTTGTATAGTTACCTATTAGGACCCTCCAGAACTTGCTATGTGACATTTGGACTCCCCACCCGGTTCCCCGGACTTCAGCGCAAGTCAAAATGTGTTGGTGGGTTTGTGGCTTGGCCAAACATTGTTCCTCATACAATTCCACACTGTTTCATCAATCTGCACCAAATGTTGCATACTTACCTGTTAGGACCCTCTGGGCATTACTGGCTACATGACATTTGGACACCCCACCCCTTTCCTTAGATTTCATCAAAAGTTAAAATTTGTTTGTGGGTTTGTGGCCTGCCAATGAAGCCATAATCCATGTTCTCCGGGAAGGGACGCAATAAATGTATGAGAGGCAAATGCACCTGAGAGGCGAAGGTGAAGGCAGGTAGCATTACAAACGTTTCCGAACATGTGCTGCATCAGGTGAAATTACTTTTACAGTGTATTTTTGCAATATGGTGCCTGCCAGCGACGCCATAAACCATGTTCAGCAGGAAGGGAAACAAAACATGTTGTTTCTAAACAAGCTTTATAATGTTGTAAACCATGTTTACCGGGAAGGGAAACAAAAATGTTGCTGCATCAGATGAAATAATTTTTCCAGAGGATTTTTGGGGATGGTGCCTGCTGACGAAGCCGTAAATCATGTTCACAGGGAAGGAAACCAAAAATGTTTCTCAAATGGTCTTGACACGAGGAACAGAACTTGGGGTCCCATACCACGTTTCAAGGCCCTAGGATAAATGGTTTCTGAGATATTTGCACCACAATGCACCACAATGAACTGCACCACGCCAAAGTGAGGCTACATTTGGGGAGAACGCACAGAAGGTCCCAGTATGCAGCAGCACACCAATTCTCACCTCCCTCCAATGTCTGCTCTGGGGTATGTCAGCCTGCCACATGCACCCATTTTCAGTGCAGTTTATTTCAGGGTGCAAAGAGCACATCAATCGATAAGCGAATCAGTTCAGCGACCTACAGGATCAGTGTTATCATGTCTGTCTGCAGAACCCGTTCGGATAATGGAAACTTCTGCAAGTTCTCTCTATTTTTGATATGGGTGGAAAATAATTTTCAGTTAACATTTTTTATATTGGCTAGAAATTTCGGGGAAATTGTGCAGGTTACTGTCTGTACAATGTTTGGTTTCAATGGGGATTTTTGATGGCAATACTATTTCTGCAGCTTCTATGAAAGTAATATTCGTGAGACTTCTGTTTTTTAAATACATTTTGGTAATGAGTTTCAAGTATAAGAATGAAAGATTTGGAAATTTTAATAATGTGATTCTAGAGAAGAAAGTACAATTCTGTTGTATTCCAAAGGAAAATACAATCTCGTTTTCCAAGCAATGTTACTGTGACAGTAGTTGTTTTGAGAGCCTATTGATTGTCAGCTTTTCTTTTGTTTGTGTGTAGTAGGTTATTTTTGACTGCTGTAAGAATCTAATACTTTAGGTAGGTAAGTTAGGACTGTAATGTCCTGACGTGTGTATTTTACATTAAGCATAAGCATAATGCATATATAACATGTTTTACATTCATGCTAAAAGGAAAGTTACTAGAAAAATAAGGGGATGGTGTGTTGCAGGGGGAACCCCCCCCCCCAAACATAAATTTAAAAAAAGTTGAGTTTTCTTGCTGAAATATCCACAGAGAAAAAACCCATCGTCGTTTCATACCACGATGAAATGACATGGAATCGGAGCTATCATACAATGAGAAATAAGCCAACCCTGAGACCCTTGATGCTCAATACAATGCTGTTCTCTCAACCAGGTTGCTTGATCCTTCACTCTGTCTTCATTGATCTTTTCCACACATCCAACTCATCCCCATCCTCCTCCCTTGCTAACATTTCTCTTGGTGGCGTGGCTTTCACTGTCACAGCAATTGAAACTTCTATTGCCCTACCCCACCACAGTCCTTCTGATTGTGACATCTGTCCTCACTGGAAAAACAAAAACGAGCTATGGGTATTTGCCTTCTTTTATGGTGGCCATTCTAGTTTGTTTGAATTTGTGAAAGGCCCATGACCAGCTTCACAACTTTATAATTAAAGGTGTTGGCACCGTATATATTTTGCTGGAATGACATTATGTATAATCACTTTGGTTGGGCTGGAGGGGGGCAGCATTTACTACCTGGTATTGGCATTGGGAACTATGTTAAACCTGTAGCTTTTTTGGCCCGTAACCTAGGTAGCTATACTGTGTTTGAATATTACAATACATGTTGCAATATTTACCAGGATGTACAGAAAAGACGGGTTCAAATGGCAATTAACAGCAGCAGAAAACATTTGTAGTTAAAGATGATACTGAAAGTAATACCACCATACCACCTTTGCGTGAGTACGAGTTAATGTTGAGGATGCTTTTCAGGAGACAGCATGGGTTCATACGGAAAGAATGTGTCATGAAAGTCATCAATCTAGTGAAATACATGAGAGGAACCTCAGATATGCCAATACAGCCAAAAAACAGACGAAAAAACTAGAAAAAAGCAATCTAATGGAGTGTAGCAGTGGCAGACAAAAAGTAGTTTTAGGAATGCAAGTGGACTCGAATGTTGCCTTAAAATTATGTTTTACGATACATTTTTTTCCAACCGGAGAAAAACACTGAAACAAAACGGTATTTCGTATGTAAGACTTAGAGAAGGATTGAAATTGGAAAGTTCATTTAAAAAAACATTAAATAAAAAAACTGTTTACATTGGTTTTGAATCGATATAAACAGTTAATGAAGTTACACGGGGAGCTCTTGCAGAATTGTCAACCGTTTGAAAGTTTGGCACTGAGTCATTTTTACCTATTCTTTGATGGGAATTGCTTGCACACTTTACCTCTAAAGTGGAAAAAGTAATCATCAAAGAGATAATGTAACTTTTGCAATTACCGATTCAGGGAGAGTTAAGGTAAAATGGCATTGTGAGTGATAATGAAAAAAACGAATTAGCGTGAGACCAGAAAGCTGATTCAGATGCTGCTGATTTCTCGGTAGGGAAACAGTGTTGTGGTGGAAGTGGATTTGTACATTGTTGAAGTCCTTGCTTACTTGACTGTACAACTCTGAAAGGATGAAAAAAAATTGAATTCAGGAAAATGTATATCAGTGTTAAATGCAAGAGTTTGTTGGTTTGGAGTGTCACTGTTTGGCTTGTTTGGATGAAGGAAAATGTACCAGTAAGCTCCATCATATTGAAGTGTTGGCTGCGAATCACAGTAAAATCTGTCCCTTTACTACACCATCTCTCTCTTGTACTTCTGAATATTGTTTTGACTTATAGATGGGAGCTGTTGGATTCTATACAACTGACATAATTTAATTCCAACTCTTTACTTTTACTTTACTGTAATGAATGTGTTTCGCGCACCATTGACCCGGAGGCTTAAGCGCATCAAAACAGAAAGGAAACACAGACAGAACAATCAATGGAGACAATACATCAGGGCATAGAGATCCAGGGAGCAGATGTCGGTTTTGAATGAGACGTCTAGCTAAACAGGTGTGTCTTGAGTTTTTTCCTAAAGACAGGTGTTGAAGATTCCTCTCTAAGGTTCACAGGTATTAAATTCCACACATGAGGGGCCACGGCAAAGAAAGCTCCTTTTTGAACCTAAGACAGCTTGCAGACTGGGATTTTAAGTTGGGTAGTATTGTTAGATCTTAAATTGTGGGAGCTAAATTTTTCTTCCAGGACTTCTTTCAGATAGGCTAGTGCTGTAATTTTGAGACATGTATGGGTGATTATGAGGAGTCGGAAAGTGATTCTGGCTTTCACAGGGAGGCATTGTAGGCTCCTCCTTGCCACAGACATGGGGCCTGATTCATGGAGGTGTTTTATAATGATGCAATCCCATAGGAAAACGTTCCATGAATCAGGCCCATGGACTTTCCTACTAAGGTCCATTATAATTCTGACATCATTGTTCTGCACGACTTGGAGCACAACAATAATCTAGGCTGGCGCCCATCAGGGTCCTAGCAATTATTTCTCTATTTTCTCTGGAAATAAAAAGGCCTGCACGTGCCAGTAGTTTGATGTAGTATGAGGCTGAAGAAAATAGACTCCCTACCTGTTCCTTCATTTTGAGGTTTTGGACGAAATGAACCCCAAGGGTCTTTACTTTCTTTTTGATCTCACAAACATGTATCAGAAAGTGTGCATATTCCTTTTACGTCTTACATGTTTTAATTTCTGTACCTACCAGCATCAGCTCTGTTTTGCTGGTGTTGAGTGCATGTCCATTACTGTACATCCATCTTTGGATTAATCCATAGATACTAATAAATGTGCTCTTATCCTCGACAACATTGGCAGTGAGGTGGATGACACATTGTGTGTCATCGGCATAGTTTGTGAACTCAATATTGATATTTTCCAGAAAATCGAAGAAAGGAACAGTAAACACATTATAGAATAATTGGATTTTCCTCTGCTATTGTGCTGCTAACCCTGCACTGACGTTTACTAAGAAATGATTCAGCCCAACAGGCTGCTGATTTAGAAACCCTGCAAGCAGTGGTCGGAGTAGTCGGGAGCGGTGCTCCTCTTCTTCTTTTAATTCAGTTTTACTGTTCCTATACTTTTATTTTAAAAATAAACCATTCTAGAATGGCTTCATTTAAAATAACGTGTAGGAAGAAGATGAAACTTGCACTTTTAGTGCACTGCACTGAACATTCCCTTAAACAGCAGGCACATGTGTTTTGGGGTTTGTATTGTGCGTGGGAGGGTGCGTGGCGATGGGGTTTGTGGGGAGTGGTGCAGGTCGGTAGGGAACATAGTTCCACTATTTCTTTCCATACCCTGCAGCTTCCTCCAACCTGGTGACCAGCAATGCGTGGTCCACCAGGTCAAAGGTGGCAGAGAGATTGAGTAGCATTAGCATTGACATCTGTCCATTATCCATGTAGCGTAGCAGCCTGGACTTGAAATCCAGTAGCGCTGTGTTATGAGTCTCTCTGAACCCCGACTGCCATTTATTCAAGATGCTATTGGATCTGAGATGCGTAAGGCTTTGAGTATACACAACTCGATCCAAATTTTTGAGCAAGAAAGACGAGTTGGATATAGGTCGGTAGTTCAGAGGATTCAAGGGACATAGGCCAGTTTTTATCAGTAGGGGTGTGATCCAAGTGTTTTTATTTATGTTGGGAACACACCCCTCATTGAATGAAACATTTACAAATTTGCAAAGTGTAGTGATTACTATCGGAGACCATGCCTTAATGGCCATAGCGGGACAAATATCTCCTTTACAGTTGGTGGGTTTTAGCTTTTCTATTATTAGTGTTTTAGTTCAGCTTCACTCATGGCTTTAAATGCAAACTGTTCTTCTGGCTTCCATATTGTTTGAGTGGTACTCATGGTTTCAGTTTCTGTAGGAGGGATTACTTTCCTAGTAATTCCAACATTGTCTTTGATGGTATCTAACTTGTAAAGCATGGCATCTTGAATTAGGAAGCATCATTCAGAATTTTAAGTGACTTCTTCTGTATCATCCTGCCTAGGATGTTCCAACTCCTTTAAAATGTAAAATAATTCCCTGGGTTGAGAATCTGCTTTCAAGATTCGGGCATCAAAGCATAATTCTTTTGCTAGGATGACAGCTGTCTTGAATTTCTTTGCAGCAATTTTATAGGTTTTTTTGTCAAACTCTGAGAGGGAGATTTTCCACTTATAGAGTACCTTGGTTTTTTCACTCATATGTGCTTGTAGCTATGCGGTGAGCCACATATTATTCTCCCTCTGGATAACTTTCTTGGTATTCCACGCGGCTAAAACATTGATAGCCTTCTGTAGCATGCATTGGTATACAGCTACAATGTTATCCACAGAGGAGGAGTCGTTCAGATCCTGCTGCAGCAGTGAAAGCCATGGGTGTAACGCTCACCTGATTCCCGCAGAGGCGCCGGTCTTGACTGGGTGAATGCAGTATCTTCAAAGGTGATGTGTAACACACGGTTGGCTCTTTGGGCTGGACCTCTGTGCACTGTATGTCTGACTCGAAGAGTAAGATGTCTGCAGATAGAAAATATGGGATTAATGAACTGGGGTTATTGGGTGCCTCTCTCCTCTTCCCTTTCTCTTCTCCTGTAGAACCCCAAAGGTTAACGCCCTCACCTTAGGTAAGTGAACGCCGAGCTCTCCATCTGCCTCGGGGCAGGGTGCCGTAACCAGTTTCTTCACTGGATAAGGGTGCAGGCCTCTTGACCTCAGAGGACTTCTGTCCATCGTTAACCGCATGAACGGTAAGTTCTGGGCACTTCAAATGTCTTAAAAGTCTTTTGTAATGATATCTCTTGTTTTGCAGGGTTCCGGCGATGGCGGATGGCGGGCTGATGAGAGTTGAGGATCGAACCCGCGTGAGGAATAGAAGCGCCTGGAAGCACGTAAGTAAGCGCTTGTAGCCTGCTTCACGATGCGCACTAACTGTCCCTTTTATCTTGCAGGTACAAGTTCAGAGCTTTAGAGAAGCTGAAGGGTGCTGGAAAACCCACTGGATTCGGCGTGGGAAGGAGTAATGGCACGTGAGTAATAAAGTTTCCCAATGTCTTTAAACGCACCTTCTTTTGTCTTTCAGATGCGGGATGCAGCGCCAAAGGCCTCCGGAGCGTGCGAAGAGCTGGTAAGCTTTTGTCTTTCAGATGCCGGAATGCAGTGCGAAGACCTCCGGAGCATGCGAAGAGTAGGTAAGCCTTTGTCTTTCAGATGCCGGAATGCAGCGCGAGGCGTTGGTGACAGCCGATGGACCAAGTAAGAGATGCGCTGCCACTGAAGACCGTAGTGCTAACCTGTTCTTTCTTTGTCTTTACAGGTGCTGCTGAAGACTGGATTCCAGGATGGTAAGCCTTTGTTCCCTTAGGCCCAGGATCAGAAGCAGAAGACACGATGAGTGTTCTGCTGCAGAGAATGCAGAATAACGCAAAGCAAGATTCATCCATCGGGTGTGGTTTAAATAGCCTCCTGTAGTGCTTAGGTGTCTCCTTCCACAGCCACGCCTAGGTAAGAAAAGAGTTCCTGCTTTCCAGAAGAGTTCCAGTGTTCTGAACCTAGGGAGTGGCTCCTGCCCCACCCAACAGGAAAAGTAGTCCCAAACAGAAGAGGATCAGGGGTTCAACTGGGAGGTAAGTAAGCAGCATGGTCTGCTGCAGGTAAGTCCACCCAAGCATTATGAGCCCGGTGCTTCCAGCGCTGGGACTGGGCATCTTTATGAGCCTGGTGCCACTGGCGCCAAGACAGGGTCCAAAAGGTCCCAATTGGGACTGGCTGGCACTCGGAACCGGGGTTATGGGTCTGCTTCCAAGGGAGTCGGGCAAGTCCTGATCTTTTGGAAGCAGAGATCATGACAGCGGGTTGAGAGCCTCCGGTGTGAGTTTCTTAATATTTCTACATTATACCGTAGTACTAACTCATTTCTTATTCACAACCCACTTCTCACATGCAATCACAAAATGTATTAAAAAGTGGTCGCACCATGGACGTGAGCAAATGTTATGACTGGTTAGGGTAACATTATAGCCCCCCAGCCAATCCAACGTATTACTCCTGTCATGTGTGGGAGTCTGAACACATTGTTCGAAGCCCAGATCTGCTAAGGCCACCTCAAAAGATTTTGCACGGATGTCCTTCACATCATTTATCCAATGATTAAGATCTCCTAAAAGGATGGCCCTCGTATTAAGCTTCAGAACAGCAAGGAGTAAGTTACACAGATGATTATTATAATCAGGCATAGCTATTGGGGGTCTGTAGACGACCATCACATCACTGGTCTTTTCCGGATCTGTTCTAACTTTTAAGAGAAGTATCTCACATCCATCCACATCAACTGTGTTAACTCTCCATATGTCCAGTGATTTTTTAAAGATAAACGCAACTCCTCCTCCCTTGCCTTCCCTTCTCGCCTGTCCTGAAGAATATATTATACCTGCTACAGCATGACTCCATGTCTCGGTCAATGCACATATGTCTATATCATGGAGTGATATATATGTAGCGACATCCAACGCGTGTTTTTGAAGAGAGCTTGTGTTAAGAAATAAACTATTTATGTCGCAAATATTAGTGCTGGTAGGCATAGCTGCATCATTCAGGGGGGTTCTAGACTGAATAAGTCCATTCCATTTTAATACTTCCGGGCTACTGTGTACCATGTGTGTACTCTTTAACACCTCCTCACCATCGTGCCCTTGTGACAAAGTGCGCTTTCATTGAAAAGTGACATTTTGGAGCAGAACATACACGTATCTGCTTTTAAAGGCAGACATTCTACAAACATTTGACAAAGGAATGTCTCTCTTTGAATCTGTTGAAATGCCAGAAAAAGTGAATATTGCAGGCACTGTTAACGACAAAAAAATGAATTCACGTAACACGTTTTTCCTGTAATTGCTTGTAGAGCATCTATTTGACCTAATTGAAGTGAAAATAATCTGCAAGTATTGTTTTTTATTTATTTTTTTAATTTTATCTCTATAGTTACGGAACCCGTGAGCATTAGGGCGCGTAACAAAAATACAAAGGAACAACGAGGAGACTTGACAGGAGCAGGACAGGCTGGAGAACAGGAGAAGAGTCATTCAAATAGGAAAGTTTTAAATTGCTTACATCAGAGCCACAGGGATTCTTCCTGTCGAAGTGACAGCGGGAGGGAGGTTCAAGCTTTAGTGGATAGGAAGGTGAAGGATCTTCCATTGCCTTGGGTGTGATTGGACTTGGGGAACGCTAGCGGTTGTTGGTTACTAGATCGCAGGGTTCTCTGTGGGTGGTAACTCTTAATTTGTTCTCTCAGATACGAGGGGGCTTTGCAGTATACACATTTATGTGCCAACACAAGGGTCTTAAACTAGATTCTCGACCAAATAGGGAGCCAGTGAAGTTTTTTTCTGTGTTCCGAGGAGATATGTTTACCCTGGCTTGTGTTCTTGATGATGCGAACGGCACCATTTTGAATTTTCTGCAACTTGGTGAGATTGTCTTTCAATGTACCGCCTAGAAGTGCATTGCAATAATCTAGCCACAAAAGGATGGTAGGTCTGGCTAGGGTTTCATAGTTCTTTGCGGAGATGAAAGGCTTGATTTGCCTGAGCAGATTGAGGTAATAATGCATAGTTTTTACTAAGTTGTTCACTGGAGCATCAGAGCTCAAGGAACAATCCAAGTAGGTTCTCAAAGTGGGAATACAGCAAGTCTAATTTGGGCCTAACTAGATGTGGGCCAAAGAGTAAAAGCTCTGTCTCGGAGTTGTTCAGGCACATTTGATGGTTTGTGATCCACCTCGCACCAAGAAACACTTGTGTACAGGTTCGTTATAAATGACATATCATATCATTTCATATCCACGGTTTGATTGGGCGTGAGTCCAGTCTCTGTTGGTGCTGCTACAATGGATTTAACTCTCCTTGGTGCAGGATCGTGTGTGCAGCTGCTGTTGCTTTAAAACTTGGACCCATCTAGATAACATGCTGGATGCGCGTAGCACCAGTGCAAGAGTCCAGTCTCTCCCAGTCACTCCTGGGGCACGACAGGGGGAGATACGCTGCATAAGAAAATCTGAAAAAGCTAGTCAACTAGAGATGTTTGCTGTGCCCACCTCTTCAAACTATACTAGAACACACCAGCAACAGCGCCTCCGGAAGAGACCAGCAGCGAACCACCCAGAAGCATGGAGTTGAGTGTCAGCTCAAACTTCATGGAGACTGCAATGGGCCTGGCGCCAAGTCGCTACATGAAGAAGCTAACTACTCGCTACCACCCTGCAACAGTATAATGCATGAAACATCAGGTCAATCTCTCTATTCCCACTCATCAAACTCACTAAACTCTTCGTCACCAAGTGAACAGGGTGAACATCATTGCTCTAGGGAAATGAACAGAGATCAGGTGCAATTGTAAGTGTCAGTAGGCATTCAAATACATAACAACATAATGGCAGCACTTTCTATGTCCCTGGCTCCGTTTTTAAAGTTATACAAAACCGTTAACAATAACATTAAAGATCATGTTACACTGCTCACAATGATGCACTCAGAAATGCTATACTTGTAAGCGTTCACCTCCAAAGTGCAAGCTAGACTTCACCGCTGGGCAGAAGAATCAGCAAAGTGGCAATCGCGTTTAGGTGACTTGCCCAATGTTGATCTTTCGGATAAAGCCATCATGAAGGAAACCCTCCTAGATTCAGCGAATATGGATAAGAAAGCAATTTAAAACAACGCATTTTCCAACAGACTCAATTGTGAACAAGGGGCAGAAACCTTGAATCAAGCCTCGACCGGACATAATTGTGAAATACTGAGAAGTGTGATAAAGGATTCAGCCTCACAAAAATAACAACTCTTCAATCTGAGATGTGTTTTGGCTAACAACACTGAGGTGACTTGTGTGACTGAAACCTCCAAAGTTAAAGAGACACTTGCTGTGGTGCAAGAGACAAATGCAAGCACACAGGCCACACATAAACCAACTTCTATGTCTTCTCTGTCATCAAACAAGGCCAGATTGCTTGATGCAATAGAACCAGCTACAAGAAATACAACCGCTAACATCAGTAGGCAGAATGAGTTGATCAACCTGATTATGACATATTTTTTGATCTTTAAAAAACAGTCTCAGCCTACTACAACAGAGCCACCATGTTGCTGCAAAGTCATAAGCCTCACGGACACAATACATTAACCAACGAATGTTAGAGGTCGTCCAAAGCCAAAATCAAATGGCTCACAGGCATTCCTCAGGAACTTGAAATCTCCACCTTGATGCACTAGTTTCAGCGATATCAACCAACAGAACAGAAACGCGAAGAAGCCAAAGTCTCAAGAGCACACCACTCATGGAAAGTCCACTCAGAATCTGCTATACAACTTGAAATTGAGAATCATTTCATCAGGGACCTTTTGAGGTGACCAATATGGAGGATTTTGATCTTCTGGAAGATCTGTCCCAATACCTTGAAGAAAATGAGGGCACGTGTGTAAGCCTACAAGACTCCCCTTCAGAACAACAGGCGAGATTATGGACCCCGCCACTGCCACATTCTGATAGCAACGATGAGATGCAAACGATTGAGCATAAAAAGGAAAGCAAGAGGACACCTCAAATGGCCAGTTCGCCAACATTTTTAACATTATCACAAAAATGACGGCATTTACAACCTAATCTCGAGTCCACAGGTTTAAAAGCAATCAACATGATTGGCCTCAATCAAAAAGAGCCATGAGACAGGGAACAAGCAAAGTCACAACTTTCATATAGGACCGCGAGAACACAAGAAAATATTCTGACACTAAGAAATGAAGCCAATTTAAATCGAAGAAATGTGATGAATTTACTGCACTGCGTGGCTTCACTTCAAACCATTGCTTCTGATGACATCACGATTGTTGAATATGTAAAGGAATCAAGAAGCGATTGGGTTGCTCTACATGTGAAGTCGCAGTTAATTAAAAAAACTCTTTTAGAGGCTAACCCAATATTACTGCCATTCGGTTTCGGGTTGAGATATCACAAAGCCCTGAACAATGCATGACATCTTAATGAACGAAGTCCAGAACGCCTGCGTGAAACAGCCATACCACTGCACATAGAAGTGAGTTGTGTTAAAAAACTGAACTCTCAGATGTGGCCCTTGAAAGTCACCTTCAGTAACACATTCAAGCAGACCCATCAGGTGGTTGAAGATCGCAGCTCCTCTGCCAAGATGGAGGGGTTAATCAAACCGGTCTTGGTTAACTAAAGCATTGTCAACTTCAAAACACCTTCAGCCAAGAGAAATTGCAAATAAGAAGAGTGGAAGTCTACTTTTGTGGAACACCTGAGTTTTCAAACATTTGTTCAACAACACAACATTGACCTTGAAATGTCACACCATTATTTGCCTACAGGAAACTGGGCTGCCTATTCCACTCTCAAAGGATGGTTAAACAGTATTCATAAACCCTGCGTTAAAGGGACAACAAGGTAGACCATATGCTGGGCTAATAACAATGATAAAACACACACAAGGCCTGGAGATTGTAAAAAGTATTAATTCAAATCCCTTTCAGTGGACTGTTCTCCAACATGAGAAATTTGATGAAAATCTTTCCACGAATACGGTGGTGGAAAACCTGTATTGGAATTTGGCTATGATCTCTTCACACAAGTTCTTACAATGTCTGACTAACATCATAGATGAGTGTTATATAGCCTTAAGCAAGCCTCATTTCCTCATCTGCGGACACCTCAACTTGAAATATCTTGATAGGGATGGCAATCCCTTAAAAGCAACACCAACTGATAGCACTCCAAGCACTCCAAGTGGTTGCAAGCCATGAGTCAAAGAAACTGCAACATGCAGAATGGTCAGAATGTTGGAGATATACCAGGTAAAAAATCCTCAAGAAGGAAAACCAGTGCTTCAACAATAGACTGTCTGGGGCTCGTGAAATGTTCTACATAACATTGAACGACTGGACATTTCTCCTAAGGAAAGCAGTGATCATGACTCTGTGACACTTACCTGGAGGTTCCAAGGCAGACAGCCAGCAATCCAATCACAACAAATCAGGGGAGAAATTGCTTAAAAATCACCGAAAGCGATATTCTCTCAATTATGGAGAAATACTAAGAACTTCTTGAGGTGCAAAAATCGGGTCTGTGCTATATCCCTCTTTTTTCAATCTATGAGGTTGTAAAAGCAGGCTTTAAACACACATATTTCAAAACCTAACATCATTATAGCACAGCCGTCGTTGAACAGAGGAACATTCTTAAATTTGATCTCAAACAACTAAGGGAAAGTCCCAAGGCCACAATGACAGATGCAATCATTAAAAGGAAACAGTGATACAAAAAAGGATTAATTGTATTTAAAATGTTATGTGATCAAGAAGAGGATGAGCTAATGCTCAAAGCAATCTGTGATCCAAACTCAGAAGATACCTGGTCTCATCAATCAGACTACTGTCAACCAACAGGCAAGCTTGAGTAGTGGGGGTCCAGAAAAGCTGTGGGTTGACTATTATTCCAAGGTATTCTCTCAGACAACTAGAACTACCAATAGATCACCAAAAGCATCCTCTTAACACTGGTGTTTCAGCATTGATAGAGACAACATTAGAGATGCAATCATGAAGTTGAAGCATTCGCATGTGGTGGGCCCTGAGGGCTAACAAACTGCATGCTAAAGGCAGCACCAGAAAATTGGTCCGATTCATTTTAGCTTTATTCAATCATATTATTGCGGTTAGTGACCTACCTCCTTCCTGGATTACAGCCATCATTGTCCCTATATTTAAAAAGGAGATAGAGCAAACCTGGTAAATTGGAGGCCCATATATGTGATTGGTAAACTCTTTGGGGCTGATTCATGGAACAAACGTGCGCCGAAAATCTTGGTGCAAACAGGCGCAAGCGGTTCATGGAAGTCCCTGCGCATGTTTTCCTTGCGATGTGCGCCAAATCCGTGCGTGGCGTACACTGGCGCACACGTCATTGCAACAGCTCGAAAGCCGTGCACAACGCACACAGGGAAAGCGCACAACGTCTGCGCACACACCAAAAAGGGGGCTGGACACGGGGCGTAACACGCGGAATGGGGAACAACGTGTGAAAAAGAAGGCGTAACAGGGGAAGTACTGCAGGGAAATACACGGAACGCCCATACGCACGCGAACAACCCGTATTCATGGATTCACACCCATACGCACGCGCACAGGTGTCAACACGTCCGCCACACGAAGGCAGGTGGAAGCGTCCCCGTGCACAGCATAACAGTGCGCGCAAACAACAAACGCGTATATACCGCTACGATGAATGCCCCATTTGTCGCAGCACTGATCGTGGGACACCGCAGGAGGAGGAGAATAGCCAGGGCCCGCATTTTTTTGCCACGGACCAGCCTTCTTGGGATGCCTGATGACCACGTCTATGGCAGGTATAGGTTTCCACCTCATATCATCCTAGACTTCGTCAGGGAGTGGGAAGAGGACCTTACATCACCCACCATGTGCTCCCAAGCATTGAGCCCCTTGGAGAAGGTGCTCAATGTCCTGCATTTTTTGGCTACTGGGTCATTTCAGCGGCCAACTTCCATAGTGGGGGGGTCTCACAGGCCACGCAGTCACGCTGCTTACACCAGGTGTTGGCAATCATCACTGCACGCCCCTCAGTCCGCAGGCACATATACATGCCCAGAACACCCGCAGAAAGGCAGGCCGTGGTCCGGGACTTTTGCGGGGTGGCACACTTCCCCAAAGTGCTCGGTGCCATAGATTGCATCCATGTGTCCCTACGTCCACCTTGGGCAACTGAGCACATCTATCGGAACCGCAAGCACTGGCATTCCATCAACATGCAGGTTGTATGCAATGCTAAAGGAATCATCACCTCGGTCTATGCAAACTACCCTGGCTCCAGCCATGACAGTTTCATATACAGAATGTCCGCCCTGAGCCAGGCCCTGGAAGCTGGGCAGCATGGTGACACATGGCTCCTAGGTGAGTACAAATGCCGGTGCACATGCATGCATGTCACACACAGACAAATACCAAAACCCCAATAATCACAACTATTATCACCTCCCCAGGGGACAGTGTCTACCCTCTGAGCAACCACATGATGACACCAATCCGGAACCCCACCACACCACCCCAGGTAAAATACAACGATGCCCATTTTGCAATCAGGGGCATAGTGGAGCGAACATTCAAGGGCTCAAGTCACGCTTCTGCTCCCTTGACTGCTCTGGTGGGCAGCTACTATATGCACCCCCAGTAGTGTGCAGGATCATTGTGGCAGCATGTGTCCTGCACAATGTTGCAACACGGCGGGAGGTACCGGTGGACATGGTGGTGCCCCCACATCCCCAACCACAGGCACAGGCGCTGCCCATGGGAGGGGACAGGGCACGTGACGAGGCAGCCCGGACCCAGCTTGTGGCCACATTCTTCACCTAAACTCCCACCCCTGCAGAGTCCACACAGGCCTGGCACATACCAGGTGACAATCGATGATGACAAAGAGACAGTCAACTGTCACAACCTTACCACCCTGAGAATGTTCCCACGGAAGTGCTACAATGTGTGCATCCCTAGCTACTTAAACATAATCAATCCTGTGTGACCAAAAAAGGAACACATGCAAGGTGTGTATCACACCCCTCACCCCTCCCCCCAAACAGGCCATAACAATCCCTGGTATGTCACTCAAACCCTCCCAACCCACATCACCCTTGTCTGCCACACCATGACATGGCATGCAATAGCAAAAGCCCAACACATGACCAATAAGATACGAAGTGACATGTGATAAATGCAAAGTGTCCCGAGACAATGATGCCTGAGATGGAATCAGATGAAATGACTGACCAACAGACTCCCACACATACCAAGCCATACACAAATGCTATCCACCAGTCCTACCATGAACACAACACTGAATGCCTGTTCACATGCACATTGGGCAAGCCAAAATCCCTACTCCTGAACCCGTGTGCTGTGTGTGTCTCCTGCAACACACTGCTCAGCACACAGCACTTTGAGCAGCCATTGTGTTGCAGATACACCTTGAGCATCACATGAAAAAGACTAATCACATCCACAACCAAATGACACATGTACAGGATACACAAATGGTAATAGATCATGTGCTGCATGGACACAGCGGGCCTGAGAATGCAATCTGTGTGCACCTGTGGCCATGGAAGGGTGGTTGTACGTGTGGTGGATCATTGAGCAACTGTGTGTGCCATTAGGGACATGCAGTCAATATATGCATGTGAAATCAGGTGACCGTCAGTGTCCTGTACACATCACATGTGAACATTGGCCATGTGAACCCCCCAGCATGTCAAACCACACCAATCCCCTGACACCTGAAAAGTAAACACAACACAGGGACCAGCACAACACATCATGTACATAGTACCCCACAATTAAAATGTCAGAGTGCCCAAAACACTGTAGCCCAAGCCAACTGTCCAACAACAAAAGGCCCTCCCTTACACATCACCTTGACCTTCAGAACATCTGTCTCTGGGGCATGTAGCCTTCTTCCCTCAAGTCTACCTGGCTACAGGATCACCACTGGCTCTCCATGTTCTAGCTTGCGTGTAGATAGGGTCCAGCCCCCTCAGAGGCCACCTTGACTGGTAAAAATACCAAATCGCAGAGAACTCCAAGGAGCCAAACCCTCAAACCAGGGAAAACGCCTGTAGGCACCAAAAACCCCAGGATGAGTCTCCAGTAGATGACTATAAGTAGCAGGAAATGTCAAAGCACATGTACAAGCACATGATAGAACAATGTTCCAACAGGATGGGTACCATTTACCGGACATAACATACAATGATGATGCAACAACTGATGGGTAGTGTCACAGCTCTGGTGTCCAGGTACTGGAGTTGCACGAACCAAACACCCCCTCTGTGGTCTGTGCCCCTGCAAGGTCAAACTTACACAGTCCTCTGAGACCCCGGCGGGGACGGAGGGTCAGGGATATGTAGCATGGACAGGCATTGGTAATCAGGAGAACCGGAAAGAGGGTCAGGAGAGTGGATGTGGATTTGCAAGGGAAAGTAGGCAAAATACAACTATTCACAAAAACACATACTCAATTAGAGAAAACATGTTCATCATGCACATTCTACCGAAACAGTCAAATGCAAGCCAAAGAGAGACTTATCTCTGGGGTGAGTGCTGGCCTCCTGCCTGCGCACTCTCGTCCGGTAACAGGAGCACTTCAATGTTGCAAAGCGAGCATGAGTTACTAATCTGAATGTGTGATTACAACACACACACACAACCCCATCCATGCCCCAAAGTAAGTGACTTCTCCACAAACAAACACCCCTGTCTGCTGCTTTGTACCCATACATTAGCTTGGCCCACCGATGGTTCATACACTGTCAATGCAGTAAGGCAGGCGCATGTGGCCGTGTGGGAAATGGAACACCAATGGGTCAAGAATCACACATGATACAATGGTCCCTGGGTGAGCTGCTAAACGCGTATAGCAAGGTGCAACTTCAGTACAAGTTGTGTTCTGTCAGCCGCATATTTCAATAGGTAGTGCACCTGGCAATTAGCACACGCAAATGACATGCACTGGCCACGAGTCTGTGCCTCGCTGGGTGTCCCTGTGTGTCGTATCAGTATCTGGCTAGGAATGCTACTACCCTAATAACTATGCTTTAATGGAGCAGGGGGTAGTCCAGGAAATGTTTGATGGGCCCTGCGTGTGCCCCTGACAACTTGTAAAGCCACTTGGCATTTGGCCCTCAACGCATGCCAGCTGTACTGTGTGCTTCTCCAACAATGCCTGGCAAAGCTCCCCAGCACTGGTGCCACTTAGCATGCATGTGCAAGTGGCCTGGTGGAAGGTTGGCTGCGTTTCCGGCCTTTGGTCTGCTCACCTTGGCTGGAGATCCTGGAAACACTTCTGCTTCTGTTGGACGACTTCGCACAAGCCCTGTGCCTCCGCACATATCCACATGTCTGCACCACCGAATGTGCCCAGTTCTCTGGATTTGTTGTCCCTGTGTCTGCTGGCAAAGGTAGTCTGGAGGCTCATCTTCCTGCAGAAAGGGCATTAAAGAAATCAATAAGACATGAACGTTCCCTGTGTGTGTGTCTTCATGCTGGTTATCACTGGTCACAGAGCTACATCCAAACTCCTCCCACCATCAAGCACATGTACAGGCAAGAAAATGACATACATCACAATCCACATCAATTAATGCATAAATCAATCACATACTCACCCAAATTCATTACAGACATCAGGTGGATGAAACGCAACCAATCCCCACACAGGTACAACAGCAGCAGACATGCCACAGTTATGAGGCAAGTCCAAAGCCCTTGTGTAATATTTTCTAACACCGAACCATCCTAGCGAGCCATGGATAAGGGAAGCAGGAGTGGCATATGTGAGTCAGGACCCCAAGCTGCAAACACATACACAAGACAAGCTTGAAGGGCCCAGCTGGAACAGACAGTGGATGCTTTCAAAAGCCACAAAGCACCACACTGTCACATGAATGCACAATAGACAAACAATTTTAAACTATATTAACTAATTAAACTAACTCTGAACAACCTACATAACCTAATTAAAATAACTATCAAATAGTTAATATCTAAAAGGAAAAATCAAAAATGGCCACATACGACCCGGGGGGGAGGCACCCAGGAGGGGGGAGGTACAGGGTGCACCTCAACACCCACATGCGATGATGTCTAGACAAAAAAAAAATCCTCTGTGGGCTCAACGCCTGCACACCACGACCTGTGTGGAAGATAATTCATCGTCCAAATCTGCCTCTTCCTGTAAGCCTGACCACGCCGAGGCACAGCTTGCCCCTTGTCGGCAGCAAGTCTGCCGGACAGGTGAGCTTAGTTCTGTGCGGCAATGACACGCAGGTCTGCATGCAGAACCTCAAGTGATACAGGTGCTTCTTCTTGCAAGGTAACACGTGTAGCACAGAGTTCTTCCTGCGTGGTCTGGCTGGACAACCGATTCACCTCCCGGCAAGCATGAAGCTCAGCCGAGGTGGTACGCTCAAGCTGCTCAAACCTCTCCTCTGACCGCACCCTCAGGGATGTCAAGAGGGCATCCAGAGTGGATCTGAGGGACTGAGACTCAGCCCTCAGGGCCTTCATGTGTGCCTCTGCGTGATCATCAATTGCTTGACGCAGAGACAACATTTCAGCCTGGCGTGCTCTGTCATTAGGCCGCCATGCCCAGCCTGAGCGAGCGGGCCGTGAACTGCGCCACCTGCCGCTGGAAAAGCACCTGCCTAGCAGGGGGGAGCACAGATTGGGCCACACTTTCCATGCTCGCAGCAATGTTATCAAGTGCTGCCCCCTGACGTTCTGAATTGGCAGTCATGTCTTGCTCCCATTCAGTATACTTCGGTGGCGCGCGGCCACCGGGTTGCTGGGCTTGACACCTGCGGGACCCAAGGACCGGCCATCCTTGTTGGCTTGGCACCACCCGCGGCTGCACGACTACATGCCCCTGTCTACGTGATGCCCCAGGCACATCAGCGAGTGGTGTGGAGGGTGACCCTGCGTCCCGATCCACCACAGGTGGAGGTTACACCACTGACTGGCCCCTCAGTGCAGGTGTCGCTGACAGAGTAGTGTCCACATCAGAATCACTCACCCCTGATGTCTGGACCTGATGCTCATCCAACTCGACATGGCTGTCAGAGTGGTCATCTGGGCTGGACTCATAGCCAGCCAAAGACAAGATGGTCTGAAGCACACGTGGGTTTTTGTGGACTACCACCCCACAACCCCCACCTGTGCTGGGTTGTGGTTGTGATAACAACCCTGTGCCTGGCATGACAACACCATCCTCTGGCTCCATTGTGTCATCATCTGAAAAGTGGAGAGAAAAAATACATTAGTACACATGTCAGAAGCACATGACACACATACACATAGACATCACACAGACAGCCAACACATGAAGCAGACATGTCACACACAAAAGATAACCTGCCATGCATGCCTGGTCAATTCGACATAGCATCATTGAGTAGGCATGTAGAACGGTGTTAAATGGCTCAGAAGCGGTTTGATGCAGTGCACAACATGTGTACGTTACTCACTATCGACATGAACAAGTACTTCATGATGTGTATCAATAATCTTGAAGCCAGTGGAAGGGCTAATTCAGGCATCACGTGCAATGTGCATGCAATGGGTTGCATGGCTACAAGCAAAGCCCCCCCCCCTCAGTGAAAATGCAGGGATGCCTTGCTTGGTAGCAAAAGGCGGAACAGAGATCTGTGTATTGGCAGACAGTGTTGACTGGCATCTATGGCATCTTCTGAGTCAACTGACAACACAGCAGATGATGATGGGACAGTAAGCAGGACCCATGATGAACCCTCAGTAGTACACCCGAGTGTGCAAAAGCCACTACACCAGTTGGACAGAGTCAGTGAGCCTGAAAATGGGGGAGTACTGTGCCCCACAGAGACTGTGACACCCTAAACATGTGTGTGATGCAGGACAGGGCCCGAGTGGGCATGGGATGGCTGAAGAAATCCCATGAAATGTTGCTCAGACAAGACACGTACTACAATGATCATCCAGGCAAGGACACATAGGGGCATGCATGTAATGCACATAGAGCATGAATGGGCACTCATGTCCCTGCAGAGCATCTTCCATCTGCACAGTCCAAGTGAGACACCCTGCATGAAGGGCAGAGGATGTACCCCACTGCATGTGTCTGGCAGGTTGGCTGGTGGAAGTTAGCATGTACACAGGAGGCTTGAACAGGCCATTGCAGTAGCGCAAAAAGTTGCACAACAGTGCAATGTTATAATTGGGGTGCACAGGGGGTGGAGGGGCAAGGGGGCATGCCCATGTGGAGTACCCGCATGCAGGCAGAGGACACATGCACATCAGTCATGCAATGACATAGTCCCAGTGCTGAGAGGAAAACCACCCCGGGCTACATGCAGAAGAGCCAGAGAGCAGGAACATGGACCGGAGGGGCGTCTGGGTGACTAGCATGTGAGTAGGGTGCAAGTGTGGTGATGAGGACAGTCCCTGTCTGCTCTACATGTCCACCATCCTGCACAGCAAGCACGCATCAGTGAAGCACTGCATGACTAGCACATGTGAACCATGTACTCATAGCATGTAGTGGCAGTCAAGCACAAAACATCACACAGGCAAATCACACATGGGCTAAAACACTCACTGGACTGGGCAGCAAAGTCCTGCATCTCTCCCACTCCCTCAACCATTTCTTCTGGTATGAACTCTGCAATGAGTGCCTCGTACGGAGTGAGGTCATCCTCCTCAGGTGGTGGCCCACCGCCAGTCACCAGAGTCATGCTATAATTAGAAGCATGCTTGGCCTTAGCGCTGCGTTTGAGGTCATTCCAACCTTTCTTGCACTCGGCACCTGTGCGCACCTCATGGCCGAATGCACTCACATTATCCGCAACATGCTTCCAGTGGGCATTCCGATGGGCAGCCGTAGTATGACAATTCGGCCCCACTATCATGTCACAGCTGTGGGCCTTCACGTAGTCCACAAGGCTGTCCAGTTCCTCATTGCAGAAAGGCTCCTTCCTTGACGTGAAGGAGGCCGTGGCTGTGTCTGGGTTCCCAGCCTGTGCTGCAGATGCAACCTTCCTCCTCTTGGATAGTGGCGCGGACCTTGGCTGGCGAATGCCGCCCTGATCACTATGGCCAGTGGGACCGGTGGATTGAACCAATGGAGTGGCTGGTTGAAGGACGACCGAAGGCCTGACTTGCATCAGTGGCTGCTGGGTGCCCTAGAATGGACCCTGCGCAGCAACATCCGCTGTGTCAGGGTCATTGACCGCAACTGTCCTGGTTGGTAGTCTCACAACCCGGGTGTTGTTGGCTGCATCTGCCCCTGCAGTTGCCAACACCCGGCTGTTCGGGGCAGCAGATGACATTGCTGCCCCAGGGACACGTCTCTCGGTCAGGGCAGCTCTGCATGCACCTACGGTGTTCCTCCTGACCTGCTGGAAATCTTCCAGTGACTCTTCAAGTGCCAATGCAGCCTACGCTGGCAGACCCTGAGCCTGGGTGGTGGTGGCAACAGCTGCACCTGCAGCTACCACTCCCCTTGGGCCCGTGGCTGTCGATGAAATTGACTGCCGGGTCACACGGGCGCCAGTGCCAGATGCAGAAGCTGCATCTCCCGGAACCACCGGGGGTGGTGGAATGACTGCACCAACACATGGCACATCATTGTGCTCAAGTGGCACACCCCTGCCTCTTCCCCCTCTGTGGCCACCCTGGACACCCTGGAGTCCCCCCTACTCCCTGGTCACCCCAGCCACATCCCTGACCATGCCCGCCACGATGAGTGCACCCAGCTGAGGCGCCCCTCACATTTGGTGGCCTCCCAACCATGGCACAGATGGAGTAGTGCCGGCACAGATGGAGTAGTGCCAATGGGAGGTGTACACCACAATTGTCCTGGGCAATTGGGGTGAAGAGGGTGGGATGCAAGATGTTAACAGCACCCCTGCACCTGCAAGGCTGTATGTGACCCCGGTGATGTAGTGACAGGTCACGCAATGCTCAGGTACCCCAAAACTGCAGTAAAACCGTGCACGCAACCCTTGCAGCCTACGTGTGAGGAATTAACCTCCCGCAGTACGCAGTGGCACCCAGGAACACGAAAAACACGTATGCATGGGACACGCATGCTACTATGACCTCGAAAACGATGTAGAAAAACACGCGTAGCTAATACCCCCGCCAAAAGAAGAGATACGTCCTTGATAGCTGTGAAGTTGTGATGGTGGCGAAACAACACGAAGTAGCAACACACACGTCGGTCTCCACAAAAGGCACGTACAGCGAATTGCCGGGACCCGCTCACCTTTAACCCGTGCTGAGGGAAACACCCGCACGTGTCACATCACTTATGCGTTTAGGCCCTTTCCTCGGATTACACGCATTCACACGCCAACATGCAGTTTTTTCACGTGCTGTATCACTATGCACCCGTCACGAGGGAAACGCCCGTGCGCGTAACGTCACAGACGGGGTTACGCGCTAAGGGCCTTTCCTCGGATTTCACGCTGACATGCACATTTCTCACATGCCAAATCACTCCGTATCAAGCTGGCCAAGCAAAAACACAGGGAAGACCACGCTCCTGCCCTGAAGGCCATTTTCCTGCCCCCCAGAGCCCCGAGCACGCTCCCACCTGCCATTTGCTTCTGCCTGACTGCCTGCTGCCCACGTGCCCTGCTATTTGCTGCCTGCACATCAGCCAGAGTTGCAGTTGCTGTGACCACCCCTGCTGGAACTGAATACTCCCGACTGGGATACCATCGCTCCACAGCCCAGCCCCAGGACCCAGTTGCCCACCCACACCTGCCTCTGGGGTTGCCATGTCGGGCACAACACCATCTGACACCACTGGCACCCCCCAGCCAGAGAGGCAGAGGGCCACCAGCTTCAGTGCCAGGGATGTTGGAGTCCTGGTGGAGCAAGTCCTGGGGCAGTATGATGCCTTCTTTGGAAGTTTGCGCGCCGACAATGAAGGACGGACCAGGATCTGCATGGACATCGTGACTGCCATCAACGAGGAGGGGGTGGCAGTCCGCGACTTCAAACATGTCCGGAAGTGCTTGGCGGACTTCAGGTCTAGGACCCTCGACAATGCCCAGCGCCTCTTGAAGGCAGCGGATGCCAAGGGGCGTCAGGGCCACCTTTTGGACCACCAAATGAGGGTCCTGGAACACATACGCCCAGCGCTCCACGTCCATGTCCTTGAGAGGCAGACCCATCTGGAGTCGAGCGGTAAGTGTACATGCATACTGATTGGGTGCTGTGCGTGTTGTGGTGTGCCAGTAGTGTGCAGGTTGCACATGTGTCTTTGTAGGGCCATGTATGAATGTGTATGTACAGGGGCGTGAGGCTGCCACATGTGTGTCCTCTCATGAGTAAGACACATGGATTGTGTATGTTTTGGTAAGCATGCAGGCCAAATGCAGGTGTGGAAGCACACATGTTTGAATTACTGTGTATGTACGTTGGCATGGTTGTGGTGTCACACATGGAGGTTCCAGCTGCATGTATCGGTACTGTGTGCATGTGTGTGTATTTGACAACTGTGATGCAACATGGATGCATGTTACACTGACATGTAGAAGGCTGAATGCCAGATGTGACATGAATGGCAATCTCATTACTGCGACAGTTGTTGGAAATGTACACATGCAGTAAGTGTGGTGGCCTGTGTGCATGCCTTGTGCACTCCCCGTGTTTCATGTGACATCAGGCTCACCTTCGGCTGCTCATGCTGTTGTTTGTGTATGGATGGTGCAGCCTGGTGCAATATTGCTGTTGAATTGCTCATGTGTGTGAGTTGAAATGACATGTGTGTTGGGCAGTGTGATGCCATGTCTGAGGTTTGACACTGACACTCATGTACAACTGTCATGTGTGTATCAGTCCATTGTCCAGTGCCCTGATGCCTGTGTTCTATCTCTCCCTGTCTGCAGCGTCAACTGATGAAGAGGGCGGAGAGGGTGCTGTGGAGCAAAGCGGCAGGGATCGCACCACCAGCCGGAGACGCAAGGCCTCGGTCCCCTCCCGGGTTGCCATCTTTTCGGGGAGTGAGGAGTCATGTGCCACGTCCCAGGCCGCAGCTGCCGAGGGTAGGTCCAAGAGGCGGAGGTTGGAGGTGGACTCCTCGGCAGCAGAAGGGGCAGCTGAGACCCCACAGGGTCTGACGGAGGAAGATGGCACGGAGTCATCCAGGTTGGTGGGGGATTTGGTCGAGGAGGAGGCCGTGGAAGGGACACACACGGGGTCTGGAGGTGGGGATTCCACAGGTGCTAGTTGTGCAGTGCAGAGGCAGGGACAGGAGGCAGCACAGGCTGCCGCGGAGGTGCCTGTGTGTAATCCTGTCCCCGATCCGGTGACTGCATCATCCTGCAACAGCAGGGATGCCTACGCCCAGGCCTGTTTTCAGGGAGGGGATCCGCTTACAACAACTGGCTTTCCTCTCCCTGCGGACTTGGCTATCCGGGACCGGGTTGAGCCTGTCCTGAGTGGGATGGCGTTGCGTCAACGGGGCATGCGAGGTGACCTGCAGTGTTTTCGTGAAGACACTGCACGTCATCTCGAATGCCTCACTGACCGCGTTGACCTACTGGGACTGGTCACCAGGGCTGGATTCCTCCGTATGCTGGACCTTGTTCCGACCCCCTCCTCACCTGAACACCCTACGCGCCAGTCGTCCTCCATGCCATCTTCCCACCCATGTATCACCTGGGTACCCTGTGGAGCTGCCTCTGACCCAGCGGCCAGGCTGGTGGAGGACACATCCCTGCCACAGTCGGGAGTCAGATGTCCAGCAGGGGTGGCCACCACAACAACTGCACCCCAGTCAGAGGAGGATGTGCAGGCAGCAAGAGCAGGGGCACAGGCACAGCAGTAGCAGCAACAAGGTGGGAGCCATGATGGCTCAGGGCCATCGACATCGGAGTGGCAGGCATCGGCCAGAGGGCAGGAGGACCCAGGATTACAAGTGTCTTCCGTGTAGCAGCGTTTGGGCCACGCCATAGGTGCGGATCGGCTGCGGGTGGCAGAAGCACGGCTCACAATGGTCAGGGCGGAGAACTCCATGCAGAGGGCATTGAGGCGGGCCGAGTGCCTCGAGGCAATTCACAGGGAGTTGGAGGTCAACATGTCATCGTCCCTGCGAACCCTCGGGCCATGGAAGAGGACCGCCTCCAGGAGATCGAGCAGGAGTTCGATGATGCCCTGGCCCAGGAAATCAGGAAGTGAGCCGTTGGACTAGCCCGCCGCCATTGTATATAGTTTGTAGTTTTAGGTTTCCTTTTATCTTTTTCATTCATCGGGGCTTGGACTATGCCCCGCCTTTTTGTATATAGTTCTTTATTAGGTATTTTTTTTGCTAGGTTTCGTTTCATTTGTTGTGCTCATGGACCCTGGATTACTTCTTTGTACATAGTTGAAAAGTGGATCTATTATTATTTTTCTCACCATGGATCAATGGATTTTACTGTTTCCGTGTACTTTGGATTTGATTTGTTGGCCGGAGACTTTGTTCACATTTTAATTTCGATTAATTTGGATTCAGGCTTCATGTTTTTCTGTTTGTGTTTTGGACATGCTGCATTTCATCTTTTTTTGATAATTTTTTTTCATGTTTTCATGTTTTCATTTGATTACATTATTTTGCTGTCCAATACATTTTGTTTTATTACTTTGATGTGTGGTATTCTCTCATTGGTTTCATGAATGTCATGGTGTAGGTTTTCACAATCACCAGAACCCATTGTGGGTTTGTGACAGACATGTGTTGATGTACATTCTTGCCATTTGGGTTGTATCATGTAATGGCCATTTCAATATGGGGTGGATGGGATACTTGGTTGGGTCTTTGCACAGGGGTAGCGTGCGGTGGGATTTGGGAGGCCATGAGGCACATGATTGTGGATCATGATGACGTGTTGGGGGGACATGAGTCGGGGCCTGAGCCTCACTGCTGGGGGGTGGGGGTGCTGGGGGACATGAGTTGGGGGCCTGAGCCTCACTGCTGGGTGGGTGGGAGTCCAGGGGGACATGAGTCGGGGCCTGCTGGCAGGTGCCCATCACTGCTGGGTGGCTGGAGGTGTTGGGGGACATGAGATGGGGCCTGCTGGCAGGTGCCCGTCAATACTGGGTGGGTGGGGGTCCAGGGGGACATGAGTTGGTGATCACTAATGCAAGGTGACATGTGGGCTGGCTGGGGGGCATGCCCATGGTGGATGAGCTGCGTGTGGAACATGACCAGGGGTGGAGGGTAGTCCCCTGTGGTGTGAGCTGCCTGTAGGGGCCATGGAGGGGTTAGAGGGCAGACCTGGGAGGACCCACACTGCCAATTGATGTGTGGGACTCCCCGCACACCCCACTGGATACACGTACCCCGCTCTGACAGCGAAATCGCGTGTGAAATTCCACCAAACCCCAGTAATACACGTACGGCGCTCGCACAGGCCCAATCGCGTGTGAAACTCCCCGCGAACCCCAGTAATACATGTACCCCGCTCGCACCGGCCCAATCATGTGTGAAACTCCCCGCAAACCCCAGTAATACAGGTACCCCACTCGCACAGGCCCAATCACGTGTGATACTCTCCGCGAACCCCAGTAATACACGTACCCCACTTGCACAGGGCCAATCGCATGTGAAACTCCCCGCAAACCCCAGTAATACACGTACCGCGCTCGCACAGGCCCAATCGCGTGTGAAACTCCCCGAGAACCCCAGTAATACACGTACCCCGCTCGCACAGGGCCAATCACGTGTGAAACTCCCCGCTCAGGGGTGTACATGTATTCGGAGGCATCCGCAGGGAGTTTTACAGGCGTTTTCATGGTTGGCGGGCTGTATGCTGGTCCACTGGCCTATGCTCCATGTACGGGATTTGTGCGCTGTGCATGGCGCACAGGGAGGGGTTGGGGGCATAACTGGCGCTGCTGCAGGGTCGCTGCGCCACTCTGCGGCATGGCTGGTAATGGATGTTGAAATCCATGAATACGCTGTGCGCGGAAATGGATTTTGGTGCACGCGGCTGGTGCAGACTGTCGCACGCGCACACTGTGTGCCAGCCGCGTGCGCCACTTGTCCTCTGAATTCTATTAATTACCCCCTTTGTGTCAAACTGCTGACAAGGTGCACCAACAAGGCAAACATCATTGACCCAAGACAAACAGGGTTCACAAAGGGAGTTGGCACTGAACTCAATTTTTTCTCCTAAACGTATTAAAAATCCAAACCATCAAAACTAAATCAATCTGTATTTGGCATTTATTGACTTATAACAAGCCTGTGACAGTGTCAGCAGATCGAAGTTATAGGCTAAGCTTCGTGCCTGGGGCTGTCCAAGGGACCCGCTACAAGTGGTAGACGCCTTTCACACTAACACTACCGTTCGGATTAGACTTAAAAATCAAGGAGAACTGTCAAGAGAGATCAAGACAGAGAGAGGTGTTAAATAGTGATGTCTGCTAGTGCCAATACTTTCAATCTGTATTTGCAGATCTGCCAATAGCTTTAAAAGCAGCAAAAGCTTTCCCACCAAAGATTAATGGTCAACACATCTCTTCGATTATCTATGCTGACGATCTAGTCCTGCTCGACCACACACAAATTGGGTTACAAAGGCAAAAATGAATATACTGCAACAATGCATGTGTAAAAACGAGCTGGTGGTCAATATCAAGAAATCTAAAATCATAACTTTTGATCATCGGAGTGAAAGAAAAGGAATTACTTTTGTTGAAAGGAGGCTGCAAACAACTTGTTAGGTAGACTTGCTCCATTTTGCTAGCAACCCAGGAGGCAATCGAACATGCCAAACAAAAAAATGTATTATGGCTCCGTTAATCATATTCTATAAATAGAAAGTGGTTCCCACTTTAACATACGGAGGAGAAGCTGGCTTACTTTTTTCATGTTAAATATTGAATGAGCTAGAGGGGAATTTCTGGAAAACAACGTTGAAATTGCAAAGAGGCTTACCAGTAGTCACTATTTGCTATGGCAGATGCTGCAATCCCCTATACAATGTTTAAACTTCAGCTAAATGGAATCTACCCCTGGCTCCTAAGGAAGTGGCATGACAAAAGTGTGTCTCACCTACAATATCTGGATATGTCCCTAGAGACTTTGATTAGCAAACCATGTGAAGTAAAGCGTATTTGTATTTTATTTCTATAGCGCACTGGGCCTGAAGGCATCTGGGCGCATATCATAGGAGGCAAAGTTGCGATTATATGCATGGGAATAAGGGACCTCTACCATCTTACAAAAGCCATGCTGTTAAGGTTCCGGAGTGACACAATATATACAGTAAAGCATAGTATGTGCTAAATAAGGCAGAAGAGTTATGCAGACGTAAACTCGGAACACAAGACTGGACAAACTCAGCAGCAGAGAGTGCAGTACACATCGCTGTTAGATTTGACATCTGAAAGTCGTGCACTAAATACAACAATAAAATATCTGTCCAAGTTCCCCAGTCAATGTCGTTGTGATCAGTTCCTGCGTTTAAGGTTAAATCTATACCACACACGGCACGCCCATAAACACATTGATTGTCTCGATAACCTACGTCACTTCTGTAAATAGCTGGAAAGCATTGAATCAATCAAACATCTGATGACGTCCTGTCCAGCCATGACCTCAGAGAGAACAACCTTTATGAAAGCCTATGTCAGTGATGTAAATACCTTATCATTAGATGAATGGTGGAGCTTATTTTTGTTAGGAGAGAATCCAGCACAAGAATGTGCAGGTGTTGACTTGTTAGATAAGATATTAGATAACAATTACATGGTCATAAATACATTATGAGGGATATTCAATTTGCTATTCCATAGATATTTAAATTGATTGCACACAGAAAGATGAATTGCAAACACAATTTACAAATGTATTCTGATTATTAACTTGCACATTTTGTCCATGTGTAAAAAATGCATAATATACTAAATCACACAAAAAAAAAATATGTTATTGAGTTTTGAGGAATCAAAGTCATGGTTGCCGCTCAGGCTAAGTAACAGTTGCCTTTCATCGGCATGATTGGAAAATCAAATCCAATTTGTCTCATAGTGGCCAGATATAAACATTGAAAAGAGCCGGGGACAAGCTTGAACTGGATAGCCCAGCCCCTTTGATGACTAGCAAATACCCTGGAGATGGATGGGGATGCAGACTTTACTCATACATCAATAACAGAGCCGACTCAGGAAGTTGACAAAAGTAAGACTGTTTTAATATCAACTTTCTAAAACAGGGAGCATAACGAACATCAACGCAATCGCTCGATCCTCTTACTCAATGCATTTAAGAAAAAACTGAACATTTATAAATTTATAAGCAATATTCGTCATCAATGATATTACCCTTCGTGTGTACTAACGTCATCCTATGTGGCAAACTACAAAAACGTATAAGCATGAGTGATTGACTCTGAGTGAACATCTAAGTATATGATCCATACCAGTCTAAAAAAGTGTAACTATATAATTGGTTACTTAAAATCAGGTGGGGCAACTAAGCCCTCCTGTAAAAATGACCACTATGAACATGACTAAATACACATCGTCCCATTGGTTTACACAATGTAGGACCCCTACATACGCAGGTCCTCTACAATTGGTTGGCACTCTATCCTCCAATACTTTTCCACCTATGTTAGCAGCCTGCAAGCTATAATACGTTTAGTGGACACATCCATAATTCTCTTATATATATATATATATATATATATATATATATATATATATATATATGTTGGCGCTTGCCGCAATCTGTTCACTGTAGGCTTAAAGCTAGCTCCATGATTACTTTGCTGCTTGTTTTTCTTTTGCATCTGTACACGTGTAAAATAACTTGATATCGTCATCTGTTTCTGTGGCATAAGCTTCTTCACCTTGAGCCTAAGATGTCACTTATCCTTATTACTTTCTTGATGCCCTATAGAATATCTGCATTCTCTGGTCCCTGCATCTCTTTTATGTACGTCATCTTCAGCTCCATGTAACATATACTGGCAATGGTTAGTGACACTACCATTCATCCCTGCCACTTATTGGCTCTGCTTCTTCATGGATTTTATTGAAATGGCCATCAGATATCTTTGTATACAGATATGGTTTTCTCAATGGGTACCTTGGCTCCCAGATTCTCATTGGTACTGGCCCTTTCACTGGTACTGGACTGGGTCCATATTCTGCTCTTTGTCGATTCAACTGTCCTGTATACATCCCATCTCTGGTTTCCAGCATTCAGGTAAAAGGAGTGGGTCGGGTGAGGTGAGGGTGCTTTACTCCTCCTCTACACTCCCCCCTCTGGGCGATTCATCAACCACTCCCACATTATCCTTCACATCCAGACAGCTTGGTCTGAAGAAAAGCTTCTTTGGAACCCATATCTTTACGACTCACTTCAGACATCCTGCTGTTCTCACATGTTCATCTTTGTTCCATGTCATGAGACTACATTGTCCACTTGGACTACAGTAGATCCATCGTCCCACATACTTCTTATGATTTTTTGGATACAGAAACTTTGTCCCCTCAGGTGCATGGATGCTAGCCTTCACAAAGTCTCTGATTTCTTCATCTGTCAGGTCTTTGGGCTTCCATCCTGATTCAACATCGATCATAATCGTCATCCCTATGGCTTTCTGTGCTGTCTTCTTGCATTGTGAGATTATTATCTTGATCACACAAAATCCAAGCAACACCAACACGATCAGGGCCCAAAGAAACTTGAACATGTCTGCCATCCATTGTGGAACCCAAGAGAAGAGTGATGCAAACCAACAGCCATCAGCAATGTCTTCCACTTCATCTATTATCTGGCCATGAAGTTTCGTCAGCATGTATATGGCCTCTGTCAAGGTTCCATTTTCATCATCAAGAGAAGGTATAAATGTGCAACATGATTCTCCGATTTTTGCACAAACACCTCCATCCATTACTGTAATCATATCCAAGACGTATCTGTTTTGAAGAGTCATCAGTCTTATAGCTCTCATCTCTTTTCTGATAGCATTCAATCCCTTTATTGTAATGTTAACTGTCTGCAGCAATTCCCCACTGGTAATCTGGAGTGACATGGTGTTTGCTCAAACCTGTATTCTCGGCATGAAGATCAACGTGAACACAGATGAGGTCTGGCTGAACAGCCTGTGCTCATAGGTTATGGCATCAAAAGCTTCTATTGACTTAGCTGAGAAAATAGTTTTCTCTCTTCATCCTCTCTATCAGCTCCACAGATCTCCTCTTCCTCAGGTGAGCATCTGCTTTTGGAAAATTGTTAAGGTACAAATAACTTTTTGGAATCACCAATGCTGGAACATGGACATTCACCAAGGTGCATATTCCTGCCCAATTTGTGGGAAACCTCAAGTGTGCCTTGGGTCCACAAGCCCAATAATGAGCCATGATCACTGCTGTTCCATGTACCATTCCCAGAACATCAAATATTCGGCCACAATTCTTATTCTCTCCAACTCTTCGTGTGCCATTGTTCCTGAAGCACAGTTTTGAACTTCCCTTCTGCAAGGGCCCTCCTCTATCTTTGATCCAAGTCAGTAACTTAGCAGGTCTTGGCCATAATGGCTTGCAGCCATTCTGCACAATGTCAACGACCGGTTTGTAACATCCAACATCCAATGATCACCCAGGCTCTACAGATGACCACTCCTTCTTCACATACATCTGGTGATAACACAGATCCCCAGATCTGCATTTGTCCTCTGTTCCTCCATCTACAAATGTCCTCTGCAGATTTTCATGCAACCTCCAGTTTCTTGTTCACCTTCCATCTAATTCCAGCTCCTTTTACTCCAGGCTTCTCATATCTGATTACATGATTATTAGTATGGGCTCTGTTTCTTGTCTTGGTATCCTGCACCTAATCATCTTCACCTGCATCTGTCCATTCAGTTGCCCGTTTGAGGTAGGCATCTCGACCCATGAACTGGCCTCTGGTTTTGAAAAGTGCTACGTGTGAAAGACAATGAGCTGTCTGGACATCTATTTGGATAGCTATGAAGATTTTAGACTTCCCCATACTGTATGGCAGAAGTGCACACACAAAGCATTCCTCATTTGACGTCCTTCTTCCTACTTCATTCATGTGTTTATACCAAATGTTATTTCCTAGATGAGCTGTACTGTCCAGATAATCGTTCAGTTCAAAATCATCTTCTTGAGCATTCCTTTTAGTTCTCATGTTCCTCATGTGACCTTCCATAATCATGTCATGAAGTATACCAGCATAACTTCTTCTTTATGGATAAATCATAGGCACATCTGTCAGTGGACGGGGTACACCTACATGTGCTCCTTGAGTAGGAATGTTCAGAACGTCTCATCTGCTCAGTAGACCACTTAGGCGTTAAAATGTCTTGTCAGTCTAGAAAAATTGATACCTCTCACGATTGACGGCAAACGTATTTTGGTGGCCGAAGGCCAACCGTCTCATGCACGATACGATAGAAATACAGGTTTCCGAGTTTACCAATGAACGGCCATTTTGCTGTAACACGGATCGCCATTTTGTTTTCTAACAATTGCTCATTGCTTTCTGTTCAAATTGCTCCGCAGCACATTTTCTGCTTACACTGCTCGATGTTAATATTGTTGTCTGAACGTGAAAGGACAAGGCCGCAGGGCCGCGAGGCTAATAAGAGTTTGTTGAAACACAACGTAGGCAGCGCCGGGAAGGAATGCCCAGCTCCCTCCCAAATGTAGCCTTGAAGCAGAGCCGCAGGGCATTTAATCATTTCACAGCTGCCAGCCAGTCTCGTTATATGGTAGAATATGTTAGAATAAAGCAGCTAAAGGCTTGAATTATGCTCTTCTTACGGCCCCCCTTTACTGAGCCCTGTAGAGCGTGTCGTCTCCCAGGACACAAATAGCACCTCATAGATAGCAAGGTCTGGAATGTGACTCTTCCCCCGTATGTAGCTTGCTTCCAAGAACAGAAGCACTGTGTTCTGTTCAACAAGTAAAAGATGTCTCCGCACTTGCAAAGTTGCATATTGTTACTCGAATAGATATTTGAAGGTGTCATATTCGTCGAAAGTGTCCATCATCAAAACGAGTTCAAAGAAACCCAATAAAGGGGGGTGTTAAACATGTCACAGCTGATTGTATGATATGCATTTTGTATATATTTAACTGATGTACGTAATTCGCTCTCTTGCATCCCTCGAGGTCTAGAGATACACGTCGCAGGGTGTGAGACAGAGTTGGCCAACTGAGACTCTTTTGCTTTGCAATAAACCCTAGCTTTGGGAATTCAACCTTGTTTCTGGCGTATCTATCGTGTGTGGTGACTTGCCTTGTTTCCATAGACGTGAGGGACCCCCAGGGGCCCCTTTGTTATGCTCACCTGGCTCCCACAGAGGCGTCGATCTGAACTGGACAGCTGCGGTCTCCAACAATGTGACACGTAGGGCCAAGATGACGGACTGGACTGGCCCACCTAGCTTTGTTTGCTTGGCCCATAGGAATATTCTTCTGCAAATGGAGAAAGGGAATTAACCACCCATGGAGTTGAGCGTAAATCCCCCTCCCCCGCTGTTCTCCCCACAGATCACCTTTGATGTCCCCTCTTATAGTCTCACCTGATGTTGTCCTTTTGTTCCCCTTAGCGGCCGGGGTACGGCGAGGATGTAATGGAGACTGCGCTGACCCGTGAAGAGGAATAGTACCCCCGGCGGTAATCAGTTAAGTCTATGGGGGTAGTTACTATTGCCTCTGTTTATTCCCTTTGCTCACCTTTGCAGTTCTTGTGTTCCCTTTAGGTGCCTGAGTGCTGCGGGAACGTGCAGAAGGATGCAGTGGATCGTGAGGATGCTGCGAAGGCCGGTGAGTTCAGCGCGGCGCTGCAGCACGCGAGGCGGCACGCGTAAAATGCTTCTTTCTTCCAGCTCAAAGGTGCGGTGATCCGGAATTCAGGTAAGGATCGAAGGTTTTGCTCTTATTCTAACCTCTTCTTCCTTCTGTTCCTCCCTTTTTCTAGGAGCTGCAGACTCGAGGCAGGCGTGGCAGAAGACTGGATGCAGGCTTGCAGACACAGTGAGCTTTACGCTGCTGGATGCAAAATAACGCGAAGCGTGTGCTGCTCTTCGGGCGTGATTTAAATAGCCTCCAAAGTAGTCCCAGGTAAGTATTCCTCCCCAGCCCCACCCGAGTAAAAAATAGTCCCTAGGTAAAATAGTCCCTCCCAAGCCTCATTTGGCTTGGAGCTCTGCAGCATGGTCTGCATCAGGTAAGCTTGCAGCATGGTCTGCATCAGGTAAATTCTACTCCATGAGCCTGGTGCCTATGGCGCCTGGACTGACTCTCCATATGAGCCTGGCACCATAGGCACCAGGACCGCACCCAAACGGCCCCTAGCAGGGGTTTTTGGGCTTGCTCAAAATAACTTGATGCCTGCTTCTGGGGTTGCTGGACCTGGTCTGTTTCCCCGGGGGTAGGCATCATGACACCCTTTCAGTCTCGCAAAATCTCAATGAGTGTCTTTCTTTTAGAATCCTTTGGATTATTTATCATGGGACCAAGTGTGATTGCATGCATTACCTGTATAGGCTCTTCCTCTTACAACCTCTTGTCTTGTCTGTCTTGCCAAGCCTTCTTTTTGTGTCCAAACAAAATGTCTACAACCTTTCTTGCATGTGAATGATTGTTAATGTCACTTATCTCAGACTCAGGTAATTGGTTACCATTCTTTGGAACAGGAATAACTACATAGGGCCTTGCGTGTCCAGTAGTTGCCACAATTGTTCCTTCCTTCTTCTCAGGAAGATTCACTGGAGTCTTAGCTCCATGTACATCAATGTATTATGACGTTCAAACCGAGTGAAAGTAGCAATATGATGAAAAAAATGCAAGCATAAATGTTATAAAGATATGTTAATTTGCAGCATCTACTTTGTGTACAACGTGGATTTCTCTCTGCATCAGGCATTGTGAAATTACTGTTGGTGCTTCCCATCTTTTACTGCCTAAGTAAGGAAAAAGTAATTTTTAATACATCTGTATTATGTACTACTTCTGGAAGCTGCTGTCTTGACCTTGGCAATTTCGACCTCGATCCACTGTCTGCTTACTGGATGATAAGAACAAACTCTCGATCTCTTTCTGGTACCAGTTTTAAGCCATACAAAATGTAAATGTCTTTCCAGCAAGAAGAAAAACCGTTCTCAGTATGTCTAGACGAGTTCAACGACATACACTAGTTCCCAGTCAACTCCTTGAATTTGCATTAGCCCAGATGACATGATGAACTTCTTTCAGCATGAACAAAGAATCTGTCTTTTATCAACAACCTCTCGATCTGTCCCTCGAAGGAAAGTTTCACACCACCATCGCTCCGAGTATAGGCTCACTTTGTTTATAATACCTTCCAAGATCACATTCATATTTGCAGTGTTTCTAGGATCCCTTAGACATGTGAGCACATCTGTGTGTCTGCCAACAAGATGCGGGTACTCTTCAATTAGACGAAAGAAAACCTTGCTGACAAGTCTGTGTTCAGCATCAGTTGATAGGGGCATTTGTGCTATTCCCACTAAACTCAGTCAACTGCAAAACATTCTTGATGATTGCTGCAAGTAGTCTCCTTACAATAGGACCATTCTTAGGATCTTGCAAGAAAATATGAATATTAGAAGTTCTCCCCACAATAGCCGGAATAAGAGCGCAGAAAAAAGAAAAGAACTTCAAATACGATCCTTGAAACATTGTCATTGGATAACACCATGGGCAAATCCGAACAAAAACTCAGTATGGAAAGAGTCGGGATACTGCACTCTCTTCCAATTGTAGAAACCATGATCAGAATCTGGCATATTTCTCTTCTTATCAAGGCTTAAACATGCCTCAGTCCAAAGTTTTTAACAAGCTCCTCTGGCTTTAAGAACAACCAATGTTTCTTTCACCCTGAAATGACAGCACACAGTGTTTGCAAAAGCTTTCCTTAACCCTTTCAGAGTTGGCTAAAAGAGTGTCCCAAACCAAGCCACAGTCCAAAGAACTCTTTGTCTTTCTACTTGTCAGCTTCTGCATCCTTCTTCCTCGTCACCGATCGCGTCTGCGCGTGCTTTGGTTCTTCCTTGCTGTGGTTGCTTGTACTTGCTTCTAGTAAGGGTGCAGGCAGAGGGGTTTTTCCAGCAAAGATCTTAACATCACAGAGGAATATCCAAGCATGCCTGTCCTGCACTTTGACAGCAGACGGCGTGTCTTCCACAATGAATGGACCGTTGAAACAGAGTTCGTCCCACTTTTTCCTCATGTGGTTGCGTATTAGAAACTCATATCCGGGAATAGTTGGTGAAGACAAAATTCTTGAGATTTATTTGTTGAGGCATCTCCTCTGTGTTCTGTACTGCCTTGTCGCTGCAGCTGTCCTGAAATGACGGAAATACTGGAAGTCATACAGTTCAAATAGTCACTCATTTCCATTCCAAACAAATCTGCAGTTGACTGAGCATCACTCCTAACTTTGGATGGAGGCATTAAGGGTGTTCTCATTCGCCTCCCAGTCACAATTTGTGGGTTGTGAGATGGTGGTCATAACCCGGTTGGTTGCTTAAAGCATATATTGCCAGTGGTAGGCAATGCAACCACACTTTCTTCAAGGTAAGCTTCAATTTGGCTATCTTTTCTCTTAGCAGGCCTTTGAGCCTCTCAGAGATCTCATTTCTTTGTGGATGATAAACCGAAGAAAACTTGTGCTTTACACCAAGCAACATGCTGATCTGCTCAAATGTTTGATTCACAAAATGTGGGCCATTATATGACCTCATTAATTCACATACTCCCCATCTGGGAAACATGTCCTGCACTAAAAGCTTAGCTGGACAGATGGAATCTGGCTGTGTACAGGGGCGTGCTTCAATCCACCTTGAAAAGGGACACACAACAACAATCAAGTATCTATATCCATTACATACTTGTATCATATCAACATAGTCGGTGTGCAAATGCTGAAAGGGGCCAGTGGGTCTAGGAATAACCCCCTTAACTGTGCACAGTGTATGCCCAGCCGTGAATTTTTGACAAACTATACAATTTGTCATAAAAAATGCAACATGCTCTAACAGATTTGGCACAAACCAATCTTTATCAATCATTGCTGCAAGGTTCTTCCTAGTTGTGTGCACAGGGTAGTGTAGCTGTTCAAGTGCCACCCTTAATAAGACTACAGGCATCACCGTTTACCAGTGCTGTTTTGTTGCCACAATGCTTCAGAGGGGTTTAAAGAACACCCTCTTCGTGTCCACAAATGTTTCTCATCTTGAGGGGCTTCCCCCTGAACCTTCAAAAGCTGTGTTTTTGACAGATCACTATATTTTTCAACCACATTCAGTAACACAACCATTTTCTCTTTTACATGAGGTGTTTAAAAAGTCCAGTTGTGCCTCGTCTGCTGCTTGGTTTCCACGTGAGATAAAATCTGCCCTTTTAGTGTGAGCTGCACATTTAATGACTACGATGGCCACTGGGAGTTGCAGTGCCTCAATAAGCCTGTCCAATAAGGCGGCATGCTGCACTGGTGTGCCATCCGCTCTGAGGTAGCCCCTCCTTTTCCAACGTGCTAACCCTGTGTGCACCATTGACGTCACATAGGTGGAGTTGCTGTACACCGTTGCTTCATGGTCTGCATGATTCTCGAGCGTGACAATCAGTGCCAGTAATTCTGCAGCCTATGCTGAATAGTGAGATGGGAGTCGTGCACTTACCAATGTCTGAAACTCCCCATTGCCTGTGTTCTTTACCACAGCGTCATCCATATACGTCTGTCCATCATTTTGATCAATTTTTGAGGAACCATCAATAAAGACAATTTCTCCACCTGGCAAGGCATTTTCTTTTACTCTTGGGATTTCGTCATAGACCTCTTCATAGTTTGAACAAACATGCGCATGCTCATCCTCTGCCAATTGTTCAGCTACGAACATGGCAGGATTCACTACTCTGCATCGAACTATTTTAATCACTGGATTTGATATGACTACCTCGTAGGCAGAAGTCCTTTGAGAAGTCAATGTTCCTTTTGGTTTCTCTAGAATGGCAAATAGCGTGTTCTCTACAAATAACGTAATGGTGCATCCCATCACTATGCTTGAGGCTTTCACTATGGCGAATGCGACGGCTGACAGGGATTGTTTGCATGGGAAGTGACGCCTCATTACTGGGTCTAGAATCCCACTGTATTATGCAAGGGGCTTGCATCCCAACATGGTTCTCTGCATAAGGACTGCAGTCATAACAGTGACATCTCTATGCGAGAATAAAAAGAATTCCTCAGCATAATTAGGAATCCCTAAAACTGGAGCTGTGCAATTTGCCCTTTTCAGCTCTTCAAACCCTTCTTCCATTTCATCAGTCCACACGATTTGTTCCTGTGTTGCCTGTGCTTTCTTTAAAGCCTGCAATAAAGGCCGTATATATTAGCTGTAGTCAAAGATCCATGCTCTGACATAATTACATAATCCCAAAAATCTCTGCATGTGCTTTATCGTGTGTGGTTTTGCAGTTTTCAAAATAGCCTCAGCTCTCTCAGGAGTAACCTTTTTTCCTTCATTTGAAATCAATTGGCCAATGTACAATACTTCTTGTTGACAATACTGTAAGTTCTCTGTGTCAACCTTATATCCTTTGACAGCAAGTATAATCATCAGCTGAACAGAATCACGTCTGCACTCTTCCTCTGACGTGCTGCAAACTAAAATGTCATCCACATATTGGAGGACAAAGCTTTCTAAATCGATATTGCTCAAGTCCATCTGCAGGACTCTATTGAAAATTGATGGAGACTCACAATACCCCTGTGGCAACAAGAGTTTTTCAGACGTGATTGAATGTAAATTACGTCCGATCCTGCAATTCTTTGTGCAATGGGATTGAGAAAATCACATTTTGCAAATCAATCACAGTGAAATATTGTGCTTCAACGGGTATATTACACAGAATTGTAGACAGGTTAGGAATTAGAGGGAATTCGGCTTCTACAATCTGGTTTATCAGCCTTAAAACTTGAATTAGTCTCCAAGACCCCCCTTTCCCTTTTTTAACAGGATAAATTGCTGTATTACATGGTGATTCTGACGTCACTAAAATACCCTGATCCATCATGGCGGAAATTGTCTTGAAAATACCTTCATCTGCCTCTCGAGACATGGGATACTTTCATGCTCGAGGTAAAATTGCTCCTGGTTTTAATTTAATCTTCATTATCCAACCCCCTTCAACAGGCCTACGTCATAGGGACCTGTAGTCCATAGTGAAGTTGGCACTTTTGCCATGTCTTCATCAAAATACTCAGGATGTTGTTGTGCTATCATCATTTTCTGAGGCACTTCTCATTTGATTGCTTTTACCCAATAAGTAATGTTCATGTCAAATATCACTTTGCCATCAACTGGATGATTGTCAAATAGATCATCATCAGTGAAATCAGTTAATCTGTAACCTTCCCCAATAGCAATAGACACCACTGTTAGCCTTTGCCATCATCCAATAAAGCAAAGCCATTTCACCTCAGACTATGGCTGCTTTTAAAGTTAAGGGAAAAACTTGTCCTTCCTCTTCTCGCATTGGTATTTTTGGCCTAAACAAAAATGTGTCAGGTATTCTCATTGCTCTGCCCACTAGGCCTGGCAGAGATGCCAATAAAATGCGTACTCCATAATGAAAAACTTCTGGTTCTAAGATATGGCTCTCATGGCTATTTGTTCTGTAAATGCCTTAATGATTTTGCACACGTTGTACATCATCTTCAGCTCCATGTAACACATACTGGAAATGGTTAGTGACACTACCATTCATCCTTGCCAATTATTGGCTCTGTTTTTTCAGGGATTTCATTCAAATTGCCATCATATTTCTTTGTATACAGATATGGTTTTATCAATGGGTACCTTAGCTCCCAGATTCTGTTAGGTACTGGCCCTTTCACTGGTACTGGATGTCACATACTCTGTCTTCCAGCTTATAGGTAAAAGGGGCGGGTCGGTTGCGGTGGGGGTACTTGGCTCCTCCTGTACAAGCTGGCTCCCTTAGGGACCCCATAACAGATGGTGGCTGGATCGGAGCAGAAACCGCCCCAATGCACTGCCGAGACTCTGCTGTACCGGAACGAATGGAACAAAGATAGGGCTTGATGGGAACAGCTAGGAGTGTCGTTGGCAGGATTTTGTGGTCTAATAAATGAAACATGGCTGACAGGTCCAAGACCATCAGCAGGGCACACTGATTTTTGTCTAGCATATCCAGCATGTTATTTTGCAGGTCTAGGAGAACACTCTCAGTGCTATGATGGGCTCTGAATCCAGATTGCCTGGTATGACGAATGGAACGTTGGTCCAGGAAGGACTGAAATTGTATAGAAGCCATCTTGTCAACTATTCTGAAATAAAAAAAAGAATTGGTGATGGGTCTGAGATTAGAGGGATCTTCAGGGCCATCTGCTAGCTCGAAGTGGAAATGGCTTTGAAAGAGAAGGTAAGGTGTTCTTCTGTCAAGTAGTTCAAGTTTCCTTAGGTGTTATTAGTTACTGGTGAGCCGCTGGGGGTCAATATGGGGTTAGTGAGGGCAAGGGCTCTGATTTTCTCACATGCTACTGAGATTTTATCAGAGAAGGCAAGCTGTATTTTTGAACAGTCCTTTTTAGTCGGTTGAAATGGCTGGGGCAGAATTTTGGGCTTTTCTAGGGCTTTCAGGATTTTAAAAAGTTGCATGGGACAGTTATTAGCGTCCATTATTTGTTGGTTTGAAAACTTTCTTTGCTTTGAAGATGGCAAGTTTGTAAGCTTTCATCGGGGCATTGCAAATGTCTTTCTCAGGATGTGACCTGGATTTAGACCAAGCGCGCTCTGCTTGCCACTGAATAAGTAACAGTCTTGAGATATGTCTCCTTAAGGAAATATATAAATGACAGATACAAATAGTGTCTAACATCCTCCACTATAGTAATACAAAAAGTACTCTTATCTGCACATTCCTAATTCCATCGAGCAGTAAAATGATTTACCAATAGACTTCCTAACCTGAACTTAATCATTAAGGTCTTCTCCATCCTTTTGCATAGAAAATCCAGATATGGGTCCATTGAAAAACACTTTAAAATTCTTAAATATTCTGACAAAACCTTTTTTTTCCAAGCAATTCCTTACATAGCTCACTTAAAAAACATTTATCATATTCCCTAACAACAAATTTGTAATTTCGTCCTAACCGAAAAGGATCACTCCAGAGGTAAGGAAACACTAAGGCCATATTCTGAATGTATCGGAACCACGCAAGACATAATACATCTTTCTGACATACTAGACCATTGATTCCCTCACAAAGAAATACACATTTGCTTGTATTACATTACTTAAACAATAACATAATGGAAATAATTCTATCAGATACTCTAACCCATACCAACCCAACTCCAATCCAATTGGTAGATTAGGAGCACTATTCGGGAGATTAAGGAGGCGCTTAAATATCTTGTTTTCCTCCAAAACCAGACTGCGTGCATCTGCACACACCCACAGCTCAGCTCAGCTCCAAACACTGCTGCAGGGACAGTCTGCATTCTATAAATGTCCATGGCAGAAGATATACTTCCCTCACCATACTGATTACTAATACTAAAAACTTTCATACCCTGCCTAGCCAGCATAATTGAACTTTTCTCTGCCTATCTGCCCCAGCTACAGTCATGTTGAACCAATAACCCAAGATAAACATAGCTTTGTACCTGTTACAATTTAAGATCACCTGTATCCAATTAATAGAATGTACTATCACGATAATTCTTTGGGGTAAGAGTCATTGCCTCATATTCAATGCCACAAAAATAAATTACAATCACAATACCTTTGAAAAACACAATTACATACCATCCTATGCATTTAACCTAAATTCATATAACACAAATCTTAAAAGAGTTATACATTTAATGTATTTAAAAAGCAATTAAGAAAGAGATTTGGCTAAAAAACCTAAAAACCATGTTCTAATCGTTTTTGCCAAGACAAGACATTCTGACATTCTGTTCTTCAGGATTTTAGATATATCACAGCTGCATCTCTTGCCCCCTGAAAAAGGGGTTTAAGCTATCTATTTTCTTGGACAGACTACATATGACAAAAACACAATCATTAACAACAGTTTCAGGAACATCACAACAAGAAGGACAATGTTTTAAAACAACTGGTGTAAATTTAGCAGTGAACACACAAAGTGGGAAAATATCAAAGCAAACCGTGTAAGAGCAATACTAAAAAATGGTTTTTTGTATCCATGTCAAATAAGGATTTGCATCCATTCTTCTTTCAGCTTTAATGAATTTATAGTTTATAGTTGTTTTCTCCGATTATAATTCTTTTGAAGATTCTGTAAGATAGCACCAGCATTACTAAAGTAGAAAACAACTTTTCCAGTGTGCAGGTGGCTAAGATATGGACACATACTCGTTACAGGCTTAGCTTTAATATGAGTATTTGTTTGTGGCAGAGGCAGGTGATTAATGAGCTTAGACTGAATGCCGGGTTTCCCGAGCGGTTCACCATCAATACCTTGGATAGCTATATCCTGGGTAATTGTCGAGGGGCTGGGGGAATGATTCCGTGTTCCCAAGAGATGGTGAGAGGTGGAGTGCCGCCCGGTGTAAGGTTACATGCGGCAGCGACCCTAACAGCTTGGGTATCCAATATGGGACAACTGTTAGCAGAACCAGAAGACATAATGGGAGAATCAATGTTTCTAATAGGGGGTGCTGGGTGAGTAGATGTATTATTACCCTATTTGTATTTGTGCACGTATTTTCAGTCAATTGCCCCCTGTGCAGCTTCCTGAGCTGAAGAAAGTATGGTCATTTGTGTTGGCAAACCCTTGGCTATAATGTGGAGCAGAGACCGAGGGGCGGGACCGGGAGGTATCGGGAACACAACTTCCTAGCGTGACACAGGTAGCGCAAAGGAGAGATACAGAAGAGGACAATTCAGGGTGCGGAATGGCAGAAGTCAGCGCAGAGTACTTACAAATAAGTAAGTGTTTATGTTGTGCTGGTACCAATACAACGCCAGTCAGTCTGATCATCAGGACAGTCTCGGACGGCGCGGACCGGCGCTAGTTGCAGAAGCGTCAGAAGTTTCTTAGTAAAGTCGAATGGAAGTCTGGGAAATGTCGTTCTCAGTCTGCAGAGAAACTATAAGTTTGGTAGTGAGAGTGCTTTATCTCTCTGCAGAAAAGCTCACAAGGAGTCCAATTTCTACAAAAGTAAATACCTCAGAGCACGATGACATATACAATTACCCAAAAACAAATGCCTCCGAGGACGAAGAAAATAACACCTTGCACAAAGGTGGTTGCCTCAGAGCAGAATGAAATGCAGACCATGCGTAGTCGGTCTGGTGTAAACACACATTATCAATACTGACGACAGTACCAGCAAAGAGTTGCGCTGGGTGACCTGGCCTTCAATAGAGTGTTCAAACAGCTTGCGGAAGCTTTCCTTTTTCAATACCCGTGAAGACCGGCTAGTTGCAGAAGCGCCAGACATTTCTTTTTAAAGTCAAATGGAAGTCTGGGAAATGTAGTTACCACGTTTGGTGGTGAGAGTACTTGCTCTCTGCAGAAATGCTCAAACGGAGTCCAATGTATACAAAAGTAAATGCCTCAGAGCACGATGACTTACAATTACCCAAAAACAAATGCCTCAGAGCACGAAGAAAATAACAATCTGCACAAAGGTGTTTGCCTCAGAGCAGAATAAAATGCCCAGCATGCGTACTAGGTATGGTGTAAGTACAAATTAACAATACTGGAGACAGTATCAGCAAAGAGTTGCACACGGTTACCTGGTCTTGAATAGAGCATTCTTTATGTAGATCATTAAGGGATCTATTCCTCCTGCTATTCCCACGGCTCGCCATAACCGGAATATATTTGAATCAATTGGAGTGCATACAATTCATCAATTTCATGTTATAGTGAGGCTTGAGATAAGCTTCTACATACAGAGCCTGTTCAGCCAGCAAAGGGAAACGTGGTATATGCTACTGGAATTGAAAGACAATGGTCAGTTTGAGGATTGATTTTTGGTGCTGGTGCATGGTGTTGTGATGAGAGAAAACACATTTGACACCAACGTTTTGATACGTGGAAGAGAGAAGGCAACAGGATGTGAAAACTGAGAAGGGATTCTATTTTGGTCTGCACTTTGGAAATGAATATCCAGTTGCTTTTGCTGCTGGGGTACAATCAGCGAAGCAAGCATAGCTTCAACACTTTCAGAAGCTACCAACAGTATAGAGCAGTATACCATTCATCTGTTGAATTCTTTTGAGGTGATTGGTGATGCTCCAGAAATATACAATATGCGCCCAATAAAAGGTGCACAAATCACTGGGAGTATAGTTTGAAGCTCGATGTATCGCCATGCTTTTACTGGCTGGCAAAGGCAGGTGATTTGATGAACATCATGCACCTTTTTCTGCATCAGAATTTTGTTGTACATGGATGTATTGTGAGGACAAAAGAATTCCTGACAAACATAGTATTTGACTTACTATTTGACAGTAAGTTTTTTTTTATTTTGCTATCCAGTACCGGATGCGCAGAAGACTGGCACTCATTTCGCGAATTTTATCAGTAGTGAGATGCTTCAAAAGATGATATTAAACGATAAGGTCTAGGAAAGAAGATCAAAATGAACGTTGCCAGCATAGTGCTACTCAACAATACTGGCAGCGGTAGCATTCCAAGGGGAGGCACATTCTGTGCCCACCTGGCATGATTCTGAGTTGTGAAGATTAAGTAAGCATGGTGTGATCTTGCAGATTTTACCAGTAGAGGTAATCTTGGCAAAGTTGTGGTCAAATGCACACACGTTGCAGATAGTGCAGTAACAGACACAAGAGCAACGGGAAAGTGTACACAAAATAAAGATTTGGTTTCACAGTGCCGATATGTGCATCTGGTCAGGCAAACAGTATTATTTCATTTTTTCAGCATAAAGTCAATGCCAAATCACCCGAAAATACACGAGGTGAACAATCATAGTTCATTAATGACTAAAACCCAGCCATTGCTCTGCTTCGGAATGCAAACACGGATGCTCAATATGTCTCTAAAAAGACAACTGCAGTTGTGGTGTGCTTACTTGCCCAAGGCCAACAAGTTCTAAAGAGTGAAGCCAAAAAGGTTTGGGCTGTTTTTTCATCAGATCAGGCATTTCATCAGAAACTGTTCAGAGAGTCTGCTGCTTATGAAGCTTCTGACTGATGATTACCTAGCACCCCGCTGCGCTGGCCAGCGTTGTGTGGTTGAGCCTTAGTCCTGCAAAATATAGGATTGAGTGCTGAAACTACTCCCTAATATTGAGGATTTTGTGGAAAGGATGTCTGATAGCACAAATATGTTCATAGCATCTGATTGAAACTCACTACCCAAAATGTCAAGCATGGCCTTTTTTTGTATGAATTGGCGGAAAACTGCTTGTGCCACAATGTGGAAGGCAGCACTAAGGCAGAACCTGTCCGGTTGCACGGCTGTCCTGGATGCCTGGTGAAGCACAGCCGAGCATCTCTCATTAAGCACATGGAACTGCCTTGCCATGCCAAAAACCTGAAAGGGGGGTGTCATTTTATTATTGCCTTTTGAAGTTGTTATAACCTTGGTATAGTGGCCACAAGTTGATTGGTACTTTTGAAACTAACTAGGCAGTTTTTGAAGATAAGAAATAGTTGTTTGCTTGAAGTTCCACACATACTTGGACATGTAGGAGGAAGAAAATCAACAACAAGAGTTGATGGAAGCAGACGTTGCAAGGGACACTCCTGAAGGGAGCCATGAGTCTCCCTACGGGAGCCAAAATGTTCTTGGTGACACAGTTGTGTAGAAGGATGCTGAACATACATTGGATGAGTTGAAGAATGCGATGCAGAAAGCACACGATTCAGACATTGATGTGGCAAATTTAATTATAAAGCGTAATGCAGAGATGAAAACTAATGCAAAATTTAATACAAACTAACATACATGTTTTCCTGCATGGGACAAACTTCTGCTCCCGGCAAGAATATCAACCTTTGCTGCTGCACGTCCTTTGCTTTATTTTCTAATTCCTCTGAGAGCTTTTCTCTAGCAAGGGACTAGATGTACTTTATCAAATGTTGTAACTGGCCCACTTGTTGCAGAATTCAGCATCTTAGATGTCATTGCACACTGCTTGTTGATGATAACAGTTGTGCATGAAAATAAGATGGAATTCGAGAAACTCTCTGGAGAAGCAACACACGAGGTTGGCCTGCTATTCTGGAAAATTATATTTCTCATAGTGAATGAGTCAGTATGATATCCAATGTAGCTATTGTATATTTGATAATGCAGGAGGTGCTAAAGGCTGGCTATGAGGAACTGCTAGCAGGAAAGCATGATATTCTTTTGGTAATCCCTGTTGGCAACTCAAGTGAAGGGTTAAACATCGTTTCAGATTCTCCATGGTGAAAATGTTCAGAGCTACTTCTGCCAAACAAGAAATATGAAGTTCTGGAGTTATAACCAGCATCAATTTACTGTGAACATGAGGTGGATCTTGCATATGCAGACATTCAGAACACTGTTTGAGTGAAGGTGCTGGTAGATGGTGTGAAAGAAACTGTAAAAAGTAGACTCCTAGCCAACATTTACTATGAGGAATTTAATAGTCCACATGTTATGTTGGGTTATAGCAAATAAACGTTGATTGTGTTTTTTTGATGCATTCTGTTGAAGAATTCAAATGATTCAATTCAGCAATGATGGCCTCTGAAATGAAAATAATATTGAACTAAAGTCTATTGATCTTTGGTTTGGTCAGGCAATACCATTGAATTTAATGTGAAGACAATGTTCTGTTTGAATGAATTAGGAAAGTCAATTAGTCAAGCATTAGTCAAGCAGCTTAACTAGAGTCTGTGCTGAGACTTTCTTTCAAATGTTGAATTGTGTTCAGACATAGCTTGAACATAGTGAATGGATTTGTCAATATTGCCATGGGAAGATTGTTTGCTTTCATCACTCGCTAATGGAGTACTTCCAGTCAGTTCTTTCTCATTAGGTCTGACCACATAAGTGAGCATCAACTTCTAGCAAGAACATTCGCACAGTTTCCTCTACGTTCTGCCTATGAAATAACATTTCAGAAATCTTAAGACTTGAATTTAGACAAAGCACTAAATAATGTCACACTGTCTTCAAAGAAGGCATGCCATATGTGGCATTAGCCTACTAATTAAGTTTATTGATAGTTGACTTAAATTCCCTTTTATGAGTCAAAACTTACAGCTGACATTCAATGCGTTGTACGATGCAAGTGGATATTTCATTTTATGTTCCCCAGTTAAGTCTGTTGCTGCGGTCTGCAAGAGGTTTCTGTCAAAGAAAAAGAGACGCTGCACATACGTATGCAGAAACAAAGGTGCAGATATCTCTTATACATTGCCCAGTTTTAGATGAGCAGGGATATGCCCATGCACAGCACATGCCAGCTCAATGTGCATTTATTAATACACGAAGTGTCAAATATTCTTACTTATTTTTCCAAATCCTCTCGACAAATTAATCATGAATTCCTCATGTCAAATTTAGAAGTGTTGCTAAACAAACATGTACAAGTGGATTCTTTAATTGTCTTCTGAGTGGGTTTGCTCAGGATTTCAACATTACATTTTCTCAAAACAGACTTTAGAATGGTGTTTGTAGCTTTCAGTATCCGACTGGAAAGTGTGCAGTTTACTGATCCGGTTAAACATGATCATCAGGACATAATCTGCAGTCACTCTGCTGCTTATCTCCAGTCCTCATTAAGGAAGTTGCACTGTCATAAATATTTTATATTGATGGTGAAAAGATGCTGGGATGCTGTATCAAAGACCAATAGATTTTGTCTTACGTTTCACAGGTTCAGGTGTCTATTTCCAAGAGGAAATTTAGCACACTTGAATTTGTATTTTATGAAGGAGTTAGCATTCACTGTTAACATTATACAACTTTGCTATGAAAAGAAACACATTTGCATGTATGCTATGTTTCTATGCACCCATGCAATTCTAAATTGCTTAGACATTTAAATATTTGCTTATCTACTTCTATTTAAAGTGTGGAATTTGATTCATCCATCATGTTGCAGTTTCAACAAAAATAAGTATGGTAAATCTGCAAACTTTCTCCGTTGGGTATAAGTGGGTTTTCCCTAGCAGTGGATATGAGTATTCTCTTGGTTTTGTAGGCATAAAATAACTAACACAAATTGACGGAGTAATATCAGTGTAATTGAGTAGAACCTGGTACCTGCATTTTGTGGAATATGCATGGCCCAATTGTGGATGTACATAAAGTTAATTAGCAGACAAAGCAATTACCATACTAATATCTAACACCGTGTAGTTTCATTATTTCTATTTTTTATGCAGATAAGGAGTGTACCGAAAGCGTTCAGATTAGTTTACACTAATGTATGTGTACTGAAAAATGTACATCCATTGTAGCTACAAACAGTAATCTGCTTTTGTTTGTATCTCATTCTTGACATAGAAGCTAACCTACATCTCAGCAGCTATAATAATGTTATCATTTGTATTTAGGCCATATTTGCTCTTTTGTATTACATGATTTCTAGCTGTATGAAATGTCTTTGGTAGTTATTTTCTGCAAAAATACTGTAGTCTGTAAAATAAGGAAGTATAACTTTTATAGTCAGTTGAGAATTCTTTTTGAAGAAACAACAATGTATTGGGCAGAATGGCCATTAAAGTGTGAATCAAATCATCAAAATAAACTTTACAGAAAAATAATACATACTAATTAATTTCATAAACTGTATATTCTTTTTTTCCCCTTGGGCTTATAATAACTGTATTTGGGGGTCAGACATAAAAGTACAAGTTCATAAAACATCAGTAATAATAATCTATATTTATAAAAGTGAACATTTGTGGGTTTGTCTGTGGCATGACGAAGAATTTTTCCTTATACAATTCCACACCGTTTCACCAATCTGCACAGGATTTTGCATATTTAGGAGCCTCCAGTCAACACTAGGTACATTACATTCGGACACCCCAGCCCATTCCCCGGATTCCACCAAAAGTCAACTTTTGCTTGTGGGTTTGTGGCTTGGCAAAGTATTGTTCTTTATACAATTCCACACTGTTCCACCAATCTGCACCAAATTTTGCATAGTTACCTGTTAGGACTCTCTGGAAAATACTGTCTACATGACATTTGGACACCCACCCTGTTCCCAGGATTTCAGCAAAAGTCAAAATTCATGAGTGGGTTTGTGCTTTGGTGAAGCGTTTTTCCTTATACAATTCCACACTGTTTCACCAATCTGCACCACACTTTGAGTCGTCACCTGTTAGGACCCTCCAGACATTACTGGCTACATACCAATTAGACAACCCACCCCTTTCCCCAGAATCCAGCACCTCCACACATGAGACAGTTGCCTGAATTTGGCAAAACATCAATGTGATCGTCGACAGACCAGTCCTCAATCTTAGAAGGCACAGGTTCTGGGACATTTGCACTGCAATGAACTAAACTACACCAGTGTGAGGCAACAGGTGTGGATGGAGCACAATAGGTCCCAGTATGCAGCAACACACCAACTTTCACCTCCCCCTACGTCTGCTCCGGGGAAATTCAGCCAGCCACACATGCCCATTCTCAGTGCAGTTTACGTCATAGTGCAAAGCACAACAAGCGATAACTCTGAATCGGAACAGCGACCTACATGATCATTGATTTTCAACAATTTATTATAGTTTTTTCATGTCTGTCCGCACAACGCATTCGGAGAAAGGATACATCTTGCTGGTACATAATATAACCAATGAAAAAGTATACAATGCACAGAAACACACAGTAAGTTCATACCAAAGAATTTAAAAATGCCACTTGCTCTACCCAAACTGAACCTATATACCTCATTAAATCAGATACACAATTTCCAGCCCTAGTTCTTTTCAGCAACCTATAAGCCTCCTCAACAGATCTCGTTTGCCACTGAATAAGTAACAGTCTTCAGATATGTCTCCTTAAGGAAATATGTAAATGACAGATACAAATAGTGTCTAACATCCTCCACTATAGTAATACAAAAAGTACACTTATCTGCACATTCCTAATTACATCGAGCAGTAAAATGATTTACCAGTAGACTTCCTAATCTGAACTTAATCATCAAGGTCTTCTCCATCCTTTTGCATAGAAAATTCAGATATGGGTCCATTGAAAAACACTTTAAAATTCTTAAATATTCTGACAAAACCTTTTTTTTCCAAGCAATTCCTTACATAGCTCACTTAAAAAACATTTATCATATTCCCTAACAACAAATTTGTAATTTTGTCCTAACCGAAAAGGATCACTCCAGAGGTAAGGAAACACTAAGGCCATATTCTGAATGTATCGGAACCACGTAAGACATAATACATCTTTCTGACATACTAGACCATTGATTCCCTCACAAAGAAATACACGTTTGCTTGTATTACATTACTTAAACAATAACATAATGGAAATAATTCTATCAGATACTCTAACCCATACCAACCCAACTCCAATCCAATTGGTAGATTAGGAGCACTGTCCGGGAGATTAAGGAGGTGCTTAAATATCTTGTTTTCCTCCAAAATCATACTGCGTGTATCTGCACACACCCACGGCTCAGCTCAGCTCCAAACTATGCTGCAGGGACAGTCTGCATTCTATAAAGTTCCATGGCAGAAGATATGCTTCCCTCACCATACTGATTACTAATACTAAAAACTTCCATACCCCGCCTAGCCAGCATAATTGAACTTTTCTCTGCCTATCTGCCCCAGCTACAGTCATGTTGAGCCAATAACCCAAGATGAACATAGCTCTGTACCTGTTACAATTTAAGATCACCTGTATGCAATGAATAGAATGGACTATCACGATAAGAGTTATTGCTTCATATTCAATGCCACAAAAATAAATTACAATCACAATACCTTTGAAAAACACAATTACATACCATCCTATGCATTTAACCTAAATTCATATAACACAAATCTTAAAAGAGTAATACATTTAATATATTTAAAAAGCAATTAAGAAAGAGATTTGGCTAAAAACCTAAAAACCATGTTCTAATCAATTTTGCCAAGACAAGACATTCTGACATTCTGTTCTTCAGGATTTTAGATATATCACAGCTGCATTTCTTGGCCCGTGAAAAGGGGTTTAAGCTATCTATTTTCTGGGACAGACTACATATGACAAAAACACAATCATTAACAACAGTTTCAGGAACATCACAACAAGAAGGACAATGTTTAAAAACAACTGGTGTAAATTTAGCAGTGAACACACAAAGTGGGAAAATATCAAAGCAAACCATGTAAGAGCAATACTAAAAATCTTTTTTTGTATCCATGTCAAATAAGGATTTGCATCCATTCTTCTTTCAGCTTTAATTAATTTATAGTTTATAGTTGTTTTCTCCGATTATAATTCTTTTGAAGATTCTGTAAGATAGCACCAGCATTACTGAAGTAGAAAACAACTATTCCAGTGTGCAGGTGGCTAAGATATGGACACATACTCGTTACATGAGGGGATATTTTGGAATACCCCTTTACACTCCTTTTCAAGAGTAAAAAACATTTATGTACAATACATCTGTAATGCAAACAATACATTACAAACCTAGTTTGTGTTGTATGATAGAGGTACATGTACATGTTTGTGCATACAATGTATATACTGTTTTTGCACGATTCTCAGGAAGAAAGTGTCTTTTTTTATTAATTTCTTCCTCTTACAATAGTAAAGATATGTTTAAGTTTGCTGTGGTAATATTGTGTATTAATAGTCTTAGTTTAAATAACATTTCTCATGTGTTACTGGTTTATATACATATATACCCTAAATGCAAGCCAATTTACACTTGTAAGCATAGAACTAGGAATTGTATTAATAACAGAAATAACAGCTGTAGTGGATCTGAAAGTTCTTCACCTACGTTAACTGTATTGCAAGAGATATTAGATACTGTCTCCCAGGAAAGTTGCAATCTGGCAAAATTTGACCAGTTTCTGTTGATTGGTGGAGATAGGAATGACAGGGTTTCTTATAAGCAGATTGAAGAGTATGTCGGCAAATTGTATGACCTTAAAGATATGCCTTTGGGCATTCTAGAAATGATGTCTAAAGTTTTGTTCACCAATAAACAAGGTTGACATATTGAAACAACTATTAATTGACTACTCTTAAGTATAGTAAATGGTCGTACAATTTCAAATATGGCATAAAGTAACACCTTTGTAAGGCCACGGAATGCATCAATTGATTACTTTGTGATTAAGCTTTTTGATTGGTGGAAAAATATTGATCTAGTTGTGATGACACAAGTGGAAGGTAATCACTATCCATTATTTTTAATCCTACGCTCTTTTTGTGATGAAAGAAACCTGTCTAGTGGTAATGTTATGTGTAACCCTCCAATTGCCGGTGGAGTCTTAAATGGGAAAGTATGAACTATAAAGTTGTTGAGGTAATAGATATGGTGTTACACTAATTGAGGAGTGCCTGATGTTGGAACACAACAATCTGAATATGATAGGATCATAAAAGGCACTTAGCAAAGTTATCTATAAGTTCATGTCAACCAGCAAAAGGTAAAGAAATACAATTCTTGGTTTAACAAGGACTGTGGCAGCTACTCTTGAAGACCCTAAAAATCCGGTGGCAAATACATGGAAAGAGGATGTGCTCATAAAGGTTACAGACACATGATCTATATGGCAAAATAATCCCATGCAAAACAGTCCTGGGGATCTATCTGGAAGGCATGTCGCTCACCCGATACCAGACAGTTCTAGAAAATGGTTAACTCAGAGTGAAACTCTGAGATTTGATTGAGCACTGTAACTCTGCCTGGCAATATTACCGGGATACCTTGATTTAACCACTTTGTAAAGATCTACGGCTACCCCAACAGGAGTACAAGGGATAGGTAACAAATCTCCCATCCACCAATAATTAGATTGGTAAAGTATTTTCTTAATGGGGGTGTGGACAGTAATTAAAGTGTTATGATGCTGCAAAACTCTGGGACCAGACTGGGGTACCTAGAGACTTATATAAACTATCACCAGAGATATGGAGCCTCCTGCTGTTCAAATTATTTAAGCCAGTACTCATGACCAGGACATTTCCAGGCTTGTGGTCAGTGTCAAATATAGTCCCACTGTTTAAAAAAGGAAATTGCTCTGATCCATCCTGATCTAGGCCAATTTCACTTAGTAGTGTCTAATGCAAAATATTAGGAGGGTAATGGGGGGAAAAGCTCCATGTTTAGATGTAAGAGAGAAAGATTATGTCATATGCACAGCATATTTTGTGAAGGTCCTTAGGCGCAATGGAACAGTGCTTAAACCTGTCACTCTCCATAGAGACATATTACAAGGTTAAAGGTGGAGCAACACACCTGGCCCTTTGACCTGGTGGACAATCGTCTGCATTCTAGGGATTGATACTGGTGTCCTGGACATTGGGATCCAACTGTATGACAACAAATATGCCTCTGTCACCTATGGTAAAGATGGGGAACATACATTTTCAAATAACAAAAGGAGTTAACCAAGGATGTGTCTTGGCTACTCTGCCTTTTAGTCTTTACATTGATGAGCTTGAGAAACATCTTTTAAGGGAGCCTGCTGATGTTCCATCTTTTTTGGGACACAAAATGTCCTCTCTGGGTTACGCGGATGATGTGGTGCTAATGGGAAGATTTAATGGGATTTCATGGGAAGAGTGTTTATAGCCCTTCAAAGTCTTGTAAATACATATGTGGAGTTCATGTGTTCAAGATACATGAATATGAACAATGTAAAATCTGCGTACATGGTTTTTAAATAGGAACAGAAGGGTTATTGCTAGCATGCATGTTTGTGATATGAAACTGAAAAGGGTGCATACCTTTGACCATCTGGGTATGAGACTCTCCTATAGGAACTACTGCTCAGATCACACCACAAAAATAAATAACAACCCTGCTAAATTAGTCAAATGCTGGACTCTTGCATTTTTCTCCCTTTGAGGGTGGTGGAACAGTCTTTCCAACACTAAAGGCCTATCAGGCGAAATCTGGGGGTACAGCTCGCTATGGATGTGGCAGATGGCTTCTCTGACTATTTGGCTACTGCTGCAACATTGTTACGCTCACCTGGTCTCTGCAGGAGCGTTGGGGCACGGTTGGAGCCCTCCCAGGAGTTGAATCCCTCGGATCGCTTCTTTTCCCCAACTGCAGCGTTTTCATGGACCTGGAATGCTGGAACTTTTCCTGAGAGAAGATGAGAGGAGGTGAGGATAGCGTAGTGGTGTCGCGCTTCGCCTCGACCCTTTCGTGCCAAAATGTAGTACGCAGGAGTTTTCCCATGCAAGCCCACCTGTTTTTATGTAAGGATGAGCTCTCCGTCCTGCATTCCTTCAGCAGGGGCGCTGTGGATGGACCTAGTTGCGTCACTGGTCCAGATTGTGGAGGTCCAGGCCGGCTGCAACCATTTGGTCCCGAAGGTAAGTGTTCATAACTATGCTTATAACTATAACTATGCTTATTGTCCTATTGTGTTAATTCTTCACAATGATTATTGTTTGTAACCATATATTGTTCTCTCCCCCCCTTAGCGATGAAGATGGCTCAGGAGCACGTAATGGTGATAAAGTCTATTCCGGATGACCCACTGGTGGTAAGTAGACAATTCCAAAAGTTGTGCCAATTTCGTGAGTTGCGCTGCTTTAAGATGTTAAAGTCTATGTGATTGCTCACCTTGTGTTTCTTATTCCCTTTGCGTGTGCGGCTGATCGGTGTTAGCTGGTGAGCGGTTTCCAAACTCCTGCAGGCTGCCGGAGATGAAGATCTGAGTGGGTGCTGCGCCCGAAGATGGCCCCGTGTTGATGGGAGTTCAGGACAGGTAAGGATGTTGGGCGGCACCCGCGGCGGATTCAGGAAGACAGGTAAGATGAATGCGGCTGCTGCAGAGTTGGAAGCGATAGCGGTGCTTCTTCGAGCAGTGGCGTGGCTGAATCCAGGTAAGATGCACGCAGCGGCTGCAGAGTGGGAAGTTGATGGTAGTGCTTCCAGCGATGGTGTGGCTGAATCCAGGTAAGATAATGGAGGTTCCCGAAGACTGAAGATGTACATGCTGGACCAAGTAAGATGCTGGAGGGTTCCTGAGACTGAAGACGCACGTGCTGTAGCAGGTAAGAGTCTTCTGGACGGCGGTAAGCGTTTCCAAACTCCTGCAGGCTGCCGGAGATGAAGATCTGAGTGGGTGCTGCGCCCGAAGATGGCCCTGTGTTGATGGGAGTTCAGGACAGGTAAGGATGTTGGGCGGCACCCGCGGCGGATTCAGGAAGACAGGTAAGATGAATGCGGCTGCTGCAGAGTTGGAAGCGATAGCGGTGCTTCTTCGAGCAGTGGCGTGGCTGAATCCAGGCAAGATGCCCGCGGCGACTGTAGAGTGGGAAGTTGATGGTAGTGCTTCCAGCGATGGTGAGGCTTCAAGGTAAGATGCACGCAGCGGCTGCAGAGTGGGAAGCTGATGGCAGTGCTTCCAGCGATGGTGTGGCTGAATCCAGGTAAGATAATGGAGGTTCCCGAAGACTGAAGATGTACATGCTGGACCAAGTAAGATGCTGGAGGGTTCCTGAGACTGAAGACGCACGTGCTGTAGCAGGTAAGAGTCTTCTGGACGGCGGTAAGCGTTACGCTGCTCTTAGTAGACTAACGCGAAGCACCAGTATGCGGGTGGGGCCAGTTTATATAGCCTGGCCCTAGCCACTCCCCTTAAGCCCCACCTTGTGGTCCCACCTTGCTCCTCCTCCTGTCTTCTGCACGTGCCTTTCCTTGTATTAATAGGGCCCCGCCCGGCCTTGTTGCAAGTGCCTTCTGTGTTCTGTGTGCAATGCACACTTTGTAATGAGCTTAGTGCCATAGGCGCCAAGACTGGGTCCATTGTGACCCTGTGGGAAGTGAAGTACTGGGCCCTTGCCCAGTAGCCATGACAAACATAGAGGACATTCCTGTTCTCGTTACTGTGTGTTTTCCCAGGAAAAGCAACCAAACTCTTATAATATGGAAGTGGTCTCTCTTCGGTAAGTGACCGATCGAGAATTGGTCATTATTACATCGGTTTTCTATCTGTTTGAATGATAAGGCCATATTGAACAAAACCATGCTGAAGGGTGTAGTGAACCTGGAGAAAACAATTAGATCCAAGTATCTACTTAAAGTATGGATTGACCATGGTTATCAAATCTGGTTAAAGATCTCCTCTCTGTACCGGCCATTCACAGGAAGACATTAGTGGAACCATTTAAGAAGCAGCAAGAGAGGCAGGCATCATGGTCTGATCTCAAACAAGGGTCAAGGTGAGAGTAGACCAATCTGGAGTATGCACAGCATGGATACCAATGACTAAAGGCCTCATGCAGGGTTGCAGACTGGCCCCAATCCTCTACAATCTTTATACAGCTGACATGGGACCTGCCCTTTGCAACCCAGGTGCCATTCCACCGAAGCTGGGTAACATACATGCCTTCAGGATGAACTCCAATGACTAGTTTGTGTGGATGACCTAGTCATATTGGACTTAACTCCAGTGGGTCTTCAAAGTACTCTCCATAACTTTAAGAGATACGCAGATGCCAATTGTCTAATTATTAACAACTCTAAGACAAAGATTATGATCTTTGATCCACCCAGAGAAAAAGGAAATTCAGACTGACTTCGGAATTGGCGGGAGCAAAATTGGAGTTGATACTTACCTATAAAAACCTGGGTATCCACTTAGATCCCAGGTTGAACAGAAGGTCCCAGATGGATTATGCTACACTACCCTGGGAGGACTTTGTGCCTTCTCACACAAGGGAGGAGGGTTCTTGTGGGCTCTTTACTACACTTGTACCAGACTAAAGTGGTCCCAATCATGCTATAGAGCATGGAAACCTGAGCACTAGCAAAAACTAGAGAATTTGCCTTACTTGAAAGAGGCTTGGATAAGAGCATGCTACGGCTGCCCAAAATGATTGTGTTTGAATTTTGCACTCAGACTATTAAATCGAAGCTGGCTATGAGTTGCCTGACATTGTATTGGAAAATGGTTAAATCCCCAGCTTGCACACTGTTAAAACATTAACTCTCATCCTGATGGCATACACCCCTTGTGCGAAGAGTATGATGTGCAGTAGGGCTGCGAGAATATGCGAGGAAGCAGAGAAGTGGTTAAGAAGCACCCCAAATGGAGTCCTGATGCTCTTTAAAAGGATGATGAAAACAAACATCGTGGAACAGGGAGAACAGCAGGCTCTGGTTAATCTAGGTAATAGGAATAGCATGGGGGAGTGTGTACAGTATATCCAAACAAGGCCCCTCTCACCTACATATATTCAAGACTTTTTGGGGAGTTACCTGATTTGGGACTTGTTCACTTGAATTGAAGGTCAAGTTTAATGTAGTAGGAACAAGGGAGACAGAGGGAGCCAGGAATAGGATTACTAGAATGGATCGAGAATGTCGATTGTGCGGTGGTGGAGCAATAGAGATGGCTAGAAACTTGATATGTGAATATCAAGCGCTAGAACCCTTCAGAACACAGACTGGGAAATCCATTGGATGAGGGTTTCATATGACAGAAGAGGACCAATGGGACTGCTTCACGATGGGAAATTACCATTTATTTTTTTCTACACTCATACAAGCATGCATAGCCCACAGGCATCTAGGCGCTAGTTACAGAGCAGACGGAAGTGGATCAGTGGGGGAAGGGAGAGGGAAGGAGTAGTCAGTGTAACAAGAGAGTTTTAACATGCTTTGCAAATACGTTGTAGGACGGTTCACCACGTAGTTGTGGGGAGCTTGTCCCACAGAGATGGTGCACGGACTGGAATCTTATCATAATATTGGGGAATGTCACCCACTTTTAAACTTATAAACCTAGGAGGCAATATGATAAGGACTGTATCCGTCTCTTTTATTCTTTTATTCTTTTTGTGAAAACACAATGAAAAATAAAAAATGTTGTTTTAGCATGCCATCATAAGATATGAATTAGACTAGAATAAACAAAAAATGGATCATAAACAAATATCTGCCAACATGTGTTTCTCTCAAAAGAGCTTCCATAAGACACTGTGTGTTTTCAGGAATGTGTAACTATTTGATTCTGCAAAAAAAACTTGTGGCCACATTCAAATGCAAATAATGAGTCGACTTTTCCTTATGCACATAAACTGGATGTTGGTTCACAAAGGTTCAACATACACTTTAGGTACAGAAGGAAGTTGAATCTAGCTGGTCGACTTTAGGTGCAGAAAGAAAATATACTGAGCTCCCTACAGCTATGCTTAATTGAATTGAGTTGAGTCTCTGCTGCTTTTGCTGACCAGGCTAGTTCTAGGTGTAACATTGAGTTAGAGGGGGAGGTCCAATATATACTTGTGAAAACTATTATTGATTTCGTTAAGGAAGAATATTGGGAACAGCTCCAGACCACTGCTACACAACAGGCTGAGCGAGCCTGTATTTTATAAATTTGTAGTGATGGGGCACTGCCTCTATTCCCATAGGTGCATGAAAGTCGCTGGACCACACCTGGTTTCTCATTGGGTACTGGTGAGATTTTGGCAATTTGCTGAACCACGTGCCCCTTAGGGAAGACCTAATCCCTGGCAGAGATTTATTCTACAGCCATACCATTTAGATTGATCTTAAGTGTTGGTATCCTTTTACTCTATACACAAGACGTAAACTTTAGTTTAGCCCGGTTTTTAACAAGACATTTTTCTTGGCAAATACTTTAAAACAAAGAGATTTGGTTCAGTAAGAAGGTAGGGTGTCTTAGAAATTAGGACAGAATTGTCTGCAACGAAAAGTATATTGACTGGGGCATCGTTAATCATAGGAGCATCGGACTAAGAAATATATATTATTTTCATTTGGCCATTCATACAAATAATTTCTCGGAACTGCATGAAAGCCAGTACATTAATCTACAAAGCAAGATGTAAATACGGCTTCCTTAGGGCACATATTAATCCAAGAGAAGATGGAGTCTAAATATGTGTTGAACAGTGCTTATTCCTTTCTGAATGCCAAGTTAATGTCTGTCTCTCCCACCCAAACATTCAGATGTGCCAAAGTAATCCTGCCATTTGCTGACTGATATACATGATTCAAGCAAATGTTGAGTGAAATCTCATCCATTAGATGCCACCCTCCAAATTCCTTAAAGTTATTGAATTTATTGTCTTCAAATAGGCATTTCCAAATAATCTCACTTCTGGATTAGAAGTTCATTACAGGCCCTCACCTACCAAATTACTAATTCGGTAACACTGTTATGGACTTTGATAACTTCTAGCAAAGCGGTCTTCTCGACCCAGCACTCCCTATCAGACCAGTTTGCTGCCCTCCGATCTTGAGTAGGGTTGTACCGTTAAATAAGGTTCACTATATCCTTTTACACTGTGCAGGTTTCATTTGACATGCAACCGAGCAGCCATAGAATCAGCTCTATGATTGGTGATAGGTTACTACAGATACACTTGTCGGGGGGGAAATTCTGCCGGGGTCGGCCGGACCGTCCGTAGACCTCCGGGCAGGGAGGCCCCAACTCCTCCCGTATATCCCAAAGAGATAGAGTATGAGACACACGCAAGAAGCAAGGTGACTCTGCTGTTTATTAGACAAAACGGCAGGGATGGGTCAAGGAGCGTACGCGTCCGTCCTGACACACACACAATCGTGGGGCTCGCAGGCCCTTTTTACCTTAGTATGACGCGCTACTTGCGTCACTTGGAAAGTTTTAGCAAAAACCTATCTCCACTCTGGATTGGTTACTCGAGTGGTAGGGTTAGTATAGCGCACATATAGAGAACGGTGTTAGTGGCTGAGAGTTAGTCAGGTGGTATACCTGGGCTGTTCCTTCAATTTGATACATGAAAATTGTTACATGAAGACCTCTGAGGATTGGTCAATGTGAATGGCGTCAGTGATAAGAACCCCATGTTCTAATTGGTCCGCTCGCGAGCCTCCCAGTCTGGGACTATCGCTGTTCCCAGCTCGCGGTGCACCTGTCATTTGCAACAATGTTTTAATATGGGTAGGTGTAAACAATGTGAGGATTTATTCATATGTTGGGAGGTCGATTACTCCCACTGCTGCAGATGTCCAAATGAGTCTTTTAATTGTATCTGCCTGTGTCTCGAAACGTGGGATTCAGGCGTCTCCTTCCTCCTGGGCTTGGCATCTTGTCAGGTTTGACTTTGTCACGTGAGGTGGGACCGTGTTTGAGGCAAAATTCAACACAATTAATATTGTTTTTCCTACTGTGTGCCTGGTTTATCTTGCAGGTGCGACCTTGGCGTTGGCTTGCAGCGTGCGAGATTGCAACATCGTACCCTTGGCGGTGTGCTTTCGCCGGGCTCATTTTGCAGGGTCAGCAACCCAGTTCTTGCTCACTCAATGTTCATGGAAGCTTTTGCCTGCGGCCTACTTGGGCCTGGTGCATAGGTGGAACCGTTTGATGCAGGGCGCTTTAGGTTCGGTATCATATTGCTTTATCCTCAGTATCGTGTCCCTGTTATATTCTTCATTATGGTACATGGCTCTTAGAAGAAGCGTGAGCAAGCCTTTTTTATATAAGTTCATGATGCGTCTTGCGTTTCTGCATTTTGAGAGCCTATGTGGAAAATAATAAAGATGTACGTCCGTGAGTATGTCTGCCGCCTACGTCATAGCACTGAGTATATTCTTCGTGTAGATTGGTGCGGGAGTGTCCGGTGTGTATATTTGCACAGGTGTGCTGACCGTTGGCTAGGTAGTCATGGCATCTCTAACGACGTGTAGGTTTAGTCGAGTTGGTCCGTGCCGCAGGTGTCGGCATGGACAGGGCGGGCTGCTGGGCAGGTAGATGGGCACATCCGTATGTTCCTGTACCAGGGTATTGGTCGTCCGGTAGATAGGCAAACTCCTCTCGTGGCGGGTGTCTGGGCCGTGATCCTCTAGGCCAAGCGCGAGAGGGGAAGGGCGGGAGCCTGTTCTTCCATTCTCCCACTTCAGTCCCCCCTCTGGTCGACTTGTCGACCACAAACATATCCTTTTCTTTATCTCCTCTTACTCTCCATATTTTAGTTATTCCTCCCAAATGTCCATAGTGGTTAACATGGTCTTCAAATGACCAATACATATACTCACATGTTCCTCCAGGAGTGCAGTATACCCATTTCCCTATGTAGCTCCTTGGGTTTCTTGGGTTTTCGAGCTTCACAGATGGTGGGTTCAGGTGGTTGGTGATGATCTGGTTGCGCAACTTCTCTCTCTCTTTTATTATTGTACCTGTGTGTTCGCCGTCATCTGTTGGCATCAAGAGGTGTATACCAACCATTTCGATCATCTCGTCTGTGGTGCGTGCCTTTCGGGCTTTCCAAAATCTTATTATGATCAATGTAGCTCCAGCCAGAATAGTACATCCAACTATAATCTTCAGTCCATCTGACAGCCACGATGGCATCCATGACCATAATATTGAAAACCAGCTCTCATCTTTTTTCACACCTTTACTTTCATCCATCATTTTTGAGTGCATCTGGGCCAATTGTGATACAGCTTCCGTGAGTGTACCATTGTCAGCATCGTTAGCAGGAATGAATGTGCAGCATGATTGTCCTATCTTTACGCAAACTCCTCCTTCCATTGCTGTGAGGAGGTCCAGTACATATCTGTTCTGTAGTGCAACCATTCTTACTGCTCGCAATTCCTCTTTTATTGCATTGAATCCATTTACTGTAGAGTTGATTGTCATCATTAGTTCCCACCTAGTTATCTGGAGCCATTTTGCGTTTGCGTAAACCTGCAGTCCAGGATGTATTATTGAGGAGAAGAACATAGCTGCTCTGCTGAATAGTCTGTGTTCCGGCGGTATTGAGGTCAGTGCTGTTTCCGACCTTCCCCACAGGTAATTTCCTGTCAGAGGTTCTCCTTGTCTTTTCCTTCGGTTGAGGACAGTGTCGTTGCCGTTGCGTCTGTTCTCTGATCCTTTCCGAGGCTGTGCAGATCTCTTCTTCCTTTTGTTTCCTTCATCCATCTTGGGGAAATTCGCCATATTCACATGCTTCTGGGGTACCACCAGTGATGGTACATTAACGTGTACTATAGTGCATACACCATTCCACAAAGGGGGCAGTGTGTGAGACGCCTTGTCTCCACAGGCCCAGTAATGGTCCATTACTACTGCTGTTCCTGCTCCCCCCTCAGGTAACTCCATCACGCTTTCACAGTTGGTATTGTATCCTACATCCACCTCTCCTTTATGTTGGTAGCATACCTTAGGCGCAGTTAAAGGCAGTATTGTTATTGGGTCTTCATCCTTCTCCATCCACGTGAGCATGGGTACGTACTTGATCCAAGTCATCCAACATCTATGGTTATGTCCATCAATAGTTGAAATATTTTCTCTTGTTACCATGTTGCTGCCAACCACTGCTATGTCCCATTTGTTGTTCATGTACACCTTCCCTGTTATTGTAATCAGTGGTCTTTCCCAACATCCGTTTTTACCAGGGACTTCAGTGGCGTACCAATCACATGGTAGGTACTGCAGTGTTACTTTCTTTGTTTCTCCTTTTTCAGGACCACTTGTTATGTATCTGAATCCTTCAGCATGTAAACTGCTCTTGTGGTAACTCAAATAAGTCTTGAGGAAGTTATTTTCATATGGGTATGTATCTCGTGTTTTCCACACCAGTTGCACCATTGTCCCTTGAAATCTTCCTTTCGTCTGGAACAGTGCCAGGTATATTATACATTGTGCTATTTTTCCATCTATCTCCGTAGCAACAAATGTTCGAGAAGCGCTCATGGCGTATGGGATCAATGAGCAAACGTAGCAGCTGTCTTCTGTTGTCTGCTTGCCTATTTTGGTCATGTGTTGGTACCACATGTTGTTAGAGACGTGTGCTGAATCTTGTACATAGTTGTCAATGCCTTTATTATCTGAGTATGTGCTGCGTTTAACTCTATTTTCCTGGTGTGGGGTTTTACTAGTACCACCTGACGTAACACCTGTTGAAGCTGGGGGTGGGGGTATATTAGGTTTGGGTACAGCAATAATATCAATAGCATAGCTGTACTGCCACACATAGGCAGCCAAGAACCCGGTGATCATTAAAATCCCTATCAATTTTATTACAAATGCTAATTTCACCGGCATTTTGCTCTTACATTGCTGCAGTCCGGCAGCTTATTCTTGCGACGTTACAGTTGCCCGCCTGAAAATTCTTAATATGCTTGTTATTAAGGTTAGTTATTGTTATTAAGCTCTCCCTATCAAGTAGTCATTCAGTGCCCAGGCGAAGAGCTGTTCCCACGCCAATCTAAGCGATCTATCTCTTAGGGCAGGCAAGTATGGTTGGAGGTGGGGCATTGAATGTTCTATGGCCAAGAGGAATGCTGTGTAGTAGACACGTACCCTCCTTCCTTTCAGGTACGTTGGCCGTTTTATTTCATATACAAATTGGTGTGACAATTCTTCCAGGTAATTATCGTCTGAGGGTACCATCTACTCCTGGGCAGTGAATTAGTTAGTTATCTATTTTCTTATCAGTACAATAATACGCTTTACCTGCATGTGTGAGAGAAAAGAAAGAGAACATTCAGGTGTTTACATGTGTATATGTGCAAAACAATGTCCTTCAGTTCAGTTATTACTACAGTGGGTAGGGGGTCAATGGGCAGAGGGTTTGGGGCTCAGGCTGGCGGGAGTCTCTTTACCCTATGATCGTGTAACCATGGGGTGGGCGGTATGGGGATCACCCCTTTCTTTTCTAATAGTTGTCTCTGGGGAATCTGGGGGGTGGCAGGGTATGGGGACACTTAGGCTGTTAGTTGTGGGAGAAGTCTCTTCCTCCGTTGGTGACGCTGTTGTTGTTCTTCCTGTGGCCCTGTCGGTGGCGCTGGGGTGGGTCTGGAATTTGTAGATCTTTACGTCGTGTAGGTGGTTCCAAGCACGTTTGTCCTGTAACTTTACTGCTCTCGTTGATACCTCTTCTACCAGATGGGGGCCAGTGAATCGTGGACTGTTCCACTTTCTGTTGAAATTGCAAAGTAGTACGTGGTCACCTTTAGCAACTTTGCACAGTCTTTCCTTTTCCAATTCTTTATCCACGTCTTCTTGTTGGTCGCTGTTAGACCCGCCCCGCGTACGCTCGAGCTGTTGAGACACAAACACTACACTTGTAATCAAGGAAGACACATATTGGTACATTTCATCACCAAGAACACTCGCAGTACTCTCGTGGTCAGTAAATGCTCTTGATGTTGGCGTTAGGGGAAGGCGCATTTGACGTCCGGTAACCACCTCGTGAGGGGTGAGGTGGTGGTCGGACCCTGGTCTATTCCTTAGCTCAAATAGGGCTAATGGAAGGCAATATAACCAACTCTTCTTTGTTGTTTGCTGTATCTTTGCAATTGCCTCCTTTAATAGGCCGTTCAGGCGTTCACATACACCGTTGGCCTGTGGGTGGTATGCACATGCAAATGTATGCTTGATGTTCAGCAAGGATGTAATGTGCTGGAACATTTCGTTTGCGAAATGTGGGCCATTGTCTGACCTTAATACCTCACACACTCCCCACCTAGGGAAGACCTCCCTCACTAGGAATTTAGCTGCTCTAAATGCATCTGGGTGTGAACAGGGCCCTGCTTCAATCCACCACGAAAATGGGCATACTACTACAATCATATACCTATTTCCTTGACATACGTTGATCATATCAACATAGTCAATATGGAGATGTCGGAACGGTCCCTCTGGCCGGGGTATAGTACCTCTTATCACCTTCAGAATGTGGCCGGCCGTAAACTGTTGGCATGTGAGACAGTTGCTGATAAAATTTGACACATGAGAATTTAACTCGGGGCAGAACCAGTCTTCCCTAATTCGTGCTGCAATTACTTCCTTGCCTGTGTGGGCTGGGTAATGTAGTTGGCTCAGGGCGGTGTTCAAAAGTGCCAATGGTATTACAACCTTTCCAGTGTCACCCTGGCGCCATAGTGCGTCGGTTGGTGACATTGTGCATCCTCTTTTTACCCATATTTCTTTTTCGGCCATTGGTGCAGCCGCTGGTAGCTCCATAATCTGTGTGGCTGGGAGATGGGTGTACCCTTCTCTTATCAACATCTCCTTAGCCATTCCCCTCCCTCTCCCTCTCTGTGACTCTGGGGGGTTCCATATCTCACCAAAGTATGCAGCATACTTCGCATGTGCGTCTGCTGCTGCATTCCCTTTTGAGATGTGATCTTCGCCATTGGTGTGTGCGGTGCATTTCACTAAAGCTAATTCTTGGGGGTCATTTATTGCTTCAATTAGTTCAGCCAATAGGAGGGCATGTTGCACTGGAGTGCCATCAGCTCTCCTAAACCCTCTTCTTCTCCATTTCGACAGCCCTGAGTGGACAGTGGATGTAACATACGCGCTGTCGGAGTATATGGTCACTCGTTTGTCAAAGCTTTCCTTCAACGCCAAGATCAGTGCAACTAATTCCGCTGCTTGAGCTGAGTAATGCTGTGGTAATTGTACACATTTCATGGCCACACACACCGGTACCTCCATAATTTTTACCACTGCTGCTCCAGTCCTCCTTACACCATCCCTTTGGTCGATAGTTGATGACCCATCAATGAACAAGAGCTCACCTCCCTCTAGCGCGTTTTCTTCAACCTTTCTAGTACATGAGTACATGTCAGTTATTTGCGTACAGTCGTGGGCATAATCTCCCTCCTCAATTACTTCTGCTAGGAACCTTGCAGGGTTGACCGTGCTACATCTAACAATTGATAGTTCAGCTCTGGATAAGATGATCTCATAACCTGATGCCCTTTGCGTGGTTAGGGTGGGTTTATTCAATATGGCAAATAGTGCATGTTCCACAAACAGTGTAGTTGGGCACCCCATGGTTATTGCTGATGCTTTCTCTACCGCAAAAGCAGCTGCGGCGAGACCTTGTTCGCAAGGGAAATGACCTAGCATCACAGGATCTAAGTGGCCGCTGTAAAATGCTACTGGTTTGTAGCCCATGCTTGTTTTTTGGGCCAACACTGCTTTCATTACTGCTGAGTCGCAATGTGAAAATATAAAAAATTGTCGCTCATAGTCTGGGGATGCCAGTACCGGAGCAGTTGATATCGCATCTTTCAACTCATCAAAAGCCTCTTTCATTTCCATTGTCCACCTCAGCTTTTTCTCCCCTTTATTAGCTTCCTTTAACACCTCAAGCAGGGGCCCTATGTATGAACTGTAATCAAATACCCATGCTCTACAGTAGTTGGATAGACCCAGAAACTGCTGCAGTTCCCTCAGTGTGTGTGGCACTGGTGTGTTTGAAATGGCCTGTGCTATTTGTGGTGCAATCTTTCTTCCATGTTGGGATATGAGCTGACCAATGTAAAGTACCTGTTCTTGACAGTACTGTAACTTTTGCATGTCTACCTTGTAGCCTTTCTCAGCCAATATTGTCAACATCTTTAATGAGTCCTCTCTGCATGTTCTTTCGTTTGTACTGCAAATTATTATGTCATCGACATACTGCAACACTGTGCTTTCCACTTCAATGTTACCCAAATCCATCTGTATTACTCTGTTGAAAATTGAGGGTGATTCGCAATACCCTTGTGGCAATCTGGTGTGTTTCCACTTTGTGTTTCTGTAAGTGAAGCTTGTCAGATCTTGTGAGTCTGGGTGCAATGGTATTGAGAAGAATGCATTTTTAAGGTCGATCACTTTAAATCGTGATGCTTCTGCTGGAATGCCACACAATATTGTGGCCTGGTTTGCTGCTATGGGATACTCTGCTTCTACTATGTTGTTCAAGGGCCTGAGATCCTGTATGAAGCGCCAATAACCCCCTTTAGCCTTGCGCACTGGGTATACAGCCGTGTTACATGGTGATTCTGAGTGGACCAATATGCCATTATTTATAAGGGCCGTTATGGTTTCATATATGCCCTCATCTGCCTCTTTTGATAGTGGGTACTGTTTCACTCTGGGGAGTATTGCTTTTTTCAATTTTAACCTTACTCCCCCTATACTTTTTATGCACCCCACGTCATAGGGGCTAGTAGTCCACAGTGATGTGGGTACCTTTGTCATATCCTCCTTAAAGAAGGGGACTGGGGTGCATGCGGGTGCCTCAAGTGCCATTGCAATTTTCTGTGCTACTTGTTTGTACGCCACTCTTAGCCATATTTCCACACTCATCATAAACAGCATTTCACCTTCCTCCTTTTCTTCTGAGAACAGCTCCTCATCTGACACCTGGGTGAGTCTACATCCTTCCACTAGTGCTATCACTGCCCTCCATGCCCTTCCTTCTCTGTCTTGGGCATGTACAGCAATGTAATCAGCTGTTGCTATAATGCTCTCAATGTCCACTGGAACCACCTTTCCTTCTGGCTCATTGACTGGTGTTTCTGGTCTGAACAGATAGGCTGCTGGCCTCCTCCACATTTTTCCCTCTATCCCTGGCATCCATGCAAATGCCATGTCTGTCCCGTACTGGAAGAGCTCGCCATCTACTGTCTCCGCCCTAATCGCTGTTTGTCCGCAGTATGCTTGCACAATCTGTCGTGCTGTGAGCATGTTAATCCCTGGAGTGGAGCAAATTATGCCGTCCTCAGTAAATGAGATTGTCATATTCAACCTGTTCATTATGTCTCTCCCCAGTATATTTACTGGTGAGGCACTATAATATAGAAGTGGGACTGACAGGTCATAATCTCCTATAGATAAGGGAATGTTATCAGTAAAAGGAACCAACCCTTTAGCCCCAGAGAATCCTTGGGTGTTCATGGCTTCGCCTGACATCTTAAATTTACCCTCCCTTATGCAAGACCGGGTCGCCCCGGTGTCAACAAGGAATGATAACTTTTTGTCACCTATCGTTACCTCTATGCGTGGTTCCTCCGCACTATTAGGTGTTACTGACAGGATGGGACACACCAAGGCCGTCTGTGGGCTGTCCTATTGAGGGTACAACGATTGACCATTTCCTGTGTAAGGGTTGTGTCCCAGGACCGTCACCCTACCCAGTTGTGTTTGTTGTACTTGGGGTTGTTGTGTTATCGTTACCTGTTGTTGTGGCAGTGAATGTGTCTGTGGCTGTTGTTGTGTTATTAGTTGTTGCTGTTCATTTCCCTGTTGCAACGTCTGCTGTTGCTGTATGCCCTGCTGTTCCTGTGTGGGCCTTGGTTGTCCCTGTTCACTCCATGATGGTGTTCCTGGTCTTACTCTACACGTGCGTGACATGTGCCCTAATAATCCACAACTCCAACACACCAGTGGTTCCCTACTCTGCCATGGAAAGCTCCCTGTGTTGTCCTGGTATACTGGTTGCCCTGTGGGATAGGAATTTCTAAGTCCTCCTACCTGCTGTTGGGTATTATATCCGTATCCTCTCCCTCTCATAATTCCTCCTCTCCCCCTGTTGTAATTATAATAGCCAGCTCCTGGCATTGGGTATCCTCCTCCCATGTTGGTCGTGTATGGTTTGAGTGGCGGCACCTGTTGTGTTATAGTCTGTGAAGGTGGTATTTGGGAGGGATCTTGTGCAGCCACTACTTGTGTGGGGCTTTGGGTCATTGTTGTAGGCGTAGTTATTAGTGCCCCTTCCATTGTGTATTTAGTAAGCTTTTTCTGTACTAGTTTAGCCTCTTCCGTTTACCTGTCCTCTTCCTTTTGTTTCATTTTTCCTTGCCATGTCCTGCAATGATGCACTATAGTCAGTTGTATTTCTGGCCATGCTTTTGCTTCCATTCCCACTACTTTCTTCAGTTGTTTCTGAACTCCTTCCGGGAGCCCTTGTACTAGTATATGATAAAATATTGCGGGTGTTTTGTCCCATCGTTCTCTAGTTTCCATGCGCCACTTCTCTTGGATTTCCTGGATATAATCAACAGGATCTTCGTTCTCACGCATCTTGCGGGAGGTAATTGCTCCTATGTCTGATGTGTCTGGGTACTGTACCCTCAGTGCCTGCCATAGTGCATGTCTGCAGTTTGCGAATGGTGCCCCATCATGCGATGTGTTTGTTATTGTTACCCCAGGGAGTCCCGCTCTCTTCCAAATGTCATCCGCTGCATCCCCTAATATCGATATTAGAAGGCCCTTCACATCTCCTACTGCCAGTTTCTGTCCTGCGGTGTGTTTTTCCATTTCATATATCCACTTACCCGCACCTCCACTTAATGATGGGAGCCTGCATTTTATATTTTCTTTGTCTGTATGCTTCCAAGGGACATACTGTGGCCTAACCCCTCCCCTCTCCAGAAGTGGCATTAAGTTATGTCTCGTTTTGCCCTTTGTGTTCCATAAAATCGAGTCCTCACACCCTTCCTCTTCTTCCCTTTCTTCTACATCGTCAATTTCATCCGTATTTCCCCTGCTCGTAACTCTTTCTTCTCCATCTTTTCCCCTTCTTCCATCATTTCCTGTATTTAATGTGGGCATGTGTATTCGCCTTTCCTGCCTGCGTCTAGGGAGGTCCCTAAGCCAACATGCATAGGGTGTCAGTTCGTCTGTGAAGGGCGCAAGTTTTATTGTGCATAACGAGCGTGAGGTGGTTGAGCATGTAGGGTGCGATGGGAGAGGGTGCGATGGGAGAGGGCGTGATGGGGACGGTGCGGCCTCATGTGTCTGTCTTTCCGCTATTCCTTGCTCATCCTCCTCACTTCTCTCCAGCTCATCCTTTCTCCTACGGATCCATGGCGAGTCTGTGTTGGTCCGGGTGATGTATAGTTTATCTAGGCTTTCCCTTTCACTGTTTCTTCCTTCCTTCTCCACTCCTTCTCCTTCCTCACTACAAAAGTCAGTCATAAACGGCACCCCCCACTCGGTCTTTTTCCCCTTTTTTGTTACTGTTTGTAAGTCTATTAGGTCCAGTTCTCCTTTTTCTCCTTTATCAACCGCTCCCCTTTGCGCTGATGTTGTTGCTACTTCTGTGTCTTTATATACATCCCCCATACTTCACTCTCCCTTCTCCTATCTTCTCTTTCTCCTTCATTTCTCTCCTCCATCTCCCTACCATTTTCCTCCCTTTTCCTTTTTAATTCCTCCATTACTTCACTACTCATCTGTTCCAATATTCTTTCATCCTCTTTCTTCCTTTCCCATTTCACCCTTTCCCTTTCTAATATGCTCTCTATCACCCTCCCTTCTTCGTATTTCTTAGTCGTTTCTGATAGTAATCTCCTCTTCCACATTGCCATTTCTTTTTCTTTCTCTTCTTCTTCCCTTTTCTTTTCTCGCAGCACTGCTCTTGATACCCTTTCTGCTGCTGCTTTTACCCTTTCAGCTTCTCTCCTTTGCTCCTCAGTTCGTTCCCTTATTTTTTCCAATTCGTTCTTACCTTCTTTCCTTTTCCTCGCTCTCTCTCTTTCCTCCCTCTCGAGCTGTTTGATCAATTCATTCTGCTCATCCCTTAATTCTGCTAGTCGTTCCTCCAAAATCTCTTCCTTTTGCCGTAACAGCTCTTCCCCTCTCATTCCACTCTCCCTGGTATTATCCTCGTCTGTTTTCCTTACTACCTCCCTCTCTTCCCCTGTTAATGAACCTCGTAATTTTAATAGTATCTGTGCAGCTACCCACTCATCATTTCCTATTTCCACAGTTTGTTCTTCTCCAGTCCTCCCCTCCCCTGCTGGTATCTGCCCATGAGCCACGTATGGTGGAGAGCTGTATGCCGGGTTCGAGTACCCCTCAGCTGCCCTGAACTGACCTCTTTCTATTTCTCCTAACTCCCTTAAAGGGTACAACCCCCCTCCCTCCGTTTTCACTCCCTTTGCTAGGGGTATATCGTTGCTCGGTTCCTTTTTTATTTCATTTGATGTATTATTCTTTTCTCCTCCCTCTTGTCCGTTCCCCGTGTTCTTTGGGTCTTCACTCCCCTTTTTCCCATCCTCTCCTTCCTCCTTAATCTCTTTTTCTTCCGGTATTTCCTCCACAGTGAACATTCAATTTGGTCCTGGTCGGGACCCTTGGAACATCCTCCATAAGTTAAACACCTCCACGTGGTTTGCCAACTTTTTCCCTTTGTATGTATTATGCAGATGGTTTAGTAGTGAATGTTGGGCACATGGATCGAAGCTACCATTAGGCGGCCACGGTGTTATCATTTTGTTGTCCGTCCCCTGGGTCCATTCTATACTATACTTAATCAGTTTCTCCCTATAGGGTGACAGTGTTGTACATATGTGCTGTAGTGGGGTAGTGAGGGTGTTCCCCCACCCTCCCGATCCAGTCCCGTATGACATAGTAGCGCTCCACTTGTTACCCTTCCCCTATTTGGTAGCTGTTATCTCACTAGCAGTTTACAATATACAGCCTTATATCGTTACCTGGCCCCGTAAGTTTGGGGACTTGCGATAGTCCGCTAAGGAAAATTATAAAAATATAGTATTTACATTTGTATATTTTCTTCTGTCTTCCTTCCTTTACACGACACCCTTACGGCCCCCTGCGGCCGAGGCGCACGTAGCCCCCTGCGGCTGCGTGCCCCTTATGACGTTCTTATACAGTCGTCCTATTTTCACTTGCTCCTCCTCCTTCTTCTACACTTGCCGTGGCCGGCGCTCTCCGTGCGCAGCCACGTCCCCCGTTTCACCTTTCCCCGATCAACTCATTACCATTTGTCTCCGTTTCCACTCCCTTACCACAGTTCTCTTCCCCACCACTCTCAGAAAGAAAGATGCCTTGTGCTCGGGATATCCTATGAAAGCCCTACTGGTGACGTCACCGATCTCTTCGAGCTACTGGTAAGTTCTTCATATATTCTTTAAGTTCAAAATACACTTGCAATCTACCCCCGTTAACCTCACAGCTGTCTTCCTGTCACTCCTGGAACAAGGTAATCAATAATATAATCGGACTGCGCACGCTGCGTCGCCTCGCGTGTGATACGCCCCTCGACAGGAGGGCTTAACCAGCCAATTATCTTCCGTATTGGGCAACTAACTAGCTACCGCCTACAGGGAAACGTCATCTACCTATCGAGTTTCTTGCTCGAACAATAGGGATCCTCATCTACTCATTGATCAATAAATGCCAAATCGTAGGGAACCACACACACACACACCCTTACACGTAGTCGCGACCTAGGCCAATCAGTGTCTACGAGCGGCCGCACGTGATGTTTTCGTGCTCCGCCCCCCTCCTCGCGTAACGTAGCCGACTGCTCTCACACTCGTTCGGCTACCATTCATTCCATTGCCAACACTAAATTGTCAAACCTTCGCCGCGCACCTGTGCAACACCTCCCACCTCCTGTATTTAATTCCTCCCCACTCCCTCACAATTTCACATTGCTTGTTGTGCGTGGCATGCTCACCAAGTTCTCTTGATGCGGGGCCGCTCGACTGCGTGCACCCCTCCAAGCGGCTCGCCACCTCCCCTCGTCTGGACCACGTCTGGACACTCGCCAACCGCGGGCGGGATACTTCTCAACCGGCTCCCGAGGGCCAATATCCGGATTGCGCTGTCCGGTCTTCTCGCAGCTCCGCGATGGTCCTGTAGTCCTCAGAAGGGGGCAACGGCAGAGGGGGCCGTGCCGCCGTGCCTCCTCGCAACGTGATTACCTGGAAAAAGTAAAAATAAAAAAGCAGATCTTAAACAGATCTCAGCAGTGCCTCCAACTTGTCGGGGGGGAAATCCTGCCGGGGTCGGCCGGACCGTCAGCAGACCTCCGGGCAGGGAGGCCCCAACTCCTCCCGTATATCCCAAAAAAGATAGAGTATGAGACACACGCAAGAAGCAAGGTGACTCTGCTGTTTATTAGACAAAACGGCAGGGATGGGTCAAGGAGTGTACGCGTCCGTCCTGACACACACACAATCGTGGGGCTCGCAGGCCCTTTTTACCTTAGTATGACGCGCTACTTGCGTCACTTGGAAAGTTTTAGCAAAAACCTATCTCCACTCTGGATTGGTTACTCGAGTGGTAGGGTTAGTATAGCGCACATATAGAGAACGGTGTTAGTGGCTGAGAGTTAGTCAGGTGGTATACCTGGGCTGTTCCTTCAATTTGATACATGAAAATTGTTACATGAAGACCTCTGAGGATTGGTCAATGTGAATGGCGTCAGTGATAAGAACCCCATGTTCTAATTGGTCCGCTCGCGAGCCTCCCAGTCTGGGACTATCGCTGTTCCCAGCTCGCGGTGCACCTGTCATTTGCAACAATGTTTTAATATGGGTAGGTGTAAACAATGTGAGGATTTATTCATATGTTGGGAGGTCGATTACTCCCACTGCTGCAGATGTCCAAATGAGTCTTTTAATTGTATCTGCCTGTGTCTCGAAACGTGGGATTCAGGCGTCTCCTTCCTCCTGGGCTTGGCATCTTGTCAGGTTTGACTTTGTCACGTGAGGTGGGACCGTGTTTGAGGCAAAATTCAACACAATTAATATTGTTTTTCCTACTGTGTGCCTGGTTTATCTTGCAGGTGCGACCTTGGCGTTGGCTTGCAGCGTGCGAGATTGCAACATCGTACCCTTGGCGGTGTGCTTGGCGGTGTGCTTTCGCCGGGCTCATTTTGCAGGGTCAGCAACCCAGTTCTTGCTCACTCAATGTTCATGGAAGCTTTTGCCTGCGGCCTACTTGGGCCTGGTGCATAGGTGGAACCGTTTGATGCAGGGCGCTTTAGGTTCTGTATCATATTGCTTTATCCTCAGTATCGTGTCCCTGTTATATTCTTCATTATGGTACATGGCTCTTAGAAGAAGCGTGAGCAAGCCTTTTTTATATAAGTTCATGATGCGTCTTGCGTTTCTGCATTTTGAGAGCCTATGTGGAAAAAAATAAAGATGTACGTCCGTGAGTATGTCTGTCGCCTACGTCATAGCACTGAGTATATTCTTCGTGTAGATTGGTGCGGGAGTGTCCGGTGTGTATATTTGCACAGGTGTGCTGACCGTTGGCTAGGTCGTCATGGCATCTCTAACGACGTGTAGGTTTAGTCGAGTTGGTCCGTGCCGCAGGTGTCGGCATGGACAGGGCAGGCTGCTGGGCAGGTAGATGGGCACATCCGTATGTTCCTGTACCAGGGTATTTGGTCGTCCGGTAGATAGGCAAACTCCTCTCGTGGCGGGTGTCTGGGCCGTGATCCTCTAGGCCAAGCGCGAGAGGGGAAGGGCGGGAGCCTGTTCTTCCATTCTCCCACTTCACCAGTTACATTGATTACTAAATCTCCTTTGTCCCATTTAATTGTCCTATCATTGTATGAGTACTAATGGTATGATAAATAATTGGGGCACAAGAGAGCCTACCAGGCTCTTTCTAGAGATGGCAGTGTGGCCCTTATATTTCAAAACTCTCTAAAAATGCATTGCTCTAAAGCTTGAGTCATTGTTCGTTGTGAGGCACTATTACTTCAACTTCGTGTGAACCTCACCACATCAATTGGTATTTCTGTGGCATATAGATCTCCTGTGTCATCCCCCAATTTTGAAGAGCAATGTTTGGCTATCCTCAATGATAATGTGAAATAAAGTTTTTAGTATTGGGTGACTTTAATCTTTGTATCAATAACAAAGCCGATGTTATGTTATGTTATTTCAACTTATAAAGCGCAAAGTCGCCCAGGGGCATCATGGCGCTAGAGAGGAAGACTGCTTGGTGAAGGAAAAACTAGTGGAGAGGCCAGAGACTAGAATAGATTAGTTTTACGGCCGTAACCTGGTTGGACATAGACAAAGAGGCAGAGAGAGTGACCCCTAGGTTCTTCACTTTACTGACTGGGACAGGTAAAGGGCCCAGAGAAGAGGGCCAGAAGGCAGGGGTCCACAGTAAGGGTTTGGGGGGACATCCCACCAACAGTACCTCCGTCTTATCACCATTTAGCTTTAGCCAATTCTGATCCATCCAGACCGCGACTGCCAAAAGGCAGTCGTGAAGGCAGGCTGAGACCTCAGATTGCTCCTGATCCAGACGGATCAGGATTTGTGTGTCATCCGCATAGGAGTAGCAATTAAGCCCATAAGAGCGGATGAGACAGACCAAGGCCCAGATGTATATGTTAAACAAAATCGGCGAGAGAGAGGATCCCTGAGGGACACAGCAAGTGAGGGGACAAGAGGGGGAGAGAAAGGGTGGCATGGCAAGGGTCTGTGTGCGATCTGAAAGAAAAGAAGTAAACCAGGCAAGAACAGAGCCAGATATTCCGATCTGGGACAGGCGAGCGAGGAGGATAGGCTGGTGAACCGTGTCGAATGCGGCGGATAGATCTAACAGGATCAGAGCCCCAACTCCGCCTGCATCGACTAATCTGGTCATGTCGTCCTGTACAGAGACGAGCACACTTTCCGTGCCTCTCCCTGGCCTGAAACCAGCCTGGGCATGATTAAAGGTTTTTGAGGATTCCAGAAAAGAAGACAAAAGAGGTATAACCAGAGATTCCAACAGTTTGGAGAGAAAGGGGAGCAAAGAGATGGGACGAAAATTAGCAGGAATAGTGGGATCCAGGGAAGGCTTCTTAAGATCCTAATGAAATATCCTTTATGAATGCTTTAGAAGCCATTGGGCTTCAACAGCACATAAAAGCTGCCACCAGTGCTGGTGACAATATCTTAGATTGGTGACTGTCCAGTAGGTTCAATATTTCTACACTATGTATTGAGCATTGTCCTTGGTCAGACCATCATTGAGTCGCTTCTGAGATAAGGACCCCAGGGGCTTTTCCTAGTATTGATTGAACCAAAGAATACAAAAGAAAGTACAGAACTTGAAATAATTGACTGCAACATCTATTGCTTCTTTAGTTGCACCAGCACCTCTAGAAATACTTCAAGTTCAAATGTAAAGGAAATTACTGAACATATTCAACAAGCATTGTGCGGGGCAGTTAATGTACTCTCCAATCAATGAATCAGAACCCAGCTGTGGGAACGGCATTATTTGCAGTGTGTGATTCCATCACGATACTGTGTTAGTGGTCTAGTACTCTGGCTCAAGATTGCACCTTCCGCTAACCATGCTGGGCATAAGTCGGGGACTGAGCCGCTGCACAGTGGTGGCTCTACTCTGTGAGTATCGACGCTGTTGTTTCTGGCACTCTAGCCCATGATTCTGGTTCTGTTCATTCCTGCCTACTTCCTTGGAGTTCTCGACTCAATTTTTCCTATCCAATATTCCCACTGTTATTAGTGTATTTCTTCTGCTGTAAGCCTGGATCATGGTCTTAGCTCTTGCCTTGTCAAGTCTGCCTCATTTTACCTTTCAGATCTGCCATGCCACTGTGGCCTCTTCCTGTTTTCTGGCCCTGCCATGTCACTGCAGCCTCTTCCTGTCTTCCTGATCTGCTTATCACCGCAGCCTTGTCCTGCCTCACAGACCTGCCTTACCAGAGCAGACTCATCCTACCTACTGGATCTACTCATTGTCCTTCTTTTTTGGAAGCTATTGTGGGATGTTTTTATCCATGCATCCAAGCCCTACCACCAAAACTGTGCATTACTGGCATTGAAAATATCATAATGGCCAGAGTTCCCCAGAAAATGCACAGGAAAATCCCATTTCGCCTATATATTGTGAGCTCAGAGAGGCAATGCTGATTGCCAAAAGCAAACCCATAACTGTTGGGAATTCATTTTTCTTGAATGTCAAATATGGCAAAATCATGGGCACAGAATTACTTTACTGCAGAAACACACCAATGCCATGTCCTGAACATGGACAATATGCTCCATGTAATATCACTTGCTGAAATGAATCAATCTAAAAAAAATCCCAAGGATGGATGCAGTAACCACAAAATCCTGAGGGTGGCGCTAGCGGTCTAAACTCTGACAGGAGAGCTGTCTTGCAAAACTGTCTAGTGCAAAGAAAGGGGTCTTATTTCATTAAAAGTTCAAAGGGGTTGCCTGTCCTGAGAACTCTTGACACTTCAGAACTCAACACAAGAAGCCAGGAAATCACAGGGTTCTGTTAATTAAATGCAAAGTGGCTCCCTGGCCTCCTGATCTCAGCTTCCCAGAGACCACACAATGGCCCCTCTCCTCTGAAAGGAATATGTTGATTTTTACTGTTTCCTGTCAACAAAGGCCTGCCTGCCCAGAGGACACATGTGACTGACCCACCCAAGTCTTGGAGGCAGACTCCAACACTCTGAGAACTGACTTGAAAGCAAAATATATATTTTACAAAAACACTGATAACTCTTTGTAATCAAATGACAGAAATGTATAACTTTAAGAGCCTTAATTTAAAAAATGTACCTTCAATTCAAGCCCAAACTTCAATTTGTGTGATGTTCTGGGGCAAAACCCTGCTAATTGTTAATATTACAGACACTGTGTTTAAGTTAGACAAATGAAAATGTACTGGAGTATGTATGGACAGGCTGTGTACATTTGTATGAAGTTGGAAGAAAAATCGGATGTTGCAAAACCACTAAAAAGGTGCAAATATTGCCATTTCTGAATGCAAGCCCCCAGGAAGAGCAAATTTTGAACAGGGGCTACCTCCTGTGATATGTGAGGGGTGCATGTAATTTTAAACAAATGTGTACCTGTGCAAATATGTCTTTTTTTTATCAAATGTAGATTGTGTGCACTTTGACAGGGGAGTGTCCTCTCTGCAAGCCATAAAATGACATCGCTCTGACTCACAGTTCCTTCCCCAATCAAGTGAGAAATGGAAATTTGACCAATGGCAAGTGGAGATGGGTAGGGTCTAGTGATGCTGCACACACACCCACATTCTAAACAGATAAAAGCAGATAGTGCAAGCCAAATAGACCTTCAAATCCATTTGCAGCTGGAAGCTCTGCCGGGAAAATCCATACTTTACCTCCATCAATCTCTAGAGAAAGCTGTGCAGAAAGATCCAGACTTCAAATCCCTCAATCTCCAGAATCCAGAAGCAGTGCTGTATCCAGAGAGAGAGAGCAGAGCTGACCCAGGCCAATGTTAGCAGAACCAACGAGCTGAACCGGAGTCCAGTCCAAAACCTGACCAGATCCGTGGCGAGGCATATTTCTAAATATAGTGTGAGTACATAGTAGAACTGTGCAGAACCAATCTCTTAGTTAAAATAATATAATTCAATCTATTTAATCTAAGTAGAACTGCCTCCTAACTGTCACCTGTCATTTGCAAAGCTGTCACCTGTCATTTTCTAGTTGCAAGCTGCACTTGTCTTTTTGAACTTTAAAATTTCAAATCTGAAAAACGACCTTTATATAATCGCTCATATCTCCGTGACCGTTTGTGCTAGAGACTTTCATCTGGAAGCTGAGATCCTAGGCTTTCCTAGGATCCCAAAACGATATTGCTAGCCCTTGGAGTTCCTCTGTAATCGCGCCAGACGCATTCGCGAATTTTGCCGCGATTTGAAAATTTCTCCACTTGCAAAAAGATAGCTGCTTTTGCTTTCCTCTGAAAAAAATCGTTTGCCTCATAAAAACTATCCCTGCATCACTGCTAGAGTGAGCCTGAGCTAATATTAACTAAATACCACTCACCTGAACCTCTAGAGGGAATTAAAAGCATTTTAGCATATTTTTTTCTTCATTGCCAGCACATTTAAAAGCATTTGGGCCTGTGTTTTCAACTTCTGTAGTCTAAGTTGCTGGGTGAACTGAATTACGTTTGAATTGCATTTCTGAGAATTGTGTGCCTTCCTTCCCTTTCCTTGCATTGCATAAAAGGGGGGGTGAATTGTACAAGAAAGTGATTACATTGTCTTTGCTGAAATCCTATCAAGTTATTTTCTTTACTGCATTTCATTCCACATTGCATCCATTTGAAACCATAAAAGTATTGTTGTTATCTTATCCATTTCATGTCAACTCCTTAGTGATTATCAAGAAGTGTGCTAGTGCCAGATTCTCCGTTGTTAATCTTGATCATCTCAGATTAAGTGTGATATTCAATTATTAATTTATTATAAAGCGTGATATATATATATATATATATTGTTTAAATTATCAATTAAACCTTTTAACTTACAAAACAGAACTACTTCTTGGCTCAGTGGGGTCAGGAGGATTCCAAGAGAGGGGTGTTATATAGGGGTAGTCATCCAGAACGCATGAACTGGACATAAAGATATATCAATAAGGGTTTCCATTCAGTATCCCAGACTAGGCATTGACTTGGCTGTAGTGTTGAATCGAATCCTCTTACACTATCCCTGTGAGGGTGTTTCTGGGTTTGCCTTTTCGCTCCTGGTTCCAACATTGGGTTCTTGTATTGGTATTCTATTTCCATCTGCATTCCAGTGCAAGTGCAATACGTTGGATCCAATCTCTTCTATCGCCATTGCATACTTCTGGATTGGCGGTAAGTGGGCTCATATTGTGTTATGAACTGGTATTTCTCACAGTTTAGATGCCCACAGCTTGCATTATGGCACAAATGCAAGACCTTGTCAATGCCATGAAATCCCTGTCTCAGGCGGTGCAGGCACTGAAAGCAGAAAATGCTGCCCTGCGCCAAATAATGGCAGAATGAGAAACCTTGTGAGTTAAACCACCCTTGTCCTCTCCAAATATGGAGAAATTTGACAGAAATCCAAGCATATAAATGACTTCCTTAATGCTTGCTCCGTTTATTGTTCCTTCTGTCCTCCATCCTTTTCATTTGATAGAGCAAAAAGTCTCCAACATAACTAAACACACCCTAGATTGGGCTACTACACATGTCACCAAAGATAGTCCTATTATTAGGTAATATGCATCTTTTCTACAATCATTTAAAAAGATTTTGGTAGACCCAAATGGACTCATACAGCACAAGAATCTCTTTTGGACACCCCACAATGGTCTGTTGACGTTATGTCTTATATTACCCAAGTCAAGCAACTAGCAGCTGTGACCTGTTGGCCAGATACTGCAATATTCACACTACTCAGGAGGGGACTTAATGAAGAAATAAAAGAGGAATTGTCACGTGCACCAGGTCCGGATTCCTTCTCATAATTAGTGGTACTACAGATTGATTACCGAATGATCGAAAAGAAAGCCGAAAGGAATAAATCACGCTCCCCTGGGCAGCGTCAGCCAGTTGGAGATAATCGAGCTGTAGATATTGAGCCAATGCAAAAGAGAGCTCCATGAGGTCCTCTTTCTAAAGAGAAATGGAAACGCAGGAGAGACATGGAACTCTGCATGTATTGTGCCTCTGCTACCCATCTTCTCCAAGACGGTCCTTTGTTGCCTCCCCGATGTCAGGGACATGGGAAATTCCACCCAATGCCGGCACATTAAGTCCCTTTAAACCCCAGCCAATGAAATTGCAGTCTCCTGTGTAGTCCTACCTGTTGTCCTGGAAACATCTGCCACCATAGAAACAGCAGCCCAAGTGAAATGTGGGGTAGCTGGTTTATTTATGGGAACTTAATGAGCCCACAAACAAGCTTCACCATGGAAGAAAAAAGATGAAGCCCAGCCAGTATAAGGCATAAATGGTAGGCCCCTCAGCTCGGAAACCTATTATTACTCACTCTCTGCACATTCAAATGAAGGTTAACAATCATTAAGAAAACATGGTTTTCGACTTGATCACTATGCCCTTGTTCTGGATATGCATGCCTTCAAACTCATAATCCTGCCATTGATTGGGCAGCCCACATAGTGCATCTCAATTCTTCTTACTGTATGGAACACTGTTACCCTCTTACCATACATGAAGAAAAGGCCTCTTCTATTGAACAGAAACTCTTAACTGTGTCTATCAACAATGTTGCACTGTTTCGCCTGAATGTCATGACTATCTGGATATCTTAAAATATCAAACTGCTCACAGTCCTTTTTACTGTGCCATATATGTACTGCCTGGAGCAGTAGTGCCCTTGTGTAGGATGTTTGTACTATCCAAGTCTGACTATTCTACTCTGAAAGATTATCTTCAGAAAAACCTTCAAAGTGGTTTGATGGCAGAATCTAAACATTCTTCTGGGACTTCCCTTTTATTGGCCCCAAGAAGGACTATAAGGAACTCTGTCCTTGTGTGGACTACAGGGGACTGAATGTTGCTACCATAAAAGACAAATATGCATTACCCCTCATTCAAAATATCCTTGAGGTAGTCCGAGAAGCAGTCATTTGTATCAAACTGAACTTCTGTGGTACGTAGCACCTAATTCGAATACGAGAGGGTGATGAATGGAAAATGGCATTCAGGACCCCTTTTGGTCATTTTGAGTACAGGGTTATGCCATTTGGCTTAACCAATGCTCCTTCTGTGTTTCAATATTTGAGTAATAAGGGATCCCTTAGCGCCATACTACTAGGTCCCTCAGTGGGTCCCGTCCTTAACGTGTGGCCAGACCCCACGTTGAGGAAGGAACCCGCTGAGGGACTTTAGGGCAAATAACGGTACCGCTAATAGCGGTACCATTATTTGCTCCTTCCCCATTCCCATTGAGCCCTATGGGGGCTCAAATGGGAATGGGGAAGGGCCTTGGTGAATGGGGATTACCGCCCCACCAACCTTGGAATGGGGCAGTAATTCCCCCATTCACCAAGGCGGATTCGGTAAACTACCGGCGGCAACCATGGCGCTAATAGCGACATGGTTACCGCCGTCCGTGTAATGAGGCCCAGTGACTTGCTTGAATAGCAAATTTGTGAACCAGACTGCGGGATTCTCGATTAAAGGTATCCTCAAGCTGTATAAGCAAAGCTTTACACCTGCCATATTATATGGACTTGAAGCCTTAGCCATGAAAGATCTTACCTGGCTTGATGTAATGGAAGGAATCTTTTGGAAGAAGCTGTTGCACATGTCTCCAACCACCCCAATGGCCTATCTCCACCTCAAACTGGTTTCTCTTGAGAGTCAGATTGTAATACGTAGAGGTTCCCTCTATATTAAATCTTGCTGCTTCCCCCAATGCCCATTGCTACATTTTATGGGTAAAAATTTTGATTTGAAATCATTCAATAATTTTGTAAAATTGAATGATGAAAGTTTTATGAACATGAGTTGGATTACTGATAACACATGGGATACAACGTTTGTAGAATTGAAGGCTATTTTTAAACATAATCTTGAACATTGTGACTGGATCAAAAATTATTCGCATCTCCAGACACTACACAAATAAACATACATATAGAATATTAGCCATCATTACCTCAAACGTAACAGTACCTTTTGAAAAGTCCATGTCCGCTGTTCGTACATTCATGATGAAACTGCGAATAAATCAACTTGCAGTGGTTACATTACAAGGTAACTATACTAACATCCCTCTTGAACAAAGAATATGCTGTGGCTGCAAGCAGCAGTCGAACGTCGAATCACCAAAACATGTCCTGACTTTATGTCCTAAGATGGGAACAGTTTATATGATTACCATGGGTCAGTTTGTGGCCAGATATGATGCCATAAGAAGTGGTGAATTTTAGAACTTTTGTTTAAATTCTAATCTCCAATCTGTCCATATAGCACTATATAAGATCTAGGGGATATATGTCAACGTATCTGAACTTCGCGAGCACCCACAATTGAGGAGATGGCATGTTGTATTGTATTGTATTTCCAAATGAAACTAAACTAAATGAAATGCAATTAATTTACATATTAATCATTGATGTTTTTAAGGGTTTTATGCTTAGTTTTAACTCGTAGTATGAACTCGTAATATGGATTTTTAACTGTCTAATAACAGGTGGCAGATACACTGTGAACATTTTCTTTAGTGTCCGTGGTTTTTATGTGTGACATGTTATATGAATTTTAAGGTTTCTATGTAACCTAAGACAAAGAAATGTTAAATGTTAAATGTTGCTATGTTTTATGCTTCTCACAGATACCGCTCACAGATACCGTGTCCTTTGGGAATCTGGCTCAGAAATGAAATAGACGTCAGTGGAACTCAAGAGTATTGACCAAGAAGTCTAGAGAGCATAAGAAAACCAATTGGTCATTGTATAACAGACTGTTACTATATGTTAATTAACCCCTGAAGAATTTCCTTGAATTGTATAAATCTGTATAGGAAAGAAACATGTTGGGTAGTGTGGATTACAGAATGAGAGAATGTATGGATGATATGAGTATGAATGATTAGAACATCTAATATGGGGATATTAACCCAGTAAAGAAAGGGGAGGACACAAAAAATTGATTAAGAACTGATGAGTCTGTCCTCTACTGATGAACTATTTGTTAGTAAAGAAATGTATTAGATAGTAGCCTGTTTTAGAGGTTCTTGTCTTGTTGTGGCCAATGAGGCCAAAAATAGAGAAAAATGTGCAATAATTGATCTTAGGTAATAGTGTAATAATTTGTATTAGAGAAAATTGTGATTGTATTTTTAGTGATGCTTTTACTGAGAGTAGATAAATTGATATTTTTGATAAAAAAATTGCCTGGAATTAGTATGTTGTGATATAATGAACTAAAAAGCATGCATGAGTCAGTAACAAGGTACTGGAGAAGCAAGGGACCCTTTAAGCATTAGTGTGGTATATTCTTGGTCTTTCATGTATTGAGGGTTGTCTTTAAGAGGTCCTGAGAAAAAAATATTCCCTCTAGTCTCTCTAAGTGTTGGTTATGTTTTATATGTTCCATAAATTGTATATGTCTTATAGGTTTTTGTTAAGATTCATAATGAATCAATACAAATAAGTAAATAAATAAACTAGCCATTGAACATCTACAAAAATCAGGCAAACAAGTCAAATGTATGCTGACAAATATCACTCATAACAACTTTCCTAGTCTTTCAGGGATTCTGTTTGACTATGGATGAAATATCTTCCACGAAGATTGAAGCCTTCCAAGTTCTCTCCACTATATATGGGACTGTTCCGTATCAACAAAGTAATCAACTCAGTTGCCTACAGACTATCTTTACCACCATCATGGAATAGAATCCATCCAGTCTTTCATACTTTCCATCTAAAGCCAGGTCACGCATTTGGATCACAGGAGGCTAAAGCTATTCCTCAACCGGTCATAGTTGATTGTATTCCTGAATATGTGGTATGCAGAATTTGTGGTTTGTGTTACTTTTGAAGGCACTCTCCAATATCTGGTTGACTGAGTTGCATACAATGCTTCGGAATGCTCATGGGAACCTGCATCGCATGTTCATGTCCCCAATTTGATACAAAGATTTCATCATTTTTTTACTTGACAGCTGTGATGAATCCTATGGATTCCTCACTGAAACCCTGCCTAAAGTCTCCTAGGTGGCCAGGCAAAGGCATACACTTCCCGATCCAGACCTTAGTGTGGGATACTGCGGGAGGATCACCGGAGAGGAGACAGGGCCCAGGGTGGTGAAGAGATCTCATGGGATGAGTCAACATATTTGTCCTTTTTGAAATGGAAAACCTTTCAAGGTTTCCAACAGAGGTAATGGCTTATTGTCATTATAATGTCCCTGAAACACATATAAGATATGTGACTCTGGGCTCAAGTACCATAAAACCTGAGCCAGCCTTACACACAGAAAGTCCTTTCAGGTTGAACTTGTTTCCCACCAGAGAAATAATCAATGTAAAATGTAAACATCTTCAAGAATGCAGACTCTGTCAACATGATGACACAACAGAATCTCTGAAACATCTGGTTTTATTCTGCCCAGAAATCGACACAATAAGAACGCACCTAATGGTGGAGATTACATGCAAATTTCCGTATAGAACAATTGACTAATGGTGGCTTAAATTGTTAAGAGGACAACGACTCCAATTAACACTGGCTCTCGTGAAACTTTTGTTAGCAATTTTTAAGAAAATCAATGACTCTAAAATCGACAATTCTGTGAAATTATGATTTTGGAGATATTTTGTGAATTGAAGTACAAACTATTCTGTTTTGCTTGCTTTTATTTTCTCTTTCTTTTTGAGTATATCTACTTTGGTCACATTTATAATAATGCTTGTTTAATTGTCACTAATTTGAAACAAGATCTTGTACTTTGTGCTCTCTTTTACTATGAATGTAATGCTAAAGGTAAAAGGTTTGAAAAACACAAACCGAATAAAAGCCTTTTAAAAAGAAAAAAAAGTCCCTTCAAGGTATTTCAGGATAACACCCTCCTTACTCCCAAAGGTATAATGGAACGGAATCTAGAAATATGGCCCTAAGTAATTTGACTTTCTCTGTAACAACGCATTCTATTGGTTCATCTTTAAATTACTTTTAGGGAAGTAAATATACAATTAAAATCAAGAAGTTGCTTAAAGGAACTCATTTTGTTGTTGAGGACTACAAGTCCCATTATTCTGTTTAGCGGCTTGCCTCGGAACTCAACAGTAAATATTACAAAAGTAGTCTAAAAAAAATGAGTGTACACCAGGCAAGAAGTAATGCAATTTATTTTGGGCCCAGTTGGAGCTGGGAAAGTGAAATTCAAACAGAATGTGGAACAGAACTGCATGAAAAGCGCTGTCAAACATACACCTCAAAAACAAAAGCTTTTATAATCTCATAAACTAATTAGCATCAAAACACATTGCAACATTATGAAATTCCTCCGTGGGATATTGATTGGCTGGATCATGTCATTCCCCTATAGAGGGAGATACATTATCTCAAAATTATTAGGTCCCACAAACCTTACAACACCACCCTTATAAACCCTTGAGACATCACAGTCCAACCCACAATTGAAACATCACAGTGCCAACTTATTGAAACATTTGAGAAGACCAGTGGATCATTATTCATCGCTGCCGGTCATCTCCATCGGTTTCTCATGAGAATGCATTCGATCATAACATTTCCAGAGCCTTGAACCACAAGCAAAATACCATTTTAATGTTGCATTTTAGGAGCTCTTCAAACTTCTTCCCAGGCTTGGATGTGCTAAGGGGAAATTTGAGACCACCTTGGATATTTTGAAACCATCATTAGACCAGCTTCAAAAACTAATATGCCAAATTATATAATCGTTTTGTATTCAGTGCTTTTCCACTGGACCCATACGTTCTGCTTCCTGACCTCAAAAGTAATAAAAGTGTTTGCTTCCTACCGTGCGACCCTGGGAACGTGTAATTTGTAATGTGCTGCCAGCCGCTGCGCTACTAAGTAAGTTAATGAAACGTGAACTTGTTTCTAAAAAAGCATGCTTTGAGGCCTATTCACAGTGCCTCAGTCTAACATTAAACCTTGTATGCTAACTGTGACTTAACTTTATTGCCTATATGTTATTAGCTTAAAACACAATTATTAAGGGCATTCTTCAGCCTAGGGCATATAACAGTGTGGCTATAAATGAATCCTCCTCTCCTTTTAGTGGTTGTCTCCATGACCATCAGTCTGACTTCAGAGCTGCCAGAGGCACAGAAACTGCTCTCCTGAAAACCTGTGAAGATCTGCTCTCTAACCTTGATTCCAGCATTCCTTCTGTCCTCATCCTCCTTGATCTTTCCTCTGCTTTCGACACAGTCAACCACGCCATCCTGATCAATCGACTCAGTGAGAACCAGGGCATCACTGATCATGCCCTGGAGTGGCCCTCCATCCTCTTGGACCGCCCTTCCCAGGTCCAACTTAGTCCCTTTCTCTCAGCCATCTCTCTCTCTACCTGTGGCATTCCACAGGGCTAAATCCTCACTCAGCTTTCCATCAGGCTCCCCTCAGCCTCCTCTCCTCTCTCGCACATTCCTATTCCTGACTGTCTATCCATGAGCCAGGATTGGTGTGTCTCCAACAATCTCTGCCTAAATGCCAATAGGATGGAGATCCTTCTCTTTGGGACCCCTGTCCCTGCTTTCCTTTACTCACTCTGGCCACCCGCCTTGGGCCCTCTTCCTTCGCCGTCCTGTGAGGCGAAAAACCTTGGTGTTATCTTCGATTCCACACTGTCTCTTTCTCTACGCACATCTCAGAGGTCGCCAAGAAGTCCCACTACCAGCTGCACCTCCTCAAAGGGACTCTTCACTTTCTCACTTCCCACTGAAGCTCACTGTCTCCAGAGGCCTGGTTCTCTCTAGGCTGGACTACTGAAACAGCATCTTTCTCAATCTGCCTTCCTCTACTCTCTGCCCTCTGCAACTAATCCAGAACAGGACTACAAGAATTATCCTTGGCCTCAAGCACAGGGACCATATATATCAATCCCTAAAATCTCTCCACTGGCTTCCAGTGGCTGCAAGGACCAAGTTCAAGTCTGTACTACACAGTAAAGTGGTATCAATGGCTGAGCAGCCAGACTTATCTCAAGAGTAAAGTGAGCAGTATCAGAAGTTACACAAAGGACAGCAATGACTATGGTTCAAGCAAACACTGACTCAAGGTTTCTGAGTAAAATAATAAGTAGGCAGGGCAATCTACAAAAGGCTTTCTACAATGAGGATTCAAATCAATTGCTCAGGATCACACAGTTCAGAGTAGTTTGCGATTAAGTCTTTGCCAAGAGTTTGAAACGAAGTTGGACGGAAGAAATGTTACTTAAAAGAGTAGAGAAGGACAAGCCCTCGGATTGGCAAAAGATTTCAAACACTTTTACAGCGGTCAGACCGAACGAACGACCGGATTTGAACAGTGCCTTAAATGAAGAAGAAGGGCTGTAGCTGAGGTAGAAGTTCCTGGCAGATCCTGCAGGCTCATGGTTTTTGAAGCAAAGGAGGAAAACTGGGGGGTTGTGCACTGCCCAGGGAAGAAACCAGCATTGGAGCAAAGCAGTGAATAAAAGGTGCGCTCTGTAAAACACAAACAGGGTCTGAGCATCCTGGCTATCCGGTTCACTGTAGCTGTGTACAGCAAATTCGACCAGGAGAGGGAGGCCTTGCTTGGTGTTTGGCGAACTGGTTGGTCTCACCAGCTCAAGGGAAGAAGACTCCTTGTAGATCTTTGCTGCCGTCGAAGTTTGGAGATTCGGACCCACAGCAGGGCTTCACCGGGAGGTTCAGTCGTGGTAGTGGTCTGCTTCTTTCAGCTTCTCTTCGGTTCTCTTGATCCAATTGCGACTCTACCTTCCAAGCGCCAGAGACCTGCTTTTTATGCAGCTTTCCCCCATTCACACAGCCTGGCTGTCATTCACACAGCAGGGTGGCTGTCCTGGCAGAACAGTCACCTAGCCAATCAATCAAGAGTGTGACTTGGGTTTCCAAGGGAACCCTGTGCAGGGGTACTAAAACCCCTCCCTCACATCCTGTCTATCCAGACTCTCAGGTGCCTAAGGGGGGCTTCTGTGCAGAAGCCCTGCAAAGGACGGTGAACAAAGGAACCAAACCTGGTTTGAAGAACATAGTAAAACATGAGAAAGACCTTTACAAAAAGAAATGGTGAATAAAACCAGTTGGAACCAAATAAAAGTAAATGGGGTCCAGCGAGATTTAAGTTTGACGCTACCAACATAGCCTAAAACAGTACCAAGGCTATGTACATAGACCGCGGCAGGAAAAATATGGTAGATACCACTTCTACCAGACAAATCTTAATGAAAGGGGAACGAAATAATGTTCCATGAGAGACAGACAAAAAGGGATAACTATTAACTCCTTTCCAATACTCTGTGGAAGATAGTTTGCACTGGGTCTGTGGTTTTAAAGAGACTAATAAAGTCAGTGGCAACTTTACATGTTCTGGGAGACAATAGTCAGTCCCAGAAAATGGAGTTTAGAGTGGGAAGTCTGAAAAAGACAACCCTGTGTCACTGCACTAAAGCTGTTGTGTGACACATAGTAAAAAGATGATGCCTATGGAGTAGGTGAGGCTCCACAGTCTATGAACACAAAAATGTTAAACACACAGCAAAACACATGTAAGAGTGAGAAAAAAGGCTCACACTCTTACCAGGTGAAGAAAATAAATCCTAGAAATCCAGCAAAGCTGCTGAGGGACTCAGTAGTTAAGGGAAATTAGCCGTTCTGGAGAATTCTCTCTAACACTTGGCCCCCCAGACCAAGGGAAAGGAGGATTCAATCCACTCCTGGATGAATCTCGTCACTCTAGTTGGTTATAAACATCCTATAGAGACCATTAAGCATTTTGGTGGTGACATCCTGGCATGTGCTCAATGGTGAAAACAAATCCTTGCAGGCAGATTGACCATCATAGATGTTTTGGGTTCTCCCCTTTCATTTGTATTAACCATCCCAAGGGTAGGTGGTCTGTCTGAATCACAAAAGTAGATCCATACAAGTATGGTCTAAACTTCTTCAGAGACCACACAATGGCAAAACATTCACGCTCTATGGTTACCCAGCTTGTTTCTGGTTCCTTCAGTTTCCTACTGATGAAGCAAATGGTGTCATGAACCGTCGCCTGCGTCCATTCTGGACTTCATGGTCCCTGACCCATAGAGGACTGAATGCTGTGATCCTCCCAACATGGCCGCTTGATACGGAATGCAGCTTGGCAGTCTTTGGGCGCCACGCTCAACATTATACTAAACACACGCCCAGCGGCTCTGCGCATCTCAACGCTACCGCTTGCTGTAGTTGGACGTGTGTTGCTGGAGTTCGCTCGGGGCTTTCATCCGAATCCTGTTTCCCGGTTCCTTGAATCCTTTCCTTTCTTTTCCTTCCCCCAAACTTACCTTAGAGTTTCTTCCTGGATCTTCGCCTGCACTCGGGTCACAGCATTCCATGCCTCTGAGCTCAGACATTGTTCCTTCTTGGTTCCCGTCCTGGACCCTGGACATCTGAAAGTATCCTGGAGTTGGATTACTAACCTCACGCTGGAAACCAAAGACGAGCACATGGGTTTATACAAATGCCGGACCATGCGAAAGAAATCATCTAAGAAGGTCGGAAGCAAACAGGAAAAACAGGTGAGAATGGGAGAGACCTGTGACAGATTGAGACGCCTAAAAAACGATACGTATACAGAGATGGAAGCCGCGGTTCAAGAGCTCATACGAGGTATGCAGGAACTAACCACAGAAGTCCAGAACCTTAAGGCAGAGAATGCTGCTTTAAAGCAGCTAGTCGTGTCTTGTGACTCTGCAACTAAGGAAAATATGTTATTGGGAGGAGTAGTGGACAAATATGATGGCTCTTCAAAGAACCTTCGTGCCTTCCTTGACTCATGTTTGGTGCACTTCACCTTCAAGCCCTACTACTTTTCCACCCCTAGAGCAAAGGTGGGGTTTATGATCTCACACCTCACTGGTAACGCCTTGACCTGGGCAACCCCCCTAGTCAATTCGGGTGACGCCCTCCTGGATGATTATGATGGGTTCGTGGAAGCCCTAAAAGCCATGTTTGATCGTCCAGAGCAGGTTTTCAGCGCTCAAGAACAACTACGTGAATTTCAACAAGGATCCCAGGAAATGCTTACCTATGTGACCCGCTTTAAACAACTTGTGAAGGAAGCTGATTGGTCCCAAGAAGCCAGCTTCACCCTCTTTCGAAGAGGCCTGAATGAAGAAATAGCCAGGGTAGCTCACCCAAGCTCCTTCCAGGCCCTCATGGACCTTTCCCTACAAATCGACTTTCGAATCCAGGAAAGAAAGGCAGAGAAAAAGAAGTCTAAGTCAACGTTCCAAAAGGCTGCCACAGACCATCCATACAGACCACAGCACGCAGCTTCTCCGACCTCGGATCCAGAACCCATGCAACTGGCGGCCTTCCGTGGACCCATTACCCCACAAGAAAGGATGCGCCGGATTCACACTGGTCTGTACATGTACTGCGCCTCCGATAAACACCTCGTGAGAGAGTGCCCTATCGCTCTTCCACAGCGTTCGGAAAACGCCAGCTCCCGATCCTAGATGGGGCACAGTTCCGGGAGAAAGGTGTCTGCTCCATATCAATTCCTTCCTTAAACTCTCCTGGACAAAATAATCTTGTGATTCTACAGGCATTCCTATCACCTTCCAAGAAAGAATCTTACCCCATCCTGGCATTAGTGGATTGAGGAGCCATGGGTATATTCATAGATCATGATTGGGTCACTACTCACAACATTCCACACGAAACACGAGAGACTATGCAACCTGTTGAAGCTATTGCTGGGAGACCCCTGTTTTCAGGTCCCATAACCCTTCAAACCAAAGAGATTCTTCTTTCTATAAACCATCACCAAGAGAGGATTAAATTTGATATTAGAAGATCTGCCCGCTATCCAATGGTTCTAGGCATGCCCTGGTTACAGAAGCAAAACCCTTACATCAATTTGGCAGCAGGCTCTTTGTTTCTTGGTTCAGAACATTGTATGTCCCACTGTTTGTCCCTGGACGCCTTACCAAAGTCCTCTGAAGACTCTCAAGAAACTCAGCAAAATCCAGTCACCGTCTCTAACATCATCCGGATTCCCAGGACCTACCAAGCTTACACAGATGTATTCTCAACAGCCATTATTCAAGCTCTACCACCCCACAGACCTAAGGATTGTGCCATCGACACTGAACCTTCAGCCGTAATTCCCTTCGGATGAATGTTTATTTTGTCAGAACCTGAAAAAAGGGCCCTCCGGGAATACCTGGATACCAACTTGTAAAATGGAACTATTAGACCATCCAAGTCCCCGGCAGGCGCTTCCCTTTTTTTCATCCCCAAGAAGGATTCCAAGGAGCTTAGGCCATGTCTGGATTACCGTGGCCTTAACCAATGCACTCTCAAGGACCGTTACCCATTGCCTCTCATCTCGGACATCCTGGAAGCAGTCAGAGGTGCAGTCATCTTCACAAAACTAGATCTCAGGGGTGCCTACCATCTTATTCGTATAAAAGAGGATGACGAATGGAAAACAGCCTTTAGAACACCCTTCGGCCATTTTGAATACTTGGTCATGCCCTTTGGACTTGCTAATGCCCCAGCAATCTTCCAACGTTTTATGGATCGGGTGTTTTCTGATATGTTGTTCCTCTTCATCATTGTATATCTAGATGACATACTGATCTACTCCTAGGACCATTTGAAACACGAAGAGCATGTTAATGCAGTCTTACAACTACTATGTGAACATAGGCTCCTGGCCAAACCCGAGAAGTGTCTTTTCCATGTATCTACTGTTCACTATCTCAGATTCATTCTTAGTCCAAAGAGGATTGGGATGGACTCTTCCAAGGTTGACTTCATTCTATCTTGGCCTGTCCCAACCACTGTAAAGCAAATTCAAGCCTTCCTGGGGCTTTCTAACTTCTACAGGAAATGCATACCCGCATTTTCTGAGATCGTGCACCCTATCGTCACATTATTAAAGAAAGACACCCCCTTTCAGTAGACCTCAGCCCAAGATTTGCGTTTCAACGGCTGAAGTCGGAGTTCACACAAGCTCCCATCCTAGCGCAACCCGACATTGATTGATCTTTTCTTGTTGAAACTGATGCCTCTAACTACGCCATTGGGGCAGTCCTGAAACAGGAACTTGGCAACAAGTTAGAACACCCCATTGCCTATCTCTCCCGCACCTTGACTCCCAGAGAAACTCATTGTTCTGTCCTGGAGAAGGAATTGTTAGCCATTCGTCAAGCCTTCACTGATTGGTGTCATCTCTTTCTGGGAGCCAAAAACCCGGTACAAGTCCGCACGGACCATCGGAATGTTCAAGTCCTACAATCCCTAGAATGAAGAAACAGTCGCCAAGCCCGCTGGGCCTTCTTTTTTGCCCAAAATCAATTTCAAATCCATAATTTCCCAACATTATAGCCGATGCGCGCACCCGTGAAAGCTTTGCTTTGCCGGGAGACGCTTTTCGCTACTTTGGATTTCCAGATTTGTGGCTGTGGACTGCATTAACCAGCAGGTGAAGAACCATTTTGAAGCAGACACAAGACGATCTTAAGACATTTGTTACATTTTATATATACCTCGTATATTCATTATTTTGTGTTTTTATTCATTTAGACTTCACTTCTTTTTGGAGGCGGGCTATATAAAAAGGCACGCGCGCGCACCGCGTGCGCGCACCCGTGAAAGCCCCGTAGAAGTCCCGCTTTGCCGCTTCGCCGCTTTTGTCGCGGCAAGCGGCGGTTTTGTTCCTTATTTGTTTTATTTTATTATTCATTGTCTATTGGTCACCTAGTCACAGTTGAGTTTTATTAATAGTGATTGAACGTAGGCCTCAGAAAATGAAACGTGGTTTCTCAACCCTGAGAGCAGGAATGCCCGAAACTGCTCTAGGTGTCTATGATAATGGTGAAAAAGCCCCCGTAAAGGGAAAACTTCGGCGGAGCTCGACACCTCGAGCAAGTGGTGCAAGTATACACTTGGACAATAAGAAAAAGTTTAATTTGCCTTTGGGAATGGACATTCGCTCTTTCTGCAAAAATCAAAGCGTGCCTCAAATGATGGGGAATGAGCCAGGAAATACAACTCATCAAACAAGTCATCCTAACACAAGTGTTGACACTTCGCGTAAAGTAATACAAAACAGACGATCTGATAGAAGCATTGTGTTGGATGGAAAAAGCAACATCTTACCAAAATCAAAATCAGTGGATCCAGATGTTATTTCCTTTGCTGAGGAACAGGTCTCACTAACTGATAGCATTTTGTTGAACAATGTCTTAACTGGTGTTGCCATTTCTGATTCAGTACCTATAGTCAAATATACAACTTCAAGTAGCCTTTTACAATTAAACATTGCTGGCCCTGGTGACATGCCGATAATAGATTTGGATCCAAATGATACAGCCTTTTCTTCGCATACTTTATCTGATAACTTGTCTAAATCCCCTATTTTATTTACCAACAATAGCTTTGCTGATTCTGTAGCAAATCCATCCTTTAGTGCTCCAACTCCGCGAAAAATAAAGGCCCTTGGCACGGGTGATTTTGGTCAAAGAGCATCTCAAGAAGCTCAAATAGGAATAACTCTTACATCCATGAATACAGCCATTCTGGCCCTAGCCAAATTGTTTGAAGCCCTAAGTAAAAAAGCTGACTTACATTCTACTCAACTAAATCAAGTTTTGGCAGAACATCTCATTTTCACAACCAGCTTAAAAAAGCTTAATTCTTTGTGTCATCCAGTTAGCAATAAGAAAACGATTGGTTCGCAGACTCTTACCTTGGTGTCCACTAACACAAAAGAATTTCAGCAGCTTCCATGTTTCTTAAATCCAATCACAGATTCTATGAATGGTGCACAGGTGTCGTTCATAGATCAACCAAAACAGACATTAATACCAACCTATCCTTTATTTGATGCTAAATCACATCTCAGCGACATAGGTAAAAAAGCCTCGAAAAAAGCTCCAACGACAAAAAAATCTAAAAACATCAAAACTGTCACCAAACATGACAATCAAGCTAAAGCTTTTGTGAAAAGACTATCTATTCCTGCTGCCACCACGATTGCAGCCGCGAAACAAGTTGCAAAAAAATATTCTATGCAGTCTTTAAACCGCAAAGAAAAGCCTCGGCCTGAGCCGATAGAACACAGTCCTTTAAACAATCTAATTAATATGGCAACTAGTATATCTAAAAATCCCACTACATCTCAAACGGCAGATGCCTCTCTTATTCAAATAGACAGTTCACAACATCAATATGAGAAAGACATGCGCTTAAAGGATTTAAGACAGGCTATTGATGACTATATGTCAGCAAAGTCGTCTTCGAAAAAACTAGTTTTTCCTCCTTTGCAGCCTTTGTCTCCTCCAGAATCTTCCATTGCTTTGTTACAGTATCCCCAGTTAGCCTCACAAACAACTGAAAAGTCCTCTGTCCCGCAGATCATACCTCAGATAGGCCCAATACACTCTCAACAAGAGGCTTGCCAAAGAGACAACCTTGCTCCAACAACTCAAAGCAGCTCTTCATCATCTGCTCAGTTTGTAGTAAATACTGATGAGAGCAAGCGCGAACTTACTAAGCATATTGAAGAAATAGTTCACAGCTCCTTGAATAAGATGTATCAAAATGATGATTTTGCAAGACATAACTCTGTTAGTGCCACAGTGCAAACCGCTAAACTTGGTTTGCATGTTCACAAAGACAAACTCAAGACAGTACAAAACCGAGTCAAACGTCCGGCGTTACATGCTCTAATGCTCACCTGCAAGCCTTCTCCAGCCAAACAGTATATTTTAAATCGAGCATCCATCTTGGCTATTTTTAGCGAAATTCCTGAATTAGATGACATTGGCTCCATAGATATTGAGCTTGTTGAGTTTACCGATCAGAAAAATGTTTCATCTGTAAATCTGTGGATAAACTCATGTATTGTGATGAACTTAATAATGGCTGTTAAACAACAATTATCAGACTTGGGTTTTGTACTGCACTCCATGGTTGAGTCATCGAATATGACTGAGGTTTCTACTGGTCTGCAAATAGCAAACAAAACCCAGTCTGCTATTTTCTCAAAAATGCACATGTAACTTCCAGAAAATTCAATGTTAGCTTTGTAAGGTCACAACTGCTTCACTATCTCTTATTAGCTGGAATACAAGAGGTCATGTACATCTGTTAAATAATAATAATGCTCAATTATTGGGTCGTGATGTCATAATGCTCCAAGAAACGTGGCTTACAAAAATCCCCTCCTGGAATAATTATGATGTCCTATTAAATCCGGCAAAAAAGAGCTGTACTGGGCGCCCCACATCTGGACTCCTCACTGCAGTAAAGCAATCGTCAATGCTGGAACTTGAACCATGGTTTACACCAAACATATTTTTACAAATGTCAAAAATTTCAACTTCTAAATTTTCCTGTACCTTGATTAATGTATATTGGAATCCTTTAGGAATCTCCGAAAATGATTTTCTCTGCTCTGTTACTAAGGCTTTAGATATAGTTTTGCTTGAAGGTATGACCAATTATGTTCTATTGGCTGGTGACTTAAACTTGCATTGCTTGGGACCTCAACGTAACTCTGAAAGCTGTCCCTTACAAAAATGGAAGAGTTTGACTCAATCTCGTAATTTGTTTATGTTAAATGGTTCTTTCTCACAAGATATACCTCCTCAAACAACTTGGCATCGTGGTCAAAGCAATGGTATAATTGACTTCATTTATGTAAATGCATGCTTTCTAACTAAGATAACAGCTTTTGAAGTAATTGACACTAAAGCCAGCGATCATAATATTTTAAGTATGTTTTGGATTTTATATACCCTTAGGAAATACCCACAATCTGCAAACCCTATAGGTGTTTTAAATGTAAATTCAGCCAGAAACAGAATGATATGGTCACAAAAATCCCTCTCAGCCTTTAAAGATCATCTGCAGGCAAATTTGGAAAAACAAAAAGGGAGACCCATGCTGGATGACCTAGCTTACCATGACTTAATGCAAGTGTTTCAACACAACTCAGTTTCTCATACTCAGAAACAAAAACCCCATCTCCATTTGCCAAATCTTGAAATCAGAGCCAAAAAGGCCTCCATGCGGGCAGAAAAGAAAGCGGCCAACAAACTACCATTGGTTGTACGCACCACTATCCTCAAACAAATTAGAACTAGGTATAGAAATTGGATTAGGGGTGCAAAGGCGAAACTATATCAATTTGATGGCTACTCAATGTTAAAAGCTCTAGGTGGTAAAAATGTAGCTCAATCCTGGAACATCATTAATCATGTGACAGCGGGGCAACAGGTGGCTGTGCAAGCAAATGATGTAACAGAAACCATCTGGATCAATCATTTCTCAACGCTATTTACTGATACCTCTTCAGTCTCAAGATCAAATCATTTAAAATTTTTGCCGAAATTTCATCTAGTCTTTGACAGAGAGGATGTATCATATTATATCAAACAAGCAAGTAATTCCAGAGCCCCTGGCCCTGATGGCCTTGCAAACATGCATCTTAAACAGTATCCGGAAATCTGGACAGACATTCTTTTTCTCTTGTTTGAGCATATCAATGTCTCCCAGACTATTCCCTCTTCTTGGAAGCAAGCAATCATCATTCCTATTTACAAAAAGGGAAGTCGAGCAAATCCCTCTAGCTATCGGCCCATTTCACTTTTGGATGTTCCAGGAAAAATTTTCTCACGTTTAATATTGCGAGACCTGAAAATGTGGTCTTCAACCTGCGCTAAAATGGACCCCTTTCAATCAGGCTTTGTTCCAGGTCTGGGCACCTTGCCAAACATGATCTCGCTGAATATGTTGAAAGCACAATATGCAGCTCGTAACCAATGTTTATATTTTGCTTTTATTGATTTTCGTCATGCTTTTGATTCAATTAATCGTAATTTATTATTTAACAAGTTATATGCACTTGGTTGTCCCTCAACTTTATTGTCTTTAATCATTCTTTTACATTCCGGAACCACCATGTGAGTCAGACTTTCGATTGAAGGTGCTTTGTCTGCATCTTTTGCTACAACCTTGGGTTTGAAACAGGGCTGCATTTTGGCCTCCTTCTTGTTTAATCTGTTTATTTTTGACCTGGGTAGCGTGTTTCTTCAAACATTATCTGATGCCCCGGAATTAAGCCATCAGCGTGTACCATGGTTGCTATACGCTGATGACCTAGTTCTAATATCACAATCTCCGATAGGCCTTCAAAACATGTTATCAGCCCTTGCACATTATGCCGCAAAAAACATCTTAGCGATAAATCTAGAAAAATCACAAGTCATGATATGCACTCCGAAGGGAAAAGCCTCGGGTCGAAATTTTGCCTGGAAACTCTATCACGAATCGCTGTATATAGTTTCGGAGTACAAATATTTGGGTGTGTTCATTCAGAACACCATTAGAGATCCCAAATATATGATAATACTACAGACTAAATTAATGTCTCTTTTGTCGCAAGCAAAAATTCTAGTCTATAGATATGGTAAATTCACCTTGAAACACATTTTTATGTTCTATGAACAGAAAGTGATTCCGAGTCTGTTATATGGTATTGAGTCAAAGCTCTATTCGAATGATCTAGCATGGGACAAGTTAGAAGCTGTTTTCTGGAAAGGAGTTTGACACTTACCAAACTGTGTACCAATGCCAATTCTACGCTATGAGCTGGGTTTTAATTCTCTGGCAAGCAGAGTGAAGTGGAAAATGTGTGCCTTTTTCCGTAAATGTCTCTTAGGCCTTACAAATAATAATATTTTGAACACAGTAGCCCATTATTTGATCATGGCTGAGCAGACTTTCCCGAATTCTTGGCGCAGTTTTGTTTACACACTTCTTGCAGAGGCTAGTATTCCTCTACAGATGTTATTGGATACTCCAATGAGCGCTAAAAGGAAATTTTATCAATGGGCCTGGATTCAGAATTATGAAGTATGTACAAAATATAATGACTTTGATACTAGAATTCACTGTTTTAAGAAATTGGGTCAAGTTGCAAATTATCTAGTAAAATGTCCATCACCAAGAATTAGGCAACAATTTTTACGTATAAGATTAAACCTATGGCCCTCTAGAGACCAACTACATAGGCGAAAAAATCCCTTTTGTAAAACATATAAATGTCGTTATTGTGAAAATTTTATGAGTAGAGAAACTTTGCAGCATGTAGTAGTAACATGTCCTAACTTGAAAGATGCTAGACATATCTTTTTTTCAAATCTACTAAATTTGTACACAGAAAAAAATGAAATGGAAATCTGGAGTATTCTAATAAATAGTCCCAGATTTGCCGTCATAAAAGCTGTAGTACAATATTTAGAAAAAATGTTACCATCTGAAATAGTATGTTCACCAGTCTGAGGCTTTTGCGTCTTTTTATCATTCTGTTTTGTTATTACCCTTATGTTGCCTCACGTCATGTTATGCTGACAAAGTTTATTACAAATTTCAATGTATCATTTTAATTTTCAATGTTTTATCACCATTATGAACTTCTGTGTTTTCTTTTTTTGAAAAGTTGATTGATTTCAGCTAAATCAAAAATAAAAAAATTAAAAAAAAAAAAAAAAATAGCCGATGCCTTATCCAGACATCCTGATTACGAACTCCTTGAGGATCGGACCTTTCCTAAGATGTTTCCCAAAACAATATTTGTTGCTCAAGCAATTACTCTCCTGGAGGATATTCAAATCCTTACTCAGTCCTCTGAACCTTGGAAGGAGTTTAAGAGAAACAATCAATGGAATCTCAAAACAAAAGACGGATATCCATTCAAGGATAATCGGTTGGTCATCCCTACTCCTGGACTGAGACAAAAGATCATAAGCCTATGTCATGATACTTTCCATTCAGGACAATGTGGCATCACCAACACCCTCCATCTATTACAAAGACTATTTTGGTAGTCAAGGATGAAGGATGATTTCAAGATCCATGTCCAGACTTGTGCAGTCTGCAATCAGAACAGACATGACAATAAAGGACCAGCAAGTCTCTTGCTCCATCCAGCACTAAAAACAAGACCCTGGGAAATATTGCCACATATTTTATCATGGAAATACCTTCTTCCAGGGGCTACACAACTATAATGGTTACCATTGATTTGTTCACTCATATGGCTCATTTTACGCCTCTATACAAACTACCATCCTCCTCCGAACTTGCTGGGATTTTCCTAGAACATATATTCCGGCTTCATGGGCTACCTTCCAAAATCATTTTTGACCAAGGACCCATGTACATATCCCAGTTCTGGAAACAGCAATGTCCTATACTGGGAATCCAACATGCATTGTCTTCGGGTTATCACCCACAGACCAATGGAGCACACCGAATGAGTAAACCAAACCCTAGAACAATATCTCTGTTGCTTTGCCACAAAAGTCCAAGATGATCGGTCACTCTTAATACCTGTGGCCGAATTTGCATACAACAATTTGGATCATTCTGCTATGAAGACCAGTCCCTTCTTCTGTAATCAAGGATTTCATCCTCAGTCCTACCGTCCATTCTTCCACATCCTACCCCAGTTCCTGCAGTTGATTCCTGGATTGAAACACTAATCAATGTGCACAAAGAAGCAAAGGAACACCTAGAAAAGGCCCGAAGGGACGTTAAACATTATGCTGACTCCAAAAGAAGGGCTGGGCCTTCCTATTCAAGAGGCAATAAGGTCTGGTTATCCTCGAAACTCCTTCCTCGTGACCTATGACCAAACAAATTGGCTCCCAGGTATTACGGGCCCTTTTCTATAAAAGAAATCGTCAATCCAGTGGCCTATCGACTCCGACTACCAGAGTCATGGAAAAGGATTCATCCAGTCTTCCACACTTCTCTGTTAAAACCATATGTTCAGCCCTCTCGAACTGCTCCAAGATCTACCCCAGTGATTGTCAATGACCAACTCGAACAGGAGGTCTCCAGAATTTGTGACTCTAGGTACCGACGTGGTCAACTACAATATTTGGTCGGGTGTAAAGGGTATCCTCCCAGTAAGCGCACCTGGGAACCCGTGTCAAACATGAATGCCCCCAGGCTGATTCGAAGATACCATCTTATCCATCCAGGCAAACCCGGAGGAGCTGGGCTTCCGAGGAGGCATACTGTCATGAACCGTCGCCTGCGTCCATTCTGGACTTCGTGGTCCCTGACTCATAGAGGACTGAATGCTGTGATCCTCCCAATATGGCCGCTTGATACGGAATGCAGCTTGCCAGTCTTTGCGCACCACGCTCAACATTCTACTAAACAGAAACGCCCCCGCGGCTCTGCACGTCTCAACGCTACCGCTCGCTGTAGTTGGACGTGTGTTGCTGGAGTTTGCTTGGGGCTTTCTTCCGAATCCTGTTTCCCGGTTCCTTGAATCCTTTCCTTTCCTTTACTTTCCTTCCCCCAAACTTACCTTCGAGTTTCTTCCTGGATCTTCGCCTGCACTCGGGTCACGGCTTTCCGTGCCTCCGAGCGCAGACATCATTCCTTCCTTGTTCCAGTCCTGGACATCTGAACGTATCCTGGAGTTGGATTACTATCCTCACGCTGGAAACCGAAGACCAGCACACGGGTTTATACAAATCCTGGACCATGCGAAAGAAATCTAAGAAGGTTGCAAGCAAACAGGAAAAACAGGTGAGAAGGGGAGAGACTTGTGACAAATGGGGTGCTCCCTACCTTTCTCATCTAGTTGACTAAGGACTGCACCTATACCTGTACTGGATGCATCTGTCTGCACAATGAAGGGTTGATGATAATCAGGACCTCTTTGGACTGGAGCTTGACAACTGGCTTTCTTCAGGTTTTCAAAGTCTTGAGTGCACTCCTCATTCCATCTAACCTTTTTAGGGAATTTTGGAGAGGAGACTACATTCAAAGGAGAAGCTATGGACCCATAGTTTGCAGTGAAATTCCTGTAATACCCAGTGAGATTTAAGAAGGCTCTCACTTCGGCTTGTACTTTTCTAGGCAATGGCCTTATTTCACATCCTCCTACCTGATGACAAAGTAGACCACTTTGCTCTGACCAATTTGACATTTGCTTGCCTTTATGGTCAGATGGTCATGCTCAAGAGCCTGCAAAACATATCCTAAGTGATAAACATGTTCTTTCCATGTAGGGCTGAACACTGCAATGTCATCCAAGTATGCAATGCAGAGGTCCTCCATCGCATTCAGAACTTGATCGACCCTCCTTTGGAATGTAGCAGGTGCATTCTTTAATCCAAAAGGCATAACCTTAAACTGGTAGATACCTGCTGGGGTTGAAAATTGAGTTTTCTCCTTGGCATTGTCTGTCACGGCTATTTGCCAAAAGCCTGACATCAGACCAAATGTACTGAGGTACTTGGCTGCACCAAGTTTATGCACCAGTTCATCTGTCCTTGGCAAAGGATGGGCATCAGTCTTAGTGACTGCATTTAGAGCTCTATAGTCCACACAGAATCTCAACTCCTTGGATCCTGTCTTTGGTACTTGAACAACTGGACTAGACCATGGACTTGTAGAGGGCTCTATAACCCCGAGATCAAGCATCTTGTTGACCTCTCCTTTGATGTGGGATCTCACATGTTCTGACATTCTGTAACCTCTGCTCTTCACAGGTAAACAGTCACCAGGGAGAATATCATGCTGGCCCTAAGGGGTCAAGCCTGGTGAAAATGAAAACAGGGAGGCAAACTGATTTAACAGAGACTTGCACTCTTCCTGTTGTTTAGATGTCAGATAAGAAGAGAGATTAACTCCTTCTACATTCTCATCCAAAGGTTGGCCTCCGAGTACGTCAGGTGGAGGTTCACTCTCCTCCTCATCTTGAGCTGAAGCTAGAAGCAAATCTCCTACTTCTGGACTTGAGACATATGCCTTCAAACGGTTGGGAGCCTCCTTAGGTCTGCCTAAGTCCACCAGATAGTTCACCTCTCCAAGTTTTCCCACAACCTTGAAGGGTCCTATCCATTTGTCCTACAAGGCCCTCTACCTTGTTGGCACCATAACTAATACAAGCTGGTCTTGAGTAAACTCAACCATGTTGGCCTTCTGTTCATGCCAATATTTGACCAGCGCCTGACCTGCTTTTAAGTTATCACTAGCTTCTGCCATCATGTGTCCGGGAGGATAGCTCAGCGGCAGCGTGCGCGTCTTGGAAGCAAGACGACACAAAGCAACAACAGGTTCGATCCCCGGGTCCGCGCTTAGAAACCTCTGGGTGTTTAAGCGCGTTATAAATACGTAACTAAGACAAAAAAAAAAACACAATTACGCAACTAAGAAAAACAAACAATTCCTGTAACAGCGCCTCGATGCCTGCGGGCTGTGTGAGCGCTTTATAAATGTTAAATAAATAAATAAATGTGTGACATTCTCCTCTGGAGACCTATCACATAGTCAGTCACTCTGACTGGCTTGGGGGAAGTAGCACTCTCCAAACTGTCCTTAATCAGGGCCAAGGGACCTCTGGCTGGATGGCCATAGAGAAGTTTAAAGGGACTGTATCCAACTCCCTCCTGAGGGAGTTCTCTATAAGCAAAGAGAAGGCATGGCAGTAGAAGGTCCCACTTTCTTTTAAGGATTTCCTCTAAAGCACCTATCATGCTCTCCATAGGATGATTAAACCATTTGTCCATTTGTCTGTGGATGGTAGGCTGTAGAGAACGTGTAAGTGACAACACAGTTTTTCCACATGCCTTGCATATAGTGGGACTTAGATTTGGATCCCCTGACGTATATCACTTCCTTAGGAAACCCTACTCTGGTAAAAATGCCAAGTCGAGCCTTAGCCACAGCCTGAGGCATAACAGTCCTCATAGATATTGCTTCAGGATACCTAGTAGCATGGTCTACTACAACCAGGATAAACCTGTTTCCTGAAGATGTGGGAGGGTCAAGGGGACCAACAATGTTGATGTCCACTCTCTCAAAAGGAACTCCCACCACTGGGAAAGGCACCAAGGGTGCCACATTCTTGGCTCTACTCTTGCCAGAGGTTTGGCAAGTGTGACAGCTACTACAGAATTTGTCAACTTCTGAACCCGTCTTATAGAAGTATAAGGAGAACCTTTCCTTGGTCTTTTTGAAACTCAACTGACCAGCCAAAGGTATCTCATGGGCCAACAGTAGGAACTGGAGTCTGTTTTCTAGGGGCACTACAAGTCATTTGCAGTCCCCAGGGATAGACTCACTGTAAAGAGGCCATCTTCCCATAGTTTGTTTGTTTGTTTGTTTGTTTGTTTATTTATTTGTATAGCGCACCTTACCCAGGGACAACAGGGCGCAGGCAAAAGATAATTCGAAGCTTACAATGTTGCAGAAATATACACTTTGAGGTAGTCATAAAAATAATCAGAATTACAGGAATAAAAAATATACAAATCTTCATATATACAGAGTCAATATCTATGCAGGGGTAAATATACAGATATGTACAGGGCTGTTAGAGGCGGGTAAACCTAAAGGAATATTCAGGATTACAGAGTTAATAAGGAATAAGAGGTATACAAGTCTTCAAACATTAAAAGTCAATATCTATACAGGAGGTAAGTGTACAGGTATAGTGCAACCTATGCTTTCCAAATTCATGCCCATCAAGTTTAGAAGCTGCCTGTTGTCGAAGACCTCCAAGAGTAGGACACTCTTTGTCCTCTGCTGAAGTCTGCCCTGTTGGGTCCACCTTCTGCCAGTAAATACTGCACCTCAGGATGGTCAACAGGATCCAGATCTCCAACTAGAGTTATGTCTTCTTCCAGATCTAATTCTTCAGAGACTGGCTCAACCACACAGGGTTGTACCTCACACTCAGCCTCAGCAGGTGGAGGACTCACAGGTGTGACTTTGGACAATCTTGGGGATGTCCTTGTTGGTAGCACAGTGGTGCTATCTGCTTTCTTCCTGGAGGTCTTGGGTTCCCCTTTGCCTCTTTATTTCCTGAAATAGCAGTGAGCAACTCCTGTGGAGTGGGGGTGATAGCTTCCTCTATCAATTCCCCTGGAGAGCCTCTCAAGGACCTCTCCGTAGCAGGCCTAGTGAGCTCCTGTTTCCTTTTACTGGGAGGCCTAGGGGTACTAGACACAACTCCAAGAGTTTTGAGGTCATTACCCATCAGAACTCTCCCTGGCACTTCACTCTGCACACGAACAGGTATCTTGACAGTCATATGATGGTGCTGAATGAGAGCTGGTAACTGAGGAAGTATTTGCAGAGGGCCTCCAGCTAACTTGTTAGGCATTTGGGTGCCTTAGCAACATCATCTACCTTGAAAAATGATTCATAAACCACAGTTATGCTGTCTCCAATGTCTCTGATGGCAGGAGGAGTCTCCTGGCCATTCACAGGAACACTATCTTTATAATCCTCTTTAGTATTATCTGGGATGGAATTATAGACATCTAAATTCTGTTGTTCGCACACACCCAGGGACACTAAAGAAACACTACCTGAGACTTTCATGTGTTCATCAGCCAATAGGTGAAAGTTTCCACTTGCCATAGGTACTTCTTCATCTGGGAGAAGGATAAGGTGACAGTGTGAACCCCTAAAGGTTTACCCTTACATCTGGGATCCCCTTTTACATGGATGGTTGACCCACAAAAATAACATTTCCCAAATGTTTTGATGAATGGGGGTTTGTTCTGACCTCCATCTGGTTTGGGTCCAGATGGTACACTAGTCTTATTCGGTTTCCCTTGTGGCTTACCCTTATTGTTTTGTTTGTGGCCTTCTTTTGGATTGGAGGCATTAGAATTCACATTGTTACCTTTCTTTGGCTGCTTTCCCTCATCCCTCTTCTGAGTTGCCCCAGAGTCCTTGTGAGTAGCCCTGTTGGCAACCCACAAGTCAGCAGCCTTAGATAACTTCTTTGGGTCTATCTCCTTAGAATCAGCCAAGTGCTGCCTGAGCTCAGGTGAGCAATCATCATAAATTGACTCCAACATAACAAGATTTCTCATACCTTCATAAGTGATTACTCTGTAACCCTTAACCCAACCATCTGCGTTTTTCAAACATTCACATACCCAGGTAGCCCAAGGGGTACCATCAGGCTTTTTGAGGGTCCTAAACCTCTTAAGGTACTGGACCAGGTCTTCCCAAATTTGGCAATTAAAGCTACCTTTACACACTCGTAATCCATCCTATCCACCTCCCACAACTCCATCACAACATCAGATGCACCAGTGGGTAGCCTAGAGAAGAGCCAAAGAAGCAACTGATTCCCTCTAATGTCTTGAATCCCATGGTTATATTCAAACATTGCCAACCAATCCAGAATATCAATCTTAGCCTCATACATACCAACAATTTCTTTAGGCATACAGGGTCTCGTATGCCTAAAGAATTTGTGGGATTTCTTTAGGCATCTGGGGGAGAAGCATTAGACAATTTCTTCATTTCTAGTGCATGATTGAACTCCATTTCTCTGAGCTTAAATTCTTGATGCTTTTGTTCAGTTTGAGCATTAATACATTTGAATTCCAATTCAAGCCTCATCTTTTCAAGAGCAATGCATTCAGGACTGAGTGTAAGACCTGGTGGGGTCCCAGTGGACAAAGGTTGAGGTTGCTGAGCAGGTAGAGGAGCAGTAAGGGCTATATTGTGAGACACATCTGCCTCATCTAACGCATCCATAATAACTGACACATTGTCATCCTCATCATTTCCACATTTGCTGTAGGGGTAGGTGTTTCAGACCCACTCTCCAGACTTTGTTTCTCTAACAACCTTTCAATTAATTCTGACTTGTTTGCCTTTAACAGCGAGATTCCTTTCTCTACACAGATTTTTCAGATAATCCACAGGGTAATTAAGGAGGGTCTCCTGACTGTAGCTTTCCATATCAGACATGATCAAACAGCAAGCACTGTTTACTGTGCACAGACGCTGAAAGCCTGAATCCGCTCTAATGTTCCCCGTATGCTGCTGCAAGCCGCAAGCCTGCGATCCGGAATATCAGCAGGAGGAAGTCTTTAACTGCAACATGAGTTGCCTGAAGTAAGCGTCATTGGCTCCGCTCCTCAGCTCCCCCGCCCTCTCCCTACAACTACCCACAGTGCAGCGCACCAGCGTGCGCACCAAGAAAGCACCAGCAAGCACTGTTTACTGTGCACAGACGCTGAAAGCCTGAATCCGCTCCAATCTTCCCCGTATGCTGCTGCAAGCCGCAAGCCTGCGATGCGGAATATCAGCAGGAGGAAGTCTTTAACTGCAATACGAGTTGCCTGAAGGTGAACACACGTGAATCAAGCCCGCTCGCTCACACGATAAAACTTTGTAGTTTTACTTTGTAGTAAGACTTTGTAGTTCTTACAGACTTATTACTATCACAGACCCTTTATCATTATCTTGTGCCATATTGTGAAACATTGATACTTACGGCTAAAACACTTTCTTACATCCACAGTGAGCGTCACTGGCTCTGCCCCTCGGTGCCCCTGCCCACTCCCTACAACTACCCACAGTGCAGCGCACCAGCGCGCGCACCATGAAAGCACCAGCAAGCACTGTTTACTGTTAACTGTGAACAGTGCACGGTGTGCGATACGGGAGACCTATATGCTGTGCGGCACCTGACACACTCGCTCTGACAGGGCATTGGTATTCTAAAAATCCATACCACAGGGAGGTAAGAACTACCACTGAGATACCTTGACTTAAACTGGCATACAAAAGTTGATTAGACATATTTGTGATACTAAGATGAAATGCAAAAAAATGAAGTCTGTTAATATGTTGAAAGACCCGCGAGCTGAGATCTTTACTGCAGTCTCAACACAGAGGGCCAGCCTTGCGTTTGCGGGTGCTCTTCCTCTACCTCCTCCATGTGAGGATGAGGATGAGCTACTGTTATGTGCACAGGCATGCTCAAATCAGCTCAAGGTAAACAAAGAACCCGAAAATAATGTCTTACAAACTATTGAAACCTCACAATCTCTTTTTGCCGAAGACATGGTAATTCATCCACAGAAGGACAGTTTGAAAGCCTTCTGGGGTGAAATATCAACAACTCAGTTGGAACCTGACTTGGCTAACCAGTCAATGGACGACACCCCTAATATTTTTTAAACTGCGAATGTGGATATATTCCAACTTCAAGAAAATATTGATGGTACTGAGAAAGGGGAAGATCCGATTGCTGAGGGGATCGCAATGGATAACTCCAAAAACACTGACTTATGTACACTAATGGGAATTTTCAATAGATTAATGTTGAGCGAACTAAGAAAACATACCGAAATATTGACCCAAATAAATATCTCTATACTCCAGGTCCCCTTGAACCTTAAAGCGTTAATACATAAGGATACTTGCAAAATATCATTAGCACCAAACAATGATGGTAACGACAAGCCTAGAGTCGAAACTATTGAAATAGACAACACTGTCGACTCAGTGAAAGCACCATTTGTAGAGTCAATTACCATAGAAGATTCGCAGATTGAAAGTAATGTCTCTAAACCTGAATCAGTTGTGAAAACAACTCTGGACAACGAGTCAAGAAAGTTATTGCCCAGACCTTTAATTCTACCGTCTAAAGTAAAAATATCTAAAAAAGAGAGAAAAAAACAACAAATGCAACTGAAAAATCAAAAGAAAAATCAAAACAAAACATTGCGGAAATATCTAAGAGATGTGAACTTTAAAAACATAATAGATGAAGAATGTCAAGATTTGGTGGATACCAGTGAGACAAGTACCGAGATGGTTAATGGTAGATCCAACGAAGAGTTTAGAATCGAGAATGGAAGAGATCCAGTAAAATCGGCAATTCAAGACGGCTATAGTGAAGCCGAAAAATCAATCTCAGATACCATGAAAAATAAACTAGAAATTGTGCTTCACAATTATCTTCTTTAAAAACTGGTCTAGTCGACATATTTAAAATGTTCAAAGCAAATGCTGCAGGCATATGTAATGAAAATAAAATGAAAATTGTGGCAATAACATCCAAGCAACATAATGTAAATAACCCTAATCCCAAACTGATCCCGGTAAAAACACCATGTGACCCAGCTACCTTGCAATTAAAACAACTCTTGCCACCCGGTAACACTCCTCAAGGAGATGTTATGCAATCTGTATGGAAAGATAATAATAAAAATTCTGATATTTCCCATTTCTCTAATGAACTGGGTAACCACGTTTGCCTGCCCTTATCTGATGGTCCTACGTGTGAAGCAGAGAAGACTGAAGGTTTGTGTGATGATCGTGTGTCAAATGTTGAAAATGGCTTCAATACCTTGGCCGATAATGCGGAACAGGACACGCATGTGAACTGTAAAGAAATGGAGTATGAATGTGTGGATAAACAAGAAGAAATTGCAATGATTGTAGAAAAAATACCAGACGACCAACTTAATAATAACAAACACTTCTCTTTTGGAAACAAAGTACATGGCGAGACTAGAATGCAAACACAAAAAACAGAGGAAAATGTTGACTGGGTAAAAAACAGACAAGAGTTAAAGAATGCAGCCTTATGTGGGATGCCTAGCCTAATAATGACTACTCTGTTTCCTGAAGGTAAACAAATTTCTCTGAATCGTCCTTACATTCTCTCTCTATTTTCCACGATCCCTTCCTTGACACTGGTCTCTTCGCAGGACATAGTGCTGATAGATTTTCTACACAAACAAAGATTGGACTATGTTCGGTTAGTAATTCCATCACCGCTGGTCAGAGATACATTGTTGAAAGAAGCTGAAACCCTGCAATGTAAAGGATTTGACATTTATCCATACTTTCATATCGACCTCAAACAAGGAATACCTATGGTGCCTAAGTATGTAGGGAGTAACTCTAGTAATGTATATCCCAAAACACACGTAGATGACACAGAAGGTTTTGGTACTGAAAAGCAAGAGTGGATAGGTCTCACTTTAGCACTTAGACGCGCTATCACTTCTCTGCAAGCGTTGGCAAAACCTCTTTAGCACCTTCAATCGAACCTCTATTGCTTCTTGGAACTCTAGAGGCCACGCACATTTACTAAACAATTCTGTGGTAACAGATCTTTTATCATCCTATGAGCTGATTTTCTTGCAAGAAACATGGACCACAACGGAGTTTACCTGGGAAGATCATGAAATCTGGCAAATAACTGCAAAAAAAGGACCCAAAGGGAGGCCCGTGGGGGGCTTGCTAATCGCATGTAAACATAAACTTGAAGCTAGAAACTCCGAGCTATGGTCAGAGCTGAAATATTTTCTTGCAGTTACATGCACAATCAAAGTAGGAAGTACCCAGGTTGATATGTCTTATTAACATTTATTGGAATCCGTTGAAATATAATGTGTCACAGCTAATTAAAGAACTAGCTGAAGTAACGACAAAACTTGATGCCTGGCGCGACGTGAAGGTCAATGGGTTGGTTATGATGGCTGGTGATTTGAATTCAGACTGTAACATAGATATCATGGAAATTGACTCTCTAATGTGTACTCTAAAAGCGACTAGTAAGCATCCCAAAGTCTTGAATGATAACGCTAAATTGCGCAGAGCTATTTGGCTGAATTTCGCAGAAGTGATGGGTCTAATGATATTATCTAACCAAACCCATACTTGGCATGCGAGAGGTTGCAGTTCAATTCTAGATTATGTTTTTGTTTCTTACGGTTTAGATGCATATATATCTAATCTAATGGTAGTTGAAATGAAATCCAGCGATCATAATCTCCTGTCGACCTACATAACGCACACTAATGAACATCAAGATGATGGGCCTCATTACGACCCAGGCGGTAAGTTACCGCCTGGGCCGTGACTTTACCACCATGGCGTAAACTACGTTTACGCCATGGTGGTTGGTGGACTTACCGCCCCATTCCGACCTAGGCGGGGCGGTAAGTCCCCAATCCCCATTTACCCTTCCCCATTCCCATTTTTGCCCCATAGGGCATAATGGGAGTGGGGAAGGCGTTAATTACGCCACCGTAAATTACGGTGGCGTAATTAACTCCATGGTCCCTTAGCGCCATGGATTTTAACACCTGCTAAAAGCAGGTGTTAAAAGCACCATGGCGCTAGGGGACCTCGTAATCAGGCGGTAAGGGGCGGCGCTGTTAACGCTGCCGTTAACCCCTTACCGCCTGAGTCGTAATGAGGCCCGATGTATTTTACAAGCCAGGTTTGATTGCTAATCCTAGTGGCACTCGTATACGCTGGTCATATTCCAATACTAAGAGATTCACATCACTCCTACACAAAAATCAAGAAAATATGATTTATGAAGAATGTCATTATTATTTAACACCTGCCTTTTTCTCGAATTATATTAGTGATGTCATATTTTCTGCATGTGGTAAGAAAAAAATGACGAAGATTTCCCCTAATCATGTACACTCTTTTAACATTGATATTCTAAAACTTAAAAAACAGCTAATAAGAGATATACGAGGTATCCTAAAACAACAGATGTGGTAGTGGAAACAGAAAAAAAATTAAGAAGTACTAAACAGCAATACAAGAATTGGCTAATTGCTAATAGAGTTGCGAGAGATCAAATGGATGGCGAAAACATGCTTGCAACACTCAAGGGTAAAGATATCTCTACTTTTTGGCAGATGATTAATGCGACCCAGATTTCACAAAAAAAGATTTTGTTGACTTCGATTAGCGAACGTAAATGGAAAATTCACTTTGCAAAAATGTACGGTGAAGATACTGATAGCGGCAGCCATCATTTTATAAAAAAAATCCACATGGACATTGGATATCTCTTCTAAAAACATTACTAATATTATTAGTAAATCTAGGAAATCGCCAGCACCGGGTCCCAATAACCTATCTAACCAAACCCTAAAAACTAATCCACAGCTATGGGGAGATATTCTACACATGTTGTTTAAAAATATCCTAGCAACTACCCTTATACCATATTCATGGAGATTAGCAATATTAATTCCAATCTTTAAACATGGGCCTAGATCTGCACCTGAAAGTTACAGACCAATTGCAATTTCCGATCCTGAGTACAAAATTTTTACGTCCATTATAGTAGAAGAACTAGATGCATGGGCGACCTCCAATAACATAAGAGATGTCAAACAAATTGGATTCAGAAAGAACATAGGGACAGACTGCGGAGGCCTTATTTTAAAAAGCCTCCAATCTAAAACAGCCAAGAATTTGGGTTACGTGATCTTTGTGGCCTCAATGGACCTTTCTAAAGCATTTGATCTTGTAGATAGACACACATTGTGGTCAATTCTAACAGATGTTTCGATGCCCAGACATCTATTAGAGACGATTACCGACTTATATTCTGATACAAAGATTAATGAAAGACTTAATTCAGCAGGGTGACTTTCTTCGGAAATCTCTATCTCTAACAGTCTAAGGCAAGGCTGCAAGCTAGCGGCCACTTTATTCAATTTATATGTTTCTAAAGCCGGTCAGGCAATGTCGGGTAAGGGGCTAGTTCCTCCGAAATTAGGTGAAACCCCAATAGAATGGATAGCATATGCTGATTATTTTTTGTTAATAGATCGCACACAAATTGGCCTGCAAAAACTCATTAATGCATTTGTGAAATTTACTGCTGGTCTACATCTAAAAATGAATGCTGCTAAAACTATTATTATAAGAATGGGAAAATCAAACAAAAGACAATCGTCCCTAACCTGGTGCTGCGAGGAAAAACGCTTAAAAAGTCAAACTGTCCTAAGATATTTAGGATATTACTTCACAGCAAACAGCTTGATGGCCATAATCAAAAGACACCTCGAGGTTAAAGGAGAAACAATAAAGCGACAGATGTCGAAAATTGATGCCAAATATGGAAGATTCACGGCCATACCTCTGAAACGATTTTATATTACTTCTGGTATTCCGAAACTCACCTATGGTTTAGAATTCTATGAGCTAGAAGATTCAGATTTCATAAAAAAAACTTGAAAGAGATATGTGGAAAGGTGTGTTGTTCTTCATCCCTAAAGGTGTGCCTATTCAGGCAATCAGATACGAATTTGGGCTGCAATCTTTACAATCGATTATTGTTTGGAGAAAAATGTCATTATGGAGAAAATGTATGATTAATGATATCTCTTCTTTATACACGATTGCAGCTAATGACCGATCCAACCCTTATTGCGTGAATTTAAAAACTGTAACTGAAGACACATTGTTGAAGGCAGGTGTAAGTCTGGAGATGTTGACAAACAAACCGCAAAAAGTGAAGCACATACTTCAATGTAATGATTGGCAAATGACTCTAGATATGGTTCAACAATCGAAAACCATTAATCAGATACACTCCTTTTGGAAATTCTACGCCGTTCTCGAGAACTATTTACTGAAATATCCCTCACGAAATTTTAGAAACTCTTTTATGAGGTTTCGGCTCGATATCCTGAAAACAAACCATATTCTAAAAAGGTGGAATCTCAGAACATAGAATGAGGGTGGTGTAGACATTGTAAGTCAGAAGGGACAGAAGAAACTCTGAAGCATTTATTATTACAATGTCCAGCTCTCTTAAAACAGAGGAATCATTATTGTAAACAATTTGTATTGCACCTACATGCCGTCGACACCAAATTCTTATGGTTTCAAATTAGACATAACACCTCGATTGTTTTAAAACTAAGAATAATGGCAAAATGTTTGTGATTTATCTTAAATGATCATAACAAACTGTTTCCTTATATCGAAACCTCCATACATTGGTTTTAACAGGTTTTAGAATCTAATGAAATCTTTTGACTTTTTGTAAATTGACTTTATATGAACTGATCTTAAATTTTGTTTTTAATGTTCTCCTGTCTGTTTTACGCTTTTGTAGTCTTGAATTGTCATGATTTTAATATGTTTAAAATGCCTGTTCGACTTGAGTTTGAAGATAATGTATGAAATATCATTTTATTGTCTTTTCAAAATGTAATTTCTATTTGTTCGAACTATTTTGATGAACTATTTTGTAAAGGTTTATATAAACCATAAACAAATAAATAAATAATAATAATAAAATTAGCTTTTTAGTGATGTTTAGCCTTTTGGTTAGTTGATCCAAGGTAATAGCAGCACTCTAAGTGTAATTACTATACATTATCCTCACCACTGTACACCAGTGTTAGGCAGAATCATATGCAGTACCCTTTGGGAACACCACATACAATTAAGACTACAAGTGCAAGTACAAATTCACCTTTGGTACAAGCCTGTACTACACAGTAAAGTGGCAGCGATGGCTGAGCAGCCAGACTTATCTCAAGAGTAAAGTGAGCATTATCAGAAATTACACAAAGGACAGCAATGACTATGGTTCAACCAAACACTGACTCAAGGTTTCTGAGTAAAAGAATATACATTTATTTACACATCAGTTGTAAAACAGTTCACTAAGTAGAGCAGCAGAATAATAACACTCTCAATGGCCCTCATTACAAGGCAGGCGATGGACCATGGTGCTATTAGCACCATGGTCCATGCCGGATTCCGCCATGGTGGATGGCGGAATTACTGCCCCATTCCAAGGTGAGTGGGGCGGTAATTCCCCATTCACCATTTGCCCTTCCCCATTCCCATTTTTGCCCCATAGGGCATAATGGGGATGGAGACGGTGCTAATTACGGCACCGTAAATTACGGTGCCGTAATTAGCACCAAGGTCGCTTAGCGCATTGGACTTTAACGCCTGCAAAAAGCAGGCGTTAAAGTGTGAATCAGACGTTAAGGGTTTAACGGCGCCAACGCTCTTTACGGAACCGTTAACCCCTTAACACCTGACTTGTAATGAGGGCCAATATACTACACAATACCCAATCAATTCTGGACAAGTTAAGCTCAAAATGAAATGTGAGCAAAATGACACTCCGGCAATTTAAAAAGGGAGGGAAAGACAATGTTATACAAAATTTACCAGCACCAACAAGTATTTAGGCAGGGCAATCTAGAAAAGGCTTTCTACAATGAAGATTCAAATCCATAGGCCTGGGCCAATGTCAATGGGTCACAGTCTTTGCTCAGGATCACACAGTTCAGAGTAGTTTGCGGTTAAGTCTTTGCTAAGAGTTCGAAACGAATTTGGTTGGAAGAAAAGCTACTTAAAAAAGTAGAGAAGGACAAGCCCTTGGATTGGCAAAAGATTCAAAACACTTTTACCACGGTCGGACGGAAAGAACGACCAGATTTGAACAGTACCTTTAATGAAGAAGAAGGCTGTTTCTGAGGCAGAAGTTCCTGGCAGATCCTGCAGGCTCACGGTTCCTGAATTGACTGTCGGACTGACATGAAGGAGGAAGACTGGAGGGTCCTGCACTGCCCAGGGAAGAAACCAGCAGCAAAGCAAAGCAACAAATAAAAGCTGCGCTCCTTAAAACCCAAACAGGGTCTGAGCATCCTGGCTATCCAGTTCACTGTAGCTGTGTACATCAAATTCAACCAGGAGAGGGAGGCCTTGCTTGGTGTTTGGCAAACTGGTTGGTCTCACCAGCTCAAGGGAAGACGATTCCTTGCCGATCTTCTCTGTCGTCGACGTTTGGAGATTCGGACCCACAGCAGGGCTTCACCGGGAAGTTCAGTCATGGTAGTGGCCCTCATCTTTCAGCTTCTCTTTGGTTCTCTTGATCCAGTGGTGACTCTGCCTTTCAAGTCCCAGAGACCTGCTTTTTATGCAGTTTTCCCTCATTCACACAGCCTGGCCGTCAATCACACAGCAGGGTGGCTATCCTGGCAGGACAGTCACACAGTCAATCAAACAAGAGTGCAATTGGGTTTCCAAGGGAACCCTGTGCAGGGGTTCCAAAACCCCTCCCTTACATCCTGTCTACCCAGACTCTCAGGCGCTTAAGGAGGGCTTGTGCAGAAGCCCGCCAAAGGACAGTGAACAAAATAACCAAACCTGGTTTGGCGCACAAACTCAAGAAAGACCTTTCACAAAAGAAATGGCGCATAAACCCAGCTGGAACCAAATAAAAGTAAATGGTGTCCAGCGGGTTTAAGTTTGAGGCTACCAAGATAGCCTAAAACAGCACCAAGGCTATGTACATAGACCCTGGTAGGAAAAATATGGTAGATACCACAGCCACCAGCCAAATCTTAATGAAAGGAGAACGAAATAATGTTCCATGAAAGACAGACAAAAAGAGATAACTATTCACCCTTTCCAGTACTCTATGGAAGATAGTTTGTAATGGGTCTGTGGATTTAAAAAGACTAGTAAAGTCAATGGCAACTATACATGTTCTGGGAGCCAGTAGTCAGTCCCAGAAAATGGAGTTTAGAGTGTGAAGTCTTAAAAAGACAACCCTGTGTCACTGCACTAAAGGTGCTGTGTGACACACAGTAAAAAGATGATGCCTATGGAGTAGGTGAGGCTCCACAGTCTATGAACACAAACATGTTAAACACACAGCAAAACAGATGTAAGAGTGGGAAAAAAGGCTCACTCTCTTACCAGGTGAAAAAAAAAATCCTACAAATCCAGCAAAGCTGCTGAGGGACTCAGTAGATAAGGGAAATTAGCCATTCTGGAGAATTCTCCCTAACACCCCCCTCCCACTGGCTACCATACTGCTCCATTTACTCTCATCAATGGTCTTCTATGAAACCAGGGAATGCTATGCCCCTCATTATTGATGTACTGTAATCATTTGTGTTCATTCATCTTTAGCTCCCACCTTTTAGGGCCTTCTGTTATATATTCAACTATAACGTGTTTCATTTCTTTCTTTTCTTCCATCCTATTTAGTTGCACATAATTATCTGTGTAGACATTTCCTCTTCATTCACCCTTGGAACAGCAATGGTTTTGCCTTGGAATAAAACCCTAGTCTTACAGAGGCATAGGTGCATTAGGCATCATGCTTCCTCACAGGATACAGCCTGAGGCAGGATGTGCTTGGGTGTCCCTATTACGTGTGGCATTACTGAGAAGACATAGCATGTGTCATTCGCCCTCACACGTAACATTTCATTGTACCAGACATTTCCAGATGATATAATTTGCTCTTTTTCGGTGTCATGGTTCAACCCCTCCTCATCAAACTTCTTTTGCTTCTATTCCCACTCTGATTTAATTGTACAGTATTATTTTCTTCAAAAACGAAACAGAACAAAAATGTGACTCCTTTACTAATGCATGTTAATATCATTATACTCCAAAAAGTAGAAAACTATTTCAAAAACGAATATGCCAAATTATAAAATGGTTGTCCATTTAGTGTTTTTCCACAGGACCCATAATCTCTGCTTCCTGACCTAGAAAGTAAGAAAGGCTGTTTGCTTCCTACCGTGCGATCCTTGGAACGTGGAATTTGCAATGTGCTGCCAGCCTCTGTGGCTACTAAGCAAGTTAATGAAATGTGAGCTTGTTTCTAGAAAAGCATGCATTGAGGCCTGTTCACAGTGCCTCAGTCTAACGTTAAACCTTGTATACTTACCTGTGACTTACCTTTATTGCCTATATCTTGTTAGCGTAAAACACAATTATTAAGGGCCTTCTCAAGCCTAGGGCATATAACATTGTGGCTAGCAATGAAGCCCCCTCCACTTTTAGTGGGCGAATCCCAGAGCTGATAAGTTTCTACGTTTTTACTGTGATGAACTTGCATGTTTACCACAATCCCATAGTTACTGTGACAAGGAAGGGGACTGACGTGTCATTTTGTAGCAGTAATCAGGCAATTAACAGCCCACACCTGAAGGAACCTGACAGGCATAAAAGCCCCCCTCAGGTGCAGGCAATTAGAAGGAGCTGGAACTGTGACTGGAGTGTGTGTTGTAGTAGCAGAGGCAGAAAGAAGAAGACACAGTAGTGGCCATCCAGGCAGAATTGAAGAACCAAAGGGATGCAGGAACATTGATGCAGTAGATTTCACCAACTTGTTCTGTGAGGGTCCTGTTCCACCAAACTCTGAGTTGCCGCGACTGCGCAGTGGAAGGTGTGCGAGTAGGCTGCCTTTCTCCAGGGACTCCATAATTGAGGGACTCGACCAGAGATGCCCTCAGAGAGGAAGGCTGTGGGTCTCCTTTAAGCAGTAGAAGTTGTACGCAAATCCATGGAAGTTGTGCAACCCACAGAACAAGGATCACAGAAGCCAGTGAGTCAAACCGGGCATTCTGATATCGTGAACAAGCACTGCCAGCAAAAGTATTCAGCGTACTCTTCCCTTGCGTATATGCAGCAGCAAGCTGAAGCTGTTTGAACTTTTAACAATGGGACAATGGAAAAGTAGTGCTCCATGTGATTGTTAATTTCTCTTTTCACTTGCATGAAGAGTAAACTATGCAGAAACTTATTGTCAAACACTTAAAACCAGTGATGCACAACATGCCGCCCATGGGCCGAGTTCAGCCCTTCAGGACATTTTTCATGGCCCTCCAAATCACATGAGTTGTATGTTGAAGTGTTGCCTGAGCTAAAGTCAGTTACTAAGTCTGTCATTGCAGGTGCCTAAAACCTCTTTTGTCTTTCATAATGATACGTGCAGTTTTAGTTCTATTTAGAAACATGTCTTCAGACATATAACAAAAGTAAATTAAAGTGATTGTGCCATTAAAAGGCTATGAATCACATGTTCCAATAAAAAGTAATAAAAAGTACCCCCTGAAGCCCAATGTTTTTTTAAACTAAAATGTGATCACTGATGCCTCTATAACCCGCTCATTCCCTTGGATAGTTAGGCCCACTGTATGGGACATGTGTGGTAAATTCGGGCCCTCTAGTGAAACTAGTTGTACACCATTGTTTTAAACATTGTACATTTTATAAAGAAGTAGTTGTGTGTCTCTAATTTAAAATTTCAAGGGAAGAGAGAACTTTGCATCTTCATCCATGTGAACATTAATTGTCCACAAAAGAAGTAAAGTGTTTAAACATTGTATCTACAGTTCAAGCGAGAACAAGCATTGGCCAAGCCAAGAGTATTCCCCTATTGAGACAGAAAGCAGCCTTTCTTGAGGCCAGAAAACAAGCTAAACAATGGTGTGAGCTTAGTAGAAGTTCCCCTTTTCCTAAGATACAAGTGTGCACGCATTACCTGAAGCAAAGATAGTGGCACCAAGGCGTCTGGGTAATTATTTGGCTAACAGTTGGCAGAGCGAGGAAGGCAAAGTTGGGGAAGGGAAACTTGCTGCTCATATCTATTATTTGAAGTTGACACAATCTACATTGTCCGGTACCGTAAGCAACAGAGAAAAGTGGGTCACAAAGGCAAACTTAAGTTGTTGTTGTGGCAGACAGCAAGAGAAGCAACGAGGCTGCCCCTTTTGAGGAAAGGTATTCAGAAGAAGAGTGCCTTGCATATTTGAAGGTGTTGAAGTGCCTTAGAATAATTATTGTTTTGAATCACACAGTATTGAAGCTGTGGTGGCATATATGGTTGTCAGTAGATGCAATACTTCATTAGCCCAAGCAAGGTGGAGAACTATGAGACAAAGGAGAACGTCCTCATGGTAAACTTTAGTAGAAGTGAAATTGTTGAAGTAGAAGCAGCAGCACTATGAAGTCAACCTGACTAAGATACCTGCTGTGAATCTTAATCTTATAACAAGTGAAATAATAACTGTTAACCAAGAACTGTGTTTCACTAATATTTAGAGAACTTGTATTTCTCTGAACTGTGGCAAGTCTTATTGGATTATTGAAAGTGAAGACAAAAGCATTGTGGCTGGGAATATCATTTGTGCTATTTTGAAGAAGTGGAAAGCCCTTATTTCACCAAGGAGAAAATATTTGCTATTGTTGGGATTTTGGTTAACAAGACTTCACTTTAACATTGAAACATCAAGAATTTATCTGAGACTATTTTACCTACATGGTTTACCTTGTTTCTTTTTTTGTTGAACATTGGAGATGAATTTCGCATTTAATCCTGGGAAAGGGAACTCTCCCAGGTTATTGAGAGGTTAGCAAGAAAGTGTGAATAGTATTGTTGATACTAATGGAATTTCCATACATGTTTTTTGTATATTTAATATTTAAGTGTGAGGGCCAGACATCCTATGTAAGAGTGTTTCCCTTTAGTTTTGTTAGGCAGGGAAATCCTCAGCAGAGTAGCGATAATGAGGCATTTAATAAAATGTATACTTTAATAAAATGGCAGGTTTTGAACAATCATCAAAAAGTGGTCCGCCTCACATTGCTGACCCCTAACAAAGGGGACATACTGTGAGAAAACAGTCCTGGTCATTGTGGCAACACTGGCATTCTCTGTGGCATGCAATTCTAAGACAATGTGTTAACAGTCTCATACTTAGGCCCAAGATGGCATCTTCCGCTAACCGTGCTGGGCATAAATCAGGTACTAAAGTGAGGCACATATGCATCTCAAATCTGTGAATATCTATGCTGTTCTTTATGGATTTCTAGTCCTTGGTTATGGTTCTGTTCATTCCTGCCTACTTCCTTGGAGTCCTCGCTACCTTCGTAATCTATTTCTCCTGTCCAGCAATCCAAGTGTTATTAGTATGTTTATCCTTCTGTCAGCCTGGATCTTGGTTTTATCTCTTGCCTTGACAAGTCTGCTTTATTTACCTTCCAGACCTGCCTTGCCACTGCAGCCTCTTCCTGTTTTCCGGTCCTGCCTTGTCACTGCAGCCTCTTCCTGTCTTTAGGACATGCTTACCACTGCAGATTCATCCTGACTCCAAGAACTGCCTTACCACAACAGACTCAACCTACCTGCCGGAGCTACTCATCTTCCTTCTTTTTTGTAACCTTTCCCTGCAAGGGTTTTTTTGGCTTTGCCTTTTCCCTCCTAGTTTCAATGTTGGGTCCTTGTATTGGTATTCCTTTTCCATCCGGATTCCAGTGCAAGTGCAATACGTTGGATCCAATCTCTTCCTCACCATTGCATAGTGCTGGATAGGCGGTAAGTGGGCTCATATTGTATTATCAACTGGTATTTCTCACATTGCATTTTTGGACCTAGGAAAGTAAAGAGACAGGCAGAAAGAGCTTGGCGTAAGAGTCCATGTGATGAGTTATTGCTTGCTTATAATAAATCTGTGAAAGCCTATAATACTTCATTAACTAACCCGGCTCCCTCCTTTCTCGTACATTCATCATCCTTAGGTACCCATGCCTTGTATACATTATGTAAACTCCCTCCCCCTTTCACATACTGTTCTGGGGTACCAGTCATGAAACAACAACCCCCTTCTCCAGAACAGGACTGCGAGAATTGTCCTTGGCCTCAAGCCCAGGGATCATATCTCTTCAGCTCTGAAATCTCTTCACTGGCTCCACGTGGTGCAAGGAACAACTTCAAGACCCTCTGCATTGCCAACAAGGCTTCTGGGGCCTGGGACAACTCTACCTCCAACTTTCTCTTTCAAAACATCTTACTTCTCGAGCTCTCTGCTCATCCAACTCCAACTCTCTGGGGGCCAGACGCTTCTGCAAGCAGAGAGTTGGGGACAGATCTATCTCCTCGGCTGGGGCATCCCTCTGGAACAGCCTCCCAGCCTCTCTCAAACTTGAGCAGAACCACCTCCGGTTCTGGAAGCAACTTAAGACCTTCCTTTTCGCTTTCTCTCTTCCTCCCCTCTGCTGTTGCACCTGTCTGCTTCACGCACTAGTCACCTGGTCACCCTCTGAACTTGGGCCCAGGCTCCTGCATGTCCAGTTGCTCTCACACTGCCTCCGCGCTCCCCAGTACTTAAGGGTCTGTATCTGCAACCCTACAGTCCCTTCGCTCGGCATGTCTGAGCCACCCGCTGGTTGCACTTGTGGGTTTACTGCACTTCCCCTTTCCCCTTCTCCTGACACTTCTCCCTTCCGTCTTCCCCGCACTTGCACGATCTGAATGGCACAAGGCCTAGTAAGATCATTATTTTGTCCTCGCTCATTTCCCCCTCCTTGTCTTGTTGCACCTAGAAACACCTGTGTACAGGCGTGTTATAAATGCCACTCCATATCATATTGTATCATATCATATCATATATCATATCATCTCCTACTAAATCAACCCAACACTCAATATAATTCTTTGGGTCCGGTGGGGGCATAGTCAATGTTCTTGGAGGTTCTTAAGCCCACTCTATTTTGACCGTGCTTCGCCTCACAAATCCATTCCGGCTATCTGTCTGGGTGTACTTGTGTTTTATGAGAGGAGGAGCTCTACTCGTTCTTATTGATACCATCATCATGGCACTCTTCTGCAGCGTGCTCATGCTGCACCTCAGGATCATTTGACAATAACAGAAAAGCATGAGCAAAAAACCCACAGTGAGAATCAACATTTTCACTGCTATTTGTAACAATGATAGGGATAATGAAAACATAGAATCAAACCAGTCATCAGCGTTCACTCCACTTTCCTTTCCATAGCGATCCTCAAATTATCAAGGACCCCTATAGCATGAGACAAAGACCCATTGTCTGCATCATTTGGGGTACTATACGTACATAATACACTTCCTTCCATAGCTGTGAGCAGATCCAGAACATATTGATTCTGGAGGGTCAAAAGCTAGGCTACCCTTAACTCACTTTTTATTGTGTGCAATTGTACGAGTGCATCGAGGAGTGTCGTTTGGCTGTCGGGGCCTCTACTGCCATTTTACTGATATATGTCCCCAGAGATTTGGAATATTCGTGAGATGTGAACACAGTGAAAGCCACGCCCCTTTTTGGCGTGTCCATTTAAGCAGGCACGCGCGCACAATCATACGAGTACATCAAGGACGGCTGTTTGGCTGACACTGACTCTACTGTCATTTTACTGAAACGTGTCCACTGAGACGTGGAACATTCATGGGAAGTGGTATGCGGCCAGAAATTGGACTTATAAATAGAGAACTGGACTTGGAATACAAGAATTGATAGTACTCCTGCTGTTTGTCCCTTATTTTTTATAGAACATGGTGAAAGCCACGCCCCTTTTTGGCTTGTTCGTTTAAGCAGTTGCGCATGCGCGATCCCTACGGGTGCATCGAGGAGTGCTGTTTGGCTCTCGGAGACTCTACTGCTATTTCACTGATACGTGTCACCTGAGACGTGAAATATTCGTGGGAAGTGGTATGCGGTCAGAAATTGAAATTACATATTTAGAACTGAACTTGGAATACAAGAACAGATAGTAATTCTGCTGTTTATGCCTTATTTCTTATAGAACACAGTGAAAGCCACGCCCCTTTTTGGCATGTCCTTTTAAGCACGCGCACGCAATTGCACTTCAAATCGTATGAGTGCATAGAGGAGTGCTTTTTGACTGTTTAGCTGGCTTAGTGACCCAGCACAGCTCAAAGCTGGCAGCGCCTCCTCGTACCTAATTTACTCCATTTTAAATAAGTTCAGTTGTTGGCTCCCACTTCCACGTTACTGGTCTAACTTGTGGAGAGAGAGAGGCTAACAAGAATATTGGCAGAATGGCAATGTATAAATTAACGTCTATCATGCCGCCTCATGCAGCAAAGCTGAGAAGAGTTGAGAAGGATGGTCTAAGCGACCTGGATATACGAAATATTAACAACTTACAGAGCAAGTTAAAGCAAATGGAAAAACGATTCAAACCATTAACGATTTCAGGTCAGATGCATATGGAGTATGAATGCCTTCTTAAAACAGCATCAAAGATGTAGGAACTGCCAATCAATCCAGTAGTAATCATGTGAGCGTGCTCACAGCGATGTCTATGAATGAGCATATTAAAGTAGTAAACTCGCCAATTTCCGATGCAGAGCTACTTGCTGTAAGTACACAAAGTGGTTTGAATAGTGTACTCATTGTGTTAAAGGACAGCAGTAAGTGCTCACCAATGCCAAAGGCACAAATGACAAACTCTATGGGCAAATGGAGGGACCCTAACACAGTGGAAGACATTCGGTCATTAACAAAGGTGCTGTTCCATGCTGATGATACCACAGCACGGCCTATGCTGTACTCACAAATAGTATCACAGAAGCATGGTCACAAACAAGAAAGACTGAAAGTGCCTAGCGGAGAACATCCATTAGGTTTTCACAATGAGGGGAGAGTATCTATGCAGCATGATATTAGTCAAGAAAATGAAACAAGCACAGTATTTTAAACACAAATTGAAATGCAACCAATAAGGAATTAGTAAAATTTGTCACAATCCTCAATTCTTTACCTAAATGTGGGAAATTCAATGACTGATAGCATCCTCGCCGGAATCATTTGCGAGGCCCACACCTAGACAGTCTTTTGGGTTAAGACCTCCTACTCTTCTTTCACCAGAGATCACACTGAATGCCATACATAATGTCCTATTTACGGTGACAAAACTCTATGAAACACTTGTTGCTAAGATGTCGGTAAAAGAAGACATCTGTAAACTACTATGCGCAAAGATGGATTGGGATGGCACATGTAACAAAACAAGACAGAGGTCAAACAAATTAGAAAAAATGTAATAAATAACGCTCGAGTAGCTGAGCAGAACTTTAAATAATCAAACAATGTGGGCCAGCAAACGGACGAGGCATGGCTGTTGACTGAGGTTGTGATTAATTCCCATACCTCCATAGAAGATGACTTGAGACAAGAGCTAAACCAAAGTTCAATTTTGCAGAAATGAGTGCTTGAATCTGAGGATGTTATACCAGCTACAAGCAATGTAATTGTGCTTGACAATTTGCACGTTTTTAGAGCACGGAAAGGGTGTAGGAGGAAACCTAATGTGCTTCAGACTAAAACCACGAAAAACAACCAGGGAATAAACAAAATAAATCCAACAATGCTAGAAAATGCATAGATCAACTGACAACTCCAGTACAACAACAAAATAGAAGAAAAAAAACTTAAAATCAGGAAAGGGCAGAATCTGACTGAAAGCGTTATAGTGGGACGAAGTAAATAGCAAACAAATAAGTACAGAAAATAATGAACTGTCTGATGATGAGGTATCAATGAATCTATCCGCATATTCAATATTGTCCTATCCACCCCAAATTGACAATGAGGAGGGACTCACTGAGAGAGAATGCTTAGGATTCAATATATATTAATTACAATAGAAATGTAACATCTCAAGACTGCGCCAAATAGAGATTCGAACAATAATTCAATTAGTTAGCATGGCGTAATTTTTATTATATTTTGTTTTGCCCTTAAATTCGACACGTGTCAAATGGTCGACAGACAAATGGTCGACAGGACAATTGGTCGACACCATTTGGTCGACAGGACAATTGGTCGAATTTTTTTTTGTGTTTTTTCACAATTTTTTTTTTTTTGGGGGGGTTCCCCCTAACCCACTTGTTTTTGCTAAAAAAACAATTTTTTCCCTAAATGATCATTTTGGGGGGTTCCCCCCAACCCACTTGTTTTTGCTAAAAACCCCTTTTTTCCCTAAACGATAACCTAAAAATATATATATAAATTAAAAAAAAATTCAACCATTTGACCTGTCGACCAAATGGTGTCAACCAATTGTCCTGTCGACCATTTGTCTGTCGACCATTTGACCGGACAACAAAAAAAATGTCATAAGATCTCAAATAGCGATATTGAATGTATATTGGAATCCTGTGATGGTATTGGTTATGCTTTCTCGTCAGTTAACCACAGATATGCTCTATTTAATATCCAAGATGAAAAAATAGGCATGTCTCTATTGGGGGTCCTCAACTTGAAACGTTTTGGTGTCACAAGTAGTAAACTATCAATCCAAGCCAAATTATGGCTGGATCTGATGAAGGAGAGAGGATTTAAGATGTTAAATGCACCTCAGAAAGAGATACATTGCCTAAGCACACATGGTCAAGAGAAGCCTCTAGAGCAATTTAGGATTATGCTTTTCTTTCGGAGGCATTACCCAGAGGGAGCGATTTTGTGATTCTCCCCTCAATAGCTATTGACCACGACATACTCGAGATCTCGTGGTCAATAACTACCAAAAAAAATAATGAGTTCTATGAAACTCCAATAGAAATTCAGGGGAGGAAAAGAATTCTATGGTGTCTGTTTAGCCTTAGGAAACTGAGAGAATCCCTCTCTGATGATTTGGAAAATGCTGCCCAGACCCAACAGCTGTCCTATATAGATACCTTACAGATATTCTATCCACAAGAGAAGCTGCCGAACACAGATCGGCAACCAAACAGCCACCCTCCACTTAATCTACCGGCCCCCATGCCCCGCACCAATCTTTGTTGGTGACATATCCACCCTCCTCCTTGATAACGCCAAAACTAACTCACAATTCATCATCCTTGGCGACCTCAACTTGGGACTTGGTGACCCTAATGATCCCCCGGCACTCGATTTGGAAAACGCTCTCACCAATTCCGGCTTCACCTTGCACTTCCTAGTGCCCACGCACTCCAAAGGCAGGACCCTTGACTGGTTAGCCAGTTCTAATTGCAACATCCACGTCCTAGCCACTACCCCTTGCCTTTGATCAGACCACCACATTATCACCTTTAATATTAAAGCCACCCCACGCATCCTGACCGTGATAGCACCTGCGCTCCCAACCAGAAACAAAAAGGACATAAGCAAAGAGAAACTCCTCCCTCTACTACTCCCTACACTTAATGCGGCCACTGACTCCTGTAATGACCCAACAGCTTCAGCTGACATCTACAACTGTAGCATGCTGACAGCTATAGATACTATGGCCCCATCAAACTGAGGAAGGCCAAACCACGTGCACACCTCGCTTACATACAAAGCAGCCATTATAGAAGCAAAAAAGGAATCCCTAAATAATCGCATTCTGCATGCTGACTCCAACTCTAAGGAACTATTTAAGATCCTAAAAGAGTTTGAAACCCCCGTTACTCCCCCTGACACCTGCATTAAAGACAGCAAATGGTGCGCCAATATCCAGGCAGCATTACTGAATAAAATCACCATGCTTCAATCTAAAATTACAGCCAAACAAATTAGCCTAAAATTGGACAATCACCCTCCAACCTCCGCAGGGGCCTTCTCCCCTGACGTCCCAAACTGCAATCGATTTGCCTACTCACCGCTCACCAGTGCGGAGGTAGAAAACATTATCCTTAGGATCAAACCATCCAACTGCCAGGGCGACCCCTGCCCTGCCTCAATTATTAAGGAATCCGCCCATGATCTGGCCCCTTTTATCACATCCTTCATCAACGCATCCTTTAAAACGGGTACTGTCCCTGACAAACTCAAGGATGCCTGGTTGATCCCCTTGCTTAAAAAACCCTCCCTCGACCCCAGCATACCTACCAACTACCGGCCCATCACCACTGTCCCGTTCCTGTTAAAAATCCTGGACCGTGCAGCATACCTGCAAATCCAAGAGCACTTGGAAGCCAACAATCTCCTAGGCCTCAGACAATCCAGCTTCTGCCCCAGACACGGAACTGAGACAGCTCTACTAGATTTAAAAACCCAGATTGAAGTGTTAAAGGCCAACAGCAAACTTGCCTTGTTACTTCTACTTGACCTCTCTGCGGCCTTCGATCTGGTCAATCACCAAATCCTATGCAAGCATCTTCACTCAGCCGCCCACTTCTCACCATCAGCTACGGCCTGGATCAAATCATTCTCAAGTAATAGATCTATGCGGGTCTTTTCTCAATCTGCAGCTGCAGATCCTTCCCCGATTCACTGCGGCGTCCCCCAGGGCTCTTGTGTGTCTCCAACGCTCTATAACGTATTTACAAAACCACTCTTTGATGTACTTGACTATCTGGGTGTCTCCTATACGAACTACGCAGACGACACCCAGTTACTCATTCCTATCACTGGTGACTACGTGGCGGACACTAAGGCCCTGAATGAGGTCTACCTGGTCATCCAAGCCTGGATGGCGCAACACCAGTTATGCCTCAACGATGACAAGACCGAGCTCCTCATCTTGGGCACTACGCAACGTCTCAGTAAACTTGAGCCATCCTACCGATCATTTATCATCGATGGCAACACCATCCATGTTTCGAAAGACACCAAAACTCTTGGCGTCTATCTTGACGCCACTCTATCACTAACCCGACAAACAAATGCAGTCAGATCCTCGTCAGCCTACACCTGCAAACTCATTACAGCCTGCAGGCCATTTCTGACTACACCCAACACTGTCACCTTAGCCAGAACTCATCATGGCCAAAATTGACTATGGGAGCACCCTCTACCTTGGAACGAGCCAAGAGAACTTGAACAAACTGCAAATTACCCAAAATAACGGTATCAGAGCAGCCCTAAACATCGATCAAAACCATCTCATCTCAGAATCCAGATCCAACCTACAATGGCTACTGGTCAAACAGAGAATTTCACTGAAAGTCTTAGGCCTCACCCACAAATGCCTAGCTAACCAAGCCCAACCATATCTTTGCAGCCGGCTTTCCCGACACGCGCCTACCCGCCCGCAAAGAACGGCTCAGACACACTGCCTAACCATTCCCAAGTTCAAACTCCAAAAGGGGGTTGGATCTAGCTTCCCTGTCCTAGCCTCTAAGCTTTGGAATGCTCTCCCTCTCACCATCCGGGCTGAAGAAAGCTTTAACGCCTAAAACCAAATCCTGGCTCTTTAACCAGCCATGATGCCCAGACCCACTTCGGCAAACGCTTGCCCCAAGCTACGTCTCTATATATGTATATATTGCTTGTATGCCCTGATTACTCTGTATTGTAAACTTGTTGAATATATGTAACTGTTTGCTTATGTAACCATGTCTAAGTTGCGCTCTGATGCCTCCAGGCCTGATGGTGCGCGTTACAAATAAAACAAATACAAATACAAAATACAAGTACATACATTTATATACGACCCTGTTGTTCAGAAATTAAAAAGTGAAAAAAGAAGGCTCACAAGATGGATCATGCGTTTGAGGCCTGATAATAAGATTGAGTTGTTAACTAATCTTCGCACCAGGTTAAAAAATTGCCTACGCCATCATAGAGAATTAGCAAAATAAATAGCAGGTGAGAAAACGTTGAATGCTTTAATCTCTAAATCCAACTCTGAAATATGGAGCCTGCTGAAATCATCTCCTACTGACGCCGTTGCTTCTACTACTCTAAATACGATCAATGAGGCAGCTTGGATAGCCCACTTTTCGGGAGTTTTTGCAAGGAGTGTTGATGATGTTGCCCTGTTGACAATGGATTACGTAGATCTGAATACAATTATGTTTGATCATGATTATATTACAATATTAATCAAGAGACTTAGCTAATCGGGTTAACAAATGACACCTTAAAAGCTAACCCTCAGGAATGGGCGAGGATACTGTACCTGATTTTTCTGAAAATAACCTTGACAGGCGTTATCCTAGCTTCATGGCGAACTTCAGTATTGATTTCTTTGTCCAAGAAGGGCCATAGGAACGACCCAACTGTAGTCCTATTGCCCTTCTGGACATTCCAGGAACATTTTGTGCGCATTTGATCTTGGCGAAGATGACAGAATGGTTAATAAGTGATGGGATAATGGATTTTTGGCCATCAGCACACCTATATGTTGTCCAACAGCTACATACTAACACTTCAGTTAGAGTAAAAGTAAATCGAGAGGGGTTGCTAATAGAAGAAATACCAAAATTCCGGGGTCTGAAACAAGGTTGTGCATTGGCTGCAATGCTCTTTAATTTCTATATCCATGATATAGATAAGGCCCTAGATACCCCACATTCATTTGTCCCAAAAATAGGAAATATGAGAGTCTCAAGTCTACTTTTTGCCAAAGTTTTGGTGGTCATTGACCAAATGCCAATAGGGCTACAAACGCAACTAGAAGCACTAAAGGCCTACACCGTGGAAAACCAACTCACCATTAATTCTGCTAAATCAAACATTGTAGTATTCTAGTGTTCTCATACACTAAAAAGGCACAATCAGTAAAGCACAAATGGTGGATTGGCAATGAGACGTTGGAAATTGTTAAAGAATATAAGTATCTATGAGTAAAATTAGCAGTAGCATAGGAGCTTTTCCATATAAAAAGGACGTACAAAATAAGATGCTTAATCTAATGTCTCAAGCAAATGTTTTATTGCATCAGTATAGTAAATTCTCATATAAACCAATCCTAGTCTTCTACCTGCAAAAGGTGATACCGGTGGTCACCTATGGTGCACAGTCTAAAATTCCATCAGAGCAACCAAAACAGGATTATCTCGAGGGAAAGTTTTGGAAATTCATTCTGGGTCTCCCAGGAGGTACACCAATTTAAGTGATCAGGTTTGAACTGGGGTTGACATCACTTCAAACTGTAGCAGAATGGCAGACGTTGTCATTGTAGAGGAAATGTTTGCTGCCGAAAGAACATAAAGCCACTCTAATTCCAATAACAGCAGCTGCTACAACTGCCAACCATGAACATTTTTTTAAAGTTTGGAAGAAATACTGCTCATAAGTCATGGCCAAGGCTGATATTTAGGAAAAGCAGTTGATAGAGAATCCAGATCCTGCTAAACGTAAACCATATACATTAAAATTGATCAATTTGTGGGAGACATGTCAAAAATACGTAACTATGAAAATCTGTGTTTTTTTCCCCAAAGCGATGAAACAACTTTCACAATACCTGTTAAAGTTCCCCGACCCTGAATATGGTAATGCTTTGTTGCGAATCCGTTTTGATTTATTGCCTACAAAAGCAGTATTAGCAATGAGGACAAAAGATAATGAACGAGAAAGTATATGCCGTTTTGGTAATGATGCTTCCACTAGTTAAACTATAGAGTACCTTTTTACGGAATGTCCGGCCTTGTTACAACTCAGAAAAGACAGTTTTTATTAATTCTTTGGAGATTTTACATTATTTTCACAAACTGAAATGTGGGAAAGGATATTTAATGCAGAACAGATTTCATTGAATATAGCCTCTGCATGTTTTTTAAGGAATTTGAAACTTCTGTAGATTGGTGCCTAAAGTGCAAAAGAGTGATACAGAGCTTTTAAATATAATGAGATTCTTGGATTTTATAAGAATGTATTTATTCCCAAAGGGTTCTTTTTTAAACTATATTGTATTGTAATTGATATGAAATGAATGTGTGTGAATGTAATTGAAATGTTTAATAGAGATCTTAAATTTTGGATTTTGAAAAGGTTGACTTTTTTTAACCAAAACAAATAAAGTATAATTTAATTGAAAATGATTTAAAGCCCTGCTCTATCTGGTTCACCAACTGAAGCATCTCTCATCTGGTTATCTGCAGCCATTTTGCATTAGCTGCAGTGTGGATACCTGGCACCAGATTTGGAAAATAGGCGGTATTGCTCTGGAATTGCCTTTAATTTCTCAGAGGAGTTTTTTGATAAATAGTTTGATCTCTTCTGATGCAAAAGTATTGGTGAGAGTGATGGGCATGCCTATCAGATGGGGGCTTAGTTGGTTCTGGGGCTGACACATTTATTACTGACGGATGAGAATCAGGAACTGCTAAAACTGTGGAGTGTAGGGTGGCCAGCAGGCATACGCCCGACCATGATGGTTGAAGATGCAAATATGAATATTGTCCACACCAACCAGTACATATTCATCAACTCTGCAGTACCTACAGTCAGGTTTGAGATAAACAATCTTTTATTACACCGGCTGTTTGTTCCTATGGGTATGGTGCCATTACTTTGGCTTGTGTTTCGCTTACTTGATACATGTCAATTTTGGCACATAGTTAACACATGTTGTGCCACAGTTCTGATTCACACAGGCCACCACTTCTTCAGAAAACCCCAGTAAGCTTCCTGCTGCACAGCTAACTACTTGTACCACCCATCTATTGTTGGAAAACAATGCTCCATACATCTTCATCAATGGTCGCACCTTGCACTCTGCTTGCTATTTCTTCTTAGCCCATTCTTCATCACTTCTGTTCATGATCACCACTTGGACAGTGTGCCCTTGGAAAGGGCTTTGTAGTCCACGAAGGGCCAAGTGTACCAAACACTGGGCAATATAAGGCAGCACTTCTTGGAGTATAAAACGCTTGGGTGTGCCTATTGCATGAGGTATGAAAGAGCACACAAAGCAGCTCTTGTTTGACTTCTACCTTTGTGCATGTGATTATACCACCTGTTGTCTGATTTGGGGTGGTGCACATCAGCATTGGTGGCAACGATAACCCCTTTATATTGGTTGTACTCTATCTCTTCTTCAGTTTCCCTCCTAATTCATGTTATCCCTGAATTTGTATCATTTTCATCTCTAAGCCCCCCTTTATATGTCCCCAAAATACAATGCTCACAAAATAATATTATACCACCTACAACTAAAAAACAACATATATACCATAGAATATATATTACATGACGTCTGTAGTGTTGAGCATGCAGAGGAAGAGAAAAAACAGACATCCACGCAAACAAATTCAAATCTTTTATAATGGTAAATATATTTATCCACTCCAATATCAAAGTAAAGTGCAGCAAAATATTCTTAAATCTTGGGCAGCAGGTCTGTCTGTCACATGAGAAGGTGGAGTGAGAATGGGCACATTACAACAATAAGGTAACGATAATTACTGCACCTGTTGATCATATCCATGTAGTCGATGCCAAGCTACCGGAATGGCCCAGTCAGGCAATGTGCCACGCAAAGTCCAAAGCGTCTGGCCAGTGTTGTAAAGATGACATGTTGTGCAATTTTCCACAAATGTGTTGATGAATTCCTGTAAATTGGGGACAAACCAGTCCTCCTGCTAAAATAAAAAGCAACTGTTATCATTATTACCTTACTTGTAACATTTTGTCTTCAAATCAGATCAGTCGGTGACTGTGAGCAACACTTCTTAATCCAAAGATCCTTCTCATCCAGAGGTGCCTGGTATTCTGATTTAATTATTTGTGTAAACAGTACTGCAGTGTATGGGATTGCTAAGTGAAACTGTTTGTTTGCCACCCCAGGGTATACTGCTTCTCTGGAGGCCTTATCAGCTGTGTCATGGCCAAGAGAGAAGGGGTCTGGATTCTAGGTGTGGGCAGTGCATTTAATGACTGATACTAGCTTTGGGCAGTCAAAGCCTAAATCAATCTCTCTAGTAAGGCAGCATGCTGTACAGATGAGCCATTGAATCTCCAAAATCCTCTCCTTTTCCATTTGGACATCCCTAAATGTACAGTGGAGATGATGTATGACCTGGTATGACCTTGGAGGACCCGGTAAGTCCCCAATCAAAATACCCATCCCCATTCCCTTTCGAGCCCCCACAGGGCTTAATGGGAATGGGGAGGGAGCTAATAACGGGCCGTTAGACTGGGTAGCTAGCAGTGATGTCTGAAGAGTAGCAATGAAAGTTTTGCTGGGAGAGAGACAAGACTGCACAATATTTGCAATTAGGAAGATTCTCAATCCATATAAGAGGAGTGAGGTTATGGCCCTTTTTTTGGGTAACGTGATGCAGAGTAACTCTTTACACCAAATAATCAAACCAACTCAGGAAGATGCCAAAGATTGTTTATTGTTTTAATATCAATTGTCTAAAACAGGGAGTTACAACGGACATCAACAGACATCGAACAAGCTTTCTCTAAAAGCATTTCATAAAAAACAATACTTTTATAGTAAACACTCATCAATCTTGATGTCATACTAAGTGGCAAATAAGTGAAAACCTACGTCGGGTTGTGGTTGGCTCAAGGGGAACATCCAAGTATACTTTATATCAGGGGGCGGGTTGTGATTGGGTCTCTACAGTCAGATAGAAAACTCATGCCCACCCCTAGTGCAAGTCATCTTCAACAGTTATTAGAAACAGGGTACACCATTGGCTTTCAAACTATAAGGCCCTTTGCTTTATGGCCCACTACAATTGATTGGCACACTTGTGCCCTTCTGGAACATTTGATTCACTAGCAACATGGAAGATCATACTCCAGGTGTCAGGAGGTGGACCGGACTGTACCTCCCCACCCAATTAGCTCAACTTCTCTCATCACCCATGTCTTGTGCCATGAAGATTGTCTTTGAACTTGGCCTTGTAATGCATTCTCATCTCTGAGAATATAAGTGAATGTGAACACACGCTTATCATGGTTCTGGACAGCGTGTCCGACGTTTATTTCCATCCTTGGCTCACGTGACAGGAGACCGCAATTCAGCCCATTTTGCAGCATTTAATTGTCTTGAATTAATAAACTTGGCACTCATGCTGTTCTTTCTTTGCAACTTAACAAGGGATGGTTCAGCTTCTCACGTTCACTGTTCTTCAAGGATAGATAACCAGTCCTTGGCAGCTCCCAGTATTGACATCAGGCCAGACAGCCTTTCTCAAGTCTTCCATGCTCCCAGCTAATTATCTGCTGCGACACAGCTTTCAGCCCTTCTCTTCATGGTTTGTACTTACTAGAATTGTGACTTCAATGTCAAGCTTCTATATAATGGTGTCTACGCCTGCAGTCTATTCACTACGTATAGCTAGCTTCTATGATCGCTTAGTCTACTTGCTATACTGCATCTGTACAGATATCTGCATTTTCTGCAGTGCTTCTTTACACGTGCAATCTGCTCTTGCATATGAAGTTTACTTGGTTCTTTACTTTGTCATCAGTTTCTATAAGGTCCATTCATTCTCTTCTTCAACCAGTCTTCTCAGTGTATTACACTCACTTCTTGTGACATCACCAACTTCGCTTTCTCTAATTTTCATATTCATTCAGGGGTTTTCCTCCAAGAGATTGTCATCTATTCAGGAATACATTTGATAGGGTTTTCTTAGTGGATATCTTTTCTCGAAGGTTCATAACTGCTTGTGTCAAAGATGGCGAACTTTCAGCATACAGGTAGTAGGGGGGCAGGACTTCCTGCAAGGGCAGTTAGCTGCTCCTCTACACTTCCCCCTCTGGTTGATTTATCGACCACACCTTAACTAATCTCCACATTTTGATGTCTTTTCTTGAACAAATGCAAATTTTCATTATTCTTTCAGGTATCCTGCTGATTTTACATGTTCATCTACACTTCAGGTCATGTAGGTGCACTGTATATTTGGATTACAATAGACCCATCATCCTACGTATTTCTTGTGATTCTTTGGATACAGAAAGGTTGTTCCCTCTGGTGTTATGATGCTGGACTCTGTGTATTTTCTGATATCTTCATCTGGCAACTCCTTGGGTCCAAACCCTGATGATTCAACATCGATCATGATCTTCATTCCTACTGCCTTCTCTGCTGTCTTCTTGCACTGTGTAATTATTAATCTGATCACAGAGAATCCAAACATCACCACTACTAATACTGCTCCAAGAAACTTGAAGATGTTTGCCATCCACTGTTGAACCGATAAGAATATGGATGCAAACCATCCAGCATCTGTGATGTCTTCTGTCTCGTCTTCCATCTTCTTGTGCAGGTTTGTCAGCAACGTTATGGCCTCTGTCAAGTCCCATTCTCGTCATCGTGAGAAGGTATGAACATGCAACATGATGGCCTGATTTTGGCACAAACTCTTCCATCCATCGCTGTCGTCATGTCAAGGACATATCTGTTCTGCAGGGCCATTAACATTATGTCCATCAATTCTTCCCAGGTATCATTGAATCCCTTTATGATAGTGTTGATGGTCTACAGAGGTTCCCATCTGATAATCTGCAACCATTTGGCATTGTCCATCGTCTGGATCCAAGGCGTAAAGATAATTGTGAATATTGAGGCAGTCTTGCTGAACAACCTGTGCTCATATGGAATAGCATCAATGACTTCTATTGATTTTGCTGAGAAATAATTCTCCCTCTTTGTTCGATTTTGAGATTCAAGCAATCTTCTCCTCCTTAAATTGGCATCTGCTTTCAGAAATTCACCAATGTTCAGGTCATTTTGAGGAATCACTAACACTGAACATGTATGAGCACCAAGGAACACATCCCTCCTCAGTCCTTGGGCAGCTTTATGTAGGCTCTGGACCAACAAGCCCAATAATGATCCATCAGGACAGCTGTCCTTTCCCACATATCTGGTACATCAAAGTTTCGGCCACACTAGCGATTCTCTCCAACTTTCCTCGTACCATTATTTCTGAAACATAAGGACGCAATCTTCAGGGGTAGTGTTTGCAATGGTTCTCTTTTACCGTTGACACATGTCAACAATTTTGCAATCTTCAGCCATTGATCTTTGTATTCTTTTTCGGCATTTGCCACAACTACTTCCCAATGTCCGGTTAGTGCTGCTGCTTTGCACATAACCAGTCCATCAACCCATCCTTCGTGAGTAAGCACTGTTCCTTTGATTTGTAGTTAACCTCTTTCACAACATTCTTGTATTTCCTTCGCATTCTTATCGTTACATTGCAGAATCTTGTTTTCTTCAATCTTGATTCCTGCTCCATTTGTTCCATGCTGTTCATATTTGATTATTTGATGCTTTGTTTCTGGCTTCTCTCTTGTCTTTAAATCTTGTACATAATTATCTTCTCTTTGAGATGTCACTTTATTCATCCACACCATGGATGCTGTTCTGCCTGGGAACTGTCCTATTGGCAGGCAAAGTGCCAGATGTGTCAGGCAATGTGCTTTTTTCACTGATTCTTCTGTGGCTATGAATATCTTAGAGGTTCCCAAAGCATAAGGTATTAAGGAACATACATAGCAACCCTCCTTAGATGTTCTCTCTCCCACCTTTTTCCATGTGTTGATACCACATGTTATTACCCAAGTGTGCGGTATTATCTAGAGACGTGAGCATCCATTCATTATCTTCCTCTGCATTTCTCTTGTGTCTCCCATATGCAAGGTTTGTGTAATACTGATGAAGCAAGTCAATATCAGTTCTCCTAGTGGAGGGAATCATAGAGGCCTCTGCCTCAGTGGAAATAAACAAATCAGAAATAGTTGCCATAGTGGGGAGAACCAAAGGGACATCTGTTTTTTTTTTACCAATGTAATAGAGAGTGTAAACCAAGAGAAACCGAAAGACAAAAAAGTAATCATACAGGCACATACTATGCACACGATCATTGACACCCGCCTCTCTCCCCATCCTGGTATTGGCCATGCTTGTTCATTCCCTAAAATCATGTTTGCCTCATCATTCCTCAGTTCTACTGTGATCACTTAAGGAAAACATACTTTTTGACTCCTGCAATTGCAATATCTCCTCTATTATTGCTTTGAACAGTCTCCTAATTACAGAGCCATTCTTAGGATCCTGTAAAAAAGTGCAAACATCAACGTATCTTCTGACAAGAGCAGGATAAGCTTGAAGGATAAATACAAAAACAGCAAATATATGCCTGTGTACCTCCCCGTCGGTTAGGGCCATGAGGCTACCAAATAGATACTCAGTGAGAAACAAATCTCGATATTGCTCATGTTTCCGATCTTTGAACTCGAAATCACGTACAGGCATATCTGTGATACATCAATGTTTCTCTAAGGTTCATTTTCAAAAGATTCCTAAGGTTCGCAGCAAGGGTTTACACTCCTACTACTTGGTGTCACCAACACACAATTTAGGTGCTGATAAAAGTTCACGGATCCAGCTGCTGGATTGGCTTTGTCTGTGTTCTGAGACCAACCCCCCTGATGCCGGAGTTCATCTTAAATGAGAGAGATGCTAGAGGTCATGCATGTCAAATAATTATGCAGCTGATTACCTAACAGTTGTGCTGTACTCAGGGCATCACTTCTACTCCTCGATAGAGGTGTAAGAGGCGTTCTCATTCATTTCCCTGTTACTAGTTCATGGGGGTGAGGTGGTGGTCTGTCCCAGGCTGATTGCGAAGGGCATATAAAGCTAAGGGTAGGCAATATAGCCATCCCTTTCAAAGTTAGCTTGATCTTGGCGATCCTTTCTTTAAGTAGGCCGTTGAGTCTCTCAAATATTTTGTTCACTTGCAGGTGATAAGCAGAAGAAAACATTTGCTTAATACTCAATAATAATCCTAATTGCTCAAATAGCTCATTAACAAAATGTGGCCCATTGTCGGATCTCAGAACTTCCCACATGCTCCATCTTGGACAGACTTCACATACTAAAAGCTTTGATGCGCAAATGGCATCGGGATCTGTACACGGACCTGCCTCCTAGAGAAGGGACACAACACTACTATCGGATACCTATATCCATTACACACCTGCAGCATGTCAACATAATCAATATGTAAATGCTGAAAAGGACCGTGCACTCCCTTGAATCTCCATTAATTGGGTCTTTGGCAAATGATTAAACCCTTCTTGCATTACCATAATCATGACTACTTTGTCTTTGACATTTGGAGTGTCAAAGCTTGAGATATCTGGTGAATATGCAACCCTTTTGGCTTCTGCATCTGCGGCTTTATTCCTGCAAGAAATAAAATCTCTTCGCTTAGTGTGTGCGGCGCATTTAATGACCGCTGTGGCTACTGGAAGTTGTAGTGCCTTAATTAGCCTGTCCAATAAGGATGCATGTTGCAATGGAGTGCTGTCCGCTCGGAGGTAGCCCATCCTTTTCCAACGTGCTAGCCCTGCATATACGGCTCACATCACAAAGGTGGAGTCACTGTACACCATAACCTCATGCCCTTTGTGATTCTCGAGCACGTCAATGAGCGCTACCAATTTTTCTGCTTGTGCTGAAAAGTGAAACGGTAGCCTGCCACTTGCTACAACTTTGACACACCATTTTATATGTTTTACTACAGCTGCACCTCAATGCCTTTCTCCACTAGTCTGATACATTTTTGAAATACCATCAATAAAGAGCATTTCTCCTCCTGACAAAGCGTTTTCTTTCACACAAGGTATATCATCATAAAATTCAACATAATTTGCACAGTCATGCACAGGATCGCCTTCTACTATTGGTTAAGCTACAAATGTGGCAGGATTCACTATTTTGCATCTGACAATTTTGATCGTTGAGTTCAAAATCATTACCTCATAGGCGGAAGCTCTCTGAGACATCAAAGTACCTTTTGGTTTATCTAAAACGGGAAACAGAGCATGCTCCATGAAGAGTCATAGAACAGCCCATAACAATACTTGTAGACTTGTCAATTGCGAACGCGGAGACTTCCAATAACAGTTCACAAGGAAAGCGTCCTTTCATAACTGGGTCTAAAATCCCACTGTAATATGCTAGAGGCCTGTACCCCAATGCAGTCCCCTGTGTCAGTACTGCTGTTATGACTGTCCCATCTGTGTGTAAAAATAAATACAATTCCTCTGCATAACTGGGTATTCCCAAAACAGGAGCTGTGCAAATCACTTTTTTCAACTCCTCAAACCCTTCCTCTATCTCCTCAGGCCATTCTAGTATAACCTCATTCACCTGTGCTTTCTTTAAAGCCTTCAACATGGGTCTTGTGTACAAACTGTAGTTAAACACCCAGGCTCTAACATAATTGCATAGTCCCAAACATTATTGCATCTGTTTCACTGTGTTTGGTTTTGCAGTTTTCATAATCGCCTCAACTCTTCCACCTGTCACTTTTTTTCACTCATGTGAAATCAACTGTCCTATGTATAACACCTCTTCTTGACAATACTGTAGTTTGTCTACCTTGTATCCTTTGTCTGCTAAAATAGTCATCAACTGAATTGAGTCTTGTGTGAACTCATCCGGTGGGGCTCTATAAATTAAAATGTCATCCACATATTGTATCACCACGTTTTTGATAAAGATTTATGGAGATTCACAGTACCCTTGAGGCAGTCTAGTATGTTTCCAACGAGTTTGGCAGAATGAAAATGAAGTCATGTGAGTATTTATGCAACAGGATTGAGAAAAATGCATTTTTCAGTCAATCACCATGAAATATTGTGCTTCTACTTGGATACTGCATAGTATCGTTACCGGATTAGGAACTAGAGGAAACTCAGCCTCTACAATCTGGTTCATTGGTCTCATGTCTTGTATAAATCTCCAAGACCCCCCCTTTGATTTTTTTATAGGATACACTGTGGTATTGCACAATGATTCTGATAGCACCAGAATACCTTGTTTCATCAGTGCTGAAATGGTGTTAAATATACCCTCATCAGCCTCTAGAGACATGGGATACTGTCTTGCTCGAGGTAAAATTGTTCCTGGCTCCAGCTTTATTTTCACTTCCCCTATTCTCTTTAATAATCCTATGTCATGAGGGCCTGTAGTCCATAGGACACTTGGCACCTTCTCCAAGTCTTCCTCAGAAAATGCTGGACGCTGCCACATTATTGCCATTCTCTTTGGGATTTCCCTTTTCTCTATTCTAATCCAATAAGTAATGCTCATAAAGAACACTACTTCATCGTCTGTTGAGTCTTCTCTAAACATATCATCATCAGTAATGTCAGTCAACCTGTACCCTTCTTCGAGAGCCATCTTCACAGTGTGCAATCAGCTGATCCATGTGTTCTCCGTGCACATCTACTACTTTTATCAGCTGATCCTGCATTGAAAATCTGCTCTGTGCAGACAGCTGATCCACGCGCTCTCTGCGCACATCTGCAACTTTAAATCAGCTGCTACCAAGCCCTCGGCAGTGATCGGCAGCAGCGCTCGCCCACCTAGGTAAGCCATGCTGTCTGCAATTACTGCCACTGGCCCCTTTGTATCATGTTTTGAGTTTGAACATTGTTTGTCCACAATCTACTGTATTTTTGGTCTAGTACGTTTAAAACGTAGCTGCATTTTGCTAAAAAGCATGTGTGCAGTAGCACATGCTTTCTGACCTGCATTTAGCTTTGTGTGCTTCCATTTTGGGCAAGTTGTGTGACTTTGGTTTTTATTCTCATTAGCCTTCTCCCGTTTTGAAGATGGCTGCCTGCTTATGATGCAGTCAGTGTAGCCTGCCCTGGACACTGACCATTGCCTGCCTCGCATTCATCTGCCAATCTTTGGGGCTGGGAGGCAGGAGCCAGTCTGTTGTTCGAAGGCCCACTTCTAAGGCCCCTGTCTGCTCCCTGTCCCCTACCAGAATGCTATCTGGGGTCCTCCCTACACCTCTAAACTCAATGTTGCTTCCACTCACTCACTCTAGGAAACCCAAACTGCCTTGGCATTGTTATCTCTGGAACTATGGGATAGTTCCCTCCTTACTGATCTCATTACTACCACCTTTCACCATCACTGTTCCTTTAGCTTGTTTTCCGCCTTGCGGTTCATTTGATGACCATTGCTTCTTAAAACCATCTACTAACATCTGAATCCATCATTGCAAAGTCACATTTTGCTGTTTTTGCTTGTTACTGCAAAGTCAAATCTTGCTGTTTTTGCTTTTTGCTACATAATCAAATCTTGCTGGTTTTGCTTTTTGCTACAAAGTCAAATCTTGCTGTTTTTGCTTTTTATTACAAAGTCAAATCTTGATGCTTATTGCTAACTCCTCTATCATTTGCTTGGAACAATTGCTTCGCTGTAACTTGTCGTCCCAGTGACCTCACTCCTCTGCTACCTGCCTTATCCACTCCAGATCCTCCCTCCTCTACTTATTTTCCACCCTCATGGCACTTTATATTTCTCCTATCTACTCCAACTGCTTCTCCATTGACTACCCTTCCCTTCTCACTAAGTCTGGCAGGAAGAAGTTCAAAAAGAATATCTTTGCCTTTAACCCTGGTCTTCCTATCGACAACATCTATTTCAATGCTTCCTCCAGATAGACCCTCACTGACATCCTCTTTGTCTTTCCCACGACAGATCTATGGACTATATTTATGATCTCTGTGCTCTGACCTATCCTCTCCCATTAATGCTGGCACTCTCTTTGGCGTTCTCATGGCTTACGTTGACTCCTCTATAGTCATCATTAATGTCTACCTTAATGGCACTACCATGGTCCAAGGCCCTCAGGCCAATCTCCTCCTCTTTGATAGGTGTTTCCCCCTCCTCATCAATTTCCTCCCATCTCCTGTTGTCCCTCCATCTCCCCCCTTGGATACCCTGTCCTCTCTTTCTTCCTTCTCTGCCCCTCCTAGGGCTCATCCTCCTTCGCAGGGCGCACCTCTGATCTGTACCCATCCCCGGAAGGTCTTTAGGGCTGGCAACCTCCTTCACCTTGCCACTCTCAATGCTCATTCTGCTGTGAAACACTCCTCTCACATCTGCCACCTTCTTGAAGAACTTGACCTTGATGTCCTCGGACTGAGACATGGTTCACAGCCAGCTCTGTCACAAGCTCGTTTACTATGCTCCCTGATGGCTACAAGATCCTCTCTGCACCCAGATGATCTAGTTCTGGTGGGGGTAGCCCCGATCTTCCCAGGCTGGATTCCTGTCTCTATCATTCCAACTCAGACCTACTCCTCTTTTGAATGCCTTGTTGCAGGCTTTCACTCTCTCCTATCAATTCTCTTACTGTGGCTACCATCTACCAGCCTCCTGATCAAATCTCCTTATTTCTCTCTGAGTGGGTGGACCTCTCTTCCTCTCTCCTGGTCTCTACCACTCAACACCTCCTCCTCAGAAACCTCAGTATCCATTTTGACTTGCCTTGTTCCACCTCCCTACTCTTCTGTGACCCCTGTGACTCCCTCTGCCTGTCCATCCTCCCCTCTGGCCCAACTCACATTGTAGGACACACACTTGATGTCTTGATCTCCTCTGACCCCCACCCTCCTTCCCTCTGACCACTGCTCTCTCCTGGAGTGATCATTCCCTCCTCTCCTCTCTTCTCTCCTTATCACATCTCCAAGCCAAGACTACCTCAACACTGCCACCTACCTTCTCAGACATCTGGCTCATAAAGTGTGTGTCAGTGGAGGCTTTCGTCACCACCTTCTCTCCCCCCCTCCACCCATGGATGATTCACATCCTGACACAGCCCTGACTCTTCTTTATTCTTCTATCTCTGATAATCTTGATGTACTTGCCCCTGTCATGAGGATCTGTTTGAAGTCCAAAGCCAAGTGCCATTTCTGATCTGATTCCAAACCTAGCTACACTGAAACGTAAGTGTAGGGGAGCTGAGAGGAAATGGAGGGCTTCTTGCTCATCCTCTGACAAACGGGCCTGTCGCCTGCTCCAAAGATAATAACAACTCTCTATCCTCATCAAGAAGAGAGCCCACATCCAAGCCTGTGTCTCTGCAGCATCTAACAACTCGGCCGAACTCTTTAAAATCTGCAAGGAGCTGGCCAACCCTGCTGCAGTCTCTACCCCTCCTATTGCCTCCCAGGCCCTTTGTAATGCACTTGCCTCTCACTTTATTTCTAAAACCCAAGAGATCCTGTCCACCCTCTCCTTCGATCCCCTCCCCTCTCTGTATGCGCATGCTGACCCTCTTTTAGCCACACCCCCACCCTCTTTCTCCTCCTTTCCTCTTTTTCCCCAGATGAGGTCGCTAGACAAGTCCGATCTATGAAAGCCTCATTAAAACAGGTTCATCCCTGTTCCTCTAAAACCATCAAGGACCACATTGATACAATTGCTCTGGCCCTTTATGATTTCGGTAACCTCTCCTTTTCCTTTGGAATCTTCCCATCTCCACTGATGCACTCTCTTGTGCATCCTCTTCTCAAGAAACCCACAGCTGATCTGTCTAGCCCAGCTATCACTCAATTTCCATCATTCCCTTCCTGGGCAGACTACTGGAAAAGCTGGCTATTTCTCAGCTCAACCTTTACTCCAATTCTGTTTGCTGTTTCCATGACCATCAGTCTGCCTGCCAGAAGCACGAAACTGTTCTCATGAACATCTGTGAAGACCTGCTCTCCAACATTCCCTCTGTCCTCATCCTTCACAATCTCTCCTCTGCCTTCAACATGGTCAACTATGCCATCCTGCTCAACCATCTCCATGATAATCTGGGTATCACTGATCAGGCTCTTACCTGGCTGACCTCTTTCCTCTCTGATTAACCCTCTCAGGCGCAACTTGGGTCCTTCCTTTCTTCTATCTTTCTCTCTACCTGTGTTGTGTCCCAGGGGTCTACACTCTCGCCCTGGCTGTTCAACCATGCCCTGGAAATTCTCGCTCACTGCATTTCCATACTCTGCTCAAATTTCCAGTGGTACGCTGATGACACTCAACTAATTTTCAGGCTGCCCTCGGCCACCTGCCATCCTTCTCTCATCTCTGATTGCCTAATTGCCATCCAGGATTGGTGTGCTGCCAACGATCTTTGTCTGAATGCTAGTAAGACTGAGATCCTCCTCATCGGCACACCTTCACCATCCTTTCCCCTCACTCTCTGGCCAGCCTGCCTTAGCCCACCCCATACCCCCACATGTGAAGCCATCTTTGACTCCACACTTTTCCTTCTCTGCCCACATCTCTGATGTCTCTAAAAAGTCAAACTTCCTACTGTACCTCCACAGAGGTACTCTTCCTTTCCTCTCCTTCCCTAAGAAGCTCACTGTCTCCCAAGCTCTGGTTCTCTCGAGGTTGGACTATTATAACAACCTCTTTCTAAATCTTCCTGCCTCTACTCTCTGCCTTCTTCAACTAATCCAGAACAGGACTGCAAGACTTGTCCTTGGCCTCAAGCCATGGAATCGTATCTCTCCAGCTCTGAAATCTCTCCATTGGCTCCCAGTGGATGCAAGGATTAAATTCAAAACCATTTGCATTGTACACAAGACTTTCTGGGGCCTGGTTCTAAAATACCTTCAGCTATCCCTCTGCAAATATCTCCCCTCTCGTGCTCTTCACTCCTCTACCTCAAACTCCCTCGGGTAAGTCGTTTTTTAAAGAAACTAGCTGGAGTAGATCGCTGTCCTCGGCTGGGACCTCCCTCTGGAACAGCTTCCCTGCCACTCTAAAATTTGAGACTGTGAATAACAGACTTTGGCCAAAGACTTGGTTACCTCCCTCAAAAAATCCAACACACCTTGGAAACAACCACCAGGATGTTCTATGTGAAAACCTAACTCTGGTTTATTATTCACAGTTGTATGGTTTATGTATTTTCTTGATCATAATTGCTGAAATAACTGCCCTGCTCTTACGTTCATGCACTAGCAATTTTATGACCATGTACAAATAACTTGTGAATTGTGTCTATTATTTGCTTTCTGTTTTATTCCATTTCCAACATATTTGCCAACATATTTGCCAACCTGAAGGCAAGTGTTGTTCGTAAAAATCACTAAATATTAAGGGAAACTGAACCCTTACTCCATCTTTTGCTTTGACCTTAGTCAAATAAATAAGCTAAAAGTCAAACTTGAGATTACTTTTGCATTTATATCTCTTATATCACAAGTATACAGTGTTTCTGATATTCAGCATGCCAAATGAGATAACCTTTGCAGAAAATTATAATGCAAATTGATGTAAATGTATGTGGCAAGACGCCACCATTTTGTTTCAAATATTGTCGAGGATAAGCTGACCCCCCCTCTTGAGAATTGGCCATTCTGTTAATTTCCTTGGCTTCCAGATATGCATGCAATGTGCCCTGTCATCCCACAAGTCCAACATATAGGGGGAGGCCGCCTGACTAGTCCCTCTTGGTTGAATCCTCCTTGCACATTCTGATTCTCATTCTGTGCATTTTGAAACCCACCTTGGTTTTGGAATCCACTCCTTCCTCTATAGCCCATACCTCAGCCTCGTGGCATAAACCCATTCCATCCTTGGTCCATGGAGTGCTGATTATTCGCCTGCAATGTACCCACTGCTTTCTTCATTCCCAGTCCTTCTCCGCCTGTCAATATCGCCTCTTCAATGGCAAATTTTGACAATTTCTTCTGAAATAACCTGGCTTCCTCAACTTTCCTAGCCTCATCGTTCTACTTGTTTTTCTCTTGTAATAGCTGACAGTGATGCACTATTGTCAACTGTATTTCAGTCCACGGCTTTGCTTCCATTCACACTCGTTTCTTCATTGGCCTCTGCACTTGCTCGGGCAAACCCTTACATAGAATGTGGTAAGATAATGCCACTGTTTTTTCTCACTGCTTGCATATTTCAAGTTGCCAACACTCTTGAATATTCTGAATGTAAGCAATTAGGTCTTCATCTTCTTTTATCTTGCGTGTCATGATTGCACCCATATCTGACGTATCGGGATACTGCACCCTGAGAGTCCTCCAAACATCTGCTCTGCAATTGTTAAACAGCGTTCTGTCATGCGCTGTGTTTCGTTCTGTCACAATTGAATACTCTACTCTCCTCCATATGTCATCAGCTCTTTCCCCAAGAATAGCTGCAGGAGTCCCTTATGGCCAATGTGTTCCCTCCTGTCATTTTTTATAACTCATACATCCATTTCCCACTACCCCACATCAAACTCGGGAGCATGCATCTTAAATTATCCGTATCCATTTGTGGCCATGGAATATACTGTGGTCTCACTCCCCCTTTTTCCAATAAGGGAAACAGCGTAAACCCTAACCAGCAGTGTGCTCCCATCGTCTGCCAATTCATGGTAGGAAAAATTGTCCCTGTCTGTCTCCTCGCTGGTAGCAATTTTAACCTTCTCACTTATGGCGGTAATGCTCTTTTATCACTATACGTCATCCTCTGGGACGATGGGCATATGCTATGGTATCTGGCGTCCTATCCTTAGCTTGCTCTAGATAGGACCATCTTACTTCTATGTTCGTCTGCAGGCTTCCCTCAGTGCACACGCACAGCCTCCCTCTTCCCCAAGGAAGGAATTATTTTCCTCGTCTGATATGTCTAGTGTGACTCTCATCTCATTCACCTTTATCTAAAGTCAGTCTGCTAAAGGGTAAAAGGCTCTGTGCTCAAGACTAAATGGATTTTCTTATTCGCTTCGTGATCGGAATACTAGGGACTGATCTCCCTACCCTCGGCTTCCAGATTTGCTAACTTGCCTCAATTGTTGATAGGCCTTATGGATCCTGTCTACGATACTTCTTATATCCAAGTTCTCTTCTTCTAATGCTACTCTAGAAGCCCCTGCCATTTCTTCCTTTAATGCAAGGTACTCTTCTATTCTACCACATCGTGTTGCTGTGGTTGGCCCAAATGACTCCGTTCAAATGAGGGTAATATCAAAGTCCTGCTGTCTCCTTCTTCGTTCTGACTCTTCAACTAATTCTTTGTATTTTCTCACTTCCCTTCTAATTCTTCCCTCCTCTTGCCTGTGTTCTTCTCTCTGTCTCTTGCTCTCCTTTCTTCCTCTTCTCTTCATCTCTGTATCCTTTTGTCCCTTAATTTCTGTGCTTCCTCATCCTCTCTCATCCTTTCTTTTCTACCCTTACCTTCTATTGCTCTCTGCCTATTGTTGTATTTTTGTTGCTCCTCTGCCCGCTCCTCTTTCATCTCTTGCTCCACTTGATACATCTGTTCTCTACTCTCCCTGTTCTTTCTTTGATGCTTGTTATCCTTCAGCCTCTTTTCTCGTTCTGTCTTTTCTATCCTGTTCATCCTTATCTTCTCTTTGCCGTACTTCCTCGATGCAATTCCCATCTAACTTGAGTAATTTCTGTCCTCACATCCATTAATTCTGCACAAGCGTTACCTCATCAGCGTTGTCCTTTTCCCTTTTCTATCTCTTAATCTCCCTTTCTGTTTCTGTCAATGCTTTTGATCGCTCATTGTTCTCTTCTTTAATTTGTATGATCGTAAATATCCACTCTTTTCTTTTATTCTCCTCTAAACTATCTTCACTGCTATAAGCGGGCGGTTCGTATATCGGATTACTATACCCCGTTGCCACTTTCAGTTCCTTTAAAGGATACAACCCTATTTCTTCGGTAGTAGCGCCTTTCACTTTGGGCGAGGTCAGGGGAGCAACACCTTCCTCCTTACACTGATAATCATCCACTCCTCAGGTGGTGGATCCTCTCTCTCTTCTTGGTACATTTTCAAAGCTCTAGAATAGGTAACCCTTTCTCCAATTTCTTCTCCATGTACAAAGCGTGCAAGTATGTGGTCATGTGTTTCAATACTGCTTTTGACAGTGATCCCCATTGTGGCCAAGGCATGAACATCTTATCTGCTTTGCCTTTCACCCATTCCGCACTATACTAGCTTGAGCTTGGGCATGCTCTTTCGCAATTTCTTATATACATGCATCAGAGGAGTATCTGCCATTGTGACAAGTCTCAACTGACTGTCAATACTTACCAGGTTTTATACAATACTTTCACCACTTTTTCAATATTCTTGAAACAACAAATAATAGCGCGCTCCAACAATCTCCGCTCAAACGTCTACCTTTCCAATTATCTCTGCCTATCTCTGAATTTGTACCAACCACTTCCCTAGATAGCCTTTTTGGCTCCTTAACTTTGTATCAATTCCTTCACAACTTGTGTTACTCTTCGAACACCTTAACTCAACACAAATACACTGACAGACTAGTCAATGTTACATATTTACTAAAATACTCTGTGAACACCCTTTTTCTCTTTGCCCCTATTAAAATATCCTTTCACAGGATTTAAATCGTCTCCTTATGTGAACCTGTTCACATGTAGCCTAGTGACTCCCGCTGGACTGTGAAATATTGTCTTCTAGCTCCCCTTGTTTCAGGCTTCTGGGTGCTTTTCAATCTCCACACAATATTTCCCATTACTTTTAAATTACCACAACCCCATTACCTTAATTTACTATTCCTCTCAGTCTTCTCACCATTCGGTCATTTGACTCAAAGCCCTCGGTATCGTCTCCTCCTCCAACAGACCACTTTCGCCTTACATCAACAGAACGCCCGTTGAAACCAGGTAGGGATTTCTTCAAAGACGAACCCTGCCCACCTTCTCGGTTCTTGCAATATTTCTATTTGGCTCCCACAGGAAACCCTGTGATCTTCGGGCTAGATGGCAGAGGATGTCCGATCGTCCAAAAATCTGGAGCTAACTGACCGATGGGTCTGAACCATCCTACCACTGCTACCACGTGAGCTTATGGCCCTTTTTTTGGGTAGCGTGTCATGCAGTAGGTAGGATGTAGAGTAACTCTTTACACAAAAGAATCAAACCAACTCAGCAAGATGACAAAGTTTCTCTTCTGTTTTAATATTTTTTTCTTTTTTTTATTGAATATAGTTGAAATTACATCAACTTTTTCAATTTATACATAGTAAAGATTTCATAAGCATAAAAGATAGAAAACAAACAATTTTTACATTCCAGATAGAAAAATAGACATTCATATAAATTCACAAGTTAAGATGTCAGTATTCAATACATTATTTCAAAAAAATAAAACGAATGCAAACAAATTTATCATAGCAGAGTTAAGAGTTAAGAGCAGCGACACAATTTTCATTCCATGTTCAAAGCCTTTAAAAAATTAATTGTGGCAATTCTAATGCTCATACATTCAGTAGCTGCCAAAGCGACCCACCTATTTGTAGGGTCAATTTGAGCAAAATACGCAAAATGATTTACAAAGTGAGATCTTCTCAAATTCATAAGGGCTGAACACTCCATTATTATATGTTGCAGAGTTTCGACAATCGTTGCATTTTTACAAAACCTGCACCAATTAAGGTCAGAGGGAATTTGCTTTCTTCTTGTTTTAACCTCACGAGTGGGCCAAATATTGAACCGCAACCGTAGAATTGCAGTTCTGGTGGCAGCAGATGGAGCCAAACGTAAATAGGATGCAGTGTCTCTATAACGTTTTGGTCCAAATATTGCAGAGTCAAAATCTTTGTATGTTAAACATTGAGCTCTAGTGACAATCCAGTCCATCAAGTATACTTTCTTCTTTGCGCGCTCAGGGTGATACACAAGAATATCAAGTGGTATATCATCATGCGCCATAATTGTTAATATGGTTGTGGACCAGTATTTTGGGAATGCTTCGGGTGAGTTTAATAGATAACTAGAGATGGAAGATAATGTGGAGTTATCGCATGAAGATAGCAAACATTTATGAAATAAGGCACATAAGCGCCAATTATGTAAAGCAGTTAATGAAATTAGACCTAATTCATAACGCATCAACACTCCAGGAATAGACTGTGGGAGATGTAAAATGGCACGCCAGAACCTAGCTTCTAATATGTTAAAGAATCCTGGTGGAATGATTTTGGTTTGTAGACCATAGACGATGGTTGCTACAACATTCTGATTCCAATATGTAATGGCAACTTTGATCGAAAATTTGCCATATTTGGAAACAATCAATCGTGTTTGACAGATCGCCATAATTAGCTTCTGTTTGATTTTATTCAGATGCAAATGTAATGTGAGACAACCATCAAAAATAAGGCCCAAATAAACATGATTTGGGACCATCTTTATGGGGATCCCCTCAATTTGCCATTCCAGCAGATGCTTACGTTGACCTTTCGGGACATACGTAACAATCTGTGTTTTACCATTATTTACCACCAATTAATTTTCTTTAAAATAACAGCAGAGTGCGGACAAAAGATTGCATAAGCCACTTGGTGTTTTCGAGACTAAGACAAGATCATCAGCATACCACAGAGCAATAATTTTCACTCCATTTAGTGTAGGCGCATCAGCCAGTATTTTGTTGAAAATCCAGCGTACGTCATTAATAAAAAAATTAAATAGAGCTGATGCTAAAATACACCCCTGTTTCAGCCCTCTAAACGTGAAAACTGGGGAAGATAAGAGACCCTCTGCGTTTAATCGTATAAAGACCTTAGTGTTCGAATGAAGAGCAAAAATAATGTCAATAAGGGTGGAGGGACACTCCGCTCCGCCTTGATTAACTTATCAATAAGTTTCGGTCTTGATACCGAATCAAAGGCAGAGTGAAGATCCACAAACGCAAAATATCTTGGTTGTCTCTTATTCTGAGCTTGTTGTTTTATGGCATTTAAAGAAATTAAATTGACGCCAGTTCCCAAACCAGCCACAAAACCAGTTTGTGCTGGATCACGTTGTCTTGCTGCGGCCAACCAGACATTAAAGTCTCTTAACACTATCCTAGAGAACATTTTTCCAGGAGCGTCCAACAATGCTATCGGACGATAGCTTTTGGCATCCATACGGTCACCTTTTTTATAGATTGGAATAATCACGGATGAGCGCCATGAGTCTGGAATATTTTTGGTTTGCAAAATGTGATGAAAGGCATTGTTCAAAATGCACGCCCATTCTTTTATATTTTGTTTAAACATCAAATTTGTAAGACCATCAAGGCCTGCCCCTCTTGACGAGGATGATGTTTTGATAAAGTCTTGAATGATTGATTTTGTACAATGCAATTACCAACATTTTGCTGAATTGCTCTGATAATTCTAACAGGTCATCTTAGAATCGTCATATAGTGTGGTAAAATGTGTAACCCACGCGGATTCAGATACTCCATTAAGTTGCAAGTGAACTTGGAGTGCTGTGTTACATTTGTTCAGTAGCTCCCAAACCAAAGCAGAGTTTTTATTGCGACAGGCTGCTAGAAAATGTTCACTATCTAATTGATATAATGCAGCTTTTCTTGACCAAACCCAGTTTCGATATCTAGAACTAGCAATATTAACAGCTTTGATCTGCACATTCATGGGTAGTTTCCGAAGGCTTCTAATCTCTTTTCTATAAGCTTTCTTTCTCTCATAAAGAGCTAAATCAAACCCATGTACATGTTTCTTAAAAGGCTTGTTGTGGACAGGATAATGGTTCATGAATGTGTTTAATACATCTATATAAGATTCAGCCTTATGCAACCTCTGACTGCTCAAAATGGCACCATTCAATGCTAATAGTTTATTAGTAGACCACTTGAATCGATTTCTGGCATTATTGACTGATAAAGTCTGTTTATAACGAAGTTCAGCTTTGGAACGATTTTGAATTTCAGCCGACCAGAATAGAGCAAGTAGATGGTGATCGCTGACTGTCTGTTTTACAACAACAAATTTGCTGGTGTTCATAAAAATGCTGTTAGACATGAAGATGTAATCAATTGTAGATTTGGAGCTACCTCTCTCCCAGGTGTTCAGAGGAGGGATGTCACCCAAAATCGCACCATTTGCCATTTTTAAGTTAAGATCTTCCATAAATGACATCCATCTTGCTCCCTCAAGATTCTTGCTCCTTGTGTTCGACTCAAAGCAAGAAAGGTTCAAGTCGCCCATTACTAAAATTCCAGAAATATTGCCTTGAGAAGAAATGAATTCAAAAAGAAGCGAGAGAGCAGCATAAAAGCTATCATCGATGATGCCCACTGGATTTCGGTAAAGGTTAATGATTGCATATGTCTGGGAATGGAGGGTGATCTTCACTAATTGCATACATTTGTTTGGAGCTTGCCAGGGAATTTTTTTAAACCTTTACTCGCTTTCAGCGCAGCTATCAAGCCAGCAATGGGTCTACCTTTACCACCACATTCTGCTGGAAGTAAAATAAGCTCATGATCATCCCATGTGGGGGGATTCAATAGCCATGTTTCTTTTAAGGCTACTATATCATAGCTGTTCAACTGATCATTTAATGTCCATTGCAGATGAGAGGAGCCTCGAGTATTCCAACTAGCAAGTGAAATGTCCATAGAGGGAACATTTGTTTGTGGTTATGAATGAAAGTTGGCAGAAGACAAAGAGTCTGGAGCTTTTTCTTTAGCACAAAAATTGCAGGCACACAAGAGTTCCGGAGTAGAACCTACAATGGATTCATTGACATCAAACTCCTTAGATTGTTGACGTGCCGGGTCTTGTGCTAATGAAAAGCCTAAATTGAATAAATCCATTCTAGCGAACAATTCCAGATTTTATCCATAATTGAACAACAGAAAGATTCTTATCACAAAGAAATTCATGTTGATCCAAATCACTGGAGGATATAGCTTCCAATCCCTCTCTGTCTCCAAAAATATTAAAGACACTAGCACGACAGAATTAAGGTGTGGAACAAATTGAATTTCTTTGACAAGGCGCCACCAGCGTCATTTGTGTGAGAATTGGTGTTAGCATTACGAGATTCAGGATTCTTCTTAGTGTTTTGTTTTGGGTTATCTTGATTACGTCAACTATTACAGAAAAGTATCTATTCTGGTTTTAAGAGATAGAGCTTCATTATCGATATTATTAAAAGAGTTGTGTATATGAGGAGGCTGGGCAGTAACATTTGCGGCTTCAGGCAATACCTCCGAAATTCTTTTTTAAAAAGATAAGAGTCTACCATTGCTCTTAATGAGCTCAAGCGATCATCAACGCCTGATGTAGAAACAACAGGAGAAGGTGACTTGACAGCACCTCCAGAGATTTCAACACAGTATGAGGTCAAAGTGGTTTGTACAAAAGAGGAGGGTTGATTTGTTCGCACATTATCAGGCTTACATGATAACAAATGAACCAGCTTGTTCAGAGGGTCACAATTAAGTGGAAAATTAGGAACCTCCTTTGGAGCAACTTGGGGAAGTGGAAGATTGCGTGACAAATCTTTGTTTGTGGGAGGCTCAGAGGCCGGAGAGATCAATTCATTGTTTATCATCGCGAATATCTATAGAAGCAACTGGAGTGCAAGAGGTGGTTGTCAAAACACCTGAACGGAGATTAATTTGTGATTGTTTTTTTGCACCAACAAAATCTTTAATATTTCTTTGTATAACCTTGGTTGAGACAGATTTTGTTTTTCTAGTGTTGTGCAACCTGTTTTTTGTAAGTTTTGCTTGGAGTATCAACGAGAATTGGGATTAATTCCAGGTTGGTCAGCACTCTTCACAGGCGAATCAACACTAATCCAAGACTCATTATTTTGTGTTGCTGAAACTTCTTCCACACATTCAATAGGACGAATGATTTTAGAAAATACTGGTAAAACTGACTTGATAGTCTGTGGGACTTTGTTGCGCACTTCTAGATTCAAGAGACGTTGCATAATGGATGCACCAGATTGTTCGTTCATGCCCTGATGAGGGGACCAGTAGGATTCTAAAGAAGATACTCTTTGCTCAGGCTTTCTAAGGAAGGACTTTTAATTTATTTGTGTGAGTTATTTCTCATCCAATCGCTTGTATAATCTAACTTGGTAGTTTGGTTGGCTATTTTCTGATCTAAGTATTCAAATAGCTTAAATAAGATAGATATGGTGGTATTAATGGCCCCCAAGGTAATTTCTAATAAGACAGGGTTGGCTGAGGGTACAGGGTTTTTTTTTTTTCTTTTCGGTGTTGGTTGTAAAAAAGACACCTCATCGTCCTGTCTTGTTGAGTCCATGGAACATAGTTGTTCATAGTCAGACATAATTGAAGCTCTTGAACTTTCTAAGTCCCTGCACTCAGGGGGAATTGGATGAGGAGGTGATAGTGACTTATTTAAGCTAACTTGCCCCACATCTTCAATGATTACAAAGGCCACAGAAGCGTTCAAGGTGGGCGTGCCTCGTGCCGATTTACGACTTTCATTTTGTATTTCTTCAAACTCTTGAGTAGATTCTTCTAAAACTGTGGCAAAAGTTTGAACAGGCTTAATAATTTTTTTATTAATGGGAGAATGAGGTACGGCTAGTAAAGTTTGGTCTGAAATGGTAGTGCTCAGGGAAGGAACATGAGGCTCAGTGTTAGGGGTAAAGTGTTTTGTTGGACTCTGTACAGTACACTTAGGCAGGGGGAGATCAGCAGTTACACCCGCAATGGATGTCAGATCAGTCAGATCAGTTATAGCTATACCACTTGACATTTTCCCGTAAAAATTACGAATATCATGTTGATTAGAAGTTTTGATAATTGGTGTTAGAATAATATTTTTCTTAGAAATAAGAGTACGGCTTTTAGACTTATCCTGTGTTTTAGAGATGGTTTGGTCCATTGGAGTTTGTGGGGGAGGATCAAGTTCCGAGAGGTTTGACATTGTACATGGAGAGATAACCATGGGGTCTCTAGTAATCTCAGAAGGCATGCCTGTTTTCAAAGTGAACATGGCAAGTGTTGCAAAGGGATGTTAAAAATGACTACCGCTATTTCCTTTAAAAATATACAATACAACACACTAGAATACTTGAAAAAGTTGAAGAATAAGATAAATTCAAGCAAACAGAAAAAGTCTCTGAAATGAATGTCAAAGTTACCAAATGCAGCGATTACACCAACCGCCTAACAGCCACACAACAGCCAGTTGGCTTGACTCCACCCGACTTAACGCCGCGAGGGTGCCTGCAGGCGAGTTAAATGAAGTTCCTGACACGTGATGTGTCACGTGGGCTCTAGCGGGCTGCGCCTCCTCCTGAAGGCGAGTGCGAGCGTATGTCCAGCAAGAGTCCCCAGTGACTCGCAGTGCTGGCAGGTAAGAAATAAGGCTTGTAAGCAAGCGTTCGTTTTCAGACGTTTTCAGACACACTCCAGGAAGGCTATGTCAGACGCGCTCGAACGCCTGCAGGCGAGTTAAATGAAGTTCCTGACACGTGATGTGTCATGTGGGCGCTAGCGGGCTCCGCCTCCTTCTGAAGGCGAGTGCGAGCATATGTCCAGCAAGAGTCCCCAGTGACTCGCAGTGCTGGCAGTTAAGAAATAAGGCTTTTAAGCAAGCGTTCGTTTTCAGACGTTTTCAGGCACACTCCAGGAAGGCTATGTCAGACGCCGCTCGAGCGCCTGCAGGCGAGTTAAATGAAGTTCCTACACGTGATTTGTCATGTGGGCGCTAGCGAGCTCCACCTCCTCCTGAAGGCGAGTGCGAGCGTATGTCCAGCAAGAGTCCCCAGTGACTCGCAGTGCTGGCAGTTAAGAAATAAGGCTTGTAAGCAAGCGTTCGTTTTCAGGCGTTTTCAGACACACTCCAGGAAGGCTATGTCAGACTGTTTTAATATCAATTGTTTTAAACAGGGAGTTACAACAGACATCAATGGATGTCGCAAAAGCTCTCTTGCAGCATTTTATAAAAAGCAATACGTTTATAGTAAAAACTTGTCATACTTGACGTCATACTACGTGGCAAATAATCAAAATCCTATCGGGCGTTGTGGTTGGCTCAAGGGGAATACCTAAGTATACTTTCTATAAGGGGTTGGTTGTTATTGGGTCTCTACAGTCAGGTGGACAACTCATGCCCACCCCTCGTGCAAGTCATCTTCAACAGTTATTAGAAACACGGTACACCATTGGCTCTCAAACTATAAGGCCCTTTGCTATATGGCCCGCTACAATTGGTTGGCACGCTCATGCCCCTCTGGAACATTCAATTCACTAGCAGCACATAAACTCATACTCCAGGTGTCAGAAAGTGGACCGGACTGTACCTCCCACCCAATTAGTCCAACATCTCCCATCACTCATGCATTCTGCCATGAAGATTGTCTTTGAAATTGGCCTTGCAATGTATTCTCGTCTCTGAGAATAAAAGAGAATGCATGCACACGCTTATCATAGTTATGGAATGCGTGCCCAACTTCTATTTCCATCCTTGGCTCACATGACAGGAGACTGCAATTTGGCCCATTTTACAGCATTTAATTGTCTTGACTTAATAAACTTGGCACTCACAGTGTTCTTTCTTTGCAACTTAACAAGGGATGGTTCAGCTTCTCACGTTCACTGTTCTTCAAGGATAACCATTATTTGGCAGCTCACAGTCTTGACATCAGGTCAGACAGACTTTCTCAAGTCATCCATGCTCCCAGCTAATTCTCTGCTGGGACATAACTTTCAGCCCTTCTCTTCATGGATTGAACTTACTAGAATTGTGACATCAATGTTGAGCTTCTATATAATGGTGGCTCTGCCTGCAGTCTATTCATTAAGTATAGCTAGCTTCTATGATCGCTTAGTCTGCTTGCATTTCTGCATCTGTAGTTATTTGCATTTTCTGTAGTGCTTCTCTCGCATATGATAGTTTCCTCGATTCTTTACTTCGTAATCAGTTTCCATAAGGTCCAAACATTCTTCTTCAGCCAGTCTTTTCAGTGCGTCACGCTCACTTCTTGTGATGTCACCAACTTTCTTTCTCTCATTTTCATATTCCTTTTAGGGATCTCCCCCAAGAAATGGTCATCTCTTTGAGAATACATTTGATAGATTTTTCTTAGTGAATACCATTTCTCGAAGGTTCAAAGCAGAATAGTCACAACTGCTGGTGTCAAACATGGCACAATTTCAGGCTTCCAGCATACAGGTAGCAGGGGGAAGCACTTCCTCCAGGGCCAGTTGGCTGCCCCTCTACAGGAGTCTCTGGGAAATCATCTGGTAAAGAATGACAGTAGTCAGTCTTCGTTTTACAAACATCACCTTACTCAACATCTGTCGAATCTATGAAAGGTGAAAATCTGTTTGATATTGGTATTGTTATAAGTGCACATGTGTCAGCTTCTAGAACATCAATTCATTTGACACATTTGTGAGCTGGTGAATCCAATGTGTCTTTACATCAACACTTAACTGTCCCCTGCATGAATATGACCTAGAATTTTAAAATTCATGCCATCTAACTGATGACGTGATTTTTGGTTGCTCGTATTTAGCTAAGGAGTCATTGTGCTTTGTATATTTAGGTGATGCTGAACTGTACCTCTCATTTAAATGTTTTGGGGACCATTAGAAAGATCACTAGGGAGTGTCTCCATTTTATTGATAGGTTCAATAGCATAATTATTAAGGGCTGTGAAAAGAGCGGCTCTTTTCTTGCTTGCAGACAGGAAGTGGGTATAAGGCAGGCTTTCCTCTTAGACATTTTACACACTCTAATCTAACTTTTTACCTCCGAATCTTATTAACTCTTATTAATCTTAATTAGTCCACCAGGGAAGAATGAAAATCGTGTAAAGTTGGAAAGTGATGTAATGAAGGTAACTAAAGACGGGAAAGGACCTTGACTGTCCTTAATTTGCACAAACATGTAGGTGTAGGTATTAGTAACATTTATCATGATTTACGCAATAAATTAATTACTAAAAAAAAATAAAATTAGGGGCCGGACTTAACAATCATATAATAAGAATAATTCAATAACATAAAATATTGGCAATACTAATAGCAATAACAGCAATAAACCAAAACAAATTATAAAACCACTTGAAAGGGCAATTTGTTGGTAAAGATATCATATCTCGCTGACTATCAATTAGACCAAATGAATTATGTATTATATAGAAGGTGTTGATTGTACACGTGCAACTTGGCATTCAAATGAGTGTATAGGCTACATGCTTATTGGCAGTCAAGGAAAAACGTGATGAGTCAGGTACATAGATTTGGGGTGAGACAAGTCCGGCAGTTTAAGGGGCTGCCATAGGTCGTCCCTCAACCTCTTAATCTCGTAATAGTACTGCTCCGTGAAATTTCTGACACAGGGGCCTTGGGGTTGTTTTGTAAAATCTGAAAATCCTCTTGCGTCTCGTTACAGTGGTGCTCACAATAAAATTCATGGATTATTTACGCCAAAAAAAAGGGATTCGCGCGCCTTTCTGCACGCAAATCCCTGTTTAACAAATGGGGATTAGCAGGCAGAATGGCGCACAAATCCCGTTTTTTTCAGTGCACATAATCCATGAATTACCCCCAAAGTCTTCAGACGGATGCATGAAAAAAGCATACTTTGTGGCAGTACATTCGATCAACTGGCCCACTTTGCTCGCTGAGGGACTGATTCCGAGCTTGTGATAAAAGCAGTGTAGAAAACAGACATCGTCCCCTTCAGTTTCCAGCACCACTATTCTGAGGTAGGTGGAAGAATTGGAGGGGAGACATCGTAATGCATTTCTTAAATGACCGAGGGCCCTATTCTCATGAAGGCGCAGTAAGCATGCTAAACAGCATGCTTCACTGCACCTTTTCCTGACGCCCAGGCACCACGCATATTCTGAAGGCATTGGCGCAGAGCACCACAGTGAAATGTCCGCAATCCGCCTGTTTTGGAAATTTACGGGCTGATCAGCAGCATTTTCGGTAAATTGCATGATAATAACAACTTAACGAATATGCTGCCGAAAACACCTCAAGGCACCCGTGCTATGATCAAACACTGGCAAGCACTTTGAGCACGTTTCATGTTAAGGAATGACAAAGTAAGATCAAGAGAACCAGGGGCGTTGCTAGGGGGGGGCTAAGGGGGCTATAGCCCCTGGTCTTTTGGTTGTAGCCCCGGATAGAATTTCATTAGCTACAACCAAAAGGTTAGCTAGCCCCGAGTCCCGACAGTCCCGACAGTCCCGACATTAGTGTAGCCCCAGGTCTTTTCCAGACCTAGCAACACCCCTGAAGAGAACCCAGGACAGTGTGCTTTTTGCTGGAATGGACAGGAAGTGGGTGGGAATGGTCAAAGGGATTAGACTAGCAATGGGCAGTCAAACGGGATCGGGGAGGTAAATGACCAAACAACACCTACAAGCATTGTGTCGCTCATCATATGCCAGTACAATTCTCTAATGTCGCTCCTCCACAATAGCCACAGTGAAATGATCGGACCGCCACCAAAGGGCTACCGAATATGTGCTCCAATTTCACACTGTCGCTGTTATGGAGGAGTCCCACCAGACTCGCCATACAAACCAAAGTTTTGCAAAATTGCTGGTTGCTAGGTTGACTTCCAGCCAGTCCGAGCAACCGGCACACGGGTTCCTAAAGTGGTGCTTTCTGTGCACGCTTGGAAAAATGTACCTGCTGCAGAATAGGTGTTAATTACCGAAAATTGTTGGTAACGCTATATACGCTTTTCTACTAATTAACACCTCATTGAGAATCGGGCCCTGACACTTTTCAAATTTGAGAAAGTGTCCTTAAGCTTTCAGCAAATTAGAAAAGTGGTGCTGCAGTCTGGGAAATGCTATTTTTATAAAGGGGAAAACCTGTGCAGTAGAGGTGAACTCCAGTTGTGTGACATGCAAAAGCGGGGCTCTGACAGAAGAATCCCCTCCCAGTCCCTGCCTTGCATTCCTGATGTTTACCAGTGCCGTAAATCAGGCACATGAAAAAGCCAAGTCTTTCATGTCCCTACACCACATTCTTTCTTTATTAGAATATGGTGCGTTTTAGAAAAGTGGTTCCCTTCTACACTTGTTTGTTATTGCTTGTACCTCAGAATCGGGCCCTTAGAGAAGGTATATCTGAATGAGAATTTCCTATCTTTAAGTGAGCTCAAGCATTTACAAAAAAATTATGAATTAAGAGTGTCTGTAGGAGTGACAATAAGCCCAGCGTCACACAAGAAATGTGCATGAGGTCAGAGGGCACTATTCGGCATGTATACAGCCAAGGGCAGAGAGGGGCAGGAGGTGGAGGGAAAATAAAAATAAAGCGAGCCAAGAAAAACAGGTTCACTCAAAGGTCCATAGCTCATTTTTTGTTGATTGCTTTATGAGTTGCTTATGGCAGCCTTTATCCTCTTAAACAATTATCCAGATTGTTTATTAAACAGAAACTCTTCGGTCGAATTGCAACAGTGACCTGAGCTGCCGATCTCAAAGTCAGTCTTCTTACAATGCCCTCAGTGCTCACCAGGTGGTCACCATCAGTGCACAAGATTCAGACACACCAGACAGAAGGTAAAGCCTTCACAGCCCAGAACAGCCTAGACTACCCTGACTGCTCCGCCCAAACGTGTTGCTGTACTCAGCTAACCGGTGGGATTTAACAGGTTTCAGCAACATGTGTTCATACCTGAGCAGGGATTCCTATTTCCATTATTATTATTTTTATAATAATAATAATAATAATAATAATAATAATAATAATAATAATAATAATAATAATAATTATTATTATTATTACTATTGTTATTATTGTTGTTATTATTATTGTTATTATTATTATTATTACTGTTAGTATTATTGTTAGTATTACTATTAGTTTCTTAGCACAAAGCTAGCTCAGGTGCAACAGAGAGCTGCACATGTCATAGAGCAAAACAATGCTAGCAAGAATTTAACCAATAATAAAGTACACTTTAGTAATAATTATCACAGTACTATATACAAATTAGGGTGTACAAGACAGAAGGAATCTTGGATGCACCAAGGTATTGTTGGAAGAGCCAGGTCTCAGTTCTTTCCTAAATTGAAGGAGACTTAGAGCAGTCCGCAATGCCACCATGATGGAGTTCCAAAGAACCAGAGCATAGTATTTGAATGGTTGTTTCCTAGTTTTTTCTTTGTGAGCCAATGCTTTCAGTCTGGTGTTGGTGTTACTGCGAAAAAACCTTGTGCTGTCTGATGTTTTTAGTTTGGCCGCAAGGTAGTCCATCATACTACCATAAGGCACTAACGGTGGTGGCCTTGTAGTTGAGGATCAAGGTTTTGAAGTAGATTGCAGCCTGAATGGGGAACCACTGCAATTCGTGCATGCTGGGGGCGATATAGTTACATTTCATATTTATTTTTGTTTTAATTCCTGTGTTAATTGTTATGTATACGCTTAGTTTTTGTATTTGTGTAGTGCCTTGAAAATGTATTGTCGAGTTATAAGTCTGCGCTCAATAAATATCTATCTATCTATTTATCTATCCTACAGACGGTGATATGGGTGATGAAATGGTGAGGTGTGGCTTTGCGGGGCCACTTTGAGGCTGCCCTTACTCATCCACCAAAAGGTTCCTGTTGGTAGTGTTAGTCCAACACAAGTTGTTATAAATTCTTTCAAGAGTGATGTACATGTTGGTGTTACCTTTCCGTTCTCTGTCTTTTGCTTCTGGCAGAGGTGCTATTCATGTCAGCTTCAATGTCCTCCATGGTGGTATTTTGTACTGACTAAAAGATGTGGTACTGTGTGGATGGAAGGCACTGAAGGATGCAGAAAGCCTTAGAAAAGCAGTGACGGATATAAGATATCAGAGCAAAGCAACATTGAGGCTAACCAAGAGATTCCAGAGATGAAGACATGTATTCTCGTAGAGATGAACAGACTACCAACGGAGAGACATGCAGAATGAACAAAGGGACGTACAGTGCAATGCTGGAGAAGCCCATCAAGGCGACTATGGGGAAAGACAAAAGTCCTAGACTTACCCATTGGCAGGGCTGAAGTGCCTTCCAGGTGATGGCCAAGGATGCCTGCCAATACCAGCCAGGATGAAGATGGGGCAGGGAGCTGCTTTTATAAGTGGGTGGGCTCAGAAACGAAATAACCGCTGGAACAGGAACCAGGGACGGCTTCAGATGCTAATGGGGAGCACTGTGGATGCGATATGGCAGGCCAGACTGGTGGCCAAAGCTGAACGGGAGTGGGGCGAAACCCAAGGATATAAACTCTCAGAAGCAGTCTGGACCGATAGCAGTCGGTATTGGTGGGAGCAGCCATAACCAGTATACAAGAGGAGGGGACTGGAACAATCCCTGTCTCTCACTTTGTCTTTTCCAGGGGGAGAACATCTGAGGAGAAGGCTCCCTTTCCCAGTGGGCATTCTAGGAGAGCAGAGCAGAAAGTCAAATGTGCATGCAAAGAATCTGTTCCTACCCAACTAGAGGCAAAACTGCACCCAAAGGAAGACTGTAATAAACATTAGTACATAACAACCTTTACGATTCCTGTCATCTTTTCACACAAAGTGGTGTCAGAAGCACGATACAAGGCGCTTTTGAAACCCTGATTAAGGCAATGATGATGAGTAACTGCAGCCCCGGATAGAGGTGCAGTCTCTGCAGGCTCAAACCATTTGACAGGCCTTTCAACAGTCCACGTAACTACAAGGAAATCGACAAACCACTGCAAAAGACAAACAACAGGAGGCACTCATGCAACAGATTCTGTGGCTTGAACAAGAGCACATTCACTGATCCACTCATCCATGCTACAAAAGTACCATGAAGGCGATGACCCTGCCTTCTTCTTTAAGAACTTTGAGTGAGAGAATAGCCTATAATGCCCAATGGCCTCAAGGAAGCTGGGGGCAGTATTTGGTACCACTCTCACTTGACCATTGCAAAGAGCCTATCAAGCAGCCAATCCAATGGGTAATACCCCATATTTGGACATCAAATAGCCCATGCTGAAGGGATTGGGTCTAGATGATAAAACCTCCAGACGATCACAGAATCTCACCTAGAACCCAGAGAATCCCCTCGACAGCTATACTACCAAATCAAAGACATGGTGGTGCAGTGGCTACAACCTACTACATCCTCCATGTTGGGATAACAAAGAAAATAATGCTGAAATATTTTGTTAAGGCACTCCCATTCCAGTACAATGGTGGGTACGACAACATCATGGACCCATCCTCACTGAAGCCATCAATATAGTCTCAGTATGTCAAAAATCTTAATACATCTCTTTCATTGGGAATGGGATTCAGATAAAACTGGGAGTGACCCAATTGAATGCTGTTCCCCGCCCTCTAAGACATTCGCAACACAGATGGAAATCCAGAGAAGAGAGACCAAATCAAGGAGATATCTGAGGCCCAACCCGTGCTATGCTTCCTAGACAACTGCAATGCTTTGAATACAGATATTGGGGACACCTAGCCCGATTGTATCCCAAAAAGATCATCCCAGAGTCCATGGAAATTGGGGCTATGCAAGGAACCCTGTCCTCAGGCAAGATGTATCCTTATACTGTTGGACTGCAGGTGGATGGAGTTCTGACCTACACGATGTTGGACAGTGGCAGCTAACAAACCGTAGATAGCCCTCAAGTAAGCGAAGGACCATTAACCAGTCAAGTTATGTTGACTGCAATATAGAAGACCAAACCCCTTCCCTAAGATTGGATGTGCTGACAGACCGCACGCACTGAGGTGCCAGGTTGAAGGCAGAACAAGAATAAGATCCAGGAACATGTGGAAGCCATTGGTTCTGACAAAAGGACAGACTGTGCTATAGGGTATACCTGGATGAAGTAAAGTCAAGTAAAAACCTTTCAACCAAGAGCCAAGGTATTGATTCTCCTTCCTACCAGTGAAAATAGAATGTTGGCCTGATGGAGAGGGCCGTACTCAATAACGAGAATATTGTTACTAGTGAATTTCATGTTTTCCCAACCTTACCTAACCCACCCAGAGAAAAACAACTACTTACATCTATTAAAGGAATGGAACAATCCAGCTGTACTGGTAGGACTCATAACAATGGAACCAACTAAAAATATGGACATATTTCTGACTGAGCCTGCAGTGGGCTTGACAATGTCATATGGTGAACTGATTTCCTGGAAGCAATAGAATGACTCACAAGATACCAGAAAGTTTTTTCGAATTTAACAGACCTTACTACACTGGTTGAACATGCAATCAAAACAATGCCCATAAGAAGGTATGGTAACACCCTTATAGAATCCCAGAAGCCAAACGCAACATGGTAAAACAAGAAATAAAAGAGATTTTAAGACTGCATATCATAGAGCCTTCAGTGAGTCCATGGTGGTCGCCGATAGTGTTCGTTTTTAAACCTGATGCATCTATATGGTTTTTTATGGGAATCCAGCAGTTAACCAAAGTCTTGGTGTACAAAGCCTACCCCATGCCAAGAGCCAACAAACTCAGTACCATCAACCTAAGAAAGTCTAATGGAAGATTCCTTTAACACACAAAGACAAAGAAAAAATGGCATAGTCCACAAGGCTCTATCAATTCAAGATATTGCCCTTTGCTTTACAAAGGTTAATGGACACTGTTCTACAAACTCATAACTATGCCACCACATACCAGTACAATATCATCATATTCTGCAAAACCGGGCAAACCCACCTATCACACCTGCTACAAGTAGTAAATACCCTTGAGAAAGGAGATCTGAGGATCAACCGAAAGAAGACTGTATTAGGCACTTCCCAGTCAAAATATTTGGGGTACTACAGTAGTAGATGTAGAGAATCTCCCTCAAGTCAACTGTGGGATGTTTTTACCCATGCAGCCAAGCCCTACCATAAAACTGTGCAGTACTGGCATGGAAAACATCATGATGGCCAGAACTCCCCAGAGAGTGCATAGGGAAAACATGAAGAATAGGCTGCCACCCATTTTTGCCTATGTTGTGAGCACAGGAGGGCACTGCCTAAAACCACCATTCGGCTACACACAAAGTAGCCTGAAACCATTGGGAATGGCAATGCTGATTGACAAAAGCAACCCAGAACTGTGGGGAATTCATTTTCTTAATGTCAAAAATGGATCCAGTACTGGTGCTCACCACTATCAGAAAGCCGGCGTTTTAAAACCACCAGACTTTTGTGTAAAACTGAAAAAATGAATCGAAACCAGGCCAAGGAAAGACTTGCTAAGAGGTGGATACAATATAAAACTATATTCTGAAATGACTTGAAGGAAGTAATTATTTAATGTATATATAAAGAATAGCTGCATGTAAGTTGGATTTGAATGTAGAAAACTGGGAACTAAAGTGACATTTAGCTGAATTCTGCCTGACAACTACCCCCGACAGGAGAAACCTGCTCAGCCACTCTTCCCAGGCCTAGCTGCATCCTGCTGGCCCCACCAAAAGGAGATCACATGGCTCTGTTGATTGAAAGGGGAGTGGCACCTGGGGACTGCAGGGAACTGAACAATGGGCCTGCTTTGGCTCAGGCAATTGTTAAATTAGGGGGGTCATAAAATGGCTTCCTCTTGGAAGGAAATGGGAGGGGCAGTGCCTCTGCTAGCAAGCTGAGCTTGGGGGAAGTGGATAAACCAGTCATTCCACCATGTGATGTGGGAAGCCACACCCCTTTTTGACCAGGGCATCATTTTAAAAAGATAGTTAACTCATAGTGCGGACTGGTCAAAATTATATAAATAATACCATTATTCTTGGGATTTTTCCATGCACATTTTAAGAGGTGTTAGGACCCTGTGGTGTATTCTGGGGGGTTGCTAGTGGAAAATAGGGTCTTACTCCAAATGTCTGCATGTTAAAAATCTGACACTTCATCAATTAATGTCCATACTCCTTGCGCACATTTGTGTAAATTTTGGTAAATGTCCGATATTGGAAAACCGACCAAAAAGCGCAAAATGTTGTCATTTCTGAATCCCAGCCCGCAGGAACATGGGGCTTGAACAGAGACCTGTCTTAATTCATTTGTAATATGTACATGTAATGTCAACCACTTGTGTATCTGGGAAATATGTATTGGAATCAAATATAGATTTGTGGGCAAATTGACCAGGGGAGGATCCTCTGACCCATAAACAGACCTCATCATGATGACAATCCATTTCCTTCCCCCAATCATGGGAGAGGAGAGATTTGGGCTAATGACAAGTAGAGAGGGGCAGGCTCAGTTATGCCTCGCACACACCCACTTTCTCAACACATAAAAGCAGACAGTGCAGGACAGGTGGGAACATTCACTTTCCACTTTCTTGCGGGACGCTTTGCCGGGAGACTCCAGACTTCAAATTCATCAACCTCCAGAGACCAGAGATCCAGAGAGACCAGAGATCCAGAGAGACCAGAGATCCAGAGAGACCAGAGATCCAGAGAGACCAGAACTGTGCAGTGCGGAGAGCAGAACCAGAGACCAGACCGCTGTAAGCAGAACCGCCAGAAGTCCCGTTCAACCTGTTGACCAGATCCGTGACGAGGCCCATTCCTGTCTAAATGATACTGTGAGTACCCAGTCAGGACTGTGCCAAAACCAATGTCTAAGTTTAAAATGATCTAATCCAAACAATTTTAGCCTATTAGAACTGCCTCCTAGAATCGTGTCATTCTGTCATTTTCAAATCTGAAAAACTACCTTCACAAAATCGGCCATATCTCCGGAACCGTCTGTGCTAGGAGCGAGTTTTAACTGTCATCTTAAAGCTAAGATTCTGGGCGTTCCAAAGAACCTAGAACCCACTCCTTATAGGGCCTCCGTAATCCCGCTTGACGCACGCAATTAAATTTTCCGCAATTTGACATTTTGCACAATTTCAGCCACGTGTAAAAATCAGCAGCTCCTTGCTTTCCTTTGCTAAAATTCATTTTAACCTGCTAGTTACTCATAGAGCATTGCTAAAGTGAGCCTGAACTAATATAAACTAGATATCACCCACCCTGAACCTCTAGAGGGATTTAAAAGCATTTTAGCACATTTCTCACTTCATTGTCATCACATTCAAAGCATTTTGGGCCTGTGTTTCAAACTTCTACCTGTTTTCCTCTAAGCTTGCTGGGGGGGAATTGAATTTCGTATTGTATTTGATTGCATTCCTGAGAACTGTGTGCTCCTTCTTCCATTTCTTACATTGCATAGGGGGGGGGTGAATTGCCAGAGAAAAAGTGATTATATTATCTTTTGCTAAAATCATATCAAGTTATTTCTGTACTGCATTTCATTCCTCATTGCTTTTCCCTTGAAAACCATAAAAGTATTTTCGCTGCCTTATCCATCCTATACCAACTCCTCATTGATTGTAAAGAGGTGTGCTAGTGTCAGATTACCCATTCTTGATCAACATTATATTCATAAGTGTGATATCTATTATTAATTTATTATAAAAGTGTGATATATATATATATATATTGTTTAATTTTTCAAATAAACCTTTTAAATTTGCAAAACAAACCTACTTCTTGGCTCAGCGGGGTCGGGGGGATTCTGAGAGAGGGGTGTTATACAAGGGTTCATCATCCAGATTATAACTTGCCATAAAAATATATAAATAAGGGCTTCCCTTGGGCATCCCAGACAAGGCACTGACTTAGTGGGATTGCTTGATTGGAGTTACTTACCAAGTGGGGGCTCGTAGCCGGGATATTCTGGAATAGGTTTACCACTTGTGCAGCTTAATACAGTGTGTCAACTGACCAGATACACATATCCGGTTAGATCACCACGCTGTTTTACACTGTGAAAGCACTCCTCAAAGGAACGCTCTAAGGAAACGGTCTGTTTTGCAAAATAAAATACAAACTTCTGTAAGTCAGGAAGGAACTCAAATTCCAGAATGACGACCTTGGTAGATATGAAGATAGCTAGGGAGCACCTCTTACATAAACTGTTTGTGAGAGGTGAATGGTCTGAACAGGACCAAAATGTATGGTTGCAGGCGATCACACAACAGGTCACTACAATTGGGTCAGATAGTGGAGAGATCAGGGTCCCTTACATGTGGCCTTGAGTGAACTATATATGGCCCCTAAGGCCAAGGATGAGCACAACAAGATTGCCAGGGTAGCGGCATATTTATATTTACATATGGGAGCCATGCAGGACAAATGTGCTCAAGGCCAAGATCTGGCAAATAGGCAACAGATGGCGTTAGAAAAGGCCCAATCTGACCTGGTCTCTTCTGAGCAGAGGCTGAACAGAAGCCAGGAGTCAGAAAATGAGAGTAGACAATACATCATTAAAATGAAGGAGGCTATAGATATCCTGCAACAGGAAAAGGCTGACCAGGATACCAGAATTCTGGCTTTGCAGAAGGAGCACCAAGACAGTTTGGACTCTTTACTGCAGAGCCAGAAAAAGCTGGAGCAACAGATAGATTTCAACAGGGCATGCACAAAGCAGGTAGCCACCCTGCAAAGCCAATTGGATAGAGAAAAAGAGGAGAGCAATAAACTGATTCTGAAACATCTGGACACCCAGACAGAATTTCAGGAAGAGCGCCAGAAAGCTGGTGCCTTTCAAAGGCAGAGGGACGACCTGGTGGCACAGATGCAGGCTCTTAGTCAGGAAAGGGACACCTTAGGCCAGGAAGTCTGCCAATTAAAAGAAAACATTGAAGAAAATCACCTGGCCCTCCAGGGGCTGGGTGACCTCCAAAAAGAGCATCACGACTTGCTAGAGCACACCAGGAGGGTGGAGGAGGCTCTGGCAAGAAAGGAGCAGGCCAGTAGGGATGGGATCAGGAGGTAACCCTCCTGCAGCAGAGACTGGCCCAATACTCCATGACCAATCAGGAGGCACAGAGAGAAAATGAGGCTCTCTGTCAGCACAATGATAGGCTCCAGCAAGAGGTAGCCATGAAGGAGAGACTGATAGAGTCTAGTAAGGCCTTAACTGAGGAACTGAAAGCGCAGGCTCTTGCATTGCAACAGGGAGCAGGGGCTGATAGAGATGAGGTTCGCTGGGAAAGGGAAACGCCTGAGCATAACCTCAGGAGCCCTGGTACCAGAGGCCTTCATCTCTCCCAGTCCCTGGACTCTGCCACCCCCATGTCCCCTGGCGCGCATGAGCACAGGGCCACAGGAATGGCAGATTACTATCCAGCCAAAAGTATGGGGCTCATAGGCCAGTACCACCCAGGAATGGAGGGGCGGGCATCCGGGTATGGGCACCCAAGCATAGTGCAATTTAGTGGGGAACCCCAGGAGAGTAGGCCCATTAAGGGCATCCTGAAAACCTCTGCCCAGTTAGGTCAGTGGGGGGGTACCCCTCAAATCCTGGCACAAGGAGGGATCTGAAGACTCCTCTGAGTGTTACAGGACACAGGAGACCAGGTCCCCACATTCTGCCAGCCATTCCCAGGCTCGCAGAATCCGTGTAAACCTGGAAGATCAGACGGGCACCTCTGGGAGAAGTGCTTTGGAGTCAGAGTATGAATGGACCAGGGTGACCCGAACCAAAAAGGCCAATAAGGCAAAAAGGGCCTTGCTTAAGGACCCATTGAAACAAATGAAGGCAATAAGGAGTGTCATCATGCCTTATCATAAGAACGCCAAGTATTCTGTTTGGGAACACTTGGAGCTCTATGAGCAAATGATGGAGACTTTCCATTTGAGGGACAGAAGTAGCTGCATCCTGTACGTCAAATGGACATTCTCCCCAGAATACTCCAGTTTCTTTGCAGGGCTGGAGGACCAAAACCATTCAAGATGGTCCGCATATAGGGCGGCCATATTGAAACATTTTTCTCTTCATAGAAATCCTCAAGAGGCTCACAAGGCAGCCTACAACTTGCAATGTGGGGAGGATCAGGCCCCACAAGAATTCGTGCAAGAATTGAAGTGTGCCTTTGCGCAGACCACCAGAAGGGTGCGCACGGACAGCAGAGAATTTGTCAATACTTTTTTCCATGCCTTGCCCAAATACATCATAACCCAGCTAGTGAGAGATTTTCATGAGAAGAGGTCACTAGACTGGGTTATTGAACAGGCTACCCGGATCTATGAGGTGCAGAAGCCCATAGAAAATAAAAGTAATGTGCAGAAAAACCCCAAACCCAACATCACCCCTGCTGCTGCCAAGGTGGCGGAGGTAAAGGTTGCCCCTGTGTTAGATTTGGAGATGGGGGGGCCTAAAAACCTGCCTGCACCAAATAATTCACAGCCCAGAAGGCCCTCGGGCCAGTCACAGACAATGGAGTCGAGGAGGTAGTCCCACAAATGGGGTCCACCGCTCCCCTGATTATGTAAGTCCCCACTACAAGGGAAACCGACCCATCCTGGGTTATGTGTGGACTCCTCCAGCCCAAGGGGGGGGATCCAGCCAAGCACCTGACCCTGACAGGGAACTTCCCTCCTAACCTCCCCCAGGAGGGCAGAAATTCACCAAACCCTGGGCCAAAATTTTTCCCCAGGTATCCACAAGAATTTCAGCCCCAAACTCATCCATCCTTCTTTCCCCAATTCCCTGAGCCCAGACCACTTAATCCGGGAGAGGGGAGGCCAAGGGTGGAGGGGTACCCAAATCTTCCCAATCCGGGGTATTACCAGAGTAGGGATAGCTACCCTTCCCGGGATCAGCCCAGGGGAGAAAATAGAGCCCCGTATCAACCTGAGCGGGTTTCCCAACTTGAGCGCCAGGTCCAAAATATGGCACGGGATCTGGGTCACATACTGAGGGCTCAACAGAACCCTCAGATGAGCATGCCACCGCAGAATGCCCCAAACTCTGGGCCTGGTGCTCCAGAACAATGACGGGGGCAGCACCCCGATAACCCACCGGTTCCCAGGGAGGAGGCACAAGGGGAAGGGGGGTGAAAAAGCCTTGGAGGAAGCTTCCTTCCCAAATTGTAAACAGCCCCTGGAAAACCAGGAACCGGAAACAAAATCTCCTGCCCCTGAAAGCCTGCCTCCCAAGGAGCAGAGGGGGGGTAGGAGAAACAAAGCACCCAAACAGACCCACTTTGTGGAGGAGGTACAGGTCTTCCAATTTGAGGGAGAGGGATCCTCAGAGGATCCTGGGAAAAGGATCTTCTCCTTCAGAGATGGGGGAACTCCTCCGAAGGAAAAATGGGTCCCAAGAGATTCCAATCCAGACTGGGTAGATGTGGAGATTGAGCTGTCGCCGCCCATCATTCTATCCCAGAACCAACAAAACCAAAAACCCCTAGGTCAAACCCATCCTGGTGACTGCCTCCCAAAAGGCAGGGGCGGCCCAGAACCGGAACCAGGGGAACCCACAATGGCTCTGATCTGCAGTTGCCAACTTTTTCTTTCAGATTCCCCAGGCTCGTCACAGAATTCTGCCCAAATCTCTTCTATCTCAATGCCCAAAACCAGAAAGATAGCCCGCCAGTTGTCCAAAAATGTGCATTATCTGTGCCCCCTAGAGGAGAAGGAGGGAAGATATTATGCCCCGGTACAAGTACAGGGGCAGGGTACAATTTTGGCACTGTCATGATCTCTGCTTCCAAAAGGTCAGGGTTTTCCCAACTCCCTTGGAAGCAGATCCATAACCCAGGTTCCGAGTGCCAACCAGTCCCAATTGGGACCTTTTGGACCCAGTCCTGGCGCCAGTGGCACCAGCCTCATAAATATGCCCAGTCCCAGCGCTGGAAGCGCCGGGCTCATAATGCTTGGGTGGACTTACCTGCAGCAGACCATGCTGCTTACTTGCCTGCCAGTTGAGCCTCTGATCCTCTTCTGTTTGGAACTACTTTTCCTGTTGGGTGGGGCTGGAGACACTCCCTAGATTCAGAACACTGGAACTCTTCTGGAAGGCAGGAACTCTTTTTTTACCAGGAACTCTTTTCTTACTTAGGCGTGGCTGTGGAAGGAGACACCTAAGCACTACAGGAGGCTATTTAAACCACACCCGGTGGATGAATCTTGCTTTGCGTTATTCTGCACCCTCTGCAGCAGAACGCTCATCGTGTCTTCTGCATCCGGTCCTGAGCCTAAGGAAAAAGGCTTACCATCCTGAATCCAGTCTTCAGCAACACCTATAAAGACAAGAAAGAACAGGTTAGCATTCCGGCATCTGAAAGGCAAAGGCTTACTTACTCTTCGTGCGCTCCGGAGGTCTTCACACTGCATTCCGGCATCTGAAAGACAAAAGCTTACCAACTCTTCGCACGCTCCGGAGGCCGTCGGCGCTGCATCTCGCATCTGAAAGACAAAACAAGGTGCGTTTAAAGACATTGGGGAACTTTAATACTCACGTGCCATTACTCCTTTCCACATCTAACCCAGTGGGTATCCCGGCACCCTGCAGCCGCTCCGAACTTGTACCTGCAAAATAAAAAGACAGTTAGAGCGCTTTGTGAAGCTGGCAACAAGCGCTTACTTACGTGCTTCCAGGCGCTTCTATTCATCACACGGGCTCCATCTTCAACTCACTTCAGCCCGTCATCCGCCATTGCCGGAACCCTGCAAAACAAGAGACATCATTATTAAAGACTTTAAAGACATTTGAGTTACTCGAAACTTACCGTTCGTGCAGTAAACGACGGACAGCAGTCCTCTGAAGTCAAGAGGCCTGCGCTACCTATCCAGTGAAGAAACTGGCTACAGCACCCTGCCCCGAGACAGATGGAGAGCTCGGCATTCACTTTCCTAAGGTGAGAGCGTTAACCTGTGGGGGTCTACAGGAGAGGAGAAGAGGAAAGAGATAGGGACACCCCAATAACCCCAGTTCATTAACCCCGTATTTTCTATCTGCAGACATCTTACTCTGCACGTCAGGCATACAGGGCACAGAGGTCCAGCCCAAAGAGCCAATCGGGTGCTGCACATCACCTTTGAAGATACGGTAGTCGCCCAGTCAAGACCGGCGCCTCTGCGAGAATCAGGTGAGCGTTACAGGCACTGGTGGACACTGGATCCCAAGCTACCCTTCTGTCCAAAAGGGCCTTTGATGAACTAAATGCAGGAAGGGGGGATAATTACTGTATTCCTCTCACCTCTCTTCCTGGACAACTGCAGAACTTTGACGGGAAGGAAATTCCCGTCGAGGGGACTGCAGACTTGGACATTAAAATTGGGCGACACAAGGTGAAACACCCGGTCATAGTAGTAACTCCAGAGGGCACCCCTTGTTTACTAGGGAATGACCTCCTGAGAAGGTTGTCACCCCCAATAGATTGCGTAAACAAGGTCCTCTGGACCCAGACTAGCCGACCAATAAAATTAAAACAGAGTGTCAACTATGTTAGTTTAAATGGCACCTGCCACATGGTTGAACAAAAATCTGACCAAGTAGAATTTCACTTCCAGAACAACCAAATTCCAGACGTGACAGTAATAGCAGTAGGACAACAGACTGGTGATGGGAGGTCCTCTCTATTTCTGAAAATCAACCTTCCTTCCAGTTTAAGGTGGTATTCCACACTGGAAGGAAACACTCTGAAATTCTTTACCAATCCACAATCAGACACCCGCACTCCTATAGTCCAGAAAGATGTGAAATCAGCTCAGAGCCTGGCTGATATTCAGCAAACTGGAGAGCAGTTGTTCATCCCTGTTCAGTTAAATGATGGGAAGGACTCGCTCGAGTGTGTGTGAACAACGGTAAGAGCTTCATTAGCCAAGCCATGTTCCGCCAACTCCCAAAAGATGCAGCCATTCCCACATTCAAACTGATAGACAAATGGAAAATGGATCTGGAAACACCCAATTCCAAACATCTCCTGCCAAGCAGGTGTATGCTCAAAATCTCCATTGGCAACAAGAGCATAATGCTTAATTGTTGGGTCGTGCGAGACGTCACTGCCGCCTTTTACTTAGGCAGTGACATTCTCAATTGCTTCGCCATTAGTTTGGACCTAATGAACTTCAAAGCTTGCTCCCGATTAGCGGATAATCCCATGGGCTTTGATGATCAAGAAAAAGCATTTAGGTCAGCTCAATTGCTACCATATGCAGTTCAAATTCAGCTTAAAGAGGAAGTCACCATCCCAGAAAGGACCCGACAATTCTCCCTGGAAGTGAAAGTTAAAAGAGGACAAAAATTGAAAAACTCTGATGCTTATATTCATCTAAATGCTTCTCTCCAACAACAAGGGTTAGGGGTAAACCCAACACCATTAGTCAACATAGAACATGACACCATTCCAATAGAGGTGGATAACAGCGACTTACAGAGTATTACTCTAGCCGCAGGCACCATTATTGGAATGGCGGTTGATAACCGACATTTCTCCATTGATTTAGGAAATGAACTGGTAGGACCGATCCCCAAGGACTGTTTTGACAGTGACAGTGAGGACAATACAACACCAGACAGGATCTTCACCCGGCATGGGGGTAACTTCCTGGTGTACACTTCTTGCCCTTATGGTAAGGAAGATGTGACTTGTGACTTCAGAGGGGATGAGGTGATTTTCCAGGTCCATGAGGGCTGCCTTTCCCACCTAAAGCCTCCGGTCCAAATCAGCACTCTAACCAGGGACTTCTCCACCCAGCTGGAGGAGGCCGCTGAGATAGAAAAACCAGAAGTCTTTCCAGGCTTCAGGCAGATGGTGGAAGAGAGAGTCAACCTAGCTGATGCCTCCGTGACTCTGGAACAGAAGCAAAAGTTGAAACAAGTTTTCTTGGATTTCCAAGATCTCTTTGCGGTAGACTCATATGACGGTGGTCGCACCGACATCCACACAACAACAATTCCCATGGACCCTGGCATGACTCCAGTGTTTGTGAAGCAATATCGCTTGCCTCTCGCATCCATGGAGTCCCTTACTGAAATAATTAAGAACCTTGAGTCCCGGGGAATAATCCGTCCAGTCCACAGAACTTTCAATAATCTCGTGCTGGGAATATTGAAGCCAAACGGCCAGTGGAGACTCTGCGCCGACCTTAGGGAGCTCAACAAACGGGGCCATACTTCCCGATGGCCTCTGCCCTACATTGACCAAGGGCTGGCCCAGATCCAGGGGTCACAGGTATTCACTGCAATAGACCTGACCAATGGATACTGGACCGTGCCTGTCAGTAGGGAGGACCAATACAAACTGGCTTTTACCTTTGGGGGCCAGCAGTACACATGGACCCGGACTCCCTTCGGATACCTCAACTCCGGCAATGAATTCAACATTTTCCTACATAAGGCCATGCCCGACCTGGGTGCGAGGGGTAACCTGGCTTATGTAGATGATGTCCTCATCAAAAGTTCATCTGTGGAAGAACACATAGTGGAGATCCGTTATGTTCTGACACAGTTGAGGGCCGCCGGAGCAAAACTTTCCGTTCAGAAAGAACAGTGGTGTAGAACCTGTGTTAATTTCTTGGGGCATGAGATTACTCCTCAGGGTCTCTGTCCCCAAGAAAAGAAAGTGGAAGCACTCCAGAAACTGAAGGATCCCACAACTCTGCGGGAACTAAGGAGCCTCCTTGGACTGACTAATTACAGCAGAAAGTTCATTGAGGGCTACGCAGAGATCACCAGACCCCTGATTTATCTTTTGAAGGGGGGGTCAAGTGGGAATGGGGTCCAGAACAATCCGAGGCAGTAAGACAACTCAAAAAAAGCCTCTCACAAGCGCCTTGCCTAGCTTACCCTGTCATAAACAAGGAGTTCTTCCTGGAGACAGGGTTTTCTAATACGTGCTTGACGGCAGTATCATACCAAAAGCATGACAGGGTCAATAAAGTAATCTCCTATGCGAGCAAAACTTTATCCTCTGTGGAGGAAAAATTCAACGATTGTGAGAAGGCACTCCTGGCAACGGTGTGGGCATTGAAGAATTACCGCCCGTTTATCCAGGAGGAACACATCATAGTGGAGACTCCACACCAGCCTCTGCAATACCTCCAAAGTGACACAATCCGGGCCGGAAATGTGAGTAATTCCCGAATTACTCCCTGGATTCTGTCAATGCAAGGCTTTCCTGTAGAGGTCAGATATGGCCAAAACAGGAAGAGTCCCCTCGCGCAAGGTCTGGCTGACTTGCATGATTGTGCCAGAGAAAACTGTCTCGAGGACGAAAGTCTAAAAATCAAGGACAACATGGAGGCATACCTTAATTCCCCACACAACGTCTTTGAAGAAGACAAGTGTGAGGGAATGCTCACTGTCTATGTGGATGGATGCCCTTACCATGTTGACAACAACGGGGAGAAAGAACTGATGGCCGGCGGAGGGAATGCATGGGTGAAGGAGTTACCAGAACCCTCCGCTGGGTACAAAATTGGTCCCCGAAGTAGTCAGATGGCAGAGTTGATCGCTGTGCATCAGGCCATCCTCACTGCTGTCCAACATCAACTCCACGAACTGGTCATAATCACAGATTCGGATTATGTACGGAACGGGTTCGTGGAGCACCTGGTTAATTGGAAAACCAGAGGCATGTTATGTGCTAATAACAAACCCCTGAAACATGGGAAGTTAATCCAAAATATTGATGATCTGGTCACATCGAATGGGATGACCATCTACTGGAAAAAGATCAAGGGTCATTCCAAAGTAGAGGGACCAGACAAAACTTGAAATGACTTAGCTGATCAGCTGGCCAAAACCGGGGCCATCCAAGGGGATCTAATAGAAATAGAGTCCCTGTTGGGAGAAATACAGGTCACTGCTATCACTAGGTCCCAGACAAATGCTCACAATGATCTTTCAACTGCACAATGGAGTAAGGAGACCCCTGATGCTGATTTGATTACAGCTCAGAAGTGGGATCCAATAATTGGTAAGTTTTACCAACACATTGAGGACCCTGAGAACTTTCCCCTGACGGATACCGATTACATTGGGAAAGAGGACCTAAGAGTGTTGATGAAATGTCCAAAAAGGTTCCGAATCCAAGACGGTTTGTTGGTAAGGAAATCCCAAGCTGGCCATGATCATTGGGTGGTTCCTACCTCATTCCGAAGCCTGATGTTAAGTCACGCCCATGATGCGGCCACCGCCGGTCATAGGGGGTTTCACACAATACTTGAGATCTTAAGAGAGATTGCATACTGGCCACACATGGGGCAGGACCTCGAACAATACTTGAAGGGGTGTCTTGTGTGTGCACAGTTTCAGCCATCATCCCTCACACACCGTGCGCCTCTCCAAAAGAGGGGGATGACACTGCCATGGTCAGATTTGCAAATCGACTTTGTAGGCCCTGTAATTCGCTCGTCTAGAGGAAACAAGTACATGTTGACCGTTACATGCTTGTTTACCAAGTGGGTGGAATGTCTCCCGGCCCCAAACTGCAAGGCAGAAACAGCAGCTGCCCTAATGATTAACCATATCTTTTCCCGTTTTGGTCTACCTCAAAGGATTGAGTCAGACAGAGGTAGCCATTTCACCAGCGAGGTAATGACAAAGATGTGGGAGATACTGGGGGTCAAAAGGAAGTTACATATTGCTTACCGGCCAGCTTCCTCTGGGGCAGTAGAACGCTACAACAGAACCATTGTGAGCATCTTAAAAAAGTTTGTGGCAGATTCTGGGCCAATTTGGGATATCCGACTACCTCTGGTCCTAATGGCCATCAGATCTACCCCTTCATCTGCAACTAAAATGTCACCATTTGAGTTGATGACCGGACGCAAGATGGTGCTTCCCCAGCACTTGCTCTACAGGACCCAAGAGCAGACACAGATAAATGCCTCCACAACTCATGAGTATGTGGAGAATTTAAGGAAACACCTTCAGAATGCTTTTGCCTATGCGCAGCGGAATCTAGAAAGATCAGCTGATAGCATGAAAACCCACTATGACCTGAAAACTTCCAGGAAAGTATATGATGTGGGAGACCGGGTCTATCTATACAATTTCCAAAGGAACCAGGCCAAACAGCGAAAATGTTTGCCTACGTGGAAGGGACCGTTTGAAATCATAGACAAAATCTTCCCTGTAGCGTATATGATTCGCATCCCCAAAGGTAGTCTGGCGGAAGGGGAAGACAAGTGGGTACATATAAATCAGCTAAAGTGTTGCCATCCCAGGCACACTCTGCAGCAACTGGAGGAGTGCTCTGCAATGCCAGACGGGACCGCTCCAGATTAATTCAGTTACCATCCTAAAATATCCCACATATAGACTCTAAAATATTATGATTGGAAAAAGAAAAAATGTTTCATGATGATATCTTGTTTTTCAAAATAAGAATGCTACGATCTATTCTCGTGATTTATGAAATGTATATGTCGCCCCATTATATCAATAGTGGTGGAAAAATGTCTATGAATAGGTATTGCCGCATTTGCTTTATCATCCTAGGAGAGATGAAACCATGGAGACTGACCATGGAAGGCAACCTGGGGCCCGGGGTACCGCCCAATCCTCTCATCAGGACCAGCAAGGAGAACTGATTGATCGACTGGAGGGAGGAAAAGATGCTGAACTGTGCCATCTACGGAATTGGAAGAAGATGAGGCGAACATCCCAGATCTTGCGAGTTCCATCAGTGAAAGATCAGAATGGCCATCGCAAGAGGGGGGGCTTGTGGGATGTTTTTACCCATGCAGCCAAGCCCTACCATAAAACTGTGCAGTACTGGCATGGAAAACATCATGATGGCCAGAACTCCTCAGAGAGTGCACAGGGAAAACATGAAGAATAGGCTGCCACCCATTTTTGCCTATGTTGTGAGCACAGGAGGGCACTGCCTAAAACCACCATTCGGCTACACACACAGTAGCCTGAAACCATTGGGAATGGCAAAGCTGATTGCCAAAAGCAACCCAGAACTGTGGGGAATTCATTTTCAAAAATGGATGCAGTACTGGTGCTCGCCACTATCAGAATGCCGGCGTTTTAAAACCACCAGACTTTTGTGTAAAACTGAACAAATGAACCGAAACCAGACCAAGGAAAGACTTGCTAAGAGGTGGATACAATGTAAAACTTTATTCTGAAATGACTTGAAGGAAGTTATTATTTAATGTATATATAAAAAATAGCTGCATGTAAGTTGGATTTGAATGTAGAAAACTGGGAACTAAAGTGACATTTAGCTGAATTCTGCCTGACAACTACCCCCGACAGGAGAAACCTGCTCAGCCACTCTTCCCAGGCCTAGCTGCATCCTGCTGGCCCCACCAAAAGGAGATAACATGGACTTGTTGATTGAAAGGGGAGTGGCACCTGGGGACTGCAGGGAACTGAACAATGGGCCTTCTTTGGCTCAGGCAATTGTTAAATTAGGGGGGTCATAAAATGGCTTCCTCTTGGAAGGAAATGGGAGGGGCAGTGCCTCTGCTAGCAAGCTGAGCTTGGGGAAGTGGATAAACCAGTTATTCCACCATGTGATGTGGGAAGCCACACCCCTTTTTGACCAGGGAATAATTTTAAAAAGATAGATAACTCATAGTGCGGACTGGTTGAGGCCAAGGACTGCGAGACTTGTCCTTGGCCTCAAGCCCAGGGACCGTATCTCTCCAGGACTGAAATCTCTTCACTGGCTCCCAGTGGCTGCGAGGATTAAGTTCAAAACCCTCTGCATTGTCCACAAGGCCTTCTGGGGCCTGGGGCCTAAATACCTTCAACTCTCTCTTCCTAAATATCTTCCTTCACGAGCCCTTCGCTCATTCGTCTCCAACTCCCTCATGGTCAGCCGCTTCTCGAAGCAACGAGCTGGGGGTAGATCTCTCTCCGCAGCAGGGGCCTCCCTCTGGAACAGCCTTCCTGCCTCCCTGAAACTTGAGGAGAACCATCTCCGGTTCCGGAAGTACCTCAAAACCTTCCTCTTCGCTTCTGCCTTCTCTCTCCCTCTCCCCTGCTAAACCTGCTTAACTCCCCACTGAATTCTGCACTAAACCTGCATCTGGGCCACTCTCAGCGACCTCGGTCCAGGGCCCAGCCACTCTCCACTTGCACTGCCTCCCTAGCTCCCCCTGCACTGTGGGACTGTCACTGTATCCCTACAGCCCTCCTTCCCAGCACTTCTCAGCACTTGCTCTGCACTTACCTCGCACTTGCCACCAGCTGGCCCTTTTTATTTATTGTTTATTATTTTATTACGCTACTTACCTTGTACTGCACTTCCCCCCCACCTCCTCCCCCTGCACTTTCTCCTTTTCCCCTTACCTCTGCACTTGCGCGATCTGAATGACACCTGGCCTAGTAGGATCGTTTGTCTGTCTTCCCCTTGTTTCCCTCCCTCCCTGCCTCGTCGCGCCTTGAAACACTTGTGTATAGGCGCGTTACAAATACCATATCATATCATATCATATCATATAAATAATATCATTATTCTTGGGATTTTTCCGTGCACGTTTTAAGAGGTGTTAGGACCCTGTGGTGTATTCTGGGGGGTTGCTAGCGGAAAATAGAGTCTTACTCCAAATGTCTTCATGTTAAAAATCTGACACTTCATCAATTAATGTCCATACTCCTTGCGCACATTTGTGTACATTTTGGTAAATGTCCGATATTGGTAAACCGACCAAAAAGCGCAAAATGTTGTCAGTTCTGAATCCCAGCTCGGAGGAACATGGGGCTTGAACAGAGACCTGTCTTAATTCATCTGTGATATGTACATGTAATGTCAACCACTTGTATATCTGGGAAATATGTATTTGAATCAAATATAGATTTGTGGGCAAATTGACCAGGGGAGGATCCTCTGACCCATAAACAGACCTCATCATGATGACAATCCATTTCCTTCCCCCAATTATGGGAGAGGGGAGAATTGGGCCAAAGACAAGTAGAGAGGGGCAGGCTCAGTTATGCCACGCAAACACCCACTTTCTCAACACATAAAAGCAGACAGTGCAGGACAGGTGGGAACATTCACTTTCCACTTTCTTGCGGGACGCTTTGCTGGGAGACTCTAGACTTCAAATCCATCAACCTCCAGAGACCAGAGATCCAGAGAGACCAGAGATCCAGAGAGACCAGAGATCCAGAGAGACCAGAACTGTGCAGTGCGGAGAGCAGAACCAGAGACCAGACCGCTGTGAGCAGAACCGCCAGAAGTCCCGTTCAACCTGTTGACCAGATCCGTAACGAGGCCCATTCCTGTCTAAATGATACTGTGAGTACCCAGTCAGGACTGTGCCAAAACCAATCTCTTAGTTTAAAATAATCTAATCCAAACTATTTTAGCCTATTAGAACTGCCTCCTAGAATCGTGTCATTCTGTCATTTTTAAAGCTGAAAACTGTTACCTGCCATTTTGAACTTTTAAATTTCAAATCTGAAAAACTACCTTCTCAAAATCGGCCGTATCTCCGGAACCATGCTAGGAGCGAGTTTTAACTGTCATCTTAAAGCTAAGGTTCTAGGCGTTCCAACGAACCTGGAATCGACTTGCTACTCCTTATAGGGCCTCCCTAATCATGCTCGACACACGCAATTAAATTTACCGCAATTTGACATTTTGCACGATTTCAGCCACGTGTAAAAATCAGCAGCTCCTTGCTTTCCTTTGCTAAAATTCGTTTTAACCTGCTAGTTACTCATAGAGCATTGCTAAAGTGAGCCTGAACTAATATAAACTAGATATCACCCACACTGAACCTCTAGAGGGAATTAAAAGCATTTTAGCACATTTCTCACTTCATTGTCATCACATTCAAAGCATTTTGGGCCTGTGTTTCAAACTTCTACCTGTTTTCCTCTAAACTTGCTGGGGGGAACTGAATTTCATATTGTATTTGATTGCATTCCTGAGAACTGTGTGCTCCTTCTTCCATTTCTTACATTGCATAGGGGGGGGGGGTGAATTGCCAGAGAAAAAGTGATTATATTATCTTTTGCTAAAATCATATAAAGTTATTTCTGTACTGCATTTCATTCCTCATTGCTTTTCCCTTGAAACCATAAAAGTATTTTCACTGCCTTATCCATCCTATACCAACTCCTCATTGATTGTAAAGAGGTGTGCTAGTGTCAGATTACCCATTGTTGATCAACATTATATTCATAAGTGTGATATCAATTATGAATTTATTATAAAAGTGTGATATATATATATTGTTTAATTGTTCAAATAAACCTTTTAAATTTGCAAAACAAACCTACTTCTTGGCTCAGCGGGGTCGGGGGGATTCTGAGAGAGGGGTGTTATACAAGGGTTCATCATCCAGATTATAACTTTCCATAAAAATATATAAATAGGGGCTTCCCTTGGGCATCCCAGACAAGGCACTGACTTAGTGGGATTGCTTGATTGGAGTTACATACACAACAAAATACAAGGCTTGCATCAGATACTATTACCACTAGCCAAAAGAGAGATCTGAGTTTTCCATGGATTCGTAGGTTACTACAGGCAGTTTTTTACCCACTAATCCTTGGTGGAAGTTCAGCCATAAAGGCGGCATGACCCAAGACCAATCAACCCAAGAAGCCTACCTACAGTTAATGGAGACGAATACCAGACATCCGGTACAACATTGTACAGACTTTGCAGATACATTCTTCCTTCAAACAGATGCCTCTTACCTAGGCCTTGGAGCAGTGCTATCACAAGGAACCCTTGAGGACTTCCACCCCATCTGTTATATCAGCAGAAAACGGCTACCACATGAATTGCCCTATTCCAACCTGGAGAAGGAATGTCTGGCTATTAAATGTGCAGCGGAGTCCTTAAAACACTAATTTCTGGTGAGGACATTTACTATCTTTACGGACCATGCTCAATTACAATGGTTGGCCAGTCACAAGATTTCAATCATAGAGTTCTCAGATGGTTCTTGATCATATAGCCCTTGTTCTATCTGACATTACATTGTTTAGCCTTGTGCAGGGTTATTGCTGATTACCTCTCTAGGGCAAATGCCCTGTCTGAGCACCACAGGTTAAGTCGGGGGATATATGACCGTGAGAGGGCAGAAGGTGCTGAAGCATATGAAAGCCAGAGAAAAGCAGGAATAGACCACTTACGATGTAAGATACCACAGAAGAGCAACAAAGAGATGAACTGAGAGATTCCGAGATGAGCAAACGTATGATCATGGAGATAATCAGACTAACAACAGAGGCAAACAGACTGATCAAATGGACACACATTCCACTTCCAGAGAAACCCAGCAAGAAAAATACAGAGAATTAAAAACATTCTAAAATAGGCCTTAGCAGGGTCACGCTGCTTTCTGGAGACATTGCCTCTGGACAGCAGGTCGCATGAAGACTGTAGTGGGAAGAGAGGTGAACGTGGGCGGGAACTAAAGGTTACAACGTTCTCTTACTTTCTGGGGAAATCCTTCATCGTTCCCTTACTTTATGTGACCAAGAATACCGTTCGAGGATGGCAACTTTTAAAAAAATGAATTTGGTTTTAAACTTCAATCCTAAAGGGGACTCAAACCTGAGCACTGCCAATATCAAGCCAGTGTAAATCTCACTAAGCTAACGCACAGGTGCAGTCTTTATTTCAATAGACAGCTTGGGATGTAAAAACCCATTCCGAGGCAGCCAAAAAGTACTGTGTTACAGCATGAATTGCTCAGCCTTGTTTGCAAGCAATGAGAGTGATGTTTGTAGCTGACTGGGCATGTTCTTAAAGAGGTGCGAATGGTGGGTGGTGAAGGAGCGGCTGCATAAAGACACATGCTGAGTGTGACAATGACACAATAATGGTGGTCATTTAAATGCCTTTCTTTATTGTTTTCTTCAGTCTTGCTAGAACTATTGTGTAACACAATGTTGCAGGGTGGCATGGAGGAAAGGAAGGACCCAGTTATGGGGTTTGAATGGGGGTGCGGGTGGAGCAATAGTGAGTATGGGAGAGTGAGCAGAAAAGGGGGCAGGCAGAGGGAACATTTTTACACTACTATTTTTTCTTACACTTCGAACACTGAGCAGGAGGCGCTTTCCTGGGGGGGTGCTTTCGGGAACCACCCCATGACGAGAAGCACATTGCACAGCCCCGAAGGGGCTCGACGCACCAAGTAATAACAGTGCAGAGCGGCCATTCCCTCTACCCCGCCTGCTGCCTCAGTAAGGAGGCGCAGGAAAAGGAAGTGGAGCCATAACGTATGGCCCCTATATCTAGTATCTGCACTGGGGGAGCGGTCTCTTTGCACGCCCACTCCCCCTGCAGCAGGATCAGTTTTGTCAACTGCTGCACACATGAAGCAGAGCAAATGAAATAGCAAACAAAAGCAGATCGGCAAGTTTGCATTAACGGGGCTTACCAGAGGGGCAGTACATCACCCCGGTGGTGTGTCCTGGCTGGAGGCACACAGCGTGCCAGGTGAACCACTGCCGGCCGTGGTACATGGCCCCATGCAGCAAAGTCATCCGGGAGGAGTAAGATTGCCAGAAAGCAGGCAGCACCAAGATCCAACAGCCAAGAGGACAGAACGAAGAAAGCTGTATGGGGGCAGGCTGCAGGACCCGTTGCACAGCCACAGGCGGTGAGCACTTGGAAGTGCACAGAATGATAAAGGAGTCTGGTGAGTTCCTGCAAGCCCCAACATGTGCACCCATTGAAGCATTAAACTGAAACAGGCGTCCGGTAAATAAAAGATCCAGCAAAAAATCCCTGGGAGACCAGGCATTTGCAACAACATTAGACAAATGGCCCCATGAGCGTGGGGGCCTATGTGGTGGCCATCTTGGTACAGTCATTAAGGGGATGGATAGAAACAAAGGACTATTCCCGGAAACGAAATAAAAGAAAGTACCCTACAACATGGGGGCTGCATGGCGGCCATTTTTGGGCAAAGCGACAGTAACCACAAGGAAGCCACATGGAGAAGGCTTCCTTATCTCAGTGATTTTAAACAAAGAGAAAGAAGCAGGGATGTTGGAAACAGTGCTGCAAATGGCAGGAAGGCACAAATGTAACTAGCAACAACAATAAAGGCTTGAGTGACTCTCTTTCTCATCACGCATCTTCCTCGTCACAATACTTAAAAGAAATATATAAAAATAAAAGAAAACAACAATTGCTGGGCTTTGCCGTGCACAACTGACACCAGGACAAATTGAAGTGATGCAGCAGTGTGTGGGCCCAGCAGGAGGGGCAACGGACTGATGAAGAAATTGGGTGACCCGCCCCAGGAGATCCTCGGAGCAAGGCAGTGGCTGAGCCATCTAAGAAGTAAAGGCAGAAGGAAGAATGGACAGTACCGAGGAGATGACAGACCTACTGAGGAGAATCAGATCAATCGCAACAAACAAAGGAATTGACTGGCTCACAGTGCAGGCAACAGCAAAGGAAGAGAAGGAGCAGGAAGGAATGGTAGTGCTGCAAGATGCAGAAGGGGAAACTACATCACAGATACTCCCCCAGAGAGTGGGGGCCAGATCCCAAGGAGATGGAGAACGAGACAGGGGGGGAATACTCTGAAGCACCAGACAGAATGCAGGCAGCTCTAAAAAAGAAAAGCATGGACGAGGAGACTGAACCACCAGCAGCCAAGAACTCTCACTAAAACAGAGGTGAAGGCGGCAGAAGCTGAGGGCGAGAGGGCATCACGAGAGCAGAGGCAGCAGGTGAATGCCAGAGCTAAGAAGCTACTAGGGGCCTTAACAGCAGTGTCAGAAAAGGACGCATTGAGTGAGAAAATTGCAAAGATGGTAGAAATGCATGCAGAAAGAGTGGTACAAGGGTTGCATGAGAATGGCGGGTTGATAATGTAAATTCCTGCAGGGACAACTATGGGTTGCAAGCGGGTTCAATGTGGAAGGGAGCACAAACATAGCACTGGTGGAACAAATGAGGGCCCAACAGGGGGAAACGATGAAGCCACTGTGGGTGGGAGGGCAGGTAAAGGGCACAGCAGCACCTAGTCAGTTGCCACAGGTGAGGTGCACTGATCCCAATGCAAGCAGGGGGGATCCTGGGACAAAGGAGCTAGCCTGTCCTCCACCAGTGGGTATTCCAGGGGAAGCATGGGGGTTCGAAAGGATTGGAAACTAAGGGCCAGATAGGCAAGAAGACACTCTTGCTTAAGCAGTGGGGGTTCAGGAGCGACCCAGGGGGCACACCCCTGGCCACAAGGGCAGCAGGCATAGTGTGGCACGTACCCTTGGAAGTTAAATCGATAATGTGGAGCAAGGTGTTTATCGACATTTTTACTTTACTGAAGCTGGAGCAAGTAGGGTTGGACATAGTAAAGGAGGCCAAGAAGGAGGATGCCAGGAGGGATAGCAGGAAGAGAGTGAGGAAGGAAAGAAACATCATGAACTGACTGTGTGCCTTCAGAAGGTACTCCTCCATTATGGTTGAGAAGTACCCGGGTGGCACTGCTGTGCTCATCACGTACGAGCAGCGCATCCACGATGTCCATGAGGAGTATGGGGGGAAATAGGTCTTCAGGTTAAAGATGCAAATGTTTCCCAGTATGAACTGGGATAACGAGGATGTGTCAGGGTACATTCACAAGATGATATCTAGCAATGGGCACAAGAACATGCCAGTGTGGGAGCACCGAGAAGATTGGGCTTTTCAAAGATGCTTCAGGAGGTGTGGGATTCAGAGCTTTTTTGGCAGTTAGCTGGTGCGCAAGCGCGTGGCCAGGGGCATGGATTGAGGAGAGGCTGGCGTGGAACATAACAATACTGGTTCTATTTCCTCTCACAGTCAGCTACCACATATGGCAGGAGAGGTTGGTCATTAAGATCACACTGTGGTGCGACAACCAAGCAGTACTACAGGTATTGAATAGCGGTGCACCAAACTGCCTATTAGTGCTTGCCCTGCTAAAGTTCTTAACACTTACATGGCTGAGACTGAATACGGAGGTGAGGGCGAGGCATCCACCAGGCGTCCAGAACAGCATAGCTGATGCATTGTCTCATTTACAGTGGCAGAGATTCAGTCAGCTCGCACTGAGGGCAGAAGAGGAGATGTCAGAAATGGCAGAGTATCTCCGGGGGATTGCGAGGAGGTTCAAGGACACTCATGGACAATTCTGTGGCCCCTGGTACATTGCAGCAGTTCAAGCGGCATTGGAGGAGCTTTCTGGCAATAACAAAACCCAGTGGGCAAATTGGTGAGCAGGACGTGTTAAAGTTCATAACAGGGGCCTGAAGGGCCCAGAAAAGCAGGGCAGCGGCAACTACCACCTTAACATCGGTGGCTTTCTTTAGCAAGACCAGAAGAGAAGCAGACCCGCTAAAAGCTAGATTATAAAGGCAGCCATCAAGGTCTGGGTGAGGTTGGAAAGAAGGGAGCCAGATCACAGACGTCCCATCACCTTCTAGGATCTGGCAGGTATAATAAGCGAGGCCACGATTATATACAAAGGGGGTTATGAGACCAACTGCTTCAGAGATTTTTGTTCAGCATTTTTTCAGGCATTTAGAGTTAACGAGCTGGCTGCAACAAACGAGGCAGGTGATGGTCAGGGCATCCTCAGGGAGGCTGACATGGAGCTGCAGGGGCAGGAAGTGGCAATTTTACCGAGGAGGTCAATGACAGATCAGGCTGGGAAAGGACAATGGGTCTGGATGCGCTGCATTAGAGAAGGCAGCTGCTGCCCAGTATGTCTGCTGAGAATTTTCCTAGCTGCAAGACCCAGGGGCACAAGGAAGCTGTTGGTACACAAAGATTGGCTGCCACTGACAGTGTTTCAGTTCAGAGCAGTGTTATGGTGTTGAGAAGAGTCTGCGGGGACCCGAAGCAGTACGGCAACCACTCTTAAAATAGGAGCAGCCTCCATGGCAGCAGGAGCAGGGGAAAGCGTCCAGGGGATTAAGATGATCAGGCAATGGAAATTGGGGGCCTATAATAAATACATCAGTACCGACAGAATGTAGTGCGCGCCATTGATGGTTGGATATATTGTTCTCCCCTCATGCTAGCCGTGCATGACAGAAAGGTAGCATGGGTGATTGGCCACTCTTCGTAAGTGAGAGCAGTGGAATGGACGAATGTCAGGAGGAGAGGAAGAAACATGGCGTTGAGTAATACCAACATCCCCTGGTTTGGTAAGGAAGGAATGAGATGGGATGAACTAGAGGAAATAGTGGCAGCATTGAATGAAGTGGAGCCCCCTGCACCCTCTCCTGATGTAGTAATTGTCCACCTAGGGGGGAATGACCTGGCCTAATTGGGCAGAGGTATCCCGCTGCACATAATGTGCTGCACAATGTGGGCATTGAACAAGTCCTTGGGAGCCTGCAAATTGATGTGGTCGGAAATGATTCTTAGGTTTACATGGAGAGAGGCCAAGTCCAACTCAGCTGTTGAAAGGTCCAGAAATAAGCTGAACATAGCAATGGGTACATTTTGTAGGTGGGCTGGTTTCTAAACAATCAGGCATGGGTTTATAAAACTAGGAATGCCTGAGTATTACGAGAATGATTGGTCCACCTGTCAGATATGGGCTGGTACCTCTTTTTGCTGAACTTGGTGGACACCCTAAGAGGGCGAGGCTGTGAATAGTATGCCAGTTCTTGCAATAATGAGGGTGGAAAAGGGGCAAAAAAAACGTTTTGCTGTGGCTGTAACTCAGGTGATCCAACAGTGCCTAAACGAACCTCCTGATGGAGGGTAAAGAGGACAAAGGGTAAATGGCCCGCTGTTAGCCTAGCACAGTGGGGGCAGCATGGTAAAAACAGATGGGGCACCTCCGTGGTCATCAGATTCCAGCTTGGGCTGGTGGAAAAAAGGAAGCATAACGTCACTCCCTCCAGCCCATCAGTGGCGACTGCCAATGTGTTTTGCCCAGAGCGGGAGGCTCTGGTAGTTTCGGGGAGTGAGACCTAAATATGCTGTAAATTAATGAATAAGGAAAAGGAGAGCTGACTGTAAATAAAGAAACAGAGAAAGGAAAAGGGGGGTGCCAAGGAATATGAATATTAAACAGAAAGGTGCTGCCGATCGTCTGGGGTTGTAAAAAGTATTGCAGATGTTATTGTTTAGTTTGAAGTGATAGTGTCAAATGTTTAAGAATAAAACTGCGGCCTTGTGGTGCCACAAATAAGAAAAGCTGGTCTGGCCTCAGGTCCTTAGCCAAGGTGGGCTACAGTGGGATGGTATGGATCTTGCCTGGTGGGGGGGAGCAGTACCCGACTGCCAGAGGCGTAGAGAGGGTAGGGCCTGAGTGGGTAAGGCCCACCCAAAATCTGTAAATTCCCCTCTTGGGAGCGCTCTGTGGGGAATTACAGATATTAATGGCACTGCAGTGGCCCTCGCTACCTTGGCTTCAGACCCCACTTGTTGGACACTCCTGGCTACGCCTCTGCCGACTGCCCATGTTATGGGAACCAGGGACGGCTGTAAATGCTGTAAATGCTGACGAGGAACGTTGTGATTGAAGCACTGCCGACCAGGTCGTGCTTTCAGACATAGCTGAAGGCGAGGGGGCGGAGCCTAAAGATTTAAACTCTCAATTGCTGTTAGAAAGAACCAATAGCAGCAGCAAATGGTGGGAGGTAGTCATCACCAGCATAATAGAGTGGGGAGGGGAGCTAGAACAATGGATGATTCTCACTTCCTCTTTTCCAGGAGGAAGACGTCAGACGTCAGAGGAGAAGACCCCTTTCCCCTGTGGGCATACTTGTAAAGCAGAGCAGAAAGTCAAAAGGGCAGGAAGAAGAATCTCTCCCTATCTGACTAGATGCAAGACTACACCCGAAGGCAGACAGCGATGAATGTAGGATTCCCACAACCAGAAAAAAGAAACTTAGTGTAATTAATAAGTGAACAAGAACTTGTAAGAGTCCTGCCCTCTCCTCCCACAGGTACCTGTTTTGATCCCAAAATGTGTATGGTAGTCAGTCAAATGTGCAAGACTCCTCTCTGGCTTATTCAGCATAAATAAATTCTGTCTGCGCAAATTGCAAATTACATTTAAGAAGGGATGAGGAGAACTTCAGGCTTTGTGTATGTCCTCAGTTCTCCATAACGATGGGAGCTCGCCGGCAAACAATGGCAGGGTAGCACTGCTGACCGTTTGTGCACTGCAGTGAATGTGGTGAGGACAGGGACACACTGCCTGTGTCTGTTCCATTTTACCATGTGGCACAGGGTTTATAATACAGCCCATTTCAAGAGACAAAGGGCCTCGTTACGACCCTGGCACTAATGGGTTAACGGCGCCGTAAAAGGCTGTGGCACCGTTAACCCATTAGCGCCTGATTACGAGGTCCCTTTAATGTGAATGTGATTTAATGGTCCAACCAAAAGTGAAAGAAGCCCACTTAACATCTGCAAACAGGTTGTCTTGTCCCCTCATGATAAGAACATCAGATAAATATATTTAACTTCTCTCTAGTCTTTCCTCTAATAAATATCACTGGTCTACCTTATTTACATCGCATTTGCATGAATTATATCACTTGTCACAAACACAACTTAATTGCATGTGCTATCTCAGCAAGAAACAATAGGCGTATTTTCTGCAGTGAATACAGGAAATTGATTACTAATGTGTGACATTTACATGTGCCATTAGGTTTCCAGAGATGATGGGGGAGGGAAAGAGGCATCACCAGGAAGCATCAGCGGATAAGACAGCAGCATGCTAATTAAAGGGCAGTGGCGATAATTGGAAGAATGATAATATACATCAGGGCACACGGTGAAATTCTAGCTATTTGCAGAGAGCTGTGCAATTGTGCATGTGAGTAAATGTGGCCTGAAATATCCAGTCTGATGGCCATTGTACTTGTTTTGAAAGTACAAACAAGTATGCTTTTTCTTCAATCCTTAACCATCCACAGAAGCACTTGTCAGTGTCAAGTTGAGACAATTTTTGAAAGGATAATCTCAACAGGTTACAACAAGCAAATCAGGATTAGCTCACTCTAGCACAAAACGTGCAGAAATGCACTTGCACACAAAGGGCCTGATTCATGGAACTTTTACCCTGTTCCAACAAACACCCTGATTCACAGAGCATTGCAAAGTGTAGTTGTGCAGTGCAAAGTCACTTTGCACCTTGGCAAACAAATTCTAAGAATCAGGCCCAGAATCTGTACGTTTCCATATTTGCAAAAGGGACCTATAGATTTTGAGAGGGTCCGAAATGCAGAGGCATTCACATCAGCCTGGACCTCTTGCATATCTAAGACGCCCATCACAAGTGTGGCGGTGTTCCGGGAAACAGACAGCTTCCGGGAAACACACAGCTTTCAATACCGGAAATGAAACTCTTTTTTTTCTCACCAACTATTGTGTGGACAAAATTAACACCACACAAAAGAATTACTACACGCATTATTATTACCAATGTGCTATTACTGTGTGCAGGAATACAGCATTTCAGCAAAGGGGTCCTGTGGATCCCAATATAGGAAAAACAGAAGGGTCTTCTATGGCTCGAAATCACGCTGACCCTTCAAGTTACCGCATAGTTACCACAACGAGTTTGGCAGTATAGCCGAAGGTGATAATCGTGAGCCGAGCTCCTTCTTACTAAGGGAACAATGTCCTGCTGGAAATGTAAGATCCTTAAAATGGGCTTTATATCTGACACACGCGGGCATCAAGGCGCTGTTACAGGAATTGTTTGTTAGTTGAGCAATTGTGTTTTTTTTGTTGGTCTTAGTTGCGTATTTGTAACGCGCTTAAATACCCAGAGAGGCTTCCCTTTCTCACAACAGCTGTGATACACTTTCCTCACCCATCCCCCACATAACCTTTCTGCCTCTCCTTTCAGCAGATGGGTCTCCAATCGTAATCTCACGTCTGCCAGATTAGAATTTAGATATTGCAGCACTTAGTTACTCTTGACATAGTGGTTAAGTCCATTAATATTCACCAGATTACATTTATAGCTCTATTCACCATTGGATTTCCTGGCTTTTTGATTTCCGTCGCTCATGTATTTGTATTTGTATTTATTTTGTTTATATAGCACTTTTTGCTCAACATGTTGTGTGCTAGGGCTTACTATGGTGCATCATTGAGAGCACTACTGACCCCTTCCAGGCATCCTTTATCCTGACTGATGTGGGCTCCCGACAAGGGCTTCATACCCAGAGGTAATACCCAGAGGTAAATTGAGACTGGTACCAGTTCCTGTAGAAAGTCCCAAAATGCCTCCCTTTCCATGAATTCCAGCATCTTCTGCCCTTTTGCTATTAGCATTGTAGCTGGGTCAAACAGTCCACATCGTATATCTAATTTTTTCAGTTGTGGTCTGAGCACCAGGAACTTTTTCCATGCTTTCCAGGGAGAGTTTCCTGGAATAATCTGCTGAGATATAGATCTTGTGGCCTTCCCCGATCGCAGGCTTTCCCTTCTTGGCTAGTGTTAAAATCTGCTGCACCCGTTGATATCTTAGGAGGCATGTAAAGAGTGGCTGGGGTGCTTTTACGTTGGTTCATTTTCACCTCCTGATCTCCAAGGCTTCACTTACTTCTAGCATTAAAACGAATGGTATCCACTTATCCAGATATTCCATCGGATCTCCTTCCACCACCTTCTGCAGAAAGCCAAAGAAGCGCACATTGCACCTCCTGCTTCTGTCCTCCAATTCATTGGGTGCCGCTTTCACTTCCTCGAGCTGTGCCTGGAGCGAGAATATCCTGTCGGATACTTCCTCCACTCGCCCCATTCTCTCTTCCATTTCCGTAAGACAATTCCCCAGCCTGCTCACATCCATTTTCACTGCCAACACCTCGTTATGTGTATCAATCACCCTGGCGTCCATGCCCACGATGGCCTCATTTTATTTTGTAAATTGGTGAAGAATCAAGTCCAACTTGGGTGAATCCATATCTGCATGTTTGAAAGCCGTGTCTCTCCTCAGAGACCCTCTAGGATGCACAGTCCTCGCTCCTACACACCCGACGGTTGTTCCGGCTGCGAGTCCCCCTCCTCGCCACTATGCTCTCCAATCCAGCCTCCGTCCACACTTGATTTCCCCAAGATCTGTTCCCATCCATCTGCGTGCAACTCAACTAGCTCCCTGATGTTATTCTCCTGCTGGGACCCGTCCTCCACCAGCCCGGCTGATGCTGCCTCCCCTGCCAACTCCTTGCACCCCTGCAATGTTAACCCTGCAATGCCAGCACACAGGTTAGTTCAGCCTTTCTCCTGCAGGCTTGTAATTAGTGCTGCTGTGCAGGCTGATCACCCCAGAGAAGCGGTAATCCCCATGTGGTCCTTCCTTCTGCGTGTTCAGCCATGCTGGGAAAGAAATACAGAGACAATAAGCCTATAAGGGACCTAGAGGCTTACATTACACTACATCAAGCCACATACAATACTAGTGGCCTTGCTTATTAGACTGTGGTCTAAACATAGTTAAACGCAAGACCACAAATGGCAGGATGATAAACCTGTGAAAAAACAAAAGAAAGCTATTGGCCAGAAATTAGCAAATAAGGATGTGGCACCCCTTACCTCTTTGACATTTATCTAAAACAAGTAGCGGGTAAACTGGATGAACAGATACTCTTGGTCAAGTGAGCCCTGACGGAGAACAGAAGTGCCATTCTGCGCAATGATTTTAGTGACCAAAGCTCACTGGCCTGAATGCACTTAAAAGCGCAAACATTTAACAGCACCACACAGAGGCCCTATTGTTTCCTCAGCTCGGCCCAATGTGTGAACCATCCCATGGTCCCTCGGACGATTGTATGATCCTAAGCAAAGACGGCACCATCTGTGCAGCTTCTTCCCTCTACCAGTGGCCTATCTACATCAGCAACAGATGCACATCAGATGCAGTCAAGACAGTTGAATTCCTTGGTCAACGAGACCAACATTAACTTTAATATATCCCATGACTCAAATATGTATGACGGGATGGACAGTTTTATGAAGGATACAAATGCAACTTTGTTAGACCTAAAGGGCAAAGTGAATTCGACCATGGATTGTGTCAGCAATTTTAAAAACTATTTTCTTAACTCTATGATGATAATGGATGATCTAATCAGATCACTTAAGAAGGATATATTAAACATCACCCATCCAATACCAGAAATTACCCACAAGATGACCTTGATGACGACCTCAGACAAGGGACTTTTTAAAGTAAGTGCAGGGGAATTAACTTAACACATCATCATCTGTTTTATCTTCTGGGACTGAACACACTATTCCATTAGCCAAAACTAGTGCAGAGATGCATGCACTTCCTATTATGCAAGCAGTTCAGCCATGATAGAGAGTCCTTCTAATGACCGAATACCTCGGTGTCTACCCATGATCTGGCACTGAATCTCCCCACCACTGGTGGCACTACCCTTGGTTGGGGTCATAGTAGAAGCACCCTGCCTCAGAGCAAAGCAGCGTGAATCATCTACATTGCTAATCAATAAAGTGGCCCACTGGATAAACACTAATTTGGAGGCTCATGCAATAAACCCACAGAATATTAAGATGGCTAGAAGTACATCACAGGTGCGGAAAACTAGGAAACATTTTAAAGGAGACTCTACCGTTGTGTCTTTTGCTAATCAGGAAGTAGCACAATACATTTTGAACTCCGATTTAGGGGGGTAAGCCTCAGAGGGCATAGCCTACAATGTTACCTTTAAAATACTTAAACATACTTTTACCCTCCAGAGGTATATTTACCCCATAGGACACAGTTGCATACTGAGCTAATCCCTCCAGCAATGGTGATGGCAAATGTGGCAAATTCTCAGGTCTCAGAATTACAACCTCAACAAAGGCCCAAAGTTCCCATCCAGACGTGGAGAAACCCCTAAAAGCTCAATTGGAACGAGGTGCAATTTTATCCCTTGAAAACAGTTTTGATTGCTTGCATTCTCTAGACAAAATAGACAAACAATTGCCTGAGCTGAACATATTGGAGGGACATATCATTGAGGCACCCGAATCTTGTATGCTAAGAGAAAGGTTATCTCTAACTCCCTCATCAAATATTGGTCAGGAAATGCCAATTGTGGATAATGAGCATGAAATAAATGTGGCATCATTGCTTTCACAGAACTTTTATCATCGATGTCCATAGATACCAGTAGCATCCACCGTCAAAACCTTAGCTGTGTATTTGGACCAGTCAGGTCAACCACATTGCCTCCTCCTCAGGGTATGCCACCAATCGTAGTAAAGCCAGCCAACTGTTCCTCTCTTTGTAGATGATGTGCAACAGATAGATTCAGCAATGTTGGAGAGGTCAGGTAAGACGGTGTGTTTAGTTTTGCCAAATGTGTTTTAATATGAGAACACCAAGGGATTTAAAATGCACCTGCATTACCTGTTAGGCATTTTATTAGGGATTGTTTTCAGAACTGCTTTAGTATTGGTCCACATTCTCAACCAGTGTAATATAGGTTCAACTGGCATGCCATCTACCAAAAAAGACATAGCCAACTCAAGATGTGAGCCATAATTTGGAGCTGACAGTGGCAATTCTAAAATGGTTTTAAGAAAGTGGTTCTCAATAACTTGGATATCATGAGTATTCCCGTAGCCCCATAACGAGGCTAGATATCTGGCCACTGTTCTAGCTTTAATACAGAATATTTTTTGATTAAATCTAGGCGTTTCTCTTTTGATATGTACATGAATCTTCTGACCTCACCTATGGCTTGATTGAACCTGATTGCCTGTTTCGCCAAGTACGAGTTCGGTTACAAGATGAAGTTTTTGCCAAGTGTGAGTTCGGGTTCAAGATGAAGGTCAAGCGTATCTCCAGATAATCTAATTTGTTGCTCTCGGATTATCACACTATTGCATGCCATTTCTACCATCCTGGGGTTGTTGTTTTTTTTTTAAATAGCATGCCATCACTGCTGACTTGCTAGCATTAACTGTGAGGTATAGGTTAGTCGACTTGCATCAGGGCCTTATAGAACACATTGATATACAGTGAAAACAATAAAGGGGACCCTTGGCAGATGCCTGCTTTAACTTGGAAACACTCTGTACATTGTCCTTTGGTCCCACTCCTTACACAGGTATTTGTATCCCCTTGTAGCATGGACAGCAGATTACTATTCCAGGAGACCCCTGGAACCCGAGGACAAGCCATAGTGTGTGCCAAATGAGCTTGTCAAAGGCTGTGCTCAGGTACATAAATGCCAAGTAAACAGGTTCCTGCTTTAGGTACAAAGCATTGGCCACAATTAGGTACAGGTTCAGGGTTTGTTCAGTAGTACCCACTTTTTGGCGAAACCCCAATTGTATGTGTAAAAGGTTGTAATTTTATAACCATATGCACTCAAATAAATACATTTAAACAAAATTGTATGTCAAAGAGTATGGTATCAGCCCAACGTTCTATTTTGCCTGAAAAGAGCTCTGCAAAAAAAAAATGAAACGTGAATCCAAGAGTGAAATCAGCCTATAAGAGGCCGGAGAATCCCTTTGTCCTTTCTTATATATGGGTGGTATTATAGCTATTTTCCTTAATTGAGGGAATATTTGCATACTGCACATAGCATTGAAGCATAGTGTAAGAATAGGTGCAGACATTTCAAACCCCTGCCTAAACAGGTCAGCAGGAATGTCGTCTGGGGCCCGGCAATGACCGAGATTCTGGCTCTTTATTGCAGCTGAGATTTCCTCACATAAAAGTATGACAGGTTTACCCTCCAGAATGCCCTTAGCTCATTACATGCGCATTGGCTCGCCTCATAAGAAGGCCACACCCCTGTTCTCTGGTCCGGTTCCCTATTCTATAACATAACAAAACGAGATACCCACTTGCTGTCTGATACATTGGTTTCTTACCCATTGATTTTGATATTTTATTTGTAACACGCTCGTACACAAGTGTTTCAGAGCGCAATGGGGGAAGGTAGGTGAAAAAGGGAGAACAAAACAACGATCTTACTAGGTCCAGTGACATTGAGAATGCGCAAGTGCATGGGAGTGTGGGCTTTGGGGGTGCAAGGGAGTCCCACGCTTCCTCAATATTGGAGGCAGGGGCCCAAAAAAATGAAAAAAAAGAAAGAAAGAAGAAAAAGGGACCCTGCAGCGTCAGATCAGACCCGCGTTAGAGGAATGGAACTAATGCCGCAGGGTACAGGAGAGGCGGCAGATGGAGAAAAGGTGAGTAGGGGGGGTTGTGGGTGTACTGGCAGATTGGAGGGACATGGGTTTGGTTTTGTTTAACTGTGGTAAAAACGTATTTGCAGCGAAAATGACTGCGGTCAATTACGCCGCAAATATTTTTACCATGGTCAAAAAACCCAAATCCTTCTCAGCCACATGTGTTCTGATTGCTACCAACCTACCCTCCCCATCTGCCCATACCTTGCTAGCCCTGATAGCGAGAGACTTCCTAACCAGAATGGCTACCCCACATTTCTTCCCTTTCTCACAACAGCTATGATACACTTTCCCCACCCATCCCCCACATAACATTTCTGCCTCTCCTTTCAGCAGATGGATGTCCTTTAGTAATCCCACGTCTGCCAGATTAGAATTTAGATATTGCAGCACTTAGTTACTCTTGACATAGTGGTTAAAACCATTAATATTCACGAGATTACATATATAGCTCTATTCACCATTGGATTTCCTGGCTTTTTGATTTCCATCGCTCATGTATTTGTATTTGTATTTATTTTGTTTACATAGCACTTTTTGCTCAACATGTTGTGTGCTAGGGCTTACTATGGTGCATCATTGAGAGCACTACTGACCCCTTCCAGGCATCCTTTATCCTGACTGATGTGGGCTCCCGACAAGGGCTCCCGCTGAGACAGGTCACCAATCTTCTTGCCGAGTAACTATATACATTCAATCAACAAGCATAAGAACCCCATAACTGCCTGTTCCCCCCCTCCACAATTCTGGTGCCATAAATCTCTCATTGACACAGCCTATATCACATTATCACCTCCCTTTACCCTTCTATTCCTCAGAGGCGTAGTTTGACTGCCCCTTCCCTCCCCTCCCTTCCCCAGACAGAATGTCCAACTCTCCTCCCTCTTCCGTCCATTACCATTCCTGCATTACCACTCCAGGTCTACACGATCTGTCCCTCTGTCTTCCACTTTTGTTTCTTTCTTCTTCCCCTCCAATTATGATCTTTCATGAGGGGGACTTTATAGGCAACCTGGATTTCTCTCTTTGCCTATCCCCTCCAGACATGCTTTGTTTTGCGGGCCTGTCAGCCAGTCATTTTTTCTGCACGCTGGCAGCCTCTCTGAATCTCACAATTGTCTCCCCTCGTGGACTTCTCTGCATGTGTTCATGGTGTGCATTGCCTCTCCACTGCACTCTGGCTAGGACGTGATATATGATATGATAGGTTATTTATAATGCGCTTAATACCCAGAGGTAATAACCAGAGGTAAATTGAGACTGGTACCAGTTCCTGTAGAAAGTCCCATAATGCCTCCCTTTCCATGAATTCCAGCTTCTTCTGCCCTTTTGCTATCAGCATTGTAGCTGGGTCAAACAGTCCATATCGTATGACTAATTTTTTCATTTGTGGTCTGAGCGCCAGGAACTTTTTCCTGGACTACATGCTTTCCAGGGAGAGTTCCCTGGAATAATCAGCTGAGATACAGATCTTGTGGCCTTCCCAGATCACGGGATTTTCCTTCTTGGATAGTGTTAAAATCTGCTTCACCTATTGATATCTTAGGGGGCATATAATGAGTGGCTTTGGTGCTTTTACGTTGCTTCGATTTCACCTCCTGATCTCCAATGGTTCACTTACATCCAGCTTTAATACAGATGGTATCCACTTCTCCAGATAAACCATCGGATCTCCTTCCGCCACCTTCTGCAGAAACTTTCCGCACATTACACCTCCTGCTTCTGTCCTCCAATTGATTGTGTGCCGCTTTCACTTCCTTGAGCTGTGCCTGGAGCGAGAATATCCTGTAGATACTTCTTCCACCCGGCCCACTCCCTCTTCCTCTTCCGTCAGACTATTGCCCAGCATGCTCACATCCATTTTCACTGCCAACACCTCATTATGAGTATCTCTCACCCTGACGTCCAGGCCCGCGAGTGCCTCATTTTATTTTGCAAATTGCTGAAGAATCAAGTCCAACTTGGGTGAATCCATCTCTGCATGTTTGGAGGGCATGTCTCTCCTCAGAGACACTCTTGAATGCACAGTCCTTGCTCTTACACACCAGACGCTTGTTCCGCTGCGAGTCCCCTTTCTCACCACTATGCTCTCCAGTCCAGCCTCCTTCCACACTTGATTTCCCCAAGATCTGTTCCCATTAATCTCCGGGCAGCTCAACTAGCTCTCTGATGTTGTTCTCCTGCTGGAACCCGTCCTCCACCGGCCCGGCAGATGCTGCCTCCCCTGCCAACTCCTTGCACCCCTTCTACGTTGACCCTGCTATGTTGACCCTGCAATGCTAGCACACAAGTTAGTTCTGCCCTTCTCCTGCAGGCTTGGAATTAGTGCTGGTGTGCAGGCTGATCACCCCTGAGAAGTGGTAATCCCCATGTGGTTCTTCCTTCTGCTTATTCAGCAATGTTTGGAAAGAAATACAGAGACAATAAGCCTATAAGGGACCTAGAGGCTTACATTACACTACATCCAGCCAAATACAATACTAGTGGCCTTGCTTATTAGACTCTGGTCTAAACTTAGTCAAACATAAGACCACAAATTGCTAGGATGATAAACCTGTGAAAAAACAAAAGAGAGCTGTTGGCCAGAAATTTGAGAACAAGGCTGTGACACCCTAAACCTCTTTGAAATTTATCTAAAACAAGTAGCGGGGAAACTGGATGAACAGATACTCTCGGTTAAGTGAGCCCTGATGAGAACATTCATGCCATCCTGAGCAATGATTTTAGTGACCAACGCTCACTGGCCTAAATGCACTGAAAAGCGCAAAATGTAATAGCACCACACATAGGCCCTATTGTTTCCTCAGCTCGGCCCAATGTGTGAACCATTCCATGGTCCCTGGGGCGATTGTATCATCCTAAGCAAAGATGGGACCATCTGTGCAGCTTCTTCCCTCTACCAGTGGCCTACCTACATCAGCAACAGATGCACATCAGAAGCAGTCAGGACAGTTGAATTCCTTGGTCAAATAGTCCAACATCAACTTTAATATATCCCATGACCCTAATATGTATGAAAGGAAGGACAGTTTTATGAAGGAGACAAAAGCAACTTTGTTAGACCTAATCGACCATGGATTTTATCAGCAATTTTAAAAACAATGTTCTTAACTCTATGATGACAATGGATGATCTAATCAAATCACTTAAGAAGGATATTTTAAACATCACCTACCCAATGCCAGAAACTATCCACAAGATGACCTTGATGACGACCTCAGACAAGGGACTTTTTAAAGTAAGTGCAGGCGAATTAACTTAACACATCATTATCTCCTTTATCTTCTGGGAATGAACACACTATTCCATTAGCTAAAACTAGTGTAGAGATGCATGCACTTCCTATTATGCAAGCAGTTCAGCCATGATAGAGAGTCCTTCTAATGACCGAATACCTCGGTGTCTACCCATGATCTGGCACTGAATCTCCCCACCCCTGGTGGCACTACCCTTGGTTGGGGTCATAGTAGAAGCACCCTGCCTCAGAGCAATGAATCATCTACATTGCTAATCAATAAAGTGGCCCACTGGAAAAACACTAATTTGGAGGAGCATGCAATAAACCCACAGAATGGCTAGAGGAACATCAGGGGTGGGGAAATCTAGAAAACATTTTAAAGGAGACTCTACCGTTGTGTCTTTTGCTAATCAGCAAGTGGCACAATACATTTTGAACTCCAATTTAGGGGATAAGCCTAAGACGGCATAGCCTACAATGTTACCTTTAACATACTTTTACCCTCCGGAGGTATATTTACCCCATAGGACACAGTTGCATACTGAGCTAATCCCTCCAGCAATGGTGATGGCAAATATGGCAAATTCTCAGGTCTCAGAATTACAAACATCAACAAAGGCCCAAATTTCCAATCCAGACATGGAGAAACCCTTAAAAGCTCTAATGGCACGAGGTTCAATTGTATCCCTTAAAAACAGATGTGATTGCCTACATTCTCTGGAGGAAATAGACTGACAATTTCCTGAGCTGAACATCTTCGAGGGGCATATTATGGAGGCATCCAAATCTTGTATGCTAACAGAAAGGTTATCTCTAACTCCCTCATTAAATGTTGGTCAGGAAATGCCAATTGTGGGTAATGAGCATGAAGTAAATGTAGCATCATTGCTTTCACAGAACTTTCACCATGGACAGCCATAAAATACCAGAAGCATCCACCGTCAAAACCTTAGGTGTGTACTTGGACTCGTCACTCTCCAATTTACACAATAGCTAACAACTTAATTGTGAATACCGCCAAATTGCAAATTCTAATTGCAATAAAAACCTGAAGAAACACAACTAAGGTGGTCTCTAAATCAACTCGCAGTGGTTTCAAGATATAAGTATCTAGGAGTCTATATTGAACTTCATAAAACTTTAACAATCTAATGTATGAGATTAAATCTAAATTAGGTCCTTTGATCTCACAGTCAAAGATATTACAAAAATAAATTGGAAAATTTTCACTAAAACATGTTATAGCCTTCTACAAGTCAAAGGTAGTTCTGATCATATTGTATTGGGTTGAGGCTTTTTCCCCACAAGACCGTTCCTTTTGGGATAGATGGGAAGCAAAGTACTGGAAAGCAGTTTTATTTTTGTCGCCTGGGACACCTTTGGCGTTACTGTGATTTGAATTAGGTTTAGCTTCTCTGTACTCCCAAGTATTATGGAAGCAGTGTGCCCTGATGCGGAAATTATTAGAAGGGTTGAAGAAGCCATCTTTCTAAAATGTTTTAGCCCATAATATATTTTCAGCTAATGATGGCTTATCGAGAAAGTGGCGGCACCATACCCTAAACGCTGATGCCAGGGTAACAATTGAGCTCTTGTTAACCAACCCAGATCATGCAAAAAGAAAGATCTATGAGCACGATTGGATTGGCAACATGGCACTGTGTACAAAACTCAAGGATTATAATTCCAATGCTTTCGGCTTCAAAAGGTATGGCGTGATAGCTGATTATTTGGTCGAATTCCCATCACATTCACATTGTCGAAAACTATTAAAATTTAGATTGAATCACATGAAACAAGAGATATCTTGTGTAGAAGGCGATTAATACCAAAAGAGCAAAACTATTGTTGCTTCTGCTTGGTCAGGGAACAGAAGGAAACTCTACAGCATCTGATAATTGAGTGCACTGTACTAGAGGCCATAAGGGCGAAATGTTTTGGAAAGAAATTCATGGTACAGAGTTATGTAAATTATGATCAAATTTGGAACATGCTGTGCTCTAATACAAGATTAACTGTTCAGATTGCCATTGTGCAATTTGTAGACATAGTATTGCCTGGAATTTGTGTAAAGTGAGAGCGATGTCTCTCTTCTGTGTATGGGGAAAAAAAATGGAACTTTTGACCCATCATGAATATGAGGAGTATTACATTTTGTATTATGCAGCTCTCCCCTCCTGATCGCACACAGCGAGCAAGTTCCTTCCCTCACCGCTCCTCTCCTCGCCGGCCCCGCTGCAGGCCTGTTCTCATGGGAGACTAGGCGCAAGCAAGTTACATGACAAACACTGTATCTTTCACCTTCCGCAGTCCATCATTGACCTGCAGATGACCGGGCTGAAGCTGGGGTTTGAGAAAAACAAGCTATCTCCTTAAAACTTGTCCTGTCCCCTTGTAGACCCCACATTTATGATATATGCTGAGGATAACCCCCAACCCTGTTCCCCGTTTGAAGTACCAGATACACATACATAGCCTGGGTGCCACCCTGTTTCACCCATACAGCTAATCCCTCTGAAGGGACTATTAATTTACTCCTGGTGATGTATTCTACGAGATCAATTGTATATATATATATATATATATATATATATATATATATATATATATATATATATATATATATATATGATGACCCTCACCCATCTCAGATTGCACGCAGAACCATGAAGTGTATGTTTAAGTCTTTTATCACTAAGCAAGGATTATTGCTTGTCACTGAATACACGAAGCAATGTATGTTATCAATATATATTCAAGGATTTTCTTAAGATGAACGATTTCAAATGTATTCAAATAAGTATCGCGATATATATGGTTTAATATGATGTGTGCCGCCGACTGTATAATAGAGTGTTTCTTTGTAACATACGAGTAACCGCTGAACATTGAATCATGCAGTTCACATTGTAGGCAGAACGTTGCACACCTTTTAATGTACCAATGCACACACTAACCTATTTCTACCTCGTTTGAACGCATGCTCTATGTGTGCCCCCACAACATAAATAATGTATGGCTCAACGTGCTACGGGGCCTTTTTTCCTCTCTCATGTACCACCGTGTGCACAGCTCCCATCTTCCCTCCCCCTCTGGCCGGCCTGAGATGTGAAGCCCTGGTCCTGTGAATGATGTGATGCTGCAATTGTAACCCCTCGCCCTTCCCTTGTACGCGCACCCAGCAAGCACCCTCCAAAGCCCCCAGACTCAGATTGAAAGAAGTATGGTAGACAAGCATCCTATCCCACCTCCTCCTGAAGTACCGGCTGTGTCCCCTCTGACCCGGTAGTATCCCAGTTCACCCTAACCCCGACTAACCATAAAGGCCATATATTTTCTTTTGTACTAACATACTACAGAGTTGTCCCTCAATAGATCTAACAAGGAGGAATAATAGATGTATCCCTGCATATGCCCCCTGATAAGCCTCCTGAGCCCATGAAAGCTGCTCACCAATTGCTCACCCTGTGTATAATATTCTTTAGAATAATGAACGACTCACCCAGAGTTATGTGTTATGTCTCCTGTGATATTAGGATAACTGTTTGTAGGATTTACATGGCATCATGATTACAATCAACAAATAATGAGTGTGTGAGGCCACAAGGGCAAATGTTAGCATAGTCAAAGATGTATCAATAAACCATCATCTGACCAAAGCTCCACCCTGATGAGTTCAGCTGACCTGCAAGCATCACGTTGGCACCACGTGGACCTCTGCCAATCCTGGAGTACCGGGCCTAAGGATTACATAGTGTCTAGTCTTCACCACCCAATCCCCACAACTGATATGCCCCCTATAGCTTACGTCATCTATGATGCAACTTTGTAATAAATGTGAATGTTTGCTGATGTTTGGCAGAGTGCTCTCAGAGTTTACAGAGTTCTCTACTTGCCCTATATTGGTTTAGATAAACTTTTACTTTTTTGACTTCCCCCGCACTTCGTCTTGGTCTAATTCCCATCTGGGGTGTGTCCATCATTGTCTCTCACTGGGGAGTTTTAAATGCCTTTTTGGGGGACTCTCACTTTCAATAATGATGAGGTTTTTATTACATATGGTGTTGTTGTGTTTTTATTCATGAACGGTTCAGTAGACAGACATGATAACACTGATCCTGTAGGTTGCTGTTCCGATTCGCTTATCGCTTGATGTCTTTGCATCCTGAAGTAAACTACATTGAGAATGGGTGCATGTGACTGGCTAATATTCTCCGGAGCAGATGTTGGGGGAGGTGAGAGTTGGTGTGCTGCTGCATACTGGAACCTATGTGCTCCTTCCCCACCTGTCGCATCACCCAGACGTGGTGCAGTTCATTGCAGTGCTTTGCAGTGCAAATAGCTTGGAAACCATGCATCCTATGGTCTGGATCTCAGATTTTGGTCCTCAATTCTCCACTGGTCCTTCTACGACTACATCGTTTTTGTGCTGATTTCAGGCAACCGTCTCATGTGAAGGTGCTGAAATCTGGGCAAAGGTGTGGGGTGTCCAAATGTCTTGTAGCTAGTAATATCCAGGGGGTTGTAATGGGTAACTATGAAAAATCTGGTGCAGATTGGTGAAACAATGTGGAATTGTATAAGGAACAATGCATCAGCAAGCCTCAAACACACAAGCAAACAAATGTTGACTTGTGTGAAATCCGGATAACGGGGTGAGGTGTTGAAATGTCCTGTAGCTAGTAATGTCCAGAGGGTCCCAATGGGTAACTGCAAAATTTGGTGCAGATTAGGGAAACAGTGTGGAATTGTATAAGGCACATCACTTCGCAAAGCCACAAACACATTTTGACTTGTGCTGAAATCCGGGGAACGTGATTGGGTGTCCAAATGACATGTAGCCAGTAATGTCTGGAGGGTCCTAATGGGAAACTATGCAACATTTGGTGCAGATTGGTGAAACAGTGTGGAATTGTATAAGGAACAACATTTTGCCACAAATCCCGGCACTAACTAACAAACACATTTTCACTTTTATATCACCACCCTATAGTTAAGGTGAGTCAAAGACACAATGGACCCCTTCAAAATGTTATTGTTAATAACTTTTGATTCGAGTAACGGATTTGGCTGCAATTTAAAAAAGTGATTAAAAGGCTGTACCCTCCCCACCAGACTGCAAACTTTCGTAAAGATTTGTTAAAAAATCCAAAGTTATTAAGAGTCCCTAACATTTTTATCTCCAAAAGTGCAGCTTACTTCCCATTTATTTTCCCATGGACAAAAAAAGGTAAATGTTTGCCAAAGCGCACAGCCCAAACCGCTGGACGGATTTGGAGCAGGTCCAAAACAATTTGGGCACAAAGCGTTAACTCGCGATTCATGTGTGGTTTGGGGTTATTCTATGCTGTGGTTATTTTAAAATTTGACGGAGAAGGGGGTGACCCCTTCTCCAAAAATTATAGTTATATCTCCCATGGTGCATTGCAAGATCATGGTTTTCAGAAATGAAACAAACGCCATCTTGTTTTTCTCTCGTTGCCAAGGATATGGGAAAATGAAACACAGTAAAAAAGCTATTCGTGGTTAAAAAAATACAAATGCGGTCAGGGTAGCTGTGGTGGGATGGCCAGAAAGCACTGTGTGAAATTTGGGAGTTGGAGGGGTTCAGGGACCGAGTTTGCAACACAAAGCTTTCTTTAGCCTCGACTATAGCCGCGTGTACCCGACATCTGAAAGAAAACTGCGTCACAGAAGCAGTGTGTGCTCCAGGTTGAAAGGGAGAGCAGAGGTGACAAGGCCATCCGGGGTGTGGGCAGAGCTGGCACAGATGAGGGGGGCATATGATGAAGTGCAAGGGGGTGGCCAGGAAAGCATTTTTTATATCACTCAGGCTACAAAAGACTACATGTAGCCTAGTGTATGTGTTGTTCAGTATAAATAGTTTGGGGTTCCAGTGTTTTATATATTTTTTTTTAAGTACTTTGTTTAGTTATAGTGAGGTTGTGGGTGAAAATTCACTGGCCTTGGCCATGGTCAGTGACCTGATAGATATCAGAGAGTTCTTTTTACTTTGGATGTGTGTTTTCAGACTTTTGAGTATGTGAGACTTTGGAGAAAGATAGAAGAAAATAGTTTAACAAAAATAATATATAAATGAGCAATTGTAGTCTACTTTTAGATGCACCATACAATGTATTTTAGGTTGTGTATTCTCACTTATGGAATTATGTTGTGTGGGTGTGCAATGTTTGCCTATCTAGTTTACTGTTATTTTTTTCCATGATTCTTATTTTTCAATTACTTTACATAAGTACATGAGTAGTATTGTTCTATATTCATCATTTAAGTTGGGTTGTAGTATAAATCTTGAAGCCACTCGCCCTTTTAACTGACTTTTTGTAGCCGCAACTACGTTAAAAGTCAAAGAACGGTAGCCGCGGCTATAATAAAAAATATGTTTTAGCTATTATTTATATTTGTGTATTTATGTATGATGAGTAGACCTTAAAAGGACTGTTTTGGGGTACACTGAGTGTATAACCTTAGCACATCAGGGGTACTGTTTTGATGTTACGAAGGAACACTGCATTTCCTTCATAGGTTTGGTGTACTTCATCATGATGTCTATAGAAATTGGTCATAAAGAACTGGATGTTGTTGTTCACAATCCATAATTGGTCATGGTCTGCCATGGATGCTGAAACTGCTGTATTAGCATTTTTCTGGGATTTTTCAATTTTACCATTAAATCTTTTGGTCCATCTCCCTTTTTGTCTCAGAGTGAGATTGGAAAAGATAATGATGGTGTGAGGAAATAGTTCCATTAGTTTTCCCATGTATTGTTTCATCATAAAAGTAAGGGTCACCCCCTCTTTCAGTTCCCAAATCATTGCCTCCACAATAAATTAGGATGATGTCTGGGTACTTTGTGCTTCTCAGACTAAGCAATTTTGGAAAAAGCTGGAACCAATACATTCCCTGCAATCCAAACCATTTACTTGTACAATTTCTCAAACCTAGATCCATGTTAATATTTATTTTCTCACAAAAAGCCAGCAACCAAAACAGCCATCTGACTCGAATCAACCACACAGTTTTCAAACTAGCAATGATGTTAGCAGTATTTCTCTGTTTCTAGGAAAATGATTCCTAGTTTGAATTCCTAGAAGTTTGCCTGAGCAGGGTATGTATGATGTGTGTTGTACATTCTAATTGGTGGATGATGCTATTGTTAGTATTTGTGGCTATTCAACAGCCGCTCAGCACACAGCATTACTAATCATGGGTAGAGACACTGTGTAGAGACACACCCCTCATTGCAGCCACTGCTATATTTGGGCAAGTGGCACATGGCACATCGTGTGTTTGTGGACGTTTGGTAGCCACGACTATCCAAAATTTTGGGTGGGGTGCCATCTTATATGCATTAAGTGTTTTGGGGGATTGTACGACACTTGGGGAGTGGAGGATGTGCTTGCTTGGAGATTGTGCTTGGTGGTGGGCATGTTGGGGACAGTTTTGGGGTTTGGTGCAATGGAAATGCAATATTTAATTTGTAGTTTTTACGGATAGTCGCAGTTACCAGCGAACGTCTAGGAGGGGCTCTTGTATATATATATAGAAAGCATGTGCGTAGATGCGTTAATACTAATCTGTATTTCATTCTTTGTGGCTGGAGCTGCAGTATAATTATAGCTGCTTCTATACATATACATTTTCTTTGCAATAATCAAATGTTCATGTGGATGATGTTTGTTATTGGTTTTTGGTTTTTGTTAGTTTTTCATTTGTGTAGGGCTTAGTGAAAGGTTGGGCTGAAAATATGTCAGCCATTTCAGTAGTTTCATTAGTATATAGTCCTCTTTTTTTGGTGTTTGTTTTGGAAAGTATATAAGCCACCATTTTCTGAAGTTTTGTTCTTTTCATTCCTGAACTCTGACTGTGCCCATGGCAGGAGTGCGGCTGATGTGAAAGTAAATGTTAGTCTTTATTTACACATTTGAAGGATTATTTGCAGTGTGTGTGTGTTAGTTGTAGTGACCATTGCGATCAGATGGTGTTTATTATTATTTTCTTCATTTGCTGTTCTTGTACTTTTAATGTATTTTGAGGTATGTAGTAATTGTATGTATTTGTAGTGTTTTTTGGGGTAGTTCAATTGGTGGTATTGTGCAAGTTCATTTTTGTAATTTGCTTATTTTTGTACTTTCTTGTAGCTCCATTGTTGTTGTCATCCCAGTGGATTTGCACTAGATGTTGTACAGTTAACTCCAGTGCCTGTGAAAGGGCGACCTATATTCAAAACATAGTGGTACTGCTGCAGAAGGAAGGAGGAGATGTATGGAAATCTTTCTTAGTGACTTTTGCAGTATTCATGATTGTTCACATGGAGTGGAATCTCTCCCATTCCTTCACTGTGACATCTCCCTTGACTACTTATTCGAGGCATCATCCACACAGGACTTTCATCACTGAATCTGGGAAGAGTTATGGGGCAGTGCACCTGGTAAATATGCACTTGGTTATGATACTGCTGTTGACAAATAAGGGGGGGAATAAATTGCCACTTAAAAAAAAAAATAAGTATGACAGGTAATCTGTTGTTCTGCGATTAAATTCTGCCATTTGCATTTTGTGACATTTTCCTTAACTACGCATCATGGTTAGATTGGGAGTCGCTACGAGAGGAGTTTGTGTACTGCAAGCCACTGCTGATGTAGAGGCTTCATTTGCAGTTGGATTTGTTGAGGCACTGGTAGATGGAGGCTACATAGGTGGTGCTGATTGCCTTCAATGCAAGAAATGGGCCCCATGCATTTTCTTTTGGGTGTTCATGTGCTTTACAATAGTCATCATCAATCTCATTCCAGTGAATTCGCACTAAATGGTTAATCATAATAGATCTTCCCAGGCTTTGAGATGGAACATCTGAAGGTCCATGGCATAGAGTTTTATTGCGGAAGGTGCACAGTACCTACGGTGGCTCTTTTCTGGAGCAGTGTTAATTTACTTTAAAGAAGCGCCAACTCTCAGCTGTTTCTTTCATTTTTTTTGTACTTCTTCCTTGGTGGTGAAGGATTGTCGAAACAAATGATGATCTCGTCACTTATCGAGGTCTCATGTCCGGACATGTTGGAATGTCTTAGTAGGATGGAAAAAGTAAAACTTTCAAAAAGACCAGTGAAAAATGACAATGCTGCAAAACAATGGAAAAGTTTAAAAATAAAAAGGAAAAGTAGTTTGATACACTTGATCTGTTTGGTGACTTGTTCTCCAAGTCTACTTGACCTTCCCATCCTTTGTCCTGCATGCAGCTAGTAATCGTCTTTGTTTATTTTCACCCAGTTTATATATCCCTGTTTGTTTTTTGTTGTGCTATTTTCTTAGTTGTTTGTATTGTATTTTTTTTAAATCCAGGTTGTTTTTTCCCCAATGATTAGCATGTGGAAAGAGAACAACAGTGTACTATGCACTAATGTTATATCTTTTATATACTGCATGTGATGCACTTCATATAAAATATTAGGTTCATTAAAATGTGTGTATTAAAATGTTTTATTAAAGTGTGTGTGTCATTGAACTGATTATGTTTTCTTTTTTTTCAGATAGAAGGATATTATATTTTTTTTAAAGGTAGATGAATAGCTGCGGCTACGATTAAGCCCGATGAGCCATTGGTATTTGGAGATGCAGGTAACCGCAGCAACAACTGGGAGGTGTGCTAGCAGGATTTCTACAAAGCATACCCGCGGCTATAACTGTAATGTGTGAAAAGTGCATTCTTCACATACTCCCTTTTTACTGTATCTTTTGTTATTAATATTTAGCATTAAATGTATGGAAAGAAAGGCATGCAACCACATAGCCACGGTTATGAGATCTGGAGCATAATTGGGTTTTCGGTAACTGCAGCAAAAAATATTTTTTAAATATGTATAGAGTGTAGTCTTTGCAACAGTGTACGATTTGAAATGCATTTTAATCAATAATAATACATATAAGTGCACATACTTGAAAAGGGTAAATAAATATTCAAACACAGTTTGTTGAAAACAGGTTGATTTGGGAGGGGATGTGGTTGTGGGTTTCCTTTCAGTTTTAGAGTACATGCTGTATCTTGTTCTGTAGCCAAATATTCTGGATTTCTACTCTCCATGATTAGTGTTCAATGTTCAATGTCCTTTTTCATTGATTGAATGTCCTTTTGAATATTCATCTTTATTTCTTTTAATTCTATCAAGTATTCCATAATCAGATTTCTGAGTCCTTGTTATGGGTTTCCGTTTTGAATCTTCAAGACTTTTACACGTGTTTTCGCTAGCGCGTGCGGGGTACGTGTATTCCGGGGGTGCTTGTGGACTTTCACACATGATTTTGCTGGTGTACGTGTATTCCGGGCATACGCGTGGACTTTTACACATGCTTTTAACTAGTGCAAGCGGGGTACGTGAATTCCGGGGATGCGCGTGGACTTTCACATATGATTTCGCTGGCGTACGTGTATTCCGGGGGAGCCTGTGGGCTTTTACACGTGTTTTCGCCATCGCGAGCCGGGTATGTGTATTCCAGGGGTGCGCGTGGCCTTTTACATGCGGTTACGCTAGCGCGAACGGGGTACGTGTATTCCGGGGGCACGCGTGGATTTTCACACACGATTTGGCAGTGTGGGCCCACCCGGGTGTGGCCCCCCTCCCCATGCCCCGCAGGCAGCCCATCACCCCATACCATGCCCCACAGGCAGGCCACATGGCACCATTTACTTGGGAGCACCGACTCATGTAACCCTCCCACCCCCATTGACGGGCACCTGCCAGCAGGCCCCAACTCATGTCCCTCCCACCCCCATTGACGGGCACCTGCCAGCAGGCCCTGACTCATGTCCCCCCCACCCTCATTGACGGACACCTGCTAGCAGGCTCCGACTCATTTCCCCCACCCCCATTGATGGGCACCTGCCAGCAGGCCCCAACTCATGGCCCACCAAACATGTCCTAACAAAACAGACCCATGGCCCTAATGCCAACCCAAATCCCCCTTGGCCCCCAGTAGAAGCATGCAACCATCCACTGCACCCACTCCCAAATTACCCAGGCCATGACAGTCTTAAAAGAACCACCATGCTGATGTATAAATGCACAACAGAGCCACAGAGTGGCAACACATGACAGAAGCAATGTTCATTGAAACATGCACAAAACCAATGATATTACACAACACCAATCATGAAGTTAGAATACATGTAGTAAAAACATAATGAAATAACATAAAGAAAATCAAACTTGCAAATTAATAAATAATGAAAGCTATTACCAAAAAAAATAGAAAATCCAATGATGAACAAAAATCCCCAGCATGAAAAAAGAAAAGTGGTCCATCGCCAATGTCAATATGATTTCAATAACCAAAACAATAAATAATTAATCCATGGGAAATGTTAAAAAAGAAAGTATGTACAAGTCTTCAACTATATACAATCCAAGTCCAAAGGGTCCATAATCCCAAAACAAAAGGAAACCTACAAAAAAGTCATATGAATAAAAAACTATATACATAAGGTGAAGCAAAGTCCATTAACTCCAAATAAAAAGAAAAAAACAAAGGAAACCTAACCCTAAAGAACTATGTACAAAGGCGGCGGGAAAGTCCAACGGCTCACTTGTTGATGTTCCGGAGCAGGGCATCATCGAACTCCACGTCGATGTTCCGGAGGCGGGCCTCTTCCCTGGCCTCGAGGTCTTGAACGGATGTATCCATGGCCTCCTCCAACTCCCTGCGAGTTGCCTTGAGGCACTCAGCCTGCCTCAATGCCCTGCGCATGGAGTTCTCCGCCCTGACCATAGTGAGCCATGCCCTCCCCGCCCGCCGCCTCTCCGTGTCTATTTGCTGGCCCAACCGCTGCCACACAGAAGACACTCCCAGTCTGGGGTCCTCCTGCCCCTCAGCCAATGCCTGCCCCTGAGTTGTTGATGGCCCCAAGCCACAATGCCTCCCACGCTGAGCCTGCTGCTGCCTCAAACGCAACTGCCTCTGCCACCATGATCGCTTCCGGGCTGATGGAATCCACAAGCGCCGTTGTGCACGTGCCCTGCCCAATGATGCTGGCACATCCTCCATCTGCTGGGGGTCCAGTTGGTGGGGTGGCCACCCCTGCTGGACCTCGGACTCCCGACTGTGGCAGGGACGGAATCTCCACCAGGCTGGCATCTGGGCCGGAAGACGGAGGAGGAGAGGGCTGCAAGACTGGCCGACACATGGAGGAAACCCCCACCATCGTCCCTCCCAACTGGGCCACATTGGCACAGAGCTCTTCGTGATGACGTGCGTGGTCCCCCCTGGAAGCACGCACATCATCAAGAATGTCACGTGTGCACAATGCAACATCAATCAGGATGTACCCTATCCGGTCACAGGTCCCGACGTCCGCAGGTAGAGGAGTGCCAGATGATGTGGACCTCCCCCCTACCTGCAGATAGGCCTGGGACGAGGCATCCCTGCTGGTGCATGGGGATGCAGTCACAGTGTCAGGGACAGAGACATGCACAGGCACCTCTGCGGTGACCTGTGCTGCCTCCTGCCCCTGCCCCTGGACTGCACCACTTGCACCAGTGGGGCCACCCCCACCAGGCCCCATGTGTGGCTCTGTAGCGGCCTCCTACTCCTCTATACACACCACCAACCTGGATGGCTCTGCACCGTCTTCTGCTGTTGCAAGCCCCTATGGGGGCTCATCTGCCCCTTCCACTGCAGCCGTAGTGGCAGACGTGGCACCAGTCCCCTCGCTCCTGGGTGATGGAATTTCATGGGAGGGTGACTGGGGCTTGCCTTGCTGGCTGGTGGAGGCATCCCTACTGCTTTCCTCCACAGCACTGTCTCCGCCCTCTTCTTCACTCGCTGCTGTGTAAAGGGAGACATTGAACACAAGCATCAGGGTACTGAACAATAGTCCCTTAGACACAAAGCAATAGCACATGAGTAGCACTGTCAAACTCACTTCCATCATGTCCCTCCACAACACATGGGTCAGTGCAGGCAACACACATGCGGGAACAGGTATGGCATATACAACAAACATTGGCATCCATGTCCAAGGCACCGTAGATTCATCCAATGGTGGGCTGATACGCGCATGCATCATGGGACATTCTGGTCACATGCACACACAACACCGGAGGGTCATGCATCTGGTCACGTATACCCCCAGACACAGTGGATACAAGGATGACTAGGCTGTATTAGAGAATCAACACATCATCACAGACATGTGTCATGCATCCATGGCGCACACACTACTCAGCAAACGGACATGTACATCATGCATGTCCATGACAGCAGCACACATCTGTCACACCCCAAACATGTCAAAGTACAGACACAGGCATGCATACATGTGTGCGTTCCGCATGCTGCTTCGCATGATGCATTGTGACACATGCACCATCTATGTGGGTCACGCCTGACTGGACTCACATGTGGCACCATCATGTCCCTGCACACACACCTCGAAAGATGACCCATGTCACACATGCAGCCAAGTAGTTAACTACCAGCACACTGCAACATGCCCTTTTTTAAACGTGAATGCATGGCCACTTACTGCTCAACTCCAGACGGGCCTGCATCCTGAGGATCTGGTGGTTAAGCACTGGGCGAATGCGCTCCAGGACCCTCATCTGCTGGGTGGCAAATTGGACCCAGCACCCCACTGCATCTTGAGGGTCCTGGACTTGTAGTCCTTCCAGCGCTTCTGGACATGTTTGATGTCATGGGGTGCCACCCCCTCCACTTTGATGGCACCCACTATGTCCTTACAGAACCTCTTCTGTCCTTCCTTGTCGGCGCGCAATGTTGTGACGAGGGCTTCATAATGCCCCAGAACTTGCTCAACCAGCATAATAACTTCCTTTTCACTGAAGCTGGTAGCCCTCTGCCTCTCTGCTGGGGGGTTGCCACTGGTGCCGGAAGGTGTTGTGTCGGACATGGCAAACCCCCAGGCAGGTGTGAGTGGGCAAATGGGTCTTGGGGCTGGGCTGTGGAGTGATGGAACACCAGTCGGGAGTCTTCTGTTCCAGAAGGGGTGGTCACAGCACTGGATCCCTGCAGATGGCAGATGTGCAGGCACCAAATGGCAGGGCATGGTGGCAGCAGGCAGGCAGGCAGCAGCAGATGGCTCATGGGAGGCTGCTCGGGCTCTGGGGGGCAGTAATTCAGCCTTCTGGGCAGGAGCATTGTCTTCCGTATGTTGTCGCATGGCCAGCTTGATACGGAGTGATTTGGCATGTGAAAACCAGCACGTTTGCGTGAATTCCGAGGAAAGGCCCGTAGCACCTAAGTGCGTAGGTCACGTAATGTGCATGCGGGTGTTTCCCTCGGCACGGGTTGAAGGTCCCATGTGGGTTTCCATCGCCCTGTACGTGCTTTTCATGGAAAGCAGTGCCTGTGTTTTCCAGACGTTGGGGTTCACACGCGATTAGTTCACAGCGGCTACAGTTCATATTTCTTCTTTTGGCTTACCCCTTTTTTTTGGGCATACTAGCCTGCGTGTTGATCACGTATGCATTTTTTGTGTTCCTGGCTGTCACAGCATACTGCATGTGTTTTATTTACATGCACGTGGGCTACAGGGGTCGCATATCTCTTTTTCTTGCTTTTTTGGGATGCCTGAGAATTGCATAACATGTCATTTCTCCTAAGGGGCCACAGAATGGGACATTCATCATAGCTGTATATATGTGTTTTTTGTTTGCGTGCCCTTTTATACTGCACAGGGACGCTTCCGCCTGCCTTCGTGTGGCGGACGTGTTTAGGCCTGTGCGTGTCTTTTGGTTTGCGAGTGTTTCCCCTATTCCATTCCATGAATACGTGTAGTTCGCGTGCGTGTGGGCGTTCTGTGTATTTCCCAGCAGTACTTCCCCAGTTATGCCCTTATTTTCAAGTGTTGTTCCCCATTCTGCGTGTTCTGCCCCGTGTTCCACCCCATTTTTGGTGTGTGCACTAACGTTGTGCACTTTCGCTGTGCGCGTTGCACACGACATTCGTGATGTTGCAGTGACGTGTGCGCCCGTGTGCTCCACGCGCGGATTTGGCACACATCCTGGGAAATGCACGCGCAGGGCCTTCCATGAATCGCACACGTGCAAACCGCACGCGTGCGCCGGCTTTTTCACGCTTGCACCAGCTTGCGCCACTAATTTCGATGCACATTTATTCCATTAATTAACCCCAGAGTGTGTACATGTTCTGTGCTTGGTGATGATCTATTCATTATTTGGAGCAGCTGAAGGTGAGTGATAGTGTGTTTCTATATATTTTATGTACAGTTAGAATTATTGTATTGTAAAATAGCTGAAGTATGTTTGAGTTCTCATTTGGTCAAGTTTATAAGTATTGTTTGCAAAGTAGGGTTTTCTATATTTTACTTCAGTGCTTTTATGAGAGTGATGAAGCAGTATGACATGGTATTCTATGCTTATATTTGCCAGAAAATATATTTGTAGATAAAGGTTGTTTCTTAGTGACATTGGAAGATATGATATGAATGAGGGTGCATAAGAAATCCTAGTGTGATCCAAGCAGTACAACGCTACCCTTGGCAAATATTGTAGCTGTGTGTGTGCTTTCTAGTTGGATATTAAGCTGTGTTTTTGTGGCCCTATATGTTACGCTCACCTGGTATCCACGGGGACGCCCTTATGCCCTGGTTGCCGGATTCACCCTGGACCCTTCTTGATTCCGGATGGTGCCTTCTATGGAGGTCGGGCCTGAAAACACAGGAGGACTGGATTTAGGAACAGATTTCGTTTCCTCCCCCCTGCACCCTGGATTTGATTGGATGGTCCACTCCTCACCTTGTTGTGATGTCTGGCGTGCTCTCCGTCCTGCCTTCCTGCGGGTTTGAGAGACCGAGTTAACTTCACTGGTGCTAACCCTTTGAAGTGTTTTTAAGGAGGTAAGTCTGTATAGCAGTCTTAAGAGGTCCTTGCTTTCCTTTTTTGCAATTAATGTCTTTGCCTTATTTTTTCCCCCTTAGGTGCACAGAGGTTCTGTGGATGCGCAGCTTGGATCGGGCTCCTACCAGGATGATGGACGCAGGAGCATATGATGGATGGTATATTAAGCGGAAGTGCGGCGCGGTAATGTCTTCTTTTACTAACCTGTATTCTTTATTCCTTTTCAGGTTGTGAAGGTCTTTCTGGGCGTGTGAAGATTTCCGGAGCAGAGCCGGCCAAGAAATGCCCAGCCAGGTGAGGTTCTCGTTATTACTGCTGTAAATGCAGTGAGTAACCTGTTTTAACGTTGTCCTTCTTTCTCTCTCCCTCCAGGTGCTTTGTTCCGGTGAGTGCGTGGTGTCCCGATGATGCTGCTAGCTGGATGGAAGACCGTGAGCAGCAGGAAGATGGCTAATCGACGGATGGAAAGTTGCAAGTAAGCAGAGACTGCTAACGATGTTCTTTTGTCTCCTCTGCAGGTCCGCTGTTCAAGGTTCGCCGGATTCTGGTCTTTGGACACAATGAGCGTCACACTGCTGTCTGCAGAATAACACGAAGCACGTTCTGTGACTTGGGTGTGGTTTATATAGCCCTCCAGAAAAGTAGTTCAGGTAAATTAGTCCGGGCTACCACACCCAAAACACTGCACCGCACAGTCTGGTTCTAGGAACTAGGCTGTGTGGGTGCCTCCATGTTGGCTACAGGCCTCCAATTGAAAAAGTAGTCCCTTCAAGACAGTGTTCCAATATGAACATGAGCCTGGCGCCAAAGGCCTGACTCCAGGGGAATCTGAGGATAGTGCAAGGCCCTTGGGGCCCCAAGTCATCCTTGAGTCTTAACCCTACCTGGCATGTGACCATGCCAGTGGGGTTTTGGGTCACGGATCGTGACACTATATTGGTGATTTTCTACTGTGTTAGAATTGTGGAAGTGTGAAATTATGAAATGAAGAAGGTGAAGTTATAGTGGCTAAGCAGGTAGGTTTCATAGTGTATGGGACTTTTTTATACTGCAGGATTTTCACTGTCATGTAATTGTTGGTAGAAATTTAGAAGTAATAATGAACAATCATATTGGACATTATTCCAATATGCTTGCAAACGTTGTGCTTTGGAAGTACCGGAATCTGTTTGGGTTCCATGCTATGTAATGCAATATGTTGTTATGCAATGCACTGGCATAGAGAGATGTAAAATGAATGGGGTGCATAGTGGGTTGGAGGAAACAGCAGTATGGATGAGGTTTCCTAACATGGTTTTCTGGGTCTACTAAGGTCACATGGCCATTGAAGTTTAGTGCAGTGGGGATGGGCAGTGAAGGGAGGACATACATGTTTATATGTTTTGTTAATTAGTAGTAGTAGTGATTATTTTGTAGGTGAAATGTAAGATAGTGGGTCTGGCTATTGGCCCAATGATGTTTGAATATATAGAAACAGGTGAGGCATTTGAATTTACATGTTATTGGATGACTAAGACGGACTGATTACATGGCTGTTAGGAGGTTGAAGGTTGTGACAGAGCACAGTTATGTGAGTAGCAGTAGATTGAATGTTGTCTACCTGGAGATGACCTACAGTCTTTAAAGGATAGTTCCGGGACTTTTTTTTTATTGTTCCTACGGTTCGGCCATGTGTTTTTAAGCATAAATCGGTAGATCGTAGAAAACTTTCCTATGGACCTTACCCGACTTTTCGTCCATTAACGCACTCGAAATCAGCCGCCATTTTGTGATAATCCTATCATTTCCCCCCATCGACCTGGCTCACCTGCGTTTGCGGCACTAAGTCATATCCCCCGCCCCTGAAACAGACTTTATCAAAACATTCATATTCCCCACCTCTATCCATGACGTGACTGTGCTGCGTAGGCAAACGCGCCCAGGCGTCTTCTACGTGACTCCACACAGAACCCGGAAACCAACACAGATCAGCTCACAACACAGCGCGCCACAATTCGGAATATGAAACTGTACTTTTAAATCAAACCGCAAGATTGTAAATTTGGTAAAGTACATTTATTTGACATCAAATGTTTAGAGAATATTCAGCGATTTGCATTTTTCTTTGCTCTCGATCCAAAATAGTTCGTCTTGAGGCAAGCGATGTTCGTGTGCAGTACACAGGGTGTTGGTTTACGATAAAATAAGCTCTTCGGTCGCACTGATAATCGCATGGCTGTTCCAACAACGAGGCACTAGGCCACCACAACGGTATGTATGTTGCATCTAGCCATTAGTACCGCGCAAGGGCATACTTGTACTTGGCGATCGTCCCATAAAATGGTCAGGGTGGTAACGTTGTTCACGCGGAGAAGCAACTGGCGGTTGTAAAAGCCATCCGCCGGTGTCTGGTACTCGTGACACATACAATAATGAAGGATGTACCTGTTTTAAAAACATAAAAAATGAAATTAGTCTCACCATCAGATCTTTATTAAAATTATTCATTTTATATATTAGGTCGGGGAATTATTTCATAGCTAGGACAGTGCAACTGGGTATTATACGTCATTTCCAGTAACCCACCCCCTCTCCTCCGCCTTTTTCAGAGCCGCCTGAGCGCCAGTGGACCACTTCGTCACTGATATGATATAATATGGCATTTGCAACGCACCTATACACAAGTGTTTCAAGGCGTGGCGAGGCAGGGAGGGGGGGGGAACAAGGAGAAGAGGTGTCATTCAGACCAACTAGGCCAGGTGTCATTCAGATCGCGCAAGTGCAGGGGTATGGGGAAGGTAAAAGTGCAAGGGGAAGGGGAGGGGGGAAGTGGAGTACAAGGTAAGTAGCATAAAATAATAAATACATAGGGCCAGCTGGTGGCGAGTGCAAGGTAAGTGCAGAACAAGTGCTGGGAAGGGGGGGCTGTAGGATACTGAGACAGTCCCCCAGTGCAGGGGTTGACAGGGAGGCAGTGCAGGTGGAGAGTGGAAGGGCCCAGGACCGAGGTCGCAGACAGTGGACCAGTTGTAGCAGGGGAGAGGGAGAGAGAAAGCACAAACAAAGAGGAAGGTTTTGAGGTGCTTCCGTAAAAGGAGATGGTTCTCCTCAAGATAGTGCGCGGTACAAAACAATATGCCACATAGAACGAACAAGTACAACTTAACCCGTTTTTAAAGCTACTTTATGGTAATTAAATTGCAGTATAAACTCATCTAAAGAGTTACTTACATTATAATTGCATTTTCCATTGTGTCTGTGCGTAGGGCAGCCCCGAAATACCACTCCTTCTATGCCGACGTTATTTCTTCTAATGAACGAACATTAAATGGCTTTCGTTTCTGAAATTCTATTCATTATCGTTTACGTTATTGCACCACACCCCCAAAAAGAAGTCTTTCGGGATGGTCCCGGCCTGTCAAGGTCAAATAACAATAGAACCTTATACTGAGTCGTGGGCCATTCTGGCACCCGAGCAAAAAATCAAAGCAGCTGACCTTCACTTTGAACGAGCACACATTCCTAGTTAGCTACATTCAGTATAAGGCCATCTCACAGGACTTGAAATTTACACTCCATCTTTGCATTTTGTCTGCGTGCATTTGCAGCCCCAGAGAACCATAAATACGGAGACATTCTATATTTTTTGAAAAATGATTTATATTACTGTTTGGTTTAATTTAATGCGCAAATGAACAAGGTTGGATAGACACATTGCATGTACACTGAGCAATCACTTTTATTTACACAATACATAGCTACACATATTCAATGGGCCTGCGACATGAGGAGACTCCAGAGCAAAGTCACAGGTGACACCCGGGTGGTTCGCACAACTGCACGGTGAAGGGAGGGGCAACGGTGGAGAGACACATTGCATGTACAATGAGCAATCACTTTTATTTACACATTACATAGATACACATATTCAATGGGCCTGCAACATGAGGAGACTCGAGAGAACAGACAATCAAATTACAATCATTTAAACCGTGATGTGTATTTCTCAATGAGCTCTGCTTTAGGTGGACATGGAACAGAGGCACTGTTGGGTGGCAATGCAGTTGTCCCCTGCACAGGTTCGTTCACAACTCCATGTATGTGCCTATCTAGGACATCAACAATAAGTCTCTCAATAAACTCATATTGCATATCCTGAAACACTGGTTTGATCACCCATTGTTTACTTCTTTTAGTGAAGGCCTTATTGTAGCGAAGCGTCCCTAAAGTTCTGGTCGTCCTACTTTGTTGACGGCCAACATTATGGTTATGTGCCAAGACCGCTAGAAGAGTCCGATTTATCATGCCCTCCATGCCAAAATGCAATCGTTTTGGCCTGTACTTTAGGCACATATTGTGGAACACCTCCAAATCTCCTGTGTGGCAGAATTCCGTGAGTCCCCTCAAATCTCTTGTTATAGTTTTATCAAATACAATCTTTTCAATGGCTTTGTGACTGGGTGATGAAGGAATCAACCACTTCTTCTTCCGTGCCTCCTCTGTGGACAAATGGCCATGTTCACAATTGTGGAAATGTTGGTTTGTGGTCCAGCGGTGAACGTTGCTACAGTGTAGCATTACTGACCGCCATTTTTCCAGTAGAATTTCCAACGACCCTCCACATGTTTTTGAGCTCCACCAAAGATGGTGGCTGATTGACTTGGACCACTGTGAAATACCTTGCATATCTTTTTTTTTACCTGCAGCCGACATTTTTTTATTGATTGTTTTTGCAAGATGCCATACGTCAAATTGGTGATTTATATTTTTGTACTCTTCTCTCATTGTCTTGGCAATTGAAACGTGTCTGTCCGTGGCTATCAGGTCGATCACCATTCCCCGCGATTGTAGTTCTTGCAATGATGCTACAAAGCCAACTTTCTCCATGGCCACTGAGGATGTACTTTGTGACACCTGCACGACCACCGAACTCACAATTTTCTTACTTTCCATGTCCTGAAAGTGGTAGGTGCAGTACTTGGCTGAAAATCCTGGGCTGTCGCACTGTCCATCACCGGCTAGCCTGAACCGTTTGCCCGCGAATGTACTATCAATAGACATTTTTTCCATTCTCCAAGCTTCGCTAATGGCTGGAAATAGATAATCGATTTGGTATTTGTAGAACTGAGTTTTCGCAATGAAATGGATTCCCACAAACTGAAAGAAATACTCTAACTTTTTAAAACTTGAACCACTAAAAAGTGCGGCCGCTGCACAAAGTAGATTGCCTGCTGGCAGTTGCCCCAGCATGGGTTGTGCAGACCATGAGAAAGGATCATATTTTGTACAGGTGGCATGTATTTTAAGGTTAGTGCCTCGAATTGCACGAGTCACATTAATCAATGGCTCCCCACATACTTCCCCACCAACCGAATGCCCACATTTCATCCTAATAATAATATCAATCAAACAACTATCGAATACAATGAATTTGGCCTCTTTCCTTATACTGTCACTCTGTATCCCAGCTGGTTCGGCCTGTAACGTTGAGGACATGTCACTCACATGAAAGGTAGAATCTCTGATATCGTCTTCTGCTATGTTCAGTGATATTGATGGTGTTTCATTGTCGTCCACTTCATTCTCTTCCATTGCAACATCTGTTCCTTCTCCGGCGATGGGTGAATAAAACAATTTCTTCAACTTTCTCGCGGTCTTAGTTTTTGCGGGTGTGGATTCTGTAAATTGATCTCCGACTGCATCCGAACTACCAGGAGGACATTCGCTATCAATGGCTGGTGGTGGTATAGCTCCGTTGTCAATCACTTCATATTCTTCCCATTGGCACGATGCATCTCCAGTCTCAAGTCCCTGCCAAAAGGTTTGACAAGCAACATCTCTCATTCGCTTCACTGTCTGTGTAGATCTAGTTAGTACACCCACTCGCAACTAGAGGACAGATTGGAAAAGGGATGTTCAGTTTAAACACAACTTACAGTATTGAACTATTAACAGTGAAAAACAACATAATATAGTGACCAGGACACTAACCTTCTTTTGCTTTCTTTTCTTTGAAACTTTCTTGCCTCGAACTTCAACATCAGGACGCTGTTGCTCCGACTCGTGTGTGTCTCCACTTCCTCTTGCGCTGCAACGACTATATTTTCATGATAAGCACATCCATCACGCACTGACGCTCCATCGACTCCCTGAAACATAGAACTTTCATTAGTATGTATAATAATATTGAAAACACAAAATGTACTTGGGGAGCAATACCCACGTACATCTCAATAGCAAAACACGAATGAACGCATTGTGTAGAACATTCAAACGACAATTATTCACGCATTGTTGATCTAGTTAGATGGAACTGTCAAGATCCATACCTCGGGCTCCGCATAGACTTCCATTGATGATATTATTGAAGATGACGCTTCAGCAACTCCCTGAAACACAGTAATTGCATTAGTATGGTTTTCTATTTTGTTAAAAAGAACATAAACTTTGTTCAGGCGTCAACGGCTCATCTAAATAGACCTGCACAAATGATCAGTTGTCTAAAATAAGTAATGGATATCTAAATATGATTCGATTTGCTAGATCGTTGGAAGTGTCACCACCCAGAGATCTGCATCAACTACTAGGGGTGATGTTCTTGTAGAACATTGCGCCGACCCGTAACTGCATGCTCCCCCTTCTTCTTGGACTAATGCTCCATCGACTCCCTGAAACATAGGACTTTCATTAGTAATGAACACAATATTGAAAAAAGAAGACACATAGGAGGGCGACGACAGAAGGACATATCAATGGCTAAAAACGAAAGAAACATTGTGTGTAACAATCACGGTACAAGAATGCAAGATCTGATGATCTCCATCGATGGAACTGTCCGGAAACGTACCTCGAGCATCTGAGTGACATCAACGGTTGTCGTCAATGCGTTGGACTCCTCAGCATCTCCCTGAAAGACAGTACTTGCATTATTTTGGATAACAATAATTATAACTGAAAACAAAGACTAGAGGACGAGTACTAGGGTGTACCATTAGGTAAAATAATTACACGATAAATTAAAACTATTGATTTACATGCCTAAAACAAGTCAGTGGCAGAATAGCTAAGTAAGATTACCCGATAGGCGCTTGAAGTGGCTGATGACTGCAATAACGACACGGATGGAGAATCTTCCGCCTTCATATTGAGTGGATACATAAATGGGGAAATTATTGTTAGCTAATGCTACACACTACCGCAAGGCCGAGAGCTAAATCCGTAAACTTGACTCACCAGTGGAGGGATGTGGACGAATAGAGTGGGAATAGCAGTTGAGAGCAATTTTCGCTTCGCTCGCGGTGTGTTCTTCTTTATTAGCAATGATGTGGAGTACATGTCTGAGCTAAAGTGCCTGCTGCAGATGCAGTATCGATCACCCCTCTTGTCCGCAAAGACTTCTAGGACTCTACTTTCAAGCTCAGACGGTGGATATCCGCAATATCGGACCCATTCTCTTATCTGATCTATTGTCTTAGGGAAAACATGCATTATAGTACCTTCAGCTTTTTTATGGGTCTTTGAAGGGCAACCGCCAATGGAACAGGCAGGCATTGTGGAAAGTTCTGAAAAGTAAAGATCAACAATTCTCTATGAATACCAATGTGTTAAAAAATTCAATGACACATAAAAGGTTCAATGCAAGGTTCGTTTTGGTTCTTGGAACTATACACGTTATTCACATGCAGGTAAGTATTTGAATAACTTTAAAAAAATAGAAAAATAATTTGACTAAACTCAGAACATGTGACTAGTTCCTTGCATGTACTGTCTTGAACGAAAAGAAAACATGGATGCAATTTGATGACTACTAGCAAATAGATATAAATTAAAAAATTGGACGCAAAATGATTATGGTACATGGCCTTACCTTGACGAACAAACAGTTAGATGCAGGGATCAGAGTAGTTTCTTGTCGTAGAACAGGGAGCAGTTCACAGGTTGCAAACTGACAAGTTTGCTCGAAGTGGTCACGGAAGTTCACAGAGACGAAGAGCAGATAACCAGCACCTTCACGGGTTGACTAGCAAAGCGCAAAGAAGTTCTCATTAGAAATATGAAGTGGGTTATAAAGAATTCGAAACAGGGGTGTGTTTGTGAATGAATGACGTGAATATGTCGTGGCATTATGCGGTTTGCAGGGGGGCGTCCAGCGTGAGGGGGGATGCTTGGCAGGAGACACGGGGTCTGGAGGTAGACATGGGAACAACAACCCATGCTCTATAGACCACTTTGAAGTGTACATGGTCTTTGGCACCTCTTGGCCTTTATCGCTCCCTGACAGCTCCACTTGCCAGCGCAAGTACCCCGGTGCGAACTGCCTTTGATAGGGCGGGGGGTGGATTGGGGCGGTGGTCGTGCAGACAAGACACAGGAAGACTCGTGAATGGAGACACACTTATGTGGATTGCAGGGGGGCGTCCAGCGTGAGGGGGGATGCTTGGCAGTAGACACAGGGTCTGGAGGTAGACATGGGAACAACAACCCATGCTCTATAGACCACTTTGAAGTGTACATGGTCTTTGGCACCTCTTGGCCTTTATGGCTCCCTGACAGCTCCACTTGCCAGCGCAAGTACCCCGGTGCGAACTGCCTTTGATAGGGCGGGGGGTGGATTGGGGCGGTGGTCGTGCAGACAAGACTCGTTTGCCGCAGGGCCTCACCAAGGAGAGGCCATCTAACTGCATGTAAGAGGCAGGCTGCAGGATCTAGTACATGGAAGGCAGGGGGGTGAGTTTATAAATACCTCACCCTCCCAGGAGAATATTAATTTTAATTGAACATAAATAATAAACATTACACATTGTAAAGTTCCGGTTGCAGCACATCCAGGGAAAATCCGCGGTATTGTCCACTGTCGCTGGGGAAATGTTGTCTAATGTCAAGTACCGCACAGGCAGGTATTACTCTCCGAACACGGTGTCCGAGCCTCTCGTGAAGCCACCAAGTGAAGCAACGATAGGCCACCGGCTGTACCACCGGTGAAAAAGAAAGATGCAAACGGTATTAAAATGACAAAACTTTCTTATCAATGTCGATGAAGGTAAAAAATGTCATTCTGCTTTGAAAAAAATTCTATCTAGAAAATGCACAATATGGAACCAATTTACATGTGTTCGAATGATATGTAGATGTAATTTTATATGTGGGAGACGACCATGAAATAGTAGTGGCATCACTGACATCACAACCAGAGTATACTTACTCGTTACTCGGATTACGCGGACGAACAGTGCCGCGAAGTTCGTGCATAAGCACCATCATCATCCTCAACACGGTCCGTGAGAGGCAGGCTTCCCTGAACTCTGGCAGCTCGGTGATGCATTGCGGACTTGGCTCGCCTTCCGAAATGTAGGCCAAGCACCCGGAATTTTCACGGCAGCAGCAGTTCTCCTCCTCAGTTGGCATTAGCTCGCACCGATTGCACGTGCACCAGGTGGAGACGCCGTCCATGCGACATGGTCCAGGCTCTTCATCCGTTGACTGGTCCTCCCAACTGCCATCTGAATCCCCATCGTTTTCGCGTGCTTGCCTTTCCAGTAGTTCCTCCTCGGTGTATTCGGGCTCGTACATATACGGCATTATTGTAGCCATTGTGTGGTAAAGAAAGTAAAATAATTTACAGAGATGGTACAGGTGTTCACAAGGCCTAGAAGCGGCGAAGGTAGCTGACCAGAGCACAGAAACGAGTCACAGAATACTCAAAGTAACACAGAGAGAGTAATGGAATCTAAAATCTGCTGCTGTGTGTTGTGAAACGGTGTGTTTATACTTATTGAGGAAAGAGGCGTCCTGCCATTTCCATGGCGACACTTCATTAGCTGAGGCGCAGCGATTGTTGACACGAAACGTGCTTTGGCGTTGGGAAATGGGCGGTACGCGTCTGCTGATGTCAGGCTCAGGGGCGGGGGATTTGATTTAGTGCCGCAAACGCAGGTGAGCCAGGTCGATGGGGGGAAATGATAGGATTATCACAAAATGGCGGCTGATTTCGAGTGCGTTAATGGACGAAAAGTCGGGTAAGGTCCATAGGAAAGTTTTCTACGATCTACCGATTTATGCTTAAAAACACATGGCCGAACCGTAGGAACAATAAAAAAAAGTCCCGGAACTATCCTTTAAGCAGAAGATTGTTAGGTGTGAAAATGGGATCTGGTTGGTATAACTCAGTGCTAGTGCATTATTTTGCAGCTTTTATTCTCTTGAATCTTTGTCATGAATGGTTTATGTATATATTGCTTGTACTATGTGTATGCTTTATTAAGAATTGTTATGTTATGTAAGAAATGTGTACCGTGGTACATAAGATTAGCTCACCTTTCAAAATGTACAGTCCCAAGCACAGATATATTAGAAGTTGTCAAAGTTAATGGCCAGTTGCACCTCTGTTTCCTTTAACAGCATGTGACAGTCATGCCCACCTCCTTAGTGGTGGAGTTCATTTTGGTGGTTTAATGTGCTATATTTGGCATTGCAGGTAGATCAAATGGCTCATTTTCCAGCATCTGTTGTGTCAGGTTATCTAGATTCTGTTTTTTCTAAATCCTGTTTTCTCTGCTATGACATGTATTGGGTTTTGACATATGACACACTTTTTTCTGGATGTGGTGTGGATGTGGAATTATTATGGTATGCAAGAAATGGGTAATGTGGTGTATACGATGTAAAATTAATGGGGTTGCATAGGTTGCAGGAAACTGTATTATTGATGAGGTTTGTTAAGAAAGTTTTCTGGGGCTGGTTAGGGTGTATGGCCATTGAAACCTTAGTACAGTGGGGATGGACAGTGAAGGAAGGACAAAAAGGCTGAAATCCTTTTGTTGTCTAGCAGTAGTAGTTATTGGTTTGTGTGGGAAAGGCAGGATAGTGCATTAGGCTATTGTGTTATTATGCTGAGATGGGTGGAATCAGGTGAAGTAGTTAATTGTGTAGGCTTTTTATTGAGGATCGCTGAGGAGGAGTAATTAAATGACTGCTGGGAGAAGCAAGGATTTGGTAGGGCCTAGTGATGTGAACACTAATATACTTAGGGGCCGATTCATGGAACAAACGTGCGCCGAAAATCTACGCGCAAGCAGGCGCAAGCGGAAAAAAGAGGCGCACGCGCACGCGTGCGATTCATGGAAGTCCCTGCGCGTGTCTTCCTCAGGATGTGCGCCAAACCTGTGCATGGCGCACACGTCACTGCAACATCCCGAAAGACGTGCGCGACGCGCACAGTGAAAGCGCACAACCTCTGCGCATACACTAGAAAGTGGGCGGAACACGGGGCGTAACGCGCGGAATGGGGAACAACTTGCGAAAACAAGGGCGTAACTGGGGATGTACTGCAGGGAAGCAGAGGGAACGCCCACACGCACCCGAACCACACGTATTCATGGAACCGAATAGGGCAAAGCCACGCACAGCGAAAGACACGCACAAGCCGATACACGTCCGCTACACGAAGGCAGGCGGTAGCGTCCCTGCGCATTACAAAAGTGGCAACATACAGCAATCGTGCGAGCGGGGCACGTGTATTTCGGGGTTGCGCGGGAAGTTACACACGCGATTGAGCGGGCTACGTGTATTTCAGGGGTTCGCGTGAACTTTCTCACGCGATCAGGCCTGGGAGAGCGGGCTACGTGTATTACAGGGGTTCGCGTGAACTTCTTCACGCGATCGGGCCTGGGGGAGCGGGCTATGTGTATTTCAGGGGTTCGCGTGAACTTCTTCACGCGATCGGGCCTGGGGGAGCGGGCTATGTGTATTTCAGGGGTTCGCATGAACTTTCTCACGCGATCGGGCCTGGGGGAGCGGGCTACGTGTATTACAGCGGGCATGGAAACTGCACGTCCGCGTGTAATACGAGGAAAGAGCCTATGCGCGTAAGTGACATGACGCGTGCGTGCGTTTCCCTCAGCACGGGTTAAAGGTGAGCGGGCCCAGCAGTTCGCTGTATGTGCCTTTCGTGGAGACCGACGTGTGTTGCTGCTTCCTGTTGTTTCGCGCGCCATCACAACTTCACAGCTCTCAAGGACGTATCTCTTCTTTTGGCGGGGGTATTGGCTACGTGTGTTTTTCTGCATCGCGCTAGTCAGACGGTGAGTCACACACGCTCTTTTTCCCACTGCGGGTGCCCCTGTGTATCGCACCCATTTTTGATGTCATAGTAGCCTGCTTTTCCCACGCGTACGCGTTATTCGTGTTAATGGGTGCCACCGCGTACTGCGGGAGGTCCAATCCACGCACGTAGGCTGCAGGGTTGCGTGCACGGTTTTACTGCAGTTTTGGGGTGCCTGAGCGTTGCGTGACCCGTCACCACATCACCGGGGTCACATACAGCCTTGCAGGTGCAGGGGGGCTGTTAACATCTTGCTTCCCACCCCCTTCACCCCAATTGCCCAGGTCAATTGTGGTGTACACCTCCCATTGGCACCACTCCATCTGTGCCAGCACTACTACATCTGTGCCATGGTTGGGAGGCCACCAAAGGTGAGGGGCGCCTCAGCTGGGCGTACTCCTCGTGGCGGGCGTGGTCGGGGACGTGGCCGTGGTGACCAGGGAGTAGGGGGACTCCAGGGTGTCCAGGGCAGCCACAGAGGGGGAAGAGGCAGGGGTGCGCCACTTGAGCACAATGTTGTGCCATGTGTCGGTGCAGCCATGCCACCACCCCCTGTGGTTCCGGGGGATGCAGCTCCTGCATCTGGCACTGGCACCCATATGACCCGGCAGTCCGTTCCATTGACTGCCACGGGCCCAAGGGTGGTGGTAGCTGCAGGTGCAGCTGTGGACACCGCCACCCAGGCTCAGGGTCTGCCAGCGCAGGCTGCGTTGGCACTTGAAGAGCCCTTGGTAGATCTCCAACAGGCCAGGGGGGAAACCATAGGGGCACGCTGGGCTGCTCAGACCAAGACAGGTGTCCCTGGGGCAGTCATGTCATCTGCTGCCCCGAACAGCCGGGTGTTGGCAAGTGCAGGGGCAGATGCACCCAACAGCACCCCGGTTGTGAGCCTGCCAACCAGGACAGTTGCGGCCAAGCACCCTGCCACAGCTGATGTTGCTGCGCAGGGTCCATTAGTGGGCACCCAGCTGCCACTGACACAAGTCAGGCCTCTGGTCATCCCACCACCTGCCACTCCCTTGGCTCAATCCACCGAACCCACTGGCCATGCTGGTCAGGGCGGCATTAGCCAGCCAGGGTCTGCGCCACAGTCCAAGAGGAGGAAGGTTGCACCTGCAGCACAGGCTGCGACCCCACACACAGCCACGACCTCCTGCACGTCGAGGAAGAAGCCTTTCTGTAAGCAGGAACTGGACTTCCTCGTGGACTACGTGCGGGGCCACAGCCGTGACATGCTAGTGGGTGCCAATAGTCAGACCACGGCTGCCCAACGTGACACCCACTGGAAGCATGTTGCGGAACATGTCAGTTCATTCGGCCATGAGGTGCGCACGGCGCAGGAGTGCAAAAAGCGTTGGAATGACATCAAGCGCAGCACTAAGGCCAAGCGTGCCTCAAATTACAACTTGACTCTGGTGACTGGCGGTGGGCCTGCACCAGAGGAGGAAGAACTCACTCCGCATGAGGCTCTTGTTGCGGAGTTCATACCACCTGAATTGGTCGAAGGAGTGGGAGAGAAGCTGGACTTCGATGCCCAGTCCAGTGAGTGTTGATGCGTGTTTGTTGAGGACGTGTCTGGTTCACTTGTGGGATGTGTTGTGCATGATTGCTGCTACATGTGACGTGTACATGGTTCTGATGTGTAAGTAATGCAATGCTAACGTCATGCATGTCTCCTCTGCCTGCATGCGGGACTCCATGTAGGCATGCTCCCTTGCCCCTCCTCCGCCACTCTGCAGCCCAGTTCCACCTTTGCACTGGTCTGCTCCAATCTTGCCAATGTTTAGTTTTTTGTCCATGTGTCCTGTGTAGATGCTAACTTCCAGCGTAGAATCTGCCAGACATATGCCATGTCGTACAGCCTTAGTACTCGATGCAGGGTATCTCACTTGTACTGTGCATGGGTCAGATGTCCCGCAGGGACATGAGTGCCCATTCATGCTCCATGTGCATTGCACGCATGCCCCTATGTGTCCTTGACTGGATGATCACTTTAATATCAGTCCTTGGTTACATACATTGCCTGCCATCTCATCAGCCTTCCCATGTCAACTGTGCCTCAGTCCTGCGTTGCACACATGTTTAGGCTCTGACAATATGTGTGGCTCACAGGCCTCAGCCTGTTCAATGGCCAATGACTTTGTCCAACTCTTGTTGTGTCTTCTTCACACGTGGGCGGCCTCCGGAGTTTCCATCATGTGTCCTGCCCACTGTCCCAGCATCATTTGCAGTGTTGTCATTTGAATCACATGAAGCTGTTGATGCCAGTCAACACTGCCTGTCAATACACAGGTGTATGGTCAGCCTTTTGATACCATGATAGGCATCCCTGCTTTGGTACTGGGGTGGAGGGGTGCTTGGCTTCTGGACATGGTACACATTGAATGCACAATGCACGTGATGTCTGATTTTGACATTGCACTGCCTTCACATTTCCTGGCACACACCATGTAGTGCTTGTACATGTAGGTAGTGAGTGGCGTACACATTTTCTGCACTGCATAGACCCACTTCCATGGAAACTGCCACCTTTCAACAGGTCTGATCACAGAAGCTATTCAAAGTAGACCCAGCATGCATGCCAGGTCATATGTTGTGTGTCACATGTCTGCCTGATGCCTTTGCTGTCAGTGTGTGTGTGTGTCGTGTGCTTCTGACATGTGTATTGACCTTTTCCCCTCTATTTTTCAGGTGATGACGCAATGGAGGCAGAGGATGGTGTTGTCATGCCAGACACAGGGTTGGTAACGCCACATCAACCCGGCACTAGTGTGGGTCGTGGGGTGGTAGGCCACGAAAACCCCCAAGTGCTGCAGTCCATCTTGTCTCTGGCTGCCTATGAGTCCAGCCTTGATGACGACTCTGACGTCCATGTTGAGTTGGATGACCATCAAGTCCATGTGTCAGGGGTGAGTGATTCTGATGTGGACACTCCTCTGTCTGCGACACCTGCACTGAGGGATCAGACAGTCTTGGTTCCTCCGCCCGTGGTGGATCGGGACGCAGGGTCACCCTCCACACCAGTCACTGATGTGCCTGGGACATCACGTCGACGGGGGCATATAGTCGTGCAGCCGCAGGCGGTGCCAACACAGCGAGGACCCCCGGTCCTTGGGTCCCGCAGGGGTCAAGCCGGGCAACGCGGTCGCCGCGCGCAACTGCTGTATACTGAGTGGGAGCAAGACATAACTGCCAATTCCGAATGGCAGGGGGCAGCAATGGAGAACATCGCTGAGAGCATGGAGCGTGTGGCCCGATCTGTGCTCCCCCCTGCTAGGCAGGTGCTTCTCCAGCAGCAGGCGGCACGGTCCACGGCCCGCTCGCTCAGGCTGGGCATGGCGGCCTCAGACAGGGCACGCCAGGCTGAAATGTCGTCTCTGCGTCAAGCAATTGCTGCTCACGCAGAGGCGCACATGGATGCCTTGAGGGAGGAGTATGCTTCCCTCAGATCCACTCTGGGTGTCCTTATGATGTCCCAGAGGCAGCGGGCAGAGGGGAGGTTTGCACAGCTTGAGTGTACCATCTCGGCTGAGCTACAGGCTTGCCGGGAGGTGCAGCGGTTGTCCAGCCAGGCCCTGCAGGAGGAACTCCGTGTTACACGTGCTACCTTGCAAGAAGAAGCACGTGTATCACGGGAGGTTCTGCATGCAGACCTACGTCACATCGCCACACAGAACCAGGCTCACCCGTCCGGCAGACTTGCTGCCGACGAGGGGCAAGCTGCGGCTAGGCGTGGCCAGGCTACTGTGCCACGTCCTCCTTTCCAGGATGAGCCAGACTCGGATGACCATCTATCTCCCACATAGGTCGTGCTGTGCAGGCGTTGAGCCCATGGAGGTATTTTCTTTTGGCTCAGCATCATCGCATGTGGATGTTGAGCAGCACCCTGTACCTCCCACCTCCTGGGTGCCTCCCCTCCCCCCCGGGTCGTATGTGGCATTTTTGATTTTTCTTCTAGTTTAGTTAGTTAAGTTTCTGTTTGATAGTTAGTTTAAATAGGTAATGTAGGTTTTCCATAGTTAGTGTAATTAGTTAATAGTTGAGTTAGTTTAAAATTGCTAGTCTATTGTGCTTTCATGTGACGGTGCGGTGCTTTGTGGCTTTTGAAGGCATCCACTGTCTGTTCCAGCTGGGCCCTTCATGGTTGTCTTGTGTATGTGTTTGCTGCTTGGGTTCCTTTACTCACATATGCCACTCCTGCCTCCCTTATCTATGGGCTCGCAAGGATGGTTCGGTGTTACAGCATTTTACACAAGGGCATTGGACTGTCATATCTGTGGCATGTCTGGTGTTGTGTGACTTGTGTTGACACCCCTAGTGGGGATGATTTAGGTGTCATTGTCCACTGTTCAGCTTTTGCTAGATGGGGTGTATCATGATTAATGTGGACATTGATTGCTATGCATTGTGTAGTATGTTTCATTTCTTTCCTGTACATGTGCTTGTTGCTATTCATGCTGTAGATAGTGTTCCACACTTTGTAGGTGAAAGACGGACTGATGGTGTGATTTGTGATGTGACTCTCTGACATGGTCAAGTAATGAGATGCCTGATGAGACACACACAGATGACTTTGAAGCATTAATCATGTGTTACATGCCCTTTCTGCAGGGGGATGAGCCTCCAGAGCACCTTTGCCAGCAGACATGTCCCATTGGACGACGGAATTCTGGACCCGTTTGTTGGTGCCCACATGCACATGTGTGCAGGAGCAGAGGCACAGTGATTGCAGACCCACATCCTAGTACTGCTGACATGTTCCAAGGAACTCCAGGCAAGGTGAGCATCACAGGGGGGCCACGACACAGCAAAGCTTGCACCAGGCGAGTTGCACATGCAGGCTTAGTCACAGCACTGAGGGTGAGCTTAGACGAATATTGGTGTTGAAGCACACAATGCAGCTCAGATGTGTTTGTGGACTGATGGCTGCTGATAGTAGGGTTGTCTGGGACACATGCAGGGGCAGTGGCACATACCCTCCGGTACACCAAGGTCCATTGAGCCACTTGTATCAACCATGTAGCCTTCCGAGACATGGAAAGGGGCAGCTCACAGGGACAAGCAGCAAGGGACATACTCGGGTGCAGTGCATGTCTTTTCCACGTACTTCATGATAAATGCACTGCCAACTTTGTTTCGGTCATGGTGGTACACAACTTGCTCTGTAGTCATGGCTTGCAATATGGGTCTGTCTGCTTACCCAGGGAACATTGCATGTTGTGTGAATTGTGACACATTGGTGTTCCATTTGCCACGCACCCAGCAGCGGCTGCCTTACTGCATTGACTGTGTATGACCCGTCACAGGGGTGATGTTATATATGGGTACGAAGCATCAACCACAGGTTGTCTGTTTGTAGAGTAGTCTGTTGCTATGGGGCATGTTTGGTGTTGTGTTTTTGTGCAATTGGCACGTACAGGTTGTTGACTGTGTCTCTCTTTGCAGCATTGCAGTGCTCCTGTAACCGGACCTGAGAGTGCGCAGGCAGGAGGCCAGCACTCAAAACCAGAGCTGAGTGTCTTGTTGTTTTTCTTACAAACTGCTCTGCATAGGCTTGCTGGGGAGTGTACTGATGCATGGATGTATGTGTGGTTCAATTTGGTATGTTATTCTCTCCCTAATCACCCGTGATCCTATGCAATTTTGAAACCTGTACCCTCTACCCGGTGTTCCTGCTTCCCGTGCCTATCCAAGCAACGTTCCCTGACCCTCTTTCCCCACTGGGGTTGCGGATGCCTGTGTAAACCCCGAACTTGCAGGCGCCAAAACCCTAGAGGGGGTGGTGGGTTCGTACCACTCCTGAGCCTGGACTACAGAAGGCCATGACAATGATGTCCAAGTCTGTTTGGATTGTGTATGTGTTCATGCAGGTTGTACATTTTCGTGCATTCCCTAGTTTCATGTGTCATTCCACCTCCCCTCTCCTGCTGCTCATTCCAGTCATCCAGTGTGTCAACACCTGTCCCGACTGCATATCCCTGAACCTCCTTCCCCACCAGGGTCTCAGGGGCCTGTGTGAGTTTGACCTTGCAGGCACCCGGGACATGGTGGGGGTGGTTGTTTCATGGCACTCCCGCGCCTGTACAGGGGACCTGTGACAGTACACATCCATTCATGGTGCATCATCCTATGTCATGTACCACACATGTCTCACATCCTGTCGTGACATTGTTTTGCTGTGCTACCTTGGTTGTTGCATCATTGTGGTAGTACTTGGCCTTTGTGAGGTACTGCTATGTCAAGTCATCTACTGGAGGGTGTTTGGGTTCGTTTTTATGCCTTGGAGTTTGTGTTTCGGAAATGAGTGTGTATTCAGAGGGTTCAGGCATCTTTTTACACACAAGGTGGGAGATGGTGACGAAGGGTAAAGGTGATCCTGTGGCCAGGTGGAATTGAGGTTTGGGGGCTCCATGACCCAGGTGCAGTTGTTCAGTGGGTCATGGTCATTTGTGAGGGAGGGGGGGGGGTTGTTGTTGATTGTTGCCTTGCCCTGCAGTGTGATGGGAACTCTGACATAGTAATGGTGGTATCCCATGTACATGTTGTGTTCTGCTGATCAATGCCTGTTCATGTGTTGTGTTTTCCTTTCAGGTGCGAGGGGATAGTTGAGGTTTGACATGCTGGGGTGTACACATGGTGGATGTTCACATGTGATGTGTAGGGAACACTGATGGTCACTTGAGTGCACATGCATATGTGGAGTGCATGTCCTTGCAGAACCACACACTTGCACTCTGATGCACTACATGTACTCCCACCCTTGCATATACACATGTACACTGTTTGCCTTCTGGTGCCCACTGTGTCCCGGCAGCACATGTTCTGTGACCGATCATGGATCCAGTACATGCCTGATTTGATGTTTGACGTGGTCTGTCACTTAGATGTGATGCTCAGGGTGAGCATCACACACAATGGCTGTTCACTGTGATGTGCGCTGAGCAGTGTGATGCAGGAGTAGGACACTGCACACATGAGCTGCAGTGTTGATTTTGCAATGCATGATGTGCATGTAGACAGGCATTCATTGTGATATTACGTCTACGACTGTTGTAATGCATTTTGAAAAGACTTATTTTGGGTGGGAGGTTGTTGGTCTGTCATTTCATCTGATTCCGGGTCAGCCAGCAGTGTCCGATGCCACTGTGCATTTAGGACATGGCAATGTGTACCTTATCGTTACTGCATTGGTGTATGGGTATTGCGTGCCATGACATGTTGATGTTTGGGAGGGTTTGTGTGACATGACAGTGATGGCCATGGCCTGGTTTGCAGGTGTGTGTGATGCACACCTTGCATGTCCGTGTCATCCGCTTCTCAGAGCAACTAGCTGGGGGTAGATTTCTCTCCGCAGCAGGGCCCTCCCCCTGGAACAGACTTCCGGCCTGACTTGAACTTGAGGGGAACCATCTCCAGTTCTGGAAGCACCTCATGTTCTTCCTCTTTGCTTCTGCTTACTCTCTGCCTCTCACTTGCAGAATTCTCCACTGGAACTGCACAGGAGCTGCAACTGGGCCACTCTCACCGACCTTGGTCCCTGGCCCAGCCACTCTCCACTTGCACTGCCTCCCTGGCAACCCCTGCACTGCAGTACTGTCTCTCTATCCCTACAGCCCTCCCTTCACAGCACTTGACTGCACTCACCTTTGTAGTTGCCACCAGGTGAACTATGTATTATTTTTTCGGGCTACTTCCCCTGTACTGGACTCCCCCCCACCCTTCCCCTTTCACTTTTCCCATTCCCCCTACCCCTGCACTTGCACGATCCCAATGACACCTGGCCTAGTAGTACCGTTCTCTGTGTTCCCTTGTTCCCCCCTCCCTGCCTCATTGCGCCTTGGAATACTTGTGTATGGCCCATATCATGTCATATGTCATATGTGTGCCTTTTGGTCACACAGGATAGCTTGTGTTTAAGTAGCTAGGGATGCAGACGATGTGGCACTTCCATGGCAACTATCTCAGGGTGGTAAGGTTGTGACAGTTGACTGTCTCTTTGTCATCATCGATTGTCACCTGGTATGTGCCAGGCCTGTGTGCACTCCGCAGGGGTGGGAGTTTAGGTGAAAAATGTGGCCACAAGCTGGGTCCGGGCTTCCTCGCCACGTGCCCTGTCCCCTCCCATGGGCAGCGCCTGTGGTTGGGGATGTGGGGGCACCACCATGTCCACCGGGACGCCCTGCCGTGTTGCAACATTGTGCAGGACACATGCTGCCACAATGATCCTGCACACTACTGGTGGTGCATAGAGTAGTTGCCCGCCAGAGCGGTCAAGGGAGCGGAAACGTGACTTGAGCACTCCGAATGTGCGCTCCACTATGCCCCTGGTTGCAATATGGGCGGCGTTGTATCTTACCTGGGGTGGTGTGGTGGGGTTTCGGATTGGCGTCATCATGTGGTTGCTCAGCGGGTAGGCACTGTCCCCTGGGGAGATGATAATAGTTGAGATAATTAGGGTTTGGATATTTGTCTGTGTGTGACTTGCATGCATGTGCAAGGGCATTTGTACTGACCTAGGAGCCATGTGTCGCCATGCTGCCCAGCTTCCAGGGCCCGGCTCAGGGCGGACATTCTGTATATGAAACTGTCATGGGTGGAGCCAGGGTAGTTTGCATAGACAGAGGTGATGATTCCCTTTGCATCACATACCACCTGTACATTGATGGAATGCCAGTGCTTGCGGTTTCGGTAGATGTGCTCAATGGCCCTAGGTGGACGTAGGGCCACATGGGTGCAATCTATGGCACCGAGCACTTTGGGGAAGTGTGCCACCCTGAAAAAATCCAGGACAACGGCCTGCCTTTCTGCGGGTGTTCTGGGCATGTATATGTGCCTGCGGACTGAGGGGCACGCTGTCATGATTGCCAGTACCTGGTGTAGGCAGCGTGACTGCGTGGCCTGTGAGACCCCCCCCACTATGGCAGTGGTCCGCTGAAATGACCCAGTGGCAAAAAAATGCAGGACATTGAGCACCTTCTCCAAGGGGCTCAATGCTTGGGAGCAAAGGGTGGGGGATGTGAGGTCATCTTCCCACTCCCTGACCAGGTCTAGGATGATATGGGGTGGAAACCTATACCTGCCATAGACCTGGTCGTCAGGCATCCCCAAAAGGCTTGTCCGTGTTGCGAAAATGCGTGCCCTGGCTATTCTCCTCCTCCTGCGGTGTCCCACGATCAGTGCAGCGACAAATGGGGCATTCATCGTAGCTGTATATACGTGTTTGTTGTTTGCGCGCACTTTTATGCTGTGCGCGGGGACGCTTCCGCCTGCCTTCATGTGGCAGAAGCGTTGACGCCTGTGCACGTCTTTTGCCGTGCGCGTTTTTCCCGTGTTCGGATACGGTCCGAGTGTCATCGCGTGTGATCGGAGTGGAGTGTGCGTACACGCAAGTGGCCTGGGTACGTGTGTTCCGGGGTGCCGGGAACTTTCACACGCGATTGGTGGAAATCCACGTGTGTTCTGTCATCACGTGCAATGAGGGGAACACCTGCGTGCGTCACGTCACTTACGCGCATAGGCCCTTTCCTCGTATTACACGCGGACGTGCATGTGTGTTGGGGATTGTGAGGACCTGGTGGAGGCTGGCCATGGTGGCTGGGGGGTGGGGGTGATAGGGGACATGAGTGGGGGCCTGGTGGGGGCTGGCCATGGTGGCTGGGGGGTGGGGGTGGTGGGAGACATGGGTGGGGGCCTGGTGGAGGCTGCCCCTGGTGACTGGGGGTGGGGGTGGTGGGAGACATGGGTGGGGGCCTGGTGGAGGCTGCCCCTGGTGACTGGGGGGGTGGGGGTGGTGGGAGACATGGGTGGGGGCCTGGTGGTGGGTGCCCCTGCACTGCTGGGGGGTGGGGGTGGTGGGGGACATGAGTTGGACATGGGTGGGGGCCTGCTGGCAGGTGCCCCACAGTGCTGGGGGGTGGGGGTGGTGGGGGACATGAGTTGGTGTTCATTAGTTCAAGGAGACATGTGCCTTTGCTGGGGGGCATGCCCATGTTGGGTGGGCTGCCTGCGGGACATGACCAGGGATGCAGGGTAGTCCCCTGTGGTGTGGGCTGCCTGCAGGGGCCGTGGAGGGTGTACAGGGAACACCTGGGAGGACCCACACTGTCAAATCACATGTAGGACTCCCCGGCACCCCTGAAATACAGGTACCCTGCTGAAATCGCGTGTAAAACTTCCCGCGCACCCCTGAAATACACGTACCCTGCTGAAATCACGTGTGGAACTTCCCGCGCACCCCTGAAATACACGCGCCCAGGCTATTCGCGTGTGGAACTTCCCGCGCACCCCTGAAATACACGCGCCCAGGCTATTCGCGTGTGGAACTTCTCACGCACACCTGGAATACACGTAGCCCGCTCCCCCAGGCCCGATCGCGTGAGAAAGTTCACGCGAACCCCTGGAATACACGTAGCCCGCTCCCCCAGGCCCGTTCACGTGAGAAAGTTCACGCGAACCCCTGAAATACACGTAGCCCGCTCCCCCAGGACCGATCGCGTGAGAAACTTCACGTGAACCCCTGTAATACACGTAGCCCCCTTGCCGTGCTGGTACAGGGTTAGCGCAGCCCTTTGCGCTGGATTGGGGATTTTGATGGCTTTTCCCTGCGCGGAAGGCGTTCTTGGGGCGTAACTGGCGCTGCTGCAAGGTCGCTGCGCCACTGTGCACCACGGCTGGTTTTGGTGGCTGGAATCCATGAATACGCTGTGCGCGGAAATGGGTTTTGGCGCACGCGGCTGGCGCAGGGATTCGCAGGCGCACACTGTGCGCCAGCCGCGTGCGCCACTTGTGCGCTGAATTCTATGAATTGGCCCCTCAATGCTGTGTACTTCGAGTTGTCATTTAGCTGTTAAGTAGAGGTTTGTGAGGAGTTTTATGGTGCTGTTAGGGAATTTAGCCATTCAAACTGTAGTGATAGTGGGGATTGGTAGTAGAGAGAGGGTGGACATGCTGTATTGTTTTGTTGAGTACTAGTAGTAATTTCATTTTAAAGGTTCCTTTTTTAATTATGGTAGGCAATTTGGAACAGTTGTTTTATGTTTGCTGTCAAAAAGGGAACAATTGTCTTTTTGATTTAAATCATGGAGGTATACTTTTTTTTTCTGGTGGGAGGTGTACTCACTTCAGTATACATCTTGTGAGGAATAAAATAAAAAGAAAATCATATGCACCCAGGAAAATTCCCAGGGTGCAAATAACTATTCCGCTTGGGCTGACGGGCAGTCACAGGCTTTTCTGTTCTGCAGCTTTGAGTGAGTGTCTTGTTTTGCTTGGCCTTACAAATCCTGGGTTTGCGGGCTGTTAAAGTCCAACTCCACCTGTTAGCCTGACCTTGAAACTTATATTTTATATTGAAAATATAAAGAAACACATTGCGTGAACTTAATCATTTCAATTTTGTTTTTTTAATATTGCTTTTTTTGTAAGATGCCATCAAGAAAACAACAGCAAACTATAAGAACGGGTTGTCTGCAAGGAAGTAGATTTAAACAGTATCATTTTTTTAAAGGTGTTTTTAAATCTGTAGATACAAATCCTGTAGATAATGTAACAATTTCTAGTGTTGAGGATACTTTTAAAACTGTGGAAGTTGAATTAAGAGATATGCCTACACAACGTTTTTCTGCCACCAGTAATGTTTTTATTGAAAGGAAAAAAAAAAGAAAAAGTTTCAAATGTTTTACTAGCCAGTGAAAAAAGAATGATTTTTAGAAAAAAGGTAGCAAATGTGCAATGAATTTGAAACAGAGGAATAAGGATATATATAGGAAAAAGTGTTACTCCCGAGTTTTTAACATCTTTGGAGAAACATGAAACCAAAATCTAAATATGTGGTAAAACGTTTCTTTGCAAAAGAAAAAAGTAGAAGTAATCATTAAGAATGCTTTTGATATGAAAAGAAAATTGTTCATTTTCATATTAAATAAATTAAATAAATTGCTTAAGGTGACTACACCATTCTATACAAATATACAAACAGTTAATGTGCTTACGCATGTCAACTTTTGTGACATCTTTGGTGGAGAGTGGAAGCATACTGCCATACTGAACGATTTTTTAATGATGAGAGTTACATTCAAAGAAAGAATGTTCCACTAACTATTGTTGAGAGTGGAAGTAGATATGAAGTCTGAAACGGTGTGATTTCTAAAAAAGAAGAAATCGTACAGTGTAATAATACAGAAATGGAAACTGTAGGTCAGTCAACATTGAAACTAAAGAAGGATTGTGAGGTATGGACTTGAATGTATTTGTGCAATATAGATATGTTTTATTGGAAAGTTTTGAAGAGATTTTTGCTGCAAGTGTTGCACAAAAATGATAATGTTCAAAGACAAATCAAGAAGCTACAAAGAATAGATGATTGTGAAATGTGTGAAAAAAATTGACTTTTGGGCCACTCTCTATCTTGTCTTGATAAAAGTAAATGTAAGAGTCAGTTTCATCAAGTATGGATGCTGGCTGCACATCATACTAAAAAGAGAGACCTTCTCGTTAAACTGTGAGTACAAAACAATATCTATGTCTCTTGCAGTTTTAAATCAAACACTTTTAACTGAAACTGTAGAAAGTTTAGTTTCTACAATGCAAAAGATAAATATGATGCATTTAAATGTGTATGTGTATGTAGATGAAAGACTTAGTGGAAGTGCTGATCCTGTGCTTCAAAGGTTCAGATTTTTCAACAGTATAAAAGAAGTATTGCAATGTTTGAGTTGTCTTCTACTGAAAGACCTGACATTGTTTGTGTATCTTGTTGACACACTTTTTATAAGTCTAAAGTGTAACTAGTGTATGTTGCGAACAAAGTAAAACACTGTGTAGAGGATGTTTGGGAGAACTTTATCTGTATTTGTTTGTAGAAGAATCATTTGACACAAGTGAGGCAGTGTCTTAAATGATATGGTAGTGCCTTATATCCCTCTTGTGCTTCAAAAATTGAACATGTTTGAAGTGATTGAATTGCAAACTGTTCAACCTTTTCAAGTTATTGTTAGACCTCAAACAAAGATGTCACTTCTGCCTAAGGAGCTGCTAGTGCAAGGTGTGAGAGGCAAAGTTGTGTATTTACCCCTGAGGTTGGAAGAAAATGTTAATACTTTAGGAGTAAAGAATGACATTGCAGATTCTTTGTTTTAGTAAATGGTGTTGCCACTAAAGATAAGAGAATTTGGCAACAGCTTATCTATATTGGAAAAGGGAAAAACGCATTGCCGTGTCTATTGGAGAACAATGATTTATACAAAGGCAGTCTGACTGTACCAGACTTGTCTATGCTTGATGTTGAGTCAACAAAGAATAGCAGTGAATGACAGTTTCAGCATCTATCTCTTACAGAAGGGAATAGATTGTATGAACATTACACTATTCATCCTCTACACTCACATGAAGTAATGGGCGACAGTTAAGAATTGTATCAAATAAAAGCAACGAAAGGTGCACCAATTAGTATTTGGGAAAATACATTAGAAGCCTGTTGTTTCCCTATGCTTTTTCCAACTGGTACTGGGGGAGATAGGATGACTGGAAGGTGTAAACCTCTGCTTCAGGATATTGTTGTACAAGAATGTATTCAGAAGATTCATGATTCCGTGCCAATGTTGAATATATGTTGAATATATTTTTAACTTATTGTATGAAAGTGATTTTTCAGTATTATGTTATGCTGTTGCTCATTCACTTCATACCGGAACTAGATTTCAAAATCTTTCTGCATGTGAGATGCTGCAACAGGTGGAAGAAAAAAATGAAGTTTTAGAGGGCAAACATAGGAATATTCTTGCTACAATGAGAGGAACTAATGAATATTGGTATTTGACACACTCCGAGGTTAGATGCATGATCAGAAACTTGGGATCTCCAACCGGGTTTGAGACTTTAAGTTGAGCTGAGTATGGTTGGGATGATCCTGCAGAGTGGGTTTGGGAAACTAATGCAGAGAAAGACAACATGTAGCACATGACACTGGGAGAATTGTGTTCTATGGACCCTGTAAGTTTATCGCGTTTTTTTCATCAAAGATTTTTAGCCATGTTGCCCTTTATATGTAATAAAGAAAATGGTCCACTAGGCCCTGTGGAACATTTATTTTGGAGTTACGAGCACCTGGCACGTGGGGCTCTACATATACATATGCTGTTGTGGATTAAAGATGCTCCACAGTTTGGTAAGGAAAGTGATGGCTGTGCGGTGGAGTTCATTGAAAAATATGTTACTTGTTCTATTCCAGCTCAGCACGTGAATGCTGATCTATGGAACAAGATGGAAAGGTTTCAAAAGCATTAATGTGGAAAGTATTGTTAAAGAAAATACAAACATAAAGACAAGTACTACATTCAGTGCAGATTTGACTTGCCAAGGCTTCTGACACCAGTTGGTCGAGTGAATATTTTAGGGGCCGATTCATGGAACAAACGTGCGCCGAAAATCTACGCGCAAGCAGGCGCAAGCAGGCGCAAGCAGGCGCAAGTGGAAAAAAAGAGGCGCACGCGTGCGATTCATGGAAGTCCCTGCGCGTGTCTTCCTCAGGATGTGCGCCAAACCCGTGCATGGCGCACACGTCACTGCAACATCCCGAAAGACGTGCGCGACGCGCACAGTGAAAGCGCACAACCTCTGCGCATACACTAGAAAGTGGGCGGAACACGGGGCGTAACGTGCGGAATGGGGAACAACTTGCGAAAACAAGCGCGTAACTGGGGATGTACTGCAGGGAAGCAGAGGGAACGCCCACACGCACCCGAACCACACGTATTCATGGAACCGAATAGGGCAAAGCCACGCACAGCGAAAGACACGCACAAGCCGATACACGTCCGCCACACGAAGGCAGGCGGTAGCGTACCTGCGCATTACAAAAGTGGCAACATACAGCAATCGTGCGAGCGGGGCACGTGTATTTCGGGGTTGCGCGGGAAGTTACACACGCGATTGAGCGGGCTACGTGTATTTCAGGGGTTCGCGTGAACTTTCTCACGCGATCAGGCCTGGGGGAGCGGGCTACGTGTATTACAGGGGTTCGCGTGAAGTTCTTCACGAGATCGGGCCTGGGGGAGCGTGCTACGTGTATTTCGGGGGTTCGTGTGAACTTTCTCACGCGATCGGGCCTGGGGGAGCGGGCTACGTGTATTACAGGGGTTCACGTGAAGTTCTTCACGCGATCGGGCCTGGGGGAGCGTGCTACATGTATTTCAGGGGTTCGCGTGAACTTTCTCACGCGATCGGGCCTGGGGGAGCGGGCTACGCTTATTTCGGGGGCGCGCGGGAAGTGACACACGCGATTGAGCGGGGTACGGGGTACGTGTATTTCGGGGGTGCGCGGGAAGTTACACACGCAATTCCATCAGGGTACGTGTATTACAGGTGTGCGCGATATCAACAGGGTACGTGTATTACAGGGGTGCGCGGGGAGCAGCACACTTGAATTGCACGTGTGGGTCCTCCCAGGTGTTCCCTCTACACCCTCCACGGCCCCTGCAGGTGGCTCACACCACAGGGGCCTACCCAGCACATGTCATGCAGGCACCCCACCCACCATGCCCATGCCCACCAGCCAACCCACATGTCAACTTGCACTACTCCACCCCAACGCATGTGACCCTGCACCCCCAGCCACCAGGGGCAGCCTCCACCAGGTCCTCACAATCCCCAACACACATGCACGTCAGCGTGTAATACGAGGAAAGGGCCATGCGCGTAAGCGCGCATGGAAACTGCACGTCCGCGTGTAATACGAGGAAAGGCCCATGCGCGTAAGCGGGCATGGAAACTGCACGTCCGCGTGTAATATGAGGAAAGAGCCTATGCGCGTAAGTGACGTGACGCGCGCGTGCGTTTCCCTCAGCACGGGTTAAAGGTGAGCGGGCCCAGCAGTTCGCTGTACGTGCCTTTCGTGGAGACCGACATGTGTTGCTGCTTCCTGTTGTTTCGCGCGCCATCACAACTTCACAGCTCTCAAGGACGTATCTCTTCTTTTGGCGGGGGTATTGGCTACGTGTGTTTTTCTGCATCGTGCTAGTCAGACGGTGAGTCACACACGCTCTTTTTCCCACTGCGGGTGCCCCTGTGTATCGCACCCATTTTTGATGTCATAGTAGCCTGCGTGTCCCACGCGTACGCGTTATTCGTGTTACTGGGTGCCACCGCGTACTGCGGAAGGTCCAATCCACGCACATAGGCTGCAGGGTTGCGTGCAAGGTTTTACTGCAGTTTTGGGGTGCCTGAGCGTTGCGTGACCCGTCACCACATCACCGGGGTCACATACAGCCTTGCAGGTGCAGGGGGGCTGTTAACATCTTGCTTCCCACCCCCTTCACCCCAATTGCCCAGGTCAATTGTGGTGTACACCTCCCATTGGCACCACTCCATCTGTGCCAGCACTACTACATCTGTGCCATGGTTGGGAGGCCACCAAAGGTGAGGGGCGCCTCAGCTGGGCGTACTTCTCGTGGCGGGCGTGGTCGGGGACGTGGCCGTGGTGACCAGGGAGTAGGGGGACTCCAGGGTGTCCAGGGCAGCCACAGAGGGGGAAGAGGCAGGGGTGCACCACTTGAGCACAATGTTGTGCCATGTGTCGGTGCAGCCATGCCACCACCCCCTGTGGTTCTGGGGGATGCAGCTCCTGCATCTGGCACTGGCACCCATATGACCCGGCAGTCCGTTCCATCGACTGCCACGGGCCCAAGGGTGGTGGTAGCTGCAGGTGCAGCTGTGGACACCGCCACCCAGGCTCAGGGTCTGCCAGCGCAGGCTGCGTTGGCACTTGAAGAGCCCTTGGTAGATCTCCAACAGGCCAGGGGGGAAACCATAGGGGCACGCTGGGCTGCTCAGACCAAGACATGTGTCCCTGGGGCAGTCATGTCATCTGCTGCCCCGAACAGCCGGGTGTTGGCAAGTGCAGGGGCAGATGCACCCAACAGCACCCCGGTTGTGAGCCTGCCAACCAGGACCGTTGCGGCCAAGCACCCTGCCACAGCTGATGTTGCTGCGCAGGGTCCATTAGTGGGCACCCAGCTGCCACTGACACAAGTCAGGCCTCTGGTCATCCCACCACCTGCCACTCCCTTGGCTCAATCCACCGAACCCACTGGCCATGCTGCTCAGGGCGGCATTAGCCAGCCAGGGTCTGCGCCACAGTCCAAGAGGAGGAAGGTTGCACCTGCAGCACAGGCTGCGACCCCACACACAGCCACGACCTCCTGCACATCGAGGAAGAAGCCTTTCTGTAAGAAGGAACTGGACTTCCTCGTGGACTACGTGCGGGGCCACAGCCGTGACATGCTAGTGGGTGCCAATAGTCAGACCACGGCTGCCCAACGTGACACCCACTGGAAGCATGTTGCGGAACATGTCAGTTCATTCGGCCATGAGGTGCGCACGGCGCAGGAGTGCAAAAAGCGTTGGAATGACATCAAGCGCAGCACTAAGGCCAAGCGTGCCTCAAATTACAACTTGACTCTGGTGACTGGCGGTGGGCCTGCATCAGAGGAGGAAGAACTCACTCCGCATGAGGCTCTTGTTGCGGAGTTCATACCACCTGAATTGGTCGAAGGAGTGGGAGAGAAGCTGGACTTCGATGCCCAGTCCAGTGAGTGTTGATGCGTGTTTGTTGAGGACGTGTGTGGTTCAATTGTGGGATGTGTTGTGCATGATTGCTGCTACATGTGACGTGTACATGGTTCTGATGTGTAAGTAATGCAATGCTAATGTCATGCATGTCTCCTCTGCCTGCATGCGGGACTCCATGTAGGCATGCTCCGTTGCCCCTCCTCCGCCACTCTGCAGCCCAGTTCCACCTTTGCACTGGTCTGCTCCAATCTTGCCAATGTGTAGTTTCTTGTCCATGTGTCCTGTGTAGATGCTAACTTCCAGCGTAGAATCTGCCAGACATATGCCATGTCGTACAGCCTTAGTACTCGATGCAGGGTATCTCACTTGTACTGTGCATGGGTCAGATGTCCCGCAGGGACATGAGTGCCCATTCATGCTCCATGTGCATTGCACGCATTCCCCTATGTGTCCTTGACTGGATGATCACTTTAATATCAGTCCTTGGTTACATACATTGCCTGCCATCTCATCAGCCTTCCCATGTCAACTGTGCCTCAGTCCTGCGTTGCACACATGTTTAGGCTCTGACAATCTGTGTGGCTCACAGGCCTCAGCCTGTTCAATGGCCAATGACTCTGTCCAACTCTTGTTGTGTCTTCTTCACACGTGGGCGGCCTCCGGAGTTTCCATCATGTGTCCTGCCCACTGTCCCAGCATCATTTGCAGTGTTGTCATTTGAATCACATGAAGCTGTTGATGCCAGTCAACACTGCCTGTCAATACGCAGGTGTATGGTCAGCCTTTTGCTACCATGATAGGCATCCCTGCTTTGGTACTGGGGTGGAGGGGTGCTTGGCTTCTGGACATGGTACACATTGAATGCACAATGCACGTGATGTCTGATTTTGACATTGCACTGCCTTCACATTTCCTGGCACACACCATGTAGTGCTTGTACATGTAGGTAGTGAGTGGCGTACACATTTTCTGCACTGCATAGACCCACTTCCATGGAAACTGCCACCTTTCAACAGGTCTGATCACAGAAGCTATTCAAAGTAGACCCAGCATGCATGCCAGGTCATATGTTGTGTGTCACATGTCTGCCTGATGCCTTTGCTGTCGGTGTGTGTGTGTGTCGTGTGCTTCTGACATGTGTATTGACCTTTTCCCCTCTATTTTTCAGGTGATGACGCAATGGAGGCAGAGGATGGTGTTGTCATGCCAGACACAGGGTTGGTAACGCCACATCAACCCGGCACTAGTGTGGGTCGTGGGGTGGTAGGCCACGAAAACCCCCAAGTGCTGCAGTCCATCTTGTCTCTGGCTGCCTATGAGTCCAGCCTTGATGACGACACTGACGTCCATGTTGAGTTGGATGACCATCAAGTCCATGTGTCAGGGGTGAGTGATTCTGATGTGGACACTCCTCTGTCTGCGACACCTGCACTGAGGGATCAGACAGTCTTGGTTCCTCCGCCCGTGGTGGATCGGGACGCAGGGTCACCCTACACACCAGTCACTGATGTGTCTGGGACATCACGTCGACGGGGGCATGTAGTCGTGCAGCCGCAGGCGGTGCCAACACAGCGAGGACTCCCGGTCCTTGGGTCCCGCAGGGGTCAAGCCCGGCAACGCGGTCGCTGCGTGCAACCGCTGTATACTGAGTGGGAGCAATACATAACTGCCAATTCCGAACGGCAGAGGGCAGCAATGGAGAACATCGCTGAGAGCATGGAGCGTGTGGCCCGATCTGTGCTCCCCCCTGCTAGGCAGGTGCTTCTCCAGCAGCAGGCGGCACGGTCCACGGCCCGCTCGCTCAGGCTGGGCATGGCGGCCTCAGACAGGGCACGCCAGGCTGAAATGTCGTCTCTGCGTCAAGCAATTGCTGCTCACGCAGAGGCGCACATGGATGCCTTGAGGGAGGAGTATGCTTCCCTCAGATCCACTCTGGGTGTCCTTATGATGTCCCAGAGGCAGCGGGCAGAGGAGAGGTTTGCACAGCTTGAGTGTACCATCTCGGCTGAGCTACAGGCTTGCCGGGAGGTACAGCGGTTGTCCAGCCAGGCCTTGCAGGAGGAACTCCGTGTTACACGTGCTACCTTGCAAGAGGAAGCACGTGTATCACGGGAGGTTCTGCATGCAGACCTACGTCACATCGCCACACAGAACCAGGCTCACCCGTCCGGCAGACTTGCTGCCGACGAGGGGCAAGCTGCGGCTAGGCATGGCCAGGCTACTGTGCCACGTCCTCCTTTCCAGGATGAGCCAGACTCGGACGACCATCTATCTCCCACATAGGTCGTGCTGTGCAGGCGTTGAGCCCATGGAGGTATTTTCTTTTGGCTCAGCATCATCGCATGTGGATGTTGAGCAGCACCCTGTACCTCCCCCCTCCTGGGTGCCTCCCCTCCCCCCCGGGTCGTATGTGGCCATTTTTGATTTTTCTTCTAGTTTAGTTAGTTAAGTTTCTGTTTGATAGTTAGTTTAAATAGGTAATGTAGGTTTTCCATAGTTAGTGTAATTAGTTAATAGTTGAGTTAGTTTAAAATTGCTAGTCTATTGTGCTTTCATGTGACGGTGCGGTGCTTTGTGGCTTTTGAAGGCATCCACTGTCTGTTCCAGCTGGTTCCTTCATGGTTGTCTTGTGTATGTGTTTGCTGCTTGGGTTCCTTGACTCACATATGCCACTCCTGCCTCCCTTATCCATGGGCTTGCAAGGATGGTTCGTTGTTACAGCATTTTACACAAGGGCATTGGACTGTCATATCTGTGGCATGTCTGGTGCTGTGTGACTTGTGTTGACACCCCTAGTGGGGATGATTTAGGTGTCATTGTCCACTGTTCAGCTTTTGCTAGATGGGGTGTATCATGATTAATGTGGACATTGATTGCTATGCATTGTGTAGTATGTTTCATTTCTTTCCTGTATATGTGCTTGTTGCTATTCATGCTGTAGATAGTGTTCCACACTTTGTAGGTGAAAGACGGACTGATGGTGTGATTTGTGATGTGACTCTCTGACATGGTCAAGTAATGAGATGCCTGATGAGACACACACAGATGACTTTGAAGCATTAATCATGTGTTACATGCCCTTTCTGCTGGGGGATGAGCCTCCAGAGCACCTTTGCCAGCAGACATGTCCCATTGGACGACGGAATTCTGGACCCGTTTGTTGGTGCCCACATGCACGTGTGTGCAGGAGCAGAGGCACAGTGATTGCAGACCCACATCCTAGTACTGCTGACTTGTTCCAAGGAACTCCAGGCAAGGTGAGCATCACAGGGGGGCCACGACACAGCAAAGCTTGCACCAGGCGAGTTGCACATGCAGGCTTAGTCACAGCACTGAGGGTGAGCTTAGACGAATATTGGTGTTGATGCACACAATGCAGCTCAGAAGTGTTTGTGGACTGATGGCTGCTGATAGTAGGGTTGTCTGGGACACATGCAGGGGCAGTGGCACATACCCTCCGGTACACCAAGCTCCATTGAGCCACTTGTATCAACCATGTAGCCTTCCGAGACATGGAAAGGGGCAGCTCACAGGGACAAGCAGCAAGGGACATACTCGGGTGCAGTGCATGTCTTTTCCACGTACTTCATGATAAATGCACTGCCAACTTTGTTTCGGTCATGGTGGTACACAACTTGCTCTGTAGTCATAGCTTGCAATATGGGTCTGTCTGCTTACCCAGGGAACATTGCATGTTGTGTGAATTGTGACACATTGGTGTTCCATTTGCCACGCACCCAGCAGCGGCTGCCTTACTGCATTGACTGTGTATGACCCGTCACAGGGGTGATGTTATATATGGGTACGAAGCATCAACCACAGGTTGTCTGTTTGTAGAGTAGTCTGTTGCTATGGGGCATGTTTGGTGTTGTGTTTTTGTGCAATTGGCACGTACAGGTTGTTGACTGTGTCTCTCTTTGCAGCATTGCAGTACTCCTGTAACCGGACCTGAGAGTGCGCAGGCAGGAGGCCAGCACTCAAAACCAGAGCTGAGTGTCTTGTTGTTTTTCTTAAAAACTGCTCTGCATAGGCTTGCTGGGGAGTGTACTGATGCATGAATGTATGTGTGGTTCAATTTTGTATGTTATTTTCTCCCTAATCACCCGTGATCCTATGCAATTTTGAAACCTGTACCCTCTACCCGGTGTTCCTGCTTCCCGTGCCTATCCAAGCAATGTTCCCTGACCCTCTTTCCCCACTGGGGTTGCGGATGCCTGTGTAAGCCCCGAACTTGCAGGCGCCAAAACCCTAGAGGGGGTGGTGGGTTCGTACCACTCCTGAGCCTGGACTACAGAAGGCCATGACAATGATGTCCAAGTCTGTTTGGATTGTGTATGTGTTCATGCAGGTTGTACATTTTCGTGCATTCCCTAGTTTCATGTGTCATTCCACCTCCCCTCTCCTGCCGCTCATTCCAGTCATCCAGTGTGTCAACACCTGTCCCGACTGCATATCCCTGAACCTCCTTCCCCACCAGGGTCTCAGGGGCCTGTGTGAGTTTGACCTTGCAGGCACCCGGGACATGGTGGGGGTGGTTGTTTCGTGGCACTCCCGCGCCTGTACAGGGGACCTGTGACAGTACACATCCATTCATGGTGCATCATCCTATGTCATGTACCACACATGTCTCACATCCTGTCGTGACATTGTTTTGCTGTGCTACCTTGGTTGTTGCATCATTGTGGTAGTACTTGGCCTTTGTGAGGTACTGCTACGTCAAGTCATCTACTGGAGGGTGTTTGGGTTCGTTTTTATGCCTTGGATTTTGTGTTTCGGAAATGAGTGTGTATTCAGAGGGTTCAGGCATCTTTTTACACACAAGGTGGGAGATGGTGACGAAGGGTAAAGGTGATCCTGTGGCCAGGTGGAATTGAGGTTTGGGGGCTCCATGACCCAGGTGCAGTTGTTCACTGGGTCATGGTCATTTGTGAGGGAGGGGGGGTTGTTGTTGATTGTTGCCTTGCCCTGCAGTGTGATGGGAACTCTGACATAGTAATGGTGGTATCCCATGTACATGTTGTGTTCTGCTGATCAATGCCTGTTCATGTGTTGTGTTTTCCTTTCAGGTGCAAGGGGATAGTTGAGGTTTGACATGCTGGGGTGTACACATGGTGGATGTTCACATGTGATGTGTAGGGAACACTGATGGTCACTTGAGTGCACATGCATATGTGGAGTGCATGTCCTTGCAGAACCACACACTTGCACTCTGATGCACTACATGTACTCTCACCCTTGCATATACACATGTACACTGTTTGCCTTCTGGTGCCCACTGTGTCCCGGCAGCACATGTTCTGTGACCGATCATGGATCCAGTACATGCCTGATTTGATGTTTGACGTGGTCTGTCACTTAGATGTGATGCTCAGGGTGTGCATCACACACAATGGCTGTTCACTGTGCTGTGCGCTGAGCAGTGTGATGCAGGAGTAGGACACTGCACACATGAGCTGCAGTGTTGATTTTGCAATGCATGATGTGCATGTAGACAGGCATTCATTGTGATATTACGTCTACGACTGTTGTAATGCATTTTGAAAAGACTTATTTTGGGTGGGAGGTTGTTGGTCTGTCATTTCATCTGATTCCGGGTCAGCCAGCAGTGTCCGATGCCACTGTGCATTTAGGACATGGCAATGTGTACCTTATCGTTACTGCATTGGTGTATGGGTATTGCGTGCCATGACATGTTGATGTTTGGGAGGGTTTGTGTGTCATGACAGTGATGGCCATGGCCTGGTTTGCAGGTGTGTGTGATGCACACCTTGCATGTCCGTGTCATCCGCTTCTCAGAGCAACTAGCTGGGGGTAGATTTCTCTCCGCAGCAGGGCCCTCCCCCTGGAACAGACTTCCGGCCTGACTTGAACTTGAGTGGAATCATCTCCAGTTCTGGAAGCACCTCATGTCCTTCCTCTTTGCTTCTGCTTACTCTCTGCCTCTCCCTTGCAGAATTCTCTACTGGAACTGCACAGGAGCTGCAACTGGGCCACTCTCACCGACCTTGGCCCCTGGCCCAGCCACTCTCCACTTGCACTGCCTCCCTGGCAACCCCTGCACTGCAGTACTGTCTCTCTATCCCTACAGCCCTCCCTTCAAAGCACTTGACTGCACTCACCTTTGTAGTTGCCACCAGGTGACCTATGTATTATTTTTTCGGGCTACTTCCCCTGTACTGGACTCCCCCCCACCCTTCCCCTTGCACTTTTCCCATTCCCCCTACCCCTGCACTTGCACAATCCCAATGACACCTGGCCTAGTAGTACCGTTCTCTGTGTTCCCTTGTTCCCCCCTCCCTGCCTCATTGCGCCTTGGAATACTTGTGTATGGCCCATATCATGTCATATGTCATATGTGTGCCTTTTGGTCACACAGGATAGCTTGTGTTTAAGTAGCTAGGGATGCAGACGATGTGGCACTTCCATGGCAACTATCTCAGGGTGGTAAGGTTGTGACAGTTGACTGTCTCTTTGTCATCATCGATTGTCACCTGGTATGTGCCAGGCCTGTGTGCACTCCGCAGGGGTGGGTGTTTAGGTGAAAAATGTGGCCACAAGCTGGGTCCGGGCTTCCTTGCCACGTGCCCTGTCCCCTCCCATGGGCAGCGCCTGTGGTTGGGGATGTGGGGGCACCACCATGTCCACCGGGACGCCCTGCCGTGTTGCAACATTGTGAAGGACACATGCTGCCACAATGATCCTGCACACTACTGGTGGTGCATAGAGTAGTTGCCCGCCAGAGCGGTCAAGGGAGCGGAAACGTGACTTGAGCACTCCGAATGTGCGCTCCACTATGCCCCTGGTTGCAATATGGGCGGCGTTGTATCTTACCTGGGGTGGTGTGGTGGGGTTTCGGATTGGCGTCATCATGTGGTTGCTCAGCGGGTAGGCACTGTCCCCTGGGGAGATGATAATAGTTGAGATAATTAGGGTTTGGATATTTGTCTGTGTGTGACTTGCATGCATGTGCAAGGGCATTTGTACTGACCTAGGAGCCATGTGTCGCCATGCTGCCCAGCTACCAGGGCCCGGCTCAGGGCGGACATTCTGTATATGAAACTGTCATGGGTGGAGCCAGGGTAGTTTGCATAGACAGAGGTGATGATTCCCTTTGCATCACATACCACCTGTACATTGATGGAATGCCAGTGCTTGCGGTTTCGGTAGATGTGCTCAATGGCCCTAGGTGGACGCAGGGCCACATGGGTGCAATCTATGGCACCAAGCACTTTGGGGAAGTGTGCCACCCTGAAAAAATCCAGGACAACGGCCTGCCTTTCTGCGGGTGTTCTGGGCATGTATATGTGCCTGCGGACTGAGGGGCGCGCTGTCATGATTGCCAGTACCTGGTGTAGGCAGCGTGACTGCGTGGCCTGTGAGACCCCCCCCACTATGGCAGTGGTCTGCTGAAATGACCCAGTGGCCAAAAAATGCAGGACATTGAGCACCTTCTCCAAGGGGCTCAATGCTTGGGAGCAAAGGGTGGGGGATGTGAGGTCATCTTCACACTCTCTGACCAGGTCTAGGATGATATGGGGTGGAAACCTATACCTGCCATAGACCTGGTCGTCAGGCATCCCAAAAAGGCTTGTCCGTGTTGCGAAAATGCGTGCCCTGGCTATTCTCCTCCTCCTGCGGTGTCCCACGATCAGTGCAGTGACAAATGGGGCATTCATCGTAGCTGTATATACGCGTTTGTTGTTTGCGCGCACTTTTATGCTGTGCGCGGGGACGCTTCCGCCTGCCTTCGTGTGGCAGACGCGTTGACACCTGTGCACGTCTTTTGCCGTGCGCGTGTTTCCCGTGTTCGGATACGGTCCGAGTGTCATCGCGTGTGATCGGAGGGGAGTGTGCGTACACGCAAGTGGCCTGGGTACGTGTGTTCCGGGGTGCCGGGAACTTTCACACGCGATTGGTGGAAATCCACGTGTGTTCTGTCATCACATGCAATGAGGGGAACACCTGCGTTCGTCACGTCACTTACGCGCATAGGCCCTTTCCTCGTATTACACGCGGACGTGCATGTGTGTTGGGGATTGTGAGGACCTGGTGGAGGCTGGCCATGGTGGCTGGGGAGTGGGGGTGATAGGGGACATGAGTGGGGGCCTGGTGGGGGCTGGCCATGGTGGCTGGGGGGTGGGGGTGGTGGGAGACATGGGTGGGGGCCTGGTGGAGGCTGCCCCTGGTGACTGGGGGGGTGGGGGTGGTGGGAGACATGGGTGGGGGCCTGGTGGAGGCTGCCCCTGGTGACTGGGGGTGTGGGGGTGGTGGGAGACATGGGTGGGGGCCTGGTGGTGGGTGCCCCTGCACTGCTGGGGGGTGGGGGTGGTGGGGGACATGAGTTGGACATGGGTGGGGGCCTGCTGGCAGGTGCCCCACAGTGTTGGGGGGTGGGTGTGGTGGGGACATGAGTTGGACATGGGTGGGGGCCTGCTGGCAGGTGCTCCACAGTGCTGGGGGTGGGGGTGGTGGGGGACATGAGTTGGTGTTCATTAGTTCAAGGAGACATGTGCCTTTGCTGGGGGGCATGCCCATGTTGGGTGGGCTGCCTGCGGGACATGACCAGGGATGCAGGGTAGTCCCCTGTGGTGTGGTCTGCCTGCAGGGGCCGTGGAGGGTGTACAGGGAACACCTGGGAGGACCCACACTGTCAAATCACATGTAGGACTCCCCGGCACCCCTGAAATACAGGTACCCTGCTGAAATCGCGTGTAAAACTTCCCGCGCACCCCTGAAATACACGTACCCTGCTGAAATCGCGTGTAAAACTTCCCGCGCACCCCTGAAATACACGCGCCCAGGCTATTCGCGTGTGGAACTTCCCGCGCACCCTTGAAATACACGCGCCCAGGCTATTTGCGTGTGGAACTTCCCGCACACCCCTGAAATACACGCGCCCAGGCTATTCGCGTGTGGAACTTCCCGCGCACCCCTGAAATACACGTACCCTGCTGAAATTGCGTGTAAAACTTCCCGCGAACCCCTGAAATACACGCGCCCAGGCTATTCGCGTGTGGAACTTCCCGCGCACCCCTGAAATACACGCGCCCAGGCTATTCGCGTGTGGAACTTCCCGCGCACCCCTGAAATACACGCGCCCAGGCTATTCGCGTGTGGAACTTCCCGCGCACCCCTGTAATACACGTACCCTGCTGAAATCGCGTGTGAAACTTCCCGCGCACCCCTGAAATACACGCGCCCAGGCTATTCGCGTGTGGAACTTCCCGCGCACCCCTGTAATACACGTACCCTGCTGAAATCGCGTGTGAAACTTCCCGCGCACCCCTGAAATACACGCGCCCAGGCTATTCGCGTGTGGAACTTCCCGCGCACCCCTGAAATACACGCACCCAGGCTATTCGCGTGTGGAACTTCTCACGCACCCCTGGAATACACGTAGCCCGCTCCCCCAGGCCCGATCGCATGAGAAAGTTCACGCGAACCCCTGGAATACACGTAGCCCGCTCCCCCAGGCCCGTTCGCGTGAGAAAGTTCACGCGAACCCCTGAAACACACGTAGCCCGCTCCCCCAGGACCGATTGCGTGAGAAACTTCACGTGAACCCCTGTAATACACGTAGCCCGCTTGCCGTGCTGGTACAGGGTTAGCGCAGCCCTTTGCGCTGGATTGGGGATTTTGATGGCTTTTCCCTGCGCGGAAGGCGTTCTTGGGGGCATAACTGGCGCTGCTGCAAGGTCGCTGCGCCACTGTGCGCCACGGCTGGTTTTGGTGGCTGGAATCCATGAATACGCTGTGCGCGGAAATGGGTTTTGGCGCACGCGGCTGGCGCAGGGATTCGCACGCGCACACTGTGCGCAAGCCGCGTGCGCCACTTGTGCGCTGAATTCTATGAATTGGCCCCTCAATGCTGTGTACTTCGAGTTGTCATTTAGCTGTTAAGTAGAGGTTTGTGAGGAGTTTTATGGTGCTGTTAGGGAATTTAGCCATTCAAACTGTAGTGATAGTGGGGATTGGTAGTAGAGAGAGGGTGGACATGCTGTATTGTTTTGTTGAGTACTAGTAGTAATTTTATTTTAAAGGTTCCTTTTTTAATTATGGTAGGCAATTTGGAACAGTTGTTTTATGTTTGCTGTCAAAAAGGGAACAATTGTCTTTTTGATTTAAATCGTGGAGGTATACTTTTTTTTCTGGTGGGAGGTGTACTCACTTCAGTATACATCTTGTGAGGAATAAAATAAAAAGAAAATCATATGCACCCAGGAAAATTCCCAGGGTGCAAATAACTATTCCGCTTGGGCTGACGGGCAGTCAGAGGCTTTTCTGTTCTGCAGCTTTGAGTGAGTGTCTTGTTTTGCTTGGCCTTACAAATCCTGGGTTTGCGGGCTGTTAAAGTCCAACTCCACCTGTTAGCCTGACCTTGAAACTTATATTTTATATTGAAAATATAAAGAAACACATTGCGTGAACTTAATCATTTCAATTTTGTTTTTTTAATATGGCTTTTTTTGTAAGATGCCATCAAGAAAACAACAACAAGCTATAAGAACGGGTTGTCTGCAAGGAAGTAGATTTAAACAGTATAATTTTTTTAAAGGTGTTTTTAAATCTGTAGATACAAATCCTGTAGATAATGTAACAATTTCTAGTGTTGAGGATACTTTTAAAACTGTGGAAGTTGAATTAAGAGATATGCCTACACAAAGTTTTGCTGCCACCAGTAATGTTTTTATTGAAAGGAAAAAAAAAAGAAAAAGTTTCAAATGTTTTACTAGCCAGTGAAAAAAGAATGATTTTTAGAAAAAAGGTAGCAAATGTGCAATGAATTTGAAACAGAGGAATAAGGATATATATAGGAAAAAGTGTTACTCCTGAGTTTTTACCATCTTTGGAGAAACATGAAACCAAAATCTAAATATGTGGTAAAACGTTTCTTTGCAAAAGAAAAAAGTAGAAGTAATCATTAAGAATGCTTTTGATATGAAAAGAAAATTGTTCATTTTCATATTAAATAAATTAAATAAATTGCTTAAGGTGACTACACCATTCTATACAAATATACAAACAGTTAATGTGCTTACACATGTCAACTTTTGTGACATCTTTGGTGGAGAGTGGAAGCATACTGCCATACTGAACGATTTTTTAATGATGAGAGTTACATTTAAAGAAAGAATGTTCCACTAACTATTGTTGAGAGTGGAAGTAGATATGAAGTCTGAAACGGTGTGATTTCTAAAAAAGAAGAAATCGTACAGTGTAATAATACAGAAATGGAAACTGTAGGTCAGTCAACATTGAAACTAAAGAAGGATTGTGAGGTATGGACTTGAATGTATTTGTGCAATATAGATATGTTTTATTGGAAAGTTTTGAAGAGATTTTTGCTGCAAGTGTTGCACAAAAATGATAATGTTCAAAGACAAATCAAGAAGCTACAAAGAATAGATGATTGTGAAATGTGTGAAAAAAATTGACTTTTGGGCCACTCTCTAGCTTGTCTTGATAAAAGTAAATGTAAGAGTCAGTTTCATCAAGTATGGATGCTGGCTGCACATCATACTAAAAAGAGAGACCTTCTCGTTAAACTGTGAGTACAAAACAATATCTATGTCTCTTGCAGTTTTAAATCAAACACTTTTAACTGAAACTGTAGAAAGTTTAGTTTCTACAATGCAAAAGATAAATATGATGCATTTAAATGTGTATGTGTATGTAGATGAAAGACTTAGTGGAAGTGCTGATCCTGTGCTTCAAAGGTTCAGATTTTTCAACAGTATAAAAGAAGTATTGCAATGTTTGAGTTGTCTTCTACTGAAAGACCTGACATTGTTTGTGTATCTTGTTGACACACTTTTTATAAGTCTAAAGTGTAACTAGTGTATGTTGCGAACAAAGTAAAACACTGTGTAGAGGATGTTTGGGAGAACTTTATCTGTATTTGTTTGTAGAAGAATCATTTGACACAAGTGAGGCAGTGTCTTAAATGATATGGTAGTGCCTTATATCCCTCTTGTGCTTCAAAAATTGAACATGTTTGAAGTGATTGAATTGCAAACTGTTCAACCTTTTCAAGTTATTGTTAGACCTCAAACAAAGATGTCACTTCTGCCTAAGGAGCTGCTAGTGCAAGGTGTGAGAGGCAAAGTTGTGTATTTACCCCTGAGGTTGGAAGAAAATGTTAATACTTTAGGAGTAAAGCATGACATTGCAGATTCTTTGTTTTAGTAAATGGTGTTGCCACTAAAGATAAGAGAATTTGGCAACAGCTTATCTATATTGGAAAAGGGAAAAACGCATTGGCGTGTCTATTGGAGAACAATGATTTATACAAAGGCAGTCTGACTGTACCAGACTTGTCTATGCTTGATGTTGAGTCAACAAAGAATAGCAGTGAATGACAGTTTCAGCATCTATCTCTTACAGAAGGGAATAGATTGTATGAACATTACACTATTCATCCTCTACACTCACATGAAGTAATGGGCGACAGTTAAGAATTGTATCAAATAAAAGCAACGAAAGGTGCATCAATTAGTATTTGGGAAAATACATTAGAAGCCTGTTGTTTCCCTATGCTTTTTCCAACTGGTACTGGGGGAGATAGGATGACTGGAAGGTGTAAACCTCTGCTTCAGAATATTGTTGTACAAGAATGTATTCAGAAGATTCATGATTCCGTGCCAATGTTGAATATATGTTGAATATATTTTTAACTTATTGTATGAAAGTGATTTTTCAATATTATGTTATGCTGTTGCTCATTCACTTCATACCGGAACTAGATTTCAAAATCTTTCTGCATGTGAGATGCTGCAACAGGTGGAAGAAAAAAATGAAGTTTTAGAGGGCAAACATAGGAATATTCTTGCTACAATGAGAGGAACTAATGAATATTGGTATTTGACACACTCCGAGGTTAGATGCATGATCAGAAACTTGGGATCTCCAACCGGGTTTGTGACTTTAAGTTGAGCTGAGTATGGTTGGGATGATCCTGCAGAGTGGGTTTGGGAAACTAATGCAGAGAAAGACAACATGTAGCACATGACACTGGGAGAATTGTGTTCTATGGACCCTGTAAGTTTATCGCGTTTTTTTCATCAAAGATTTTTAGCCATGTTTCCCTTTATATGTAATAAAGAAAATGGTCCACTAGGCCCTGTGGAACATTTATTTTGGAGTTATGAGCACCTGGCATGTGGGGCTCTACATATACATATGCTGTTGTGGATTAAAGATGCTCCACAGTTTGGTAAGGAAAGTGATGGCTGTGCGGTGGAGTTCATTGAAAAATATGTTACTTGTTCTATTCCAGCTCAGCACGTGAATGCTGATCTATGGAACAAGATGGAAAGGTTTCAAAAGCATTAATGTGGAAAGTATTGTTAAAGAAAATACAAACATAAAGACAAGTACTACATTCAGTGCAGATTTGACTTGCCAAGGCTTCTGACACCAGTTGGTCGAGTGAATAATTTAATGTCATCTGTTCGACGCCATCTTACTGGTAAGTCACTGAGCAATACCTATCATTTAAAAAGAAGTAAGGAATGCCAATATATTAATGATTACAATCCTATCATTGCTCAGCCCATGGAATGCAAATACTGATGTACAGTTTATTGCTGATAATTCAACAGCTGTTGCTCATTATGTTACAGCATACATGACAAAAGCAGAAAAGAGCAATGCAGCTGAAGTATGGGCAGATTTATCATCAGATAAAAGTCTCAGTCAGAAACTTGTAACCTTTGGTTTGAAGATGCTGTCACACAGAGAGTGTGGTAGCTATTTGCAGACCTGCTAATTAGTTTGTCTCTCTATGGACATAGCGTTAATGTTGTTTGATTAAGTCTTGGACCAGCTAGTACTAGAAATCGGGTATTGTAGTCTTTGACTGAAAGTGAGCAGTTAGCTGAATATACCAGTACAGAGCTTTTGAAAAACAACTTGATTGATACATATTAATAAAAATCGATTTGAATTGTTGGAGGATCTTTGTTTACATGAAGTAGCGCTCATCTGCTCATATCGAAATATTTAAGAAAAACAGTGACAGAAGACAGTTTAAAGTACATGTAGGTCGTATTTTTCTAGTGAGACATAAGACGGCAAGTCTCATTAACCAGATGAAACTGTCTTGCCAAAGTGCAGAGAAAAAGGAATTATTATATTTTTGTATTTTGTAGTTGTTCTTCCCATGGTGTGCAGATAGTGATTTACTTGGAAGTTTTGAAACTTTTGAAAAATAATGTTTTGCTAAATAATGTTTAATTATATATCCAACATGTGAGCAGTATTTGGACTTACTGGAGAAAGAACTACGTCAAGAAGAACTATTCGCAGCTGAATTGGCAAAAATGACTCCCCAGGTCAGTCAAGATTCTGCAGCAGGAAGTCAAAATGTTCTTGCTGAGCCAATTGTTCAAACTGATGTTGAGCTTGCTATGGAGGAATTAGAAATTGCAATGCAACAAAGTAAAGTTGCAGATGTGATTTGTGATTTAATTGATGGTAAACTTAATATAGAGTAAAAAGAAGTTTATAATAAAATTAAAGATAGGTTCTTACATGGTTTACTGCATCACAAGCATGAATGCTCTTGTTTGCAATACAAACGTGTATTGTTGTATGTTAGTGGACAAGCAGGAACAAGTATATCTTTTTTAATTAATGTAATATGAGCTATGATCCACAATATACCAGATTGTAACTGCTCCAACAGGTTTAGCAGCATTTAATGTAGGATGTGTAACTTTAACATTTACACCTGTTAATGTTGAAGTTAAGTTTGATTGTGTAGAAGGAACTCAATTGATTTCTCTGAGCTCTGCATGATTCATGCTTTTTAAGGATACCTGGTGAAAAGAGCACAGTTTCCATTGTGCTCTGCTTATGCAATACTTATTCATAAATTTAAAGAAGGAATGCCATATGTAGCTCTGTCAAGTGTGAACAATGGTTTATTTTGTAATAAACTTTGATGAAAGCAAAGTGACAGCTGATATTTCTTGCATTAAAGAATATAATAGGGTGTTTACTGTATGCTCCTCACCTAAACCACATACCTGTAACTGTAAAACACTCATCCAGGAAACATAAGGATTCAGTGAAAGCATATTCAAATGAAATCAGTCCTTATAAGATTAAAAAAACAACAACATTTAATGGAGTTCGAGAGTCATTCAACTGTAACATACTCTCATTGCAGCTTTGGTAATGAAACAGGAGTTGAATGCTATTGTAATGCAGCTTTGTGTATGTTTTTTCAAATGATTCCATTCAAGCAAGAAATAGCTTCAACAGCAGAGAAGCAGTGTGTTGAACTTTAATTTCTTAAAGTGTCTGTAGATGAAAATACACACAGTTTACATTCGGCAATGTCAATCCGAAATGAAGTAGTTCTTGCAAGTGGAAATCAACAATTTTCTCAAAATACACAGGAATATAGTCAAGAATTTTTATGAATCTCTTTGAGATTTTAGTGAAAGAAATTGTTAAAGTAGCTAGGTATGTTGGAAATAGTTATGAGTGGAATCATGTGTGTTCAAAATGTGAGAAAGGGTATTCCACTCCAGATTATTGTGAACGATTTGTGTTTCTGCATGTGCTTGATAGAAAAGTGTAAAATGTTCTCATCTGTAACAAAAGCAGTGACTGTGGTTGTAATTCACAATCAACACTGCCAGATCTAGTTTTTAACAAGTATGTATTGATTATGTTTCAAAGATACAATGTAGATGGTAGGAAAATTAACACGCCAATAATTAATTTTGTAAATAGTTAAGTTTATGTTAGTAAGAAAACTTTTAAAACGTCTGCAATTATTTTTCATTCCATTGAATCTGGACATTTTACAACATGGTTGCGTACAGAATTAGATTGGTTTGTTTGTAATGACTTACTTAATGTTTTAGATGCAAAGTTTTAGAATATATGTGTAATATTCTTTGTGAATATAAACATGCAAAATTAAAATGTGAAATAGAAAAATAGGCTAATAAGTGGTTTATGTAAAGTAGGACATGGTGTGTTACTAGGATTTGTTTTAGAAACAGTACTAAATAAATTTAGAGGTAATATTGTGAAGATTATCTAATTTAGAAGAGAAAATGGCATTCTGCAATCTTCTTCTTCTTCTGTTTTATTGTGTTTTAATGTGTAAAATAATATGTACAAGTGTTTCCTATAAGTGCAAGGTTACATAAATGGTTCCATGAACATTATTTTGAGTGTGAGGGAATGTAAAAGCTGATGACTGTTACATATGAAACAAGTACACAATTGTAGATAGATAAAAAAACATATATTGTAATTGAAATACAAAATAAAATAACTGACTGAAAAGGTAACTTTGTTAATTGTATAAATATGTTTTATGTATAATGTGGAGTTTTTAGAAAAGTCAGACAATCTATTTAGTCATTAAACTGTTCATCTTCTTTCATTTTGTATGGTAGGTTTATGATAATTGTGATTAGCTTCTAATGTGTGCAGGTGGCCAGAAAAAGGATGCACACCAAATCATGAAAAGTTATGAAATGCTAATGTAGATATAATTTGCTATCATTTAGAATACATTTGATATAGAAAAAATAGGTATTGCACACTGTGTAGCAGTATCAGTGGTAACAGAAGTTTAGGTAATAATTTGTAGCTTTTTTTTTTTTAAATATGGTGTGTATGATGTGAAATGTAATTAAAAACATCTCATGTGTGTAGGTGGCCAAACAAAGTACGCACACAGATTTTCTAAGAAGCATGGAAATGACATTTGTCATATTAGTGTAGTTTTTGATAAGTGTTAATATGTTTATTCACAATATATAATATAGGTATGAAAAGATCTATAGTTTGAAAAGATCAATACTCAGAATAATGTTACAGTGTTTGCATGTCTTCATTTATTTCTTTGTAAAACTGAAGACATAGTTATGTTATATGTCTTGGTTTCCTGGTGAAGGTTGCACAAGGTAATCTGTAAATTAGTCATCATGTAGCATAACGTAATCTTTGTACAGTATTGTAACATCTATGCATTGTAGTAAAATGCATTTACTGGTGTAAGAACTGTGGATGTTGTAGGCAATTCTTTTTTTAATGTGCTGATGCAAAAACTAGTTTGTAATGACTTAAATGTTAAGTATTTAAAATAACATAATATAGTTTTTATTCTCCTTTGAGGCATTTTCTTTCCTCTGTAGCATGATTAATGAACACAACTTGGCAATGGTTGTATACTTGAAATACAATCAGTATTCTTTTAATATAATTATGAGAAACATACACAATTATGTATTTATTTAGTTTTGATGCACACCATTGTACCACTGCAGTGGTGATAGTGCATGGTATAAATGGCCTTTACCATTAATATTAAGTGCATTTCATTTTTCTCAGAGTTCATATATGGACGACAGAGGAAAGGACATCGAAAGGTATTTGGTAAGACTTGGATAAATATATATGTGAAATGTATATATGCACATACAAAGAATTGTATATTCTTTTATAATATTATTTCTAGCCACAGTTACGGTATTAGTCAATGTATAGTAGGATATTTTTTGTGTGGCTAAGGTTAGCAACGACTGGAGAGCTTTTAGTTGTGGCTCTGATAAACATGACTACAGGCAACAATTGACAATTTTGAGTACTGAAACTGCATAAAATAAATAAAAACAGATATTGTGATATATGTGTGCAGTCTGTGTTTAATTTGAACAATTGTTGTAACACAAAAGGTGGCCCTTAAAAGGGATGTTTGGGGGGATGGAAAGAGGTAAGTGGAATAGGGGAGGAAAATACTTAAGGATGAAACATTTAACAAAAGGAATTAAAATAAAATTCAACATACATGTTTTTTTTTTTTTTTTAGAAAAAAAGGGTGGGAATTGCCACTTTAAAAGGAAATACTAAACATGACAGGTAATTTGATGTTCAGTGATTAACTTTAGCCATTGCTCAATTGTGGCATCTCCATTGACTTCCCATTTACAGCATCCTTTACACATGACATGCATCCTGGAAAGGTTGGGTGTCAGAAACAGACTCAGTGTAGTGGATAGCACTGCTTATGTAGATGCTTCATTTCCACTTGGCGTTGTTGCTGTACTGGTGGAAGGTGGTGATGTTCTTCGTCTATACAAATGATGGGTCCCATGCATTCTTCTGTTGTGATGTTCATGCGCTTTACGATATTCATCATCAACATAGTCCCAGTGGACTCTCACCAGATGGTTAACCATTATCGATGTTCCCAGACTTTGAAATGGAATATTGGAAGGCCCACAGCATAGATTCTTGTTGCAGCAGGTGCACAGCACCTCTTACACCTCTTTCCTGGAGTGGTGTTCCTTCACTTTCAAGAAGTGCCAACTGTCTGCAGTTTTCTTCATGCCTGTGTGCTTCTTCCTTGGTGGTGAAGGATTGTCCACCCAAGTGATGACGTCATCCTCACTGCTCCTGCTGTCATGGTCAGACATGTTGCAATGTCCAACCGGGGAGGAAACTATAAAAGAATAAAAATGACAACACGAAAAAGACAAAGCTGCAAAAACTGAATTTTTTTTTAAAAAAGTAAAACTAAAAATAGACAAACTGAACAAATCACAAGACCATCAAAAATTGGATTTTGGTAAAAGTGAGTAAAAAGCATGAGGAGATTAAGGGGTAAAGTGCCAAAAGTGCTTGCAGTTACTCAGAAAACCTTTCACTAGCAAGTACAGAAAGAAATTATTAATGTAAAGTTATGTTTTTGTGGGTATGGTGATTATTTGCAGCTACAAACTGCTGCGCCGTCTGATTGGATAGACTTGCATGCACGAATGTCATCAAATGGCATGGGTGTAGCTGCATCAATACAGTGCAACCTGTGATTGGATGGTTTGTTGACGCATATACAAGTCAAGTGTAGGCGCGGAGCAACAGTGAATGTTATGATTGGCTGATGCATTTTGCCAGAAGAGGCGTGGCTGCGTCGCAGGAGTTCTACATCCCATTGGTTTATTTGTACATGTGGGTTACATAAAACTGCATGGGCATACTCGCGTCCATACTCAGTGTTCTCATACAACATGTAATTGGTGATGTTATCAGTGATGTAATCTGTGATGTCATCATTGTGGTCCTAGGCTGCACAAAAGGGGGCACAAAGTTAAGATGGCTTTATGGAGGTTTTGTTGCATTAGGTTCTCATCTTAATGTCCCTGCAAATAAAGTTGTTTTCTTGGATTGCAAGGGTTTTGTTACAATGTGTTGCTCACCTTAACTTCCCTGCAACTAAAGTTTTTTCTTTATATATATATATATATATATATATATATATATATATATATATATATATATATATATATATATATATATATATATATATATAAATATATTTGACAGAAAAGGGAGTGAGGGGCGCACTCTGGTTCCCAGCTAGGTGTACCTTTCCACAGTCCAGTAGATGATCTCCTATCTCCTCCTAGCGCTTTCTTGCCTCTTGCAGTCATCAGGGAGGCAGTCTGTTCAGGTGTTTGTTCAGGTGTTGATGGCTACTACCAGTGATGGCCTCAGGGAATTCTGGTTGCTGTAGTCATTCAAGTAGCCAGGAACCAACTCACCCTCCAATTACAAAGTATAAAACCCCAGATGGGGGGAGGGGGTAAAACCAACAGTGTGACTCTCCTTAGTAGGGGCATGTGTCACCCCGGTGTCGCCACCTCTGGAGCCCGGGACTCCCAAAAACCATTTGACAGAAAGGGGGTGAGGGGTGCACTCTGGTTCCCAGCTAGGTGTACCTTTCCTTGCTTCTGAGACCCAGAAAAAACGTTTATGACAGGGCAATAAAGCTGATATGTTATTAACAGTTAAGCTAAAGAGGGCTTGAAAATAAAAACATAATTTAGATCCATAAATATTCATAGCGTTTGCTAGTCATGGAGGATAGTGCTAAAAAGGGCTATTAATTGTTTTTTCAAAACATTTTCTGAGAAGGAAGAGTTTCTAAACCTATAGCACGGTAATGTATTTCAGTGCTTTTGTTCATATGTCTTCTAGTGATAAACAAATCAGAGCAATACACGAAATACAAATACAGGTCCCAACTTACAGTGCTGTTAATATATTCTTGTGTGCACATGGAGCAACAGCTACCCTTGCAGAATGCTTGGAAGAGTGGTCCTGTGAACTGACTTTCTATCAGGGATGGTTTGATTCCCTCTAAGTAGCAAATAACACCATTTGGAACTACTTCACAACCAACATTGTTTTGGGTTTCTTTTCACAATAATAATAACAATAACAATAATAAATAATAATAAATAATAATAATAATAATAATAATAATAATAATAATAATAATAATAATAATAATCATAATCATAATATTAATCATAATCATAATAATAATAATAATAATAATAATAATAATAATAATAATAATAATAATAATAATAATAAACTGAATGATGTTTTTGTATTTTGGCATGTTTTTTTAATGTATGAATTGGTTTGGGCTGTCTTCCTACATTTCATACCTTTCTTACAGTACCTTTATATTTTGGGCTTACAGTGGGTGGATTCTTTTGGTGGTTGTATAATGAAGGTGCATCAGTCACATGGAGATGTTAACCTCTGGTAGAGAGTTTTACACCTTTTCACATGCAATCATTTGTTGCAAAATGTCAATTGCCTTGGGAGGTGGTGCGGATCCAGGGGAAGCCAACTTGAGTTGAAAACCACTTATGACTAAGGAAGTGGAATGAAGCTGTACAGTACCGTCTCACTCTTTTTGTTGTATGCAGTACATACAAGTATGCCTAATTTATTTAAAATGCAACATAAATAGAATGGACATTGCACACTTTCAATGGCGTTATTTCTGTTGCCTATTTCCTGTACTATTGAAAGGCTATATAGAAACATGAAAATAATCAGGGGGTAAATCAAAAATCAAATACCAAAAACTCTGTTCTGTACCTACCATTGTTCAAAAACAACACAAAGAAAAGTGTGATACAGGAGAATGACTCCCTTCTCCTGGACAGGCTTGTATAGCCTCAGCAAGTTTTTCTTGGGATGGCTTTTGGTGATTCTGTGAACAGGTTCTTTTAATTCTTCAAAGGGGCTATTGTCCTTCCGGGGCTTCCCCTTTACTTTTACTGACATAGTTCCTTGTTCAAGTCCAAGCTTGTGTGATCATGATCCTGGTCTTTGCTATGCTCCAAATCAGTAAGTGTTTCTTTGTTTCATATTAACTTATCAAATACAGGGGATCCTCCCCTATACTTAATGTTTAGTTTCACATTCAATTCTTTCAGTGTCTGTGGACACTTGCTCCCCAGCCAATTTTCTTTCTTTCTCAATGTTTCATCTATTTTATACCTTGCAACACTGTCCACTCTATAGTTTCCTTTCTCTTCTCAGCCTTGACTGACACTGGGATGAGTTTGTTTACTCTCTTGGTAGACTTGTCTATCTTTACACCATTCACTTGTATTGGAATGAGTATGAATGGTCCCTTAGTAAGCTCTGTTACTCTTCCATCATTCACTGGTACTGGGACGAGTAAGATTAACCTGTTGGTAGTCTTTTTTAACTTCACCCCCTTCTCGGGTACTCGGATGTGTATGATTGGTGCCTTGGTAATCTTCATTTAATTTATGCCACAAGAGGACCAGTATTATATGGTCTCTGCAGGAAAATCACACCGGGACCTGTCAGAAGCATTGCAGCTGTGGTTTCAAGGCATTGGTGCTGGTTAAAAAGCTTTGCAGGAAGCACAATCCCGAAGTATGTACCAAAGTATGTAGCAAACCTTGACTAAACCAAAGCCACACCTACAAACATCCCCTGTTTCAGGATCAAGTAAAAGAAGAGGTTTAAGGGATATTTAAACAAAAATGTTTTCACTGTCTGGGCAAACTGAGGTTATAGGGAGATAGCTGAGTTGTCATGAATGCTACATTTAGCCAGCTGAGTAGATGGATTGGAACACAGAACCAATAAGCAAAAGGCCAAAAAGGAGAGCTGGAGAATTCAAAATTACCAATACCTTTGCCTTTGATGGATAAAATTTGATAAGATTTAAACCTATACATTCATTCACAGGAGTCTGAGAACAGATTTTGATGGCTGGACAGCTTGAGATTTGAACTCAAGTATCATGAATGTATCTTCAGCATGGTTATAACAAGAACACAACAAAAAGCTAATGAGGCAACCAAGAGGAAGTACATAACTATTGAAATGCAATGGGGACAAAGTGGAGCCTTGAGAAACTCCACAGGTGAATGTTTGAGGCTCTAAGCAGAAAGGTTGAAAATAGTTTTGCTTTTTGGAAATAAAAGAAAGAAACTAGCTCATGACAAAGTCTTTTATACCTCTTGCACTGAGCCTGTGAGCTATGAATTTATGGTTGAATGGCTTAAATGCAGCCAACAGGGCTGTGCTACTATGCTCTTGTCCAAAGTGAGGATGCCTGTAATCTGCTTTGAGCTGTTTGGAGAGATCTAACTGATGTTCCTCTTTGCCTTTAGAAATATCCTGGATTTATAAATATGTTTGTTCTTAGTTCCACTAGCATTCCCCTTTTCTGAGTTAACTAAAGGGGCTTTGTTTGCTGTAAAGAGTTGTCTAGTTTTTTTTTAAGTGAATTAGCTTTGTTGTACCCTCTCTCCAAAATGCTTCTACATTGAGTTCTAAGCTGTCAAATGTATGAGGTGTAGTGAGGTAGCCCCTCACTATCACCTAAGTATATCAATGAGAAATGAAACCTTAAAAGTGTGCTTCAAAGAAGTTTAAAATTTGAAATGAAAAGCTGAGTAACTTATGGTTTCTAGTGCTAATTCTCATCTGGATCTGCATTTGTGTTATTCAAGGGTAGAGGTATTACATGCTATGCTGGATGGCAATGCGTTCTGTTGTTTTTTGGGGCATCCTGTGACGAACAATACTATATAACAGGAGAAGCTGAGATACACTTTGCGGAGTTCAAATGTAATTTTCAAATGAAGATTGAAACAGTATCGCTATATGCACGCTGCTATTTGTGTATGTATGTTTGTGTGCATGTGTGCATGTGTGTGTGTGTTTAATGTGTGTAGGGAGAAAGATTGCAGTGTTTTTCAATTATAAAATTGTAAGCTGTGTGTAACTGATAAGAAAGAGCAAGAAAATGTAGGTAATGGATGCACAAGATAAAATACAATAAGCTAAGAACAAATGGTGGGAAGGAGATGAAAGGGTTAACCAGCATCGGAGAGTACAAAAATGGTACTAGAGTGCATATGTCTTTGTGAGATAACATGAACAGATCAAGAAGGTTTAAGAATGACAGAGAGAGACGACACACATTATATAGTAAAGGCTATGAATTGATTATGCCAAAGGATGGCACTCAAAATAACGAAAAAACATAAATGAGACTGTGATGACGAGATATAATTAAGAGTGAGAGGAAGAAAGAGAATGGAGGCAAATTAGAAGCTGGAAAAATAAACAAGAAATGAACATTGATAGATTGTAGGAAGAATGTACAGGAAAGGAATATAGAACGGGCAAAAAAATAACAATAGTGAACTTAAAATAAAATTATCTTATGAGGTAGAATGTGCTGTTGGGGCGCAAGTGCAATATCCCAACCATGGAAAGAGTTTAGGCTGCACAAATTGTATTAGCAGGAAGAGTTGGTCATTTAATGTCAGTATTTTGCAGTTCTGCACACGTGTTATTTTTAGTTACTGTTTACACATGTTTAGCGAGCATCACAGAGACTTAGACGATGAAAGAAGGATCAACAATGTAATAATGTAATTATTATATTTAGATGGTAGAGCTACAACATGTTTAATAGTTTTGTAGCTGGTAGTAGTGAATGAAGTTGTGCTTTGGTTGTAGGAAGGAGATCCTAGAATATGCTATTTCATTCAGGAAAGCTTTTGGTAGCAGGTGAAAAGGTAGCTGGAGTGTCCAGCAGTGGTATAAGGTAAGGGTCTTGTTGTAGCTACACAAGGGCTGTTTGCTGCATGAGCAAGGGTTCTGCCATTTTGGATTAGACCTCGCTAGGAATAGCAGCTTCTGGTAGTTAGAGAATTAGACTGCCTTTTGGCACTTTGCTCTCACCATTTAATGTAAGCATCCTTCCCCAGCGACTGTGCAGACAGCCAAGGTTATGTAGGAAAGGAGACGTGCAGCAGTTAATTTTGCAAGGCCGAGTAGCTCACAGGAGCTGATAATGGAATATTGGTTTTGGACAATTAGATTATTGCTGCTGCTGTGAAGGATGAATCTCATGAGAACAGAGCCTGGTGTCTGGCATGACCAAGGTGTAGGCCTAGGTTTGGAATAAAACTGTGCCCATTGAGAAGTGGCCGGTCCACTGGAACTATAACCAAACTACAGGTGTCTGAGCAAATGCAGCAAATAAGTATGAGAAATTCAACCCCAAGAGCTGTGCCCTGACTGTTTTTCTTTTTATAAATCACCTGTTTCCGGAGGGAGATAAGGTAGGAGGATGCTGGGGAATTAACATGTTGTAAGACAAGAGTAGCAAGAGGTGATGCCAAAGAGTGCAGTTGCAAGGTTGAAGGGGCTCTCAGGGAGTGCCAAACTGTCTGATCTCATGAAGAAGTCATTTTATTCCCAGGCAGGGTTGACTTTTATGGTCCCATTTCCTCCCTGATAGGGTCCTGTCGGGGCTATGCACATCTCAAATTTCCCAAAGTTACCTTGACAAATGAACAATGAGTTTTTTGTTGCAATATAGTGGACCAATCACATCAAAATGTTTTCTGCTGACTGTACAATTAGGTCATCTTGCAAAGGGTTGTATTCAGATATGCTTGACCAATGTTGTAATGAACTATAGGGGATGTTTATATTTCTACATAGGGTTTAACCAGTGGGGAACATGGGATTATGTTGTATCTGATATGTTTTGCTTATGGCAATTTAAGGTTTTCCGCTATAAAAAATTGAACCTGAAATGGGCGTGTCGAGCATGGCTTCTATTCTCAGCTCTACAAGACTTACTGAAACTCCTGGCTATATTTTCATGTATTAAAATGTTGTTGTTCTTGCAAACAGCACACTTTTTTTACTGACCCATTTTGGAGTTGTTTTTGTTGATCAGTTTTTGGCCCTACCCTACAGATTTGGTGACCCCAATGTGATTCCAGATCCTCCATGAGGCTGGGGACTTCCCTGCCACACATCCTGTTTTACAGCACCCATCTGCAGTGACCGGTCCATGTGCACACTCTGAGGAGGTCCTCAAGCGCTGTGTTGCCTGATGGCCTGCCTGATCATGGAGCGGGGTGCTGTGCCCAATGTTGCAGGCAATTGGAGAGGGACATCGCCTCGGAGGAGCTCGTAAGAACGCATTGGACATGAGTGCACTCTTGCAGGAAAAACAAAAGGGATTGACAGGCTTAGTTTGGAGTGTATGAGAGTGTGAAGAGGAAAGACCACGTGATGACATTATATGTGTTTGAGTGGTAAGGAGGGGATTCTCCCCTGCTGCAGGGAAAGATGACATCATAGTACTGTGGTAGTGGTAAAATAGAATTGATGTCGTATATCTCCTCTTAGATGAGGAAATACAGGGTTGTAATTGAGGTGACAGTCCCTTATAAAGAGAGCCCGGTATCCCTACGCTCTAGAGTAAAAGGGGCATGAGGAGGGTTGAGTACCCTCATCTCAAGAGAAAGGAGACTAAGGAAGTGTCTACATCATTGTGTAGATAACCATATTTTTATTTGATGATGTTAATAATTGTGTATATAAAAGTAGGGTAGATGCCCATTTGTGTGGATAGGGCTTGTGTTGTGGTGAGTGCATGAGGAGAACATGTTTTGAGGGGGCGGGAGTTGAAATGTGGGTGTGGAAAGGGGGAATGGTTTTGTTGATGCATTGGGAGGTTTTGGAATAAGATGCTGCTGGACCGGTGATTGCTAAACCTAGGGTTTTTAAATAAAGTTGGGTTTGAGAAGGAGTATGGTTACTCTGTTAGAACATATGTTTGAGCTACTGCCACGGTATAGGGAGAAGATAATGAAGTATCATCGCAAATGGGTTCTGGGGACTGATTGAAGGGTGTTTAACTTGGCCAGAGGAGGGCATAAATGATAAAACAGCCCTCAAACACATGTATACGTATTTGGCATCAAAATATAAAGGGAAAAAGTTAAAGAGTAGGCACAGTAGAATCGAATTGCAGAAAATGTATGAGGATTTAGAGAATGCTCCTGATGATAACAAGGAGAGAACAGACCCAGTAAACACCCAGTACACACACACACACACACACACACACACAGTCACGCCTCCACCCTGCCTCCTTATGGGTGCTTTTGCCTACAGCCCCTCATGGGATACACCAACCCCCAGTATGCAACCCCATTGAGCCCAGGCAGGGAACCCGAGTGGGGCAAAATGATAAAATATGGGGCCCATTGATTATTGAAGTAGAGAATAGGGTGCAGAGAGAATTAGAAGCATGCTAAAGAAAACAGAGAAGGAGCTAGCACAAGCGATGCAGGGATAAAGGGATGGCAACAGCACGGGAATAGGCACAGATCAGTGGAGGGTGGGAAAGATTGTTTTCTAAATAGATAGCATGGTCATTCGGGATTTCTAGGTTTCTAGTAGTGGCAAATGAGAGACACGCCAAATCATAAAGAGACCCAAAGGGCCACCGGAGGGAAGTGCACGTTATAATAGTGTAGATTATGACTCGGTAGGTACTGAAAGGGAAATGGAGTTTTTAGAGGAGGCGTGGGTGGCATTTGAGGAACAAAGGGGAAAATAAAGGGGCTGGGCAGAGGTTAGCGACTCCATGGGGCCCAAGTTGAATCGTGTGATTGGGCTGGTGGTCTTGGACAAGGCACACATATGCCTGTCCAAGCCCTGGCCACCATCACTATGTGTAGGACTGTCATGCTGCTCCAGAGGACAGCCAACAGTTTTAGAGGGCAGTGCACCGGGAAAACATCTGTTGTTTTCCACAATGTTCTTGTTGGACTCCATAGTGTGGATGCTGAAAAGGGCATGAGTCTGTCTCACCATGCAGGCAGGGCGACTAATACTGCTTCCCCTCAACCTCTCCAGCACAAGCAGGTTCTGTCCAACATCTGGATTGAGGACAGTTGTCTGTTACTCATGTTGATGGATCACTCAGCTCATGGATCAATGAAGAATTCAGCTAGCTGCGTTTTGAATGTGTGATTTGTACGACACATTGATCATTTTCACTTCAATCTCACCTTGCAGCTCCGGGTTCCTCCTAAGGCTATGCCGTTCTGGGGGTCGATTTCATGTAAATTGCCCCACGGCCCTCCAGTGGTGCAACTGGGGCTGTTGCAGGGTCCCCGTTACCTTTGTCCCCCTAAGCTCAGACCTCGATCAACACCATCACTGGATCCATGTACCTGGTGCAGTTACTTGTTTGCAGGGCCTCCGGGCTTCCCAGTTTCACACCTCGGGTCAGGTGAGGCACAACCACAGCATGTACCTGGTGGTGGTTGTGGTGTACTGAAACCCTAAAATACATTCCCTTACCCAAAGGCAGCTGGCTGTGCCACATGTGGCTGTCTGTGGTGTTCCATAGCTGCCAGCATGGAACGGGTGGAGTGCGCAGGCTTCACAGCCACGTCCATCAGGCTAGCACTACCCAGGTGGTGTTTATTACAGATAAGGACAGCACACACTTGACAAAGCAAGAGGTACCCTGCTGTGTCAATACCCCAACAGTGCCTGTCAAGTTTATGCTCACCCAGTATGGCTTCAGAACAGATGTGGGTACTTGGAAATGCAACACCAAGCAGGTGGTTGTCTCCATCTAAGGATGAGTATGGGTTTGAGACCAATATCCAATAAGTACCATGATTGACAGATGAATTGTACTTTGAAGAGTTAGTTTAAGAGGGCATGATTCCCTCTAGAGATCATCATGGGGGAGTTGACACGATGGGCAGTCTGGTCACCTGACACAGCAGATCCCCTTGCAGGACCGCCACCCGGGTACATCCAGCCAACATAGAGCAAGTTACCTCTGTTGTGGTGCACCGTAACTGGCTCGAGGTTGGCTGCAAAAGGCCCAAGGGCAGGTGGCTATCCATTCTGATGAAGGGTGTTAATGACCCCTGCCTCCAGTTTCAACATGTACATGTGGCCAACAGTGATTGGCTGCCATAACACACTCCTCAGGCAAACATCCCATCATCTTTCAGGGGTCACCAGAGCAGAGACAGGGGAAAGAGTTCCCAGCACCCAGTGTGACTGTCAACTGGGGCGGACTGACCTCAGTGTACCCCAACCACATAGCACTGCTAGGCGGAGGCCCACAAAGAGTGTCAGGGGTCTGCAGTGATGTTGATTACCCACCCTCCTCATCTTGTGACACAGACTAATGTGTACAAGTTGGTGAGCCAAACCAAAGCCTGTGGCACTATGTAGGTGAGGAAGCAGGAAGGAGGATGGAGGCCCTGCACAGTTTTGCTAGATACTATAATATGGATGGCAGTAGAGGGTTACATGTGATTATGTGGAATCACAAAATAACGAATCCAATTACAATTTATACCAAAATAACTAATTTCAAAATAACACATTATTTTTTTGTTGTTTTTAGGTGGTTCCTCCCTAAAGCCCCCCTTTTTTGTTCCTAATACTTTCCCCCACCCCCAACACCACTATTCCCACTCCTAGCCCCATTTTTAGTTTTTTCCCAAATGTGTTATTTTGGAATTAGTTATTTTGTATTCATTGTAATTGGATTAGTTATTTTGTGATTCCACATAGTCACTGCATACGGAGTAGAATCTCTCTATTAATCAGTCAAACACTAATGTTCTTTTAGCAGTGTATCAAATGGTTTTATTCATGTAGCAGACATGTGTTTTGACCGTGAGGGGTCATTTTCAAGGCAATATGGAATTGATGGGACTGGAGTAAGTTCTGGTGTGTGTTCAAGGGAGGAGCCTCGTATACTGGTTCCTTGGATAGTCCACAAGGTATTCTAATGAGTCGAAACATATCAGCTAGATTAATAAAACCACTTGATACACTGCTAAAAAAAAACAAGTACTTGACTGATTAATAGAGAGACTCTACTCTCATCCAATCTATAGTATCTAGCAAAACTGTGCAGAGCCTCCATCCTACTTCCTGCTTTCTCTTTCCAGCACAGTGGGACACTGTCCTTAGAGGCATCAGCACATGCAGCAGGATACACTCCAAAGTACCGATCAGGTGCAGTAGTTCCAACTTTCCAGTGCTCCAAATGCATACGATATAGGTGAGGATAAACATTGAGACCATTGAGACCATCTGGTGTCTAGTTCCCTCTGACATTTCACTTGGGATATTTTGTACTCTGATACTCCTGTTCAAAATGGTGAGGCAAATGATTATAGATGTTGCATGGCACTCAGGGGGGCACACAGTGGTGGTGTTGGGGGCAGGGTTGCTGTCACTGTGTCGTGTGTTTTTTCAGTGCGTTTGCCTGAGGTGAGCAGGACCAGCTGCATGGGTGCAGAGGGAGACATTACTATGGGAGGTTGTCAATCAAGTCATTGCTTGCAGTTGTTGCATGACATTCAGGGGGGCACACAGTGGTGGTATTATGGGTGGAGATGCAATCACAGAGTGGGGTGTTTTTCAGTGCCTTGGACTGAGGTGAGCAGGTACAGCTGCATGGGTGTGGAGGGAGTCATGGAGATGGGAGGCTGGTGAGTCATTGCTTGCAGTTGGATGGCACTCAGGGGGGCACATGGTAGACTGGCACTGGGTTAGGGATGTGTTACCTCCTCTGACCTTGTGTTTTGATTTTTCCTGAGGCATTCGTCTAGTGGAGATGGTTGACGCGATGCAATGATACAGGATTGTAAAATGCCTGCACGCACACCTCGGCAGTGGAGGCTGGTTTCAGCTCCTCCAGAGAATGTATTGCTACATGACTGATGACAGCTGAAGTATACCCTCAAGGGAAAAATCTGAGGTGAGATGGGTGTCTTTCTTGAACTAAACTTGCACTTTTCTCAGTCTGTATGACAATTTCTATGCATATGTGTTTAATGAGCAGTATTGTTGGCATGAAATGGAGTAGCCACGCCACCTGTATATTAGGGTGTGACACACCTAGGGTGGCCGGTCCTCAAAAGCGTTGGTTCCTGCATACATTATATGCTGTGTCTTTCTACTAGTGTTCTCCTGTGTGCTTTGTCAAATGTCATTGATTTTGTTGTGTGCTTTTGTGTGAGCGACAAGGATACTGTTTTTTACACTTGCTATCACTGTGTCAGTGGTTTGTGCACTTGATTTGATGGCTATGGCCATACACAGTTTGCATCTCTCAGACACACATTGTCAGGGTAGTGTTATGGGCAAGGTGGATTATTCTTTTTTCATCACTGAAGGGCTCCAGGGATGTGGTGTCACTATACTCCACAGTGGCTGCTTTTCAGGCGATGTAGGTATGCGCAACCTGATTGTGTGCATCCTGTCCCTGTGCCCTTTGGCCTGCCAAGGGGATTGGTAGTGCCTGTGGCAGAGGGCCATGTCCCTCCTGCGGCTCTACTGGTATGATATGATATGATACAGCATTTATAACGCACCTATACACAAGTGTTTCAAGGCGCAACAAGGCAAGGGAGGGGGAACAGAGGGAAGACAGACAACAATCCTTCTAGGCCAGGTGTCATTCAGATTGCGCAAGTGCATGGGAAGGGGAAGGAGGAGAAGTGCGGGGGGAAGAGGGAGAGGACAGTGCAGTACATGGAATAAAACAATAAATAAACAATAAATAAAAGTGCAGCCAGCAGGTGGCAAGTGAAAGGGTAAGTGCAGACATCCGGTTTCAAGTGCTGGAAGTGGGACCGTAGGGATACAGAAAACAGTCACCAAGTGTGAGGGTTGCCAGGAAGGCAGTGCAGCAGTGCGACTGGCAGGGGAGTGGACCTGGGCCCAAGATCAGAGGGTGGCCAGGTAACCAGTGCAGTTTCAGCGTCAGCCAGGAAATCAGCAAGGGAGAGGAGGAGAAAAAGCAGACGCAAAGAGAAAGGTTTTGAGGTGCTTCCGAAACCGAACATGATTCTCCTCAAGTTTCAGGGAGGCAGGGAGGCTGTTCCAGAGGGAGGCCCCAGCCGAAGAAGAGATCTACCACCAACTCGTTGCTTTGAGAAGCGACTGAATTGGAGACAGATGAGTGAAGAACTCGAGAAGGAAGGTATTTAGGGAGAGAGAGTTGAAGGTATTGAAACCCCAAGGCCCTAAAAGGCCTTGTGGACAATGCAGAGGGTTTTGAACTTAATCCTCGCATCCACTGGTAGCCAGTGCAGAGATTTCAGTCCTGGAGAGATACGATCCCTGGGTTGGAGGCCAAGGACAAGTCTCTCAGTCCTGTTCTGGATAAGTTGCAGAGGGTGGAGAGTAGAAGCAGGCAGATTTAGAAAGAGGTTGTTGCAATAGTCCAACCTGGAGAGAACCAGAGCTCTGGAGACAGTGAGCTTCTTGGGGAAGGAGAGGAAAGGAAGAATACCTCTGAGGATGTGCAGCTGGTAATGTGACTACTTAGAGACGTCAGAGATGTGAGGAGAGGAGGAGATGTAGAGTCTAAGATGAGCCTGACCTTGCAGGCGGGAGCAAGGGGGGGCCAAGGGGGGGGCGACCATAGAGCTACAGGAAAGTAGGGAGCGGGTGTGCCGATGAGGAGAATCTCCAGTCTTACTGGCATTAAAGCAGAGGTTCATTGCACGCTGTGAGGCAACTTTGTGCAGGACAAAAGATGCCACAATGATCGTGCATACTACTTGTGGGGCATATAGCAATACGCCACCTGAGTGGTTAAGGAAACGGAAGCGTGGCTTCAGCACACACATGTGTGCTCCACTATGCCCCGAGTGGTTACGTGTGTTGCGTTATACCTTACCTCATTTGGGGTGGCAGGATTCTTGAACGGCATGAGCAGGTAGACACTGTTCCCTCCTAATGTGGAAATGGTTGTTGTTGGCATTTATTGTCATGGGCTGTTATTCTGTGTATCATGTGACTGCTTGCATGTGCGTGATAGTTGATACTCACTGATGAGCCAGGTTTTGCCAAAGGGTCCTGATGCAAGGGCCTTGTATAGTGAAGAACGGCGGTAAATGAAGCTGTCATGTGTGCTTTTAGAGAAATTTGCATTCACATGCATGATAACTCCTGTTGCATCGCAGATGACCTGTGTATTGGATTGAATGCCAATGCTTTCTGTTGCGTGACATGTGCTCAGTCACTTGGGTGGGTGGAGTACGCAATATGCGTACAATCATTGGCTCCTAGTACCTGTGGGAAGTGTGCTATGGCATACAACTCCTGGCACACTCTACGCCTTGCCTGCGGTGTGCGAGGCATGTATATATGCCTGCGCGCACATGATGTTATGCAGCACACCGGGATTGCATATGCCCCCAACAGTGGAAGGGGTGTGCTGGAATGAGCCCGTATGCCAAAATATGGATGGCTGTCAGCACCTTCTCCAGGCCTTCTCCAGCAACTTCAGATCGCACCTTCACAAATGCGATCTGAATTTGCGACCTTGCCGCGACACGCACATGGTTTTCTCAAAAAGAAACTACAACTCCCTGAGAGTACAGGTAGTCTGTGGCAGTCTGTGGGCAGACTGGGCGGATAGGCGTGTAGTAAGTTACCTTTTATATTTTTTGCTCCATGTGCACACCCCTGATTGTATTTATTGGATACTCAAGGAAAGGATCAATATTTACCTTGCTGTCTGGAGTCTAGAAAGATCCTGTGATTTTCTATACATTGCTAATCTGCCTATTGACTAAGACTGTACTTAGAAATTACCCCAGATGATCGTTGTTCCCCCATTATGGATCGCACTAAAACAGGGACCTCCCAAACACCCATTGATTAAAAATAAATTGACATTAGTTTTGCTAAATACCAGGTCCCTAGTAAAACACATGGTTGACATTCATGATTTCATCCTTGAACACAATGTGGACATCATGTGCGTAATTGAGACTTGGCTCAGCGATGCACATGGTTCGACCATTGAACAGGTGACACCCCCTGGCTATGCTTTCTTCGGTAAACACCGAGAGGTGGGCACCGGAGGAGGTGTGGCAATTATATGTAAAAAGGAATTAGGTATCTATCAAAGTAAAACGGAATGTGTGGGTTGCAATCTCCTACACATTACGTTACTTGCTGACTTCAATCACAGCATTAACCTCATCCTCATCAATCGCTCCCCAGGCGATTCTCCCAATTTCAATGATGACATTGTGGACACTATTACACCGTTGCTGACCACTAACTCTGCAGTGGTGATTCTGGGTGACTTTAACTTATGGAAGGGTCATGCTAAGGACAGGAACGCTATTGATCTCGAAAGATCCTTACATAACCATCATATATTTATTCATAACAGCGAACCTACTCATATAAAAGGTCATATCCTGGATTGGGTGGGAAGTGGAAATATTTTGATTGATAATGTAGTTACCATGCCATGTCCTTGTTCGGATCATTCCTCTATTCATTTTCAATTGACACTTCCTATCACTCATCCCAGGAAACATGAACCTATGCATGAATTGCTTGGAAGGAATATGAAGCTGGTTACACCTCCTATTCTCTCAGCAAGCTTGGATATGATAATGAAAACTACTAAGGACTCAGATAGTCCGGAAGTACTTATTAGTACCTATAACGATCACATTTAAAAAATGCTGGATCATGTTGCACCGTGGAAAGTTAGAAAGGTTAGAGATACCCCTAACCATCACCCATGGTTTACTACAGCACTAGCAGAATTGAAAACAGTTAAAAGACAGGCGGAGCATACATGCACAAGCTAAGCATAACTTCAACAACAATCAAATTACTAATGCTGGGAATCAAACTAAAGAGCTTTTTAGTCTCCTGAGATCCTGGGAAAATCCAGCCAGTATCAACACGGTCATCAAACCCACAAGGGATAATTGTAAAAAGGTACAAAATTCTTTTGCTGATGAATTGAAAACGTCCCAAAATAAAATCCTTCAAGAATTAGCCAAAATAACTGCTAGTGCTACTTTCAGCGAACCCAAACATGACAGCAATAAGGAGACACAGTTTAAATCTAAAATTACATCTAAATTTTCTACTGAAGGAGAACAATCTCCTCAACAACCCCAAGCTAAGTTTAATTTCAAAGAACATACTAAAACAGATATTTGTAACATTATGCGAGTCATGCATCCGACTAGTTGCCCAGGTGAACTTTTACCATCTAAAATCATATTAGAACACAAGGACATGTTTGCCCCTTTTCTCTGTCGTTTTGTAAATTCCTCTTTTCGTACCAATCAAATTCCCCCATCTATAAAACATATAGTAGTCACTCCACTGTTGAAAAAGGTTGGTTCTAGACCCTAATGATGCTGCAAACCTCAGACCAATTACTAATACCCTCTTTTTTCTTAAACTTGTGGACAAAGTAGCTATGCTATAACTGCAGGCACATGTGGCAGAAAGAAATATCTTTCACACTAAACAATCAGGGTCCCGCAGCTTTCATAGCACCGAGAGTGCCTTACTGGATCTGCAGATGCACATGCTATCTGGACTGGAATCTGGCAAGTTGGGGCTGCTGATGCTACTCGATCTATCGACAGCCTTTGACTTGCTAGGTCACAAGATTCTGTTAGACCGCATATCTACTGTTTGAGGTCTCTCAGTGGAGGCAATAACCTGGCTCAAGCCAATCCTTGAGGGACATAGCTCCTGAGTGCACTGGGGTGATAGTGACTCTGATGCTGAGATTACCATCTGTGGAGTCCCTCAGGGGGCTTGCCTCTCCCCTTGCTCTTTAATATTTACATTATCCCATTATGCAGGGATCCTGAGAATTCAGATCTCTTTTTCTGCAACTATGCAGACGACTTTCAGTTGGCACTGGAGATCGGTGGAGACCACAGTAAGGACCAACACCAAGACAGAGCTAATGTTATATGGTCCCAGACAAGCTAGAGAGAAGTTGGGTTCTCAGTACAACAGTTTTTTGGTCGACGGATGTCAGATACCAGTGGTACCCAAAGTTAAGACCTCGGACACCTATTTGGAGGCCAGTCTAGACAACAAGGACCTTGTTGACGCCATTGTGAAAAGCACTAATTATCATCTGAAAGTGCTTCGTCAAGTGGCCCCGTTGGTTTCAGAGGAAAACCGCAAAAAATTAGTCCTGGCCCTAATACTGCTTAGAGTGGACTATTGTAACGCTCTTTTGGGAGGGGCAAAGAAAGTAGATTTACAAAGACTCCAAAAGAATCAAAACACCGTGGTACGCATCGTCTTTCAGATGAAGCATCTAGAGCCCACATCTGCAGCCAGGAGGAGTCTCCGCTGGCTGCCAGTCTCAGATATAATACAATTCAAGCTCTTAACAACCTGTCATAAATGCATCTACGGTAACGCACCTATATATCTTAAGAACAGGATGAAGATATATGTGCCTAGCAGATCTCTTCGCTCAGCTAAAACCTGCTCTCTACACGTAGATCGAGTAAAAAGAGCTTGTGGCAATGGCCACACATTTCATGTGCAGGCCGCACAGGCCTGGAACGCCCTTCCGGTGTCTCTACGCAATACAAACAATCTTCTGATTTTTCAGAAACAGTTGAAGACATTTCTATTTTCATAAAATCTGATCCAGCTACCTGGTTGTACTGGATAGGGCCTACCTTCCTTCTTCTTGGCGCCTGGATGCCTTTGGGTTTTGGCGCCTTATAAATAAAATAACATAACATAACATACCAGTACATGGGAGCAGATGGTGGGTGATGCAAGGTCTTCCTCCCACTTCCTGACCAGGTCTATGATGACATGGGTAGGGAATCTGTATCTTGCATACATCTCGTCATCTGGCATCCCTAAAAGCGGTGTGCGAGGATGGAAAATCCTGTGCCTCACCAACCTTCTCCTACTCATTCTACCATTTACATGTACGATTACTGCCACTACAACCGGATTCATCCTGGAAATGCAATTTGGTAATGGTGTGCATTGCATACTTTTATGTGTGGCCTTTGCGCTTTGCACGTTGTGTCACGTATCATGTTTTAATGAGATTGCAAGGTGTGTGTGTGCCTTTTTTCTCTGGGAAGTTGCGGTTTGTAATCCATGAATTGGGTCATGTTTTTGCTTGACTGGGCATGTTGTTTTCTTATGTAGTGAGTCCCTCAACACGCCCACGTTATTCCTTGTTATTCATTTTACTGACCCTTCCCACACTTTTCAGCACCACGCAAAGTAGGTAAGGACTAGTGCAAAGTAAGTGCAGATCCACACAAAGACTGATCCATGAATCTGCAACATAGGTATTTCACACCACAAAGTGCACTTTTTCACTGAAAACTGCCTTTGCAGCACGCAACACTTTCTGACTCAGTTCCTTAGTATCAAAAAATTCAACAATAAGTAGCAAACTATTTTTGGGTAGGTCAAAGGTTCCGTCTGCCGTGGTGTTGAACACAAACAAAAACTTTGGTCATGCTCAGAATACCCTTCTCTTGTGCTGCATATTACCTGACATGCTGGAACAGGGAATGCATTTTAATCCATGCTCTGTAAGCTTTAGTTCAGAGAAAAGCAGCTGCTCTCCCTCTTGTGTACTTATTTCCGTCACTGGCTTAACAGCATTTAACATAGCAGGCGGCACTTTGCATCACTTATTGATGCTACCTTTAGAGCATGTCAAGTGGGAATTCAGGAAACTCTCAGCAGAAGCTGTTTATGAAGCTGGCAGGATTCTCCAGGAAATGATCATTCTCATTGTAGATGAAGTGAGCATAGTAGCCAGTCTCATGCTTTCTTTTGTACATTTGGAAATGCCAAACGTGCCTCAGCTAGACTATGATGAACTGTTTGGTGTAAAACATGTGATTATTTTTGGTGCTCCTCTGTAGTTAACTACTGTCAAAGGGTCAGCAAGTCTTCAATACTCTGCATAGTAAAAAGGTGAGACTTGTATTGACTTTATAGAAATTGGAAGTACTTTGTGTGTGGGATTATTGAATGTTGGTGCCCACAAGACATTTCAAAGTAAACTGATTTCCAACAAAAACCACAAAGGATACGCTGATGTCTACTATTGCAGAAATTGAGCAATTCAACTCTGCAATGATGGCGAATAAATACATTGTACAATAATGTCTATTGACATTTTGGAAGGCTTAATCAAACCTTTTAGTACTAAATAGTATGGCAAAGGCTAGTCTCAAGGACTTGGAGATGCCAATTTCTCTATCAGTAGTGTTAGGTACTAATTTGAGATTGTGTGTCAAATGCAGAGTTGTTTTGAGACATTACTTGAATGTGGTGATTGGACTTGTCAATTTGTCAATCCGGTGAGTAGTTGCTTTTTTGACTTAATCCCAGACCAATACAGTTGAGTTTATTCTCATGAAATTTGACAATATTAGTGAACCGCAGTTAGTAAGAAGAACGTCTGCACGCTTCCAACTCTTTAGAGACATGTATGCCCAAAGAGTGCAGTGTTCTCCTTGTTCTCTGCATGTAATCACAGTGCACAAATCTCATGGCTTGCGTTTAGATGTCATGCAGGTGTATGTAGGGCCTACCAGCTTAAAGGTAAACATGTTGTATATGGTGTTGTCCCGTGTGAGATGTTTGCTAGGCTGATATTTGATAGCCTTTGACAAGTCTTTAGTTTTTGATGACATCTAATGTGTTATTGAATATAACCATCTACGTTTGTTCCCCATTTTCCCTCCCTTTGTAAATGCAGCAAATAAGGGATTTACACATGGGATGTGCTTTAAAATTCTCATAAACAAGGGTCTCACCACTGTGCTTGTTCAGAACAGGTGAAGACGGAGATGCAAATTATGGCAGGGTCATTTCTCATTTTGGGTTAAACCACAAATGTCACACATGCATTTTCATTCACCAAACAGGGATGGAAATGCTTTTTCTTGTTGTCATTTCACCAACATTATTATTATTTTTCTTTTTTTATTTGTTTGGCTGAGTATTTCAAACCTTTCAAATCATACATACAAATATTTAAAAATTACAAAGTCACTAAATGACAAAAATAATCAGCAATTACAATAAAACACATTCAGTTTTCCGTGACATATTGGTTTAAGTTTGGAAGAATTACAGTAATAAATTGTACCAATGCGATGTGAATTGACGTTTTACAGCTGGTCAATAATAGACTCCAAATTTCATCTTCAGAATGGTGACAGAAAAATTGAAATGTGTTCTTAATCCTAGCAAGGATTTTGTTTGAAGGACACAGATTCAGTCGCAATTCTCATCAATTGGATTCTAACATAATTTGACAGGCATTTGTAAAGATATCTTTCCATGGATCTCATACATTTATTACCAAATGGTAGGATGGAATAATCTACATATTTTTTACATTGATCTTGGGTAAAAATCCAGTCTTGACGGTAAAGAGCTATTTTAGCTTTCCCTGGGTTAAGGATCAGAAGTTCCAACGCTATATTAGCGTTGTCTAATGCGTCTAAGATGCACTTAAACCAAGAGTTTGGAAACTTGTGTGAGGAGATTAAAAGATAATGTGCTATGAAATTTAATATATTCTTAGCTGAGGCTCCTATCAAACATTTTCTGAAAAACCCACACATTTTCCAAGTTACTTGGAAGTATATCGATATGGCACCCAATTCATACCGTGAAAGTGAAATCGGGGTGCACCTTGGAAGTTTGAAAACTGACTTCCAAAATCTTCCCTCATATCAGTCCCAATAATTTCTATGTTTAGGTAGCAGTGTCTCAGACCCATATGAAATTATTGGGATCACTTTTTGTTGAAGAAAGGTCATTATATGACTGGAAGTGAATTTACCATATTTACGCAGCAGGAGTATTATCGCTCGTGAGGTTAATGTTCTAGTTTTAGCATCTAGAATTAATGAATGTGACAAATCACTTAAACATCCTGTAAATGGCAAACCCAAATATTCGTAATTGTCTATGACAGTAAGATGTTGTTTTCCCAAGGACCAACTTAAATTAAGCATGTTCTTTTTAACTTATTTTCCACATATAACAACTTGTGTTTTTTCTGTATTATTGTCAAGTTATTTTTGATACTATAACTACTCAGACAGTCTAGTAGATTTTGTATGCCTTTGAGAAAGGACAAGATTGTCGGTATATAATATCCAAGTGATTTTTTGAGATTTTTTGAGATCCAAGCTTATTTTCCAAAATAAATAAATTGAATAAGGTTCAGGTTCTCTCCTAATTCGGGAGGAAAGAAGCCCTTCCAAGGATAACCTTACCTGGAGAGTAGTATCAGAATGTAGTTTTTTGATTATAGTCAGGAGAGAGGTTGGACATCCATACAACTTCAGTTTGGTTAAGAGCAATTGACGATCAACCGAGTCGAAAGCCAAACAAAAATCCACAAAGGCCAAATATAAGGCTTGATTACAATTATTATATTTGGATTTTAACATATTAAGAGTTATCATATTTGGCGAAGTACCAAGACTGGCAACAAATCCTGCCTGACAGGAATCTCTTATATTTTTAGCATTCATCCATGCATTTAATTCTTATAACACAATACGGGAATACATTTTCCCTGGGGTATCTAACAATGCAATGGGTCTATAACTTTATGGCTTACAATGGTCTCCTTTTTTATAAAGAGGAACAATTATGGAATGTTTCCAAGATGATGTAATAATCTGAGAGTTATTTATTTGTTGAAATATGGTAAATATAATGTCAGTCCAAAGTTCTGGGTGTTGCTTAAAGATGTTATTCGACAAGCCATCTGGGCATGGGGCTTTGGACAGGCTAGTTGCATTAATGAAGTGCAATATGTCAGATTTATCTATGTCGTGATGAAAGCGATCAGACCTATTATCTACTTGAGGCGTGCAAGTTACAACAGTACATGCAAAGATCTTGCCAAAGTAATCGACCCAATCTGCTTCTCGCAAATTCTGAGCCTGTATCATTATTTGGGAGGACGATGTCACATTATTAATCGCTTGCCACATGCGAGCTGTATTCTTGTCTTGCAAAATTTTTAGCATCTTTTCACCATTGGCTTGATAAAACTTTGCGTGGTGAGAACGAATCCAGTTTTTATAGGCCGTTTTTATGTGCGTTAAGGCTTTGAATCACACACTTATTGGTAGATGTGCAGCCTCATGTGTTTCTTGATGAAAAATGGCTTTCCTCTTCTTAACTACTATATCAAATGCATGGTTCCTGTGAATATTTGCCTTCTCTTTTGTTTTGTAAGAACCACATTTTTTATCACATCATAGTAAGGGGTTGAACCTGAATCCTGATTCGATTTAGAATGGACAAATGCATCATTTAAAAGCAGACCTAGTTGTGATATCGATTTTTCAGTCCATACACTGTTGTTAGAAGTTATTGTTCCCGTCCACATTTGTCCGCTACACTGTGGCTGTCATAGGGCGGTATACTACTGTACACAAAGCATTTTGTGATCACTACACGATGTTGTTTCGGTTGGAAATAGTTTAACTTTAGAAAGTAGCCCACTATCAACATATATATAATCAATTGTAGCTTCCAAACCTCTTCGGGACCATGTTGATTGTGGAGGACTATCATAGATGCCAGTACCATGTAACATATGCAAAACTCGCAATTTCATCAAGTGATCCCAAGGGATCCTCCTTGCCTGTTCATGTAACTTAATGTGATCAAAACTGTGCAAATTCAAATCCCCAGCTACTATCGTGCGGGAGATTTCAGGGACAACGGCAGTATAATCTAGCATCATGGATACATCACTGATACATTTCTGATTTTCAATGCCTTTTGGATTCCAGTATAAGTTGAGTAGAGCATATAAAATGGTGTTAATTGAAATAATTGTCAATTGTGAGCATGGATTGGGTGCATAAGTAAAAATTAGGGAAATATTTGCACTTGTCTTTGAGCTTGTTAGGAGGCCAGACATAGGGCGGCCTCTAATTCCCTTTAAAGCAGGGGTTAAATATAACTCATGATCATTCCAAATTGGAGTGTCAGTGATCCATGTCTCTTGCAGCATGACTATGCAAAACTTTGCTAAATCACAATTTTGATTATTAATTAAATGTTGGAAGCCGCACGTGTTCCACAAGACTAATGCTACCACTGAATTTTCTTCCAAATGCTGTAGTTAACTTCTAGATTCTGCTTACACAAACACATTTTCTCGAGCAGAAGGTTCATGGCCGCTATCATTTTTAGACCAGGGCACAGCTTTTTTACCCAACTCTTTGGGGACTCTTTGGGGACAGTGACCTCATCAGGAGTCTCCACTGGTCCAGATAGTAAAACAAAACAAAACCCATGTTAAATAACTTGTCTTTGGATTGCCAGATAACATTTCTCACAACTTTTGATCGAAACCATAATCTTACAGTGCTTAGTGTTAATAAACTCCACCTGTTCGATATCTGAGCTGTTAATATCATCAAGCAATGGAACGTCCGAGAATAACTCCATTATGCTATGACAATTTAAATCATACTGTGGATAAGGATCAAGACGGCACCCAGGGATCAAAGAAGTCATGTTTTTATAGTTCGGGTTAAACTAGTTCTGGGCTTTGATCATAGATGCAATTTTTACAGCAGGCATTCTTTCGCCTAATTTCGCAGGGTTTTTAGGCAGTAATGCTTGTAGCATGCAAGCTATCTCGGCACCACAAAAATGAGAGTCAGGTCTACCTAAACGAGAATCGTTATCTTCATTGGGCCTTGTTAACAGGTTTATTTCCGTAGTGTTCTTGGTACAAGGTAAATGTTTCTGAGTGTTACAAATCTCACGCATAACTGTAGGGGCAAGTTGTAGTTTTTCAGAAGATGGTGCAACCCTATTAGCCAATTTAATTTTGTCCACTACCGAAGGGAGAGGGGGTAACCCTACATGATCTTCGGGGGTGAGAGCAGGAGCCTTCAAATCTCTCGGATTGGAAAAATGGGACACATATGCAACAACTTCTCTCCTAATTTCTTGGCGACGTAGCTCTTTTTCCTTTTGATCATCTTGATATAAAAGAATTTTTAGTGGTTCAAGGGAGATGTGAACATCAGGGCCACTAGGCTTAGAAATAGACGTACCTATATGCTGTTGGACATCTTTAACTAAATCATCCAACAGCGCATATGGGAAAATAGGTTGTTCCAAGTTGTCCACAGCACCTGTTTTCGGTTTGGGTGCTTGATCCAATAACATATATCTTTTAGAAACTGCTGAAGAAGCTATTTGTAAGTTAGAGGAAGGAACCTTAAGGATTTTAATAAACTGTTTAGATGTTGCTGTCATAGTTTGTTTAACCCCTCTGATGTTTTTAGTTTTTTTTCCAACTTTTCTTGTATCCTTTGCAGAGTTACTTTTTTTTTAACATTACCTGTTTTCGAAAAAATTGTGTATGCTGTTTTTATGTTCGTAGTATTGGGTTTTATGCCTTTGCGACTTTTGTCAGAAGACACTTCATTTAGCGTCATTGGTTTTTTGACATTCAGAGAAGATATATCAATGATAATGTTGGGAAAACATGGTAAGAGGGAATCAACTGAAATACATCGACACTTAATCCCATCCCTGAACTTTCTGTTGAAAATAATATCAGGGGCGAAGTTGCTTTATCTGAGTAATTCATAATAGGCAGTTTTTTGCCTAAACTCGCTGGAGTCACAGTTCTCTGAGTAAAATGTATCATGCTTAGTTTGCCAAACTATTATAGAGGCAAATTGAGAACTTTGAATATTCATTTTGTCATTCAATGTGTCAAATAGCTTAATTATGGTGTTCATGGTGGTTTGCATAGAGTCAAAAGTAACAGCTATTAATTTAGACACACCCTCATTTAAATGCTACGTTCCATTACTATTACGCTGACGTGGAGTAGGGACTAAAAAGGAAGACACTGGATTTGTATTTAGGTGAGTAATCTTAAACACATTCGGCGAAAAAGACACATTCGGTGAGAATGACAATTTTTCAATAAGAGCCTGGTTTGAGGAATCCATATTCGATAAATTTAAGTCTACGACTGCAATGTCCTCAACACTTTAACATTGTAAACCAGAGATATCTAGAGCCACCGGGGCCATGGAGTCACCTCTTAAAACCGTGCTGTCAGATAGCGCAATGTTACATGCAGTTATTTCAATCACATCATGTTCAATAATCGCAACAGGAAGAGGGTTCTTCACATCAGAACCTCTATTTAAAGAAATGTCATGCAGGCTTATAGGTTTACTAGCTCCACCCTTAAGCTCAGCCAGAGAGTAAAATGATCTGATGTCTGAAGAAACTACGTCATTTTCACAGTTTTTCCCCAGTTTCTTACCAAATGATCGAGACCTCAGTGTTGAACAGGCCGGTGGATTGCCTGCCGGATTCCTCGAATTAATTTGAGCACTCTCCGTTTAAGAAGTTGTACGCCATTCAATGGGGGCAGCGGCATATCAGTCTTAGGGCCTCATTACACAGATGGCGGAGAACCATGGCGCTAATAGTGCCATGGTTCATGCCGGTAAATTACCGGCACCGCCTTGGCGGAAAGGGGAATTACCGCCCCATTCCAAGGTTGGTGGGGCGGTAATTCCCCCTTCCACCATTGCCCTTCCCCATTCCCATTTTTGCCCCATAGGGCTCAATGGGAATGGGGAAGGCGCTAATTACGATACCGCAAATTGCGGTACCGTAATTATCTCCCTGGGTCCCTTTGCGGGTTGGTTTTTAACACCTGCAAAAAGCAGGCGTTAAATCCCCCAACCCGCAAAGGGACCTCGTAGTAAGGCGGTAAGGATTTAACGGTACCGGTATTGTACCGGTACCGGTAAATCCTTACCGCCATCCGTGTAATGAGGCCCTTAATGTGTAAAGATTACGCTTGACTAAATGATTCTAATCTCAACCTCAAACTTAGCCTCACGAAAAATAAGGTTGCAGAGATAAAGACCTAGTCAGCGACCAGACTACCAGAGAAAGGAAGTCACCAATAAAAAATAAAATTAAAAAATGAAAAACAAAAGCAAAAACAAAACAAGAGTCACAAGGCACCCTCAGAGAGCACCGCAGAGCCGCAACGCTGCGGCAAAGAGGAAAAGCAGTGCTTTCCAGGTGCTTTCGCTAGGTGCGGAAGCCTCCTTTTGAATGTTCGCCAACAATAGGGGTGGAGCTACAATTCCACAGGGCAAATAGATCCAATAGTAAATCCAGATGGTACAAGGGTGTCGGACCAACAACAGAGAGTCTGGTGCAAAGCGGTGCTTTCCAGGTGCTTTCGCTAGGTGCGCGCCAAAATGGACCCTTTAACGGCCCATATCTGTGAAATGTGCTCCCAGTAACCACGTGGTTGCTGGGAGCCTGTCGTACATTAGTGTCAGAAGTGTGCTATTGTCTAACCCCTCCTGAAATGTTCAGGTCACCTTTGTGAATAAGGTGACCTGCTCATTTCTGAAAATTGCACAAATGAAATGAGAGCATTCTCTGCACTACTTTCATGTGCGCTATTTGTTTTTTATTTGGCCGTAGGAGTATTGCCTGTCCCTACAAGAGCTCTTACTCATACAAAAAGGCAATGTACTGCTAGTTTTATGGGTAGAGAGCAGTTACTGTAGTAAAAAGCAACTTTTGGTTGAAGCAACAAAATATACAATTTCTGTACCTAAACATGTATTGAATGTTATTGGAATTTAAACTTGCCCTTACTGTTTTAGATGACAACCTTAATGCTAACAGTAAACTGTCTTGTAGCGCTTAGTCTCTGTGGAGGCCTAGCCCATCTTCAATGACTGTTTAAGGCAGCTCCATCTGATTGTTATAGGGTATGGACATCCTTATTTTGCTGAAAACTCTCAACAAGCTGGGCATGAATTTCTCATGTGATTTTTGAGGTTTTATAAAATAAACGAGTTCCTTTGGATTCTTCAATTGGAATGTTTCATGTTTGCAGAGGTTGTCGATATGAAATTGTGTCCTGATAACTTTTGGATAGGTTGTGTATATTTTAGTACCTTGCCAAGAAAATGTGCACTTTTGTAAACTGGTTACCAAATCATATATGTTGTTATTTGTAGTTTACATAAGTGTGCTCAGGGCCTGCGCAATGTGGCGCTCATAGTTAAGGTGGTGCAGCTTTTAATGCCTGCTGCATTTCAGGAGGTTGATTGCAGTAGATTAACCCCATAATGTCCATTCAACAAAAGATGTTTTTCTGCATTTCAAGGGTTTTGCTGCATTTAATGTTTTCAACTTAACTGTGTTTCAGCTAAAGTAAACTACACATGATCCTCTGCTATATCAGTATAAATACTTAACATAACTGTAAATATGTTTTACCTATTTATCTGTTCATATCTGTTGTTCCAATTCTGTGTAACTTTGCCTCTCGTACCTTAGCAGGTCCTCGCAATGCCTTATTCCAATCCACTGCAGAACACACGGTTATCAGAATACTCAGTTCTCCACGATTGCTCCTATTATATAGTATTGCAGGTCGAAGCACTATCCCCTGTCTCTAATACATACTAAATAAAGACACGCTATCAATAATACTGATAACGTTAATGCATACAAACTCAAGAAATGCATGGGCAAAATTAGAATAGAGCCCACTAGAGACTCTGGAGTAACGAGTCTGTGGGAACAATGGACACATGTAGATGCTATAAAGGGATCATGCATGAATCCAAATGGGCAGAAATAGAAAAGAAGATTGAATAGTTCTTGGATTTGGCCAAACTGTGTGTCATTTATGAAATTGGTGGAAACTTAAACTATTTCCAGTCACCGTTAAGGGTTTAAAATGACTTTATCAATGGTGACCCCATGTGATGTCCAAGGAGGGAGCAGTTTTGCATTTATTTTCTTTAACAAGGTTTTGGAGCAGATGACTCCCTAATTAGAAAAGTATTTAATAATGTCACTGGGGTAATCGCCTCCCTGCTACAATGGCATGAACATGAATCTCCATCGACCAGAAATAAGGCAATAATCCCTCTGCTCTCCTCTTATAGGTTGACATCACATTTACATATCGATGTAAAGATCTTTAACAACATGTTTAACATTAGGTTAGATAAATCATTTTGAGTATCGGCACACAAAACGTAGTATGGTTTTGCCAGACGCACAAAATCAGCCCCTATATGGAAAGCATTCTTGACCTGAACAGAGAATGAGCGGCAGAGAATGTGGCACTTCAACTGTATCTCTAGACTGTACCAAAGCTTTTTGTTCGTTTTGAATGTCCCTTCCTCTTGTGCACCCTTAGAAGACTAGGGGCATCATCAGGGGTTGGACGGAGCAGATAAAATGCAGCAGTAACGCTATTACTGCCGCATTACTGCTCTAGTAAAGTCAGAGATTTGCCTCTAGATTTTTGCTGGAGGCAAAACTCTCCACTTTACACCCAGGTGTGTCATTACTGCCCCATAGAATTCTATGGACCCTTCAAAAAATGGGGAGTAACAGCCGTACCACATCTTGGGATCCAGCGCTAATAGCACCGGAACAAGCTGCAGTGATGCTATTTGCATTGGTGGCATCTAAGCAGGTTTACCACCGGGATATTACCAAGGTTGTGATGAGGTTCTAGGTCTTAAAGCCCAATTGTTAAAATGGGAATTTAAGTGAATCCTTGTAAGTGAATGTCTCAGGATTTATTATTGTCAATAAAACTATCCTGGTGCACATTTTAGGGATTTTAGCTTTTCAGATCCTCTTTGCTCATGTTAGGAAGTCAGATGAGTTTTGGTGTATTATTTATTGTCTGTTTGTGTGAGTGGCCTGTGTATTTATTGTTGCACATCAGAGTGTCCAATGCTCAAAAGGAAGATTGTAGGTAAAACAGATCAAGAATTAAGACGGGTACATTTTGGTTCTGTAAAAGCCAGGTATTCCATACTTTATTGATTTTGATGTGGGTTGGTTTGTGGCAGAGAGTGGTCGGGTTAGGGGCATGTTTGCAAGTTGGTATATAATTATGTAAGGACTTAAACTCCCCTAGTTTTCTTTTTCATTGTTGGGAGGCAGATTAGAATCTTGCAGGGTGCGTGCAGAGTGAATTTGGAGATAGGGACCTAGTCCAGGCAAGGCTTTGTGAGCAATGCAGACTTCTATGCATTAGGTACTTTTTATGATAATCAGCCACTAAAGAGTAGTTAGAGTTGAAGTGATGGGTGCCATGCAGTCAAGCCGTAACAATAGTCTTGCTAATGCATTTTGGGCATGCAGTAAGTGTTGGATTTGACAAGACTAGAGGCTTAGACAGAGACTGTTGTCATACTCATAGCAAGAAGAAATGAGTGTATTTTAAGCTGACACTCTGTGTTCAAATGAGAGGAAGTGGATGATTTTAAGGATTAGTTTCATTTGGATGAAACTGGAGCAAAACACTTAACTAACTTGGTTGGTGTGTGGTACACAAATCAAGATATCAGAGGAAATAGCCTACCTCAAATTGATTCTAACTGTTTACAGGAAGGGAAGAAGAACCTCACTGCATCTGAATCTAAAACCCTAGACAAAACTGCCTACAAAGAGGCAGTCTCAATGATATCTCATGGCCAGGATTTACAAAAGGACCACTAAGCTTAGTATTTCCCTCTAGCTTATTCTGCTATGCTGCTGGGTCTTCTGTTTGGAAGCATCAATTGATAACAATATATGGAGGGTCGTGTTGTACCCATAGGAGTATCGCATACCATACTGTGTCAGACCAGTTTTCACGGTATACATCTGACATACATTTAAGCCCGCATTACAAGAAGGAAACATACGTTATGTACCTTCCTATGCCCCATATATATAGTATGGCAAACATACTCATTTCTTATTCATATCATACCGTATATCATTCATATCTTTCCTATTTCTAATGGCCATTTGAAATAATAGACTACTTATCAGATGTGCCACGTCCCATTTTAGATTATCTCTTTACTGGTATCCTGTCATCATTTTCCAAAATAAATGTTCTTCTTAAGGATTGACTTAGGACTCTGGATACCCAAGAACTCCAAGAATGGGTTATTGTTTTTTTTAAGCACAAGAGCATTGGAAATAGTATTAACATGAACCACTGCACTGTGGGGTACTGCCAGCTCCTACTAGGATAATGGACATGTTATATGGTCATCTGTGGGATGGCAGTAGCCTAAGCTCTCACTCAGGAACCTACTCTTTTACCATTGGATAACCTTAAACGTTCCGGCCAAAGCTGTGCAAAGGTTTGCTTAACCTCAAACCACCCAAAATGCAATGGGTTTGTTATATCCCCAAACTAGTTTGCCCAGAATTATGCATTAGGCAATATTTTGTACCATATACAATAGTTAAGATAGTGCCAGAAGTCACTCAAGGGTGCATTCTTGTACACATTATGTGTGGTCTTGTGCCGTAATTAAAGCATATTAAAGCAGATCCTGGGCTGTAGCAAGAGGAACTCGAATTTACTGCTGTGTTGTCAATCAGAAGCACTCCATTTGGTTTAGATCAGCACAGAATGTAAAAAACAACACTTTTTTTTTCTGCTTCCAGTTTTTGATGGGCCACTTTAAAGTTAGTAGATGCACATGTCAATTCCATGTAAAAAGGACATATCACATTAAAGTCAGAGCAGCTAAATGTGAGTATATGTGGTTTTCTTTGTATTCACCACCAAACACCGTCTCTTGCCAAACATCTTCCGTTGATTAAAATGGCTTTTGATATTTATATGTCCTGTAAGCTACCTGAAACTCTCCTTGTAGTCTATCTTTTTTTTTTTTCTTTTTTTTTTTTTTCAATAAAACCAAACAAAATAACACACATTACAACTATTTAGGACGTACATAATCAGCATCAAACCATCACATTATACAGTATAATTCTCCGTCCTCCCCCCTCCCACCGCACAAACTAGAGCCGGCACACTCACGTCATCTATGGGAGCATTATCAGGTATCGCAGTGCTTGTGCACTCATCAGAGTGAAGTGGGAGAATGGAAGAACAGGCTCCTGCCCTTCCCCTCTTGCGCTTGGCCTAGAGGACCACGGCCCAGACACCCGCCACGAGAGGAGTTTGCCTATCTACCGGACGACCAAATACCCTGGTACAGGAACATACGGATGTGCCCATCTACCTGCCCAGCAGCCCGCCCTGTCCATGCCGACACCTGCGGCACGGACCAACTCGACTAAACCTACACGTCGTTAGAGATGCCATGACGACCTAGCCAACGGTCAGCACACCTGTGCAAATATACACACCGGACACTCCTGCACCAATCTACACGAAGAATATACTCAGTGCTATGACGTAGGCGACAGACATACTCACGGACGTACATCTTTATTATTTTCCACATAGGCTCTCAAAATGCAGAAACGCAAGACGCATCATGAACTCATATAAAAAAGGCTTGCTCACGCTTCTTCTAAGAGCCATGTACCATAATGAAGAATATAACGGGGACACGATACTGAGGATAAAGAAATATGATACCGTAACCTAAAGCGCCCTGCATCAAACGGTTCCACCTATGCACCAGGCCCAAGTAGGCCGCAGGCAAAAGCTTCCATGAACATTGAGTGAGCAAGAACTGGGTTGCTGACCCTGCAAAATGAGCCCGGCGAAAGCACACCGCCAAGGGCACGATGTTGCAATCTCGCACGCTGCAAGCCAACGCCAAGGTCGCACCTGCAAGATAAACCAGGCGCACAGTAGGAAAAACAATATTAATTGTGTTGAATTTTGCCTCAAACACGGTCCCACCTCACGTGACAAAGTTAAACCTGACAAGATGCCAAGCCCAGGAGGAAGGAGACGCCTGAATCCCACGTTTCAAGACACAGGCAGATACAATTAAAAGACTCATTTGGACATCTGCAGCAGTGGGAGTATTCGACCTCCCAACATATGAATAAATCCTCACATTGTTTACACCTACCCATATTAAAACATTGTTGCAAATGACAGGTGCACCGCGAGCTGGGAACAGCGATAGTCCCAGACTGGGAGGCTCGCGAGCGGACCAATTAGAACATGGGGTTCTTATCACTGACGCCATTTACATTGACCAATCCTCAGAGGTCTTCATGTAACAATTTTCATGTATCAAATTGAAGGGACAGCCCAGGTATACCACCTGACTAACTCTCAGCCAATAACACTGTGCTCTATATGTTCGCTATACTAACCCTACCACTCGAGTAACCAATCCAGAGTGGAGATAGGTATTTGCTAAAACTTTCCAAGTGACGCAAGTAGCGCGTCATACTAAGGTAAAAAGGGCCTGCGAGCCCCACGATTGTGTGTGTGTCAGGACGGACGCGTACGCTCCTTGACCCATCCCTGCCGTTTTGTCTAATAAACAGCAGAGTCACCTTGCTTCTTGCGTGTGTCTCATACTCTATCTCTTTTGGGATACATGGGAGGAGTTGGGGCCTCCCTGCCCGGAGGTCTGCGGACGGTCCGGCCGACCCCGGCATAATTTCCCCCCCGACAAGTTGGAGGCACTGCTGAGATCTGTTTAAGATCTGCTTTTTTATTTTTACTTTTTCCAGGTAATCGCGTTGCGAGGAGGCCCTGCGGCGCGGCCCCCTCTGCCGTTGCCCCCTTCTGAGGACTACAAGACCATCGCGGAGCTGCGAGAAGACCGAACAGCGCAATCCGGATATTGGCCCTCGGGAGCCGAATGAGAAGTATCCCGCCCGCGATTGGCGAGTGTCCAGACGTGGTCCAGACGAGGGGAGGTGGCGAGCCGCTTGGAGGGGTGCACGCAGTCGAGCGGCCCCGCATCAAGAGAACTTGGTGAGCATGCCACGCACAACAAGCAATGTGAAATTGTGAGGGAGGGGGGAGGAATTAAATACGGGAGGTGGGAGGTGTTGCACAGGTGCGCGGCGAAGGTTTGACAATTTAGTGTTGGCAATGGAATGAATGGTAGCCGAACGAGTGCGAGAGCAGTCGGCTACGTTGCGCGAGAGAGGGGGGTGGAGCACGAAAACATCACGTGCGGCCGCTCGTAGACACTGATTGGCCTAGGTCGCGACTACGTGTAAGGGTGTGTGTGTGTGTGTGGTTTCCTACGATTTGGCATTTATTGATCAATGAGTAGATAAGGATCCCTATTGTTCGAGCAAGAAACTCGATAGGTAGATGATGTTTCCCTGTAGGCGGTAGCTAGTTAGTTGCCCAATACGGAAGATAATTGGCTGGTTAAGCCCTCCTGTCGAGGGGCGTATCACACGCGAGGCGACGCAGCGTGCGCAGTCCGATTATATTATTGATTACCTTGTTCCTGGAGTGACAGGAAGACAGCTGTGAGGTTAACGGGGGTAGATTGCAAGTGTATTTTGAACTTAAAGAATATATGAAGAACTTACCAGTAGCTCGAAGAGATCGGTGACGTCACCAGTAGGGCTTTCATAGGATATCCCGAGCACAAGGCATCTTTCTTTTTGAGAGTGGTGGGGAAGAGAACTGTGGTAAGGGAGTGGAAACGGAGACAAATGGTAATGAGTTGATCGGGGAAAGGTGAAACGGGGGACGTGGCTGCGCACGGAGAGCGCCGGCCACGGCAAGTGTAGAAGAAGGAGGAGGAGCAAGTGAAAATAGGACGACTGTATAAGAACGTCATAAGGGGCACGCAGCCGCAGGGGGCTACGTGCTCCTCGGCCGCAGGGGGCCGTAAGGGTGTCGTGTAAAGGAAGAAAGACAGAAGAAAATATACAAATGTAAATACTATATTTTTATAATTTTCCTTAGCGGACTATCGCAAGTCCCCAAACTTACGGGGCCAGGTAACGAAATAAGGCTGTATATTGTAAACTGCTAGTGAGATAACCGCTACCAAATAGGGGAAGGGTAACAAGTGGAGCGCTACTATGTCATACGGGACAGGATCGGGAGGGTGGGGGAACACCCTCACTACCGCCACTACAGCACATATGTACAACACTGTCACCCCATAGGGAGAAACTGATTAAGTATAGTATAGAATGGACCCAGGGGACGGACAACAAAATGATAACACTGTGGCCGCCTAATGGTAGCTTCGATCCATATACCCAACATTCACTACTAAACCATCTGCATAATACATACAAAGGGAAGAAGTTGGCAAACCACGTGGAGGTGTTTAACTTATGGAGGATGTTCCAAGGGTCCCGACCAGGACCAAATGGAATGTTCACTGTGGAGGAAATACCGGAAGAAAAAGAGATTAAGGAGGAAGGAGAGGATGGGAAAAAGGGGAGTGAAGACCCAAAGAACACGGGGAACGGACAAGAGGGAGGAGAAAAGAATAATACATCAAATGAAATAAAAAAAGAACCGAGCAACGATATACCCCTAGCAAAGGGAGTGAAAACAGAGGGTGGGGGGTTGTACCCTTTAAGGGAGTTAGGAGACATAGAAAGAGGTCAGTTAGGGGCGGCTGAGGGGTACTCGAACCCGGCATACAGCCCTCCACCATATGTGGCTCATAGGAAGATGCCAGCAGGGGAGAGGAGGACTGGAGAAGAACAAACTGTGGAAATAGGAACTGATGAGTGGGTAGCTGCACAGATACTATTAAAATTACGAGGTTCATTAACAGGGGAAGAGAAGGAGGTAGTAAGGAAAACAGACGAGGATAATACCAGGGAGAGTGGAATGAGAGGGGAAGAGCTGTTACGGCAAAAGGAAGAGATTTTGGAGGAACGACTAGCAGAATTAAGGGATGAGCAGAATGAATTGATCAAACAGCTCGAGAGGGAGGAAAGAGAGAGAGCGAGGAAAAGGAAAGAAGGTAAGAACAAATTGGAAAAAATAAGGGAACGAACTGAGGAGCAAAGGAGAGAAGCTGAAAGGGTAAAAGCAGCAGCAGAAAGGGTATCAAGAGCAGTGCTGCGAGAAAAGAAAAGGGAAGAAGAAGAGAAAGAAAAAGAAATGGCAATGTGGAAGAGGAGATTACTATCAGAAACGACTAAGAAATACGAAGAAGGGAGGGTGATAGAGAGCATACTAGAAAGGGAAAGGGTGAAATGGGAAAGGAAGAAAGAGGATGAAAGAATATTGGAACAGATGAGTAGTGAAGTAATGGAGGAATTAAAAAGGAAAAGGGAGGAAAATGGCAGGGAGATGGAGGAGAGAAATGAAGGAGAAAGAGAAGATAGGAGAAGGGAGAGTGAAGTATGGGGGGATGTATATAAAGACACAGAAGTAGCAACAACATCAGCGCAAATGGGAGCGGTTGATAAAGGAGAAAAAGGAGAACTCGACCTAATAGACTTACAAACAGTAACAATAAAGGGGAAAAGGACCGAGTGGGGGGTGCCGTTTATGACTGACTTTTGTAGTGAGGAAGGAGAAGGAGTGGAGAAGGAAGGAAGAAAAAGTGAAAGGGAAAGCCTAGATAAACTATACATCACCCGGACCAACACAGACTCGCCATGGATCCGTAGGAGAAAGGATGAGCTGGAGAGAAGTGAGGAGGATGAGCAAGGAATAGCGGAAAGACAAACACATGAGGCCGCACCGTCCCCATCACGCCCTCTCCCATCGCACCCTACATGCTCAACCACCTCACGCTCGTTACGCACAATAAAACTTGCGCCCTTCACAGACGAACTGACACCCTACGCATGTCGGCTTAGGGACCTCCCTAGACGCAGGCAGGAAAGGCGAATACACATGCCCACATTAAATACAGGAAATGATGGAAGAAGGGGAAAAGATGGAGAAGAAAGAGTTACGAGCAGGGGAAATACGGATGAAATTGACGATGTAGAAGAAAGGGAAGAAGAGGAAGGGTGTGAGGACTCGATTTTATGGAACACAAAGGGCAAAACGAGACATAACGTATTGCCACTTCTGGAGAGGGGAGGGGTTAGGCCACAGTATGTCCCTTGGAAGCATACAGACAAAGAAAATATAAAATGCAGGCTCCCATCATTAAGTGGAGGTGCGGGTAAGTGGATATATGAAATGGAAAAACACACCGCAGGACAGAAACTGGCAGTAGGAGATGTGAAGGGCCTTCTAATATCGATATTAGGGGATGCAGCGGATGACATTTGGAAGAGAGCGGGATTCCCTGGGGTAACAATAACAAACACATCGCATGATGGGGCACCATTCGCAAACTGCAGACATGCACTATGGCAGGCACTGAGGGTACAGTACCCAGACACATCAGACATAGGAGCAATTACCTCCCGCAAGATGCGTGAGAACGAAGATCCTGTTGATTATATCCAGGAAATCCAAGAGAAGTGGCACATGGAAACTAGAGAACAATGGGACAAAACACCCGCAATATTTTATCATATATTAGTACAAGGGCTCCCGGAAGGAGTTCAGAAACAACTGAAGAAAGTAGTGGGAATGGAAGCAAAAGCATGGCCAGAAATACAACTGACTATAGTGCATCATTGCAGGACATGGCAAGGAAAAATTAAACAAAAGGAAGAGGACAGGAAAACGGAAGAGGCTAAACTAGTACAGAAAAAGCTTACTAAATACACAAAAGAAGGGGCACTAATAACTACGCCTACAACAATGACCCAAAGCCCCACACAAGTAGTGGCTGCACAAGATCCCTCCCAAATACCACCTTCACAGACTATAACACAACAGGTGCCGCCACTACAACCATACACGACCAACATGGGAGGAGGATACCCAATGCCAGGAGCTGGGTATTATAATTACAACAGGGGGAGAGGAGGAATTATGAGAGGGAGAGGATACGGATATAATACCCAACAGCAGGTAGGAGGACTTAGAAATTCCTATCCCACAGGGCAACCAGTATACCAGGACAACACAGGGAGCTTTCCATGGCAGAGTAGGGAACCACCTGTGTGTTGGAGTTGTGGACTATTAGGGCACATGTCACGCACGTGTAGAGTAAGACCAGGAACACCATCATGGAGTGAACAGGGACAACCAAGGCCCACACAGGAACAGCAGGGCATACAGCAACAGCAGACGTTGCAACAGGGAAATGAACAGCAACAACTAATAACACAACAACAGCCACAGACACATTCACTGACACAACAACAGGTAGCGATAACACAACAACCCCAAGTACAACAAACACAACTGGGTAGGGTGACTGTCCTGGGACACAACCCTTACACAGGAAATGGTCAATCGTTGTACCCTCAATAGGACAGCCCACAGTCGGCCTTGGTGTGTCCCATCCTGTCAATAACACCTAATAGTGCGGAGGAACCACGCATAGAGGTAACGATAGGTGACAAAAAGTTATCATTCCTTGTTGACACCGGGGCGACCCGGTCTTGCATAAGGGAGGGTAAATTTAAGATGTCAGGCGAAGCCATGAACACCCAAGGATTCTCTGGGGCTAGAGGGTTGGTTCCTTTTACTGATAACATTCACTTATCTATAGGAGATTATGACCTGTCAGTCCCACTTCTATATTATAGTTCCTCACCAGTAAATATACTGGGGAGAGACATAATGAACAGGTTGAATATGACGATCTCATTTACTGAGGACGGCATAATTTGCTCCACTCCAGGGATTAACATGCTCACGGCACGACAGATTATGCAAGCATACTGCGGACAAACAGCGATTAGGGCGGAGCCAGTAGATGGCGAGCTCTTCCAGTACGGGACAGACATGGCATTTGCATGGATGCCAGGGATAGAGGGTAAAATGTGGAGGAGGCCAGCAGCCTATCTGTTCAGACCAGAAACACCAGTCAATGAGCCAGAAGGAAAGGTGGTTCCAGTGGACATTGAGAGCATTATAGCAACAGCTGATTACATTGCTGTACATGCCCAAGACAGAGAAGGAAGGGCATGGAGGGAAGTGATAGCACTAGCGGAAGGATGTAGACTCACCCAGGTGTCAGATGAGGAGCTGTTCTCAGAAGAAAAGGAGGACGGTGAAATGGTGTTTATGATGAGTGTGGAAATATGGCTAAGAGTGGCGTACAAACAAGTAGCACAGAAAATTGCAATGGCACTTGAGGCACCCGCATGCACCCCAGTCCCCTTCTTTAAGGAGGATATGACAAAGGTACCCACATCACTGTGGACTACTAGCCCCTATGACGTGGGGTGCATAAAAAGTAAAGGGGGAGTAAGGATAAAATTGAAAAAAGGTGCAATACTCCCCAGAGTGAAACAGTACCCACTATCAAAAGAGGCAGATGAGGGCATATATGAAACCATAACGGCCCTTATAAATAATGGCATATTGGTCCCCTCAGAATCACCATGTAACACGGCTGTATACCCAGTGCGCAAGGCTAAAGGGGGATCTTGGCGCTTCATACAGGATCTCATGCCCTTGAACAACATAGTAGAAGCAGAGTATCCCATAGCAGCAAACCCGGCCACAATATTGTGTGGCATTCCAGCAGAAGCATCACGATTTACAGTGATCGACCTTAAAAATGCATTCTTCTCAATACCATTGCACCCAGACTCACAAGATCTGACAAGCTTCACTTACAGAAACACAAAGTGAAAACACACCAGATTGCCACAAGGGTATTGCGAATCACCCTCAATTTTCAACAGAGTAATACAGATGGATTTGGGTAACATTGAAGTGGAAAGCACAGTGTTGCAGTATGTCGATGACATAATAATTTGCAGTACAAACGAAAGAACATGCAGAGAGGACTCATTAAAGATGTTGACAATATTGGCTGAGAAAGGTTACAAGGTAGACATGGAAAAGTTACAGTACTGTCAAGAACAGGTACTTTACATTGGTCAGCTCATATCCCAACATGGAAGAAAGATTGCACCACAAAGAGCACAGGCCATTTCAAACACACCAGTACCACAAACAGTGAGGGAACTGCAGCAGTTCCTGGGTCTATGCAAATACTGTAGAGCATGGGTATTTGATTACAGTTCATACATAGGGCCCCTGCTAATAAAGGGGAGAAAAAGCTGAGGTGGACAATGGAAATGAAAGAGGCTTTTGATGAGTTGAAAGATGCGATATCAACTGCTCCGGTACTGGCATCCCCAGACTATGAGCGACAATGTTTTATATTTTCACATTGCGACTCAGCAGTAATGAAAGCAGTGTTGGCCCAAAAAACAAGCATGGGCTACAAACCAGTAGCATTCTACAGCGGCCACTTAGATCCTGTGATGTTAGGTCATTTCCCTTGCAAACAAGGTCTCGCCGCAGCTGCTTTTGCGGTAGAGAAAGCATCAGCAATAACCATGGGGTGCCCAACTACACTGTTTGTGGAACATGCACTATTTGCCATATTGAATAAACCTAAGTCCACCCTAACCACGCAAAGGGCATCAGGTTATGAGATCATCTTATCCCGAGCTGAACTATTAATTGTTAGATGTAGCACGGTCAACCCTGCAAGGTTCCTAGCAGAAGTAATTGAGGAGGGAGATTATGCCCACGACTGTACGCACATAACTGACATGTACTCATATACTAGAAAGGTTGAAGAAAACGCGCTAGAGGGAGGTGAGCTCTTGTTCATTGATGGGTCATCAACCATCGACCAAAGGGATGGTGTAAGGAGGACTGGGGCAGCAGTGGTAAAAATGATGGAGGTACCGGTGTGTGTGGCCATGAAGTGTGTACAATTACCACAGCATTACTCCGTTCAAGCAGCGGAATTAGTTGCACTGATCTTGGCGTTGAAGGAAAGCTTTGACAAACGAGTGACCATATACTCCGACAGCGCGTATGTTACATCCACTGTCCACTCAGGGCTGTCGAAATGGAGAAGAAGAGGGTTTAGGAGAGCTGATGGCACTCCAGTGCAACATGCCCTCCTATTGGCTGAACTAATTGAAGCAATAAATGACCCCCAAGAATTAGCTTTAGTGAAATGCACCGCACGCACCAATGGCGAAGATCACATCTCAAAAGGGAATGCAGCAGCAGAAGCATATGCGAAGTATGCTGCATACTTTGGTGAGATATGGAACCCCTCAGAGTTACAGAGAGGGAGAGGGAGGGGAATGGCTAAGGAGATGTTGATAAGAGAAGGGTACACCCATCTCCCAGCCACACAGATTATGGAGCTACAAGCGGCTGCACCAATGGCCGAAAAAGAAATATGGGTAAAAAGAGGATGCACAATGTCACCAACCGACGCACTATGGCGCCAGGGTGACACTGGAAAGGTTGTAATACCATTGGCACTTTTGAACACCGCCCTGAGCCAACTACATTATCCAGCCCACACAGGCAAGGAAGTAATTGCAGCACGAATTAGGGAAGACTGGTTCTGCCCCGAGTTAAATTCTCATGTGTCAAATTTTATCAGCAACTGTCTCACATGTCAACAGTTTACGGCCGGCCACACTCTGAAGGTGATAAGAGGTACTATACCCCGGCCAGAGGGACCGTTCCGACATCTCCATATTGACTATGTTGATATGATCAACGTATGTCAAGGAAATAGGTATATGATTGTAGTAGTATGCCCATTCTCGAGGTGGATTGAAGCAGGGCCCTGTTCACACCCAGATGCATTTAGAGCAGCTAAATTCCTAGTGAGGGAGGTCTTCCCTAGGTGGGGAGTGTGTGAGGTATTAAGGTCAGACAATGGCCCACATTTCGCAAACGAAATGTTCCAGCACATTACATCCTTGCTGAACATCAAGCATAAATTTGCATGTGCATACCACCCACAGGCCAACGGTGTATGTGAACGCCTGAACGGCCTATTAAAGGAGGCAATTGCAAAGATACAGCAAACAACAAAGAAGAGTTGGTTATATTGCCTTCCATTAGCCCTATTTGAGCTGAGGAATAGACCAGGGTCCGACCACCACCTCACCCCTCACGAGGTGGTTACCGGACGTCAAATGCGCCTTCCCCTAACGCCAACATCAAGAGCATTTACTGACCACAAGAGTACTGCGAGTGTTCTTGGTGATGAAATGTACCAATATGTGTCTTCTTTGATTACTAGTGTAGTGTTTGTGTCTCAACAGCTCGAGCGCACGCGGGGCGGGTCTAACAGCGACCAACAAGAAGGCGTGGATAAAGAATTGGAAAAGGAAAGATTGTGCAAAGTTGCTAAAGGTGACCACGTACTACTTCGCAATTTCAACAGAAAGTGGAACAGTCCACGATTCACTGGCCCCCATCTGGTAGAAGAGGTATCAACGAGAGCAGTAAAGTTACAGGACAAACGTGCTTGGAACCACCTACACGACGTAAAGATCTACATGCATGGCCAAGCTGATCCCACGTCCAGCTGCACTCCCCCACCAGCCAATTTATTTTTAATCTCATCCCAGAATTTATGCACCTCCGGGCAAGTCCAGAACATGTGTAGCAGCCCCGCTTCCACCTCCCCACACCTGGGACATTTCTGCATAGCCCAGCCTCCAAACTTTGCAATTTTCCCGGGAGTCAAGTAAGCCCTGTGAGTGACATACAATTGGAGTTGTTGGAGTCTCGCATTCCGGGAAACCTTTTTATGGTACCTTTGGGCTCTCTCCCATTGCCCATCTGTCATGGGTCCTCCTACTTCCTCCTTCCAGTCGTGCCTCAATTGAAGCAGCTCCTTTCCTACCTTTGCTCTTAAAAGCTTGTACATTCTACATATCTCGTGCCCGCCCTCTGAAACATCATACATCGTTTCCAGGGAGGCATCAGGATCATTCGCTAGCACTGTCTCCGGCCATCTCTCCCTTACCCGTTTCATGAGCTTAGGGTAGGTTATATACTGGCCTCTATGCACCCCTGCCTCTTCTTGCAACCTCTGAAATTCCAATGCCTCCCCTTCCTGCCATATGTCCCCAAGGGTGGCCAGGCCCACCGGTTCCCAATATCTACGGACCGCTTCGAACAGTTGTGAGTCGTTCCCGCATAGTGCCACCAGCGGGGCCTGCTGAGAGAACGGCTCTATCTCACCCATCTTTCTCCACATTCTGCGCCAAACCTCCGAGCACAACCTCAACAGCCGCCCTCTTCTCACCAGTTTGTTCTTTTGTAACCACGCCACTTCGTTCAAAAAGTATGGGGCCGAGTCTTCCCGCAGAAGCCTGGCTTCCGCCAAGTCTTCAGTCGACAGCCACCTGGCCACATACAGCAACTGCCCCGCCAGATAATAAAGCTCAAAATTTGGCAGGCCTATGCCCCCCTTGTCACATGGGTTCTGGAGTTTCCACAGGGCCACTCTGTTCCTGGAGTTACCCCATATGAAGCCCCTGCACACGCTATGAAGTCTCACAAATAGGCTCCTGGGAATCAAAAACGGGACATTCACAAAGAAGTGCAGGAGTCTGGGCAGGACCACCATCTTAAGCAAGGCCACTCTCCCCATCATGGTCAGGGGCAATCTGGACCAAAACACCATGCTGTTCTTGACCCCGTCTATTGCTTTCTCTGTATTATGTTGGTGCCTCGATCCTGTGGTAAATATTTACTCCCAAATACCTAAATGTCTCAGTGCTAGGCAGCCTCTGTAATGGGACATTCTTGTATCTACCCAAGGGGAACAGACTAGACTTCCTAGGGTTCACTGATATGCCCGAGAGGGTGGCATACTGGTCCATCACCTCTAGCACATACTGCAAGTTCTCCTCCGGATAGCGCAGATAAAGGAGCATGTCATCTGCGTACAGCGATACCAGGTGTCTACCACTTACTGTACTAATCCCCACCTCCCCGTATTGTTGCCTCAGACATATTGCCAGCGGCTCTAATGCCAGAATGTATAGCGTGGACGACCAAGGGCATCCCTGTCTGGTACCCCTGCTGAGTTGCCAGGTATCTGAGATTATGGATCCTGTTTTAACTCTCGCCACCGGGGTGCTGTATAACAACTGGACCCACCTGATATACCCCATTCCATATGCCCTCAGGGCTGCTTTCAACCAAGGCCATCGCACTGTCAAAGGCTTCGACCGCGTCTAGCGACACGATGGCCAGCTCACCCATTTCTTCCTCAGTGTGGTCAATGATGTGGTGTAGCCTCCTATGGTTATCTGTAATGTTCCTGCCGGGGACATATCCCGTCTGGTCTGGGTGTATCAGCTTACCGATCACCCTCTTCAGCCTATTGGCCAGCACTGCCGTAAGTATTTTGCTGTCCTGATTCAGCATGGACAAGGGTCTGTAAGACCCACACTCTGCGGCCGGCTTGCCTGGTTTTAGGAGTGGGATGATCATCGCCTCGTGAATGGACAATGGCAGTTCCCCCTGCTCATAGGCCTCGTTGAACATAGCAAGCAGTGGCTGAAGCAGCTTCTGTTTGTATGTCTTGTAAAACTCGCTCGGCAACCCGTCCGTCCCGGGTGCCTTACACGTGGGCAAATGTTGGATCACCACCTCCAGCTCTTCCGAGGTGAAAGGGGCGTCCAGTTCCGCGCATTCTAGGTCGTCCAGGGTGGGCAGCTCTATGTCCTCTAACGTGTCCAGTATGTCTTGGCTCCTATCCTCCCCTGCGTCCTCATATAAGTGTCTGTAAAACTTGAGGAACTCCTTGTTCACCCCCTCCTGGGTATTACAGATGCGACCTTCCTCATCCCTTATCTCACTGATCACTGTGCGGGGGGTCTCACTCTTATACAGCCAGGCCAGCACTCTGCCCGGCTTATCGCCCCCTGCGTGTAGCCTCGCCGTATATATTTCTTGTAATTTAGTCTACATAGCCTATCCCAGAGTCCACTGCAGGTTAACTGTAGGTCTTTTATCTTATCGCTATTCTTCCGGGCGGTATCCTCATGTCGCGTGAGGCCCTTCAACTCCCTTTCTGTTTCCTGAAGTTCCCTTTCAATGCCCCCCTGGAGCCCTTTAGATTTGGAAATGGCTACTCCACGCACCACCACCTTGAACGCCTCCCATACTGTTCCAACTGAGCGCACACTGCCCATGTTTATATCAAAATATTCCTCAATGCCCTCCCTCAAGTCCTCCCGGAACCCCTCATCTTGTAATGCCTTAGTCCTAAGTCTCCATGTCGGGATCCACGCTCTGGGGGTTGGTGTCGCCACTCTACCACCAAAGGCGAGTGGTCAGATAGTACCCGGGCCTTGTATTCCGCTCCCACCATTTCTCCCGCTATCTCAGCCGCTACAAACACATAATCTAGCCTCGTGTGCAGGTCATGTGGTGCTGCATAGTGCGAGTATTGCCTATCCATTGGATGCAACATTCTCCACACGTCTTCTAGGCCTAGATCTTTTAACAATGTCCCCAGTGCTTTGGCCGCCGGCGCCGGCTTCCCTGCTTTGTCGGCTGACCTATCCATTTTGGGATTCAGATTGCAATTAAAGTCCCCTCCCCACACCACCGCACCCCTAACCAGGGGGCTAATTTTGCTCTGAAGGTACCTAAAATAAGCCGCTGTATCATGATTGGGGGCGTACAGATTTATGATATGCACTTCCCTGTTCTCCAGGAGTCCTGTCACTGCCACCATTCTGCCCTCTGGGTCTACCGTTGAGCTAAGCACCTGGAGCGGCACGTGCGGCGCCACCCAAGTGATAACCCCTCTAGCGTATGCAGAATACGTAGCCCCCACAACATGTCCCCTCCATTTTCGCCTGACAACCTCCAACTTCTCCCTTGTGAGATGAATCTCCTGCAACAGGGCCACATCAATGTGCATCCTTTTTTAGATACAGCATCACTTTGTTATGTTTCAGATAGCTGTTAAGGCCCCGTACATTCCAGGTCACAATTCTGAGGTTACCCGATGCCATCAACTCGGTTTGTTCCCAACCCACCTCTCCCTTCAATGCTTCCCTTGATGGTTTGTTTTCTGGCTCTCCCCACTGCCCCTCAACAGTTTCCCTCCTCCCTGTTCCCCAACTCCCGTCCACTGCACGCAACCCAGCCCCTCCCCCCACCCTGCCCTACCCCAACCAATGCCCAGCTCCATCCCTGGATCTCAGGCCACCCCGCGTCTGGTCCTGTCCCGTCGCCAAGGACTAGGGCCCCGCGGGGCGTCACCGATCTAACAGTGACCCAACTAAGTATATTACTATTGGGTACAAGGGATGCTTCCCAGGAGCTCCCAGTCGTCTATTTTAGGATTGGTGCGTCCAGCGGGTCCAGCCAGTTGATACTACAACACACTCCCCACAAGCTTAATACAACTCTATAATCAAGTCCCAATGTCTTGGCCATGTAACCCTAGGTGCCACAGCCGCCTGCTACTTATCTCCTGCAGCCCCCATCTGGACATCCGGTTCCTGAGGTCGGCCCTGCATGTCCAGCCAGTCCATTGCCTCGGTCGGCGTCTCGAAAAAAAAGGGATCTGTTCTTATAAAACACTTCCAACTTGGCTGGGTAGAGCAACATGTAGCGATGGCCTGCTTCCTTCAGCCTCCTTTTCACCGATCCAAAGTTCATCATACTACGCTGTACAAGCAGCGTATAGTTCGGGTAGGCCGTGATTTTTGCGGAACCCTTTTCGATCGTTCCTTCCCTCCGGAAAAATTTGAGGATCTTCTCCCGATCCCGATAGTTCACGATCTTTGCGATCAGCGGCCGCGGGGGGCTCCAGGGGGCAGTCTCCTTGTCAAGGCCCTGTGCGCCCTTTCAACCGCGAACCCCTGGGTCAGCACCCCGCCTGTTATCTCCTGTAAAAGCATGGATTCCACATATTCTGTGGGGTTTGACCCTTCCATACCTTCCGGCAGGCCCCTATACGGATGTTATTACGTCTGGCGCTCCCTTCTGCTTGCTCAGCTCTGTCCTCCAGATTGCCCATCCGTTGCACGAGGGCATGGAACTCCTTTCCATGTGCGGCGCACGCCTCCGTGTTCGGGGCCATCTCCTTCTCCAAGGCCCCAGTGCGCTCCGCAATCGTTCGCACGTCCTTCCTCAGCAGGTTCACCTCCTCCTGGACCGCTCCGATCTTGAGGTCCAGGCCCTCCTGCAGCTCTTTCATTGCCTGGCCCAACTTAGTCTCCCAGGCCACCTTTAAGTCTGCGATCGCTGCCAACACCTCCTGGATCGTGCCTGGTGTTTCCACCGTTGCCGTGGGGGTCTCTTTGCTCTTGCCCCCCTCCGCTTCTGGGGGCGACCTGGCGTAGGTCTCCATCGTGGACTGTCGGATCCTGGGTCTAACCACTTTAGAGGACATCCTGCTATGTTAACTGGGCGAGGGCCTGCCGTGCCTCCCTCCGCACAAAGGTCCGCGTGGTCACGGACCACTCTCAGCAGGCCAAGCATGTACTTGTATGTACTTGTCTCTTCTCTCGCGCCCAGAGTGGGCCGTCTCCTCCCATGTGCTCGTACCCTCTTGGTGTCGTGGCCCGGTCTCTGTCGTGTTCCTTCCGTGGCCAGTGCTCGAGTGCGCTCACCTATTCGCCGCACTCCCTTTGTTCCCCCTCTTCCGCGATCCCAAGGCCATCCGGCCCACAATACCCAGGCCCAGAAGGGCGGCTTTAAGTGCAGGGGATCAGCAATTGTCTCGTGTCGGCCTCAACCACCTGGCCTGCGCTGATGTTTCGCTGTGGAAAACTGCATCCACCACCGCCCGCTCGTTCGCGTCGGCCCCAGTATCCGCGGCCACCCAACTGGTGCGCCGCTACAATGAATCCTCCTGGGTTGCGCCGGCGTTCGATCCGATTACGTCGCAGGCCCAGCGTCGGTTACCAATGTGCTCGATGAGTCTCGGCAATGCACAGTCCATAGGTTGTACCAGCTCCGGGTACGTGTGCCCACAGATGTGTGCCGCCTCAGTGAAGCAACAACGCTTTCCGGTCCAGTGCCGCGGTCGGCTTCTAATCGCTGGTCTTGGAGTTCGATGCAGGGGCTTTACAGGACCTACATCTCGTGACCCCTGTTGTCCTCTTTGTCTCTGCTGCCATCTTGTTCCACTCGCCGATCCGGGGCCCGCGGCATGCAGACGAGTATAACTCAGTGTCCTCACCCTCCACTCGCATCAAAGTTTCAGCGAGTGTAGCCATCATCTTCACACGCATGGGCATTATTTTCCAGTACCGGCCGGTTCCCGTGCACGCACTTCTCCTCCAGGATCATTGTAGGATCAGCAGAGCTCCACTAGAGCATGTCCCTTTACATGGCCGTCCAAGCCACGCCCCCCTTGTAGTCTATCTTTAAATATATCTATGGCATGCTTAGCTGCCATATAGGGGGCTTCTGTTAATTCTGTGATTCGTAAGGAGTCCTATTTTTTAGGTCAGGAAACTGTAGAAAGAAACCATGCTCCCCAGCAAAAAAGCAACTCATCCAATGGCTCAATGATATGCACCCAGAATGATTTCATCCGCAACTTTCCAATTCAGCAAAATCCTTGGGCTTCACCATCAACAGCATCCTGTTCTTCCCGGACTATTGGTCTGACCCAGGTGGTTTACTTCCTGACTCCAAAGCAGTGGTAAAGAGTACTGTGTTGGTTAAGGCAGAGGCCGGTATAGTGTTGACATCCTGGGCCTCTGAATCTTTGGCCTGCTACCTTGCTATTCACAATCAGGCATGTTGTGAAGACTGCTTGGATTATATTGCCTCGAATCAAGAAACATCTTTGTACCTGAAGTTTTGTTTTGGGTTCTTACCCACTGCAGCACTCTTACACAAATGGAATAACGAAGTCTCTCCAAAGTGTACTTTATGCAACAAAACTGATGAAGACCTGTGCCATTTAATATTTTTATGTCCTGTGACTAAGCAGCTGAGGAAATGCGTTTTGAAGCCGCTTTTTGTAAGTCTTGTATGTTGGACTATTGCTGAAGCCATGGCTTTGTGTTTAAACTCTGCTGATGTTCCTGCTGTTTTTGTAACTAGTAGTTATCTCAAGTGGGCGTGGAGAGTCGGTCTAAAGAAGCTGAGAGACCCTCTTTAGTCTGACTCAGAAGGTTTTTTTGTATCCTTCTGTATCATACAGTAGTGCAATGCATTATTTTTCTTTTGTTTACCTGTTTGAGGTTCTGATGAATTAATGAATTGATGATTTTATGCTACAATAGCGCACAGTGTGATTTCTTATGTATTCATGAATTGCTTTTATTACTTTTTGTCGAAATAAAGCCTATGAACTGAACTGAAACAGAAATCTCCATCCTTAGCTAAACCAAAGCCCTAATCCTGCTGCAGCACTTGCGAACCAAAGTGCATGCGCTTGTGGTCTTGCACATTGGTGGGGAAACACTCTCCTGACATGGATCCCTGCTGCTCACCTGGCGTCCCTAAAAGCAGACCACCACTCCTGTGCATGTCCCATTATCGGTACACGAAATGTTGACCGAATCACCCCCATCCGACGTGAACTACACTGGGTGTGCATTTTACTAACTATGTGGATGACAACCAGCTTGTTTTCGAGTTCGGCGGCAAGTACACAGAGGACGTGGAGCTTATTAGCAAAGTGTATTCCACAATTCAGAAGTGGACGGCCAATAATGGGAAGTGCTTGAATGACACTAAAACCGAGATCATGCTGTTCAGCTCTTCACAGACGAGATTTAAGCTGGATACCCAGTATTTTGGTTTCCCTATTGAGAACCATCTTATTAAAACTGTAGCCAAGGTCAAGACACTGGGCCTTGTTTTTGAACTCAGATGCTAATATTGAAAGCGTTGCTAATAAAGCCCATTATGTACTCATGCTTTTGAGGTTGGTGAAAATGTATGTTTCGGAAGCTATCTGCGCCACGCTCGTTCGTGCCCTTATAATGCTAAGGGTAGACTACTCCAATGCCTGGATGTTGGGGACTAGTAAAACTAGTAAAAATAGCCTCAGGCACCTTCAGGTTTTACAATATTATGCAGCTCGCATTGGTAAAAATATACCAAGCCACAAACCTGTCTCTGATCACAGAAAGATTCTTCATTGGCATCCTGTCGAAGTCCGGATCATTTTCAAAGTCCTGGCAATCGTATATAAATGCCTATACGGCCAAGCCACCGGTTACTTAAAAGAGTGTGTTAAGCTTCATCACTCAGTCAGACTCTCCAGATCTAGTGACAGGGTCTGCTTATGTGTCCCTAGGAGTAAGCGTGCCAGAGGTTTGGGCAGATCTTTCACTGTTCAAGCCACCACCCTATGATACAAACTTCCTAAAAACCTGCACGCTGAAATAACCTGCTGAAAATCAGGAGAGAGAGGAACATTATCATTTTTGAGTAACCCCAACCCCTTGCTGCTGACCTCCTGTTTCTGTACTTTCTTCTTTCAGTCTTTTCTTCTCTGCGCCCTGATGCCTGTGGGCTCTGGCGCATTTTGAATGGACAAGTCAAAAACAAATCAATAAATGGCTCACTTGCCCAGCCGTATACTGTTCTATACAGCATGTATCATCTATAAATCAGTCACAAGAAACACAACAAGATATCTGGCAACTGATCTCCACACATCTAGTGGAGCATGCTCCCCACAAAATAAATCGACAATTGTCTCGAATCACAACTTGCCCGCAAAGAGAGAAACTGCAAACAATCTTTCTCTCGTTAAGCACCCACCATCTGGAACTTAATCCCTGTATCAGTTCAGAATGCCCCCATAATTCTTCAATACTCCAAGCTCTCTAAAGATACCTTTTTCAACAATGCCTGCTCAAGGACAAATCCCAATGGGTGTAGCAACTGAAGCACATACCACAAGTCACAGTACTGCCCTACTTTTGAAGGACACCATCCCAAATGCTCTCTGTCCACGCCCTGTAAAGTGCTCCGCTGTTCTTCATTAGGTTAGTGTCTTAATGATAAATACCGAAAATCCACTGCTATGTGATGTTGAACCATAGGTAGAGCTTGGTGGATTCTCAAGGACTATTGCCCACTCCTGGCCTTTTTCATTGCTAGTGCAGGGTGCCAAACAGATGGAATTGGACATATACATGTGTGCACAGTTAATTGATGTGAGCGCACCTAAAGAGCAATTGTGATCCATGAATCACACCCCAAGGGAAGTAATAGCTAAAGGCTTGTTGTCTGTGTAAGGGAGCGTGAGCCCCCACTTACCCACAAAGTGAGGACTCAGACACCAACAGCCAATAGTACAAACCCAAGAGCAGATACAGAAACACGAGCAAACCATTTCAGAATCATGCATCAGCTTTGACTCTAATATGATGGTCTGGGTATTCATGTACTCGTATAGGTATGGGCAGGGCGTTATTTGCAAAAATAAAACTCATACAATTTCATTAGGGTTTGTCCAGGTCAAACTTTATAGATTTTCCTAAAGTTTCAATATAAGAGGTTCGATCTTGCATCTATATACAGACAGGCTGGTAGAAGCTCAGAACAATCAAAGGTTGACATTTGAAGAGGCTGGAGTGGTTCATGGCTTGTTAGGGAAGGGATATGTGGGATAGTTAGGTTAGAGCAGACCTAAATCAGTAATAGGTTATTGGCAGAGATAAGAAATTAGATTGGAATTTCTAGTTTTGGTTTAGAGATCATTATTCTTGAGTGGGTGGGGGTGTGAGCCGAGGGGCAGTACAACCTACAGGCATACTGAAGATGAAGGCCAAAGCAATGAGAACCCCATGTGCATTTACTGGGCAGAGGAAAACCGCAAGTTTAGAAAACCCCATGTTCATACAGACTTAGGTTAAGGACAAAACCACTGGCAACCCCTTTTACATTTAGGAGGTGTAGAATAGAATGCCAAATGCACTGTGAACACTAGGTGCATTTACTAGCCAAACGATAAAGCCATACCACTGAGAACATCATATGCATGTTCGTAGGTTGAGAAGGCCAAAGCACTGAAAACCCCACATGCATTTATTAAAGGGAAGAGCTGAATCAAATTAACATGTGAGAACATACTGCAATTCCCAAATGTGGCAAGGGAAGGGAAAAGGTTCAGGTGAGGAAGGTATCTGGCATTTTTCACCTGCTACAGCAACATTTGTTTGCGTTGGAGAAGGCTAGATAGTATGTCGATCTCTGTGCAAGCAATTACGGTCAACGAGTAGCTGCAAATATCCTCCTCTTTAAAAATCAGGGGCATCTGTCTGAAATAAAATCTGGTTGGGAAGAAATGTAATTGTGCATGAAGCACTTTTGTGCATGCAAAGGGTATGAGAAGATGAAGTGCAGGAGAGAAAGCAATTGATCCACCAGAAAACGAGTCATAACAGTAAGAAGATACAACATCAGCTAAGCAACAAAGGGAAAAATACATGTGTGAGGAAGAAGTGATTCCTGAAAATTACCCAGGTCTGATTGCTGTGTAAACAGATGACAATGAAGAATATGTCAAAGATTAAGATACATCCCCAGATTCAAGATTTATACTCGAACAGCTCTTCTTTGGTGTTACCACTAACAGAGAGGGAGACCAGACAGAAGAAAAGGGTGCAGGAATTTTCACATCCATACAATAGCCAAATGCAAAGACTGCACATAGGAAGCACATTTCAGACACTTAATGTGTGCAATTGTACTGTCTTTTCCAAAAATGGTCTGGCAAAACACACCTTGGTGGTAGTACCACTTTGAAGTAATTCACAATAAAGGCAGTAACCACAATGTGTTCACTGTAAGCAGGAGATGTAAGGGTCCATGAGGAGCACTCATTTGTGCACCCACCTCTTCTATGTGCACCCAAATGAGATGAGACAGGATCATTTCAGTGCTCGGCAAAAGGAAAGGGGGACATGTCAGTCTCCAAGCACTCCTCAACTGCTGGCAAAGGCACATTTGAACCATTTCCCCAATGCCCTACTCCAGAGAATGTTTCCAGATTTGCATATTGTATTTTCACAACTACTGTTGACGCACCATCTTTGCCTCCATCTTTGCCAGCAGATCCTGCAGCATGGAGTCAACTTAATTCCCCCTCAATCCACTAGTGCACAATTGCTGTGGATTTTGAGTGTGTCACACAATATCACACAATACACAAACAGCTGTGTCTATTCCATGACAATTGTTCTGTATTGTTGTCAAACGCTCAGCTGACCTATTCCCTTGTAGAAAAGCATAGATTCACATGGATCTTTGGCCTTATTGAGTCAGTACTAATTGACGTGAACTTCAGTGCCATCCTTATACGATTTTGTCATGGAAGCAGTGTGGTCGGCATTGGACCACTGTGGGGGCAATAAAGTCCACCTAAGAATGGTCATGTGAAATAGTGCACAAGGCACAGATTTCATGGCCAACCCTGGGCACTGGATAACCTTCCCTGTACCTACCCTCTGCAAAGTCTAGGACAGCAGTCGCTTAATGCAATTTGCCAGTTGGACACCTTGTCGTTGTAATGATTTTACAGCAGGTCCCACAAGGAATCGATATCTGGGAGAAAGTAAAGGCACTTTGGCTTACCCATCATGGTTTCAAAGTGGGATTTGTGGCAGCAAAATACTGCTTTAATGTTGTAGTTGTCCTGAGGTAGGTGAAACCATGCATGGGCCCTTGTTTGCCCATGTGCACCATTTTATGGTGACCCACTTCCTACGTCAGTACTGCCACTAGATTCGATTGTAAGTGTGGCCTAGAAGATCTTTGACTGAAATAAATGCTTGTATGATGCCCTGAACATGTTACAAAAGCTGCATCACCAGCACACTTAAAGCATGATGCCAACTCAATTGAATTGCAAGAACAGTGCAATGAAGTGAGCTACTACTAAGCAATATCCAGACCCAGCAACCTGATGGTGCCTATTTAACACGGAAACAGTGGCAAATATTGAACAATGTTGTTTGCTGCAGCCTTTTGAAGAGGTCACTCAGTGGGTCAGCCTTTACGTTGCATCACTTAGCGTGGTGCTCCCACTGGTGTAGCTATTGGAATAAGAACTCTTTACCACTTTACATGGCTAAGAACTGGAAGGCAATGCAAAAGCAGGGTAGCTGGCAATGAATCGGCTCTCAACCATCCAAAATGATCCACATACCGTTGGTATGAAGGGGGAAATGGAATATCTCTTGGCTTCATTTCTTGATCAATGGTTTAAAGCAAAGGTGTCAACTTTTATACATCATGTGCACTAGGATGAGGACACTGCTGCAAGCTATCATTCGCAAAAGAACATTCGAGCCGTGTAATGGGCCATGAAAGAGAAAATGTATATCCTGGACGGAACAAAAAGATAGAACCAAATGGCAGATATCAACATTCCAGTGTGGCACTACATTACTCTACGAAGTTCTGCTGAGAGTGCACCCTTGTTTGCCTCAACTCCTGACACTTGTTGAAGTCAAACCCAGGTGAGCCTTTTAAAGAATTTGGACAGACTCCTCACCTAATCTGGCTTGCTATATGCATCAGGATCCCCATGAGATTTCAGTGGGCCCACTACAGACAAGATGGATTGCCATGACAAATGACAACTGGCTAGTGAAGATAATTCTCTGCAATTCTGGCTCAACAAGCAGTAAGTGTGGCCATCTGTAGTTGCTCAATTAGCTGCGGCCTAGACTGCCCCATGGCTCGCATGTAGTGTGAACTGATTTTTAGCATTGCTGTGGATGTTGTCTCACCCACAGGAAGCACCTGAATGACCCACATGGGAGAGCTTACTTTCATAAAAATGAATGGGCAGTCTCCTGCTGAAGACATCAGTCACATTGCTTGGGAGAGCACGTAATAGATTCCCCAGATGATGAGGATTTTTGCGCAAGCCTGCTTGCACACTAATGAGGTGAGAGAAGCTGGTGTCCACAATCTGTGGATCACTTGCGTCCCCTGCACAGCTAGTATGTTTGTAAAAAAAATATATATGTATATTTTGTGATGCATTTATATCATAGAGTTTAAGAATTGAATTCAATCATGCAGTTTTTGTAGGGATAGACATAACATCAAGTTTATACAAGTATGTTTTAAATGTTTAAATCACATTACAATTAATCAAACTTTATTAAGTTCATATATTATACATAAATACATTATTGCTCTACTCATTTCGGGACAGTCGTCCCTTCATCCGGAGCACACGTTCCAATATCTTTCTCAAATCAACCTTCACTGTAATCTGTATTTCGAAATAGAGAGTAGAGTATATTAGCTTTTCTGTACTAACTTGGTACTGTCAATTTATCTTAAATTATCTACAGTTTCTCTGATGTCATCTATCTGGTCATTCACCTGGTGGAGATCTGATGTGGGTTTTCAGGGAGGCGGGTCCTCCATTCTAGGTGTATCCTGGAGATCCTAATGAACCTATATTGTAAGTGAAGACTTCATTAAGATCTGTCTAGTAACCGGAAATGTTAAAATATTCAACATCTCAGATTGCGAGGTAAGAAAGTCTCTTACCTTTCTCTGGCTGTCTCGGAAGGAGGTTCTGGGTAATCTACTTCTTCCTGTTAACCTATGCATAATTGAACTAGTTGAAAAAAGATTTAAGGTTAATGTACCTCACTCCCGATGTGTGAAGATGAATTACTGGTGGATGGTTCCTCTTATGATATGATATAATATGATATGATATGGCATTTATACGCGCCTATACACAAGTGTTTCAAGGCGCGTCGAGGCAAGGGAGGGGGAACAGAGGGAAGACAGACAGCGATCCAACTAGGCCAGATGTCATTCAGATCGCACAAGTGCATGGGAAGAGGGAAGGGGGAAAGCGCGAGGGAGAGGGGGAGGGGAAAGTGCAGTACATGGGATAAAAGAATGACAGTAAGTAAAGTATGGCCAGCTTGTCGCAAGTGCAAGGGTAAGTGCAGACAACCGTTGCCAAGTGCTGCAGTGGGACTGTAGGGATACAGAGATAGTCCCGAGTGCGGGGAATGCCAGGAAGGCAGTGCAGGTGTGCGACTGGTGGTGAAGGGTCCTGGGCCCGAGATCAGAGGGTGGCCAGGTAACCAGTGCAGTTTCAGCCAGGGATTCAGCATGACTTGTAGAGGGTCACGGTTGCTAGACAGCAAATTGGTCCTCTCAAATAGAGGATAGAGGGCTATGAATAGGCTGCTAAGCCTTCCAAAATCCTGAAGGAGATGTGGCTCTCGCAGCAGACACTTACCTAAGTGGAATCCTCCTGTCGCAGTGTAGTGATGAGGGGATTCCTGATGACTCAGATACATGCCATGCTGGTGCACGTTCTCCCATGGGTGTGGGACAACGCAAAATGGTTGCTTATGTCTATTGCTCAGTTTATCGTGCCCACGCGATGACATTGCATATAAACAAATGACGTAATAGCACAGGGATGTCATTGTACACAGAAGTGTGTGTAGAATGAGGTCCCATTTACACTCTTACTTCAGTTACCCCCATGAACTGTTATCCGGCAGACATTGATTAGTGCACTGCTTGCCCCCACAGTGACAGTCATAACCTTTGGCAAACTTAAATAGTCCAACATCCATGACCAGATGGCTGGTAATGTCATTGGTGGGGATGGGTTCTGACTTCTTCACCATCTTGAGGAAAGACTGACCCCACCTGTCCCCCTCTGCACAGGCAGGCAATGGTGCAGTTGTCAGCCAACTCCTTCTGAGCTATTTGATGGGTAACCATCTCTAGCTCCACTGCTTGGTGCACTTCACTCTCCTGCAGCAACACAACCTCCTCTACCCTCTGCCCATCACCCCCCTGCACCTATGTGGCTACCTCACCTTACTTCTCCCGTAGTACCTCCTCCTCCCCGGGAAGTTACATTTTGCTGCTCACCTTATGCACATACTCTTCAAGTGTTTCTGCATCTAGTACATTCTCCTTCTCTTCATGCTCCATCTCCCCCTCCACATGCTCTCTGTCTACCCTATAAACTCCACCTTCACCTCCTCAACAATCATCTTCCTCTCCTCAACCACAATCTCAAATTCATTAGCCACTGTCTCCACTTCTTCAAATACCCCCTTCCTCTCCTCACCCACTATTTCCACCATCTCCTCCTTTGGCTCTTTCTCCCACTGCTGTCTGACTCTCTCAACCTTTGTCACAGAAAAGGAATTTTCCAGCTCCTCGTCGTCTGCCCCCGGCAGTCCTGCCAAATAAAAAGACCCAATGTGCCTAAACTGCCAATGTAAAAAACACAAAACAAATGGCAAAGACAGACAACGGGATTCTTGCAGAACTTGTGTGATGTAGAAGTGTTCTCAAACATACAAGCAGCATGGAATTTGGCCAAGCGCAGCACTGGAAGAGAAACCTTTATTATATATTTTTTTAAAGGATAATTCTAAAAATAGCATATAATAAAGGAAACCTAAACATCACACACGGACAGAAGGAGATACAACAGGGGTCAAGGAACACCAGAAATACCACACCAGAATACTTCCAAAATTACTCATTTGTGAGACGGTCCTGTCCACTCCCAACTTGATAGTGAAGCAAAACCTACAAAGCATGCAGGAAGCAAGATTGACTTTTCAAAGACCCTTGAACCCATTTTAGAATGGCACAAGACCTCTGGTTTGATAGTCTTAGGCCTTCCTTGCAGTTGGTGGCAGGCTTCAAATCGTGTAGTAAAAATTGTAGTGGATCACAGCCCTAAGGCATTAAAGGAGAAGTTCTCTCAGGAATTGTATTGGGCCAATGTATAGGGCATGTATTTTTTAGCATAAATTGATCAATCATATTTATTTTTACAATACATCTTACCTTCGATTTTCGGACATTTAGACACGCAAACCGCATGGGTTGGAAACTGCCATCTTGTGATAATTGTATCCAGTGATCAATCAGTCTAAGTTCAAGTTCCTTGGTGGCAGTAAATCATAACACACCCCTCCATCTGACATCTCTATGTCAAACCATTATGCTACTGCCCTTGTCACGGCGTTGGTGCACAGGGTAGCCAAACATCTGCTCTCGGCAACTAAGCAATCACGTTACCTAACATAAAAGTAGGAAGATACATATACATACACACACAGTTAATGGTTGCCTTTCACAAAAAAAAGATAACAAGTTACACTTTTCAGTAATTACGCAGAGTTGGGAATTTACTATCTCATTATATTTCTTATTGCAACAGAAACAGTTAAATAAACAGTTAAATACATTGAACTGAGGCATTCGAATGAATAATCAATGAAATAACAGATTATTTACTACCAGCCATAGTAATCAGCTTTAGGTTGATGGTCACATTCCATGAAATCTTTCAGATTTCATTCTACAATTTTTTAATCCCAGTACTTGAATTGTGCAAGGAAAAGTTCCATTGAGTGAATAAGAATTCAATGTATTTCGATCATCCGTTTTCTCTCCAAGCACATGGTGCTCCGTTCGCGAGAAAAAATGATTCATTACACATCGGAAATAAAGCTTTGCTCTCTGCATGTGTTTATTGATTAAATGCTAGGATGTTCGTTCTGATGAAGGGCACAGCAAATGGGCAAACAGTGGTTTAATGATCATCCCAAAATACAGAGATTTTTTTTTTTAAATGTATTGTGTGTATGGTGTATACATAGACCTTTACACATAAATCCTTTTAAATTATAAACATAATTTCACAATTAAAGACCAGTTTAACATAAAACATGTAATACACACAAATGCGACCTATGCAATACAATACGTATCAATTAATACTGTAATATATTTGCACACGTTTAAAAAAAGAATTTAATAAAACCCTCGATTTAGCTGCCAAAATCTGAGACCAAAATTGGTCTCCCACAACATCACTTATAAAACAGTTCACTATTATAAAGCAGCAGAAAATCACAGTCTTAATATACTACAATAACACCCAATCAATTCTGGCCATGTTAAGTTCAAAATGAAGTGTTAGCAAAATGGTACTCCAGCAATTTAAAAGGGAGAAAAGCAAGGTTATCACAAATCAATAGCACAAACAAGTTATAGTCAGTGGAATCTAGAAAATGCTACTACAACTAAGATTCAAGTGAATAGGTATGGGCCAATGTTAATGGTTCAGAGTCTTTGCAGAGGATCACACAGTTCAGAGTAGTTCACGGTTAAGTCTTTGCCAAGAGTTCAAAACGAAGTTGGTCGGAGGAAAAGTTATTTAAAGGACGAAAGAAGGACAAGCCTTCAGAGAGGCGAAAGATTTCAAGCACTTTCACCGCGGTCGGACGGAAAGAACGACCGAGTTTGCACAGTACCTTAAAAGAAGAAGAATGCTGTATCTGAGGCAGTTGTTCCTGGCAGTTGCTGCAGGCTTGCGGTTCCTGAAGCTTCAGTCGTGGTGACAAGAGGAGGACGGCTGGAGGGTCCTGCACTGCCCAGGGAAGAAGCCAGCAGCGGAGCAAAACATTGAATAAAAGGTGCGCTCCTTAAAACCCAAAATGGTTCTCTTCCCACTGGCTATCCGATCTACTGCAGCGATGCGCAGCAAATTTGACCAGGATGAGGGCCGGTGTCTGGTGTTTGGTGAGCTGGTTGGTCCCACCAAGCTCAAGGGAAGAAGATTCCTTGCGGATCTCCTCTGTCGTCGAAGTTTCAAGCGATTCAGACCTGCAGCAGGGCTTCACTGGGTGTCCAATAGTTGCAGCAGTCGTCTTCCTTCAGCTTCTTGTTGGTTCTCTCGTTCCAGTGGCGACTCTGCCTTCCAGTCCCATAAACTGGCTTTTTATGCACCAAATCCCCCATTCACACAGCCTGGCTGTCAATCACACAGCAGGGTTGCTGTCCTGGCAGGGCAGCCACCTAGTCAATCAAACAAGAGTGCGACTTGGGTCTCCCTCACTCACAGCCTGCCCACCCAGACACTCAGACGCCTAAGGAGGGCTTCTGTGTAGAAGCCCACCAACGGTCGGCAAACAAAGGAACTAAACCTGGTTTGGTGCAGAGTAAAACCCTAGAAAGACCTTTACAAAAAGATATGGCAAAAGAACTCTACCGGAACTAAGTTAAATTAAGCGTGGATTACCGGGTTTGAGTGTGAGGCTACCACCATAGCCACCAGCCAAATCGTAGAGAAAGGGGAACATAATAATGTTCCATGAGAATCAGACAAAAGGGGATAACGATTAACCCCTCCAGTACTCTATTGGAAGATAGGGTGTACTGGGTCTGTACATTTAAAAAGACTAGTAAAGTCAATGGTAACTTAACATGTTCTGGGAGACAGTAGTCAGTCCCAGAAAATGGAATTCAAAGTGGGAAGTCTGAAAAGACAACCCTGTGTCACTGCACTAAAGGTGCTGGGTGACACACAGTAAAAAGATGATGCCTATGGAGTGGGTGAGACTCCATAGTCCATGAGCACAAAAATGTACAACACACAGCAAAACACATGTAAGAGCAGGAAAAAAGGGTCACAATCTTACCAGGTAAAAAAAAATAAACCTCAGAAATCCAGCAAAGCTGCTGAGGGACTCAAAAGGTAAGGGAAATTAACCATTCAGGAGAATTCTCCCTAACAGATGCCAAAACACTAAAACCAGGCCGCGGTTCTACTGCCCTCCATTGAGTCTTAGGACTGCTGGGTACATGGTAGGGTGGCTTAGAAACACACATACATATGAAGAATTAGGCTAGTATGCCCATACAAAAAGGGTTACGCGACAAACATGGATACCGGCAGGGGGAAAAATAGCGTGTGTGACTCACTGTCTGCGTTGCGTGTAGAAGAAGAACACGTAGCCAACACCGACCCGTTGTGAAGTAATCGTGTGTGAACCCCAACACCTGGAAAACACACGCACCGCTTCCCACGAAAAGCACGTACATAGCGATGGAAACCCATGTGGGACCTTCAACCCGTGCTAGGGGAACGGCCGCGTGTGTCACGTCACAGACGCGCTTACGTGCTAAGGGCCTTTCCTCGAATTACACGCTGGCCTGCAGTTTTTTTCACGTGCCAAATCACTCTGTAACAAGCTGGCCATGTGACAACACACGGAAGATCACGCTCCTGCCCAGATGGCCATTTTCCTGCCCCCCAGAACCCCGAGCCTGCTCCCACATGCCATCTGCTGCTGCCTGGCTGCCTGCTGGCCACGTGCCCTGCTGTTTTGTGCCTGCACATCAGTCATCTGCAGGGGTCCAGTTGCTGTGACCACCCCTGCTGGAACAGAAGACTCCCGACTGAAGTTCCATCGCTCCACAGCCCAGCTTCAGGAGCCAGTTGCCCACCCACACCTGCCTCGGGGGTGGCCATGTTGGGGGAAACACCATCAGAGACCACTGGCAACCCCCAGCGAGAGAGGCAGAGGGCTACAAGCTTCAGTGCCGCAGAAGTTGGTATCCTGGTGGAGCAAGTCCTGGTGAATTATAATGCCCTCTTTGGAAGTTCACGCGCCGACAATGAAGGACGGAAGAGGATCTGGAAGGACATCGTGGCTGCCATCAATGTGGAGGGGGTGGCAGCCCGCGACATGCAACACATCGGGAAGCGCTGGGAGGACTTCAGGTCCAGGACCCTCAGCAAGGCCCTGCACCTCTTGAAGGCAAAGCATGCAGATGAGGGTCCTGGAACGCATACACCCAGCACTCCACCTCCAGGTCCTTCAGAGGCAGACCCGTCCAGAGTCGAGCGGTAAGTGTCCATGCGTACTGATTGGACGCAGTGCATGTTGAGGTGTGCCAGGAGTGTGCAGGTTGGACATATGTCTTGAAAGGCCCATGTATGGATGTGTATGTACAAGGACATGAGCCTGCTGCATGTGAGTCCAGTCATGTGTGAGGCACATCAATGGTGTATGTGTTCAAATGCATGATGGCCAAATACATGTGTAGGTGCACACATGTATACATTTCTGTTGGTTGTGACACATGGATGCTGTTTCCACCTTCATGTATGTGCACAATGTACATGTGCGTGTGTGTGTATTTGACATGTGTGCTACTGTGATACACCATGGATGCATGTGACACCCACATGTAGGAGGCTGATTGGCAGCTGTGATACGGATGCCGATGATTTCACTTTTACAGGTGGTGGAGATGTACAGATGCATGTATGTCTGGTGGCGTGTGTACATGTGTTTGGCACTCCCCGTGTTGCATGTGACGTCAGGCTAACCTTCGGATGCTCATGCTGTTGTATGTGTATGGATGGTGCTGCCTGCTGCAACATTCCTGTTAATTTGCACATGTGTGTGGGTTCAAATGATATGTGTGTTGGGGAGTGTGATGCCATGTGTGAAGTTTGACACTGCCACTCATGTGCAACTGTCATGTGTGTATCAGACCATTGTACGGTACCCTGATGCCTGTGTTCTGTCTCTCCCTGTCTGCAGCGTCAACTGATGAAGAGGGCAGAGACGGTGCTGTGGAGCACAGCGGCAGGGATCCCACCGCCAGCCGGAGACGCAAGGCCCAGCTCCCCTCCCTTGTTGTCATCTCGTTGGGGAGTGAGGAGTCCAGTGCCGCGTCTGCGGCCGCAGCTGCTGAGAGTAAGTCCAAGAGGTGGAGGTCAGAGGTGGACTCCTCGGCAGCAGAAGGGGCAGCTGAGACCCCACAGGGGCCTATGGAGGAAGATTGCACGGTCATCCAGGTTGTTGGGGGGTTTGCTTGAGGAGGAGGCCATGGAAGGCGCACGCACAGGGTCTGGAGGGGGGGATTCCACTGGTGCTAGTGGTGCAGTCCAGGGGCATGGACAGGAGGCAGCACAGGCAGCCACGGAGGTGCCTGTGTGTAATCCTGCCCCCGATCCGATTCATTAGGTAGGCTTTTTGGTAGGTTTCATTTGGATTGTTGGGCTCATAGACCCTGGTTTTTACATTGTATATAGTTCTGGACTGGATGTGACTTCATTGATTTTTTTTTACCATGGAGCAATGGTTTTCTTATTTTTTAAACTTTGGATTCGGTTTAATGGACAGACGCTTTGTAGCCATTTTAATTTGGATTTTATTAGATTCAGCATTCACATTTTTTCATTCATTTTGGACATCCAGGCTTTTGTTTATTATTTCTTTTCTTGTGTGATTTTCTTTCATTCCTTCAATTTTGTATATAATACATTTTTATTTCATACTTCATTTGTGTGGTATTCTCTCATTGGTTTCGTGCATGTCACGATGTGGGTTTTCTCATTCACGTGCCCCCATTGTGTGTGTCTGACGGACATGTATTGATATGCATACTTGTCATTTGGGATATATCATGACATGGGGATTTCAATATGGAGAGGATGGAATGCTTGGTTGGGTGTTTCGACTGGGGTGGCGTGTGGTGGGATTTGGGTGGCCATAAGGGCCATGAGTGTGGATCGTGATCACGTGTTGGGTGGGGGGACATGAGTCAGGCCTGCTGACAGGTGCCCGTCAATGGTTTGGGGTGGGAGACACGAGTCGCTGCCTGCTGGCAGGTGCCCGTCAATGGGGGTGGGGTGGGGGACATGAGTCGGGGCCTGCTGGCAGGTGCCTGTCAATGGGGGTGGGGGACATGAGTCGGGGACTGCTGGCAGGTGCCGGTGAATGGGGGTGGGGTGGGGGACATGAGTCGGGGCCTGCTGGCAGGTGCCGGTCAATGGGACTGGGGTGGGGGACATGAGTCGGGCCTGCTGGCAGGTGCCGGTCAATGGGGGTGGGGTGGGGGACATGAGTCGGGGCCTGCTGGCAGGTGCCGGTCAATGGGGGTGGGGTGGGGGACATGAGTCGGGGCCTGCTGGCAGGTGCCCGTCAATGGTGGGTGGGTGGATGGGAGACATGAGTAGGGGCTCACAAGTGCGCTCACAAGTGCATGGTACCATGTGGGCTGCCTGCAGGGCATGGTGAGGGGGAAACCACACACCCGGGAGGGCCCACGATGCCAAATCACATGTGAAACTTCCCACGCACCTTCCCCGCTCGCCCAAGTCTTGTCGCGAGGGATACTTCCTGCGCACCCCCGAAATACACACAGACACCCCATCCACCCTGGGCATGCCCCACAGGCAGCCCACTCACCCTCCCCATGCCCCACAGGCAGGCCATCCACCCTGGCCATGCCCCACAGGCAGCCAACGACACAGGGGGGTGCTTTTTTTACGCAATTTAACTGGCGCGAGTGGGGTACGTGGATTCCGAAGGATGCATGGGGAGTTTTACACGCGATAGGCCTGGCGCAAGCAGGGTACGTGTATTTTGGGGCATGCACGGGTAGTTTTACATGAGATAGGCCTGGGACGAGCGGGGTATGTGTATTCCAGGGAGTGCGTGGTGTGTTTTACATGCATTTTCGATGGCGCGAGAGGGGTACGTGTATTCCGAGGTGTGCGTGGGCAGTTTTACACACGATAGGCTGGGCGCGAGCGGGGTATGTGTATTTTGAGGCGTGCATGGGGAGTTTTACACGTGTTTTCGTGGTTAGGGGCTGTATGCTGGTCCACTGGCCTTTGCGCCATGTACTGGATTTGTGCAATGTTTTTGGCGCATGCGTCAGTCTTGGGAGCGTAACTGGCACTGCTGCAGGGTCACTGCGCCACTCTGCACCACGGCTACTTATGGATGTTAAAATCCATGAATACGCTGTGCGCCTAAATGGGTTTTGGCGCACGCGGCTGGCGCAGACTGCCGCACGCGCACTCTTATGCGCCGAATTCTATGAATTACCCCCTTAATTGGGCTATCGAGGCTGGATGTGACTTAGAAAGCATGGTGGCGCGGTCCTAATACAATGAGTTGGCCGGTCGATGTCGCATTTTATCATAGTTGGTCAACCTTCTCCAAAGTAGCTTGGAAGCTAGAGAGAAGAGACCGAGCTCATGCATAAGAATAGCATTAAGCAGGGACTTGGGAAGGCCAAGAACAGTTTTGCAAATGTTACCCTGCACCTTGTGTAGCATTGCACCAATATCCAATAGACAGAGGTCTAATCCATAGAGGATTATGGCTTCCACTTTCAAAACATAAAAATCTAAGATTGGCATAAGTGAGCATCTACAATGCCTATGACATATATTTTTCTTTTGGGCTGTCAGATTAGAAACCTTTATGATAAGGGAAGCCTGCCACATTTTTATTCAATTACTATTGGAAAGATTGTAACCTAAATAGATTGTCTCTGTCGCGCAAAGAATTGGATTTAGGTCAATGAACCAATTGTACTTCCACATTTTGTTTTGTTAGTGAAAAGACGGATATTGGATTTGGAGGGATTAGTGGTTAAATTGTGTTTTTTGCAGTATGAAGAAAACAGATTTAGTTTGTTCTGTAGGCTGAAAGGAGTATGGTAAAACAAGTATACATTGTCCGCGAATGCTAGCCAATGCAGGCGCAGACCTCCCAGTTTTTCAGGAAAAATATTATTAGTAGTCCAAATTTGGTAAACATCAGCAAGATATAAATTAAAAAGTATTGATGCTAGGTTGCAACCTTGCTTAACACCATTAGCAGTTGGTATTGCATCTGTAAGTAGTTCAGATTGATTTATGCAGACTTTGTAGTTTGTCTGATCATGTAGTAAGGCAATGAGTGCCACAAGATGTGTTGGAATGCCATATGCTAACATTTTGTTCCACAAGGCGCCTCTTATAACGCTGTCAAAGGCGGATGACAGATCCAGTGATGCCATGTAGATTGGAACATTAAAAGACTGTAGGGAAGAAGCTGAAAGATGGGCTAGAATAGTGGCATTCAGTGAGGTGCCCATTGCCTTTCGGAAACCAACTTGAGATCTTAAAGTATGGTAGGTTGCTAGGATTTGTTCCAATTCATTAAGAATGAGTAGAGCAAAAACCTTTGCAGATACATCGATCAAAGGAATGGGTCGAAAATTGTCTGGGTTGGAAATGGGGCCTTTTTTATGAATTAGAATTATGATTGATGTCAACCAAGATGCAGGAATACTTCTTGTCAGGAAGACAATTTGAAATCAGGGCAACAGAATTTTGGCCCAGAAATGAGGATCGTCCTTCAGAACACAAGGGGGTAAGCCATCAGGACTGGCAGCTTTTGAGAACTTTAGTTTTGCAATTGCCCATTGAACTTCCTCCAATGACCAAGAGTATTGGGATAGAATACTCCTAACAAGTGTGTGTACATCAAATGTAGGATATTCCTGAGGTAACATATATTCGGTCTTATTTGAGTTTGATTTTTGATTTTGATTTTTTACATTTATAGAGCACACATAATGAACTCAATCGTATAATGGCGCAGATGATATAAACTACATAAATAGTGTAACGAAATTCAGAATCCCCAGAAAAAGGGGGTCATCTACCTAAACAGAAAAGTTTTCAGTGCTTGTCGAAATTGTAAGAGAGAACTCATGAAATGACATGAGATCCTGTTGGATTTCTCATGATGGCCCAAATGTCCCTAATATTGCGTTTACAAAAATGAAAGATCATTTTCTGATTAGCTTGGAGGTGACTATCGAATCAAATCTTTTTCAGGTCCATTTTGTATCTGGTATAGATAGTGGGGCGGCCCTGTTTTTTAAGGGGGGGAAGACCTTCCTGGGTCGAGTATATATGAGAGAAAAAAGAGCAGTGGAAGGTAATTACCCCGGTTCTCACATTGAAGTTTCTGGAAAAGGGTATAGCCTTTGAATTTGCAAATATACAGAACAAAATACTGGAATGAGCATATAGTTTGAAAAAATCCCCAAAATTTGGAAAAATATATCAATTTATTTAAACCGCTGGAATTTAAAAAGATATTTAAAAGAGATATCTTTAGAACACAATATACATAAACAAACACATAACACTGTCACAGAAAAATCAATGTGGTACCGTTTCAAACGTAAATAAGGTGAGGTTAGTACGTATTTATCGTGCAGCACTAGTTGCACCAGCAAACTTTGTAGTAGCTCTGTCAACAAAATAGGCAAGTGAATGTCTTTAGCCACTGTGATGGTCGGCATATGTTTCGGCGTTATGCAATGGATCAAACACTATCACTTGTGTTAGTCCTTAGCTGGTATGGCCATCTTCAGGACATTAGGATGGTAATTTCAGAAAATGAAAAAATAATATTGTTCAATTTTTAAAAAAATGTATTGAATAAGAACAGCATGTAAATTGGGTTGTAGCTTCATATAGCCACTATTCAGACGATATACACCAACCTGGGGTTCTTTTTTGAAAAAAACAAGGTGGAACCTCCTTGCAATAGTCAAGGAACAAAGACCAACAGGGTTTCAGAGAATCTTGAGTCACCCGTGGTTGCGAGCATATCAATCACTCAGATGATTTAGCTGCAAAAAATGTATGCATTAGTCCATTTTTACAAAAGAAAAAATTATTGTAAGTCAATCAAATTGAAAACAGAGAATGAAAGTATTACACATCTCTAGAGAACATTACTCTCAAGAAGCATATTCAAAATGTGTTAATTGATGAGTAATGGACTAACCTGAGATATTCAGGCTGAAGTGGATGGGATGCAATCCTTCACTTTAGGACGGACGTTGTCCAAGTGTTGTGTGTCATTGACACGCTGGACAAAACAAGAAAAAAATATACCAAATATATATAAGCGTAAAGGTCCATAGTTGGATAAGTCATTACAACTGATTTTGTTGTTCTTATTTTATACACATCATTGATGCAAGTGTACCAAATGAATGGAACAGGGGTGTATCGTACTAGCCTTTCTTATAAAATAGTTGTCAAAAGTGAATTACATCAGCAATATTAAAGATGCTGTGGGTTAGTTTAAAGGGCAGTAGTGCAGTCGTATCACTTTTCCAAAATATCGCATTGTTTGAAATCTCTCTGTTTGTAATACTTCAGTGCATCTGTGCTGAGTCAAAAAGGACACAAAACAGAGAAAGAAAGGCGATTGTGTGAGCTGTTTGTTTGTACAGGTTAATTACTGTAAATCTGCGATTTCTAGCTGGCGAAATATTTACTTTTTAGTATTTGTCTCACCGTAGAATGGATTAATCTGTTCGTATATCGCTGTGGGAATGATTCTGGAAGCATTAACTTGCGTCTTTCCAAATTCATTTTCAACGTTTGAATCAAAAGCTGAAGAGCTACGTAACTAATGCGTAGCGTGTTGAATGTCAACACTGGAGCGTGCTTGTGAGACTTTTGTGCATCGCAAGGTCTCTGCCATGTTGGAGATGCAGAGTAATTTAACTGTCTAATTCTACGTCTGCATAGATATTCGAGATATTATTCTCGTAATACAGTAATCATGAAACCATTTAGAAGGTATTTATTGAACAAATGAATGTTCGCTAGAAAGTTGTTATTATTTTGATAACTGAAACTAAGAAATCAACAAATGTAAACAAAGCACCATGGTACAATGCAGATCATAGTTTGCAACATCTATTTAGTGTACAGAAGAGTTGTGCAGAATGTTGCAGGGACGATGCTTTCCAAAAGCGCAAAATCATTTAGGTGGAAAAACTTGTTTATATTTTGTCTATCTTCCCTCATTCAGAAAAAACAAGCCCCACTATTTCTGAATTGAGGCCTTCCTGAACAGTTTTAAGATTGAAAATCCATTGTTGTTCGCACTTTCTCAAGAGTGAATCTCTATTGGCTCCTCTCGCTGGTTGAGGTATGGTTTGGATAATTCACGAAAATAAGTCAGAGGGTAGATGTTGCTTTAGGACAAATGGGCAACAAGAGATTTGTTGTCAACCCTGTTCTTAATGCAGGATCTATGTTCACAGATTCTCTGTTTGATGGAAAATTTCGTCTTGCCTATGTATAGTAGGTTGCAAGGGCATTTGATGCCGTAAATGGCCCATTGAGTGTTACAGTTTGAGACGGTTTTCAATTTCCAAGAACGGCCATTAAGATCTCATTTTTATGTTCTTAGTTAGTGGGCATACAGAACCGTTGCCACATTTGTAGTGGCCTTCTACTGGAGGAAGGCCCCAAAGGGTACTCTGATTAGATGGTTTTTCTGGCAGCCTGGATAAGTGTGAACCAATTTGTCATGGAGATTTGACTGTCTTTTAAAAGCAAATCTGGGCGGCATTGTTTCAAAATCAGGTGTTCTAACCGTGTGCCAGTTTTTTAAAGATGCTTTTTCTTAGATTGTTACTAATGGGAGTAAAACGTGGAGACGCAAGTGATCTTAAAAGATTGCAAAATAGTATATAAAAGATCTTGACGTGCCTCTCTGCCATGTTGCAGTTGATTGATGGAGTGCAGGAGGGACAATGAAGATGTCCCAATCCTCCAAAATGGTACCCAGTGACGACCTCTGGCAATAGATTGGTCAGAATAAGCATTGTGTTGGGTTTGTTCATGCATGTCGTTGCCTGTAGACAAGGAGTGAATACAATTCGATTTAAGTCTCTGACTATTGTGGATCAGTATAGCTAACCCTTCGGAAGGGCGTCCAAGCAGACCTCGTTTGGCGGGATGACTAAACAAAGTAAAGCCATCCAAATTAATTTCCAACAGGCACATTGTTTCCTGTAAAAGTATAATACAAAGTGATTTAAGGCCAGTGAGCGAGTTGTGCCAACAAAACAGATTGTTAAAACCGCAGCAGTTCCAGGAAATTATATTCAAAGAAGTGGATTACGAAGTGGACAGAGCCTTGCCATCTTGGGAGACTGGTTTGATATATGGTTCCAACCAGGCTAGGCTCTTTATTACATTGGCAAAAAATTCCAAATGCTCTAGCATTTCATTATTGAAGGCTATGGGTTTTGAGCCGTCTGGCCCCCAGAAGATCATATCTTGCTTAGGCATAGGCATGAACTCAAGAAATGACCATGAATCCTCCATAGTCGGAAAGGCCTGTAAATCGAGACCAATCAAAGAGAACTCCCAAAGAAGTTTCACTATAATTAGGGATTGTAGCTTGCAGAGTATACAAATATTGTTATGACCTGCAAGCTTAACCCATTCAACATCATCCGAGCAAAGATTACGTAAGGATGGGATTTGATAGAAAGATTTCATGAGGAAAGAGCGATTAATTTGCGCTGTCCCATTAAGGGAGGTGTCGCTGGTCCATCCCAAAAAGAACTACATTTCCATGGGCACATCGACAGGATCACGGGATACCACGCTGGAACTCTCTGATGAGATCTTGGGAGGCAAAGACTGGAGTGCATCAATGCTGGTGCTAGGATGTGTGGCGCCCAGCAACTCCCTAGGAGTGGAATTGGTCAGCCCAGATGTCTCACCCAAGCTATTGTCAACAATTTGTGATGTCAAGACATTTACAGATGACAATTGCAACGCTTGTTCAGAGGTGATGTCTAATGCTGCCTGAGGAGTGACAAAATTTGCCATCACAGTGCTCGGTACTTGCTGATTCATGAGAGTGGAAGAAGTCGTAGGCTGTTCTACACTGACAGCCTTTTTGTATTGGGTAAGCTGGTAAAATTTGGACATTTGAGTCTGTGTGAGAGGTGCAATCATGTCAGAACATCTTTCGACCCGAGAGAGAGATGTAATGTGCTGGTGAGAGCTAAGCTGAACTGAGGGTGCTTGCATAATCAAAGATGGTGTAGTTGCATTAGCCATATTGGGCTTTTGGTCCTACAATATGGACCTTTGAGTTGAAGTAAAAGCTTGCTCTCATCATTAAGCTGATGCAAGTCAAGCACTGCCTCCTCAAGAGAGATGTTGCAAAGTGTTTTAATGGAAGAATTGTGATCCTTAATCTTATTAGGTGGCTTATTTGTAGATTTCAAAGTAGCTGGAGAATTAGCACTATCAATTGTAGTGACATTTTTAGGATGATGTCTTCTTTTTTTGGGCCCTCATGTGTAATGTTTTTGCTTTGCGAAAAATAAAATGTGTGGGAGACTGAGCACCACCTGAAGCATGAGTGGCTCTTTTTCAGTGTCAGTTTGAGTGTCAGTAACCACAGGTTGATCCATAAGATCAGTGAGTGCCGATGGGCTGTCAGGAGATTCAAAATTGTCCACCATGACTGCGCCTGATGGATTAGGCCAGGAGACATCCGATGATAGAAACTGTGGCACCAATTCTGCATGAACCAAAATGTGTTCAATCTCCTTTATTCTATTGTGTTGAGGTTTTAGAGCCTCCACCAGATCAATCTGGCGCATTTCTGCATGATATGGAGAACATTGAGCCACCTTGGCATATGATTTAATTTGCCCATCTGAGAGGTGAACATAGTCATTGGTTTGGGTGTGTTGAGAAGATGTGGAAGGACCACCATGTGGAATTAACAAAGCAGCTTTACAGGCAAGAACGGTCCTCTCTGGACTAGTAGAATTAAATGTATGGCAGGATTCTTGTGCAAACATAAATCCTCTGAGTTTGTTAAAATGGGAAATCATGTCTGACATAGACACTTTCAAATCTCTGATAGCATAGTGTGTGTGCTCATGACCTTTATCCAGCAGATTAAGAATCCTAGACAAAACAGAAAGTTTTGTACATCGTGATCATTCAGACCAATCAAGGATTCTCCAAGAGGAAAAAAGGCCATTGAGGACTGTGGACGTGGAGCATGTGTAAAGTGAAGATTGGAAGAGCTGGTGGGAATAAGCCACTCTGTGACATTGGGTTGCGTTGAATCAGAATAAGTGACCGAATCGTCATGGGAAGGAGAGCTTGCCTTCATAGGTACAACGGAGGACCAGTTTTGTGGAAGAGCTTCCCTAGTAGAAGACGGCCCAGAACGGGGTGGGGTTTGGGCTTTGTGAAATGGCACCTGCTCACCGTCGGCAAAAGTTATGGCCACTGGAGTGGAGGGCCCTAAAGAGAAGCAAACTCACTTATCGAGCTCTGCCATAACTACAGCGACAAGCATCGATATATCAGATACCGGAGCAGAGAATCCCTCTTGTGAATTACACAAGAAGGAGGTTTCAATTTGTGAAATATTCAGAGAGGTTTCAATGTTTGGAAGAATAGCATCATTAGTTACTTTATTGAAAATGTGCTCTTTTCCACCGTGAAGCTAGCAGGTGCATGCACTAAAGCTTTAGTTGGCAAAGCTGGAGTGCAGAGAGAGCATAAAATGTTATCCACAGACGGCCCAGCACCCAACATGGAAGTTGGCTTGGCTGTTTAAAAAGAAAGACAAGAGTCCTGCACAGTGGGAGGGGAAGTGATAGGATTGTATCGGGATGGTTGAGTAGAAGTGACTAATTTGATTGCAGGACCGAGGAGCTGTTTGCCACTCCTGGGGCTTCTGTCCATGATGTAGCTTTAAATGCAGCACTAAGAGTTGGACAAATCAAGTGTAAAGTTACACTTGGAGTGGTGGTGCGGGCAAGAATGATTTAAACATCTTGAAATTTAAGGAAGATTAAACTACTCCTTAGTATCGGATCTCAGAGTGTTAGATGTTTAGACGCTAGCAAGAGGGTGCGCTCGGACTCTTAACAGTGCACACTAAATATATTCATTGTCTATGCATAGTCAGTGCCACGGGTAACCGGGACCAATCATCTTCAATTTCCATATTGGGCGGAAGATTCATCACCCCTCCATTGTCAGTCACACACCTAGTATTATCATGAGCAGTAATCAACATTTTGGAGAATTAACATATCCAACTTCAATCAGAAATTCCATTTAAAAAAACTAGGTAGAAAAAGTAATTATAAAATCCACAGTCAAACAATTATTGAAATGTTAACATCTCCAGTTTGTCTCAGCCGGTGACTCCGGAATCACCACAATTCCACATCCTTGGATGGGATAACTTGCAGGTGAGGGATTGAATAAATAAGATTTAACACCAAATAGCAATTTAATAGCAGGTCTATCCATAGTCGCAAAGGGCTCAGTTATAGTCAATTTGTCTGAAGACTTACAGAGCGCTTCCAAAGGTGCATTCTGTTGAAGAGGTAAAAACACCTTGCCTTCTTAGGCCACTGGCAGAACATCACTCCCCTGACCATGTATTGATGGTAAATGTTTGTTCTCAACACCTCTTGATCTGACATTAATCTCCTGATTACTAATGTAAATACAAGACCTGGAGGGCAAGATAACTGAATAGTCCGTTCATCTGGTAAACTGTCCTCATTCCCATTGGTATTCGAGGGAACAATCCAATTTCCGAAAGTTCCTATAATGGAGGAATTATTTGCCTTTTTGGATTTCATCTTACCATTTCTCTCTGTACAGCTTTGCCATCAACAACGGCCTTACCATCCACAACATCATATCTACTTTCTGTCAATACATGGGAGATGTTAGTACCCTTAATACCTTAAAACAAGCAAAGGAACGAACGTTTTTCCTAAATGATGGCTCTCGCACTTTATTCTTTTTGCGTTACTGTTCAAGCTTATTTTGTCACCTGTTTTTCTTTTTCTTTTTCTTACATTTAATTACTGGGGGTGAATCCACTTCCTCCAGAACTATAATTGACTGCTGTACATCTTTAGTTGTTTCTGCTATTGACTGTAGCAATGATAAAACACACACCATAGGGCCATCAGTAACATTTTTATCTGAGAAGAGTCCCACTACAGGGGAGCAACCGTCATCCTGTCTCGATTGATAACTTCCCACATTGCCCATCAGCTCCTCCTCCTCCTCGTGAAGACTCCCATTAAATGTTGAGGAATGGGCATTGGGAAGACTGAGAGCATAATCCGTGGCTTTTAAAATCATCTGGCTGTTTTTGATTTCTTTGATATGGCCTTCATTAAATTAACAGTTTTGCAAGTGTTATCTATGTTACTCCGTTCTCCCTCTTCATCAGACAAGTATTCACTGTCATGCTCCAATGAGGTTTCATCTAACGTTTCTAAATCTAGGGAGGCAGGTAAGTTGAATCCTGTGATCTCAGTAAAGGGGTCACTTTCCATTTGTGTTGTGCCAGCCACCTTGTGTTCTTCTCTTTGGTATGCTATGGCATGGTAATGTTTATTTATAAAGTACATATACACAGACAAGTGTTTCAAAGCACTCAAGGAGAGTGGGAACATTGGGACAAACAACAGTCGCTCAGAGCCCTTGAAGTCTGAGGCAATAATAGTCTGCACAGAAAGTGTAAGTAAAAAGATACATTTAACAGGTGAGACATAGCAAATAGACCTGACAGCGAATCTGCGTTTTTTTACAAGCGCATATTAGGGGGTGAAAATAGGGGAGACCAGACAGACGATCTTAGACAAGATGTATTTGGATCGTGCAAGTGCGCAGAACGGTCAAGAGAAGGGTTGGGTGGTCCAAGTGCACCCAGTTGGTGGAGGCTGAGGTAAGTGCAGAGAGAGCAGCTCTCTTGGGTTAATTCTCAAGTGCAATCAGGGGGTGGGGTGCATGGCCGAGAGGCAAGTGCAGTGAGGACTGTCGAAGGTGCCTGGGACCTGTGAGACTCGGAGGAACACCAGGTGTCCAGTCAGAAAGCGGTTTGGGAGAGGAGGGAGAGATGGAAAGAGCAGAGAGCTAGATTAGCAGGGTAGGGGGAGAGAGAAGGAGGAGGAGAAGAGGAAGGTCTTGAGGAGTTTCTGGAATTTAAGGAGATCAGGGTCAAGACGGAGGGTGGCAGGGAGGCTACCCCAGAGGGAGGCTGAGCTGAGGATAAGGATCTCCCTCCAACTCGCTGCTTGGAGAACCGACTCACTTGCAGAAGGTTGGAGATAGATGAGCCTAGAGAGAACCAAGGCTCTGGAGACAGTGAGACGCTGCAGGAAAGTGAGAAAAGGTAGAGTGCCTCTGAGGAGGTGTTGCTGATAGTTAGACTTTTTTGAGATGTTAGAAATGTGAGAGGATAAGGAGAGAGTGGAGTCAAAGATGACCCCAAGGTTTTTGGCCTCGTGGGTGGGGGCCGGGTGGGTGCAAGGCCAAAGGAGGCCAGCCAGAGTCAAAGTGGGAAAGCAGGAGCAGGGGTCCCAATGCAAACGATCTCAGTTTTGCTGGGGTTGAGGCAGAGGTCTTTTGCAGCACACCATGACTGAATGGTGGACAGACAGTTGGGTATGAGCGAGGAGGAGGAGGAGGCGGCTGAGGGTAGCCTGAAAGATAGTTTCGTGTTATCAGCTTAACACTGGAAATTAGAGGTGAAAGTGGCAATTAAACATGCCAAGGTAGCCATATAGACGTTGAAGAACCAGGGCGATAGGTTAGATCCATGGCGAACACCGCAGGTTGGGAGAGCGGTAGTCGAGAGAAAGGTTCCAAGTTCTACCTGAGATGCGCTGTCACAGAGAAAGGAGGATAACCATGCTAGAGCTTGACCTGTAATTCCCAGGGTGTCACAGAGATGTGCAACCTGGATGTTGTGGTTAACCATGTCGAAGGCAGAGGAGAGGGCAAGGAGGATGAGGACAGAGGGAGTCAAGAATTGAGAGCAGGTCTTCACAGGTGTTCAGAAGAGCAGTTTCCGTGCCTTTGGAAGCTCTAAAGCCAGACTGATGGTCATGGAAGCAGCCAACTGATTCAGTGTGGAGGTTCAGCAGAGAGAAAGCCAACTTCTCCAGGCAGGAGTATGCCTAGAGAAGGGGTGAAAGATCAATGCTACTCCCCCGCCTGCCTTCTTTGGCCTGGGTGCAGAAAGGATTTTGTAGCCTTCAGGGAGGAGAGTGTTTAAGTTGTGACAGATCTATCCTTGAACCATGTATCATCGATGGTGAGCACATCAAGATCCATGAGTTCGAGAAGGTTGCAGATGTCAGACAAGTGTTTTACAGCGAAGCAGGTGTTAAGGGTGGCAATGTGGAGCAGCTAGCCATCCTTAAAGGTCTTCCATGGGGGGGCAGAGGGGACAATGGTCCCACGATGTTGGCCTCCCGCTTGGGAAGAAAGGCCCTAGTTAATATTGTAAGGATAACAAGTTTCACTCTCACACGCAGATGAGAGCAACAGCAAACAACTCTGCTTTTAAGAACATTCTGCCAAAGAGAGGTACAAGCAGAAACTGTTTAAGGTACAGGGCGTCATAAAGACTCAACAACATACAGTAAAAACCCATGTGGCTGATTGGATGAACACTATACATGTTACACCTTTACCCATATGGGATACCAATCTGTTGATCCCAGCACAGTCCGTCCATCTTCCGTCACATTGGTGCTGCGGGACTCGTCTTCTTCTCATGCCGAAGGTCAGAAAACAAATTAATCACACTCCTACCATACAACTATTCTATCACTCATAATGTGCACTTTGCAGGCCTTAAGATGGACACAAAGGAGGTTCTGGGGCACTCTAACTCACACACACACACATTCCACTCACACCCTTCCAGACTTTCCTCCTCCAATGACTCCACCCTCGTTTTGAACTATAATGTATCCCTCCCATCATCTTGCAAAATAAATCACAGTTGTCGCTTCAATGATGTATCTGTCCATCCTCCTTGAGCATCTCAGGGCTTGTTACTCTGGGGTTGGTGGTCAAAGGGCACCTGGTGCCATGGAATTCAGAGGTCTTAAGATTTAGTCAGTTATATGTGCTATAACTCGTGGTCGCCTGGGCATGGGCTGGGTCATGCTTTGGCCAGTGTGAGATAAAATACACACCAGGTGACCATGATTGCGGCCTTGTAGGGCAAATTCCTCTTCAACATCTTTACAGCACTGTTAGAACAACACATAGGCGTTGTAGCAGTTGGGAGTGTGGACTATCCTCGGGGGAGCTTGGGAATGGCTGGAGACTTCCCTGGTCTTGCAATTTGGGCATAGTTTGTGCAATGCTGCATTCACCACGCAGGCCTTCCCTTCTATCTATGATTACTAATATCTACACAAAATAGAAGTGTGTTCAAAACATATCTGACCCTGTGTAAATGCTGTGAGGTACCTCGACTCAGGATGGAGCGGAATCGAGAAGAATGCATTTTTCAAGTCCATTACGTGGCTTCTTTGAGAATGCTACATAAAATTGTTGCAGGATTTCGAACGACTGGAAATTCTTTCTGTATCACGTCATTTAGGTAGTGCAAGTACTGAATCATTCTCCAATGGCCCCCTGTTGGTTTTTTGAAAGGGTATATCACTGTGTTACATGGGGACGTAGATGGCACAATAATCCCCTGGTCCAGGGGGGCCTGTATTGTCTTTCTAATACCTTCTTGTGCCTCCCTCGATAATGGATATTGTTTTATCATGGGCAGCACTGCACCTGGCTTCATTGTTAGGCATAAAGGGGTCACGTCTTTCAGTAACCCTACATCATGTGGATTTGTAGTCCACAATTGTGAAGTCACGTGTTGTAAATCCTTGTCAATAAACAGAGATGGAGTTAATACTGCCATCAGGGGATGCTGCACTCTTCGGTACTGTATCATTGTGTCACAGAGGATACAGATTATTTCCCCACCCTTGTGGTTATTTTCACACAATTCGTCATCCATATTTTCATTTAGCTGTACTGTTGGATCTACACAGAACACTGTGTGCCACTCACCTCCATCCTTTTGCATTCTCCATGCAGGCCTTCCCTTCTATCTAAGGTTACTAATATCTAAGCAAAATAGCAATGTGGATAGACTATATTTGGTTATACTGGAGTAGGGTCTTATTAAACGGGAAGGTATCCTTCTCACCGTCCCCCTGACCCCTGGCCCATCATAGTGCTTCAAATGCATCTTGCCTCACGCTAAAGCAGGATAGGACGGGGCTGCCCCCTTCCCAACATTCCCCTCTTTCATTACTTCTACAGTAACAAACTCTGGGGTACCTCTACACTCCCGCTCCCTCCTCTCTGCTTCCATATATGGGTGAGTTCCGTTTATTGTCACCCAGGCCCTACTCACTGATCACAAACTCTCCCCCCTACATGTGTACACTTCAGGTGAGCAGTTCATATAGATGAATCCCCCCTCCCCGACCAGGTCGACCAAAACCTCTGTGTAATATTCAAGGTCGGGGGTGGAGAAATGATAGTGTGGTATAGAGGATCAACTGCATAGGACCACCCTCTGGGATGTCAGTTTGTACTTCAATACTTTTTGTTTCACATGGTGCTTTTGAAACCCCAATTGATCCCATCATTCTTGTGCTATTAGGTTCCAAATTGGCACTGCATCCAAGGGCCAGCTGACAGAAAATGACAAGGATGAAAACAATGATGGGCATTGTGATCGCTCCGAGCCAGAACGGTGCCGAACTAAATGCCGTAGTAAACCAATCACTGTCCTGTACTCCTCCCTCCTTCTTTTATTTTCTATTTATTTTTGTATCGTCCATTAGTTTAATTACAAATAAACTTTAAGCACATTACAAAAAAATTAAAATGACAGTTAATCTTCATATTTTTAAAAACACCATAGACTATAATCAAAAATAATACAATCATATAAGTATAATCAATCAGATCGAAAATCATCATCGTTTAAAATAAAATACAACAACAGTTTATCATGCCAAGTGATCTTTTTATACTCTCTCAAATCTCCATGACATTTATGACCAAATTCCAAATATCAAAGGCGGCAGCACTAATCACAATTGACTGAGCACCCATTATTGTTGACCAAAATTGGTCCTCTCTTATATTATACATGGAACTTACATAATTGCTATCTCCCTTTTATATAAGTCCTTTAGAGCGACACACAATGTTAAAACATGTCGAGCAGTCTCGATCTCTAAATTACAACATCTACACAGAACATCTTGAGGTGCAGTATCATTCCAGCAACTAATACATTCTTTAGTGGGGAGTATGTTAAAACGAAGGTACAGAATAAAGTGCTTTAGCTCAGAACTACTACTATTGTTTAGATAGCTTTGTGGGATGTTTCCCTTGGCACTTTGATACGAATATTCTTTATATCTTTTGCATTGATGAAGTTTCTCAATGTTAGAAGACAAGTCCCATCGTTGGGTCTTTGGTTTCATTATTTTTTCATAGTCAGGAAACGTTTCTAAACAATTCTGTTCAAGACCCAACATTGAGAAATATTTTGTTGTGAATCCCTTTAAATCTGCAATTGATGGGTTCAAGTTATAAGACGTTCCTTTAGCCAACAGGTGTAGGAGTGCATTTGAACTGAGGTCTGACTCTCCCAGTTTCGTACATAACATTACTCTCCTAACGCACCACAGCGAGTTTAGGGATCGAAGGCCATATTCAAGCCTCAAGGCTTCTACCAGGACTGCTTTCGGAAGATTAATTATGAATCGTAACAATTTTGCTTCGAACTTTCCCAGCCACTTAACCTGATCTATTGATAGCACCTCAAGCGCATATAATATTGATGGAATTATAATTAGTTTGTAGATCTCTATGCTTCCACCAATATTACGCCCCACTATTTTAAATGAAATTCTTAATAACCAGCCATCTTTTACAGACTTTTTCATACACAAAATCAGCATAATAAGCACAGGTTGAGTTACTTTTTAGAGGGAAATCTAGTAATGTACATTCCTGTGCGTTTTTCAATGCTGTGTTCTCCAATTGCCATTTATACTTTTTAGTAGCTGTATGTCTACTACCCAGGCACATTGTTCTAGTGGTTGGTATATTAATTACCATATCACTGTCCCTAGCATAATCTATACACGCTGCTAATGATCACTGCAAGCCAATGCAAGTCTGATTAAAAAAAATATAATATCATCTGCATAGGACATGCTAGTGATCTTAGTTCAATTTATTTTTGGAGGGAAAGTGCGTAAGGCAAGCAGGAAAGTGGCCATATCAGATATTTAAGCGTTATACAAAATTTGGCCCAAAACACAACCTTGCTTCAAGCCTCTGTTTACTGAAATGTATTTTGATTGGTGCCCGCCCTAACTTAGACGTACAGTTACTGAAGTGTTAGTGTACAAAGATTGGATGAAATAGAGCAATTGCAGGTCTATACCCCATTTCTTTAGTTTTTCCCATAGCTTAGGTCTTGATATCAGTTCGAAAGCCTTGGAGAAGTCCATGTAACAACAATACAGAGCTGCAGCTCTCCGTTTTGCATGTCAGGAAATCAGAAATTGTAAAGTGACAATATTTGTTAAGGTATTATACGTTGTTCTGAACCCTGTTTGAAAAGTGCCTAGGATTTTATTTTCTTCTAACTAAAGAGACAGTTGCTCAAGAAGTAAATTGGCAAAGAACTTTTGACTGGAGTCCATCATTGACAGTAGGTGGTAGTTTGATGGCTCCAGTCTATCCCCCTTTGAAATACGGGAACTATTGTGGTTATTTGCCAGCTGGCAGGGACATTTCCAGTCTGGATTAAGTGCAGGAAGAGAACATTCAAAAGCGTTGTTCACAGGGCTGGGTTTTCTTTAAATACCATATTGGGATGACTTTGATTTCTCAATCAATTTGATTAGGTTTACCTCAGAGATATTGGATTTAATAGTATTCTGAAAGCAAAAGCTAACAACCAAACAATCATTATAATCCTCGAAGTTATGTTCGGGAAAAGAGATTGATGGTACATAGTATAAGTCCTGAATGTAACATATCCAGACCTCCTGTGAAATAGGATTCAATTCTTGGGGGTAAAAAGACATGTAGAATTAATTATAGTACTGCCAAAATGTACTGGCATTATGAGTTTTTAGCCAGTAAAACAATGTTTGCCAGTTTATATTTCTTGCAGAGGACTTATGAATCTTGTATCAGTTCCTATATTTAGTCAACATACTTTTTAATGCTTTACTTTTAGCCTATAAGTCTAATTCACAGTTTGCTCTATCTGGCGCTCCTTTTGATACAAGTTTTTCCACTCTGCAATTAAATAGTCGTAAGGGTAAGAATTACTGGTGATGTTATTATTTCCTATATTACAATGTGTATACCTTTGTAGAAAGCATTTTTCCCATGTTCAAACCGACAAGGTCCTGGGGCAGTAGCTTGTTTGTGAATTTAATGTTATCAGAAAACCATCTAAGACGGTTGCCTTGGAAATTACAAGTTGGCGTAGTGAGATTCCTGGCTACAGGCAGAGAGGTTTTAAGATACGTATTCCATCTGAGTACACTGTGGTCACTCAGCTTATTATAAGTGATGGTAATATGGCTGGAACTTATATACAAGGTGGGAGTGCTGATCACATAATTGATAAAGGACTGAAAAATGCAGTTAGACCAGGTATAATTAGCCTGGTGATCTTTGAGCAAAGGGGGATCCAAGAATCTTAGGTCAAAAAATTCCACAATTTTAAGCCAAGAACCAACGCCCCAGATTGCTAGTGCATCCTTCAAATGCAAGTACCTTTTATTAAAGTCACCTAATAACACTACATGACCTGCAGGAAATTGTTCGATCCGTTGTAAAATTGCAAGGCACAATATGTTCTGGATAGAACTCGTTTGCCTCCCACACAGTGGATCATATATATTAATGATCAAAATATCCATAATTTTATCTGGGGGGGCCCACAAGATCCCCATCTGAACATAGGGAGATTTTTCCGTACTGAGATGAGAGACCAAATTCAATAAATGTGTTGTATGAAAAAACGAAATTACAACTCAGTTATGAAATTCATCTTAAAGTATTTTATTTACTCTTATTTAACACGTATCAAAATAATTATAGCATGATTCCCATAAAACACTTTCCTTACTTCATACAATGGATGAAAGTGGAAGGAAGTTGTATGAAGGTTATGGATGTGAATACATAGACACAATTTTGTGATGTACATTGTATATTTTTTTTGTATTGATGAAAATTATTTCTTGTGCACTATTGTTGGGAATATCCATCGTATGAAGTAAGAAAAGTGTCTCAAGGGAATCATGCTATAATGATTTTGATATGTGTTGAATAAGAGTAAATACAATACTTTACTTTAAGATGAATTTCATAACTGCTTTGTAATTTAGTTTTTTCATCCAACACATGTATTTAGTCTGATAGAGAGTTTGGATTGTCATTGGGATTACCTTACTAAGAAATGGCTTAGAACCATAGGAACAAAGTTATTTATTTTGTTTTGTTTTGATTTTTGTAATGCTTTGTATACCAGTTCTTCTGCATCATGAAAACATCTACCTCGTCTAGTAATGTTTGCCCTCCTGTGTGCACCAGAAATGAGCGAAAGCCCCATGTGTTCCAAGATAGCCAACTTAATCTGGTTAAGATCTCCTTAAGATCTCCTTAGGTCAGTTAGCCCCACTTTGGGAGCACACCGGAATCCAGTTTGGCTCGTAGTATCTTTTGCTTTGGTGCTTTGTATTTCCTGCTCTGAGTTCAATGAGAGCGCCGGTTTAGCCGTGTTCCTGCGACTGGTTAATGTTCCTTTTCATTTTCCTGCAGGCAATTAGAGTCTAGCCTAAGTCAAAGAATAGTTTTGTGTGAGTTTTCAGCAATGCCACCATTAATGGAGAGGCAAATTCCACCAACACCCAATTTGTTGAGCTATTCCATGATGGTAATTCAATTTTCAAAATATCTGTGTACTGTATTACTTCAGAATATGGTATCTGTTGGAAGTGCAGAGGAGGAGCCAAATGCCTCTACCAGAAGTCCTACCCCTATTTTGCCAAGGAAGATAGTATATAGACATTACAGAACCTGATGATGAAGTAAAAAATGGTGTAACATTTCACATGCGGAATGAAGATTGTACGTGCAAAGAGCACTGAAGAAAATGCAAATTGCTTTACAATTGTACAGATGCTGCAACTGAAGTAGACTAAGTAACCATGAAGGTTGGCTATACATAGCGAAGAGAATGCAGATGGTGACTGCAGATCATATATATATGATAGAATCTGGATGTTCCACATCACATTTTAGCAAACTAGGACCCTGTGAGCAAGAAGGGATGAAAGTGTGGTGCAGTATAGAAAGACAGTTGACAATGAAGGAAGATTCGAGAAGGTTGTCTGGCCCATTGTCAAGGGCTGAGGCAGCCAAGAAACTGGGTATCTATTCAAGAAGATACAATGAACGTGAGAAGCGAGGCGAGCTCCTGTTGAGGTGCAATGGACGAACTCTGAGTGCCAAGTTTTATTCATTTAATAGTATTAAAGGCAAAGAAGGAGCTAAAACACGGTCTCCTGTCACATGGTGTAGATTTTGTGCAAGCTACATCGAGACTGTGCTAACACTCCCTTCTATTCTCAAGCACGGTGATACTTTGCATAGGCTGAGTCAAAGACAATTTGAATGAAAGACAGCAGGATTGATGATTGATGATGGGCTAATTAGGGTGGGATGGTGTGGTCGAGTCCACCCACAAGCACCTGGGGCACCAGCATACGTGCTGCTAGGAAGTGGAATATTACAGAAGAGTAAAAGTGTGCCAAACATTATAGAGGTCCACGTAGCAAATAGCCCCATAGTTTGAAAGCCAATGAAACGTGTATTTTATGACACTGAAGATAACTTGTCCACCTGACTCTAGAGATCCAATCACAATCCTATTCCACAGTAGAAAGTATACCTACATTTTCCCCATAGACCAACCCACATCCAATTTAGGTTTTCTTATTTTTCCACCTAGTATGACGTCAATGATGACAAGCTTTTACTTTAAATGTGTGTTTTTTTTCGTGTTGAGAGAAATACTGTGAGTCGTCCATTGAACTCCCATTTTTAAATAAATGCAAATAAAACAGCTACGTTTTGCCAACTTCCTGAGTCGGTCTTGTTATTGATGTAAGAGCAAATTCTGCATCACCATCTATTCAATAAATTGTTACCTCGCTTAAATGGCCTATGGGTTCACGTGGTAGCAGAGAGAGGATGGTTCTGAAAAAACCTATCGACCAGTGGGTATCCAGTGTTTCAGACGATCGGACACCCTATGCCATCTAGCAAGAAGATTGCAAGGTTTCCTGTGATGAGCGGCCGATATAGAATACTTGCAAGAAGATCGATATAGGTGGGACAGGTCCCTCTTTGACGAAATCCCTCCTGGTTTCCACAGGCGCTGACCGTATGGAAAGTGATGGTGGTCGATTGAAGGAGGGGAGACAATACTAATTCTCTTGAGCTGAAGAGCGAATGGCGAGTAGATTGAGGGAACTGGCAAAATAAGGGAATGGGATTGTGGAAAAGTAATGGGGGTTTGTGTAAAATATAACGAGGAGCGTTATAGTATAACGAGAAGCGTTATAGTAAAACGAGGAGCGTTTAAAGAGCCCAGTTTCCTACCTCAAGGCAGGTGTAGAAGGAGTCATTTCAAACCCCAATCGGGGTATAACTAGGCATCACATAACAGGTTTATTATAGGGAATGACTCAAACTCCAATCAGAGTATTTTAGGGCCTAGGTGAAAAGGAGTACCATCGTACATATGTCCCTGTGTGTCTGTGTGTAGTGTATTATGTAAATGAAAAGAGGTGTGGAAGAGCGACAAGAGTAAACTTTGTCAAGTTGAACTAGAGTTAAAACATTATTAACAATTTTCAGTCATTGTCAAGGCCGACCGAAAAGTAGGTTGAGATAATTGAGAAATAGAGGCTTTGAGCAGCGAAGGTTGGAACATGCTCATATTTGTTGTTTTTCTGAAACGTATCTGTGCAACAGACTTGTCACAATGATAGATATTACTCCACTGATGTATCTGTATAAAACGCTACCAAGTGCGGAGTGGGTAAAGGGCACAGCAGACAAAATGTTCATGCCATGGCCACAAGGGGGATCGCTGTCAAAAGCAGTATTGCAACATATGACCACATACTCGCACGCTGCGTACACAGGGAATACATTGGCGAAAAGGTTAGCCATTTTAGAGCTCTGTAAAATGTATCAGGAGGAGCAGGAGGACCCGCCACTTGAGGAGTGGATGCTTACTCAGTGTATGGATGAAGATGTTGAGCCCTATGCTCCCCTTACCTCGCACGAAGTCTATGATGGCAGTACAGAAGATGCAGGATTGTACCAGTTAAAGAAACTAAAAGCAGTGACAGGGTATAGTAATCTGATATATGAACAACCTCCTAATAGCAGTGACGATAGTCCAGAAGAGACTAGAAGAACGGAGGAGATCTTTAAGATCTTTCAAAACAAGGAGGAGAAAAGCAATAAAAAAGTAACCACATACGTAGAACGATAGATTAAGAGATGGAAAGGAGAAAAGGATAAAGCTGACAAGGTAACGCTCATACAGATCGAAATGATGGGAGGACAGATATTGCTCAAGCTTGATGGGAAAAGTATTGAGGAAGTCAGGTGAAGAGAAGATCAAGACGAACAAGACAGAAAAGACAGGGAAAGAGAAAAACAACTGAATGAGGATGAGCCTAAGAGAAAGAGCAGGCAGAGGCAAGAACAGATGTATCAGGAAGAACAGTGAAGGAAAGAAGAAAGGGCGCAGGAGCAAAGAAAATATGACAACAGACATAGAGCAATCAAAGAACAAGATAGGCAAGAAAGGAAGAGAGAAGAGGAGGAATCATATAAATTGAGAGATAAAAGAATACAGAGACAAAGGGAAGAAGAGCGTAGAGAAAATGGAAAAAGAGTAGAGAAAAGACATGAAGAGGAAAGAGTAAGATGAGAAGCGAGAAAGCAAAGAGAATTAGATGAAGAAGTGGAGCGAAAAAGGAAACATTGAGAGCGCGATATTGATTGCATCCAGAAAGAGTTGATGGAACCGAGCCCAGTAATATCATGGGGCAATATAGAGGAGTTCCTCCTGTCACAGAGAGCAAAGGTAGGAACATCCAGGGTAGCGCTAGAGGAGAATTTTGACATAGGGAGCATTGGAGAGAGGATTGATAAAGCCTATCAAGACTTATGAGAAAGTAGCAAACCCGGGAAGCCAAGGGAAAGGAGAACAGCCCTTGGTCTTCCAATCATGAAGCGAAGAAAGAGACCTGTTCTGTCTTGAGCATAGAGCATGGTCCTTAGACAGGCTGACTTAATATAAGGGTGAAAGAGAGCTATAATAGTTGGGGACTAGATATGTCAGACGAAGAAAGAGAAATATTCCATGGGGAAGAGAGAGGAGGTGCATGTGGACCTGAGGAATGCAGACAGACAAGGAAGTGAGATGGTCTGATCTAGAGAAGCCTAAGGATAGGGCTCCAGATCCTGTAGCGTATCTAGAATGACCTAAAGGATGATAACATAGCGAAAAAGGGAGAGTCGCCACCATATATGAGCAGTCTGAGGTCATTGCCAGGAAGAACGCGATCAGGAACCATTGTCCCCACTATGGATAGGCAGATGGTGGGAGCCAATTGTGGATTTGGGTTCACGTAGTTCCCTATATTAGAGAAAGGAGGGGCCAGACAGCAGTATAGTCCTTGGTCACAAATGGATAAGGATAATTTAAGGAGTAAGCTTCCCAGTTTAACAGCAGGTGCAGGAAAATGGATTCATGAACTCGAAAAAATTACAGGGGGAAATACCTCAGCAATAGGGGACATTAAGGGTCTCCTAGCAGCCATTCTTAGGGAAAGGGCTGATGACATTTGGACGAGAGCAGAATACTCAGGTGACATGGCACAGAACACAGCACACAATGGAGCGCCATTTAATAATTGTAGAACAGATGTCTGTAAGCACTTAGACTGCAGTATCCTGACACTTCAGATATGGGTGCAATTATGGAACGTAAGATGAAAGATGATGAAGATATGCTTGCTTACATTCAAAGAATTCAGGAACGGTGGACTCTTGAAACGCAGAAGTCTTGGGGAAAGACAGTGGCAGTATTTTACCACATTCTATGTCAGGGATTGCCCGAGCAAGTACAGAGCCAGTTTAAGCAATTAGTGGTAATGGAATTGGAGCCATGGGCAGACATACAGTTGACCATAGTGCATCACTGTCGGCTGTTGGAAGAGAAAAATAGGAAGAAGGAAGATGCTAGAAAACTTGAGGAAGCCAAGTTAGTTCAGAAAATATTGTCAAAGTATGTCATAGAAGGGGCTGTGTTGACAAGTGGAGAAGGATTGGGAATGCAGCAAGCAGTGGGTGCATCACAGGAGAATAGTCAGCACCAAATGGATCAAGGAGGGAATGAGTCCATGCCGTGAAACAGAGGATTGAGCTATAGAGGGAGAGGTGGTTTTCAGAATAATCAAGGCAGTTTTCAGAATATGCAGAATGATAATCAGAATGCACAAATAGGATTTAATCAAGGGGGACAAATCAGAAGAGCTCCTTGTAGTGACTTGAATGTGTGAGTCTGAGTGTTTGCACATAGAGACCTGTGAGAATGCTGTGAGGTATGTGGAACCTTTGACACCTGGAGGTTCTGGAGATGTCATTATGAACTTGAAGATTAGACACACAGTGGATGCATGCTACCTTCTCTCCCACCTCTAAACTGCAAAGCTGTAACTTGAGGAATAAAGCATCCTTTATCTATTTGCAACGCACCTGGGTCAGTCTGGTTCCTGCTTCTTGTCTCATTATCTGGCCCAGGATACATCACTCCTCCTGTATGTTAGACATGTGGGATGCCAGGGTACATTGCACGCATGTGTGAAAGCCAAAGGAAAGTACAGATGGTCAATTCTCAAGAGGGGGAACAGCTTACCCTCCAGCATATAGCTCACAAATTAGGGATGTAGTCCTTTCACAGGTACGGGAATAAGTATGTATCAACAATAGGACAGCTCACAGGGCAACTTGAAGTGTTTAGTACTATCAGTGACACCAGACCTCCAAGAGGAACCAAGGGTTGATGTGATGATAGGAGGCACATCTTTTTCTTTTTTAGTAGACACTGGGGCTACTCGTTCATGTATATGAGAAGCAAAATACCATATGTTGGGAAATGCCATGAATATGCAAGGATTCTCTGGAGCTACTAGTCAAGTTCCTTTTACTGACTAATTACCAGTCTCCATAGGAGAATGTGACATGTATGTTACATTATTGTATTTAAGACAGGCACTAGTTAACATTATAGGATGAGACGTAATGACGAAACTTAAATGACGATTTCTTTTACTGATGAAGGCATAGTGTGTTGAACTCCAGGGATTCATTATTTGAATGTGGGCACATTTATGTTGTCATTTACAGGGCAAATGGCTCTGCGAGGAATGCTGCTAGAGCCCAAAGTTTTTCGTTGTGGGGTATGCATTTTGTTGACATGGCTACCTGGCTTAGTGGGAAAGATTATGAGAATACCTGATACGTTTTTTTTCAAGCTTAAGATAGCTATGGATGACGAGGGGGACAGACTATTCCCCTAGAGTTAAATGCAGCCGCAGTGCAAGGGGAGATGGCCATGCTTGAAGAAACAGATGACGAGGGCTGGACATGGTAAACAGTGATTGCCACTGGGGAAGGGTATAGATTGACTGACATCACAGATGAAGACAGTTCAGAAATGATCCATGAGATGATGAAGTGATATTTCAAGATGAGTATTACATATTGGATCCGGATAGAGAAAAAGAGAGATCCCACAGTGAATAGTGATAGTGTAGCAGCGTCCAGAAGACTTAGAAACGGTACCAAACTCTTTATGGACTACAGGCCCCTATGACGTAGGCCTATTGAAGGGAGTGGGGGGGGGTAAAATTAAGCTGAAACCAGGAGCAATTCTACCTCGTGCAAGACAGTACTCAATGTCTCAAGAGGTGAATTGGGGTATTTTTAAGACTATTTCAGCCCTGATGGAACAAAGTATTTTAGTGACATCAGAGTCACTGTCTAACACCGTGATGTATCTGATAATAAAAATGAATGGACGGTCGTGGAGATTTATTCAAGATATGCGACCAATTAACACGATTGTAGAGGCAGAGTTCCCTTTTGTTCCGAATCCGGAAACAATATTGTGTAGTATCCCAGCAGAAGCATAATATTTTACGGTGAGTGACTTGAAAAATAGGTTTTTCTTAATCCCGTTGCATAAGCACTCCCAAGACCATACATCACTTACGTTTTGCCAAACTAACCTTGAAAAACACATTGTTTGTCCCAAGTGTACTGTGAGTCTCCATCTATCTTTAACAGTGTCCTTCAGATGGACCTAAGCAATATTGATTTGAAAAGCGTTGTGATACAGTACGTAGATGATATTTTGGTTTGTAGCACAACAGAAGATGAGTGTGGACAAGACTCCATTCAGTTAATGAATATCCTGGCAGACACGGGATATAAGGTAGACAAAGAGAAGTTGCAATATTGTCAAGAAGAAGTTTTATATACAGGTCAGTTGATTTCACATGACGGGAAGAGGGTCACAACTGAAAGAGCTGAGGCTATTATGAAAACAGCAAAACTTGCACATGGTAAAACACAAGCAACAATTTTTGGGATTATGCAACTATGTTAGAGTGTGGGTGTTTGATTATAGTTCATAAACCAGACCCATTTTGCAGGCTCTGAAGAAAGCACAAGTGAATAGGGAAAAAATAGAATGGACTGAGGAAATGGAGGGAGGGTTTGGAGAACTGAAGAAAGCAATTTGTAAAGCTCCAGTTTTAGGAATTCCCAATTATGACTAGGAGTTATTTTTATTTTCGCACATGAATGGGACAGTCATGACAGCAGTACTTACACAGAGGACTACGTTAGGGTATAAACCGCTGGCATATTATAGTGGGAATCTGGATCTATTTATGAGAGGGAAAATTCCTTGCAAACAGTTGCTGGCAGCAGCCGCGTTCGCAATCGAGAAGTCTACCAGAATTGTGATGAGGTGTTCTATGACATTGTTTGTTGGGCATGCTTTGTTTCCTATTTTGGAAAAACCTAAGGGTACATTAACATCTCAGAGAGCTTCTGCATATGAGGTAGTTATATTGAATCCATCAATTGAAATAGTGAGGTGTAAAATAGTGAACCCTGCCACATTCATAGCTTAACCTGTTGTAGAGGGTGAGCATGTGCAGGATTGCGCTAACTACAAGGAATTCCATGATGATATTCTGTGCGTAAAGGAAAATGTGTTAGCAGGGGGGAGATTCTCTTTTTTCATGGTTCTTTGAAAATTGATCAAATTAGTGGAGAAAGGCATTCAGGTTCAGCTATGGTAAGACACAGAGCCAATGGTGAATTTGAGGTGGTGGTAGCAAGGTAGCAAGTGCAAGACTGCGTCTCACTTTTCAGCACAAGCAGCAGAATTGGCGGTGCTTATTGTCACGCTTGAGAAACAATCAGGGCTGGAATTGACGGTGTGCAGTGACTCTGCCTATGTGACGTTAACTGTGCACGCAGAGTTAGCACGTTGGAAAAGGAGGGGCTACCTCTGAGAGGATGGCACTCTAGTGCAGCACACAGCATTATTGGACAGGCTTATTAAGGCATTACAACTCTCAGTAGCCATTGTAATAGTTAAATGTGCAGAACATACTAAACAAGCAGACTTTATCTCTCACGGGAATGAAGTAGCAGACGAAGAGGCCAAAAGGGTTGCATATTCACCAGATATTTCAAGTTTTGCTACTCCAGGTGTAAAAGAAAAAGTAGTCATGATTATGACAGTAAATGAAGGGTTTAATCATTTATCAAGAACACAGTTGATCGAGGTTCATGGCAGTGCGCCACAGGAAGAGCAGGAATTTCGGAAACCAAGTGGGTGTTCTTTATCCCCCTCCAAAGAATTATGGTGACAGGACAGCACTGGAAAGCCAGTGATGCGAGTAGCATTCTTAAAGGTAGCTCTTGGACAGCTGCACTTCCCTGAGCATGCAACTAGGGAAAGCCTCGCAAAAGCTATTGCGGAGGATTGGTTCGTACCGAACGTGTTAGAACACATTACATTTTATGTTGTAAATTGCATTGTATGTCAAATGTTTACCGCTTGGCATACACAGCTAATGTTCAGAGGAGTGATTCTTCGACTCAATGGTCAGTTTCAGCATTTACATATCAATTATGTTGATATGCTGCAAGTATGTAGTGGATACATGTATATTGTATAGTAGTGTTGTTTATTAATTTATAGAGCACACCGGGCCCTCAGGCATCTGGGCGCATTACAGGTTACATGGGTTTCAGATGATTTGGACATCAAATACATTTACATGCTTATATATAATTTTGCAGAATATACATGCTTGTATATGTACAGTTTTATACATTAATTACAGTTTCCTGTTGTGGTGTTGTAGATACGCTTGAGTTCATTGGCCAAATGCAGTCACAGGTCATGGGAGTACAGCCACAGCTTAGCATTATTCTTAAAGGAGTGAAAGGAAGATATGGCTATTAAGGAATCAGGGATATAGTTCCATAGTTATTTCGCCATGACTGGAAAGCTAGTTCCATCTGTTTATTTTAGTTTTTATAGTATATGATAGTGGTGGTGTGTCCCTTTTCTAGGTGGATCGAAGCTTGTCCTTGTACACACCCTGAAGCCACTTGTGCAGCAAAGTTCTTAGTCTGAGAAGTCTTTTCTAGATGCAGAGTATGTGAGGTGCTGAGATCTGACAATCAGCCCCATTTTTTAATGACATATTTGAACAGATTAGTCTATTACTAATTATAAAACACATGTTTTCTTTAGATTATCACCCGCAAGCGAAATGGAATGTGAGAGACTCCTTAAAGAGAGAATTGCAAAATTAAAATTGACCCTGAAGGAGGGATGGCTGTACTACTTGCCCATTGAAGTATATGTAGTAAGGAATTAGCCTGGTTCAGACCACCATCTCGCACCCCACAAGCTAGTGACAGGGAGGCCAAAGAGAATGCCTTTGTCTCCTCCATCGAGGAGCAGAAGTGATGCCTAGAAGACTGCAGAAATCTTAGGAAATGAGTTACGTGTTTATTTGACATGTAAGACCACTGGTATCTCCATCATTTCAGATCAACAGAAACGCAAGTGGGGTCCGTCTCAGGGCACATATGAAGACCATTCATCAACCAGAATTCAAGAACTACTTCCTGTACCTAGACTTCTTATTGGAGATCCAGTTCTAGTGTGTAACTTCAACCTGATATCGCCTGAGCCACGCTTTAGTGGTCCCAACGTAGTTGAAAATGTTACTGCCTCAGCAGTAAAAGTCCAAGAGTGACACGCCTGGATCTACTTGAGTGACATAAAACCATACGTTGGTGAGACCGATGCACCCCCAACTATTGATTCGGAAGCAAGACAAGAAGAAGAAGTTCAGCATGTGCAGACTCCATCGATGACGAGGAAGAAGGACTCTAAGGTTACTGATTAAATAAATGCAAGTGTGCATTTGGATTGTGGCTCACCCCAGACACTCTTTATAGATATTATAGCAGGAGTGCAAACACATTTCTTGAGTCACAGGAAACTTTGAATTGGACCATGTAAAGTATTGACGTACTAAATATGCCAAACCTGGAGTTCAAATTTGATGACTGGAAACGTGAGCAGTTTCCAGACGGGTTCCTCACTGAGTTTCTGTTTAGATGAATCAATGGTCTTAACAGATGCCCATGACCATAGGTTGCTTCTCTCTGTTTTTGTTTACATACTTCAAGCTTATACTGCTCTTGTTGGGCGCAGTACTAATATACACACTTTTGTGCATGATCCTAAAAATAGCCCTGCAATCAGGAGGCTGCTTACGGAGATAGTTGAAGAGATCCTACAGTTACCTGACCATTTAACAAAGTTGCCTAATTAAAACATTTTTTTCTTCCTTAAAACAGTATACAGGCATAATGAGGACTGTCGAGAAAGCTACCGTTTTGGAAAGTGAGCTAACCCAACGACATGCAGAGAATCGTAAAAGGTGGGGATTGATGTATTGGTGCATAATAGATGCATGCTCAGCATTTATCATTGTTTTCCTGATTTTGCTAATCCATACTTTTTACTTCATTGGTCCAATCAAAGTAGAAGTCCCTTTGATTCTTCCCACTCCAGTGACTCTCACAGAATTGTCTGTTACTGAAAAACGGAGACCATTTGTAATTATCTCTACACCAGTAGTGCATGCAAGACCACCCATTTCTATCACAAGTGTTCCTATGATTCCCCCTGTAGGAAGGACCCTTTTTGATATACTTCATAAGCATTATGCACACACCCTCCTTATGAGACACAGGAGAAGCACAAGGGAAGACGATTATGAATTAAATAATTGTCTAGACATTACAATACACTTGGGTAATAACATGTGGTATCAGCACATGAAAAAGGTGGGAGAGAGAACGTCTAATGAGAGTTGCTATGTTTGTGCTCTCATACCTTATGCCATGGGGAATTCTAAGATATTCATAGCTATAGAAGTAGCAGTCCAGAAAGCTCACTGCATGATGCACCTTGCACTCTGCCATATGAGAGGTCAATTCCAGGGTCGAACAGCATCCTTGGTATGGGTGACTGAGAAGACAGCCCCGGAAGAAGATGACTATGTGCAAGATTTAAAGACAAGAGAGAGACCACATACCAGAGGTCATGTGATAAGATATGAACAGACTGGAATAAATGGAACAGGAATCAGATGTGAACTAAACAAAAAGCTCAATTGTCAATGAAAGAATCATGAAGAAATACAAAGATGCAAGAAGAGAGTTCAGCTTCAAATCAAAGGAACAGTGCTTACTGGATGGGCTGAAGGCCTGATTGTGTGTAAAGCACCAGCACTAACCAGGTGACATGAAGCAATTGTGTGGCATGCAGAGAATGAATACAAGCACCATTGGCCGAACATTGCAAAGTTTCAGACATGGGTCCATGATAAAGGAGGACCGTTGTAGATAGTATCTCTAGCGAATGCATCCTTATTTTTCAGAAACAATGGCATGAGAAAAGTTGGAATGAATTAGCAGTGCGGCCAAAATTTCGATGTACCAGGCATGAAGGATGGAACAGTAGTGATAATGGACCTGTGGATCCAGAGGATATATGAAGATGCCCAAAGACTGGGGAGGGCTGTGTTCCATAGTTCTCATTCACGTTCCAGCATTGGTGATTCTGAAGAGTGACTTGCATATTGGAGAGTTTCCAAAAGCTGATGCCCAGATGAGGAGGAGGAGATCGGTTGAAATTCTTAATTGAACAAAGAGGGAGAACTACCTTTCAGCTAAGTCCATTGAAGCCTTTGATTCTATTCCATTTGAACACAGGTTGTTCAGTCAAACTGCTGCAGTATTCATGACTATCTTCATGCCAGGGATCCAGACAATGGCTAATGCCAAATTGTTACAGGTTACCAGATGGGAACTTCTGTAGCGGATTAATACTACCATAAAGGAATTCAACCCTATCAAGAAAGAATTGAGAGCCATAAGACTAATGACCCTGCAGAATAGATATGTCCTGGACATGATTACAGCTATGGATGGAGGTGTTTGTGCCAAACTTGGAGAATCATGTTGCACATCCATATCTTCTCACAATGACGAGAATGGGACCTTGACAAAGGCCATAACGATGCTCATGAACTTGCACATCAAAATGGAAGATGAAACAGAAGATATTGCAGTTGACGGCTGGTTTGCATCGATCTTCTCATGGGTCCCACAACGGAATGACGAATATTTTCAAGTTTCACTGAGTACTATTGGTGATGAACATGTTCGGATTCTGTGTGATCAGAATAATAATAACACAGTGCAAGAAGACGGCAAAGAAAGGTGTAGAAATGAAAATCATGACCGATGTTGAGTCTGGGTTTGGACCCAAAGAGCTGACAGATGAAGACATCTGAAAATATATAGAAGCAAGTATTCCAGCTCCTGAGGGAATGAAGTTCCTTCATCAAAGAAACCACATCATTCTGGTCGTTCCGAGCTAAGGTAAATGTTAGGCAGAATTATATGCAGTACCCTTTGGGAACACCACACACTATTAAGACTACAAGTGACAATACAAATTCACCTTTGGTACAAGCCTGCACTACACAGTAAAGTGGTAGTGATGGCGAGCAGCCAGACTTATCTCAAGAGTAAAGTTAGCAGTATCAATAGTTATACAAAGGACAGCAATTACCATGATTCAAGCAAACACTGACTCAAGGTTTCTGAGTAAAAGAATATACATTTATTTGCACATCAGTTATAAAACATTTCACTATTATCAAGCAGTTGAAAAATCACAATTTTAATACACTACACCACACCCAATAGATTCTGGACACATTAGCTCAAAATGAAGTGTGAGCAAAATGGCATTCCAGTAATTTAAAAGAGAGGAAAAGACAAAGTTAGACAGAAGTTGAGCAGCACCAACAAGTAAGTAAGCAGGGCAATCTAGAAAAAGGAACTACAGTGAGGAAATCAAATCAAGAGGCCTGGGCCAAAGTCAATGGACCAAAGTCTTTGCAGAGGATCACGCAGTTCAGGGTAGTTTGCGGTTAAGTCTTTGCCAAGAGTTCAGAACAAAGTTGGTTGGACGAAAAGTTACTTTAAACAAGAGAGAAGGACAAGGCCTCAGATTGGCAAAAGATTTCACACACTTTCACCGCGGCTTGACGAAACGAACAACTGGGTTAGCACAGTACCTTTAGAGCAGAAGAATGCTGTAGCTGAGGCAGACGTTCCTGGCAGGCCCTGCTGGCGCACGGTTCCTGAAGCGACTTTGGGACTTACAAAGAAGGAGGAAGACTGGAGGGTCCTGCACTGCCCAGGGAAGAAACCAGCAGCGGAGCAAAGCGACAAATAAAAGGTGCGCACCTTAAAACCCAAGCAGGGTCCGATCCTCCTGGATATCCGGTTCACTGTAGCTGTGCACCCCAAATTCGACCAGAGGAGAGAGGCATGGCTTGCAGTTTGGCAAACTGTTTGTTGCCACCAGCTCAAGTGGCGAAGATTCCTCGCAGATCTTCTCTGTCATCGAAGTTTGGAGATTCGGACCTGCAGCAGGGCTTCCCCGGGAGGTTCAGTCGTGGTAGAGGTCCTCTTCAGTCAGCTTCTCTTTGGTTCTCTCGATCCAGTGGCGACTCTGCCTTCTCAGTCCCAGAGACCTGCTTTTTATGCAGTTTTCCCCCATTCACACAGCCTGGCTGTCAATCACACAGCAGGGTGGCTGTCCTGGCGGGACAGTCACCTAGCCAATCAAACAGGAGTGTGACTTGGGTTACCAAGGTAACCCATGGCATGGGTCCTAAAACCCCTCCTTGACATCCTGCCTACCCAGACTTTCAGGCGCCTAAGGAGGGCTTCTGTGCAGAAGCCCGACAAAGGTCGGCGAACAAAGGGACCAAACCTAGTTTGGTGTGCGGAGTAAAACACGAGAAAGACTTTTACAAAAAGAAATGGCGAATAAACCCAGCCAGAATCAAATAAAAACATATCTGGTCCAGCGGGTTTAAGTTCGAGGCTACTAAGATTGCCTAAATCAATACCAAGGCTATTTAAAATAACCGCGGTAGGTAAAAAAGGGTAGCTACCACTGCCACCAGCCAAATCTTAATGAAAAGGGAACAAAATAATGTTCCAGGAGAAACAGACAAAAAGGGATAACTATTAACCCTTTCCAGAACTCTATGTAAGATAGTTTGTACTGGGTCTGTGGATTATAAAAAGACTAATAAAGTCAATGCCAAATTTACATGTTCTGGGAGACAGTAGTCAGTTCCAGAAAATGGAGTCTGAGTTGGGAAGTCTAAAAAGACAACCCTGTGTCACTGCACTAAAGGTACTGTGTAACACACAGTAAAAAGATGATGCCTATGGAGTAGGTGAGGCTCCACAGTCTATGAACACACAAATGTTAAATGCATTCAGCAAAACACATGTAAGAGTGGGAAAAAAGGCTTACACTCTTATCAGGTGAAAAATAAAAAATCCTAGAAATCCAACAAAGCTGCTGAGGGACTCAGTAGGTAAGGGACATTAGCCATTCTGGAGAATTCTTCCTAACAGTAAAGGAAATACCCACAACTCAACAATAGACTGTTAACTGCACTTAGCCAAATCCTGCGCCTTGAGCTCTCTACATTTAAAGCTTTTATGATCTAAGATGTATCACCAGTCAGATTACATGTACCATTGTAGCCAATACATGCTTTTTTCAAGGACCACTCTGTAACCTGGTCCTTCACACAAACTATTGTTCTGTACCATCCTATGTTATATCATGTATGTGCAACTTTATGTAACACTGCTGATCCTAAGACAATGCGCCCAGTTACCCCAGGGTTTGGCCGTGCAATACAAATGAGCAAACTAAACTAAACTATGCAGGAAGATGGATCTACTGCAGTCCGAATGGACACTGTAGTCACATGACCTGGAGTGTTGATGAACATGTAAAATCAGCAGGATCTCTGAAAGGATTAATGCAGATATGGACTCCAAAGAAGCACTTTTTCAGACTAGGATGTCTGGATGTGAAGACTGAGTTTCCTTATTTTGCCACGTAGTATGACGTCAATGATAACACGTTTTTACGATAAATGTGTTTTTCTTATGTAACACGTTGACAGAAATACTATGAGATGTCTGTTGATGTCCATTGTACTCCTTGTTTTTTCACTATCAGATTGGGTAGCTCCACACACTTGATATTTTTTGGTTTGTCGTTGCACTTTACAAAATCTGGACCCACCATTTGCAGTTGCACACTATGTGCACACTATGTGCCTGGAACGTTCCTTTTATTCTTCATAGCACAATATCAATTAGGCAGTGTGCTTCTGTAATTGGGACTGGTTACGGTAATAACACCTTGGGAGACCCTGACGCACGTGGAATGAGTGAACACATATAACAGTTTCCATTCAGCGTTTCTCCCCACACCACTCATATCAGAAAACCATGAGTTGGTTAACTCGGGATGATCAATATCCTCAAACACATCCAAACCCAGCCCTTGATATGTATCATACTTTTATCTTTTCATTATTCTATGCATGTTCTCCAGAACGGCAGCTTTAATGGTGCTATCGGAAATAACATTATATTGTTTTGCAGTGTTAGACAATCTCCTACTTTTTGAAAACAACCTGTTCACTGTTTTCCCCACTGACGTATTGTGCTTATTAAAGTCATCAAATTAATTTCCACTGTTATTGTTAGTGTTCACATTAGTGCCAATATATGTATATCCACTCATATTATTAAAATGTATATGTATTGTCCCATTTGGATAATATGTAAATCTGTTTCCCCCATTTGCCCCCTTTATAGAACCTCCCCTTATAATACCCTTCCCCAATACACTCCCAACAGTACTATCAATATCACACCTACAATAATAGTGAATTCACAATAATAAACATTGGTCCATATTCTCTCATTCATGTATCTGTACCTCGGGTCCCCACTTATAAAATGATTTACATTGGTCACGTCCATCTTCTTCTTTCGTGTAATGAAAGCACAGACACACAAGACAAAGGATAAGAGAAACATACAAGATGTACTTTGCACAAATAGAAAGAGAAGAAAAAGGAAAAGAAGAAAAGAAGAGAGAGAAAATAGAGGAAAAAGGAGAAAAAGGGGGAGACAGAGAGAGAAAGAGAGCAAAAGAAGAAAGAAGAAAGGAAGAAAGGAAGTAAGCGCTCCCAGAAAAAGGAATGATACAGAGCTAGAAGCTAAGCTTTGGCCTGCCACTGGAGCGTCCGTACCGTACACTTATTGCCCCTGTTAGGTAAATGGGGTACAGATACTGCTACCCCTTGTTTTACGATAGCTGATGTACCAGTGTACTCTCTGGAGCTGCCCTATGAACGTCAGAGAGGTGGAGCCAATAACGCAACTCTGACTTTTACAGCAAGGCGAGTACAAAACATCACCTTGGAACTGAGGGTTATTCCATCTATGCACAAAATTGCGGACGTATATGAAGTCCCCAGGCATCAGTGGTTGTTTTGTCATATGCTCAGGATCTGTCACTGTAGTAGACTCGACATCTGGTGTCTCTGTCATCACAATCCTGGGCAATGCTATCTGTCGGGAGACATATTTAATGGCCCTAGGTTTTGTAGTCAAATATTCCTTAAACTCATCACCTAGCACTGCTGCTGCCCTATTTGCATCTGAAGCCTTTCTTACAGTGGATAGGGGAGTATGCATACGCCGGCCAGTGACCACTTCATGCGGTCAGAAATAGTGGTCTTTGCTTGGCAGTGTATGTAAACAGAGGACCAGGGGCAAACAGTGCACCCAATTATTCTTCGACGTACTACACAGTTTGGATAATTTACATTTAAGGAGCCTGTTTATTCTCTCCACAACACCATTGGTCTGTGGGTGGTAGATCAAACACATCTGTTGCTTGATACCAAGTAGTGCTGCAACGTGCTGAATTAATTAAATGAAGAAATGTGTGCCATTTTCTGACCTTAAAATCTCGCACACACCCCATTGATTGAAGATTTCCCATACTAAAAATCTAGCAGCACAATTAGCATCTGCATGTTCACGCTGGCCCTCTTCCATCCACCTTGAGAAAGCATAAACCACTACAATGAGGTACGTAGATCCGTTACAACGCTCACTCAAATCAGTGATATCTATTTGAAATTCACAGAATGGCCCAGTAAGGCAGGGCAAGGTGCTGTGTAACGTCCGTAGTGTTTGTAGTGTCATCCATGTACTGAAACTTTGACATGTGATGCAACGTACGACCATTTCTGTAATGCTTTCCGGAATATTTGGTATAAACCAGTCCTCCTGTATATCTGCTGCTACGTGCTGTTTCGAACTGTGAGATGGATAATGTTACTGCTCAAAGGCTATGGGGCACTACTGTCTCCCCAGAGTTCTCCTGCCTCCATAACAGATCTGTCAGCGATTGCTTACAACCTCTCAATGACCACAACTCTTTCTCCATTTCCGGTGCCCTTCCTTGTAGTTCGACAATCAGAGAGATGAGCAATGCTATGTAAGGTGCTGGATGTTCAATTGCAGGTGGGGCAGTCACAACGTACTCAGCGGGTATTTCATTTGGCAGATACGCTGCCATTTTGGCTGCTGCTTCAGAGGCTGCATTCCCAATCGATATTTCATCTGACCCATTAGTGTGGCTTGCGCTCTTGAAGACCGCCACAGCAGATGGCTGGGATAATGCTTCTATCAGCATTTCTAGCAGTGCTGCATGCTGCACTGGGAATCCATCTGACCTCCGAAACCCCCACCTTTTCCAGTGGGATAGACAGGCATGTACTGTTGTTCTAACATACACTGAGTCTGAACATATTGTAACACAGCACCCCTTGGACACTCTTAATGCTTCGATGAGCGCTATGAGTTGTGTGTAGAATAATGCATGGACAATCTTTTCATGACCATCGTCTTATACTCTCCTTCCACAATTCTCACCACTGCTGCCCCTGTCTGTCTTTGCCCAACATTGTGATCAATTATGGAAGACCCATCAACAAAACGTACATCACCACTTGTCTATGCACAGTCCCTTGCATTGGGAATGTCGTCCTCCTCCCCCTCGAATGTGGAACAGCCATGTACCCCTAAGTCCTCTGCAGTGGGCATGCCATTAACAAAGTAGCAGTGTTCACTAGTTTACACCTAGCCACATGAATATGGGGTTTAGAAATGATGATCTTTGCGTAGTCAGAGTAGATTTTGACCTTTCTCGAATGGCAAAGAATGTTCTACATACAACGTAACTGAATACCCTATTACAATTGTAAAGCTTTTCTCTATTGCAAAAGCAGCAGCTGCTAAAGCTTGTTCACATCTAAACTGCCCTTGCATTGCTGTATCCAAAGTACTGCAACAGAAGGCCCATGGTTTATGGCCCACAGTGCTTTTCCGAGTCAACACCAGTGTCATAAACTGGCCATCTTAATGTGAAAACAAATACAATTCCTGTGTGTAATCTTGGGTGACCAGTACGGGTGCCGAACTAATGACTTATTCTATTAAGTCATCAAACTGCTTGATCATGTCTGCCGTCCACTGTAACTTGTGGTCCTTTGTTTTTTGGGCTTCTCTAAGGGCCTGTAGAAGTGGCGTTGTGTATGCAGCATAATCTAGAATCCAGTCCCTTCAGTAGTTACACAGGCCCAGAAACCTCAGCATTTCTTTAACTGCAGTGGGTCTAGGGGTGGCACGTACTGACAATGCCCTGTCTGGTAGTATTATCTTACCATTCGTTGATATGAACTGCCCCAGATAGAGAATGTCCTGTTGGCAATATTGGAATTTGGCCTTCACGATCGTGTACCTCTTACAGGCCAGCAATTGAAGGAGTGCAGTGGAGTCCCTTCGGCAGTGCTGTTCGCTGTCACTACACACTAGCAGATCATCCACGTACTGGATAATCATGCCAGGCACCTGAATGTTCCCCAGATCAGCATGCAGTATTCTGTTAATTATGGTCAGGCTCTCGAAGTGCCACTGAGGTCACCTAGTGTGTTCAAACCGTATCTGGCCCTGTGAGAATGCCACGAGATACCTCGAGGATGGAGTGGAAACGAGAAGAATGCATTTTTCAAATCCAATAAAGTAAAATGCATAGCTTCTTTGGGGATGCTACATAACATTGTTGCAGGATTCAGAACGACTGGAAATTCTTTCTGTACCACATCATGTAGGGACTGCAAGACCTGAATCATTCTCCAATTGCCCCCTGTTGATTTTCTGACAGATTATGTTTCTGTGTTACACAGGGACATAGATGGCATGATGATCACTGGTCCAGTAGGGCCTGTATTGTCTTTCTAATACCTTCCTCCACCTCCCTCGGAAATGGATAAATTTTTTACCCTGGGTAGCACCAAACCTGGCTTCAGTGTTATAGGCACAGGGTTTACCTCTTTCAGTAACCCTACATCATGTGGATGTGTAGTCCACAACTGCGAAGGCATGTATTGTAAGTCCTTGTAAAAAAAATAGAGGTGGAGTTAATACTGCCATCAAGGGACACTGCACTCTTTGGTACTGTATCATTATGTCACAGGGGATACAGATCTTTAGGATTATTTCCCCATCTTTGTCATTATCCTCAAATAATTTGTCATCTGTCATTTCCTTTAGCTGTACCATTGGATCTAGACAGAGCACTGTGTGCCACTCACATCAGTCCCTGTCTATTCCCACCAGGGCAACATTCTTGTCTGAAACCAACAACCCCTGCAAATCCAGTGACAATATCGTTCCCGCCACCACCTCAGGTGACACTGCTGGATGAAATATAAAATCAGTGGGCACCCACCAACACTGTTTGGCAATCTGATGCACCGCCTCCACAAGCACTGTCTGGGTCTACGGCAATCATGCAAACCACCACCTCTCTTGTAAATGTGTGTATTATCAACATTGCCCTTACAGTGCACATTCCAGGTGTGGAACAGACTACACCATGATCTGTAAACGACATAGTCATGTTTAACTTACTGAGCAGTTCCTTACCCAGTAAACTGGCTGGGGAACCTTCAGAATACAGTAAAGGTGCCCATACTACTTCCCCCCCCACCTTTACTTCCAACTCCTCATTGTATGGAACTTTGGAAATAGACCCAGAGAATCCATGCACGTCAAGATATTTTCCTGATAGTAGTCAATTCCATGATACATGATTTAGTTGCACCAGAGTCCACCATGAATATGAACTGCTTGTTTCCTATCTCAGCCCCACCAAAGGTTTCTCTTTAGGGTTGATGGTCGTCGACAAGACTAGGCACCGCAAGTGCTCTCTGTGGGCTGTCCTAATCAGGGGTATGTGTTCATTCCAAGAAACAAGAAGAGGTTACCTCCAACCACTGCTGTCCATCCAAAGGGAGCAGTAGCCCCACTTGGCACCCTGTTCGCCGGTGCAGCACCGCTCTGCTGCTGCAGTGGCATATGCCGCACTTGCATTTGAGATGCTTGAGGCTGTTGATTATATGTTTGGTGTTGCCCCAGGGAATACCCTTGGTTCTGATATCCTTGATACTGTTGCGAATACCCTAGACCTTGGGGCCCTTGGGTCCTGTTGCTGCAGCCCATAATTACACCCTACTGAAGACCTGCTCCTGAATTCCCTTCTGAAATGCCCCTGCCTAAAACAATTCCAACATTGGTATGTTCCGGACCCACCCCCCGGCTTCAAACCCTTCTCCTCTTGCTCCTCGAAATCCCCCTCTCCTCAAGGTGACCCTCCTTGTTGCCCATGTGGGCTGGGTTGCTGTTGCCCAGCTCCACTGTCCTTGTCCTCCTTCAGCCCAGTTCTATGTTCCTTCCACCTGAGCTGGCGTTGATACAAGCACCTGGACTGCAACCAATTGTTTTCCACCACTTTCACTTCTTCCCCTTGACGTCTTTGTACTGTTTCCCTTTCCTGCTCCTTATTTCTTTTACAATGATGCACTACTATACTCTGTATTTCTGGCCACCCTTTCGCCTCAATACCCGCTCTCTTTTCCAATGCCTTCTGCACTTCCTTCGGCAAGCCCCTCTTTACAATAAAATAGAAACATGGTATTGACTGATCCCACAGCCCTCCTGTTTCAGCTCTCCACATCTCTTGCATTTTAAGAATAAATCTAGGTGGGTCCTCATCATCACCCATAGTATACTGCATCAAGGACTGTTAATCTGGAGTATCTGGGAAGGCCCTGCTTAGTGCGTCCCATATCAGTGCTCTAACTCCATTAAATGGTGCTTCATCATGTGCATTGTCCCCCATGGTTACTCTCGGGTATCCGGCCTTAACCCACACATTCCTAGCCTGGTCACCAATTACAGCAACCATCAAGCTCTTATGGTTGCTGGTTGCTTTTTGAATGTGTATATCCACTTGCTCGCCCCTGCTGTGAGCTGTGGGCTTGCCTTAATTAAATTATTCTTATCGATTTGGGGCCAGGGCACATACTGTGTCCTCCCTGCCACCTTATGTATGAGGGGCATCTGCATCTTTGCCCTACTTCCCACACCCTTCTTTATGACTCCTGTTCTCTTTACTAATGGCATTCAGCCGGACCATTTCCTCAACCTGCCCCATGCCCACAGACCTTCTACTTGGGGGATAAACCGCCTCTTTACCCCTTTCTTTGCCTTCACTCTCACCTTCAGTAAACATATCAATGTCCTTTTCCTCCACATTCTCACCCAACATCGTATTCTACTCTCTCAGGATTTTCCACCCACCTGGGATTCTTTCTTTCTCAACACCTATATGTCTTATTCCTTCAGTATCCATTTTAAGCAGCACTTCCCCTGACTTCCATTTTCCCGACCCTTCTCTTGATGTCCCTATATACCTTACTGTTCTTGGGGATGTCTGTATCTTTCTCAGTTCTGTTATCAATCCTGTCAACCTATCCACAAACTCTCTTGACCTGTAACCCACCGATGTCGATACTTCAGACGGGTGAGTATATTGAGGTGGGGGAGAGGTGGTAGTCTGGGGTAGTACTGGTGCTAAAGTGGACCCTACCACATCAGAAGTCCCTATCGCAACAGGTACATAGCTTGGATTGGTGTACCCTTCTGCGGAATATGCTGTCAAGGGATATAATCCCCCCACTCCACTGGTGCCCCACCCTCTCCTTCTCCCTTTCTGCATTTCCCATCTTTCTGTTTCTTTGCCACCACTCCATTCCCTTGATCTTCTGCATCTTCAAACATACGCTAGAGATCTAGAATTCCTCTACTCTAGCTGCTTCCCTTTTATTTCACTACTAAAAATGTGGACATGTGTTCCAAGATGCTCTGTGTGTGAGCCCTGCCCTGGAAATGGGCAGGGCATCCCCCCTCCGCCTGTCACCGCGATCCACTGCTTATGCTATTTCCACCCAGTCACAATACAGTAGCAGGGCCTTATACATATGTTGTATTGGTGTATCATTCCCCCATGCTAGTGATATCTATCTCTTACTCACCCCGCAAAGTGCTGCTAACGCACTGCTGCTTGCTTGTAATAAAAAAGAGAAAATCAAACAGACCCTTTTCTATCCCCCTTCTTTAACACACCTACATCACTCCAAAAAGCCATCCAATACCACACCATACTGCGATGCACACTATTACCGCCCCTTCTAGGGCCTGTTCTTTATTCAACAAAGCACAAATAGAATGCATTCAAATGACACACTAATATAACAACCACTACTTATTCCAGGCCTATTATGAGACCACTAGTTTTATTTCTATATTCGTCCTTTAGATAATATACCACCTATCCTCCCCTCCTGAGGAGGGGCTCCCTTCCTTACCTTTGCCTTACCTTACAATACCGTACCTTATAATGGCTCACCAAAATACTCTCTTTACAATACAAATTTTAACAAAAAATAACCCTGCCCTCACCCATATCATATCGACGACCTCGCTCTCCACATACTCACACCTTTCGCACTTCGCAATGCATCTGCCCCTTCCTTGTTATTGCTTAAAAGAATCTGCTCACATGTGCATGCTCACCTGAACTCCTCCGTGATGGAGTTCCAACACCGGCCTGCATTCTCCTCAGAGCCACGTCTGCTCCAAAGAGCAGAGAGCACTTCTCTTAAAATGGCTCCTACTAAACCACTCAGAACACGTGTTTTTTTGGGACCATTCGGAAATAGTGTAATGTGTAAGGAGGGAAGAGTACTGCTCTATGGAACTCGGTGCAGATGTAATATAGCACGAACAGCAGAGGCATAACACTAGGAGACACAGAGCAAGGAAAGCCAAATTTTAGTTATGACAAAAGCACAGGCTTGCATGACAGCGCTGCACCAGCTGAGCTCCAGGGAAAGATTTCACTAGGCCCAACATCATTAAGGTAGAATGAATCTGCACCACCAGTTCTCACGGAAGTTCACTTTCTTCATAACCCTTCACTGTTGCAAACATTTAGTATCTTTCAGAGGAATGAACCCTGCAAGAGTGTGGGACAACACCAGGCTCCACGCAGTTTCCATTCATCACAACTAAGCTGCCAGCAGGCCTCTAACCCCCACTCAGCCAGCCCAGAGTCAGATCTCACACAACCGACCCAACCCCCACATCCAAGCATTCCATGATAAGTGAGCGACCATCCTGTGCTAAAACAAATCAAGTGACCATAAAAGATCCAAGCATGTGCGACTGTTTCACCCCTAAGTATAATATACATCCCTTGTAACACGAGGTGCAGGGAGGGATACATTATAGATCAAAACCAGGGTGGAGACCTTGGGTGCAAGAGGAGCAGTATCAACAAAGCTCAGAATGTGTGGGTCAGTTTGACTGTATTTCATCCTCCCGTTCCCCTGACACCAATCCCGAGCCTCCCAGATGCATGTCATAGTTGTGTAGTAGTAGACTTAGCATGCTAGCTTAGATTTAGCACTGTATCTCATGAGCGACCTGATCTTCACCACAAAATGATATGAGCCCAGCTGACCAATATGGAGCCTGAATGACAGCGAAATAAGTTTCTACTATATGTGATGATGCCACCCGGCCTTTTAAGCTCCTGCTTGTACTATGATTAACCAGAACTTTCTCTAGCAGCAGATTCCTTTGCTGATATTTTGTATTCTGTACAATTAAACCTTGTTATTCTTGCAAGCTTATTTCCCTAGAGAGTTGTATTCACTCTGGAGAGTGCATAATCAGGGAATTGCCTTCATTACAAAGGTCAGAAAACAAATTAAATATGCTCCTACTATACAACTTGTTTTATCACTCATACTGTGCACTTGGCAGGCCTTAAGACGCACACAAAGGAGGTTCTGGGGCATTGTAACCTTCACACAAATATTTCACTCACTCCCCTCCATGCCATCCGGCTACAGGGTCTCCACCCTCATTTTGAACTATCATGTATCCCTCCCAGCACATCACAATACAAATCATACGATTGTCACTTCAACGATCTGCTCTGTCCGTCCTCTTTGAACATCTCAGGACTTGTTACTTTGGGGATGGTGGTGGTGAAAGGGCACCTGGTGCCATGGAATTCAGATGTCTAAGGCTTTAGTCAGTTATATGGGCTATAACTCGTGGTCACCGGGGGATGGGCCGGGTCATGCTTTGGCCAGTGTGAGATAAAATACACACCATGTGCCTGTCTGTGAATGCAGCCTGGTAGGGCACATTCCTCTTGAACATATTTGCAACACTGTTAGAACACTGAATACGTGTTGTAGTGGTTGGGTTGTGGACGGTCCTCATGGGGCATGGCTGGAGATTCCCCTTGTTTTGCAATTTGTGCCTAGTGCGCAGGCCTTCTCGTCTACCTAACGTTATGAATATCTACTCAAAATAGCAATGCTGCTTGCTTCTTACGCTATACTATGTGGATAGACTATATTTGGTTATACTGGAGTAGGGTCCTGTTAAACGGGAAGGTGTCCCTCTCACCGTCCCTCTTCCCCCTGGCTCATCATAGTGCTTTCAATGCGTCTCGCCTCACTCTAAAGTAACTAGGTGGGTGGGACAGGGCTGCTCCTTTCCTAACAAGAGTCACTCTATAACAATCTCAAAATAGATAATAAAGATATCAGTCAAATAGTGTATTTCCCGAATAGCCTGTCAACAAACTCCTCTTCGCGTCCACTCCCCTCTCACCGAATGCACTTGCACATGCACTACATGCACAACAGATGATTTTAAACTGCTGGGGGCAAGGCCAATAACTAATGAGAATTTCCAACAAGGTAGGAACAGTACAAAGACAGAATCCAACTACAAACACTACAGTACAGCTCACTACACTCAGTGTTGAACCCGCGCACCCACTTCGTGCAGAGCAGATTATTTTAAACTGCTGGGAGCGTGTCCTATAAATGACAAGGATTCACAATAGACAAGATTCTACTCCAGCACTGCAGTACTGCACTCCGCATTATACTCGCGCACTAGAGATTATTTATAGATTATATTACACAGCCACATTAGTGGCTGTGTAGTTATGGTTAAGTTGCTATGCCCATCGGAAGAGCACTTTTTGGGTGGCTTATAACTTTGCTTCCCCTCGAGGAATCCACACCAAACTTTGCAAAAAAAGTATATGGCCTACTCTGAATTTCCTGCAAAGTTTGGTGAGGTTTGGTCAAGGGGGGGAAAGTTATAGTGGTGGCCCCAAAATTTCTTTTTTTCCCATAGAGTGAATGGGGAAAAAACTTTGCTCACGCCTACCGCCTAAACCGCTGGACGGATTTTCACCAAATTTGCGGCAGGAGCAGTGGATTGGTCCCGAAAGCATGCTTTTATAAATTTGGTTAAAATCCATCAAGTAGTTTTTTAAAAAATGACCAAAAAGTAGGTCACAAAAAATTAGTGATATCTATGTCCGCTCCGTGGACACATTTCCCTGTTTGCTCTGCAGACAGTGTCCTGTTAATCGATTTGCGTCATGTCCGCGGACATGTGACGTGCTCACTGATTGGATGGTGAAGAGCGTGAAGTGAGTCAGATTTTTGGAAGCGACCGCCATCTTGGACATTGCGGTGACAAATGGTGGAGAAACATAGCTTTGGCGAATGTGTTGGTGTGTAAGAGCATTTGAGGAGGATTCTTTTCTCCATGGTTTAAAGAGTTGTAGCAGGGACATGTAAAATAGTTCTTTATGTTGAGGAGTTTTTAATGACAATTTGATATGATTAATGAATCTTGGTTTGGTAAGTTTTACTAATCTGCCATCACAATTTGTCACTCTGTATCTACCTTTTTTCTCATCAGGTTTTATATAATTTTTGTATGTGAAGTTTTGGGCTATGTGGTATGGACACATGGTTTCCAAAGTGGTACTCTGTTTGGGTAGTATGTGTCTAGTAAATTGTTTTTCAAAATGTCTTGGCTGTTGGGATAATTTTTGGCTATTGTTTCTATGTCGTCGTATGATTTGTGAACTCTTTTTCTAGATTCAGCAGGACCAAGGCTTAGCTATACTATATTTTCATATTGTCCATACAAAGCAGTACCGGTTAAACGATCTGCAGCTTCATAGTAGCCACATTCTATATGGGAGAGCATTTTTATGCCCAAACAGTACAATTTCTGAGACAGTGTTTTGTCTGATGACAGATCATCCGGAGGTCTTGAAGCACTGTTTTTTCTGCTTTGGTTAAGAAGTCTGTAACATATTGTGCAACTGCAGTGGAATTGTCTGCAAAGTACTGCACATCTATGTTTGCATTCCATAATAGGGCAATGATTGCAGTGTAATCATTGATATATTTTGCTTCTTCTGTTCTTTTTATGTAATATGTATTTTTAGGTGATTTACTTTTAACACTATGTCTAACTGAAGACATGAAGTTGTTCACTTCACCTGTTTCTGTAACTGGTCTAGGGAAACCGAAGCAGCATTTGGTGTAGTATTTCCCTGTGTTTGTGTATTTGGGACGACAATACTTGCCGCATTTGTGTCTTTGAAATTGTACAATTTGTGCATGAAGATCACTATTTGTTGCTTCTGATGGAATTTCACAAGTGACATATTTTTCGATAAACTGTAACACAGTGGAATCACTGTCTTGACCAAATTTAGGAGCATCTTTAATCCATAAAAGCATGTGGATATGTGGTGCTCCTCTGGCTTGGTATTCTTTTCTCCAAAAGACGTGTTGCACTTCTCCCAAGGGAGGAACAGTTGTATTACAAATAAAGTGCAGCATAGCAATGAAGCGATGATGGAAATATCTTGAAATATTAACAGGATCTAGAGAGCAAAGTTCTCCAGGTGTTAGTATATCTATGTTTGTTTTGTTTTTGTTTGCTATGCATAGGAAATCATGTAAATCTTCCCATGCATATTCTGCAAAACTTAATGTAACAAACCAAGTGGGTGGGCCAAAGTTGACCAAGCGACTCATAGAGAAAGGGTACCCAAAAAAAATCTATTAGCCAAGAAAAAAAAAGAGCCAGACATACAAGAAGAGAAATATGTCTAGAGAATAAACCAAAAAAAGAAATGAGACGGTTGGTCTGTGTCACCACGTTCGGACCCCTCAGCCAATTGATCCAGAAAACCATCAAAAACAACTGGCACCTGGTGAAACATCCAGGCACCCTTAATAAAGTGCCATGTTTTGCTTTCAAAAAGAATAGAAATCTCAAGGACACTTTGGTACATACATTCATTGAACCATCGCCAAGGACACCTAACACCCTATGGGATCTACCGCCTATAGTTGGACACCATAAATGTGGACACTGTGTGGCGTGCCCTCTTACCCTGCAAAAAAGAACATTTGAACATGGCAAGGTCAAATGGGATATGCAAGATTTCACCAACTGCAACACGAAGGGGGTGATATATATCATACAATGCCCCTGCGGCCTCCTTTATGTAGGTAAAACAATACGTGCTATAAAAATGCGCATTTCGGAACATCGTTCCTGCTTTAGGAACAAGGTAGCTGACAAGCCCCTAGGTGAGCATTTTACAAAAAAAAAAACACAAAGACACTGATCTGAGATGGTTTGTCATCCAAAAGGTCAAACCAGCGACACGTGGGGGAGATTTGAACAAAACACTCACACAACTTGAGCAGCGTTGGGTCCATAGATTGAACACTGTACATGCTGGACTCAACATATCAGTGGAGTGGAAGTCTTTTTTGTAAACCTCTACACTAATAATCATCAATGTATACAATGTATTGTACACATACAAGTAACTTAGGTTGAGCAAAAGCATTTGTCGGCTCACATGTTCCTTTTCAGAAATTGTGTTTTTTCATAGAGATGTCATAAGGACATCACACGTGCCATTTTCTTTGTCAACACATTGACAAAACCAATGTACTGTACGCAGAATTGTGACTGATGTTGGACAAATGCAATTGTTGGTTGTGACTTGTTCCTGTCAAAAATGTGTTTTTCTGATAGAAATGTTATTTAAGAACATCATACGTCCCCTTTTTTATTGTAAACAGTTGTCATTTTGTAACCTTAAATGCATCCACTGGCATTTTTTTGACTCAGCGATGACATTTAGGCGTTATACACACACCATTCAAAGAACGCGGTGCGACTTTCTGATTCGCTCATCACTTTTCTTAATTTAGAGCACCCTATGAGTTGAATTGAACCCTCACTCGGTTTCCCGCCTCTTCTTCAGAAAATGAAGAACGGTTGCCATGGCAACCAATATAAACAAATGGTTTTAAATTACCTATTTGAAACCTGACACACACGGGATCCACTACAATTAATTACCCAATCATTCCGAGCATCATACGTGTGATTTTTTAGGAAATTTTAATACGGGTTGACATCGAGCCCCACCTAAGATGGCCGCCATATAAATTATCACGGAGACCTAGCAACAGCGTTACCAACGCCATAGCCAGGTCTCCTTGCACGATACAGTGACTCAGCGTTCAGCACGCTCCAGCAACAGTCAGTGAATAGGCCCTGCACAGTGACAGGTAACGCTGCGCTTCTGTGAAATTTTGAGAGCTGTCGACGTGCAGTAATTGACTAAATCAATAATCAGATGCCTTTACCCGATACAGGCGTCCCCTGCTGAATCATTTGAAAACCCAGTCACCAGATGCACTCAATATTAGAGTCTCACCTCCTGCTGAGAGGTAAGAGCTCGATAATTGTAAATAATTGCAAATATTGCACCGTGTGAAAAGTAGCATGAACCGCTCGACAAGTTTACTCCCCCTTTTAATAAGAATTCCTGTTTCTTCTGTTCTTTATAACAGGATTACATAGAAACTAGCCGTTGTGGCTCCTGTCTCCTAAGTTACTAGACCTGTGGAATTAATACACCCACAGGTAAACAGTGTGGCATTCCAAACATTGCATGATTTACTTCAAATTAGATTACTAATGCTCTAAAACACTCCCCTGACTATAGTCTCTCTTGTCACTTACAGCTCTGACATCATAAAGTACAGACCCCCGTCCTGACGAAGGCCATACATCATACGTGGCACACTAACTCCACCTAGAAACGGCTGAAACACTGGTGTCGATGCATTATTTTCCAACTGCAGCTTAGAAATGCTGCTTCACGCAGAAAAAATGATTTATGTTTTTTTAAAATGTTTATGTGATGTTTAATATGTCCAAATGTCTACATGTTTGCTACTTTTATGTGAACTCTATAATCAATGTTATTTAAATTGATATGGTCTCACGCACACTAATTATTCCGTTTTTCTTTGTTAATGTCCATTTTGGAGATTACATTTTATGTTGAAATTTAATGCCTCAGATATTTATAAAGAAACAAGATTGATTTCATACTGAGTCTGAATAAGTTATTTAGGCGAAGGGGACTACAGGTAGGAGCATCCCAAGAGCACTTGTATTTTGTGAACCTATTCAATTGTAATTTTTTGTTTTCTCAGAATTGGTGAGTACAAACAGCCGACGCGCATTTCAACTGAAGTCTTTCTCAAGGATGTGATTAGTGAAGTGAGTGATGAGACATGTGAGTGAGTAGTACACGGTGCAGTGACATTGTTAAGGAAATTTGTGGGACAGTTGTACAATGTTGAGATTTTGGTTTGTCAAAAATAACATGTTTTTGTGCATCAAGCCAATATAGTGATCATAACAGGTAAGATCAATAGTACATTCATTGCATTGTACGTGGTGAAGGTGAGTTATGGTGGTAAGAAAATACATTCCGCATGATGAGTTGTGGTGGTAAGAAAATACATTCAGCATGACATTCATCATTTGAAGACACAAGTATTGAGATTATTAGCAGCATGAGTTATGAGTTCAACGAAGAGAGACATTGTACCAAGGGAGAGGAGGGGGAGAGAAAAAGTGGGGGAGAGAAGTTTAGAAGGTTGTTAGTGCCAGTAATGTGGCCAAGCTTGATGCTGGGGTAAGGAGTTAGCCCCTGGTCCGGGTGCCAGGTTTAGGCTGGGTGGCCTAGTCTGTGAAAAATCAGAGGAGCTGAATTAGCTATAATGCTAGAAAGGTCAAATTGAAGATTCATGCCTGATTATATGTGGGGTCAGGGATGACCATGTAGCTCTGTTGGGGGGATGCTAGCCTTCAGGAGGTTTGTAGAATGGTCGGTGGAGGAGCATGGTTTCCATGGTATGGGGGGAAAGTTGTAGGATGATTGTGCCTCTATTGGAGAAGGTCTAAGGTAAGGCAACGTGACCTGAGGCAGCATAATTGCAGGCCAGTGGGGTGTAAGAGGGGTCCTGTACCCCAAAAGCAGGTTAGCCGAGGTGTGATTGTGAACTGGCAATTGTTTAGTCCACTTATTGAAGGACGGATGGTGCGAGGGGAGGTGGGTGGTCGCAGGGGGTAATTGTAAAGGGTGACCAATGCGGAGCAGTGGGGTGTCTAGTTTAAAAATGCCCATTGCTGCAGTTGTGCGGGTCCATGCGGCCATGGTGCTTGTGCTGAATCGAGGTTGCTGTGGGTCTATTAGTGCGAAGGAAGGTGTGGTCACAGGGAGCAAGCTGGGAGCGGACCATCCTGGTGCGGATTGGGACCATTGTTGCTGTGAGTGGACCCCATTTGGGCCGCCGCAGCGTTGATGCAGGGGTGAGGGGAGGGGGGTTGCGTCCCCAGGGGGCACGCGTCAACATCCATCAGTGCCAGGAGCAGAGAGGGGGGATTCCCCGTGAGGAGCCCGCTGCACAGGGTTTGTAGCCCTAATTAATCTTATCTGGTGCTGTGACCGGCGACGTGTACCAGTCGTGGTCAGTCAGGAAGTGAAATTGATGCCTGTGTTGTCCTAAACACTTCCTGACTGACTGGCTGTGCTTGCTCTGATTGGTTGGTGCAGGAGGGCTGGTTGGCGCCCTGATTGGTCTAGCCTGGAGGGGCATGTAATACTGGGGCAGCCCTTCTACCCTTTCCACTTCACTCCCTGCACCATTGCCACATCCAGGGTTTCTCAGCAAATCCAGCATGGAAAGGGGACTTTAGGGATTAGCCAATCAGGGGTTGAGGTTCTGCTTTGTATTGAGAGAGGCTGTGTGTAGTGAATATGGCAGAGGTGGAGAAAGTCAGGGTGTTGGAGCTTGGAGATATGTTTGTGAATGGTTTGGAGCAGTATGCTAAATGTAGGAATATGGCTAAGAATTTTGACGTAAAAGGAGTGGAGGTGGTGTGGAGCACTGTGCCTGGTTTCAATTTGCAGGCAATTTTAGAAGTTTGTCAAGATATGGCTAGGGTTAACAGTCCACATGTGGTTGTCCTGCACTGTATTGGTTTGCATATGGGCTATGTCAGTGCCCCTACTTTATTGGAAGATATGAAAAACTTGGTTCAGGCAGTAATGAAAGTACTTCCATATGGCAAGGCTATTTTTTCTGGTTTGATACCTAGGGCAATATGGGACAATAGTGCTGTTTTTTGTCCTCAGCAAAATGTTGCTAGGTGTTTAATCAACCGAGGCATGTTTGCTTTTAGGAATGGTGATGCTATGTTCTTTTGCAACAATGACAACATTGATTCTATTAATGTTGTTTACTTTAAAGCAGATGGCATGTCTTTTTCTTTTATGGGAAATGTCATGCTGTTTTGGAACATAAGGATTGCTTTGGAGAAGCTAATGTGAAGATATTTGGAGGTAAATAAGGAAAAAACATAATGTACAAAATGAAAGATGTTTCTGAAGCATCTGAAAAAAGGCTCTTTTCAGAGCCAACCTCAAAGGGGAAATTGGGCACACTATTTAAATGTTCATTCCCCACTCATATTTTTTGTTCTGTCCGCCGCCACTGCGGTTGTCCGCAGGCAGCGTGTATTATGTAGAGGTTTCAGAGGCATGCAAATGAGACTTAGCAGAGCAAGGGATTGGTCAATAAGGTTTACTGGGTGTGATGTGTAAGGAGAGACTTTGTCAGAAAGTTTTTTTCCTGAGAGGAGAGCAGATAACTATGGCTGTGTGTTTCAGGAAGCAGATTGTCTGGATTTTGGGAGATTTGTGGATAAATTGGTTGGAGATGCATGCAGATCACTGTGGAGTGGCTGCACATCTTGGATACCCTCATGTGGAAGTGCACTGGCATGGAGTGCGTGGAATGAAGTGGCTGGATTGATACCTCTTTGTGCTACTTTGGTGACAATGTGTCATCCAGACATTATTATTATTCATTGTGGAAGGAACAATTTAAGACATGTCTCTGGAATCTCTTTGCAATTTGCAATGAAAGAAGGACCTGGGAAAGTCATGGCCAAAATCCAGAGTAATCTTTTCTTGTATTGCGCAGAGACAAATGTGGCTGTGTTCTTCTTCATTTGGTCCACAAATGGAGAAAGCGAGGCGCAATGTCAACAAGACTGTTTGTGCCTTTTTGAGAGGCATGTCCTCTTTTCACATTGAAAATATTATGTTTCGTAGTACACACATTTTTCACAGAGATGGAGTACATCTTACTTATGCTGGCAATCAGATTTTTCTACAAAATATACAAAATGCATTGCAACCCTTTTTGGAATTACAGAAATCCATTTTGCAGTAGGTGTTGACAATTCAAAGTTTTTGAAACACAAAAAAACACCACCAAAAGGCTCGTTTCAGAGCCAACACTTCCTCCCACAGAAAAGTGCAATGGTTCTGATAGGGCAGCACTGCAAAAATGTTAGAGGTCCGTGGACATTCCGCAGACTTCTAACATTTCACAGAGCTCTGCACTATTTATTTGCCACTTCTATTTTTAAACTGTGAAAGGCAGCTCTGAAAAGAGCCTTTTTTATTTGGATTTGTGTTTATATTTTTTTGTTTTTTTAAACACGACACACAAGGAAAACAAGGGAATGGATGGTAAGAAAGGGACACCAACCACGGGGATAAGAAAGGGCAGGTGGAGAGAGGAAGATGTAGGGTTGGCCTTATTCAGGTAGGTCGAAGTCCTCGAAAGCACTTCGAAGGTTCTCCCCCTGCAGAGCACTGTCTCGCAGTACATGCACAATACTGTGACCCTCAAAAGTGTAAGGGTCATCAGCATCACCTATGGTCGGTGATGCAGCTGGAGGGATGCGCTGTCCCACAGGAGTGTTTCTTGTGGTGGCAGTAGCCGAAATGGAGGATGCTGCAGGGGAACTCAACCTACCACGTTGATCACAAGGTACAATTTTATTAATAGCCCCACTGTGGAACGACCTTATGTGTCTCTTCATTGAGGTAGTACCATAGCTGTACACACCTGGTTTTCCACGGCTCAGTACCAACTGGCACTGAGTGCAGTGCACCTTGTTTGCACAGGCTTTCGGTACTCCATCAAGAGTGGCAAACAACCTCCACACGGTGAGAACTTTTAGTAGGGACTTCCACTACCTCATCCTCGTCATCCTCATCATCCTCTTCATCACTCTCCTCTGCTTCCTCATGCCTGTTCTCCTCTGCAGCATATTGGGGAGGTGGTGGTGGTGGAGGGGGTGGGGATGGTGCTGAGGCAGAAGTAGCCCCAGCAGGAGCCACAGCAGTCATGGTTGCCATCTTCAATGGTGTCAGGAACCACCAGGATGTGAGCAGTCTGCACACAGGAAAGAGCAAGAGCAATCCAATGCAACAATGCAACAAGGAGCAATCTCTGTCCTGGAAGCCCAAAAACAAAATAAGGAGCAGCTCTGGGGTGTGGCCTTTTATAGGGGTGCTGGGGCACGCTTCACAGACACCCGTGCCATCCGCAAACTCTTCGAACAACAAGAAAGGGCTCAAAAAGTTCCAAATAGTATGCAGATCGCCAGAGACATTGTCTGGGACATGTGAAAGGGTGAACTTTCACTGGAATATACATTGGATTGTTAAAATAAAAATCACTTTTTAAATGTCCGGGGGCCCAGACTGTGTCCGCAAACATTTGTGATGTCATCTTTGATGTCCTGGACGTTAGTCTTAGCAGTGTACGGTGATGGCGCAAGTTATGGTTGCTTAGCTTACCATAACTGGCAAATTTCAGGGGTATTTCGGTTTTACGTGTAACCATAACGTCCTTTTAACAACGTTTTTTCACTGATTTTATATCTATATATATATATATTACTTGTTTTAGCACATTTTTCAATTATGTAGTAATTATTGAAAGCTGAAGTGCTTGTAGAAAAAAGTCTTTAGAGCTTGTGTAAGTACCTTTTTCAGTATTATTCATTGTAGTTTGTTAGGTAGGTGAAGAGAGAAAAAAGGAGTCATGGAACCTCAGAATGAAATAGATAGACAAGAAGGCTGGAGAAACTCCAATGTTGTCTGATCAGAAATGGATTGTTGATATTTATAGAGCAAAGAGTCGTCTTGGAATTTCCATCAAGACACTTCAATAGATTGCACGTAGGACGTTCAAATGAGATGTGGGCTGGTGTGGTGACTAGGAGCATAAGCTTAAAGTTAGCATCAGCTGATGTCACTTGATGGGCATATGTTATAATTTGCTGCCGCCACAGCACTTGAATTTAGGGTGATTGATCAACGTATAAGATAATCACAAGATGCTTGTTACTGACCCGTGTGGTCTGCATGTCTAAATGTCAGAAAATCGAAGGTATGATGTATTGAAAAAAAATGTGATCAGTCAATTTAGGCTCAAAAATACATGCTGTTTCCATTGGGCAAATATAATTCCTGAGAGAACTTCTCCTTTAAGGCTTGTGGCCATGGACAATACACAGAAGTATAAGCCCAGAAGCCCAATGTATGATCTTGATCCGAAGCCACTTGTGCATATTGAATGCAGAGTGATTATGGCTCTTGTATGCCACTGGCTAGACAGCTATTGCTAATAGCACCAGTCCCAGTTATCTTTGGTGTGCGTTGCCCCGATTTTTCTGTCCTTCACGCTATGAACAGGGCATGAAAGAGAAAAAGGTGAGTCAAAACAGAAAAACCCATTCCAAGATGTCTGCCCCTTTTTTCAAATTATTCATTCAAGCAGGTTGTGAAAAACAGGCATGCCATGGCAGAGAATGAGCAGTGAAGATGTCACATGAACTTGGAGAACGTTGATCAAAGACTAAGAGGCACCCAGTGTGGTTGCAGAGATACACCAGCCATTTCGACACATAGCATTTTGGGCACTGGGCTTACTGTCCTTAACACATAGAATGTGATTGGCAGGCATGATTTGAGCATTCCACTCTGGGTGTTAATAGAGTTAATTATATTTCAAGTAGCCTTCCTTAAGCCACTATTTCAAATCAATAATCAATACGTTTCATGCTGCATCTGGACTAGCACTGGGTATCTTGTGACTTATCATACATACGTGCTGCAGGTCCTGCAACTGCTCCGATAAGGTTGCATTAACCAACACAACAACCTACCTGGCTGAAAAAGTAACCACATCAGGAAGTCAACAACCAATATGAAGGCAAAGAAATGGAAAGGACCAGAAATCAAGCCTTCTCAAGCTACATACAAGCATATTGAGCAACAGCACATCTGCACATCAGGGACCAGATTACAGAAATGTTGCACCAACGCAAGGACAACGTTGCACGGTATTAGCACTAGGGCAAAGTTTGCCCTATTTTTAAAAACACTGGCACAGACTAGAACCCTATTGCACCATGACATGGGCAGTTTGACATATTAATAGCACCATCGCAAAAATTGCCCTAGTGCAAAAAAGATGCATTTGTACTGCTTTTTTGCACCAGGGCACAGTTTGCCCTAGTGCTAATACGGAATGGTATTAGCACTAGGGCAAACTTTGCTCTGGTAAATACATGCAATTTTTGCCCTAGTGCTTTTAATATGCCAAACCGCATTTGTCATGGTGTCATAGTTTTCTAATCTGTCCCAGTGTATTTAAAAATAGGGCAAGCTTTGGTGCAATGTGTTTGCAATGTGGCCCCAGGCTTGTATGTATGTATCTAGATATGTATGCACGTTATAAAGTGCGAACCATGTTGACAAGCAATGGAGAGCTATACAAGAATGCAAGGGGGACAACAGGTACCGTGTACCTTGCAACACAACACCTGCAGTTTACAATGAAGCTGAACCAGTGTATTTTCAAAGAGTGCACAAACCACCATTATGCGTCATACACTCATCTGTAAATATGGTGATGTAAAAATGTAAAAACATACCCAAAGGTAGTGTAGTCATGTGCCCTGTGCCCGCTCCATCACATCCTGGTTTCCAGAACCCTGGCTCAAGCTGATTGAACTGGCTTTTCATTGTGCATTTTTTCTGTGGATGTTTTATTATGCAAATTGAAATTCGAATTCTCCAAAGCAGCCTCCCAAAACTGCACACTAAAAGGCAGTAAGTTAGTAGTAAGTGGGACAAGGGTGAGTGGTCACACAGGTTAGAATACAAAATTAACAACAAAACAGAAAGGTAATCTGCACAGTTATAAAAAAAAAAAGACCTCCATAATGAATAACACGATGAAAAGATATGGAATCCTCAAATGGACCCCCACACATTGTTCAAGTGCAATACCCTCTCCTGTGCAACCTTGGTTTTATACCCCCCCCAGGATCAATACAATGAGTGCAAGTGAGTAATAATGGTGACACTGATTATTACAGCACTTACACACTGAAGGATTCTGTTGAAATGCTCCACTATAAAGCATCACGCTCCTCTTTGGACCTATGTTAGCACTTTTATCAACTATATAACGTAAACACATTTCAATGGTAGTGTTGAACAGTGTTGGGGTATTATTAACAGAACATGTCAGTGCATGCAGACCGTATCCCATCAAGGAGAGTCTGACACGCATATTATCTGGCCACATCGAAGAGCTATTAAAGAATTACAATCGGATAATAGGATGTTGTTTTTTTTCTCTTCCAGCTGGCAGTGTAATTGCACCCAGCGAGAGATTTAAAGACAGAACATGGAAAGTGATTCTTTTTAAACTTCGCTTAGTTTATACATTTTCCCCTAGGTTAGGACCTTCTGCGGTGAATAATTAAAGAGAAGCGTGTGAGGGCTAAAATAGCTGCACTGCACGTTAATATCATTTCAGTATTCAGCTTGTGGACAAACCTTCCCCGCATGCTCGTCACGGTTACTATGGCAACAGTGCATCTGCCTTCCAGAATATCCTTCATTAATCATTTACACCCTGGGAAAAGAACCTCTTAGAAGAAGAATAACACATGAACTGTTTTCACATGTTTAGCCTCAATCAGCATGCTTCTATCTGAAAACCCGTCATGCACTCTGTATTTACAATTAAAGTGTCTCCAGACAGCTACGAGTTTCTTTGTTCCTTGGATGTGTCTGACTTGCTGAATGGCACAACCCTTATATGCGGACATGAACGATTACATAATTTTCTGTAGCTTTTTCTTTTTGCTAGCCCTTGTGTTTGCAATGTACCTACTCTTTCTAGCTAATGACATCATTAGGTCATCAATACATTGCCCAACAGATCAGGCACCACTTAGTCCTCTGCTTTAAACCACAATCCTGAGATTATTTTATTCCACGTGGCACTCAGTCATTAAAAATTAAGCTCGAACTACCTTATTGGCTCAAAGAACTGAGTGGCCTAGACAATTATGTCAGCTTAAGCCCCCAAAACAATAGTTTGTACATTATTTATTTGCATTTCTATGTTATTGTTCACAGCACAAATCTGACTCCATAAAGCAGGAGTCAAGAAATTAAAAACAATTTATCCTTAGAGCTCTTTTGACATTTTTGTTCTTTCTCGACCAACCTAGTACAACAAATATTGCCTTAATTATTCCAACATATACACACCTCTTTGTGACCGTAGATTTAAGTGTGTGACTTAAGACAAATGAGAACTCGATTTCTTTTTGTTTAATTGGGATTATGCCTAACACATCTCATAACGAAGCCAACCCATATCGTTGGGTGCAGGATGGATGTGGTTCTTACAAGCTTTTCTTTTGGCCTTTCTAAGGGACTATGTTTGGAGCGAATAGTGTGAGATTCTTATCCATCTTTAACACTTATTAATACCACGTGAGGGACAATCAGATTGTTACATACAATCTGATTGGCCCTCGCTGGGGCTTTACCTGACCGAGAATCCCTCAAATCCTTCGTATCCCCAGCAGTGGGGTGTGGCAGCCCCTCAGCCAATGAGGAGGCGAGCCACCACACGGCTGATGGCTGCCATCCTCCCCTGGTCTTGGTATTCAGCTAAGTGTTTTCTCCCACCCCCCCCATCCAAACAATCCCCTCTCTGCCCTCCCAACCCCACTTACCTTCTTTTTGGTCCTTTTTCGGGAGCGAATGCGCTGCAAATACTTCTGTCCCCAGTGCGTCCACTCCCGATCCCCGACAGGCCATCATTGAAAGGAAGACTACATGTAGTCCCTTCACTCCGTTCCATGATGGCTGCTTTCCCTTCCCCTGCGGGCATTTTTTTAAACTTTTCTTTCTGTTCCGAAACACTGTAGAAAAACTATGCTTTTAGTACCCCGGTCTTGCGGGCCGGGGTACTAATAGCAATAATCCCCTCGCTGTGGGGGCATTACCGAGTCTGGTAAAGCCCTGGGGACTTTATTAAGGTCCTAGCTTCGCTGTAACTACTCAGTAATGCCCCCACAGTTCGGGGCTTATTGCTTAAAGACAATGCTGTTAATGCTCCAACAATTTTTAGATAACAATGGCAAGACAAAGGTTGGCCATAACTTCTAGCATAGTCCTATAGTTTGTGGACTCAGGAGTTTACTCTTCATTATTTAAACTTATGTTAAGTGTCAGCAATCACTGCTGTCACTTACACGCTCGTTTATCTCCTTAGTTTGCCTCTCACAGTGACAATATATTCAAATAATGTTTTAAGATCCTAAAAGAGCTTTGCACATCCAAAAACCTTATTTACCCTTGTTCACCCTCAAGGAAATATTGTAACTGCATTGCTATTGTCTTCATCAATACAGTCTCTACTGTTATACCTGAGCTTTTGGCGAAGTGCCCGTAGTCAGATACTGATTCATTGGTCACATGTTGAGATTTCCATCTTTATCTATAAAAATGTATTTCATTTACCCCAATCACTTTGACCTTCAGACTATTGTATCCAAGGCTAAAATGGTCATGTTCTAAACCCCCAGAGCATTAAAGTAAAGCGTAAAAGCAAGGTTTATGCTCTTTACACTTTATGTTAATGATTGAAAGTGATTTTAGTGCCATTTAAAAGAGGAGAGGGGGCGCGGAACAGTATATAAATGTATTTGTTGCTCTCCCACGCCACCTTCAAAGAGCACCACACTGGCAAAAAACAGGTGGATTGTACAGGAATCAATTGTAAAAGCAGTTTTTGAAAAAAAACTTAAATGTCGTCTGCAAATTATGCTTTGGAGGTTGCCTTTATTTTTATTTTCAAAATCAATTGGAAAAGTCAATTGTAAGGGAGATTTCGCCTATGTTTCATTCTTCACATTTCCACACCGTTTTCCAAATGTCTACAATTTCACGTAACAGGATCTTTTGCTTGTACGTGCAAATGGGCGTGGTCACTTCCCCTGCAATTTAGCAGGGTTACAGAAGGACCCCCAAAGGCATCAAGCAAAATGTGTCAACCATATCATTCTGCAACTATTGGATACGGTCTGCAGCTTCATAGCTCAACCATGAGCACAGATGTGACGCTCACTGATTTATAAAACAGTTTTCTGATACTTGAAAAATAAAGCAGATGTAGATCTATTGGACTAAGATAACTTTTGCCCAATTTCTAAAACAATTAACTAATTTTTTTGGAACCACAGAACCTTTAGACACAAATGAATCCAGGTTTCTGGCAAGGAATGGGCCCGGGCCCGGGGAATGTCAGTGCTGGAGGATGTCAGTAGTTGCTTGAGGATGAGGGTGCTAGAGCGTTGGTTTCATTAGCTCTCTCAACCTTCATCACTGTCAAACACGCTGCAACGCATGAGTCATCTACTGTGGGTGGGTGTCACAGGTCAGGCCTTAAAGTGACTGAGATTCTTTCTTTCCAGCTGATCCCAAATGTTGGCTTTTGAGACTTTTGAATCTGTGTAGCATAAGGTTAACATGGAGTCCCAAGGGTGATGCCAGATCTCCACTGCTTTCCAATCTATTCCTTCCACCATGGACAAAGTGTCTTCATTCATTTGGAATAAAGTTTACACCCTTGCTGATGCCACAAAACTCCTGCTATTGAGAGAGACCTGCCATCTATCACCCCTGTGTCTCTGCAATGTAGGCCCAGATTCAGCAATTGGAAGAATAAAAACATGTTTACATGTAAGTTTTCAAATGAAATATTGTAATGCTGGTGCACTACTACGCCAGCTACAATAGATGTGATAGTGGGTGCTTTTAAATGCATCCCGTGCCCTGCAGTTGCCAAGACGGCACCTGTGGCGCCACTGGTAGAACAGATGCTGTGAATTAGGATACTGATGCAGCAAGACATACACACTATGCGTATGGCATGGTGTTAATGAAAGGGGAATCTGATTAGCAGATTAGCAGATTTCCCTTTTTTCAGACATTGAATTACCCGCATCATTTTATTATTTAAAAACAATCAAAAAAGCCAGTGCTTTCACACTCTGGCCAGATGGCAATTCACCACATTCCCGGCGCGTCCCTGCCAAGTTAATGAACACTACTGAATGGGGGAAGGGACTATGTGTGTTTTTTTTAAAGTTGAGAAATGACACACACAACGTTTCGCAACTTAAACAAAAATATTATCATCCCGGAAAACAATGCCAGGATTCTAAACAAAAAGCATTAAACCCCACTGGGTGGGGCATTATTGGGTCTGGCAGTGTCCCAGGGGTAATATCAACTCGGCTTCAGGAACGTCCCTGTCTGTCTGGGTTTATTCCTTAAATCATTTTGTGAAGTATTCATAATGTGTCAGCATAGAAAATTCGACAGGTTATGCCATCAGTGCTGTCATTGATGATCCCATTTTTTATTTAAACTGTGATGGCATGTGTGTTTCTCTGAGCTGTGCAGAATGGGGGCCATGCTATGGATGCACAGCTGACCACAGTTGTGCACTGACATGATTCTTATCACCCCTATCTCCAGACCCGCTCCTCCAACCCCAAAGGAGTGTCTAAGACCACCCCAGCAGGGACTGTGATAGGAATAGAGATAGGGAAGTGCATATATCTGTCACTGTGCATCAGTAAAGAGAGAAGGCAACAACCACTGCAGTAGGTAACTAATCTATTTAATCTTCCCAGGAGAGGCTTACTAATGTCATATATTTTGTTTTGATAGTCCACAGATCATAATTTGCAGTAGCCCCCAATAAGTGAGTTAAAAGACAAGGGATTGATCATGGTGTCAGCATGCAGCCCATTAGAATTAAGGTTGTGAGCGTTCTTGTCTTGGGTGGGAAGTAAGCAAAATATTTTCCATACAGCTCAATCGAAGGTTCTTCTCTAATGTCAGTAGACAGAGTTCTCTAGGGACTCAAAATATCTCAGAAAAGCCAACATTTCTATTTAGTTGCTTTAAAATCCAGCCACGGAAAAAGTGGGACTCAACCCCTCCTCTCTGCTCCAATGCTGCTCTCTCTCCAGCCTTCTGTCTGCTTCTTGTCTTCTTGCCAGCTCTTGCCAGTCACTGTTAACACCTACTATCAGCATATCTATCTGTCAGCAGCTTGAAGTAGGTAAGCAGCTTGAATGTGGGCAGGAACTTGAATTTGGCTAAACAAGCTCATTATCATTGCTCATTATCTTTCCTGCGAGAAGCCAACATATTGTGTGTGCTAAAACAAGGCTAATGCACTTTTCACCCACTTTCAAAAGGATCCTCAACAGCAAAAGGCTCCACAGGAAGTTCTGTAGTCTTTTGGTATTATTGTAGTTCTTTCATATTGCTATCTCAGTTTTGTTTGACATTTATCAGAACACTCATAATGCTCATCCCAGAAAGCCTGTAGACCAGTCATAAGGATCGTTTACACTTAGTAACACTGAGTGTTCTAATACCAGGGTTGCATGGTGCCTGTCCCAGACTCTCATATTAAAACATCATTTTCTGTTCAATTTACAATTATGAACACTTTTGCGTGGCCTCGCCTGAATATAATTGACATTTCTCGCATTTACTAACTATGAATCTGTGTCAAGGCATGGGCCCATGGCTCAAATATTTTTTATTTTATTTGATTGTTCATTTACAATGCACTTAGCACTAGTGAGTGCTTACTAATCATGGGATCGAGATTAAAAACTATGTTGCAGTGTGTTGTCTTGCTTCCAAGACAAACACATTGTCCCTGAGCTATCCTTCCTCCACAAATATGCTGCTTTAAGCACAGTTAGACACAACATTACACGTCAGCAACAGCAACTGTGACCTCCCACTGACATACTGCAATCAACCATTTCAAATGAAACCTTAAAGGTGTGGTATCATGCATCATATTTTATTTTAAACATTTAAGTAATCATGGGTTGGCACCTTGAAAAATAGGATTGGACAACATATACATATGCAAAGTAGCCCCCAAAATGAATCCTCAAAGTTACTTCTTGAAGTATCAGTTTTGCAGCTCAGCAGTACTTTGGACAAAGTAACAAAAATAGATTGATGATAGGAAACATGACATTATGCAGTATGGGTTACATCCTGTCTGAAACTAAACGCAAGGGCATATTGTTTTACTGCACTAGAGTGTAGCTGATATAACTGGAAGTGAAATCTATATATAGGTCACTTTCTCTCACATCCTCAGAGAGAAAGATAGAGAAGAAAGAGATATAGATCTATTATAGATTTGTCAATTTCAATAACGTTGTATTATAAATAGTGCAGTGATACAATGCATCCCTTTCTTTACCTTCAGACATTGGACTGTCACACTTCAGTTATTAGCACATTTGAGTTACTTTGTAAGCAGATTAATTCTGAATGGCTCATAAAGGGGGTACATTTGAGGATTCATTAAAGGGCTAGATCAGACTAAAACACCTGACTTACCTCAGCACCTCTGCCACTAGCATACTGTTACTACCACCCGAAACGAACCCAGTATAGCTGGCATGAGATAGACTCTCTGAACAATAGCAATCTATCTCAAATCCTCAACAGCACCTACCTACGTGTCTGACTTCTCTCTTGGGGCTGCTTAGTCAAGCCGTGCCAGCCACCCAAGTCTTAGAACGACAACATGCACACATGCATCTCCTAAGGTAAACTCCCTAGAATTTCCCACCACATCGACTACGGTCAACAAGGGCGTTCCAACCGGGAAAGAGCGCTATATAAATAACCAAATACAATACAATTCAATACAGTACAATATGTGCATGCGGTCTACTTCTATTGCTCAAGGTGCCTCTCATGAACCCTACAGACATTATAATGAAATATGATGATAACCCTCATTTAACTATGCCACTACTTTACAGGACTCCTTGAGCCATAGTATTGATCTTAGCTTCCTAATATTTAAAGTATATTATCTATTAAATAGTTTGCACTGTGGACTATTCTCTAAACACATCTGTCAATACTCGAGATGGAGACATTTGTGATGCAGTGGGTGAATGTTCCCAGTGACTTTCTATGCAATTCTATACAATCATTGTCACTTACAGCTCAGATTTCACCAAGCTTTGAGAAACCACACAACGAGTTTACTGACTTTTAAATCTAAAGACGTTAGTGTAAACATGGAAACATGGTAAGAATGCAAACAATACCTTTGTTAACTATAGCAAATCCAAAATAAATTAGTACCCCAATCAAAGAGTTTCTGTAACTCTTGTGCAAATAATTAATGTAAGAAATGATGTGCCAACACATGCCAGAGGAGTGGGTAGAAACCTCAAATGATGCCAAGCAAATTCAATATGTCATTCGAAACCCATAGCCCTAGGTGTAAGTGCAGAAAGTAATTTATTCCTGGGCTGATAATCAGAAGAGGTTACTCTCTATAATATTTTATATTGTGGCAGTCGCCACTCTGTCGTTAAGGTGTGTTGCATGATCCATAGGAAATCTGATAATTCTATTGCTAATAACTTTTGCCTTGCATGATGGATTTGACTTATATTTTCCAAAAAATGGATTGTCATATGCCTTCTCAGACTGGAAATTATGGGAACGATTTGTTAAAAAATGAAAATGTTATTAAGAAAGCACACCAACAATGCTGGCCATAGAGAAAAGGTCAAAATTTGATCAAGCCAAAGCACAAACACTGCTGGAGGGAATTGGACCAAATAAAAAGCAACTTGGGCACAAAGCATTGGTTCAATTTAATTTCTGGGATAGGTTTGTGGTTATTCTGTCCAGTGGATTTAAAAATATTTGATGGGGATGGGGATACCCCCTTCTCCCAAAGATAAGGCCATGGCTAGTGTGCCCCAAAGAAACCTGTTGGTACAACATGTGCAGTGGCCACGGCTGAAGGCCATGACTAGTGGTCTTGAAAGAAACCTACTGTGTTAAAATATACAGTGGGCATGGCCAACAACTGTGCTCACTGGCCAGGGCTGATGGACATGGCGTGGGCTCCAAGGAAACCTATAGGTGGAACATGCATAGTGGCCAGGGCCTGAAGGCCATGGCTAGTAGGCCCTATAGAAACCTATTGGTGTAACATGTACAATGGCCATGGTGAAAGGCCTTGGCTACTGGCCCTTGAATAAACTATGGTATAACAAAACCCTTGACATTTACTGAAAAAAATGTGTTAAGGGACAGTAAACGTGATCAGATTTAATGCAACAAAACCCTGAAATTCAGGAGATGTGGGAAGGGATGATCATCTTAACTCAGCGTCCCTCTGCTGCAAAACCCATGAGCGCATACATAATAGATGGGATCCAAAATGAGACACAAAAGTAAAGGCTGGCAAGATTGCTCAGTGGATTGAGCGCTTGCTGCTGCACTTGCAGCTGTGATTTGTGTGGGGTCTGCAGGTTTGCAGGTTTGAATCCCTGCAAGGCAAACTCAGCCTTTCATCCTTCTGAAATCAATAAATGAGTACCAACGCTGCTGATATTGAATGTATGTGTGTTCTATGTAAAGTGCTTAGGTGTAAGCGCTATATAAATAACACAGCATTAGGTTCTAGGGGTCCTTAACGGGAGAACGATCATCGCTTTCCACATCTGCTGAATTTCCAGGGTTTTGTTGCGTTAAGTAATTGTTGATTCGAGTAATGGATTTGACCGAAATTTGGAAAGTGATTAGTGATTCAGACTCCCTCCACTCCCCCAGAGTGCAAAGTTTTGTAAAGATACATTAGAAAATAAGTAAGTTATTAAGAAGACAACAAAAAAATCCAAAGTTGAGGCCTGCTTCCCATTCATTTTATCATTGACAAACAAGGGCCATTTTTATCAAAGCGCACAGCCTAAACCATTGACTCACAATCCATACTTGGTTTGGGGGTATTCCGTGCAGTATTTTTGAAAACATTTGACAGAGAAGGGGGTGCCCCTTCTCAAAAATAGATAGCTATATCTCCAGGATTTATCCAAAACAGCCAGCATCTTGTTTTTTATCTTGATGCAATAGATAACCGTGGATATAGCCAGGGATAACAGGGAATAAAAAGTAGTTAAAAAGCTATTTGCGGGTTGAAATAATTGCAAATGACTTTACTCTAAAGGTAGGAAGGTTGCTGGAGGACACCAACTGAGATTTGGGAGTCATAAGAGGTCCAGGGACTGAGTTTGCATCACAAAGCTTTCTGTAGCTGCTGCTATATCCTCAAATAGCTGATGTCTCAAAGCAAACTGTATCACAGAAACAGTATGTGTTGTGGGGGAAAGGGAGAGGGCAGGGGAAGTGAGGAGGCCATCTGGAAAGTGGGGGAGCTGACATATGAGGGGGTCACTTGGTGAGGCCTTGCGGGACAGGAAAGCATTTTATTTTCAGCCCGTTGTTCCGATATTTGCAGCTATATTCGAGGCTATATAGGACTACAGATAGCCACGGGTTTGTCTTTTATTTTCTTTTTTAAAGTTATTTTAAGTATAGTTAAGTTGGGGGTGAAAAGTCACTGGCCATGGCTAAAGGCCATGGTCAGTGTCACAGTATGTATGTGGGAGTCTTATCTTTTTTAGATGTGTATTTTCAGACTTTCTTACTTTTGAGACTGAGGAGAAAAAAGAAGAACATTTTTTAAAACATCAATAGAAAATGAAGCCACCCTACTCTAGTTTTAGATGCCCCCTCCACTGTATTTCAGTCTGTGTAGTCTCAGCTGTGCTATTATACCTTGTGTAATTTTGTAAATATGTATATATGTATAAAACCCAATGTGATCCTCCCCATTTAACTAACAAATTCTAACAGTGTCTATAAAAACATCAATGGGTGTTATTTTATTTATTTGTGTATTTATATGTGTTAAGCAGTCCTTAAAAGTACTGTTTTTGGGTTACACTGAGAATAGTATTTTAGCACATTTGTAGTATTCTTTTGATGTTATGATGGAACACCACATTTCCTTCATCGGTTAGGTGTACTCCATCATGTCTATAGAAATCGTCTATGTAGAACTGTATCTTGTTGTTTGAAATCATAATTGATTGTGGCCTCTCATGAATGCTAAAACTACTTTATTAACATTACTCTGTGATTTTTCAATGTTGCCATTACATCTAGTGGCCCATCTCCATTTGTGCCTCTGAGTCAGATTGGAAAAGATAAAGATGGTGTGAGGAAAAAGTTCAATTTTACATTTTTTTATTTTCTTTAAAGTGCACTTGGTTACGCTGCAATTTTTTCACACTATTAAAAATAACAAGTACAAAGATATAAAATCAGTATTCTAAAACCATTAAAACATACAGGTGCATGAGGCGACAGAATTTCTCCTATCACACACATTACAAGTTCAAATGAATTTACAGTTTTCACATCTTGCCCTCCCAGGTGCCTCTATGTTAACATGCGTTTACTAGCAGCTATTTCCCATACATGGAAGGCAGCAGCCGAAAAAAACGACCAGTAATTCTGCCCCAAACAGACCACTCCAGAATTGATTAGTAGTAGGGCTCACAAATTTAGCATACGGACGGCCATATTAATTTTCCAGGGCCTCACATTGGGTTAAAATATGTTGGGCAGATTCCGTTTTTTCCCACAGAATATGCATAATCTGTCTTTGTATGGAATGCCAACCTAAGCCCAAGAATTTCCAAAAACAGGGATAGTCTGTAACCCTAGGGAAAGAATAAACCTGATCAGGAAAGGATGATGCCCTTTTGTTAAGTAAGATTTGGGAACACCCAAAACGAATGCCTGTTGGGAGTAAACCCTAAATGTCCATAGCGTACCAAGATGGTTAAGAGCCTGGTCAGCATCATATGCCCTGGCTTTCGCCGGTATCCTGGCCAGGTTATATCCCAGCCAGGAGTCCGGTATTGGGGTTACCCCAATATTCTACAAGTAACACTGCATCCTTGTATATTATATTTTATTTGTATCGTGCTCATACACAAGTGTTTCAGGTTAGCAAACCATTCACTCTTCTGATATCTCAAGGTGTGGTGTGAAGTATGTGCCAATAGCGAATCCTTCCTCCCCAGGTTGAATTTTATTCTTTCCCAGAAGTTACATGAAGCAAGTGACCACATTGTGAAAAAGGAGATGAGACCAAGATTGAGCCGAATAGCCTGGATTGGTATTCCCTTGTCTTATTTCATCTTTAAAGTAAGGGACACACCTCATACATTCCCCAAATCATTGCCTCCACAATGAATAGAGATGATGCGTGGCTGCCCTGTACTTCTTAGACGGAGCAATTTTGGAAAGCTTGGAACCAACGCATTCCCCGCAATCCAAACCATTTCATTGTAACATTTCTCAAACCTAGGTCCATGTTAATATTTAGTTTCTCACAAAAAGCCAGTAACTGTCTCTGATCAGCCACACAGTTTTCAGACCAGCCATGATATCTGCAGTCTTTCTTTGTTTACAGGAAATGTATTCCTAGTTTGAATTTCTAGTAATTTGTGATGTGTGTGTGTTTTGGTGTTTGTAATTGGTTGATGTTACTGTTGTAATTCTGCGTTTGCCTGTGATAGGTTACACTCAAAATATGTCGGCTATTTCTGTATTTTGGTTAGTAAGTATAATTCTCTTTTTGTGGTTTTGATTTTGGAAAGTATAAAAATGACCAATTTCTGCAGTTTTGTCCTTATGATTGAACTCTTTATGCAATATACTTTCATTGTTTGAGTCCAACTCATCCTTTTCCTGTTTTTGAACCTTATCCACCCTACTTAACCCTAATCTTCTATATCCTAATTACTTTGTACACTTTATCATCATCTACTTTAAATAACTGCATGAACAGTCATTTATTGTATTGACACCTTTTAAGTACCATTGTATTACTACTGTCTCTTGTGTCGTTTACAGTCCATACTCAGAATTTTTTAAAAATATGAATCCTCATAGTCATCGCTATATTAAAGGGGAGTGATTGGTGTATTGAAGATCGTGCCTAGCAACAGCAAAGACTGGGGTGTTTTCCCACGGCCATTCAGCACTCATTAGGTACACGACGTTGCTACCCGTGGGTAAACATTTTGGGAGCAATAGCATCATAGATGCATTGAGTGTTTTGGGGGATTGGGAGAGCCTAGGGGAGTGGAGAAGGTCCATGGGAAGTGGAGGGGTTTGGAAGGCATGTTAGAGACACTAGTTTGGAGTTTGCGGAAGTGTAAATACATTTTTCTATTCATAGTCTTTTTCGTGTAGCCGCGGCTACATGCAAACGGCCTTGAAGGCATTTTTCAATAACCGTGTCTATAAAAAGCATGTGTGTAGGTGCATCAATGCTTTTCATCAATTTATTAGTTGTACCTGTAGTTGCAGCTATGGTTATAGCAGTGTCTATTAAACCATACATTTTCTGTGCAATATCATGTTATGTGTTTGATACAGCACAGCATTTCATGTGTGTGTGTTATTTTATGTGATTAGGTGTTCCATTGTTTTATTTGAAGTTTGGTTGGCCTATTTTGTTTTTGAGTTTGCAAAAAATGTACGTGTACATGCGGCTACAAAGCAAGATCTGCAGCCACGGCTATGAAAGATGCTGGGGGAAATAAAAGATTTGTGTGTGAGTTTGATTGTTTGTTATTATTTGTTGCTACTGTTCTATTTGTGAAGTTCTTTGTGATTGGTTGTAGTGAAAATGTGTCACCCATTTTAGTAGTTGTATTGGTATATAGTCCACATTTTTGGTATTCATTTTGGAAAATATAAAAGCAACCATTTTCTGAAGTTTTATCCTTTTGATTCCAGAACTCTCGCTGTGCACATGTTAAGAGTGTGGCTGATGTAAGTGTTAATACATATTCATATATTTGAAGGTTTATTTTCATTGTTGCGATGTTAGGTATATTAACCACTGCTATCAGATGGTGTTCATTATCATTTTTTTCCATCTGCTCTGATTGTATGGCAAGTATTTTTTAATGTGTTTTTTAACTTTCACCAATATGGACCTACACAATTAGATTTGTCATTCAATGGCATTTATATGCAGGCATTTTGTTTTTGTATTCATGTTAGTGAGGTTGAAGGTTTATTTCATTGTATGTGTTCTCATTTCAATGCACTTTAAGCTATGCAGTACTCTTAGATGTTTTGAGTTTTCGGTGAGGTAGTACAATTGATTGTGTTTTGCAAGTTCATTTTTGTAATTTTTTTTACTTTTTTATTTTGTTATAGCTGCATCGATCTCATCATCCCACTGAACTTGCACTAGATGTTGTACAGTTAAGGCCATGTTCAAAACATAGTTGTACTGCTGGAGATGGGAGCAGCACCTCTGTAGTCAGTTCAAAGCCTCCTTTGTGAACCATTTTAGCATTTCTGATGATTCTTCAAATGGAGTGCTCAAGTGCTGCAGGTGTCTTAAGATTCTGGCTGTTGCTAGCAGCACCTTTAATGTGTGCAGATTGATTGTACACACCCACTGCTCACAGCTCCAGTGAAGAGGGAAGTTGAAGAGGGAAGACCACATGTAAGTCAAAAAAGGCTGCAGCCTAGTATAGGGCAGACCATGCTGAAACATTTGAGGCCCACTTCTTTGTCTTTGTGCACAAGGTGCATTGGACTCTCTTCACTTCATACAAGATATGAGAGTCATAAAAACGTGTGTATTAAATTGCGTTTCTTAAAGTGTGTGTGTTATTTAACTAATTATGTTTTCTTTTTTACTGATAGAAGGACATTATACATTTGTTTAAACATAGATGAATAACCACAGCTACAGTATTGCCCAATGGGCTATTGAATTTCAGAGGCACATTAACTGCAGCAACGACTGGGGATGGTCATAGCAGGGGGTTTGTTGGACCATACCTGTGGCTATAGAGCACAATTTTTTAAAAAGTATGCTGTTTAAACCCGAAAGAGTCTTTTCTAAGAATGATCTATTATGTATATATGTATACAAATATATGTGACTTACCCCCCAAAGTTTCATATTGTAACAGTGGCCAGGAAAAAATTCAATGAACTCTAGCCGCGCCTAAGAGCAATGATTTATTTTAGAAAATGTTTTTGGATGTCCTTTAATTGTATTTGTGTATTTATATGTTGTAAGATGTACTTAAAAGGACTGTTTGGGGTACATTGAGTGTTTTATTTTAGCACATCTGGCCTGCTCCCTTTATCATCATATACTTTACATAACTCCTTTTAACTACCATTGTATCACTACTGTCTCTTTTGTCATTCATATTCCAAACTCAGCTATCCCACATTCACCCCGGTGTGTGTGCGTGTTACCCACAGGTATAAGTGGTGCTCTGTGCGGCTGTGCATTATAAGCATGCACCGGCACATCATGCATTGTGTAGCCACAGCTATAAAATGTATTAAATAAAATATATACATATACGTGTGGGTAGTCATCTTGTAAAAATGTTTTAACATATATTGAGTGCACTTTTGGTGAGCAGTTTTTGTAATGTTTTCAATTCTTTTTATACATTAATACATATAAGTGTAAGTACTTTAAAAACGTAAATAAATATGCAAACACAGTTCTTAAAAACAGGTTTATTTTGGGGGGAATGTGGATGTGGGTTTTCTTTTCCTTTTCCTTTGCAACACATGATACATCTACTTCCTTAGCACAATTATCCAGATTATTACTGTCCATGATCTGTCTTAAATTGTCAATGTCCTTTTTCATTGATTGTATTTATTGTTTAACATTAATTAATAGTTGTTTTATTTCTTTTAATGTATCCATGATTATTTTCATGGGGAGTTCTTGTGGTGCTTCTTGTTTGATTTGTCTTGATACTTGAATGACTTCTTAATCTGCTTTAAAGTATTTGAAATATTTTTAAACAATTGTTAGTCTCATTTTAAATAAGTATAACGAATGGACACACAAAATCCCTGTTTCCTTTTCTTGAGCATCTTCTTATTTAAAGTCTTCCTCTGTAGGATAATTGTCCTCCAGCCATTCCATGTGACAGAAAGAAATACTGCTTGTCACCTTGCATATTAGAATAAGCAATGGAGGAAGAGTACATGATGTGTGAAGGTGGAATTTCTTGTATTTACTTTCTGGTTGGTTGTTTATTGTTTGTGTGGTGGGCAGCTGCCAAAGGGATGTCAAGTAACTCAGATGCTGTTCTACTGTTGAACCTATCAGAGAGTGCCTTTTTTGAGTGATGTTTATATATGCCAATAAAATTGTAGATTATATTGTATCATTATATTAAGCATTTTTCTACATAGTATATTTGTGAGGTGCAGTTTTAGGGGATTGTGCTATTTATGGGCTATATTTATTGTTTCATTGGAGATTTGAAATATGGAGCCAATTTCAGAAGGAGAGGAATTTCATTGTTCAGAAGACTTGAAGAATTTGAGAATTTTTAGAATGGGGTTCAAAGTGATGTTGAGGACATAGGTGATGTATTGTCATAGCATTAGCTTACAACATTTTTTGATTCTATAATACTATTTTAGACAAGTGTTTGAGATTAGATGTTTATGCTGTAATTGTGGAGAAATATTTTTGACAGGGAGCACAGGTTTTTTTCTCCTTGGAACCTTAATTAGTCATTTAAAGAAAGAGCACAGAGAAATGTTTCAACATTTTATTTTTTGTTATAGAGGTAAAGAGTATTTCTCTGATTTAACATATTTTTGGGGATTATATATTTGTAAAAGAACCCAAAGGTTCTTTTAAGAGACACCCAGAGAACCCAGCAGTGAATGAAACATTGCACCCTGTCAGAGGGGTTATTGCCACAGTTATCACTGAGCAACGGGATGTCGAGCATTTTTGGCAGTTGCAGCCACAGCTATGACTATAGCCTTAGCCGCTGGTACAACGGTACCAATTCTTGTGCATTGATCATGACATTTCATGGATATTTAATGGATTTTAGAGTGCAGAAGGCTACATGTGATTTTGATTCTATGCTGTCATTTGTACCTTTGTGTTGTTTGCATTTTCACACCTTGTTAATATGTATTTTTGAAATTTGAAAAATGTTACACCTAGCCGCGGCTACTGGCTGCTGGCCAGACCCACGGCTACCTAGGCTCCAATTGGAGATCATGCTTTACGGCGTGCTTTAGTAGACGTGTGTAGGAACCAGCTGATTGAACCTGCAGTTATAGCTATTTGCATTTTGGTGCAGTAATCATACTAGTCTATGGATGTTTTAGCACATGCATATGTCTTTCGTTTTGGATGTTCTCTCCTCAACGCATGTGTGATTTAAATTTGAAACCTTTCCAATATGTGCTTTTCAGTGCATTTGAAATATTAATGTTTACCCGCGGCTATGGGAAGGTTCTCTCAGTGTAACGGGGGTTATAGCAGCGGTTTTTTAATTTGTCAAATTAAAAATAAAATGGTTTTATTTAATTGTGTTTCTCCATGTTCAACAACGTATTCTTTAGAATGATTATTTTGGGGTTTATTGACTGTTATAGGTTATAATTCAATAAATTGGGGCATTTTACTTTTTTGCTTTGTACAGTCCTCTTTTTGTGCTATTGATTTCTGAAAGCTATGAAAGTGACCTTTTTGTAAACTTTTGACATTCTGATTGTAGAACTGTGTGCACATGTACTGTGTTTGGCTATTATGAAGATCTAATCATTATTTGGAGCAGCTGAAGGTCAGTGATTGTGATTGTGTGATTTTCTATATTTGATATATAATATGAATTGTTGGTTATATAAGATAAATTAAGTATATTTAGGTTTCTGATTTATTCAGGTTTATACGTATATTTGGAAAGTAGGGTTTTCCATATTTTACTTCAGTGTTTTCAGGAGTGTGATCAAGCAGTAGCACATGTTATGCTAATGGTATCTGTGATCAAAAAAATATTTCCAATTAAATGTTGTTCCTCATTGACATTGGATGATGTGAAACGAATGGGGTTGCATAAGAAATCCTACCTTGAGCCAAGCAGCATAACTCTACCCCTCTACCCTTAACAAATATTGCAGCTGTGTATGTGCTTTGTAGTTGGTTATCAAGATGTTTCCTGTGACCCTATATCAGTGACTTTCTACTGTGTTAGACTTGTGGAATTGTTTGAATGTGGCTTTACATTTGAAAAGTATTATGAGGCAGTGCACCTGATGAATGCTTACTTGGTTATGATGTTCGCCAATGTTCTTTTGCTTATTTGTGGAGATTTCTGGATTCTGCCAGCTTACAAGGAAAGTCATTTTAACTGGTAAGTTTGCAGTGAATGTTACTTCTCTTGAGAAGTGGTTTGGGAATTGTACTCTGAAGGTAGGGCTAGAGTGTGCCATGCATTACTAAACTCTTTTGGCGTTTCAGGCACAATACACCAGGTAAATGGTTTCTGAGAAATTATGAAGCAAAGTGAAGAAGGTGAATTAATAGTGGCAAAGTGGCTAAGGCCTCATAATTTGCATTTCAGCTTTTCTGCAGAAATCCATCAAATGTGTTTGCCTATTTTTATATAGATATGAACTTGCAAATCACATGGTTTATGTATATCTTTCTCATGACATATGCGCATGCTTTATCATGAATTGTTTGGTTCTGAAAGAAAGGGTTACTGTGGCGTATACGATTATCTCACCTTCAATTCAGGATTATCATCCAGACAATGTACTGTGCCAAACACAGATATATCACAACCCAAAATATTCGTGCCACCTAGTGGTTTGGGAATTGTACTCTAAAGTTATGGCTACAGTATGCCAGGTTTTACTAAAGACATTTTCACTGGGATGGGGCATGGGATGAGGGCAAGGTCAATACTGATGAGGTTTGTTAGGGTCGTTTTCTGGAGCCTCCCAGGGTGCCTGGCCATTCAAACCTATTGAGAGTGGGGTTGGGCACTGGAGGGGGGACACACATGGTGATGTTTTTTGTTGAGTAGCAGTCGTAGCAATTCGTTTGTAGGTAAAAAGCAGGATAGCAGGTCAGGCCATTGGCCCTATCAGACCAGAACAGTTTCAAACAGGCAAGGTCCTTGTCTTTGCCACTCCTTTGATGGGGACGCCTAAGGAGGACTGATTAATGGGTTGGAGGAGGAGGAAGTGAGTGGCAATGCCTGGTCACATTACCAGTAGCCTACGCAATGCTGTCTGCCTGGAGCTGGCCTACAGTCCTTAAGTAGAGGCTTATAAAGTGCGAAAACTGGAGCAGTGCATTACCTTCCAGCTCACCTCCCTTAACACCTTCCTCATGAATTGCGGACATACCAGAGATTAATGAATGGTAGGTTACTACATCAAACCAAAGATGTGTAACAGGTTATCTTGTAACAACTGTATGTATGTGAATTAACAAGTCATGCTAATGCCATACGTACTGTGCCCAGGACTAAGATGCTCACTTTGCACATTCAGTTTATAGTGTTGAATAAATCTAAAGGGAAAATACAATGTTCCCTTCATCAAATTTGTGGAGAAGGAATGCCTTTTGCCCATACGGCCGACATACCTCTTATAGGTTACAGTCATATGATTAGAGAAAGTGTGTGAAGGATTGCATGTTGCCTAAATAAGATGAGAAAAGTAGAGTTTCAATGGGTGGCAACTGAGTTTCTCAGTTTGTGATGCATTTGTGGTTGGAACAGTACATTTTAAGGATGCTAAGCCTGAATGAAACCTGAGCTCATTTTATAGTTCATAGTGATCATTTGTTTCACAGTCTAAGAATTCATGATAAGGAATGCGCATATGAAGAGAATGATGTACTAAATTGCAAAACTAAATATACTGAATACATTTTATATAAACAACAATTCGTATTATATATTGAAAATATAAAAAAACACAATCACTGGCCTTCACCATCCCAGATCTTTTGCAGGGAAGTAAACTTTTATAATATAATATTTATAAATGTAGTGTTCTCTAATCTGTACCTACTAATACTGAACATGATACAACAATACATGTTATCAATAATACTTTTTGAAAATCTGCAATTTCAAATAGGAGAAGTGGCAAGTGAACAAATTAATGGAACCTAAAATGATTTTCGTGAAAGTAATAAAGAAAACATTTATGAAATCTGTTAGTAGTTTGTAAAAAAACAAATATTTTTAGAAGAAATGATAGGAAATGTGCTATGAATTTGAAACAGAGGAATATAGATATACATGGGAAAATGTACCACTCTTGACTTTTTACAAATCTTTGGAGAAGTGTGAAACCAAAATCTAAATATGTTTTGCAAAAGAAAAAGTAGATAAATAAAAAAGTTTTTCGTATGAAAAGAAAATTGTTCATTTTTGAATTGAATCAACTAAAGAAATTACTTAAGGTGACTATAACATTCTGTAGAAATATAGTGTACTTACACGTGACAATTTTTGTGATGTTTTTGGTGGAGAGTGGAAACACACTTGTCATACGGAAAGAATTTGTAATGAGGAGAGTTACATTTAAGTAAAAAATGTGCCTCTTGCTATTGATGAGAGTGGGCGTAGCTATGAAGTCCAAAACGGTGTGAATTGAAAAAAAATAAGAAATCCTAAGGTTTGGTAATACAGAAATTCAAAGTTTATGTTAGTCTATGATAAAATGCAAACAGCAAAGTGAGATATGGACGTGCAATGTTTTGTGCAATATTGCAAATTTATCTTGAAAAGTTTTAAAGAGATTTTGGCAAGTTTTGCACATAAATAATAATGTTCAAAGACAGATAATGATGCTACAGAAAATAGATGACTGTGAAGTTTGTAAAAAAACAGGACTTCTTGGTTACTCTCTAGCTTGTCTTGATAAAAGTAGATGTAAGAGTCAGTTTCATCATATATGGATACCGGCTGCACATCATAATAAAAGGAGATACCTTGTAGTTAAATGATTGCAAAACATCAAGTGTGTCGCTTGCACTTTTAAATCAAACACTTTTGACTGGAACTGTAGAAAGTTTCGTTTGTACAATGCAAATGATAAATATAATGCATTTAAAAGATTATGGGCCTCATTATGACATTGGCGGTAGCAGTGCCAGTAAATACTAGCACCGGAGTCATGAAATTGCCAGCACCCGGCAATGGGCAATTACGAGGGCATTCCCGTCCTGCGGGACCCTGTAATTGCCCATTGCCACATACCAGTAATAATTACTCCCGATACACATTTGAGTCCCATTGTACTCAATGGGAATGGGGGGCCAGATGCACCAGCACCATTCATGAATGGTGCTGGTGCATCTATCTAGGTCTGCTCGCGGGTGCCGGCACCCCCGCCAGGTCAGACCTGGCGGGCTGAAAGGCACCCGTGAGCAGAACTCGTAGTTTGTCGGTCCGGTATCAACAGTAATGGCATGCTTACCGGTACCATTGTTACCGGACCAGCAACCTTATAATGAGGCTTTATGTCTACATAGATGAAACACTTACAGGAAGTAGAAATTACAATCCTATGCTTTCAAAGGATCTGATTTTTCAACAGTATAAAAAAGTATATCAATGTTTGATATGACATTGTTCGCGTATCTTGTCGACACACTTTTTATAAGTGACAAGTGCAACTAATGTACATTGAGGAGAAAATTAAGATGATGTGTAGAAGATGTTTGGCAAGAACTTCATCTGTATTTGTTTGTAGAAGAACAATTTGACACAACTGAGACACTTTATGTTTGTAGACACTGTGTTGGGTTTTATAATCAAATTAGTATTCCTCCAAGCAGTCTCTTGAAAAACATAGTAGTGCCAGATGTGCCTGTTGTGCTTCAAGAATGTAACATGTTTGAAGTAATTACATTACAAACTGTTCATCCTTTTCAAGTTATTGTTAGATTGCAAACAAAGAAGTCAAACTTGCCTAAAACATCATTAGTGCAAGGTGTGAGAGGCAAAGTTGTTTATTTATCTCTCAATTTGGAAAAAAATGTCAACCCTCTAGGAGTGAATCGTGACATTGTAGATGCTTTGTTTGTTTTAGATAATGGTGTTGCCACAAAAGATAAGAACATTTAGGAGCAGTTTATAGATATTGGAAAGGTGAAAAATGCATTGGCGTTTTTATTGGAGCATAATGATTTCTACAAGGCAGTGTGACTGAACTAGACTTATCTGTGCTTGATGTTGAGTCAACAAACGAAAGCAGTGAAAGTCAGCTTCAATGTCTATCTGTCACAGAAGGCAATATTTTGAATTACCACTTCAGACCGGAACTAGATTTCAAAGTTGTTCTGCATGTGAGATGCTGCAACAGGTGAAATAAAAGAATTGTATGTTTTAGAGGGTAGACTTACAAATATGTTTGCTACAATGTGAGGAACCAAGGGATATTGGTATAGAAGACATTCAGAGGCTCTCCAGCTTGGTTTGCAACTTTAAATGGCACTGAGTATGGTTGGGATGATCTTGCAGAGTGGATTCATAAAACTAATCCACAGAAAGAAGACATAGAACACATGACACCAGGAAAATTGTGTTCCATGAACCCGGTAAGTGTATTGCGGTTCTTACAATACCAATCTTTAGAGCCATGCTACACTTCATATGTAATGAAGTAAATGGTCCACTAGGTATTGTCATGTGAAGGTCCATATATATATATATATATCGTAAAAACAAGGAAGGGGCGCACTCCAAATCCCTGCACAACCTTCCAGGCCACGGGTGTGCTCCTCCGACCGGTTTCTGTGCCAATACACGTCATCATGGAGGCTGTCTTAACTTGCAGCTCACCGTAGGTGCAGGTGATGATAATCTGCTGCAAGGGCTTCTGGTGGATGTAGTCATCAGGTTAGAAAGGAAAACGCTCACGCCCAATCCCACAGTGGAGAAAGGGGGGGAGTAGCTTGGCACAGAAACCGGTCGGAGGAGAACACCAGTGGCCTGGAAGGTTGTGCAGGGATTTGGAGTGCGCTCCTTCCTTGTATATATATATATATATTTATATATATATTCAGTAAAAAAACTTTGTTAAAGGGACGTTATGGTTAAGTTGCGCTACAAAAATCCTATGAAATTCAGAAAAAAAAGTTGTTAAAGGGGCGTTATGGTTCCAAGTGAAACAGAAAAACCCCTAAAATTCAGCTAAGCTAAGCAACCATAACTTGCGCCACCACTGTGCACTGCTAAGACTAACACCCAGTACATCAAAGATGACATCACAAATGTAATTGATGACATCACTGATGACATCACATGTCTGGCTCCCCCTTTTTTCCTTTACTGACATATCTAGGCCAAATGGTTTTCTTCAGTAACAGTCAGGAACTAAAAATTTAAAAGGTACTATGTTTGTAGACTTATCCTTCAAGTATGTTCTTACAGTAATTCCCTTAGGGTCCATTCACATCATATGAAACATATACATAGGGGAAGAGACAAACTTGAAAGACAGCAATGCTTTCTGTGCATGAAGATAATCAGTAGGCTTATCAGCACTTTCTGATAGTTCTGTTGTTTTTTTTTTATTACTGTACTTTACCTGTATGTGTTCATATTTGTATACATTGTACTCACAGTACTTTCCTGAGGATCGTATCACATCATATAATACATATACATAGGGGAAGCAGCAGCTTTGAAACAGAACAATCATTTCTCTGCATTAATTGACTTTCGCATTTAGGTGAAACATTGCCCTAGTTATACTACGCTTTTTAAAGTGTTTTTGGCTGCACTGTGACTTTCGCATTTAGGTGAAATACTGCCCAAGTTATACTATGCTCTCTAATGTGTTTTTGGCTGTGCTGTGACTTTCGCATTTAGGAGAAACTTTGCCCAATTAGCTAACCTGTACTCCTGTACTTACCGAGTTTGCCACTACTTGCACTTGCCAGCTCGCCTACCTACCTAGATCCTAGTCTATCTGTACTTGCCTAGATTACCTAACTACCAGCATACGGCCTCTTACTAGATTGCTTAAACCCCCCTACTACCGAATTGCCACAACTAATACAGCTACACGTCTCTGCACACAGCACCAGCCTACACCTTTAATCTGTACATAGATTTGCCCATCACTAACACTTCCCTGCCTACGACCATAATGAAAACCACCTTATACCAAACACTCCACCTTGTACTGAGCCTCCTCACCACCATGGCCCTTGTATCCACCACATCACACCCCCCTAAGGACAGAAACATGAGACTGAGGGCAAGATTGACCAGTCTCCACGAACCATCGTCCTACCACAACCATAGAGGCTACATTGATCTATCAAACAAACGCTCGCAACACCTCAATTTTGCCCCTAACCATCTCGCCCACATAATAACTAACCAGTCACCATCACAAAGAGTCACCCTAACTAAAAATAAACAACTTCCCACTACTATATCAACTAACACCATATCACTAACTGGGTCACTCGTCAATGCTAGATCCATGGTAGCCCATGCTACAGAGATCTCTGACACAATATCCAATGAGAACCTAGACCTACTGGTCATAACCGAAACCTGGCTCCATGAGGCGGCTGGCCCTGCCATCATGCTAGCAATACCTGATGGCTACCAACTACTAAGAGTCGACAGACCTAATACCAAAGGAGGCGGCCTAGCCATCATTCACAAATCCACCTTACCCATTAGATTAGCTACTACCTTGCTATTTCAATCATGTGAACTCCTTACTGCTAAACTTCACCTCTCCTGCAACCGAACCCTTACCATGTATGTCATTTACACACCACCTGGACCACTAGGATCCTTTGAAGACGACCTAACTAGTATCTTAACCAATAACACCAAAGACCATGCTCAAATTCTACTATTGGGAGACTTTAACTTGGTCTTTAATTACTGTAATGACAAACACGCCCTATCTGTTGCTACACTATTGAATGACTATGCCCTAACACAAAAAGTCTCCTCCCCTACTCATATCAAAGGTAGGACCTTAGACTGGGTTGCTGATCGGAATTGCAACATTAGCATTACCAACGTTATACCACAATCTTGGACTGACCACTACCTTATTGTATTCAATGCCTCACTTGACCTTATCCGACCTAAACCCATACTTATAGCCCTGCCACTCCCCACTAGAAGTAAAAAAGACATCACAGCAGAACAACTCTTACCCCACCTCCTCCCTACTCTTGACAATCTAGACAACATCACTGACCCCACTTCGCTCGTGGAAACCTACAACAGCACGATGATTAAGGCACTTGATTTGATTGCCCCCACCAAAATTCGTAAAAGCAAACAACTTTGTCAGTTGAACAACTGGTTCACACCACAGTTGAAAGACCTCAGAATTCAAAAAAGAAAGTTACAGTCTATTTGGCAACACTCACCCAATGTGGAGAACAAATTCAAACTAGCCACTCTTGCCAAACAGTATAAAAAGGAAATCATAAGCACCAAAAGGAATACCTTTAATAATAGAATATCTAAACTAAATCTGATACCAAGGAACTTTTCTCCATCCTCCGGGAAATGGAATCACCCATACCCCCGACTGATAACATTCCAAAAAATAAACTCTGGTGCACTAATATACAAAATGCCCTTGCGGGTAAAATTAGCTTGCTCCAAACTAAAATTGCTAATAAGAAAGCTTCCCTGCTCCGGCCAACGGAGGCCACACCTCAGTCACAGCTTCCTCTAAACCAGCCTAACACCCCTCACCTATTCAGCTTCAGACAAATAACTATATTAGAGACAGAACACATCATACTATCTCTAAAGCCGTCTAACTGCAAAGGAGATAACTGCCCTGCCCAAATTATAAAAGACGCAGCTAGAGACCTAGCCCCCTTCATCTCTAAACTCATCAATGCATCTTTTAAGTCTAACCTAGTGCCTAATAACTTAAAACAATCTTGGGTGCTCCCCTTGCTAAAAAAACAAACACTTGACCCCGCAATACCGACAAATTACAGACCCATCACCACCATCCAATTTTTGCTTAAAATCATTGACAGAGTAGCGTACTTGCAAATTCAGGACTACTTAGAAACTAACAATCTACTAGGCTCACGGCAATCTGGCCTCCGTCCTCTTCATGGTACGGAAACAGCCCTGATTGACCTTAAGACCCAAATTGATGAGTTGAAGGACAATGGCAAATCAGCTATGCTACTCCTCCTTGACCTTTCTGCGGCCTTCGACTTGGTAGATCATGCAGTCTTATGCAATCACCTCAGTTCTGCCGCACATTTTTCAAGTGATGCCATAACCTGGGTACAATCCTTCCTTGCAAACCGGACAATGAGAGTCTTCTCCCCTTTAGCAGCCGCTGATCCCTCACAAGTTTCATGCGGTGTCCCTCAAGGATCATGTGTATCTCCGACGATGTACAACATCTTTACTAAACCTTTGTTTGACAAGTTGGACAGACTGGGTGTCATCTACACTAATTACGCAGATGACACTCAGATCCTTATCCCCCTTTCGGGCAACTACTTGGAAGACACGGCCTTAGTAAACAAGATATATCTCCTCATTCAGGCATGGATGGCATCTCACGGCCTCTGCTTGAATGACGTCAAAACTGAGTTACTGATCCTCGGCTCAGAGTTGGCCATCAAAAAACTTGACCCGAACTATGCCTCATTCAACATCGACAACAATGTCATCAAAGTGATGCCTGCAGTCAAAACCCTCAGGGTCTATCTTGACTCAGCGCTCACCTTCAAGAAACAAACTAACTCAATAGCATCCTCCACTGCACATACTTGTAAACTGATCCGTGCATGTAGACCATTTCTAACTGAAACTAGCTGCATTACTCTAGCTAATGCACTCATCATATCCAAACTGGATTACTGTAATGCTCTATATGCAGGATCTAACAAATATATCCTTGATAAACTTCAAACTCTCCAAAATAATGCTAATAGAGTAGCTTTAAATATTCCTAATAGAGCTCATATCTCCACCTTTAGAAAAAACATCCATTGGCTAAAAATCAAAGATAGGATTGCCCTTAAAACCCTCTCCCTCACCTCTAAATGTCTTAACAATATAGCGCCCCCTTACCTAGCAAACACTTTAGTGGTGCCTAGATACAAAAAGTGCACAGCTGGCGGCTCCAGTTTTCCGGTCATAGCTGCTCAAACCTGGAACAGACTCCCTCTTGATCTCAGAATGGACCAACCCTATCCCAGTTTCAGGCGGAAAGTCCTCACCTGGATACGCTCCAATGACACTTAGCTTGACCCCCCACTGCCACTTACCCTCGAGACCCTGATGTTTGTAATTAGATTAATTGCTCTCTGGGCATCTTGCTTTATCTGCATTTTTCGTATTCGCTTGTACATGCACCTTGTTTCTATCTTAACTGTATAACTGCATTTTCCTGTAACCAAGCTCTCAAGTATCCTTGTGCTGTCCGCGCCCAGCTACCCTTTTTGGGTTTGGTTTTGCGCTATACCAAATAAACAAACAAACAAACAAACAAGATAATCAGTTAGGTTATGAACACTTTCTGCTACTACTGCTGCTTTTTTGTTTACTTCACTTTCCCTGTATATACTCATATTTGTATGTGTTGTTGTCTCTTTGAGTTTTATCTGTAATAATGCAATTATGTAGTAAGTGGGTTTCATTAGCTACTTATTACATGTTTCACAGTACGCAAAACTCTAATAAGAAAGCAGATACCATTTCACTGTTCAACATGGCAAGATTATGAATATTGCACCTCCATCATGTATGCTGCACACAATGCCTATGTTTCTACATGAGTAACTTAGTATACTGGATAGAACCGCATAATAGAATGATATTTATATCAATGCATTGCTTAATGCACTAAGTAGCTCATGATATTTATTCCAATGACCGTTGACACTTTTTTGTCAACATTATAATAACAATCCCTTGTACAGACTTTTCATGAAAAGTAAATGCACATGTGATGTCATAAGTGATGTCATCAATTACATTTGTGATGTCATCTTTGATGTTCTGGGTGTTAGTCTTAGCAGTGCACTGTGGTGGCACGAGTTATGTTTGCCTAGCTTACCATAACTGGCGAATTTCAGGGTTTTTGTTGGTTTTACTTGGAACCATAACGGCCCTTTAACAAAGTTTTTGTTCTGAATTTCATAGGCTTTTGGTAGCGCAACTTAACCATAACGTCCCTTTAACAAAGTTTTTTTTACTGAATTTCATAGGTTTTTAGTAGCACACCTTAACCATAATGTCTACGAACATCTGACTTCATTGCACACCTTCCGGAGAATGGCACATGACCATATGCTCGTGCACAGCATGACGACGTGTCAGAGGACCCATACGCACTTCACAATAACATCTGTGCTTCATGGACAGTTTGGAACTACATTTTCTACTGATGTAGGAACTTGCAACTTAAACATTTCCCTTGCACAGCTCCAACACCTATTCGTACTCATCCATTAACAATCTAGTACACAGTACATACTTTTGGCAAACGGCTATTACGTTAAAATGACATCAGCTAATGCCATCCCTCCTCCCCAAGAGACACCACCATTGCTGTAATCAAGCACCATGAGAAACACTGCCCTCTAGGCTAGCCAACTCTTTGATAGTCTGCCGCGGGACACTTGGCCACAAGGCAGTGATGATGTCACTTCATTCACGTTTGGGCTGCCTCTTTTTGAATTATTCCTGGCTTAATTTAAATACAAATGCTTTGTCCTGGGGAGGTAATGGTCACATTTTTTAACTGCAAACATGACCATCACGACCCCAGGAACAAAGCATTAGCATTTGATTTAAGGCAGGTGTCCGATTGTTACAGCTCGACCTGTAGGCTCAAAAGGAGCCAGGGCTGCAGAGGCACTCAGAGAAAGAAAGCAACAGGCAGCAGCGCCGTGCTGAGCAGATGGCCACTTGAGTTTGCAGAGTGGCTGTTGTCCGACGCAAGTCGGGACAACTTATGTCTCGCACAGCCACTCTGCAAACCGCGGGACGGAGTTCCTAATTGCGGGACAATCCCACGAAATTGGGGACACTTGACTACCCTACTACCCCCTACCTTAGAAATAACACATGCACAACATTTCCCCCTTTTCCATCTGCCCCTACATATTAGTGATTGGTGCCTCTTCCCTCATTTCCATCCCCACCTTTCGTTCTTAGCTCTCCTGCCAAAAAAAATGCATCCAAAAACAAAATAAATGTTCCTTTAGGAACCACCTTTCACAGTTAAAAAATAGAAGTAAAAAAAAAAAAAAATGCAGACTCCATCTACTTAGTATTTCTCAGTAAAATACATAGACGCATTAAGATTTTCCAACATTTCCATTTGCATTTTTTGTTATAATAATGTGAATGTTGTAGCGTTCTGGACTATTACCCCCCATTTCAGCCCCTAAAATGGGGGATGAACACCATTACCAGCCTAGGTTTCCAAAGCGGTAACCCGTGCTACTAAAAAATAGGATTTCTCGTCCTATATCGGGACGCGGCATCCTGGTTTAGAAATAAAATCCTTTTCCAAGATGGCCAACATGGAAAGGGAAAGTGCCAGTTCCATACAGGGCCCATCTTCCCTTTCCATGGCAGCCTCCAAAAGGCAAAAAAAAATCCTCTAACCATATTAACATAAGCACATTTTTCTTCCCTTTCAAATCTATCCTAATTGCGAATAACTTTACAACAAAGCCAGTCCCAGGTGGACATGACCACTTTAATACTGTTTTGTCCCTTCTGGTCATGGCCAGTAGCCACATTGTCCGGATCATGACCTTATACCATGACCCCGACATTCGGGCCACTGCCCATGACTACAGCCTACCCCACAGGCACTAAAAAAACATGCTTCTCGATCCTTGCCAATGAGCCCTATGCAAATTTGCTGTAAATCCAACCACGTTTTATTTTTTCAAAACTGTCAAAATAATACACAAATCATTCGTCATATAAGCTGTGTACAAAATTCCAACAAACTTTGTAAAGTGATTCAAAATTACGTCAGAAATATTCCAACCATGATCATCACCCCTTACTTCCCAAAACCTTATTGCATAAGTTTCACAAGTGCAATGCTCACAAAATATTATTGTCCCGAGGTTTTGACCATTTTCGTACAAACATTGATTTATCGCAAACATTTCCACATCAGCTTACCTCATTTCTCCTCTTTGAAAAACGTATGAAATCTGGCACCATGGCGCGTCCATCATGTGCTATTGTTAACCATTGCTCCATCGGCCTAAGGTAAGTTGGCCGGACGTCACTAAATCATATGCCCCACCCCTGACCCTCATATAACCAACCCTAGTGATAATGAACACCTTTTTCGGTGAGGTTCCTCTTCAGCGTAGCCAAATGCGCCCATAACCACCTACGTGACGTGACGCAGAACCCAAAAATCAACACACAGAGACTAACATACCACGTCACAATTCAAATTATTAAACCACTCTTTAAAAGAAAACAATAACAGTATACAATTTGTAAAGTACTTTTATTTCACAATAAACTCTCCGAGAACATCCGACTGTTCCCATATTCAATCAAATTGCAAATTTGTTTCTTCGCTCGTGATCGAAAATGTTAATTGTGAGACACGCGTTCTTCTTTTTCCATATAAAAAGTGTTCATTTTTATGAAGGAACCGCCCGGGTCCCACAGTGAATTCCAGGGTGTCTGCATCAACTTACGCCTAGACCACCATAAAAGATGATATGTTACTCCTAATCGCTAGTGCAGCGTCTGGACACATGGGTGCTGGCCAATCGTCCCACAAAACAGTCACTGTAATCCACCCGTTCACGACTACGTGCACCTGACAAATGAAGAACCCATCAGTTGGCATCTGGAATCCATGGCAATCGCAGTAAGGCAGCATGTAGCTATTTGGAAAACATAACAGAAAATATATATCAATACCCAACCTTTATTACAGTTTATTGCAATATATGTATTATTTTCTTAATTCGGCATAGAGTTTAAACTAACAATTAGCACACACATCAAAGAATCTCAAAAAAGACAAAAAGAACCTAAAAACTGATACACAATTCCATATAGTGATACATGACATTTTAAAGAAATATTAGCGTTGAACCTGGGTGAATCTAGTCTTAGTGGACATACGACTACATTTTGCACTTCCCATAACCACATAAAAAAGACAACCACACCGAAATATAGTACTTGAGTTACATTGCCAAAATTAATCTTCAGATAATAATAGGTTAAACCTCGTTCTGGTATACAGTCGTCACAAGCAAACTTACATAATATTGACCGTCTCCGTTGTATTTGCGAAAATCAGTCTGTAATGCTCAATCCGTTTGCATCAAAGAATCTTCATGAACTGAATTCACATGTTCCGTACACACTTTTGGAATGCATAACCTTATCAAATGTTCTTTATTACAAACTTCCTATCAATGAATGTTGACGAAAAAATCCCTTTCTCTCAAGGTCAAAAAACTATTGACCCTTCTACTTTCTGTCCCATGCATGGGCTCCCTTAGCTTGCAAACAAAAAATCAAAGTTGCTGACCTTCACTCAGAATCTAAATGCATTCTCACTTTGCAACAAGACGGCTCAACGCACCCATGAGAACTTGTCACGTGCACGGCCGCTGTTTCCATCAAACACTGCAGGTGGCTGCCTCAGATGCCAAAGTCTAGGGGGCACCAATATGACTCTAATATTATTTTACATACATTGTAACACAGACACATTACTCCTTCACCGCTATTTTACGCACAACATGTTGAGCAATACCTCCAAATAGGGTGGCCAACTTTGGCACATCCCTTTGCGGGACAAAAGGTGGTGATGACGTCACGGCGTCATTCACCTGGCAGAATCAATACATTGCACCCGAAGCTACTGACATGACCGGCCTGCAAGCCTGCAATGCAATACAAAAGGACTCCTATTTACAAATTTGGAGCCACTTGCCAGCCACTGTTATTCCCATTCGCGGAAAATGTATGTATATGACCGCCTCCCCGCTCGGCCCCAAACCGCAGCATGACTAATTGTGACTCCTAACTTACTCTGTTAGATCACAAATTGTGCTTGAACAGAGCAAGTCGGGACAGCCCGCGTCCCGCAGAGCCACTCGGCAAACTGCGCAACACAGGTGCCAATTGCGGGACTATCCCGCAAATTACGGGACAGTTGCCCAGCCTACCTCCAAATATACCGTATGACTTTCGTGACATAAAAACACCACTTTTTTGCTTCTTGCTGCCACATCCCATCCCATCCTCATCAACCCTTACCTCCCCAGACAGTGTTTGATAAGTTCAACAAGTGCAATGTTGTGTTTTTTTATATGTTTTTGCAGCGATGTCTGTAGACACCAAAACACGGATCAAAGATGGCGGACGCATCGGCACAATCTGATGCACTTGACATCCTTCAACATCCAATATGCGAACGCATCACATGTCCGCGGACATGACGCACCCGAATATCCAATGAGTGTCCTGCCCGCGGAGCTGACATAGATATCACTAATTTTTTTAGACCTACTTTTTGATCAATAAAAAAAAAAAAATACTGGACGGATTTTCACCAAATTTACAAAAGCACGCTTTTGGGACCAAACCGCTGCTCCTGCCGCAAATTTGGTGAAAATCCGTCCAACAGTTTGATCTGTAGCCGTGCGCAAAGTTTTTCCCCAGTCAGTCTATGGGAAAAAAGAAGTTTTGGGAACCCCCCTATAACTTTACCCCGCCTGGACCAAACCTCACCAAACTTTGCAAAAACATTGTTTCAAAGTGGCCAATATATTTTTTGTGCAAAGTTTGGTGAGGATTCGTCCAGGGGGAGCGGAGTTATAAGCCACCCAAAAAGTGTTCTTCCTATGGAAACAGCAACTTAACCATAACTACACGGCCACTATATATATATATATATATATATTATAGTCATGGTTAAGTTGCTAAACTCAGAGGAAGACCACTTTTTCGGCGGCTTATAACTTCACTCCCCCTGGAGGAATCCCCACCAAACTTTGCTATAAAAGTGCTATAAAAGTATATGGGCGGCTCTTAATTTTTCGCCAAGTTGGATGAGGTTTCGAGCAAGGGGGGGGCAAAGTTATAGGGGGGTCCCAATTTATTTTTCAGTCTATGGGGAAAACCTTTGCGCACATTTACAGCCTGAACGGCTGGACGGATTCTCACCAAATGTGTGGCAGGAGAGGGGCCTTGGGTCAGAAAGCGTGCTTTCGTGTGTTTGGTGGAAATCCAACCAGTACTTTTGTTGCAAATTACTTAAATGTACGTCCCATAAAATTAGTGATATCTGAGTCTGCTGACCCATTTCCCTGTTCGCTTCTCGGACTGAAGTGTAATTGGCCTGCTGTATGCCGTGATGTCAGCGAATGTTGGATGTGACCGGTGGTTGGCTGGAGGGAAGCGTGCTGTGCGTCAAAGTCGTTGGGAAATCCTGCCATGGTGTATCGGAGGCCAGTGCAGTGGCAGAAGGTTCTAGAAAATGTACTGAACGCCATGTGTTGGTGGCAAGAAGGGAGGGAACGGGTGGGGGAGTGAGAAGTGGTTCATGTGACATATGTAGGTAGGTGGAAGAAGATGGAGGAGTGCCGATAGGTTTTGCGCGTACTGAGTCAAGACGCTGGAAGCTAGACAGGCGAGTACTTTGTGTGGTGATTGGAGGCAGGTGTCGTAATGGCCCGATAGCTTTTGCTGCAACTGTTTGTGGTGACCGCTTTCTGGGGTGAGTTGTGGTAGATCAATTTTAGAAGGGGGAATGAATTGCATATGACATAGGTGGGATGGGAGCGCAGGTGGCTGTGCTATGCAGATGGAATGCAGTAGTAGTAGAAAGTTGTGTTGGGTCACTGGAAGGATTAGACTATTCGATGCATGGGCAAAGGCTGTACACCATAGGGCATGCACTGAAGAGCATAGGGCTTTAGCATACCCACCACAGTAATGCAAGTGTGGGAGTGCATCCGGTACAGGGTGGTGCTTGCATAGTGCGATGTGTGCATATTGGTTGCAGTAGGCAAGTGTTGTGACCCAAATGTGGATACTTAGGCAGGGACACAATACTTTGGCAATGGAAGTGGGGATGGGTGTTTTATGGTGTGAAGGAGTTAGGTTGAAGTGCTGCTACGTATTTTACGTGTGTGCACAATGTTAGCTGCTCACATGGTCGCGTGCATGGATTCATAGTGTTGTGCTGGTTGTGGGCAAGGGTGGACTGTAGTGTGCATGGCGAAAGGTGTGCTGGGTGCGCCGCAGGATTATTGTGGATGCTGAAATAGGGCATCCTGTAGGAAAAGGTTGTGGTGGATGGGCTTTGGAAGCAAAGGGACAAAGGGAACATGTGCTCAGAGTGTTTAACGGGAAATATGGATTTATGTACAGAAATTCTAGTGTGCAATGCCAAGGTTCAGTATGTGATTGGTGCAGGCAGTTTTGAAAATTTATACTTGCCAATATGCGCCACTAAGGGAGTGTTGGAAAATTCAAATGTAAAGGGAAGAAGTATTGTGTCTGCTTTACTGGGGTGTGGCCCTAGCTGTAGCTGGGAAAGCACACGTGCCACATCATGGCCTTCTGCACTTGGAGCCTTTGCAAATAGAACTGTGGAACTGTGGAACTGTGGAAATGAGGATTCGAGGATGTGGTTCACCGGAAGGGGCGGTGACATAGTTACCTAAGGTTCGATGCAGTGAGGTTGGCAGAGATGGACAGATGACAAGTGCTTATAGTCAGTGATACCTTTGTGCACAATCTGCACAGGTATGCTGTGGAAAGAGGGTTCAATACTGACTTTCAGTTGGAAGGAGTGTAGGCTTTTTGGGGCAGAGTGTATGAGTGGGGTTTGGATGCATGGATCTCCTTTGCACATGTGTGGCCTCTGTTGTTACTGTAGATGTGGTGGTTGTGCATTTTGGAGGACTACATTTGGGGCACATGTCGTGCTCACGTTTGCTCGCTTATGTAAAGAAGTTAATGACAGCTGTGATGTAGATATTTCCTATTGCAAAGGTGATTTTCTTATCAATGACACCAAGAGGACAATGGGAGCATGCTGGTGTAATTTGTCCACAGCCAGAGGTCAGGAGATGTTGGATAAACAGAAGCATGTGCGACTTTATGTGCAGTGCTGTGATGTTCTGCACCGACTATGAAAACATTAATAAGCAGCAAGATTTCCAGTGGTTTCAAGGAAATGGCATTTTTTTACCTCAATTTGCCATACTGTTGTGTTTGACACTCTGCATGAATCGTTGCAGAGAATTCTGTAGAAACGTAAGATAAGCATTCATCTTCAGTTGAGAAAAATGTCAGGAGGAGAAGCAAGCATACAGTGAGCAAAAGAGAGAAAAACAAGAAAAAAATAATGTATGAATGCATGTACATACATAACAAAAACACAACGAAAAGAAAAATATATATAAGTGTTTTTAGAGACAATCCTAAAGACACAATCCCCACCCCTGTTTCACATTCCCCCCCCAAGGACCCACTCAATTCTCTGTCAAGTTTCTAGCACGGTAATGCCACAGGACTTTGAGGATTAAATGTGGCACATCCGGCTCTTTTTAGGATGGCAGCTATGGCATTGGCTCTGTGGAGGCTAAGCCATTGGACAATGTGGTTGCTGTTTGTGGTGTGTACACACACACTGTGACAGAAGGTCTGTTTGTACCGATAAGTGTAGGAGGTTATGGCGAAAGTGAATAAGGTAAGGGGCATGCATCCTGTTTGTATGCATGCACTGCACGCACTTGCTTAACGTTGCTAATATATGTTCCCTGCTGCTTTTGTGGGATCACTTTTCTGACATTTGTAGTACATGCATTACAGTGGGAAGACCATTTTGTGAAGTGTACAAAGTATGTGGCAGGCATCATGTTGTTATGAATGCAGTGTGTGCATCATATGATATGCTATAGTATTTTGTAACATTTGTATCACGCCTACATACAAGTGTGTGAAGGCGCACTGTGGAAAGGGTGGTGTAACGGAGACCACACAGAGACATTTATTGCTCTAGGCCAGCTGACATTGAGAGTGCGCAAGTTAATGGGAAGGGGGAGGGCAAAGTGCAGTATACGGGAACAATGAAAAATAGAATACCCTGCAACTATGGCCGGTACTGGCAAGTGCAAGGATAAGTGTAGATATGAAGTGGTGGCTGCACTGTTAGGGTTATAGAAAACAGTCCCCAAGTGCAGGGGTTGGTAGAATGCCAGTTCAGGGGTGGAACTGTAGGGAGGGAAGTGGCCGGGTGCACAGATTATAGGGTGGCTAGTAAACCAGTGCACAATACTTTTTAGTCAGGAAGTGAGTAGGGGAACGGAGGGGAAAAAGAAAAAGCACATGGAAAGGTTTCCAGGTGCTTTCAGACCCTACAATGCTTCCCCTCAAGGTCCAGGGAGACAGATGGCCTGTTCCACAGGGAGGCCCCAGCAGAAGAAACACATATACCACCATCTGGTTGTGTGTAGAAGCAACTGACACTGAGGGGGTACGAGGTGGATGAAGGAAGAACTGGAGCAAGCAGATATTTAGGAAGTGAGAGTGCAAGGTATTGAGGTCCCAGGGACTAGAATACCTTCTGCATAATGCACAGGGCTTTTATTTTATTGTTTGTAGCCACTGTGAGCTATTGCAGACATTTTAGTCCAGCAGAGATACGACCCCTTGCAGTTCAGGCCAAGGAAAAGTTGCACACTCATCTTATGGATGAGTTGCTGAAGGCGCAGAATGGAAGCTGCCAGATTTAAAAAGAGCCTGTGACAACAGTGCAGCTTACAAAGCACAACAGCCGTGCAGACACTGACCTTTTGGGGGGCGGTCCTTACGATACTTTGCGAGGTGCACGTGCTACATTCTGCGCTTTTGCACATGCTGGGCAATGGAAATGCGATGGTTGCAATTGTCCAATCAGGTGGTTAGAGTGTGCATCACAGGAAAGGGCAGCCATATTTTATTACATTACTCTGTGTAGTGAGGCCAGCAGAGATGGCTAGACGCACATTTTTCATAGTAGGTGATCGCATTGTGCTAGATCTGCTTCAATATGTCGTGGAAAGAGGCCTTAATGGCAATTTGAATTTGGACGACGTGGAGACTTTGTGGTGCGGTGTCGCTGTCCGTACTTTCAACCATTTGCTTGCAGAATGTCAACAAATGGCTGCTTTTGGTACTGTACATTTTGTGGTACTGCACTATGGAACATTGCTTTTGGGTTCCATAGCTTGTGCAAGTGTGTACTGTCACCTCAAAAAGATGATGAAAGAAGTGCAGCACATTTTTGCCACTGCAAAGGTGCTTTTCTCCTGTATACTACCAAGTCCAGCATATAACTATCCCAAAGAATGTTGTTGGCAGCAAGAGGTTGGAAAGCGTCTTATCAACATAAGCATGTGTAACTTTTTGCGTGCTCCTGGGATGTACTCCTGTGACAATGACAACATTGGTTATCAATATGTGCACCTCAATGGAAATGGCATTTCATTGTCGCCCAGTGGCAATGACATTTGGTTTTCCAATCTACAGGCTGCACTGAAGACGCTATTGTAAGAATGTGAGGCGCAGTCCAACAAATAAAAACAATCATACAAGCCCAAAAAAAAGAGTTATTACTGTGGAAGCTATTTTAATAAATAAAAATAAAACATCTTTTTTAAGAGCCACCACTACAAAGGACATCCCCTACCCTGTTTGACATTTATTCCCCTACTCCTGCGCACGCACACCTGGAAAAGTCAGCGGACATAGCGATAGTTGCAGGGTTGTACGTGTAATATATGCCCCTTTTGCACATGGCTACCTTATATTTGGGACTGTGGAGGACACAGGATTGTGCAATAATCTTTCTGGGTTTGGGGTGCATGCACAGACTATGGTATACAGTATATTTGTTGACCTAAATGCATAGGGTGAGCTTATGGCTGTGTGTTGTACGACCACAGCGTATGTTTTGTGGGTGAATTGCACATACATTACTTGACAGAGACTGGAAAACAGAGTCCGGTGGGAGTTATGTGTGGAGTATATCACGTGGGTTTGTACAAGTATGGAACACCTATAATGAAGTGCTTGCTTTTGGTTTGTCGGTGTGAGACTGTGGTGACGTTCAATCACAATGATATTATTGTTGCTGCTTGTGGCGGGACAAATGAACACCTGAGGGCGGCAGTAGGCCAGGTAATGCTTCTGTTTCTGATCTCCTGCATAATTGTGTATCCCATTATGCAGGCACCCATGTAGGCGCGTTATTTTTTATTTGGTCCGGAAATGGAGAAAGTGCAGTACATTGTGAAAAAATAAATTTGTGTCTTTTTACAACTTGTGGCATTGTCGTACTGTACAAATGGGAATCTATTGTTTCACAGCACGAAGAGGTTTCCCCACAAATAGTGTTCCTGATGATATTACCGCATTTCCGAATTCTGGACGCTTTACACACATTGCATTGCTGCCCTTTTTGGAAGTATGGGAATAATGTTTGTGCTTGCTGTTGCACACTTGCGCTCTTGAAAACGCACTGCAACAGGCACAACGATCTGTTTCAACAGACACCCATTTCTACCTGTGTTCACTGCAGTGTTTTCCACAGTACCATGGTTCCTTCCATTTAGCATACAACTGTGTTGAGGGTATACGATGCGCGTCACACTGCCTCCCTTCATTGCCACTTACATTGTGAAACTCTGAAAGGAGCTTTATATCATAATCAGCCACAAAAAATATTGCTAAAGGGACATTATGGTGAAGGTGGGGTACTACAAATATATCACTTTTACTGCAACCACTATGCTTAAGCAACGTTTCCGTTACAGTGCCCTGCTAAAGTGCCCTGTGAAATTCACTAACAAAAAATAATGTTTAAGGGACGTTATGGTTAAGTTGCATGACTAAAAAACCTCTGAAATTCATTGTAAAAATGCTCCTTCAGGGACGTTATGGTTATAGGTAAAACAAAAAAAACAGAAATTTGCCAGTTATGGTAAGGTACGCAAAGATAATTTGTGCTACCACAGTGCACTGCAAGGACCAAGGACTAACACCCATGACCTCAAAGATGACATCACTTACCATAACTGGCGAATTTCTGGGGGTTTTCAGTTTTACCTGTAACCTGTAACCATAACATCACTGTGGGAATGTTTTTCAAGTGAATTTCATATGTTTATTAGTAGTGCAACTTAACCATAACGTCCCTGTAGATCAAGTAAGCATGGTGTCTGCTAGCTTTCATTCACTTGCAAATGCAAGAGGTCTTCAAGACTGACTACAATGTTTTGTTTGGAGGTTGAAGGCACCTGGTCCCAACACAATACCAAATAAGCCAAATAAAAGGAACACCCCACTAGGGAATGAGACCAGGAGATGGATTGCAAGTTGAACAAAGTTTTACATAGATAAAGATATGCATGCATGGAACTCTGCTGCCCTCAGAATGCTCTGCTAAACAATACACAGACAGCACATTATAAACCCAAAGAACATCATGAGTGATGTAATGAAATATAGTACAAAATAACAGTTTCAATTTGGCCCATATGGCACAGTATGCTATATAGGTGATGTCAGACTCCAATTGGTTGCTGGGGGAGTCAATTGGCACGTGGGTCAGCTGGGCTCATCTTCGCAGGGTGAAGGTCAGGCTTATTTCGCAAAGTGTCATAATCCTAACTAATCTAAACTACATAATGATAATTGACATGCAAAGAATAATGTCAGACATAAAACCATTTCTTGGATGTAGGTCGCTAGAAAATGTGGACATATATATGTACATTCTAACCCGTGCCTTTATGGGGGCAAGGGTACATGTGGCCCTTCTCCCAGGTGCCCTATCTGTGGGGTTTGATCTGTGATTTATTCTCCCTGGTGCCTCACAATTCAAACAAATGGTTGGATAGATGTTAGTTCAAGAGAGGATATATGATCACATGGGATTAGGTATATGGTGAGCAATTTAGGCTGGTCCCGGGGAAGGGTCTTCCTGCAGTTACATTTAAAGACAGTGGAGGGGCATATGGTCTGCAAGTTGTAATTTCTAAAGGTTGGGGTGAGCTGGCACACACAGGTTTGGGGAGACGGATAGGCACGAAGGCAAGGGTTTACACCGGTCATACGCAGGACAATGAGCTCAGTGGAAGGGAGAAGGATACTAAATACTTGCAAAAATACATGGCCAAGCTTCCGTGAGAAATAGGTCAGTGCAAAGCTGGCTTTTTAGAAATCATGGTGTGGCCTAGGAAAATATGGTGCTATAGGGTGGCAAAAAAAGAAGTCTGTGTGTCTCACCATATGGCTTTGTTTACCGTCTTTTTCTATTGTGGTTAATGTTAAGTATGAATCATAAGAACAGACAAACAAACATGGGGACTTATCCCACCATTTGGGTAAACATAAGATCCAATTCGCACGGGAATGTCGGGGGGTCTGAAAAGACCTCTCCTCCCTAACAAGGTAAACATGTACTTGTTTTTGGAGACTTGTTACAATTAAGTGAAAGGTCAACCAGTTTGCTACAATCTAGGGATATTACAGGAAGTAATATCAAATTAAAAAAATACAGGAAGTATTGGTCATGTTAACCTTTGGAATTGTTTTGAATTCCAAGAATTTACCATTAATATGGGACCATCTGCAGACTTAGAGTATGCAGAAATTCTTAGTAAGATTTGTACAGTTGTTCTTTAGGAGAATGTGAAATCAATCTTAAAGGGAAGACTGATTTCTTACATATTTCATTCAGATTGCAGTCCATCTGATGTCATGTTGACTCTTCAGGAACAGAAAAATATGTCTATTGTTGCTTTGATGTGCACACTTGTAGAATGTAAAACGTTTATCTCTACAATGTTATTGTCAGAGAAGCAAAATATTGTGGAGATAAAGTTGTGTATTGTTTTAGATGGTCATGTTATGCCATTAGAGTTGGATAAGAGAGCAAAAGCTTGATTAGTTCAACTGGAGAATTCAATTTCTAAAACAGCATGTCTAGAAGCAATTTTAAAACTGTGCATCAATGCACAAGTAATGTTAAAAAGGAACTTGAATGTAGGAATTGGTCTAGTCAATGAAGCGATGGGAAGAGTGATTGCCTATCACACGTTTCCTCACAGTACAAATATTGAACTTGTGAATTAAAGTTTGATTGTGTAATAGAAACTCATTTGATTTCTCCGACCTCTGGACGTTTCATGCGTTTTTGCTTTTTAGGGATACCTTTGTGAAAAGAGCACAATTTCCATTGTGCTCTGCATTTGCAATTACTATTCATAAATCATAAGGGTTGACTTTAGAAGCAACACTTATTGACATTGGTCATACAGTATTTAAAGAAGGAATGTCATATGTAACACGTTCATGTGTGAAAAATATTGAAGGTTTATTTTTAATAAATGTTGATTAAACAAAAGTGACAGCTGACATTTCCTGATTTGAAGAATATAACATGTTAGGTCTACTGTATGCTCCTCGCCTGAACCTTATACCTGTAACTACAAAGCACTTAGCCAGGAAAAATAAGGAGTCAGTGAAAAAACACTCAAATAAAATCATTCCTCTTAAGACTAAAATACAACAGAATCTACCGGAGTTGGACAGTCATTCAACCATGACATATTCTCTTTGTAGTTTTAGTAATGAAAGAGGAGTTGAATGTTATTCTAATGCAGCTTTGTGTATGTTGTTTCAAATGACACCATTGATGCAAGAAATAGCTTCCACAGCAGACTAGCAGCTATGTGTGAATCTTTCATTTCTTAAAACATATGCAGATGAACAACCACACAGTACACATTTGGCAAGGTCAATCCAAAATGTAGTAGCTGTTGCAAGTGGAAATCAACAATTGTCTCAAAATACACAGAAAGATAGTCAAGAATTATTAATTACTTTCTTTGCTTTGTTACTGCCTGAAACTGTTTTAGTAGATAGATATGTATGAATTAGTTAAGAACGGAATCATATGTGTCCTCAATGCAACAAATATTAGACTACTAAGGATATTTCTGAAATATTTTTACATGTTCCTATCCCTGATGAGAAAAGCATACATTTTTCTGATCTTCTAAATACAGCATTACATGACATGCAATTCAGTGCCGGTGGTTGTAATTTACAATCTAAACTGCAAAATCTAGTTTTTAATAAGTATTTATTGATTATGTTTCAAAGATACAGTGTAGATGATAGGAAAATTAACACATCGGTAGTGAATTTTGTAAATAGTCAAGTTTCTATTAGTAAGAAAATTTTAAAGACATGTGCAATTATTTTTCATGAGGGGGCATCCATTCACTGTGGACATTTCACAGCATGGGTGCGTACAGAAGTAGATTGGCTTGTTTGTAATGACTCTATAGTCACACACCAAGCTAGATTGCTAAAGAGATTAAAGAATTCTTACTTTATGTTGTTAGAACCAAAGTTTTAAAATATATGTTTTATATTCTTTGTGAATATAAACATTCAAAATAAAAGTTTGAAATTGAATAATAGGGTAATAAGTGTTTATGTAAATTAGACGATGGGTTGTTACTAGGATGTATTTTGAAACCAGTACAAAATACATGGAGCAATACTATTCGGAATATTACATACATACCAACAGAAAACAGGATTTTGCAATCTTCTGCTTCTGTTTTATTGTGTAAAACAGTGTATATTATAATATGTACAAGTGTTACCTATAGGTACTAGGTTACATAAATGGTTCCATGTACAATATTTTGAGTGTTAGGGGGTATAGAAGGTCATGACTATTTACATATGAATGAAGTAAACATTATTATGTACATGCAAAAAAAGTAAAGTTCAATGTTTGTAAAATACATGACATCTAACTAATAATAGGAGTTTTAGGGAAGGATTTAGATATACTGTGTCTTACTTGTCATGTGTGTAGGTGGCCAAGGTAAGCACACACACAACGTTTTAAAAAAGTATTCCAATTCAATAAAAACATTAAAATGGCTTACTTTAATTGTTAGTATGTTCAAGGTTTAAAGATCTTCTATTTGCAGTGTGGACATTTTCAGAAAAGTCATACAAAGTATTGTGTCACTACACCATGGATATGTTTGGTTTTTTAAATTAGTTTATCCAAATTTCTCATTAGCTTGTTAAGTGTGTAGGTGGTGAACAAAAGGATGCACGCCAAATAAAAAAATAAGTATTCTAATGGCAATGTAGAGATAATTATTATATTTTAAAATGAAGTTTGAAAAAAAGTATTCCACATTACAAACAACTATCTTTGCAAATAGAAGTTTAAATAACAATTCCCAGTTTTTTTAAAAATTTCAAATATGATGTGCGCATTTTGAAATGTCATAATTAACTTCTCATGTGTGCACTTTGCCCAACAAAGGATGCACATAGATTTCAGAAGAAGTATGAAAATTACATTTGTTAGGTTCTTAGTGTATCTTTTGGTAAGTGTTAATATGTTTTCATACACACACAAGTTTTTACTATCTACCTATTATTTGGAATATTGGTATGACTACATTTTATAAAGATTTATACTCAAAATAATGTTACAATGTCGGCATGTCTTCATACATTTATTTGTAAAACTGAAAACATAGTTAGGTTATATGTCTTGGTTTCCTGGTTAAGGTTGCCTAAATTAATCTGCAAATGTGTCATCATGTAATATTGAATAATGTTCGTACAGAATGTAACCATATCTTCATTGTATTGAAATCCCTTTATAAGTGCACATACTATTGACGTTGTGGGGACTTATATTTAGAATTTGCTGAGGCAAAACCAAGTTCATAGTTACCTAAATGGTTAGTATAGTTGATGTAATCATGGAGAATGTATTTTTTCTATACTACACTGTAGATAGCCCTTCTCTTTGAAACTGTAATTTTTTAAAGTTTTTTTTTCGACATAATGTTTATATATAGACTTGTTAATATTTTTATTTAACCTGTCATATATATATATATATATATATATATATATATATATATATATATATATATATATATATATATATATATATACTTGTAGAAAGTGACATAGTATATAATATATATATATATATATTCAGTGAACAAAACTTTGTTTAAAGGACGTTATGGTTAAGTTGCACTACTAAAAATCTATGAAATTCAATGAAAAACCTTTGTTAAATGGACGTTATGGTTACAAGTAAAACTGAAAACCCCCTGAAATTTGACAGTTATGGTAAGCTAAGCAACCATAACCCGTGCTACCACCGTGCACTGCTAAGACTAACATCCAGGACATCAAAGATGACATCACAAATGTCATTGATGACTTCACTGATGACATCACATGTCTGGCTCCCTCTTTTTGCCTTTATTGACATATCTAGGCCAGTAACAGTCAGGAACTAAAAATTCAAAAACAACTATATTTGTAGACTTATACTTCAAATATGTTCTTATAGTAATTCATTTGGGGTTCGCTCACAGCATATGAAGCATATACATAGAGGAAAACACAGATTTGGAAAACAGCAATGCTTTCTATGTATGAAGATGATCAGTAAGATTATCAACACTTTCTTATAGTTCTGATTTTTGTATTACTTTACTTTCCCTGGATATGCTCATATTGTGCTACATTGTATGCACAATACTTTCCTTAGGGTCCAGGCACAATATTTGATAGTTATATGTAGCGAAGTAGTAGCTTTGAAGCAGAGCAATCATTTCTGTGTATAAAGTTAATGAGTTAGGGTATGAAGATTGGCTGGTAATACTTTTGTTTACTTCATTTTCCCTGTATATGCTCATATTTGTATGTTTTGTTGTCTATTTGTGTTTTGTTTCCAATAATACAATTATGTTTTAAGTGGGTTTTATTAGCTAGTTATTAAATGTTTCACATTAGGCAAAACTGTAATAAGAAAGCATGTGTCATTTTACTATTCAACATGGTAAGATTAATAATATTGCATCTCCATCAAGTATGTTGCACACAATACCTATGTTTCTACATGAGTAGCTTAGAATACTGGAAAGAACCTCATAATAGAATGGTATTCATATCAATGCATTACTTAATGCACTACTTACCTCATGATATTCATTCAATAATCCTTCATACTTTTTTATCAACATTACTATAATAATCCCTTGCACAGCCTTAAAGTAAATGCACATGTGATGTCATCAGTGATGTCATCAATGACATTTGTGATGGCATCTTTGATGTCCGGGGTGTTAGTCTTAGCAGTGCACTGTGGTGGCGCGAGTTATGGTTGCTTAGCTAACCATAACTGGCGAATTTCAGGGGGTTTTCGGTTTTACTTTTAACCATGACATCCTTTTAACAAAGGTTTTTCATTGAATTTCATAGGTTTTTAGTAGCGCAACTTAACCATAACGTCCCTTTAACAAAGTGTTTTTCACTGAATTTCATAGGTTTTTAGTAGAGCAACTTAACCTTAACGTCCCTTTAACAAAGTTTTTTTACTGAATATACATCTATAGATAATGTCAATTTGATAAATGTTTACTAGGATGCCCTTAGTTTACATACATATAACATAGAACATACTGAACCCCCTAACTGCGCTAGTGGGTCTGATATCCGCGGACCATGCGGATATTCGCGGACGGACTCAGACAACATCAACACTATCCAAAAACTCAGGGGGTATCTTAAATTGTTATATCATCCAAAAAAAAACACTAAACATGTTCAAAAAGCAGCACATAAATACATTACATTCAATAGTAAATAAGAAGTGGAAACTTTATATGTAAGACACAGAAATGTCTAGTACTTTGGAATGCGTGTAAGGACATTTTCCTCGTGAGAAAATGAGTGAAAACAGAGATACTAATGGTAGACACTACACTTCTCTATATAAACCAATTATTACCCATTACTTTATGTGTATTTACCAATTTCTTTTTTAAAAACACCATACAGACATTAAAAATAATACAGAAACAGAGACCTTAAAAAATCATCTGCAGCGAATGCAGTAAAAAATTGATCTATTAAAATAATAGTGCACTCAGAAATATTATTGTCCCAAGTGTTCGGGCATATGCTTCTAACAATACGTTGATTGATCATACAAACATTTCCTATTCACCTTACTATAGTTTTCCTGTTTTTTACACATGTGAAATCAGGCAACAGGGCATGGCCATCTTGTGATAATCTTATCCGTTGCCACATCGCCCAAGGTGGACTGCCCTGGCGGCACTAATTCATATGCCCTGCCCCTGAGACTGACATCACCAAACCTAGTGATATTTTCCGTCTATCTCCAGGACGTTACTGGACAGCGTAGCCAAACACACCCAGTCATCACCTACGTGATAACATTACTTGAAGCAGAACCCGGAATATCAACACACATCATCTCACAACACAGCGCATCCCAATTCTGAATATAAAACCATACTTTCAAAGGAAATAGCAAAACTGTACAATCTGTAAAGTACTTTTTTTCACGAAAAGCACTCCGAGAACATCTGGCAATTGCCATACTCAAGCAAATAAGTAATTTTTTTCTTCATTCTCGATCCGCAAATGTTTATCGGGAGTCACGCGGTGTTCCTTTTCAGTATAAGAAGTGCATTGGATGCACTGTGAATCCTAAGGCTTCGGGAACAGCTTGCGCTAGGCCACCGTAAACAATGTCAGGTTGCTCCTTATCACTGGTACCACATAAGGGCATATCGGCCCATGGCGATCATCCCAAAAAAAGAATCACTATGATCCACCCATTCACGTGTATCTGCAGCTGACGGTTAAGAAAACCGTCCGTTGGTATCTGGATTCGATGACAATCGCAGAAAGGCAGGATGTACATGTTTAAAAAAGATAACAGAAATGTGTCTCAGTAGCCGATCTTTATTACAGTTTATCATTTTTACCATTAATTTGGCCCTGTGTTACAACAATTGATAAACACGGACGTGAAACAATGGGAACACAGAGAAAACAACGTGGAAAGTACTGTTCAATTTGCTTCAGAAGTTACTGCTATGGAGTATGGTCAGTCCGAAATGGGATGCGGAGGCTGACGCTATGATCAGGGAGCAAGCTAAAACCAAGAAGAACACATACACAGAATTTTAATTCAATATTAGCATTAAATTACGCGTTTGCAGATCCTGGGGGAACCCACTAGTGGACTACACACATCTCGATACTGGACTGCCCATGTGCACAGGACAAAACCAAGTACACATAGAATTTGTAATTGTGTGTCATTGCAATATGCCACAAACAACAATTCAGTACAATGTAAGCCACCAATAATGGTCGGTGAACGATAATTTGACTAGTCCACCTATAAAATCGTTGAAAGTAAAACTTACATAATATTCGGCATTTCCATTCTATCGGCGTAACGCAGACACTCCGTTCAGGTCAACAAATTTTCATAAAATGAAATTACATGTTCCTTTGTCCAGTTTTGGAATGGTGAACCTTATCATATTAAAAATTGTTACATCCCTCCCTTCATGCATTTCTTTCGGAATCCTCCCTTTGTTTCAAGGTTGAAAACCAATTGAACCTTTTGTTCAACAGCGCTGACCTTCACTCAGAATGGGAGCCAATAGCCCTTCAGACCATACTGGTATTACAAATATTTTTGAAAAACATATGAATTATCTGCTACCATTCACCAATGCGGGGGACATTTCTACGGATGTATTTTGTTCCTCTGGAGAACTTTGCACTCTCCCAATGACTCCCACAGCCAGGCCACACCACCTGTCACCTCAGCCCATCTCCTCTTCACACAGCAAATCACGTAAACATTTTTCAAAGGAGCAAGTCTCAAAAATGTGCTCATATGAGAATGTCTGAGCAAACCCTGCTGCAACCGCCTCCGGCCAGGCCGCGGTCCCCTAAACCCAATGACCACAGTTATGAATTAGAGGCCTATAATTTGCAGATGTGTGTTTGCACTATCCCACTTTCGGTCTCTAGCAAGATGAACGGTGTGGGGGTCTTGCCACCTTACAAATACAAACACATACTAAATACGTATGAGTAATGCTTTTACATTATAATGCAGATGGTACCAAAACCAACTGCAAGCTAACTGAATTCACACATGGTAAACTATCACTTGATAAGAAAACCTTCACAACAGTAGGTATAATCTACCACGCAGGAGCCACAACCAATGCAGGTCTCTACACTGCATATATAAAAAAAAGTGTGGATGGGTCAAATATAATGATACCAACATTACTGTAAAACAGAGAATGAGTAGGTCTGTGACCCACCTCAATAAATACGACCCTACATCTTCCTCTCTCCACCTGCTGAGGACAAAAAAACAAAACTATTGCCCCATATTGCCCTAGGTACTAAACCAGAAAAAATAACCTTGGCATTTGGAAGTATTTTCATTACTGCCTGAACCAAGTGTTCCAAATCTGCAAACAAAGTAGGAGCACTGACATACCCCAAATGCAAAGCACCACAGTGCAAAACAACTACATGTGGAATGTTTACCCTGCCCATATCGCCACAAACTTGTACAATTCCCTGCACATTGAAACCGGGCACAGTGCTCAACACCAAATCCACTCGTTTAACAAAAAATGTTTGCCACATTCCTATATTTAGCATACTGCTCCAAACCATGCACAAAATATCTCCAACCACCCACACCCTGACTTTCTCCACCTCTGTCATCTTCACTACACATAGCCTCTTTCAACACAAACCACAACCTCAGCATCCGATTTGCTGATCTCTACAGTCCCCTTTCCATGCTGCAATTGCTGTGAAACCCCAGATGTGATACGACCTGTCCGCGGACAGCCGCAGTGTCTGCGGGGCGCCTAACACTGGGGCAGCCCTTCTACCCCTTCCACTTCACTCTCTGCACCATTTCCTCATTGGCTACTGTTAAGCAGTCACACAATCATCCACCAATCACATCCAAGAACTCTATATCTAACTCTATAATCACAGATCAGCACTTCAGATGTACTATTGATCACTCTCAGTACAATTCGGCTGTCACTGCAACAGACCTACAGCAACAACTACTATAAAATTCCCCAAGATTTCTACTTTCAGATTCATGCACGAACACAGACTACACATATGAATATTTTCTACACAGTACATGTACATCTCTTCTAGGAATAGATATAAACAGAGCAACTGCCACTAACCCTGTATAAACTGTAAAATGAATTTACTGTCATTTCTCCCATCTGCTATGATGAAGTGTTAATTGCAAACCTGTCTGCTCTCCAAATTTTTGTTTACTCACACAGCTATCTAAAAAATGTTATTTCATATTAAAGGATGGGAGAAATAACAGCATAATTATGAAAAAACCTGTCCAGTGTGTTATAAAATTACATGCAGCCAGGATGAGTATATGCATCTTGATTCAAGCACACACACAGACAATATCATTAGAAAAGCTCCCAGCTCAAACAACAACACCACTGCCTCTATATGAAATCCTTCTGCTTGTTTTCGCGCACCTTCACAAATGCATACATTGCATGCTTTTCTGTACAATCTCTGCCATTTACCCTGTAAAAATAGCAAAATATGCATGTGATTATTTCTTCTATCTCTAAACATCCAATAACATAACATTAAAAAAACAAGTATGCTCTATACATTTACTATTATACTCATTTGTAAAACATATTCAACTAACAGATTCTAAATAAAATATACAGGATACACATAGGCAAATGAAAGTGCATATGCATACTATGCTCAGTTGTAAGAAAACACTACTACTACAAAAACAAAAAAAAACAATGTCTACATTAACAAAAGTGCTATAAACACACATATTCATTAACTTCTTTTTTTTACAATTGCAGTGAAGACCACTCTCCTGAACAGCAGCAGTGTCTGAAGTACAAACAAGTACTTAGAGGAAACCTACTCTTTCCATACAAAAAAGTAAGTACAAAACTAACATAATGTTCTAACTGTTTCTCAAACACACTAGCATTTTAGTATTGTAGAACAAAGAAGTGTATTAACCATTTCCCATTAGATGTAGTATTAGGGCTTCACCTTACCAGTTGTATACTTTACATTGTCATCTGAAACCCAGCATAGTAACACACAAATACAAAAATAGCCTTCCCAACTTGATGTAGCTCGCATTGCACAATCACACACCTCCACAATCATCCTTATCATCATACTCAGACACTCATGCACAAAGCACGCATACACTGCACAAAAGCCCAACCCACACTTTCTTTTTTCTCCAACAGACCCCAAAGAATGCCTACCAAAAAGCAACTCCATAGAAAGCAATGCAGAAGTAGAGCAAATCAAAATAAGTGTCCAAAATAAGCAACCATCTCTAGCAGATGTTGTACAAAAAGTTCAAACAAAACACTAATACAGTCATTAAGCAAAACAAAACAAGCTTCCAGTACAGAAACTTTGCCTCCTCTATCAAAATGTAAAATGAAACAGAAAGTGATTAACAAGATTTCAACTACCACTACTGCTAATGCTGCACCTATAAATCATGATATAGTGGCAAGCAACCATACCAAAAATATTTTTTAACAAAAAATGTTCTGCCACAGAGTCCTTCAGAACCTTATAAAAACAGGAGAGAGAACATGCACAACCCTTAAAACCTACCGTACAAGATTAATCCTAGAAGCACTCATAGACACTGCAATCCTTCCCAAAAGGAAGTTATTTATTTTAGTTTTAAACAGAATGAAACCGCTAACAAAACAAACTATTAAAGTACAAAAAAGACATCTCAATAAACGAAATATCAACAAAAATAGCTTCTTAAACATCTGTGGAGGTGAATGGAGTAACACCACAAGCACAGAACCATATTTTAATGAAGAAGCATATAAACAAAAGCAAACAAACCCAATTGCCATACATACACAGCCGGTCAAGTGGCACAGCGAGTAGAGCGCTCGCTTTGACATCAGTGCAGAGCCTACGAACGCAGGTTCGAATCCCGGCAGCGCCAAACTCAGCGTTTCATCCTTCCGAGGTCGATAAATGAGCACCACACACCGTGGGTAATAATAAGCAGCGCTCAGATACCTGAGGGTTCGTAGCGCTATATAAATGCCAAATTATTATTAATTATTATAGCAGAGGACAAGGGTATGAACAGCTAAATAACACCATTATGGAACAAGAAACCCTGCTCACAAATATATCCCCAGAAAACTCAGAATCACCTCTCCATTCTACTGAACCAAAACATCCAGTCTTCAAATGGCCGTGCACATCAATGTGTAACATTGCCAAAAAAATCTTTCAAATCTTTACGCCAGTTCCTCAATCAGTTTGTAAAAAGCAAAGACAAGTTCAAAATGAAACTACTACAAAATATGGATGCCTGTCTAGTGCGCAAATACACAGGGCTACAAGGACATTCATTAGCCTGCATTTCAGGACCTATTTGCAAAAGCACCTTCCATCATATCAAAATGATATCAACACATCATTCAACTATAAGAAATCTGGTCCATAAACTCTACTATGCTAAAAGTCCTGCTTTAGCACTAGCCAATTTAAATAACAATCTTCTATATGGTACAGCCAAACAAATACTCGAAGAAATAGAGCATATCCAGAGAAAATATTTTGGAAGTGAAAGCCACTTACAAAATGCATTAGCTTTACAACAAACTAGCAACTACTGTACAAATAGCAATTTTCTATAAAACACATACAAAAAGAAATATTAAAGTACCGCTGAAGTACCAAAGCATGTGTGTTTGTTGCCGCAAGACTTTTTTATAAAAGTAGCACAAATACTGTAGACATAATGTACAAAATAGAAGACAATGACGATTCCAAATGGTTCCAATTAGCTCTCTACCTTATAGCAGAAAACAAATACGAAATTACTGACCCCTTTATACTAAAACTTGACAATGACCAAACACCTTCACGTGCTATCACGAATAACTTGAATTATTCCCACTACCAAAACCCCTGCAACAACAAAATGTATATAAGAGCATCATAATTCAAACAGTGCACCCATTTCAAGCAATAATATGCCTTCAACCAAAAACAGCTAAATTACCTCTCTCTGAATTAGTGAAAGGCATTTGTGGCAAAGTAGTTTATTTACCATTAGATCTCAAAGAAAATGTAAACACGCATACACCACAATCCAAAATGTTTACTTCCAAGGGTATCTTATGATGCAGTCCTTCTTACAAACTCTACAATCTTAACTGCATAGCCTACCAAAACTTCACATAAAAACTCTACAAATGAAACAGTACACAAACTTTGGGGTTGTGGATATTTGATGGGTGTTTGATTCTATGGGTGTGTTATGCTGCGGTGGTTGTAGCCAGGGCCTAGAGTCTTGGGTGCGTGGCCTATGGCCTACGGCCTTCAGCCATGCACCCAAGACTCTAGGACCTGGCCACAATCATTGCAGCATAACACACCTATGCTACCAAACATTTTGACTGCGGTATGTGGTCTGCTTATAGGGGATATTAATTACAATCAATGCTCTACTAACAACCCACAACCAACATCATACTGAAGTAAAATAGCTAGTAGTGTATTTATTATGTCGGCGGACAGCTGGGAAGACTGCGGACATGGTGAACACATCAGGGGCACCTGCCACCTAAACAAATACAGTATTTGACCCATCTCTTACTCCACAACCCTCCCGAAGCACTCCTGCACACCAACATACTCCCCAAAATTGCATTTTGCCTCCGTTCGCCGCCGCTCTGTGATCCAAGATGGCGGGCGCATTGAAACAATGTGACGCACCTCATGCCTCACTCCAGCCAATCGGCGGACATGTTACGTGTCCGCAAACATGACGTAAGCCGATTAGCCAATCGGTGTCCTGTCCGCGGAGCGAACATTGAAGTGTGCCCGCGGAGCATACATAGATATCACACTTTTTTTGCCTTACGTTTTGTTCATTTAAAAAAAAAAATACTGGACGGATTTACACCAAATTAACAAAAGCACACTTTTGGGACTAAGCCACTGCCCCTGCCGCAAATTTGGTGGAAATCCATCCAGGGGAGCAAAGTTATAAGCCGCCCAAAAAGTGCTCTTCCTATGGGGGTAGCAACTTAACCATAACTACACAGCCACTACCGTGGGCTGTGTAATAGATATATATTTTAAAGAAATTAATAGAGGTTTCTTCTCTAAGTTTTTTTTTTCCTCTCTAGCATGATTATTGAACAGGGAACGAAGCATAGAAGGATGAAACATATAACAAAGGGAATTAAAATAAAAAGGCACATATATTTTTGGGGTATTTTCTTTGTTTTTATTTATTTTTATTTTTTTTTAATGGGGGAAATTGACATTTACAAAAAATAAGGATGACAGTTAATTTGATGTTAAGATATTAACTTCTCCCAATACTCATTTGTGGCACCTCCCACGGCTGCCCATTGGTGGCATAGTTCACACATGACCCTCATAAATGAACCAGTAAGACAAGAACATGTGTAATTGACACTGTTGCTGAAGTTGAGGATTCATTTAGTGTCAGTGATATCCCACTAGTTGATGCAGGTGCTGGAGGATGTGCTGGTTTTCGTGCATGTAATTTATGATCCCTATACATTGTAAGTTTGTGGTGTTCTTGCGCTTTCCAATATGTGTCGTCCAAGTCATCCCAATGAACTATCACTAGATAAATGATCATTACCGATGTTCCAAGGCTTTGCGATGGCACATTTGATGGTCCACATCTTAAAGCCTTCATGCACAATGTGCACACTACATCCTCTGCTTCCTTTGTAGAGCAGTGTTCTTTGACTGTAAAATATTGCCAACTGTCTGCCAGGGTTTTAATTCCTGAGGCTTTCACTCTGGGTAACGATGCATTGGGGAGCCAGATGACATCATCATCTCTGCTGCTGCTGTTCTCATGGTCAGATATATTGAAATGTCCAACTGGGGAGGAAAATGTAAAATTAGAAAAAGGACAACAGTAAAAAGAAAATGACACAAAAATGAAAAAGTTTAAAAAAAAGAAGAAAAAAGTAAAACAAAAAATAAGTATTGGAAAAGTAGTTACTTAGTATCACTCATGCACCAGTACGAAATAAAACAGATTCCACTTAGTCAAGGTTTGTTTTTAAGCAATTTTAACTTTATGAATACAAAAAGTGCCCTTTATGATGACACATGTTTCAACGAACTCAGTCGTCTTTCTCAAATCAGGGCTAGTTTAGCGAAACATCATCTATTTCAGTCATAGACATTATCATTCTATGAGTAAATATATAAAAAATATAAAACGAAATGTGTCATGTGTAACACAGACATCAAAGGAGGGGGATAGGGGGAAGATTGAAATGGGTAAACAGTGTCATATTGGTACAATGTATAAATGTCAAAGGAAACAATAACAATGGGAGAAAAAGGAAAGGGGGAAAAAAAGAGAAAAACACAATTCTCATGAGTACATATGTTTTTAGGTATCGGTTTGCAAGTGTAAAAGCAAAATCTAAACATCTTCAACTGAACGGAAAAATTGCATCTTACCTAATCGTATTGATTGAATGTTCAGAAGGGTGCTTTCAGCCACTCAAAAATAGTCATGGGCTCAATCCCAGCCTACCAAGTAAACTTTAGGAAATGAGTTGTCCATTTAACTAAATTATGTTCAAGTTATAAATGTACAAACCATGCTTTTACTACCTGCTATACTTACCTCCAAGCTCACCAAGCGACTAGTAATGTAAACACTACAACCCTGTCACATGTTCTTGCATTAATATTTATATTTAGAGTATTCTCTCAGAACTAATTGTTGTCATGGCCACTGACAATATATATATAAAAGCTTTGCCCATTTGGATTTTGTGTACTTTAGCTAGCATTTTCCTTATGTTCCTTATTTGAATTTATTCAAAATCAACATACAATTGTCGTTTAAAGGCACTATTATTTCCACTTTATTTGTCCTAGGCACATAAGTATAACATTTAGCACCGATTACTCTTAACCAGTGAAACTTTTGTGATATTAATAATAGCAGTTGCCATGGCAATCCGCCATGCCGACAACCGACGTCCGTTTTCGATCTTTCTTTAGAAACAATTTCAGTAATGGCCACCTAATATATTTTCGAATCACATTATTGCCAATACATCATTTGTCCTCATACCATGGCTACACCACTTAGCCATGACCTGTAACCGTTTCTCTTCAAGTACTTTTATCAATTGTCATGACAACTTTATATGCGTCCCTTCTAAGTAAACAGTTTCTGCCGATAAATAATTCATGGATTTACTACGTTGTTTCAACATGCGACATAAATATATACATCTGGTTTCTTCACGCTTCATTAACAAATCCATTTCGTTCCACACGGGGAGTATGGGCTCTTATAACTGGTAACCTTATTATTTCCTTGTACATTGTTACCCAAAACATGGCGCCCATAGTAGAAACAGTAGAAGGACTGCTACGGTCGTCATGGAGACCAGATCACAACAGTTAAGGTCACCATTTTTTCGGCTCGCTTGCCGAACGCGGACAGATTTGTACGGAGACCGTGCTTGAACTATAGAGGTAAGAGGTTAGGAGCAGTAACCTGCACCCTTATTCCGCTTAACACGCAGAACACTTAATGAGTTTAAACTTGCCACTTAACTCTTAACAGTGCAATTAGGATTTATTAGCACGCTGGAAAAAGACAGTAACATTACCTTTTCGTGCAGCTTTCTGATCATCTAAATGGTACCAAAACAGAATTACGGTCTATTCTACATATAGACTTAGCTAAAATAACCAAGATTTACATAAACATTTTAGCCACGTTGATGAAGCTTGATGTTCCAATGTGTGATTTTGCATTCATGGATTTCACCATACGGCATGGGTGTGGCCGCATCAATATTATAAAAATACCACAGTGTGTGATTGGGTCGTTTGTTGATGCAGCAAATCGGGGGAGATCTCATTGGCAGTGGAAAACAGGCGCAATGCCACGTAGCCATGTCAACACAGCTTTGAAAGTGATTGGGCCTTCCCTCGACACGGCTACAGCCATGTGCAGACACATCTTCTGATTGATTTAGGCGATTGGTCAATACGTTAGACACAAACATTTCAGTGCACTTGGGCATACCAGCACGTACGGAGAACTCATTCTGGCTTGCTTTATTGCATAAACACGGTTGTAGTCCTCTCCCAATCACCTCTTTCCTGTTTCCTGTCATTGCTGTTTGTCTCTTGTTGGATGAACCTCTTTGTAAGCCTTCAGTAACTTTTAAAAGCAGTAATGTAAGTGTAGGGTGGCTGAGAGGAAATGGAGGGATTCTTGTTCATCCTCTGACAAACTGGCATGTCGCCTACTACAAAGGCAATACCGACTCTCTGTCCTCACCAAGAAGAGAGTCCATATTCAAGCTCGTGTCTCTGTGGCATCTAACAACTCAGCTGAACTCTGTAAAATCTGCAAGGAGCTGGCCAACACTGCTGCAGTCTCCACCCCTCCTGTTGCCTCCCAGGCTCTTTGCAATGCCCTTGCCTCTCACTTCATCTATAAAAAAACAGGAGATCCTGTCCACCTTCTCCGCCCCATCCCTCCTCTCCCCTCTCCATCTGTGCTTGCTGACCCTTGTTTAGCCACCCCCCACCATCTTTCTTGTCCTTTCCTCTTTTCTCCCCTGACGAGGTCACTAGACAAGTCCGATCTATGAAAGCCTTTTCAAAACAGGTTCATTCCTGTTCCTCTAAAACCATCAAGGACCACATTGACACCCTCGCTCCAGCCCTTGCTGATTTATGCAATCACTCCTTTGCCTCAGGATCCTTCCCCTCCTGTCTGAAGCACTCCCTTGTGCATCCTCTTCTCAAGAAACCCACAGCTGATCCTTCTTGTCCAGCTACCTTTGGCACAATTTCCATTACTCCCTTTCTGGCAAACTCCTGGAAAAGTTGGCCATCTTTCAGCTTAACCTTCATTCCAATTCTGTTGGCTGTCTCCATGACCACCAGTCTGGCTTCAGAGCTGCCAGAAGCATGGAACTGTTCTCCTGAACATCCGTGAATATCTGCTCTCCAACCTTGAATCTAATATTCCCTCTGTCCTCATCCTCCTCAATCTCTCCTCTGCCTTTGATGCAGTCAACCATACCATCCTGCTCAACCGTCTCCGTGATAAGCTGGGTATCACTGATTAGGCTCTGGCCTGGCTGACCTCTTTCCTCTCTGATCGATTCTCCCAGGTCCAACTTGGGTCCTTCCTATCATCTATCTTCCTCTGTACCTGTGTTGTTCCCCAGGGGTCTAACTTCTCACCCTGGCTTTTCAACCAATACCTGGCAACTCTCGCCCACTGCATTGCCATGTTCTGCTCAAATTTCCAGTGCTACGCTGACGACACTCAACTCATTTTCAGGCTTCCCTCGGCCACCTCCTCTCCCTCTCTCATCTCTGATTGCCTAACTACCATTCAAGATTGGTGTGCCACCAATGATCTTTGGATGAATGCAAGCAAGATGGAGATCCTCCTCATCAGCACACCTTCACCATCCTTTCCCCTCACTCTCTGGCCGGCTTCCCTTGGCCCTCCTTCTACCCCCACCTGCGAGGCTAAGAACCTCGGGGTCATCTTTGACTCCACACTTTCCTTCTCCGCCCACATCTCTGAGGTCTCTAAATATTCAAACTTCCTACTGCACCTCCTCAGAGGTAATCTGCCTTTCCTCTCTTTCCCCCAGAAGCTCATGGTCTTCCAAGCTCTGGTTCTCTCTAGGTTGGACTATTGTAAAAGCCTCTTTCTAAATCTACCTGCCTCTACACTCTGCCCACTGCAACTAATCCAGAACAGGACTGCAAGACTTGTCCTTGGCCTCAAGCCCTGGGATTGTATCTTTCCAGCTCTGAAATATCTCCATTGGCTCCCAGTGGATGCAAGGATTAAATTCAAAACCCACTGCATTGTCCACAAGGCTTTTTGGGGCCTGGATCCAAAATACCTTCAGCTATCCCTCCGCAAATATCTCCCCTCTCAAGCTCTTCGCTCCTCTACCTCTAACTCCCTCAGGGTCAGTCGTTTTTCAAAGAAACAAACTGGGGGTAGATCTCTGTCTTCAGCTGGGGCCTCCCTCTGGAACAGCCTCCCTGCCACTCTAAAGCTTGAGGAGAACCATCTCCAGTTCCGGAAGCACCTCAAGACCTTCCTCTTTTCTTCTGCCTTCGCTCCCCATCTCCCCTGCTGATCTGTTCACTCTTGGCACCGTGCACCTGGCCACCCTCTGTCCTCCGGGCCCAGGTACATGCTCACCCTGCCACCCTCCCACACTGCCTCGGGCCACCTCTTGTATTGGGGGTCTGTATCTGTACCCATACAGCCCCCCCTTTTTTCTTCCTGCACTTATCAGACCTACCCTGTCTCTGCCATAAACCTAGCACTTGCAAATTGCTGCCTGCACTACCACTGTTTGTTGCCAATATTATTTATTTATTTATTTATTATTATTTATCTGTTTCTCCTTTGCTTCGCACTTTCCACTTCTCTGTCACGGTGCGTGCTTCAAACCCCTGGAACAGATGGGCCCACCCCAGTCACTGGCACCCATAAGGGCTTATCTAGCCCCAAAGGAGTATCCTAGAACCTCCTAGACTCATAATATGTGTTGAACTGCTTGCGACTATTTACTCAGCCTAGTGAGGCTGAGCCTTTATGCATAACCAGGGTGTGGCTGAGGGACTACTTTACCTGAAGGGCAGGGTGTGGTAAAGGGACTACTTTACCAGGAACTACTTTCAAGGCTATTTAAGCCACACCCTGCAGGCAGAACACGCTGTGCGTTATTCTGCTCTCCTGCAGTGTAAAGCTCACTGTGTCTGCTCAGTCCTCGAACTTCTACAGCCACGCCTGTTCTGAGATTCCAATCCATTGGTACCTGAGAGAAGAAAGAGACAAGAATAGGAGTTAGTACAGCAACGAAGGTCTTACCTGCAGTACTTCATCCAATCGGTCGCGCCTTCAGCTGATCTCTGAACCGCCGCCCCTGCAGAGAAGAAGGTATCCGCACCAGCATCCAATACTCTCCCGGGGTAGGCATTCTTCCGAAATTCGTTAGGTCGGTTCTTCACATCGCCATCCTGGAGCCACGCCTGCAAAGAAAGAAAGGAAAAAGCAGGTTAGTTGCGCACGAAAAAGAACAGTTCTTCAACCATCCAGCGCCACTCACTTGCGCTAATACTCACCTGAAGGAAATCTGCTCAGCATCTTAGGAAGAGTCATTCTTCATCTGAAATCTGCACGAAACCGCGCCTGAAAGCAAAGACAAAACACGTTTAAAACTTGGGCAACAAGGACTTTAAGCACCAATACCAAGCGTCCATTGGCATAGAGACTTACCTGCTTAATCCAGCTATTCCAGACTCAGCCACAGCCACACTGGATCAGTGAAGTAACTAGGTCCAGGCAAAGACTGTGCTTACTGCGCCCCTGCTAGAGATTTCAGGACGGAGAGCCTACCCCACAAAACTCCAAGGTGAGAAAGAAGAGGAGCAGGGCATCAGGAGGTGAAAGGAGGTGGGACAAGCCAGCCCCACTCATTAGCTAATATCTTGTTTCGACCTTGCAGAAAAACGCCTCCTGGGGTGATATCAAGGGAGAAGACGCAAGCAAGCATCATCATTCAAGCAGTGTCATGCCAGTGCAGACATCATTCGTGCAGCTACGTGCTATGCCCCTGTAGAGACCAGGTGAGCATGACAGAACGCGAAGCCTTCTACAAATTCTCTACCTGGGCGTCATGGAAACCTCTGAGACAGACCAGCTAGCACAGCTTTTGGGGGAACTTAGGGCCGAGGTACATTCAGCTCGGCAGGAAACCAATGCCTTAAGGAGAGAACTGGGCATGGCCAAGGAACGTACCAATGAGCTTGCTAGAAAACTGCTTCAATCACAGGCGGGGCAAACACTGTTACCAGGATTGGGGTCAACGGTTCCGACTACACCAAGCAATCCAGTTCAGGTGGTCCTTCCAGGAGCCGTACCTTTGGCACCTCCAGAACGCTTTGTAGGATACCCAAAAAGGTATGTGTTTTTTATAAATCAGTGCCAACTACATATCCTATGTAGACCAGGAGCTTTTCCAAATGACCAATCTAAGGTGGCCTTTGTGCTTTCGTATCTCAGTGACAGTGCTGCGGACTGGTCGGTACCCTAGTCAATCGGGACAATCCCATTTTACGAGACTTCCAATTGGACGTGGAGAAGTTGCTTGCCCGCCACTCTCTGGGTCAGGCATTGGATAATGAACTCTTGTCTCTGCGTCAAGGCAACCAAGATCTGTTAACTTACATAGCAATCTTTAATAGACTGGTAGTGGAAACCGATTGGCCGAACGACAAAAGAACCCTGTTTTACCGTGGTTTGAGAGGGGATGTTTTAGCTCAAGTGGTCAACCCTCCCAGAGATTGTGCTGAATACATAGACTTGGTGGTTCAGCTTTATCATAGACTACAGAGCCGTAAGGCAGATCGAGCTAGAATGGACACTCGGTATTTGTGCAACCAAAAGAAAATGCATCCAAGACCACCAACTTGGCCGAGCCCATGCAGATTGGAGGAGTGCGAGGGCCGTTATCCAAGGCTGAAAGAGAAAGGAGAATACAACAACAGTTGTGTTTGTCTTGTGGGTCAGCCGGCCATTTCCTCTGAGAATTCCCAGTAAAACCACCCAAGAAAGCAGTTGGGGTTGCCGGCAAAGTTGAAGCAGAGCCAGAGTCAGAAAACATCCCCGCCCGACAAGCGTAGAGATCTGCTTGTCGAGCGAAACGAACGACTCACAGACCTCGTACCTAGCCCTGCCAATGATCCTCATAAGTCACCAACAGCCGTCAAGAATGCATGCAGTCAGAGCATATATCGATAGCGGAGCTATTGGAAATTATATGGATCAAGAATTGGCTACAAGGATGAATCTTCCTCTTTGTGAAAAGGCAACAACAGATTTAGTCACCACTGTCGACGGAACTGAGATTGCTTCGGGTCCGGCGAACGACAGAGATGACACTTTTGTGCCAAGACGGACATCGGGAAGCATTGTGTTTGATATAATCAAGGCTCCATAATTTCAAATAATTCTGGGAATGCCATGGCTAGAATCACACAATCCTTGCATCGACTGGCGTGCTAAGAGGCTAACCTTCTCAGTCGAATGTGCTCATACTTGTTATCAAACAAAATAACCTTTGGTCAAGGAAGTGACAACAATCATGAGTCTAACTAACCCGCTACCTCCGGTATATCAAGACTATCAGGATGTCTTCCAGAAGGATCAAGCTAACACTCTTCCTCCCCATAGATCGTACGACTGTCAGATCAACCTCATACCTGGCGCACAGATTCCATGCGGTCGAATCTATGCACTCACCGAACGTGAAAATCTGCATTTAAAAAAGTATCTAGACCAGTACCTGGCTAACGGTTTTATCCGCCCGTCCAAATCCCCGGCAGCCTCACCCTTATTCTTCATGCCTAAGAAGGAAGGAGACCTTAGGAATTGCATCGATTACCGCACATTGAACCAAGTCACTGTTAAAAACCGTTATCCCTTGCCGCTGATTCCTGAACTATTGGATCAAGTTGAAGATGCCCGAATTTATACCAAGTTAGATCTCCAAAGAGCATACCACCTGGTACGAATTAAGAAAGGAGACAAATGGAAGACCGCCTTTCCACACCAAATACGGGCTATTTGAATACCAAGTGATGCCCTTTAGCCTTTGTAACGCCCCAGCAGCTATCCAGTATTTCATGAATGACGTCCTGCGAGAATTGATTGATGTGTGTGAAGTAGTATACATCGTCGACATTCTGGTATATTCCCCATCTGAACAAGAACATGTGAAACATGTCTGTGCTGTTCTAGACAAACTTGGGGAACACAGACTATTTTCAAAAATGGAAAAATGCTTCTTCCATTTTACTGAGGTCGAGTTCCTTGGATTTGTCCTAACCCCTCATGGTGTATGCATGGATTCGTGGAAGGTTGATGCCATCCTCAAATGGCCTTCTCCAACCTCAATTAAAGGAGTCCAGAGTATGCTCGGATTCACAAACTTCTATCGTTGCTTCATTCCAGGCTTTTCGCAGCTAGTAAATCCCATCACCTCTCTACTGCGAAAGAACAAACATTTTCAATGGTCAGAGGAGGCAGAGAAAGCCTTCCAGGACTTAAAACAAAAATGAATCTCAGCTCCAATCCTGAAACACCCTCGTCCCGATCTACCGTACGTGGTAGAGACCGACGCTTCCAGTTTAGCAATGGGAGTGGTCCTCTCGCAAAAGGATCCTGAAACAGGTCAACTTCATCTGGTGTCCTTTTGGTCATGGAAATTCATGGCACCAGAGCTCAATTATGCCATTACGGACAAGGAACTTTTGGCCATCAAGGCGGCCTTCAAGGCTTGGCGGCATTATCTTTTAGGAGCAAGGCACACAATCACAGTAATCACTGATCACTGCAATCTACAGTACCTGAAGGTGGCAAAGGCACAATCATCCCGCCATCTCCGATGGGCATTATTTTTTGCTGAATTTGACTTTGTAATTACTTACCGACCTGGTTGTCGAAATGGCAAGGCAGATGCCCTATCTCGTATAGGGGTAGACGAGGAATCCACCAACCCTGACCCAGTGCCCATCATCCCCGGAGAAAAGATCTTAGGAATTACAATGTCTCTAACCTTAGACGATATCCACGAGGAAATCACACATCACATGGATACCAACACTCTGAGGGATTGGCCAACCCAAAGGGCTCCCCACTCAGTCTCAAACCAATTACCATATTTCCAGGGACGTCTCTATCTGCCCAGCAAGGAACTTCAGGAAAAGGTCATCTCAAATTACCATGAATCACTGATAGAAGGTCATCCTGGGATCGTTAAGACTGAAACCAAGATCAAGCGACACTTTTGGTGGCCAACATGGCGTAAGGACATCAAGCAGTTTGTGCTATCCTGTGGAGTTTGTGCACAAAACAAGTCCCAAAAGAAGAGATCACCAAGTCAACTGCAACCACTGGATACTCCGCCTACACCTTGGCATACATTGTCTCTTGATTTTATAACTGACCTTCCTCCTTGTAATGGGTTCAACCCAATTTTGGTGGTGGTGGACTTGTTTTCCAAAATGGCCCATTTCATCCCACTGAAGGGCTTACCCTCAGCTTCAATCCTGGCTAAAGAATTCTTAGAACAGATAGTCCGAATACACGGTTCCCTTCCATCCTGATTTCAGATCGTGGCAGCTAATTTATCTCACAATTCTGGAAAAAGTGCTGCGAGTTAGCTCAAATCAATGTAAGACTTTCCACCAGCCACCATCCCCAAACTGATGGACAGACTGAGAGGACCAACCAGACTTTGGAGCAATACCTCAGATGTATGTTACACCAAACGGAAAGCTGTTGGAAAGATATTTTATGGATAACCGAATACGCCTATAACAATGCTCTACACTCTAGCATTGGACAGAGCCCTTTTTTTACCATTTACGGGATGCATCCACAAATCTCTAATCTTGACCCGCCTCAACCTCCGGAAATGCCAGCAGTAAGAAGTTTACACACTACTATTACTCAAGTCTTTAAACAAGCAACAGACCATCTGAGACAAGCTAAAGAAAGATACAAGAAATCGGCAGACATGCATAGAAGTGAAGCTCCAAGGTATCAAATTGGAGATGAAGTCTGGTTGGCGTCAAAGCACATATCAATGAAAGGAACCCACACCTTCAATCCCAGATATGTAGGTCCATACACCATTAAGGCCATCATCAACCCGGTAGCTGTGAAATTGGACTTACCTCCAAACATGAGGATTCTTCCCGTGTTTCATGTCTCACTTTTAACCAGGTGGGGAGGAGCGGCAGCTGCCAGGTTATGGTCCTTGGCTCCAAGAAAAAAAGAAGCATTTGAGAGATCAACACAGCCAGTGAGTTGGGGAGACCAATGCAATACAGGTCTGTGTTGAAGTCAAGGTTGCAAGCAGCAACATTGTTAACGACCGCTGGAGCAAACACTGTTAAACACGTGTGATGAAAGGAAAGATCCAATACCGTTAACAGAGTGGTCCAGCACTGTGCGTGTACTCATTCGAAGGTCTTCGTAAGGTATCCCACCAAGAGAAACTAAAGCCAAAAGATTGATGAGAATATTTATGAAGTGAATCGAAGTTGTCCTGTGATGGTTTAAGCAAAACCCATTGCACTTTCAAAAGTCTTCGATTTTGATATCAAGATGATTCCAGCCCGAACGATGGAGATCCATGGTCCCAGACCAAATGAGGGAGACCAAAAGTAAACATTGTGGTATGAAGGGGTCTGGGCCTGAAGGAGGGAGACCCATAAATACTGGAAGCCAGAACGTATGCGTGTGCAGTACTAATAGAAATGGCACTTTGATATTTGTTTGTTATGACAGGCTCTCTGCAGTAAGAGACTGTTATTGGAAAAGAGACTTTGGCAGAAGGACCTGATGCCTATGCTTTGAACCGTGTCCTCATAGAGTGTGGGTGAAGCTCGAACATGCCACATTGCCCCGTGCTGAAAATGTGGGGAAGGGACATGTTATTTCTTGAACACTTTTCTTTGTTGCATACATTATTGTCTCACACACTTTTGTATTTAGAAATAAGGATTGGCAATATGTTTATTAGTATAGGCCCTTTATATTTTGACAAAGACTCAAGTAGGACTGCATTATTATTATTTGATGGTCGTAGCTTGCTCCCATCCTTAGATTTAGGTTAGATAGGTGTTCAACCAACCCATTGAAGTTCAATAAACACCTTTGAACTGAGATCACTTGTGTCCATCTTCACTGTTTGATAACATGCCTTCCTTACAGTATGTATGATTAGTTTCCTGTATTAACAACAACACTCGAATATAATGTTTCCTTTAGATGAGAACATTCTTTAATACCTTAAGTAGTTTGATAGATCTCTCGATCACCTCTGACATCGTTTTACCAACATTATAAACATTACCCCTTGTAGGGACTGTTCATGAACATTATTTCATTATGTGATGTTATCAGTGATGTCATCAATGACATTTGTGATGTCATCATTCATGTACTGTGTGTTTATTTGCATGAGTTATGGTGGATTAGCTTACTATAACTGGTGAATTTCTTGGAGGTTTTGTTTTCACTTGTGACCGTAACGTCCGTTTAACAATGTTTTTTCAGGGAATTTCATGAGTTTTACCAGTGCACCCTAATTTGCTGCAAATTACTAATATCATACTTGCCCCAATTTAGCACCATTTTTCTCCGATTTAGAAAGTTTCACTTTAAAACATTGCTTATCTCTATCTTCTAGGATCATTTTTAACATTTTGATATACTTTTTTCCACTGTGTTTGAGTTTGCCGATGTTCGTGAACGTCTGACGTCACTGCAGACCTTTTGGACAGTGTCATGTGACTACATGCTCGGACCCAGCATGATGACGTGTCTGCAAACATTACCACACTTCACGAACAGGTCTGTGCTTCGCAAACAGTTCAGACTGCATTTTTCAGAGCATCTAGGAACTTTGATGGTCAAAATGTATCCTTGCACAGATCGTACACCTATTCTTACTCATTATCCATTAACAATCTAGCACACAGCACATGCTTGGAAGAATATTAGGAAAACTGCTATTTATCTTAAAAATGGCATCAGCTATTGCCATCCCTCCTCCCCAAGAGCAACCACCACCGCCAGCTGGACGAGCTACACAATGAAAGAAGCGCAATACTTCAAAATGCAATCAAGAAGACCAGGAAGATGAAGTAGAAGTGCCTACCTCTAGCACCCAAAGAGAATCATGGGTGTGGCAATTCTTTAGCACTTTTGGAAATGTACCAAAGGCTAAAGCTACCAAAGTAAAATGGACTGAGTGCAACATTGTACTCAGTTGCAGACAACCTGGGCAGTACTCCTACAGGACCACCTCCATGGGCTGCCACACCAAATCCAACCACTGCAATGCTCTGAGAAAGGCTGTTCCTAAGGAAGTAGTAGGATGTCTTTCTCTACCTCACATTCCTCAATCAATGCTGAAGCCACAAAGCCCACTACTATGGGACCCAGAATTAGCTACCTTGCAAGAAATAAAAGAGGCTGCTGATGATACATATCTTTAGAAAACAACAGTACTCTGTATGTATTGCAACACATCACTCTGCAGGGGGCATCCATTTTGAAGTGCTTTTGAAGCTGTAATCAAGGAGCATGAGAAGCACTGCCCTCTACCTTAGATGTAACACACACGCAACATCTTCCCCTGTCCACCCGCCCCTACATATGCATGGTTGGTGCCCCTTCCCTCATTTCCCTCTTGACCTTACTTTCTGGCCTCTCATGCAAAAAAACCCCATAAAAAAACAAAACAAAAAAGGTTCTAAAAGGTTTGAAAACTTCACCACATAGCCAGTCCCTGATGGCCATACCCACTTTAATCCCATTGCCAGTCCTTTGTGGCCATGGCCAGTAGCCACATAATCCTGGTCATGGCCTTTGGCCATGACTCTGACAATCTGGCCACTGCCCATGGCCACAGGCCATGACTCTGACAATCTGGCCTCTGCCCATTACCGCCGGCTATACCTCAGTCACCAAAGGTTTATCACTAATTTTTGTACCTACATTATGCCACTTTTCAAAAAATAAAGCATGGACACAATTACAAAACCATGCTTTCAGGTCCTTGCCAATGCTCCTTGCACAACTTTGGCCACTTTGAAACAGAATTTACTTGCTGTATAAGCACCTAACAAGTGAACAATAAATAAATAAATTCATCCATGCTTTATTTTTTGAAAAGTATCAAAATACACGTACAGTTGAAAAAATCCATTCTTACTTTTCAGAAAAAATTCAAGGTTGTCTCTATAATCTTTTAAAAATCTTTTATGCACATTCGTCAAACGGCAACACAGTTATAAGCCATCTAAAAATGTTGAACCCCCTCTAATTTTGCCCACTCTTCACAAAATCCCACCAAACTTTGAAAATAAGTTCAAATCTGGGTCTTAAATCTTTTTGCAAACTTCTGTGCTGACTCGTGAAACATCACCAAATTTATAAGCTTTTCAAATATGTTGGTAGCCTCCTCTAATTGTGTTCCCTCTTGGCAAAACAGCACCAATCCTTGTAACAATTCAAGGTCACGTCTAGAATTATATCATAAAATGGCAGTCAGTTTCATTCCCTGTAATGCAAAGATATGTACGGCTGTCCCAGAACTGTTTGTGGACGTCAGAGATGAAAAAATAACATTATTTGGCTTTTTATGGCCATATCCCATCCTCATCACCACTCAGCTCCCCAGAAATTAATTCATTAGTTTGACAAGTTCAATGTTGTGTTTTGAATATGTTTTTACTGTCGACTCTGTGGTCTACCGGCAATGCTCCCAAATCCAACATGTGACCATTTCAAAAGTTTTGACACACCTCACGTTTTTTACCATCCAATCAGCGAGTGTGTCTGATGTCCAAGGACATCATGAGAGCCCCTGGGCCAATCGGAGGCCTGTCCATGGACCGAACAGGGAAGTATGTCCACTAATATATTTTTACCTACTTTTTAGCCATTTAAAAAAAAAATACTAGATGGATTTACACCAAATTTTCAAAAGCACGCTTTCGGGGACCGAGCCGCCGCTACTGATGCAAATTTGGTGAAAATTCATCCAGCGATTTGGACTGGAGGCGTGAGCAATTTTTTTTTTCCCCATTGCGTCGATGAGGAAACCCACACATTTTGGGACCTCCCATAACTTTGCTGCCCCTGGACGAAACCTCGCCAAACTTTGCAGAATCAATCTGAGGGACACATATATTTTCTGCATACTTTGGTGAGGATTCATCCATGGGAGAGGGGGGAGCTATAACCTGCGCAAAGAGTGCTATTCCTATGGTTTGAGCAACATAAACATAACTGCACAGCCGCTACTGCAGGCCGTGTAATGTATTTGCGCTAGTAGAGTCCTCTGGGGTATCACACAGATTGACATATTACACATTTTTCACATGATGCACAAATAGATTTGCCTTACGGAAGAACTCCGAGAACGATTTGTTACGTGGCAGTGTTTTTCCTTATTTCCTTCCTGACCTCTAGAAAGGCTACTTAATAAGTAACCGCAAGTGTCCAGCTGTATTCAGTGATTTATTTGTATTGCATTAATGATGCAATTGGTCACATTGCAGTGAGTTTCTGAATTGTGGGAACTAGCCGGTCCTGCTGACGCATGAAACGGCGTGCCTCCTTGTACGGGATGTTATTTGTGCGGCATATTTTCCATAGTGAGGATGCGTGCACAGAAATGTCATACACATGCACACTACCAATTGAAAATGGCATTTCTTCTTTCATGTGATGTTTCACACAACTTTACAAGGGAAACAACACCACAGCTGTTCTTTTTCACACTGCAGCATGGCGATATTGTCTGCATTTCAGAAGGAGACGCAGCCATTTTCCCAATCCACTCTGTCAATAGCGGAAGGAGTAATCAAGCACAAGGATGTTATGTTTGGCAGCAACTTACATTGTACCCCGTACAGACCAAGAACAGAATTGCCCAGAAAATGCTGGAACAAATCTAAAGTGTGTCAACAGAGATGCCTACCATTGATGACTTAAAGAAAAGATGATACGATTTGTGAATCACAGTATGTGCAAAATTCCTCCACTCCAAGGAGCGTTGTTAAAAAATCAGCAGGTGGTCCACCTTATGAGCTAACTACGTTTAACTTCAGGACAAGGTGCTAGCTACAATGGATCCTGCATGCTTTCAATTACCCAATTGTGTTGGCTCTCATGCACAGCTGATCAGAGTAAGTATAAGAAAGAAAAAAATGGTTCTGTTTATTGTATGCACCTCTTTATATTTAATGTCAAAACCAGTTTGACAACAAAGTTGAACAGTTGGAAAGGTGTAATGGGCATTTATTAGCATTAATACAGACTAAGGGAGATACTTAAGCAGTGCATTCTGAGAGGAAGAGCAGGTTCTCTATCTTGGGTGTTGACACTCTGATTGGTCACTTTGTAGAAATGCCATTTGCAAAACAAGGAGTAATGATGGGATCAGTCATTCAAGTCATTTGTACATGAATGACATAAGTCATTGGGCTTCATTACACGGAAGGCGGTAACCATGGCGCTATTAGCGCCATGGTTGCCGCCGGTAATTTACCGATCCCGCCATGGTGAATGGCGGAATTACCGCCCCATTCCAAGGTTGGCGGGGCAGTAATTCCCCATTCACCATTGGCCCTTCCCCATTCCCATTCAAGCCCCCATAGGGCTCAATGGGAATGGGGAAGGCGGCAATTACGGTACCGCAAATTGCGGTACCGTAATTGCCTCCAAGGTCCCTTTGCGGGTCCCGTCCTTAACGGCTGGTAGAACCGGGTAGGGACCAGCAAAGGGACCTCGTAGTAGGGTGCTATGGGATTACCGGCACCGGTGCCCTTACCGGTGCTGGTAATCCCTTACCGCCATCCGTGTAATGAGGCCCGTTGTCATGATCAAGAAAATGTGCTCCTGGCTCTTGGTGGCTCTAGGCCTTCCTGTATGCCATCGAGAGGAACAAGTATATTAGGGAATAAAGTGATAGAGCAGAAGGCACTTTTCTGCAGACATTGGGGAGGAAATCCACATTTGATCTGCTTCCACAACGTTGCTAAAAAAAAAGCTGTTTGTCATGTCAGAACCCATCACAACACTCCTTTGAAATGACCCAGAAGCACAGAAGTGCAAAATTGACAGGAGTGTCACTAATGGGTGTATGGCAGTGCAGATAATTCTAGCTTCTAAATCTTGCTTGCACGTTCCCCGTTATAAACTTTATGGTGCCCATGTCCAGTCTGTATGGCATCAGGGTCCGCTGCCCGACATGCCAAAACAATTCCTTTAGATCCAGGCCTTTTCCCTTCTTCTCCTATTCAGCTAAATCCTCCGTGGCTCGCCTGAAACCGGATCTGCACTCCTATCCGTCTCCCCTCCTGTAAGAACCATGGATGGGAGATATTGACCGCAGGAGCAAAGTGGAACCAAAATCACTTCAAGCTACACTCATGACCTGGAGAAAATCCAGTTAGAATGAATATGTTCAAAATGCTAAAAGGAGCCTTCGCAATACCTTCGAATAGTTAAAAACCTTTTTTTTATCACAATGGCGTTCAGCGTTCATGATTATACAAGAAATCATCCTATAAACTGGCACACTTAACCCTACATATCTTCTTCCTCCCACTACATCAATCCACTCATCCCCATTGATAGAGTGGCTTCATTCACTATATTGAATAGCGTAATCCAAAGGGCATCATCTTATTCAGACAATAGTCCTATTGATAATCTTAAATGTTAAGTAGTGGGTGATATGAGGTTTGCCTGAGATCTCTGCTCTTTTGTTTTCATTATTTAAAGAGGTACGAATTAATACTTTATAAAAAGAGCCCTGAGAGAACTCAGCAGACAAAATGAAGGTTGCTTGCTATTGGACATGGCTTCAGCTGATAACATTCTTTTGAACTGATTTAGGTATGACCAATCTGTAGAAGGATGATGTAATGGAGTCTTATAGTGAATGTAGGAAGACGTTTGAGGAATGGTCTCCATATTTTTTATTTCAGTATAGCATTAGTCTCCATATCTATTGTATACCTTTGCCAGAAAGCCACTTCCGGCTTCAGGCTTTGAAAATTACTTGGGAGTGGGTACCATGTTATGTTATGTTATGTTATTTTGCATTTATATAGCGCCTTATATACCACTGGTATGGTCTGAAGGCGCTGATAGGTTGAACGCCCTTGGGAACCGAAGTTCGGGTCAGTAGAGAGAGTAGAGAGAGTCCAAAAGTGCATGTGCGCACCAGGTATGTGTGCAGCTGGTGCGGAATTCAGGTGGTAGCTGCTTCATAGTGGTAGGTGTGGTGGATGAGAGATCAGGAGTATGTGTTCGCTCTAGCGGCTTTATCCAGAACAAGTGTGGCTGCGTTAGGCCTGAGGAAAACGCCTGGCTGGGGGGTGTGAAACCAGCAGTGTTTACATAGAGTGATGTGGGTTGAGCGGAAGATGTAGATATGAGAACAGTTATACCGAATAGTGTCATAGTATCTCTGTGTTCTAGTTGAGTGGTGGTGTAAGGGAGAGAGTAAGCGTGGGGTGTGGTATGGTGTATGTTTTTCAAACGTTCCCTGCATTCCAAAGCATATTATGTTTGTCACGCAGTTCAGGGCGGGCAGGTCCGATCTATGTATTTTTATTAATTTCAGATGTTCAGGATTGTCCTACGCATTCGTGTCTGCTCGACATATTCATGTTCTCTGGTTCACCTTGCGTGCTCGAGTCTGGTCTTCATTCTCCAGTGAGGTTCATGCTTGCTCTCATGTGTTCCATACATATGCACTCGTGTACTTGCGCGTGCATTCCAGTCTACACCGCGCTTGTGCTTATGTCTGCCTATGCGTTCGTCTGCTCTGTATACTTAACTGCTCGGTATACACCTCTGATCAGTACGCTTATTTGATCTATACACTCTTGAGGTCTACCCACTGCTACCCTCAACATACTATTCCTCAGCTCCACGTACTTATCCGTTCAGCATACTGCTCCGTTCAGCACACTCATCCGCTCTACAAATCAATCTGCTCCATGCGTTCGTCCGCTCCAAGAGACCACGTACACTTCTAAATTCAACTTTTCAGAGAGGGTATGGGCGCAACTTCCAAGTGCAATTGGGTACACTTCTAAATTCGTCTTTCTCAGAGAGGCTATTGGGCGCAACTTCTAATGCAATTGGGTACACTTCTATATTCAGCTTTCTCAGGGAGGCTATTGGGCGTAACTTCTAATGCAATTGGGTACACTTCTAAATTCAACTTTCTCAAAGAGGCTGTTGGGCGCAACTTCTAAATGCAATTGGGTACTGTTGGGCGCAACTTCTAAATGCAATTGGGTACACTTCCAGATGCAATTGGGAACACTTCTAGATGCAATTGGGAACAATTCTAAGTTCAACTTTATCAGAGAAGGCTATTGGGTGCAACTTTCTAGATGCAATTGGGTACACTTCTAACTTCAACTTTCTTAGAGAGGCTGTTGGGCGCAACTTCTAAATGCAATTGGGTACACTTCTAAATGCCATTGGGTACCGTTCTAAGTGCAATTGGGTACAGTTCATGGCCAAAATGTTGGCTTTATCTTTTACCCTTAGCTAAGCACGTTGCTAGGTGGGAAAGTACAAAGTCTTTGTTTTGTCAGTTTTTCTTTTTTTATTAGTGTTGTATAGTTCAATTTAACCTTCAACACTATGTAAAAGAGAAACAAATGCAAACCGATTTTTAAGAAAGAATACAAACATTTCATTAAAATGTGGTAAGCAGGCAGATCCAGTTTCCCAGTGATTGCTGCCAAACTGTGAATACCCTGCCACCATTACTGAGGAACAACATACCCTGTGGTCATTCCGTAAAGGCTTAAAACCTTGCTTTTCAATCAAGACCACCAATAAGTTACCTATTTGAGTCAACCTCAAAAAGCCCACAGTTCACATAGGTGCCACCCATGTAGCAATATGCAAATCCTACTGATCTCACAACAAACTATAGTTTGTAACATGTATAATGTTGTCAGTTCTATGTAATGTACGTTATGAATACTAGATATGCTTTTCCTGCATGAGATGAATCATATGTCTGAAACTAATCATATGTCTGAGCACCAAAAGTCATGACCCCTAAGAAGAACAAGGTCAGAGTTCCAGCTCCTGAGCAATAACCTTAGCACAATAAACTGGCATTGGTGGGAGTGTGGCCAGTAACAATAGCAGCATGGGTATGCGGCCATTCATTTGTATCAAGAGCGGTGGTGAGGCATAAAAAGCACCTTTACGACACCTTTGCATGTTACGGGTTGTGAGCTGGGGGCCTTTGACTGTGACTGCTATGTAAAGTACCTTCTATGATTACTGCCTCCTCCCCTCACGATGAATATTGCTTCCCAACAACAGCGTCTCTTAGCAATCATACCAGTTGTGCTTCACAATTCAGATAACTAGATACTGTATGCATGTCTTCCTATTCGCTGATCTTGGGGGTTCACCTCTGTTTCTCTTTTCTCTACTGCTCATGATAACATAATTCATCCTTTGTCTTACCATTATACTGCCTTGACAGTCGTATCCGGCTGTGTGTTTGCTATAATAGACTAGCATTGGATTTGCACTTCAACTGCCTGTTTGCATAGCTCAACATTGAGGATATGCCTATCAGAGAGAGTTCAAACAACGCAGTGCAAACCCACTTGTTCCTAAATTAACTTTTGTGCCTATCAATTTGCTTCACCACCCAAATCTTAGTTATGCTCCAAATTATACTAACCATTACGAGCATACTACTCAGTCTGCTAGCGCCAACCATAGGCACTATGGCTGCCCCTGCCATTGCTTCTACTGTAGCAGGCTATGATAAATGCCCATCCCCTAACAGGCAAACTATACCGAAGAGACATCTGGCCATTATACTACCCCATTCTGATAGTGGCAAACCTACCACCTTCCTATCACAACTAAACCAAACAACTTCTATACTCAAGAACCCAACCTTACCCATGCCCAATAATGCCCAACTACCTACCCCCCGACCAATGGCTAAAATGATATGCTTCCAGACCTACACCCAATCAACCATGCCCTACCACTATTAGAAATTCTAGACTTGTATATAGATTCTTCAAAGTAAACATTCATTGTGTAAAAGCTTTAACAAAACTCGCAACAAAACTATAACGGGATCGGGCAGAGCATTTCCAGTGCAGGCAGCACAACTTTGGAATAAGCTACCCTTTCTCTCCGCCTTAAAAGCAAATATCTGACTTTCAGGAAACACCTAAAAACCTATTTGTTCAAATGAGTCCTCTCTGAGCCCAGTAAACTTTTCTGTAAATTCTTGCTGCCACCGTCTGTCTTATTGATTGTATGTTATATGTTGATGCGCCTTGATGCCTGCCGGCTTTCGGCGCTCTACAAGCATATAAAATGTATAAATAACATAAATACTAGCAGAAAAGAAACAAGCTAACACAACAATCAAGCCACATAATAAAAGCATTCACATATATAAAAATACTCCAGCAACGAAACCAGATGCAAAGGGTAAAACATCCTCTATCAAAGGGGCACTCATTAATGGTAGATCACTAACAGCCCACGCTCTAGACATTAATGACCTCATAACCATGAATGACCTATGCTTCCTAGCCATTATAGAGACCTGGCTCCAGCCCACATCTGGCCCACTGCTCTCACTGAAACGAGTAGGGAGGCGTCCTGCCACTTGTTTTTAGATCTCTTTACCTATACATTTTGGTAAAGGGTGATTATTTAGCATGCAAAAATAGGATTTGACAACAGCTTTGTTACTTAGCTAACTGTCAAAGGATATTCTAAAAAGATGAGCAAAAGAGGCCCTTGGATTGCCACATTTTTTAATTTTCTTTTTAGGAAAAAAGAATTACTTAGTGCTAGTAGCTGCACAACATCATCTATGCAATTAATTTTACAAGAAGATGTATAGGTGTTTTTTAAGGTACATCGTTCGTCAAAATACATTCATTTTCTCATTTTTAGAAGTGCATTTGAGAAAGGAACAGAAAACAAACATGTTTATGGCAAACAACTTGAAAAATACAAAAAAATATTAATAAACAAATGAAAAAACCTTGAACTATCATTAACAAAGTTTTTTGTCTTAAGTAAATAATAAGTGCAAGACAATTGGTGTCTGTAAATTCTTAGGAAAACAGGGACCTAGTCTTTGGTCTCGTCAAAATACATTCATTTTCTCATTTTTAGAAGTGCATTTGAGAAAGGAACAGAAAACAAACATGTTTATGGCAAACAACTTGAAAAATACAAAAAAATATTAATAAACAAATGAAAAAACCTTGAACCATCATTAACAAAGTTTTTTGTCTTAAGTAAATAATAAGTGCAAGACAATTGGTGTCTGTAAATTCTTAGGAAAACAGGGACCTAGTCTTTGGTCTACGTCTGGAGACAGATCAACTTATGGACGGGATTGGAGGAAATAAAGCCTTCAAACTTATTTAGTCCCGTGACGTTTCGGCTTAGAGCCTTCTTCTTGGGCTTTGACTTGGTCACCCCGCCATGCTGGTGTGCGGCCTGCCTGCTTATCATTCCTTCACAACCAGCCGGTAGGCCCTCAATACGAGATTCAAGTCACGGCACCAAACTGTTAGGTCTGATTCTTCTTATCACTCTTGGTCTCACTGGGCCGTTGTGAATTCCTTCTTCACAGGGAACTCTCCCTTCCATCTTATCCACCCATGTGTTGAGTAAATTAATCTCTCCTCTGAATTATAGGTTCTCTCCTGGTGCGTTTGGTAATCATTCACCAGGTAGAATAGTGTTCCAGCAGTTCTCCTTATAAATGAGCAGCTTCTACTGTTAAATATACTGTATAGTCTGTCACAGGGGGAGGTCCTCAGGATGGAGATCACTCATCCCCACTCTGACCCTTTGGACTGCCACTGCTCTCACTGGCCATTCCAGATAATCACACCATTATCAAGCAGGATAGAACATCCGAGAAAGGCAGGGGTGTAGCCTTCATCGCTAAAACATCACTGGGTTTTAGCCCTGCCCCCACCCAAATATTCCCCTCTGGAGAACTTCTATCAATTAAATTACCTATGACACCCACGTGAACCTTGACTTATGTGCAGACCACCAGGCCCTCTGTGTTCCTTTGAGGAAGGTACCACCCAACTCCTCACTGCCAAACCTGGATCACAAATGATGTTCCTGGGTGACTTGAATTTAGGACTACATGACAATAAAGACGTCAACGCATTCGCTATTGTTAATAATATTTCAGAACTAGGTTTCTCACAACCTGTCTCCCAACCAACCCAGAACAATGGTAGACTATAAGACTGGATCACTGACATCAATTGCGATGTCAACATCCTGTCTAACCAACCTTCTGCCTGGTCCGACCATCATGCTATTCTTTTTACAATACAGAACAACAATCAGCCTAATTCTGACAAATCTCTGGCACCTCCCAGACTCGATAGCAATATAACAGCTCCAAAATTACTCCCGCTACATCTCCCCCTCACTAATCCCACTACCCAAAATGATGACCCAACCTCTCTAGTGGACTCCTACAACGCCACTATACTGAATGCTATCAATAGGATTGCACCACAAAAAATGCAAAAAGCTAAACTATCTCACACTTGAACACCTGGTTCACCCCGCACCTGAGATCCCTGCGCAAAAACAACAAAAGAGCCGCTGAAACTTTATGGAAAAGTTTCCCTTCCATATCTAACAAAGACAACTTCATTAATGAGAAAAAGGGGTTTCCTATGTAAGCCTATGCGCATTCAAATTAGCAGTCCTCACAGGTTCCCAATCCTGCAAGGATTGTGAAATACACACTTGTTGTTGTTTATACAATATTATGTTTTAATTCAATTAATTCCACATTCATCATGAAAAAGGAATACATTGTTTGTTGTATCAAGCAGAGGCAGATTCATTTAATCACTATTTTGTGAATAAAATATAGTTAAAACAAGAGAAAATCCAGGGTATTAAATTACTAGATCCCCAAGAGGATCTGGAAATAACTGAGGAGATGAGCCTAGAGCATATAGCACATGAGGAGATTGGAGTGTGCAAAAATACTATCACATTTACTGAAGCCCCGGAGGAAAGGATTTGTTTCTTGCTTTCCACCTTAAAGCCTACTAATGATACGCTCTTTGCTATTCCATCATCAGTAGCGAGATGAATAGCCCCAGACATTGCCCTTTTCATCACAAAATGTGTTAACAAATCACTTATATCAGGGGTAGTACCTTTAGTTTGAAAAAAGTCGGTGGTAACACCGCTGTTAAAAAAAGCAAACCTAGACCCAAAAAAAAATTCAGAACTACAGGCCAGTAGCAGGAATATCATGGCCTTCCAAGATTCTGGAAAACGTTGTGACCACTCATCTGCAGAACCACGTTGACCAGGAGAATCTGTTAGACCCATTACAGTCTGGTTTTCGCCCAGGTTTTGGGACAGAGACAGCGCTATTAACGGTGTGGGACGATTTGTTGGAAACAGCAGATCAGGGGGGCAAGTCCTTGTTGGTTATGCTCGATCTGTCTGCTGCTTTTGATACGGTGGACCATGGGACCCTGTTGAGACGTCTGATGGAAGTGGGAAGGGTGGGGGCAAAGGCCCTGCAATGGTTTAGATCTTTCCTTTGCAGCAGAGAACAACGAGTTCGACTGGGAGATTTCCTGTCGGACTCAGTATTACAAAGCTGTGGAGTCCCTCAGGGATCCTCCCTTTCCCCACTGCTTTTTAATTTTTATGTAAAACTGCTTATGGATATCCTGAGAAAGCATGATGTACAGTTTCATTCATACGCAGATGATACTCAGGTGTTCCTGAGAATACAGAATCAAGAGGAAATTTATGAGATAGTGGAACGCTGTCTACAAGAGATACAAAGTTGGATGTGTGCTAATCAGCTATTGCTGAATGCCAGCAAAACTGAAGTAGCTGTATTTGCCTCAAAACATCATCTGCAGTAGGAGAAACTGCACCCCCCCTGCCTATTGGGGACGCAGTTGAATTTCTCCCAAAATATTAAGAATTTAGGCTGTATCTGGGAAGACAATTTGGAAAGTGGAGCTCAGGTGAGTGTGAAGGTGCAGGCAGCATATCACTCATTGTGCGTGCTGAGACACATTCTACCGTTTATTGTGAATGAGGACAGAGCGGTAGTTACCGGTACTCTGGTTAATTCGAAGTTAGACTATGGCAACGCATTATTGTTGGGTATTCCAGCCTACCAATTGCAGAGAATGCAGCTGGCCCAAAATGCAGCAGGAAGATTGGTGCACAAGGCAAAAAAATCAGACTCAATCTCTACCCTGAGAAAAGCCCTGCAGTGGTTGCCTGTAAAAGAGAGAATAGAATTTAAGATCCTCTGTCTGGTCTATAAGGGCGTGAATAAGATAGGACCAACAATACCTATCAGATAAAATCAGAAGGTACAGTCCTACCCGACAACTGTGCTCGGCAGACCAACATCTTCTCTGTATACCAGGCACCAAACTTGTGAAGAAAGGGGATCACAGCTTCTCTGTCTATGGGCCCAGAGCTTGGAACAAACTACCTAGAGAAATCTGCGACATTAAAAGCCTCTCGTCTTCCAGAGGGCTGTAAAGACTTATTTGTTTTTTTAGGCCTCAGATAGAATAATGGTGCTAAGTAACTCTCATAAGATCCAGTGGACCATTCATAGACAAATGTCAATTGAAACATCTGAGGCCAGTTATGATTTAGTTTGTCAGGTGCGCGATACAAATACCACAATACAATACAATCAATTTGATTCAAATTTACAATAAATTGATACATTTCTTTGATATAACACAAATATAGATTTTGTTGGTTCAGAAATTAGGGGTTCTGTTTCTTGTAGTTCCTGAATGATCAGACTTCTGTGGTTCTGAGGAGTTAAAGGGTTGAGAAGTTTGGTTAGTCTTAGCTGCTGGTACACAGGAAGGAAGCACCAATCTGTTAAGGCATTTTGCTGAATGCTCAGTTACTGAGATGTTAGCAGGAGGCTCACCTTTGGTATCGAGTGAGAATTCACTATTCTAGGGTCCTGGTTAAAGATCGGGTGGCTGCACCTGCATGCAATCCATATTCAGGCATTTGCCACTCGTTTCTGCAACTGAATATATCAATCCCTGTGGTTTAAGAGAATTAATTTGAATTGTTATAAACTTTTAGTTAGATTCCGTTATTCGTAAAAGCCAGGTTGGGCATTTTATTGAGTTTTATTGAGTTTATTTGACATTTATTTAGTTGCCAGTTGTTTTTATTGTTGGCTTCCCTATTATGAGCTCCCCTTTGCTTAAGAGAGTGCAGGTGCTTCACTGGGTCAACTTGTGAGCGATTTCTTTCACAAGGGAGAGCATGTGATCTAATTTCTTAGTGACAAATGATAATTTACAAAAAATCAATGTTCAAGGTAAAGCCTTTTTCGATTCGTTTGCTTGCTACATCCTTACGTTCTTGTGACCGTGGTCTGAAATAGTTTAATGAGTGATATCTGTTGCTAAAAATATCATGCCATTAGTCTTTGATGATTTTAATTTTGAGTGGCCCGTGGCCATTCTGTTTATTGTTGTTGGTGCCATATATACACAGAAAGGAAAATTCCTGAAAGTATTTGTTGTGAGAACTTCATCACATGTGTCCCTTAGGAGTTGGATTATGTTCCCAGTGCCAGGGGGCAGATTGCGATTAAAACAATACCTGGATTTAATGTCTGTGATATGCGTTTGAGCGTGTGAGCAATTTTTCAGCAGGTTTGTCTACTTTGCGTTTGTTGTACATTATGTAATGGCAATTACTTATTGGCAATCTTTTATTTCCGGATAAAAGTAGTTTTACATCAAGTTAGCAGTGTGTAACATCTGGCTGGTTAAACATTGGAGTCTTAAGGAAAAATTAGAGGGATCCTCTCGTGCATTACTGTAGCTTTCATTTAGAGTATGTGCACGTGCATCCCAGAGTGAGCTGTTACATCTTACCGTGTGGGAATAGCCGAGGAACCTGCGTTAACGTCCATCTGCTTACGGCTCCATTTACTTCTAAATGCGAGCTGTCTTTTGGTCTATTATTAGTCACTTTGCATGATGTTGCAAATGAGTCATGTGACCTTGGTGTTCGGTCGTCAAGTGTCGGGGCTCTTAATTTGGGATCCTGTTTGCTTAGTTGTGTACAGTACTCTGTTCATACAATCTGTTAGAGGCTGTTTAAATTCTAGCAATGATATTGTGCATAGTGGGACCAGAGAATGATACTCGTGGTGCCCCTGTATCATCAGTTAAAGGGGTGAATTTTATTTCCTCCTATTTTATTAAGCGCTCGTTGAGTTCTGTTGAACTTAAATGGTCTAGTTTATTAATTCCTCAAATGCTTGCAATACAGCCATCTTCCAAGCTAAAAGTGAATCCTACAACAAACGGATTACTAATCCCAAATCCAATACGAAAGAATTATTCAGCATCCTCAAAGAACTTGAATCCCCGACTGTACCTCCTGTCTCATCCACTAAAAACCTTGCTTGGTGCACTTGTTGCATTCAGAAAACTCTCTCCAACAAAATAGAGACAAAAAAGTAGCATGGCCAACAATAACCCCAATATGGAACTCAAGTACTCCTACCTGACCAACCTGATTTGTTCAAATTCTCTCCTCATTGACTTGAAAGCTCAGATTGATACGCTCAGAGACAACGGCCAAGTTGCCCTACTCCTCCTCCTAGATCTGTCTTCAGCCTTCGACCTGGTCGATCACTCTGTCCTCTGCACACACCTCCACACATCAGCTCATTTCTCCACTGAGGCCATCACCTGGATTACCTCTTTTCTTAATGGCAGAACCATGAGGGTCTTCTCACCCACTGCGGCGGCAGACCCCACACCAATCACTTGTGGCATCCCACAGGGCTCCTGTGTCTCCCCCACCCTGTACAACATATTTACCAAGCCCCTTTTCGATGATCTGGATCATCTCGGTATCACCTACACTAACTATGCAGATGATACCCAGATTCTCCTCCCGCTTTCCAGAGATTATGGAAAGGATTTGGCCTTGCTAAATAGGGTGTACATCATCATCCAGGCATGCATGGCTACACATGGACTATGCCTGAATGATGATAAAACGTAACTCATCATCCTAAGCACCACGACCAGCATAAAGAAACTTGGCCCTGCCTATAACTCTTTCACGATCAATGGTAACAACATCAAGGTTGGACAAGAGGTCAAAACTTTGGGTTTTTACTTGGACTCTAATTTCTCCTTCAAAAGACAGGTGAGCTCCCTGGCTTCCTCCAGAGCCTAGACGTGTAAATTAATCCGCACAGCTAAACCATTTCTATCTGACACTAGTTGCCTTACCTTAGCTAGAGCCCTTATACTTTCCCGCCTAGACTACTGTAACGCCCTCTATCTGGGATCCTCTAAAGCTACCACTAGCAAACTGCAAACTTTGCAGAATAATGCTCTTAGAGCGGCTTTGGGCTTTTCCAGAAGAGTGCACATCTCAGGGCTTAGTCAACAGAACAACTGGCTCTCCATCAACGACAAAATTCTCTTAAAAACTGCATTGCTCACTCACAAATCCCTAAACAACGCTGCCCCTACTTACCTGATCAACAGATTCCATAGACAGACCTCCCTGAGACCTACCAGAACTGCATACAAAGACTGCCTCTCTGTCCCTAACTTTAAACGTGCCACCATAGGCGGCAATAGCTTCCCAGTAAAAGCAGCCAAACTGTGGAAGTCCCTACCGCCTAATCTCAGAATGGACCTGCCCTACCAGAACTTCCGATCCAAGGTAGTCTCATGGCTGAAAACGTAGGCCTTCAAGGATATTCCACTGCCAGGCCGTCCCTTTCTATGCTACCCACAAACAATGTAACCATGGGTGCCCCATTGCTCATTTGTATATAACATCCATGTACCTTATTGTTGATATGTTAATAATGTTGGTGTACCTTTTCTCGCTCAATGTATACACTATGACCTGTAACCAAGCTTTGCATATTCTTGTAAAGGTTGCGCCCTGATACCCTTGTGTACGCTCGCGCATTATAAATAATAAAAAAAACAAACAAACAAACTAAGGAGGTCGAGGGCATAACAACAAGCTTTAAACCATCTAAATGCCTGGGTGATATTTGCCCAGCAACAATCATAAAAGAGACAGCTAAGTAACTGGCACCTTTTATCACTTCCCTAATAAATGCCTCCTTTACAACTAATGCAGTACCCACTAACCTGAAGGACAGATGGGTCCTGCCACTCTTAAAGAAACCTGCCCTAGACCCAAATACCCCAACAAATTACAGACCATTTACCACACTGCCCTTCCTCATAAAAAGTCTGGAAAGCAAAAACTTACTGGGGCTCTGTCAGTCAGGCTTCCGACCAAGACACAGCAAGGAAACAGCCTTGATAGATGTTTTAACACAAATGGACATCATAAAAGACTAAGGTAACTTAGCACTTCTTCTATTACTAGATCTATCAGTGGCCTTCAACTTGGTCGATCATAAAACTTTATGTAACCACCTATCATTGGCGGCTCACTTTTCTGATGATGAAACCTCCTGGATTTATTCTTTCCTCAACAAAAGAACCACAAGAGTGTTCGCTCTCACTGCATCTGCTCTAGCGGTTCAAGTCATCTGCGGGGTCCCACAGGGCTCTTGCATCTCCCCCATGCTCTATAATATATTCACAAAGCCCCTTTTTGATTACCTAGACTATTTGGGTGTCTACTACACTAAGTATGTCTACGACACCCACATCCTGATCCCCATCACCAGTGACTACAACATAGACTCTAAACGTCTTAACGACATGTATCTGATTATTCAAGCCTGGATAGCCAAACATGGACTCTGTCTTAAGGATGATAAGACAGAGTTGCTTCTTTTAGGTACCCAAGCTTGACTTAACAAACTGGACAAGCAAAGCATGGCATTTATTATTGATGGAAATTACATGAATGTATCCAAGGATGTAAAAACCTTGGGTATTTATATTGACTCATAACTCCCATTTGTCAAGACAAATAAATGCAACTGCCTCAACTACTGCATACACCTGCAAGTTTTTTAACACCTGCAAACCATTTCTGACAATGGATAACTGCATTACCTTAGCCAGGGCATTAGTGCTATCTAAACTAGGCTACTGCAATGCCCTGTACCTAGGTACCAACCAAAACAACTTTAAAAAGTTACACACTTTCCAAAACAACACGCTTAGATCCACAACCAATTTCCCTAGATCACTCTATATCTCAGAGCTGAGACGCTGTGTACATTGGCTATCCATCAACCAAACAATTAGACTCAAAACGCTATCACTTACCTTTAAATGTCTAAATAACTCAGCACCTAAGTACTTGTGTGACAAATTCATACAAAAATCCTCAGATTGACCGACTAGATCCCCTCAAGCTAAAAGCCTTATCATCCCTAGGTTTAAGCTACAAACAGCAGGAGGTAGTACTTTCCTGGTCCTCGTGGACAAATTGTGGAACTCATTACCCAATACCCTTAGAGCTGAACCTTCCGTCTACTAATTGAGGAACAATGTAAAAACCTGGCTCAAACTGAAGGAATGCTAACAACTAGCTACCCTGCTTTCAACACCCACCTATATAATTACTCTTTCTGCTCCAACATAGTCCTTTGCAAATGATCCCAACTCTGCAAACTAGGCTACCCTGTAAAATTGGCAATGTATGCTATGAATCTGCTGTACATTTTTAATTATACCTCTGTACAAAATTTTCATTGATGGAAAAAGTAATTACTGATTCTATGTAACTGTAAATATTTGTCTTCTTTATTCCATGTAACTGTATATATTTGTATCATGTAACTGTAAGAAATGTGCCCAGATGCCTCAGTGCTTGTCACGCTATATAAATAAATAAAATGGCTGTAACCAATCTCTTAAATTCAAGTGCCTAGATACCTCTGGGTTGTGCGTGCTTTATAAATGTTCAAATAAATTAAATAAATTAAATAATTAATTACAAAAAAAAGCACTCACATAAAAAAAACTTTTCATCAGGTCCTAAAAGTGAACACTCACATTTAATCAGGTTTCCCCAAATCTATCATAATATATCAAACCAATATCATTGATAACAGATTTTCTCATGTATCAATTATCCATAGAATGTTAAACTATGTTCAATAATTGTTCTGCTTCAATCCAGATATAATACATTGTATAAGTAAGTACCAAACAAATTCCTGAATACAAAAATGCCCATGTCTGATCAGAGCCAATTACTTCCAAAGGGAATCTTATCTTGCTTTACGCTCTATGCAAAAAGGGCTTGGTTACTGAGATCTCCATCAAGAGGTGCCTAGGGGTCTCAATTGCATCTTTGTACAGTCTGCACCAACATTCCTCATAAGGCAGCTTTTGTCAGGCTCCCGTTCTGGATACCGTGGGGAGAAGGCCAAGGTGTAACAATAGTATGAAGCATTGTGCTTTCCCATTGTGTGTATTTTTCAGGTAAGCAAGAGGAAGTCTGTAAGAGAATGCCTGGAAGATGTACCTCCTATACAAACTTTTAGAAGATAAACCAACTAAATTGTTATTTCTGTAGACAAGCATAGGCCATTTGATTTCAGGTAGTGTTATTGTGATGTGTGTTGTAACATCTATCACATAGCCAATCTCATTCAGGAAGGCATAAACATATTTCCTCCACTCCCCAAGGGAAGATTTGCAGGTGGTGTTTTTAAATCTCAAATCTGTAAGTTTTGTAAAACTATTAGTGAATGTTTATATTATTTATTGTTCTTTTGCCCTATATATACTGGGTACAAGATGCAATGTTAGTTTCAAAAGTGGATTACAGATTCTAGAAGTCCTCTCTCAGATGGTATTTGCAAAGCTCTTTTGAAAAAGAAATCAAGCAAGGTGGAGACATTTTTTACACACCTTATTTAGATGTATTAGTCAAACAAATAGACTCACAAACAGTTGGACTAGGAGCACTATAGTTCCCATACTCAAATGTGGGGCCACAAACTATCTGTCCAATTATCGAATATTAGCAATGCTCGATGCACCTGCCAGAGGCTTTGGTATCTGTCATTCAAAGGGCACAGAGGCACTCACATCAATTAAAATTGGGATACTTTGCTACTTCCCTGATCTCCCAGGTATTACACTATAATCAAATAACTGATCAGAAGGAATCTCCAGATAAACTATGGATCCCAGTTCCACACTTATTTTTTGCAAAAATATATTCCTCTTGAATAAATCAATTTGTTTGTGACAACACATCTATTCAAAATATCACACAATAGACATAAAACAATCATACATGTACATATAAAAAATAAATTGAACATTTTTTCACATGCCCCCACACAATTTTGTAGACACAGGAATGAGATAGACTACTCATATATCTGTTGACCCTCACTCATCATAATTACAATTCTTACTATGTCACCCCCTTCTCCTTACGGATAATTCCAATACACCTTATGCCTTACAATTGGGCTGATTTTACAATGTATATAGATGACACTGCCTGAAAAATAACGTTGACACCTAGTGTTTCGGCCTCATGAGCACATAACCAATGCTGTCATTTTCTCAGCCTTCATCAGGACAAATATCTTGGTAAATCTCCCAACCTTGGTTTTCCTGTGTTCTGATATTCCCCACAGCACTTCTCACAGACCCCTGCTTCACTCACATCCAAATCGTGCTCCTAGTGCCCACTTCACCCCTTTTTCTTCTTAAATCACTTCTCAAGGACCCCTGCTTCACTTATGTCTGAGACGTGATTCTAGTGCACAATTCCTCTTTTTCCTACTCGACTTCTGGATAGATCCTTTCTGATGCACAGCTCCACTCGGGGGCCGCCATGTTAAACAGCAATTAGCTAAACTCAAAATCAGGCTATTCATGCATCTTGTATTGACTTCAGCTCAGCATTTGACACTGTTAATCGGGAAAGCCAGTGGCTACAACTGTAAAGTTGGTGCATAATTATTACTCTACATAAGAACACAGCTGTTAAAGTTAGTATCAGTCAATCTGGGGAGCTTACTGCTTGTATTAAAATGGCCTTTGACAGCCTCCACCAATCAGAGTTGTGGAAAACTCTCATGATCAAAAACATTCCCAAGTCTCTTCTGATGGCCATTCTCTTGCTGTATACAAATAGTACTGCTGTAGTGAGTGTTGGGCTAGGAGGAGAAACTTCCAATCAATTCCCTGTCGAAAAACGGGTCAGACAGGGATGTATGTGTTCTTGTACGAATTCTTTTCTCCATCTATTTTAATGATGTAGTGAGCAGTTTGTCTGTGGATTACACTGATTGCCCCAAACTGGGTGAGAGGAACATTAACGATCTTTTATATGCAGGCGAAGCAGTTATTATTTCCTGCCATCCAGTAATCTTAATAGATTGTAAAGCAAATTAGCGCATTCTGGGATAGGAAATGTCTGATTACCAACCCATCTAAAGCGAAGTACATGAGATGTAGTAAAAAAATTAAAAATCCCACTAACCATATGATCAAGTAGGATATTCTCCTGTAGACACGGTTATATTCTTTGCCCATGTAGGCTTCAGGTTTAGCAATAATGGGACGTAGGCATATAGAGAAAGGTAATATTCCACTTGCCAAATGGAGCACTGCCGTACTCAATTTCGCTAAGAAATTCACAACACTGCATTTTTACTCACGTGCGACGTGTGTATATCCAAAGTTGTTGGACCAGCCATTTATCGGTGGAACTATTGGGTCACAGAAGCTTTGTAAGTTTAACTACAACTGAAAATCTGCTTCTTAAAAAAGTTCTTATTTTGCCAAAAAGTGCCTAAAGTCACCACATTTATCTCGAACTAGGCCTGACACTGATAAGTGATAACATAATACTCAAGCAGTTACTACGCTGGACCAAAATATGGTCAAGCATTGACCTGGCAAGTTACAAGGAGGCTCTATTGGGCCTAATGGGGTGTGAAGGGGCACTCAAGCTCCCATGGTTTGCATATATAAAGTCACTATTTTACAAGCTCCAAATAGACTGAAAATCTGCTTCTTAAAAAAGTTCTTATGTTGCCAAAAAGTGCCTAAAGTCACCACATGAATATCGAACTAGGCCTGATACCGATAAGTGATAACATAACACTCAAGCAGTTACTACGTTGGACCAAATTATGGTCAAGCATTCACCTGGCAAGTTACAAGGAGGCTCTATTGGGCCTAATGGGATCTGAAGGGGCACTCAAGCTCCCATGGTTTGCTTATATAAAGTCACTATTTTACCAGTGCCAAATAGACCAGTTATGGGAGAATCTCCACTTGTTGCAACCCAGCAGTAAGGCAATATTTAAGGATGTTTATAAGGCCTGGGCACAAGCCAGAAGGGTGACAAGCAGTCTGACATTGGCAATAGTTTGAAATTATCTAAAAGAAAATTCCTCCTATGAACACAACTGTTACCTAATGATTATTAAGTCACCGTTTGAACGTTTGTTACTTATGAACATGAGACAAAATATTCTCCCACTGGCATCCCAAACAAACCTGTGGTTCAAAACATGGTCTGGCTGGTATCCATTCTGCGAAAGCACATATGAATCTTTACAGCACTTCCTGCTAGTTTGCACTGGCTATTTTAAAATCTGGCAATATATGTTGAAAGATGGAATAAGACATATGGTTGAAGCAGTAGTACCCTTTCACCAGGATGTGGTGTTTGCTACGTCCAACTATCTAGCTTGGGCCTGGAAAAGAATGAATGTTAAATTGATCCAACTGGTTTGGTGGCTAAAGAGGTTTTCCGATGCCTAGAAAATCTTCTATTTTTATGTAGCATTGAAATATGAATTGTATTTTGTATGTACTATGCACGTTTTAATGGCATATCTGCCGAAATAAAGTATGTTTGATTTATTTGATTGAAATTCGGCAGTGTGGGAAAAAAGTGGCAGTGATTTCTGTTGCTGCAACTTTTTTGGGCAGCAACAGACTCACTGACATTTTCCTGCACCACTGAATTATAATTTTGGAGGTGAAGTGGGGGATTTACATCAAGCAAAAAGTTGGAAATGAATCCACCACTTTACTGCCAAAAATGTGACTGGTGGTAAATCAGCCAAAATTCCCCACAGAGTGCTATGGACTCTAAAAATGGGGATTTACCACCACTTGCAATCCCATTGTAACCCCACAGGACCAACTATTACCAAAAATGAACTATACTACATGGCCGATTCAAATTCAGACATTCTTTAATAATAGAATGTTGAAAATCAGAGAACAGATTGGTTCCATGCATGAGTCATATAACCAACCGGCAATAATAGTCCATATTGCTAGCAAAACACAAATCATTGATCCCCCATCCTTTAACTTTCATCCCATCTCTGAGAAAGCTCCTAAGAACATTCTCTCATCACTCAAACTGACAACTTGTCTTAGTGACCCATGCCCAGCTTCAATCATTAAGGACAGTCAAGCGTCAATTGGCCCCATCATCTCTTCATCATTTAATCAGGGAGCAGTACCTAAAGAACTCAAACAGGTTAGGTTCACACCAATTCTAAAGAAGCCATACTAGACAAGCCAGGATTGGGCCAATTACCATCTCAAACTCTCCATACTTGCTTGAGACATTTGATCACTCTGTTTCACTCCAACTCCAAGTCCAGTTGCAATCACTCCATCTTCTTGGGGATCGGCAATCTGGCTTTCGGCATGGGAATTAGGGAAACAACCCTCTTAGACCTTAAGGATTCTCTTGTACATATAATGGACAAGGGTCATGATGGGCTACTGATGCTCCTCGACCATTCGGCAGCATTAGACTCTATTGACAATTCAATAGTGTCAGCACTTTCATGATGTTGTGGGGGCATCAGATGCTGCATTAAAATGGCTTTCATCATTCTTATCGCTGTGCACATCTCGTGTGACGGTGGGACGTTATACATCTCGATCACAGCCAGTGGAATTTCGGATCCCCCGGGGTCATGCTTATGTCCAATATTATTTAACATCTGCATGAAACCCTTGCATGAACTCTTGTTCAACTTGGGTGCAATATTCCAGAATTATGTTGACGCCACAGAGCTTGTATTTTGCTTGGACCAGGACCCAGCAACTAACATTGCACATATCCAGTCAATCTTCTTGTGTGTCAAAAGATGGATGGCTCAAAATTGGCTGTGGCTGAATCAAGGTGAGACTGAAAGCTGGTTGGTTACTCCAGCCAATGCTCTTAGTAAGTCACTGGGCCTAATTACGAGCATGCCGTCTGGTAACAATGCTGATAAGACTGCCGGCACCGTTGTTAATGGACTGGCACACTCAGAGTCTGCAAACTGCTGCCGTCCCACCTGCCAAGTAAAATCTGGCGGGCGGTATGGCAGCCGCTAGCAGACTTTCACAGAGGCCCCGGCACCGTTATGCCAGTCCCTCTCTGTTCCCCATTCTCCTTGAGCCCTATGGGACTCGAATGGGAATGGGGAATACCATTTTTCTGGCGTCTGACTTCCCGGACCGGCGGGGTTAGAATCCCCCGCTGTTACCGGCAAGCCAGGCGCTGGAAAAAATTACAACTCAGGCGGCAGCCTGCCAGTTTGTCACCATCTTCACTCTCTTATCCCACTCTGTTAGGCATTTATTATATTTTCTTCTTTTTATTTTTTCTTCTCTTTTTGTTTTTTTTCTTGCAGCTTACTCACTGGTGCATTTGCAAGTTTTTTTTTCTCTCTCTAGCCACTTGCTGCATACACTTGTTCTTCAATGAGCTGCCAGTAGTTGTTCGTTATTGGTAGTGTCTTTATGTAATGTTCCTTCTGAGGGGATTGCCTCTTTTTTTTTTCTATCAATCTCAATGTTGCTGTCTTCCCTTGCAATCTTCTTCACACTTTGAGATACATGGGCGTCGTGCTCTGCTGTAGAAATTTCTGTTGTAATGAATTCTCTCAAGGCATATGTTATTAAAGAGCAGTCAGGACAGCTCTCCCCAGTGGTGTCCCTACCAATTTGTACATGTGTGCATGTTGTTTGTTACTTCTGCTATGTGTGTTAGTTGTATGTTTTACTCCCTTTGTGTCTGCCCTTACCTCTCTTTACTTTGGCAGCAGCTTTTTCCTCACCCACTGACACCGTAAGTCTTCCTGCTTGGGTTAGGGAATGTTAGTAGGGGATACAGCGGTAATGCTCACTATTACATATAATTTTTAAATGACCACTCCCCATTATTTCGTTCATCATTAACAGTCCCATCATAAAATAATAGTCCTTATTGGCTTGCCCATAACCACTTGCGCTGCTGATGAGATGATAAAGTTGCCCTCCTGAAAATCGCAAGAAAGGCTTTAATACATTAGTACTTGTTAGTAACCTCAAGCTCCGTGAACTAAACAATCACTAAGGGCAAAAATTAAACCTCCCCGTTGAGAGTTTCTCAATGTGAGTCCGACAATATATGTACTGTATTCAAATTGGGGAAAAGTTTGGGCTTTGTATTCAATGTAAGCGAGGAAATATACTTCAGGGAAACGTGCTCTAAGGTGTCTGAGTTTTCTGACGTAGTGGGCAAATTGTGTGGGAAACTCTTCAGAATGGTTCAATGAGTAGGCCTCAGGGTGACTAATGGGAGATAACATTAAGGAAATTTCCTACACAATTCTAACAGCATACATACGCAACAACCTGCATGTGCGAGGAAAAGAGAAAGAACAAAAACAGTGTTACAGCTGTAGGTGGACAAAATATAATATGAAACTCAATTAAACTTTGGACATGGGTGTGTCGGTCCCTATTCTAGTTGCTAGTGTGCGTTGGACCATAGGATGGCCATGTTTCCCTAACTCGGGGGTGTTCGTGCTGTTTTGCAGTTCATGAAAATCTGTTGCATTGGCCCTGTTGATTGCTGCTCCCTCGTTGCCAGGGTGACCACCGCTTTGTAGGGCTTGACGCCTTACACATCTAACAAAGTCTGTCAGGAGGACAAATTGTCCCACTCTAGTCCCTAGCCGTTGGAATTTTAGTTGTCCGTTGTCTTCAGGCCTGCCCTGGGTACTTTGTATCTGCCGAGAAATGAACAAGAAGCGCTTGAGACCTGAGAATGTACACATTCTTCATTTTCTTGACCTAACCTCTCTGCACTACTCTTGCACTATTCAGTGTCTTAGTGGGAGGAGCCAATGGTGCATTTATGCACCATCCTGTCACCACCTGGTGGGTGTTCAGTGGCGGTCTGACCGTAAATTGTTGCATAATTCGAAATTTACCTGGAAAATGGGTAGACATACACTAGCCCGTAGCTGTATCCTTAACACATCTGGATCATCTGAACTTAATTTAAGTGAATATACTCATGACACACTTGGATCATATACACGTAATTTAGGTGGTGGTGTACAAATGGGCCTTTGAGTCTTGTATTTACTGTACTTTACTTTAAGCTATTTATGGTGCGCGCCTTTGTCCCGGGGGGGGCATTAGGCACTGACAAGCTAAACAGGGAAGCGTCATGGTGGTAAATCTGTCATATAGGGTGGCTGTGTATCTAAATTAAAAGGATCATGTTCCTTAGTTAAGAAAATCATAGGGTTTTTAAATCGTTTTTCTATGGCTCCTCTCACAACTTATCAGGGTGTGCCCCGCAGTGAACTGCAGGCATTTTAAGCTGGTACTAATTAAATTTGCTACCAGGTATTCACTACCTCCCCCCCTCTTTTATTTATTTATTTATTAAATGAAACCCTGGCCGCACGTTGTAGTGTGTTAAAATCTTGGGAAACAGCGTGCAAAGCGAAACTACTGGAAATTCACTCCTCAGAGCAAGACCTCATCTGTAATCCGACCAAAATAAAAAGAAAAATGGGCGAGCTCGACTGGATTAAAACCTTGGACAATGCAGCAAAAGCAAAATCAGTCAGTCATCTCCCACCCTATCACAGTAAATTGAACATTGTGCCAATCTATCTGAGCAAGTTCCCCAGCAAAGTAGCCAGAAACTTGTTCTTGAAAGCACGTCTAATTTTACTGGAAACCAACAAGATCTTAAAACTCAGAGTAATTCAGACACATGCCGTTTCTGTAAGAACGACACAAAGGTGGAAACCATACGCCACCTGCTCTTAAAATGTCCAGGAACAAGAGAAATGGGCGAGAAATTCCTGCTACCACACCTTTTGGCATCATATAAGGAAGAGGAACTGTGGTGGAGCCGCTTAATGAGCGGAGAAAGGAACACTTGGACAATCGCCACAACACAGACGCTTAAGATTATTCTATCTTTATGAAATCTAAACCACTACTCAAACAACAAACTTAGCCACTAGAGCGCTGTTTGCTGAAATGACTTCTTGGTTTCGTTGGTTCTCTTCTTTTATACTTCGAAAGCATTGATCGTCCTTCACATGAATCTCTTCCTCTTCCTTTGATATGCAGCTTCTTTTTTCGATACAGTTTTTGATATACAGTTTCTTCTTATTCTACAATGTTTTGTAAAAATCATTAATTTGATTAAATCAACTAAATAAATAAAAAATTATTTATTTATTTATTTATTTCCTCTTTTTCTTTCAATCGCAACGTCACAATTTACTCCCATGTCCTGTATCCCACTACATTTCCACTTGTTAAACCCTAATGTATTAACTACTCATGTATTTAAGCCTAGCATTGTATTACTCCATTACTTCCATTACTGTTAAATTTGAACAATATATTTCTCCCCCCATTATCTACTCCCAAATTTGAATACAACCATTATTCTCCAATTCGTGCAGCAATGACCTCTTTCCCTATGTGTGTTGGCTAATGCATTTGTGCCAGTGCTGTGTTCAAAAGCGATAGTGGCATTACTACTTGGACTGTGTTATTTTGTCTCCAAATGGTGTCCGTTGGGAACATGGATCATCCACCCTTTACCCCTATTTCTCTCCTCCCGTGGTGAACTGTCAACTGTCAATGAAATGTACCCCCCCCCTTGTGTGTCTCATTTAATTGCTCTGTTTTATTTGTTTATGCATGAGCCCAGTCTCCTCGCTGAAAGATGTGTGCTCATAATGTAGCCCAATTTACTCTCTTTACGCACCCCTCCCTGTACCGTGCACCCCCAACATACCTAAACAATCTTCCTATATTCAGCATGTGTATGCCTGGTGTTGAACAAGTTATGGATTTGTCTGTGAATAAAATGGTCATATCCAGTCTACTTGTGATGTCACAAATGCCCCTTCCCTAATGGATGTTCTAGTCGCCCTACTGTCACCCAGAAAGGAAAGTGTTTTGTTGTCCTCTGCAGTATTGAGTGTGCGTGAGAGTGTGTGGCAGAGTGATACAAATCAAGTTTGTCTGGGGCTGTCTTATTAGGAGTATAATGTCAATCCATTTCCTTTAAAAGGGTTGTTCCCCAACAATATGACGCCTCCCGGTCATGTAAGCGGTACTGTTGCTATTGTGCCAGTGTTCTGTATGGGCGCGGACTGCTGTGCAGTGCCCCTGGGTTGTGATGCTTGTATGTCCTGGGGTGGTGGTGCTGTCATTTGTTGTGTCTGTGTCTGTACATGTAGTGGTGACAGTGCTCATGCTGGTGCTTGTGGTGTCTGTTGAAATGATCCCTGTATCTGTCCTTGCTGCTGCTTTCATTTCTCTCATGGAATGCATTCCTTGCTTAACATCTGTGTCATCAAATATTACACTCCCTGATGTGCAGAAGGGTGAGACCCCTCTTCGCTCTGCTCGTGCTAGTTCAGCATCTGCTGACTCCTTACCACTTTCCTTTCCATCATGTGCCACAGTTCAACTGTAGCCAGGTGCTTTTCAGCCACTTCCTGTGTAAGTGCTGTGCATGTGTGTCAGGAGCAATTGCTGCACGCCTCTGGAGAAGCCGCCTATGGCAGCCATGGTCTTATTTATTTACCTTCTGTACTTTTTAATCTTTGCACACTATGTTTTTTACTAATTTATCTTGGCATGGGGCTGTGTCCAACTGACACAAAAAGAGGTAGGAGGATATTTATACTGCTACACCAAACATCCCTCCAAACTAGGGAAACGACCCTTTACAAACATACAAAAGGTTCGGTGAGTAGTGTGTTATACAGGTGTTGCATCTATCTAAGGCCAGAACGGGCTTTATACACTACGCATCAAGAGCGTATTGTTCTCCAAAGCGGAGTGTAAGAACACCTAGCCTGGTTAGTGCTACTCTTTAGGTTTTAAAAGAGAAAATCGTGTCACAGTATAAAAAGTTTTTATTCAATAAATTATCAATACTTAAAAGCAGAGAATTATTCTCAACCACAATTAGTATTTCATAAACACAATACAATGAAAAAGTGTAAACAGTGCATCAAACAACCTCAAACAGATACTATATGAGTTACAGTGGCATAAAAAAGGAACCGGCATATTCGGGTTCCACCCTACAGAATACAAAAAGGAATCTATAGTTACAGAGAGGTATTAGATTATATAAGCTGCACAGTTTAGGGTCAATTAATTCGCCCACACTATGCTCCACGCTAAGTTGCACCAAGGTACTCACACTGCATCATACCCAATCAACCCAACATGTTTCATTCCTCATACACATTCACATTCATCAACCAAAGTCAAGGGAAATTCGTCAGGGGCTCGTATTCAAGGACAAACACTATTCACAGAGAAACAATAATGTGTATAGCTTTAAAAATTAAAGCAGAACGGCTCAACGGCCGTTATATTTATGAAGAAAAGGCTAAGCAAAGCCTTCTGGCATAGTCCAGGGCTAGCCGCCAATATGTACTGTTGTTGTGCTACCACGGTTCAAGGGCGAGCTGGGATGGTAATTGTAGTGTAGTTGCTCTTGTCACCAGCTCCTCAATTACCGAACAGGCCAAAGGGAGATGCTTGCCACCTATAAACAATCAAAAATAAGGGTGTGGGTAAGTAGAGATCTCAACTTATGGACTCTAGTCCCACCAGAATCTTTAACAACTATAAATCTGTGGAGTAAAATTAACGTCAATGAAAGTACTCCAATCCCTAAACACTACGTGAGCCTAATGCCATTGTCATAGTTGAATCTAAAATTTAAAAGTCTTCTAACCATGGTTGTGGAAAAATACAACGAGACAGAGAGAAACTACCATAAAGATAGGTAGGAAAAGGGAGAAAAAGAGGAGCAGATACTATTCCACATTGTTGGAGTTAGGTTAGTCATATATAAAAAACCTTCACAACTCACTCGATCTAACTCGCCTCCCACATACACATATACCCTCTAGCTCAGGGTCGAGTAACAAAAACATAACATCCCACTGGGGGCAGTGCTATATCTTAGGTTCCCACAGCATCATGTTTGTGGGGTATTGGAAAACATCATGATAATATATTTATAGGCACCCTCTCCTATGATCAGGGGGGAGTAATACAGTCTCCAGATGTCGACAGGGTCCCCCTCAGACCAAGAGCAAACCAAACTTCTGTGCGAGTTCTCACCTCTCAAGGTTGGGTTAGCTCTCGGTTGGGCTCTTTTCGACGTGTATCACATTGTTGAGTGTAGACAGGCCAGTCAGAACCGCTACCCTTCAAATAGGAGGGACTATTAATAAAATCTAAAGGGGAAGAAATGCATAGATGTCAGTGTCCTGCCCATATCGATATAGTGTGCAAAAAATACTGACGAATCGTACCTGTGCGATGTTAAGTAGGTTAGTTGAAAAAATTGCACCCAGATTTTTGCTGGGTTAGATCAAGACACTTAAACATCCAACCGGCATTCAATGGCGGTTAACGACCCCGAAAGCAAATCTAAGAACGGTTGGAACAACGGGTCCTGTAAAGAGCAAAAACAAAAAAGCAAAAGTCTAAGTAGATGTCTCATACTTCATCAACCCAGCACAGTGCTGGATAAAGTAAAATCTGTGTAAGTAAATTACAATGTTGCGTTAAATGGGGCTGTGTCCTACATAACAGTTGAAGGGGAGTCATTTCTCTATTGTGTGATACCTTTTACCTCACCTCAAGTTTTTCGATAGTCCGCTGTTCACGGTGAAAAAGTTAGAAAATAGTGTAACATTTCTCTTCTCTTTTTTTTTTTAAACTCCGATCAGCCTTCTTGGCTCTGCACCTTAGCCAGCGCACTCCACGTGCAGTCCATCTCCACCAAACCATTGCCTTCTCCGGCACCCCCCCACAATCTTGCGCATGTGCCTTCCACACACCGCCTCTGGGTCACTTCTTCTCTTCCTCTCCAAATCCACACCGCTAGCTCCTCACCGTCAAAAATCTGTATCCTATGCATCAATCTAAAGGTGACATCACCAAACTAAAAACACAGTACAAATGAACAGACAAATGTGCATACACAGAACAACAACCCATTGCTTCCAACACCCAAACATCCCAAAATAAAACCCCACAATCCCCACAGCTGTCTTCTCGCTACAACTGGTAAACCACAATAAACTCTTATAATCGGACTGTACTCGCTGCGTCACCTCGCGTGTGATACGCCCCTCACCAGGGCAGCTTAACCAGCCAATTATCTTCCGCACTCGGGAACAATCTAGCTACCTCCTGCGGGGAAACATCATCCACTCACGAACTAAAACACTCAATTAGCAGGGAACCTCATCTACTCATTGATCTACAAAGTCAATTCATAGGAAATCCACACCCCCGTACATGTAATCGCCATCCAGACCAACCAGCGCGGCACTACGTCCGATACGTGGGGAGTCACTACCCCACCCAATAACCTCATAAACACAAGAAGGGACCACTGCCAGCGCTCCAGTTCCAACTACAATTCAAATGCCGATCACCACCAATGTGCCGGATTTTGCGACAATGTACAATTACCCACCACCCTATGTACAATACCTCCCCCCCACAGCTGTCTTAACTTGTGTTTGTTTTAAACTGCACCCGTGGCGTCACCTCACAGATGAAACACCTCTCTCCCGGAAACTTAACCAGTCAAACACCTTCCGCAATCTAGGATAGCTCCAGCTAACCAACCACTACGGGAATACATCATCCATGATCCAGACTACAACGCTCTACTCACAGGTAAACCTCTATTTACATACTTCTGCAATCCAAGCCTGTCAAGTCTATAGTCCTGGTTATTCACCAGAACCTTTTAACTCGAAGACCGAACATTCCCTACACACAAAAGCTCCAGTCCTTATTCAGACAATACAATTTAACATTTCTACCACATACTGTTCAACAATACTTCCTAATACTTAAAACATTTGTCCATTGTTACCCCACACAATCACACCTTCCCCTCAAACCCCATGTTGCTGGTTGCTTGAACTTGTACTTACGTTTCCTATGCTGCACTGGCACTTGCTCTGCTACCGGACTCCTCATCAAGGTGCTTCATCGGACCCCTTCTTCTGCAGGGCTCTCACCTGCCCTTAAGCGGGGTATTTCCAAGTAGCTCCGAGGCCTTTACCCAGTGAATGCATTTTCCAGTGGTCTTCAGGTGCAGGCAAGGGTCCCACAGCTTCTTGGGTCGGCGGCAGGGAGGGCATTTTAATGCAGGGTTTGTGCAGGCAGTGCCCATTCTTACAATGAGCCTCACAGAGGGCACCAACTTGTTGGGGAGAAGTTGGACCCCCACCCGGGCTTCTCCGGGTCCAAGCTATAGGAGACCCCAACACCTCCCATTTTGCCCAAAGAAATGCAGAAGAGTCCCAAGCAGGCATCAACATGTTCCAAACTGCGTTTATTTCTGGGCAGCAAAAAAAAAAACACAGAGAGCTTTGTGCACAGCGACAATCCAGGCACCGTCTCCCCCGGGGCTGGCTTGCAAGCCAGCTTTGTAACACACTGCAGGCTGACCTCACAGAATTTGACCAGCTCCCAGAAACCTATCTCATCCTGCTATTGGCTGCTAAGTGATAGGTTACCTATGTAGCCTTTATAGGACGCCTGACCATTGGACATTAGGACTTTTGCGTCAGTGGGTTGGTTTAGCTCTGCCACCCCCATTACCTAATTCTAAAATTGTTGCAGTATGAATCTGTTCCCATCAGTTTTAGCTGAAACAGGCTTTTCGCCCCAGGGCCCTCAGCATTCATTGACCAGAGCTGAGCCATTCTTGTTACAATTATGTTTCAAATGATGTGTGGGTTTTTGCGAAAATGTCTTTCGTTCCCAGGGAAAAACACTGGGCTCTGGATGTTATGTCTGCCAGAGTTCACTGTCGTTCAAGGAAAGCAATCCAATCTTACTGTACGACCTTGGCTGCTCCTGGGTTTGCGAGGAGCATTGCTGAAGTCAGCACAAATCCCCACTGCGGCTGGTGTTCAGTGAGAAAAATGCACTTGGCTGTGATCTTCCTGAAACATGGCTTTACACTGTGAAATTAGATCAGGTTAGTTCATATAAGCATCTGCAAGCCTTTAAACAGGGTTTCTTGTGTTTTGTAGATTCTGGTATTGCTGCATTGGCTAATGCAGCATGGAAGTTGCAATGTTGGTGAAATGGGTGTCTTTCAGCATATTTTAATTTAATTTATTGTTAATGTGTTATAGCTTGACATAAGCTTTTCACATGTAACATAAATATTCTTATTACATTACAAGAAATTGTTTAAGCAAGAAAAAATGACAGTAATATCATAAAAGCAAAAAGAAAAAAACTGAGAATTTCAGATGAACATAACTAAACCAGGATTAAAAGATGAAAAATATCTGACTGGTATATTTGATGTCTTATAATTAACAGTTACTCAGGTTATATCTATTGCATGTTCTAGAAAGAGAAAGATTATAATAAACAATTACTAAAAGAGAAACTTATTAATTCATAGATAAAACTTTAACAAAAATTGGTATACATAGACTGTATGTTAACTATTTGCTTATGTCCAATGATTTCTCTACATTCATCCATATGTTGTACATTGCAATGTAGAGTTTCAGTCCCCTTGCATTAATCGCCCTTAACCAGAAGTCATTGCTACTAACGTGGTCCGATCTATGAACAAGATCTACATAACATATTGTGTAGACTTTTAGCATAGCCGGACATCTGGTGAGGACGTGTTTGCCAGTTTCAGACTCTGATCTATCCTTGCATAATTGGCAGGAGCGTTCGGATATGGTGAGATTATTCTTAATCCCACTTATAGCCAGTACCGGGAGCTGAGCAATCCTTAACAGTAGAATACATCGTCTCAAGCGCGGCGAAGGGCAGAGATTCAGGTATGGTAATGGTTTCTTGAAGGTATAATTCATATATTGCACAAATTTATAGCACTTCAGATCTTCCAAATGCGCAAAATTGTTGATCCAGTCATGCAATTCAGATTTCTTTGATAGCGCTCCAAGCAAAGAGGCTGTATCCGCTTGTTGTCTTTGGGTCCAGCCAATCGTTTCTAGATAACAGTCCATATGTTTTTTCATAAGTGGATATGAGAAGGCTTTATTAATTTCGCAGTGCATTGCCGCTAACAATAGATTGTCTGTATAAGGTGTCATTTTTAAATACAGTTCAGCTCTTGGGATTTCCAAGAGATGAGGCCCAGTTCTAATCTGAGGATGGACATGGGAATGCAAGCCGGCAGACTGAGTATTTTTTTCCAGTATTTTCCTTCCAGAATCTGCAGCCACTCCATGTCCATCAATTGCGATGCCTCAGGCCATAAATTATCATCAGTGTTAGCACCCGGAGGTAAAGTTGTCGTGCTGCCCAGATGGTGTACCCACAGTGAGATGTAGAAAAGCGATAAATCAGGGCTGTAACTTGGGCCGCTCTTGTGATTCTGGCTTGTTTACACATAGTGTATTGCCCCTTGGGCTCGATCTCAATGCCCAGATATCTGTAGAATGGGGTGTAGTGAATTGCAGTCCCATGTATATTGAGATTCACTCGTGGTATCTTCTTGGAACTGAATACTACCATCTGGGTTTTATTTAAATTGATTACCAGGCCATTGGTTTGAGTGTAAGTCCATAGTGCCTCTGCTGACCTTCGGATACCACTAATAGTATGGTCCATGATGACTAAGTCGTCAGCATATGCTAGGACCAGGCAGTGGGCAGTGCCAATCCTAGGGGGGGCAATTATGTTCCAATGCTAATATTTTGGGTATATCGTGGACAAACAGATTGTATAGTATAGGTGCCGTAACACAACCTTGTTTTACTCCACGGTTTTGACTGATCTTGTTGGTCATATTCCCCTTGGAGTCTAACTTCAGGGAGACTGTAGTATTATTGTGTAGAAGTCTGAGATAGTGTAGTATTCCTTTGGAGCAACCCAAATTCTCAAGTTTAGACCACAGTAACTCCCTGGGGACTAGGTTGAAAGCAGCCTTAAAGTCAATAAACAGAGCGTATAGGGGCGGATTACCTGGTGTTCTGGCCTTGTTGCGGAGAATATCCATTACAACCAGGTTGTGTGTTGTGGAATATCCGCCCCTGAAGCCGCATTGAAAACGGTCTAGGATCTTTTCTCTGTCTGCTCATGTTTGTAACTCATGTAATAGGTATGCTGCGAATAATTTTCCCGTACAGTCCAACATAGATAGTAGACGGTAATTGCTAGGGTCCGTGCGGTCTCCCTTCTTATAGACAGGGACCAAGGTTGCTGTCTGCCAGGTTTCTGGAATTTGCCCCTCGTTCAGGATCTTTTCAAATAATATCTCAAGTACCTCTGCCCAGTATTCCGGATTACTCTTTAGGATAACGTTTGCTAGGCCATTGGGCCCAGAAGCTCTCGATGTTTTGAGCTTTTAAATCCTGGCAATCAGTGATTCAACTGTCACCTTAAACGGGGTAGTGGGTCGACCCAGGATGTTCCTCTCCTGGAGCTTATCATGAACAGTGTGGTTGCGGGTTTTCAGGAATTCCTCCCACTGGACTATACCAATTGGGTTAGTCAAAGAGTTATTAGTGTCTCCCCGTGCCATACTCAGCAGACCCCATATAGATTGTGAATTCCCTGTGCAGAGTGTTTGAACTGTTGTTTGCCATTTAAATAATGTAGATGTATAACGTTTCTGCCTAAGCCATACTCTGTAGGGATTTTTCAGCTTCTTACTTAGATTCAGGTAATTGTTCCATGTGGTGGATGCTTTACGTAAGTTTCTTAGATCTACTCTTAAGATTCGTTTAGCGTCTCTGATTTCAATGTCGAAAACATTGGTAGACTTCAGGAGCCAGCATATTTGTTTTAACAGTTGCGTTACAGTACGAAAATTATGTAATCCATTTTTCAATCTCATTACTAGTCATAGCAAGTAGCTCAGCACGACCCGTGTTTGACTTATTGATTGTATATTCTGTAGCTCTTTTGATGTTTTTGTCAGACCACCGAATATTAGAGGAGGCATGATTCGTCTCTAGCTCTCCCGGGGATCTGTACTGTACGTGCTGTACCGTGTAGTTGAATGTGAGTGTGAGTGTTGCATGATCACTTCAATCATTATCATTAATCTTCATGTCCATGCCCAAGTGGCCATAGAGGGGCTTACATAAATATAATCCAATGTGCTTCTGGATTTGGTATTTCCCCATGTTGGTTGTCCCGGGTAGTCACTAGTGGTTCTACCATTTAGGATTTCAAAATTCCATGACTTGAAAAAGTTGAGCCATAGTAGTCCCTCAGGGTTTGCACCCGCATGTCTCAACTTGTCTATGTTCTTCAGCAGGGGATTATTACTTGTGCTCACGTCTCCAGTTAAATGGCAGTTGAAGTCACCAGCAAATATCACCAGATTTTTTCTTTACATCCGTCGCCCAATCAATCAACAGATCATGACAGGCTTCCTGGATTTGATCTCTGTGGAAAGACTCAGGAGGGTTGTATATGTTAACTAACAATATTTGCTCCACTATATCTTTACCAGGAATTTCCAATTCCACCGCTAAAACAAATTTGTCCATATTAGTGTGGATACGGGTGGATCTTAGTGGATGTAGAATTCCAATAAGTAGTCCTCCATATGGTCTTCCCCTCTGCCCCTTTTCTGCCAATTCCTGATGTATGGTGTACCCATTTAGCAGGGCTCGGGAGGTAAGCCACGTCTCCTGAAGGCATATGCAGGTATGTCCTGTTAGTAGAGGGATAGAGCCATCGGGAGATAGTAGATGGATAAATCCCTGACAGTTCCATGATATTACAGTTTGATCTCATTGTTTTAATGTTAATGCTGGTAGAGACTCTGCGAGCCACTTGAGAACCTTCTGTACATCTGCCATCTGTACTGTATCACCTTTTGGTAAATGTGGTGTTATGCTTTCTTCCGTTTTTGGACTTGACATCTGTGTTGGCCATTGCGGGTCTATCATATTGGAGTCAGCATCTATTTCCATGTCTGCTTCCCTCAGGCTTGTTTTAAAGTTACGTATCAACTCGGCTTTAGCTAGAAATTTACAGTGTAAAGCCGATGTACTAGAATTCCTGACTTTCAGTGGTTCGACACATTCGAAGTCCTCAGATCGTAATACTCTCAGCTGTGGAATGGAGTGCAGTCTGGTCATCAGTGCTGATCTGGTGATCCAGTCATGGTCGCTGGTTTGATACAGGTTTTTAATGAGGCAAGTTCTTCCGCCTTCGGGCACTACAATATTGCCATTATCCTCAGCTGGTACTGATATTGATGGTAGAGGTTTGTTATTCGGTGTCAATGAGATATCTGATACATTGTTTGTATTGTTCTGAACTAAGCTCTGGCCCGCCACTGCTGGATGAGAGGTATTGCTCTTGTCAGTAATGAGCCAACTGGTCAACTTACCCTCCTTACCTGCTGTGCGTTTACGGGCACGTGCCGCTTTCCGTTTGGCTTTTCTCTGCCCCTTTTTGGGCGTACTGCCTTCAGTCGGTCTAGAGATTTCATCCTCCAGCTCTGCTGTATAAGGTAATGTTATTGTTACAATTTGTCACTTTCTCCTTCCAATCGCTCTTCTGGTCATACATCTCTGTTTGCGTGAGAAATAAATTTCAAAATTATTTGTGACGTTTGAGTCCTGGTCGACAGGTTCAGAGCTGTCCGGAATAATAACATTACTTTTTTCCGGCTCAGACTCCTTCTGGCTATTTTCTCTATGTTTCCTATCGACAAGGTAAGGGTAACATCCAATATCTTCCCACACATCTATAACAGAATTCTAATGCGAATTGTAAGGATGCAACCAAGGCTTTCTCCTTGGCCACTGCTGTTTTCTGGTTCCAGTGAATCTAAGTGTACGTCCAAGTTAGGGGAAGCAGATAGTCTGTTGTATACTTCAAGTGGTGTATCAATGGTCTGATTTTGATAACTATTGATCAGATTTCCCACTTTACTTCCTGGTAGCGGAGTCATGGCTCTCTGCATGGATAAGCAGAGATCTAGCAATGAGTTATTATCAATTGCACTTTCCCCTAGACCCTCTGAGTTGTTAATCATGCTGTGACTACCAGGCTCGTTCCCCACAGTTGATGGCGAACTTGTTGGGTTGGGGGTGCCTGGGAATGGGAAGAAGTCAGTAATGGCGCCTTTTTCCAGTGGTCCAGGTTTAGTACCCTTACACTTAGACATCCCTGTTGTAGGAGTACTTCCCTTCTGGTTTCGAAGGTTGTACCTCGTAGCAGAACACTTCTTGACTGTAAGCATGATGGGTCTTGTCCCTCCCCTCTGTAGGAGATCTTATGAAGATAGAGGGTGCAAGATTGAAAGACAAATCTTACGGTCAGTTAGTTAATTGATCTCTTAGTAGGTAGAATCCCTGAGGCTGGTCAGTGACAGTGGCAGCAGTGGAAGTCAGATTCCCTCTATCACTGTAAGCAGCCTGCCCAATCTGAGTTGCCTGTCGCTGATACTCTAGTTCAGTCGCTGCAAACTGCCAGGTGTCAGAGACAAAAGTAAAATTTTCTTGGTGAGAGCCTGGTAGTAAGTCCTCTTGAGGTTGGAGCAGTTGGCTCAGAGACAGAAGTGGTTTTTCCAGTCTATAGCATGCTCATGTCATATTGTTATTGTTTATTTCTATATCGCGATAAATTTGCCTTATGTGCCAGGATCAAAGGCGTTGGCCGCAGTCTCCCAGACACAGCAAAAAGTAAGAATACTTGGAGCCAATGCTTATAGGTCACACCCACCCTTTACGCACTTATCAGTCCAGTTGCCACTTCAGCATTGTGGGCTGCTCTAGCTATGGCTGAGGAGACTCTAAAGCTCTTATTAGAGCCAGGGGGGCAGCAAGAACGAAAAAAAAAAAGAGAAAAATGGTAGTACTGGGAGTGGGAGGGGGGCTCTAGGCGGGTCTGAGGAGCAAGTGCGGCGTGGAGGAGGAATACGATGTTTCACCACACGGGGGGGTCTGGGACTCTGTTTACCGAGGTGTCCGTGCCTCTGTTGATTGAAATACGCCACTGCCGGCACCTCAGTCCGAGATGTATGGTAGTATGGTAGTATAATACCACTGCCCCTGGTCTCAGCTCGGTTTGCCTCTCCTCACCTCCTTATCTCCTTGCCGCCTCCTAGCCGCCTCCTTACAGACTCGTTCTACTCGCTCTACTCGCTTAGCTGGTCAACGCGAGTCCAAAACGAGTCCAGTGCTCCTGGGCAGCTGCAGCTCCAGTACTCCGGGTCCGGTGAACGTTGCTCTCGGCTCCCGACCGAACACCAGCCTCAGCTTTGGGTGCGCGTCCCGCGTCCTAGCGCACGTCTGCTAGAGGAAAGCACCTAAAGCACCTTGAGCCTCAGAACGTCAAGCCGCACCAACGTTTGCTGTCACTGACAGAAACACAGTGAACGCAGTGGCCGCTTCCGCTTCAGCATGTTTGTCACCCATGGGTGCGCTGGGGCCTGGTTCAAATGATAAGTGCGCTCCTTATTCTTCCTGCTGTCCTGTCTGTCGATGTACCTGGGGTGAGGGGCAGGAGTTTAATCTCGATTTTCCCTCTTCAGAGATGTAATGAGGTCCATTGTCTGTGTATCCAGATTTTGTAATGGGGGAATACTTGTTTGGCGCATATTACTCATGTTCTTTGAAGATTGCATTGGTTACCGATCGGAAGCAGAATTCCCTTCAAACTGCTCAAATTGGTTCATAAATCTATCTATGGTTCCTCCCATCTTTGTATCAAACAAAGATCTATGTGGCTGTCCTCCAAGCCTCAACACTACTCTTACTGTAACCTTATGTTCATTCATCCTTCTAAATGGTTGTGAGCGTATGGCAGATCCAGTGCTGTACTGTCAGCCAAATTGTGGAATAGCCTTCGACTGGCCCTTTGCAAGACATGAAACCTTACAACTTTCAGAAGAGAACTGAAGACCCATTATATTTTAAACTATGTATTTCAGGCCATTGCTGTGTGTGCTGCGTAGGTCTAGCAATTACAAACCTACGGGTAGTTGTGCCTTGCGTTATATGTAAATAAATGAAAAAATAAAAATAATCTTTGTATATAAAAGTCTGGTATGGAAGTTTACCAATTGGTGCTGTTAGGGCATTATTTGCGGTACAGCTTGTCCCCTGAAAATGCACGTCACCTTTGATAATAAGGTGACCTGCTCATTTCCACAAATGGAGCATCTAAAAACAGCACATCCACTGTGCTCTATTTAGATGCCCCTTTTTTAGAAATTTAACCCAAATCTGCATGAATATTAAAATACTATAAAGCATTAAAAGACTAGAAAGCAGAGAGGGAGTGGTGGGACAGAAAGAAGAATGGAAGCAGTGAGACAGAAAGCAGAGAGGGAGATGTGGGCCAGAGAGGAAGTGGTGGCTCAGAAAACAGAGAGGGAGTGGTGGGCTGGAAAGAGGGAGTGAGCTAAAAATTGGGATAAAAGATGGGAGAGAGCGCACTAGATTGAGAGAAAGGATGCAAGGTGCAGAAGGAGTGATGGAAAATGAAGGACTGCAGACTGCCGGAAGAACTAGCCAAAGCATGGTGTGGGTTGGGGGTGTGACAAGAGCTGTGGAGTGTGAGTTGTGACTTGGCAGTGTGCCAGAGAAAGTGAGAATGCACATGAATGGCACAGAGGTTTTAAAGTATAAATTATAATGGAGAATTGGCCAGTGTGAGGGAAGTTGATGACTGGCAAATGTGGGTGCTTGGGAGATTGGAGAACATAGAAGGTTATATTTGCACTATTAAAACCAATAACAATCAATAAAGTTAAGAATAAAAAATAGACACACATAAAAACAAACAAGTATAGTAAAACAAAAGCAAACTGTTCTGTCAAGCCGGGAATATCAATCTATTAAAGTGATAGCAGAGACCACATGCAAAGGGTGCTAATAATTAATGACAACCTGGCTCTCTTGTAGCCTCATACGCACCTCCTCTTCCTAAAAGCTGTCTCTCATGCATACTGGCGCTTTAGCCATGCAGGCAGTACAATTGTGCCTACAAAAACACTGCAATCAATATAATTTTGTGCTTCTAAATGTGCTTGTTTATCCTGCAAAATGTTTAATTTCATGCCACAATCTATTTTATTTCTATTTTATCTGAATGGTCCCTCCCAATTAGATGAGAAAGACGTATTGCCTATATATGCAGTTTATTATTATTTTTTTAATGATGAGTTAAAGTCAACTGCTCGCATTTCTGCTTTGCACCTCATAGGGGAGAGTGACTATATAGGCTTGAAATGGTAGAATAAGAGATAAAATGTGTTGGGGCTTAAACAACAGGAATGCAATAGTGTGTTGCCTGCTAGCAGCAACAAAACAAATCCAGTATGTTCACATAGGACCAAAACTCTGGTACTTACAGAATACTTACCCCCAAAGATCAATCCATATTTGCACAAAGGACATGTTCTGGCCATTGCAAACACTGATGCAATGTTTCTGTAGAACAGCAATTTGTTATTTCCTCATTTCCGAAGTTCAATAAGTTGCGCAGAATTGCTTTTTCAGGAATTGGCTTTCTAACAATGCCAGTCTTATTTAGTACTCAAAACGATGTCCTAAAGCCTATGGAAAAAAATATGACTTCTGTATCATCTAATCAAGTCACCCTGAAACAAAACTATACTGAAAGTACAAGCAAGAAAACGTTAATCCTAATTAACTGTTAGCCATAACACACTAATGTCTTCCTCCTGTGAGGATGCTGCCGGGGTCAGTATACACATAAGTGAGCTACGTGAGGAACAAACTGTGATTAGTGGCTCTGTTTCCAGCAGGCTTCACGGAAAATGCAATTATTCTACTATTTAATAATTTATGTGTTTTGAATTGTATCTAATTATGAATACATAAAATAGTTCTCACTAAAATAAGCCAGTTGAACGAAGAACTAATTCCATGGTAGATTGTGAGGCAGTGATGATAAATAAATCATGTGCTAAGGGACATGTTATATCAACTGCACAAGCTGGCTCAGCATATGGAAAACTTTATAAAAGTAGACTTGTTTTTATTTGCTATGCCCAGAAATCCTTTTCACGGCAGAGACTGATCATGACCCACACCTCCCCCAATGCATGTTAAATGAAAACAACAACATGGGCGATAGCTATATTTATATGTAGTATTCAGTTATGGGGTTTTGCATTTCTATACAAGTTAGAACAGTAGCTTTAAATGTCTGTGGATGTGTAGGACGCCTTTTTGTTATCTCTGATGAATTTGTGCCACCCAGCAATGTCTTTCTGTGAATACATCATATCAGATGTCTGTTTGTGTGCCGCAGCGGAAAAGCAACTGAATTACAGAGGTGAATCAAGATGGGCAAGGCTGGATCAACCCCAAGAAGCCAGGCCGCTTTAGGCTGGAATGAAAAGACAGTAGCTACAAACGTGTGAAAGAACAAACTCTGGCTCAGAAGACGTGCACGAAAACAATGAAGACGTCAGAGGTTCATTAAATAGTAGCATTTTAAATACACCAGAGCTCAAGATCATTGTTGTATTGTTTGTATTGTTTATTTATTTATAGAGCGCACCTGGCCGTTGAGCAATTGGGCACTTGCAGAAAATAAATCTTGATAGAACATGGTCTTCAGTCACGTGGATGGCTGAAAATAGGCAATCATGATGAACCACACCTACGCACGGAGATAGAGCATGCTGTCCTCCCTCATATTCTCCAGAGCAAGGAACATTTCCAAGGCCGAGTTCAGACCACAGAGGTGATGATAGTTGATATGCTAATTGGTGGGAAGCTATGGTCAAGACCAACCCACCAGCACCTGGAGACCAGCCTGCGTGCTGCTGGCGTATGTCGAAAAGTACTGACGGATGTAAGGGTCCCAACCAATTAAAGAGGGCCACGTGGTAAAGACCCCTATATTTTGTGTAACCAATGGGACGTCATAAATTTGATGACGTTCATAGTGACCTGTTTGGGGGGTGGACTTAGTTAAAGACCGTATCACTCTCTGAAACAAGGATGGAACATATACCTAGATGTTGCCGTAGACCCAATCACTTTCTCCAATATGTTTTTGTAGTTTGCCATGTAGATTGACGACAGAAATGACACATTTTTACTATAAAAGTAATGTTTTTTATGAAATTCGGGGAGATCATGCTGTGCAACGTATGTTGATGTCCGTTGTACTCCCTGTTTTAGACAATTGCAAATAGAACAGTTTTGCCAACTTCCTGAGTTATTCCGATTATTGATAATATGATGTGATAGGTTATTTATAACGTGCTTAATACCCAGAGGTTTTTAAGCCGGACATGGGGATCGAACCTGTGTTTCTCCATGTTGTTTTTGCTTCCAAGGCGAGCACATTGCCACTGAGCTATCCTCCTGATAGAAGATGTTTGAATATATTCTGCACCCCCATCCATCTCAAAGTATCGCTACCTTGTCTTAAAGGGCTGGGTCTGAAAATCAGACATTCGTGGCACCGGCACTGGAAATGCAGGAATTTTTTTAATTTAAATTTGGAGAAAAGTGTGTGTATGTTTGTAATATGTGTATTTGAATTTATATAAATATGCATGTGTTGTGTGCACAGTGAATGTGGATGGTGTGTATGGGTGTGAGTGTGTGGTGCATACAACCGATAAACCGTATCCCACCCTGCACATATTGTAAACTCCCTGCCTGCTACTTTGCTCAGCCTTGCCTGCATATAACATATCCGTGTTAGATATTACACACCTGACCGCTTTGTACCTCTCCCCTCACCATGCTGTATATACCTCTGACCCACATGGCTCACTTGTACTTGTATTGATATCTTGTATCTGATATTATTTATACCTGTAATTATTTTTTACAGCACTGTAACCAATCTGATTTTGTTTATACTTGTAATTATTTGTACAGCACTGTAACTAAGCTGAAAACTTTCTTGTAGCATCTTCTGAGCCCTTATACCCTCGGGTCTGGCGCGCATTATAAATAATAAAACAAACAAAACAAACAAACATATGTGTGTTGTGTCTGTGTGAATAAATGAGAATGCAATGTGTTTGTATCCTCCGGTGCAAGGTATGTGCATAGAGTATGACGTGAGTGAATGTTATGTTGTGGCTTCTGGATGCGCATGTGAGAGTGAGAGAAGGTCATACTCAGGTTTGACTGGGTGATTTTTAAGCCACGCTTAAACCTGTTAAGAGAGAGGCTGGATGTCAGGTCAGGTGGCAAGGTGTTCCAGCATTCAGGTGCGGCACAGGGGAAGGACCATTGAGCAACCAGAGTCAATGTAGCCTTGGAGCACGCAGAACAAAGGAGTTGTTAGTTGTAAGCACTCTTCTTGCTGGTAGCCAGAGGATTCTGTGGAGGAAATTAGGCAACTGGTAAGTGCTTTCATTTTTAGTTGATGTTCCAGGAAGAACCCAATAGTCTTTACTTTGGGGAGGGTGACGATAGAGCAGCCATCGATTTTGAATTTGCCAAAATCTGGGCTAAGTTTATTTAGCTGCAGTCTTGTGCCCATAACCATAAACTCCATTTCTGAGTCATTCTGGGTGAGGCCGTTCTCCATCCTCCAGACCTGGTTGAGGAAGTAGGTTGAGTTGACAGTTTTAAAGTCCTTGGAGTAATACCCTGACAGAGGCATGGGGCATTGAACATCGTCTGCATAGTTTGTGTAAAACACCTGATTCTCATCAAGCAGCTGGAAAAGCGGCTTGCTGAAGAGACTGAATAGGTTAGAGGATAAGCAAGCTCTGGATAGGGTACTGGATAAGCAAGCTTCCTGGGGATCTCCACAGGACACCAAGAATTGATGAGGGAAGGTGCAGCCAAGAAAAGGGAGCGAACACTGATAGAAATAAAGCTTAGAAACGAGATCTCATAATTAGATCTCTGAGCACAATCTAACAGTGCCGAGAGAGGGAGGAAAATAGCAGAAGTGGCCTGAAAAAGTGATGAACTGTGCCAAGTGGAGATCTGCCAAGTAATCCGTAAACTCCAATTCTTGAAACAAAAACACTACGAGAAAGGTGGCAAAGCAGATGCACTATAAGCATCCAGGCTAAGAGGGGAAAGAGCAGAAAGATGGGTGTCATCCATAGAAAACATAGATGAACCCCCAAGCAACGAGCCCCACTAAGGTTCCATAGGCCTTTGTTGACTTCTACGACAAATTGACAACTCCGAAACTATACCGGATGAAGATGTAATAAATGAATATATGGGCAAGATCACTATGCTAAAACGCACCCAAGAAATAGCTGATACACTCGACTCTCCCGTCACCCCCGAAGAAATAGAAGACGCCATCAAAAGGCTCCTGACAGGGAAAGCCCCAGGAAACAACGGCTACACCGCAGGGTTCTATAAAACCTTCATGGACCCCCTCCTCCCATTCATGGTCGAGCTCTTTAACCATATCCTTCAAACCGGATCAGCACCAAAGACGGCAAAGATCCCAAACAGTGTGCATCCTACCGCCCCATTTCCCTCCTTAACATTGACGCCAAAATATACACACGAGTCCTCACTGCCATACTAGAAACACATAGGCCCTCCATAATCCACCCTGACCAGGTCCGGTTCATCCTTGGTAGACAGGGCGCTGACTCCACTCGTAAAACCCTCCACCTGATACACAAGGTCAAGAAAATGACAAACACCCCTGTCCTGCTATCAATTGATGCAGATGCAGAGAGAGTTTGATAGCTTCGAATGGCACTTCCTAGAGGCAACGCTAAAAAAAATAGGCCTCGGCCCGATACTTCGGCAAGGAATTAAAGCAGTATACACCTCACCGCAGGCAGCCGCACTGGTGAACTCACAGTAACCACAATGGCTCTCCCTAGGAAGAGGCACGAGGCAGGGATGCCCCCTCTCTGCAATATTATTCGCATTGTCCCTAGAACTCCTAGCCCAAACACTCAGGGCAGACAAATTAGTAAAAGGCTTGCACGTTCAGGGAAGGGAATATAAATTGGCCCTATACGTCGACATCCTACTTCATGTTCAAAACCCCATGACATCCATACCCAAGCCATACAACTCATAGAAGAATACGGTGCACTTTCAGGCTTCAAAATTAACAGAACCCAATCCATCCTCTTCCCGCAAAACGAACCCACCACACACAAATGCTCTAAATTCTCCCAGCTGGGCCTTACTATTGGAGGCCCAACGCTTAGCTATTTAGGTATCAACCTAACGAGAAACATTGAAGACATATACGAAGCCAATTTCCCACAGCTCCTCACAGCCTTTCACGCAGACCTCGGAAATGGCGACCCCTCATGATCTCATGGATGGGACGTCTTAACGCCATGAAGACGGTCAGCCTCCCACACTTTCTCTACCCATTCCATGTCCACCCTGTGAAGATCCCGGAAGACTTCTTTAAATTAGTTAAAAGGGCGATGGTACAATTCCTATGGGCAGGGAAAAAACCCAGAATAGCTTACAAAACATTCATACTCCCCAAAGAGCAAGGCGGTGTAGGCCTCCCTGACATTAAACTCTACTACCAGGCTGTCCACCTTAGAGTACTCATTCCCCACCTAAGAGATAGAAAAGACCTACAATGGGTCCAACTGTACAATCTGACCTCAGTAACCCGCTTGGGATGGCTATTGGTCCCCAGATCGAAGCTCATGTGAAAACTGAGTGACAACCCCATCCTGTCAACAATATGGGACATATGGAAAGAAGGAAAAGAAATGCTAGGGATAACAACATGGCCTTCCCCCCTAAGCCACCTATGGGCCCCAGGAATCAGAGAGGAAATTCCCGAACACCTCAGATACCAATCCTGGTTCGATGCAGGGCTCGAAAGAGTTGGACAGGTATGTAGGGACGGCAAATTAATTGCAATCTCCAAACAAGAGGAAGCCCTGCAATTGCACCTCATACCAGTCGTCCTCTATTTACACCTATAGGTGTCCTATCCAAACGAGAGTGGCGTACAAAGCTATGTAGGGAATTAACGACATTTGAAAAAATCCTCGACACGGCCACTACGACTAAAGGGTTGATCGCTAGCATGTATCGTGCCCTACTTAACAAAGGCCAAAACCCAATCACAAGCCTCAAAAACAGATGGGAGAAGGACTTTAACAGAGAATTTGACCAGCACGCATGGGACACTATCTGTAAAATACCATCCCAAATATCAATCACTGCCCAATATAAGCTAAATGCTAAAAAATTCTACACAGATGGCAATATGACCCTCACAGATTTTCTAAAATGTTTCAGACCAACAGCCCCAAATGCTGAAGAGAATGTGGAAACAATGCCAACTACTGGCACATGTGGTGGGGCTGCCCTAAAGTACGCATTTACTGGGAAAAAGTGCTGGGATGGATCAAACAGATAGACGGCATCGATAGAAGGCAACACCGCTCCTGGTCCTATTCGGTCTAGAAGAGGACGAAGAAGAACTAATCAGGACAAAAGGAATAGCACTCCTCCTAGCAGTGAGAGCAGGCCTAGCGACCAAATGGAAATCCCAACACCTCCCAGCAAAAAAAGAATGGATAGGAATCACCATGAATATATTCACAATGGAGAAAATCATAGCAGCCCTACATAATAAAACTGCCCGACATGAAGAACTCTGGTGTGACTTCGCTGAGTTACACATCCTTAACCCTTTAAGTGCCATGGGTATTTCTCCCCAGTGCCAGGGCCTTTATTGGTGATTTCGGTATGTGGCCATTCAATGGCTTGTAACTTTTTTGTTACATGAGATATGTCGGCCAAATTTGGCTCCTTTTTTTTCCCACATGTAGGCAGTCGTAACTTCTGCTCACCCATCGAAACACGCCCCCAACAACACATGGCCTACCGTCCTGCATTCCCACAGGTGTCCCGATAAAAACGGTACCTCACATGTACGTGCACCTACCTGGCCGCCAAGGGGAAAGCCTAAAACACAAGTAACCCCAAATCTGTTTTCAGACCGGAATTTGAGACCAGCACAAAATACAGATATGGGCCTCGGGTGTCCAAGCCACCAAGGAAAACAGGGAACCCTATGCATTTCTAAAAAGAGGACACCTGTGGGAATGCGCAGAGGTATGATTTTCCCAAATCGCCCCAAAATGTATTACCCAGACACCTCCGCAAAGTCCGAAATGTTGAAAAGAAAACCCATTTTCTGCACATTTCGCTCGGCTCACCCATCGAAACACGCCCCCAACAACACATGGCCTACCATCCCGCGTTCCCACAGGTGTCCCAATGAAAACAGTACCTCACATGTGTGAGTGCACCTCCCTGGCCGCCAAAGGGAAAGCCTAAAACACAATTAACACCAAGTCTGTTTTCAGACCGGTATTTGAGATGCTCTGCCGACCGGCACAACATACAGATATGGGCCTCGGGTGTCCAAGCCACCAAGGAAAACAGGGAACCCCATGAATTTCCGAAAAGAGGATACCCGTGGGAATCCACAGAGGTATGATTTGCCCAAATCACCCCAGAATGTATTACCCAGACACCCCTGCAAAGTCCGAAATGTGGGCAAAAAAACGCATTTTCCGCACATTTCGCTCGGCTCACCCATCTAAACACGCCCCCAATAACACATGGACTACCGTCCCACTTTCCCATAGGTGTTCCAATGAAAACAGTACCTCACATGTGTGGGTGCACCTACCTGGCCACCATGGGGAAAGCCTAAAACACAAGTAACCCCAAGTCTGTTTTCAGACCGGAATTTGAGACGCTCTGACGACCGGCACAACATACAGATATGGGCCTCGGGTGTCCAAGCCACCAAGGAAAACAGGAAACCCCATGCATTTCTGAAAAGAGGACAACCGTGGTAATCCACAGAGGTATGATGCGCCCAAATCGCCCAAGAATTTATTACCCAGACACCTCCGCAAAGTCTGAAATGTGGGAAAGAAAACCCATTTTCTGCACATTTCGCTCGGCTCACCCATCGAAACACGCCCCCAACAACACATGGCCTACCATCCCGCGTTCCCACAGGTGTCCCAATGAAAACGGTACCTCACATGTGTGGGTGCACCTCCCTGGCCGCCAAAGGGAAAGCCTAAAACACAATTAACACCAAGTCTGTTTTCAGACCAGAATTTGAGACGCTCTGCCGACCGGCACAACATACAGATATGGGCCCCGGGTGTCCAAGCCACCAAGGAAAACAGGGAACCCCATGAATTTCCGAAAAGAGGACACCCGTGGGAATCCACAGAGGTATGATTTGCCCAAATCGCCCCAGAATGTATTACCCAGACACCCCCGCAAAGTCCAAAATGTGGGGAAAAAATGCATTTTCCGCACATTTCGCTAGGCTCACCCATCGAAACATGCCCCCAACAACACGGCCTACCGTCCCGCATTCCCAGAGGTGTCCCGATGGAAATGGTACCTCACATGTGTGGGTGCACCTACCTGGCCGCTAAGGGGAAAGCCTAAAACACAAGTAACACCAAGTCTGTTTTCAGACCGGAATTTGAGACGCTTTGCCGACCGGCAAAACATACAGACATGGGCCTCGGGTGTCTAAGCCACCAAGGAAAACAGGAAATCCCATGCATTTCTGAAAAGAGGACACCCGTGGGAATCTGCAGAGGTATGATTTGCCCAAATCGCCCCAGAATTTATTACCCAGACACCCCCGCAAAGTCTGAAATGTGGGAAAAAAAATGCATTTTCCGCATATTCCGCTCGGCTCACCCATCGAAACACGCCCCCAACAAAACATGGCCTACCGTCCCGCGTTCCCACAGGTGACCCGATGAAAATGGTACCTCACATGTGTGGGTGCACCTACCTGGCCGCCAAGGGGAAAGCCTAAAACACAAGTAACCCCAAATCTGTTTTCAGACCGGAATTTGAGACGCTCTGCCGACCGGCACAACATACAGATATGGTCCACGGGTGTCCAAGCCACCAAGGAAAACAGGGAACCCCATGCATTTCCGAAAAGAGGACAACCATGAGAATCCACAGAGGTATGATTTGCCCAAATCGCCCCAGAATTTATTACCCAGACACCCCTGCAAAATCCGAAATTTGGGGAAAAACCGCATTTTCTGCACATTTCGCTTGGATCACCCATCGAAAAACGCCCCTAACACATGGACTACCATCCCGCATTCCCACAGGTGTCCCAATGAAAACGGTACCTCACATGTGTGGGTGCACCTACCTGGCCGCCAAAGGGAAAGCCTAAAACACAAGTAACCCCAAATCTGTTTTCAGACCGGAATTTGAGACGCTCTGCCGACCAGCACAACATACAGATATGGGCCTCGGGTGTCCAAGCCACCAAGGAAAACAGGGAACCCCATGCATGTCTGAAAAGAGGACACCCGTGGAAATCCGCAGAGGTATGATTTGCCCAAATCGCCCTAGAATTTATTACCCAGACACCCCCACGAAGTCAAAAATGTGGGGAAAAAAAAACATTTTCAGCACAATTCACTCGGCTCACCCATCAAAACATGACCCCAACAACACATGGCCAACAACACATGTGTGGGTGCACCTACCGGGGGCTCAAAAGGAAAAGGGTAACCCACTGGTAACCCCAAGCCTTTCGCCACTGCCCATTTTGTTCATGTGGGCAACCTACAGATTTGGACTTAGGGTGTCGAAGCCAGCAAGTAAAAAAGGGAACCCAATGCATTTCCCAAAAGAGGACACCCGTGGGAATCCACAGAGGTATGCCTTGCGCAAATTGCCCCAGTTTTTATTAGCCACATTCCCCGACAAAGTGTGATATTTGGTGGGGAAAAAACACAATGTTCACTTTGTCTGGGGTTCTGGGTAAAAAATTCTGGACTGCTTCGCGCAAGTCAGACCTCTGCGCATTCCCACAGGTGTCCTCTTTTGGGAAATACATGGGGTTCCCTGTTTTCCTTGCTGGCTTCGACACCCTAGGCCCAAATCTGTAGGTTGCCTACATGACCAAATTGTGCTGTGGCGAAAGGCTTGGGGTTACCAGCGGGTTACCCTTTTCCTTTTGCCCCTGACAAAGTGTGATATTTGGTGGGGAAAAAACACAATGTTCACTTTGTCTGGGGTTCTGGGTAATACATTCTGGCCTGCTTTGCGCAAGTCAGACCTCTGCGCATTCCCATGGGGTTCCCTGTTTTCCTGTTAGGCAGAAACTGTGCAGTTCCCTCTGGGACTACTGCAAAAGATTTAAGACTACAGGTGTTTGGTAGTAGACCCACTTGGTAGCAGTCTGTACCACACAGATTCACTTGGTAGCTGTGGCTGAGCAGTCAGACTTCCCTCAAGAAAAGTTAGGCCGTATTTGGAGTATACAAGATAGGACGATTTACACAGTAGAACAAGCAGACACTGATCAGAGCTTGGGTGTAAAGATATATAATTATTTATTTAAAAACACATCTATGGAAAACACACTGGCACTAATATGGCAAACAACTTCAATCACAGTTACTATAAGTATATATCAATCCCATAACAATATTTCAACAAGTCTAGGTTCAACGGCACCACTTATTTGCAGACAGAGGTGAATGCTTTAACCTAGATGGCACTCTAGTATTCGTTAGAAAGGAAGAGAAAAAGGCAGGGTATGAAACCAACTCAGTACCAACACTTTTACGAAACAAATGCCAGGCGAGCAAGGCAGGGTCTACTGTAAATCACAAAGTTCAGAGGCCAGGCCCACTCGGAGAGAGGCAAGGCTGTATGTCCCAAAAGTATCGCAGTGGAAATGCACTTCAAGTCTTTGTAGCAAAATGTCACAGAAAGGTTGGACCCGTTTAGAACAAACGTTTAAGAAGGCCTGGAGGCGACCCAATGGAAAGGTAAGGATTTAAGACACCTCACACTAACCGTTTCGAGGGAAGCCTGGTGGACACAGTACCTTGAAAGTGAAGAGACAGCTCCGGCGGGGGCAGTTGTTCCTGATGGTGGATGCAAGTCGGGGATTTGCCAGAAGATGAGATGATCTCGTCGTCGAGGAAAGTTGAAGATCGTTGCACCACCAGGGAAGAGACCAGCCACGGAGTGCTCCGTCACAAGGCACCTGTCAGGATCCCATGGCATATTTCCACATTGTTAAAGAGACATTACACTAGAAAATGTTCATTTTAGAAATGTCATCATCACATATATACATAAGAGTGATGGGTGAGTGAAGTTTGAGTGTTAGTTCTGAATTTCACATCTTATTGTTTACCTAAAATTCCTTAATGTTAAACTATGCAGGAAGTGTCTAATTTCCCAAGCCAAAATGGTGGCTCTGTTCCATACAGTGATTGGAGGAATAGTGCTGTGAGGTAGCTTGGAACTTTCATCAAGATTCTAAACTGCCTTTCATTCCAGTTCCCAAAGAGAAAGGTTGTAGAAACTATAGCTCCCTAGATATTTAGTTTTAAGAAGTTTTAGAATTCCTTTTTGAGTAATTCCTAGATGACAACTCTACAGAAAGATATCTTCAAGAAGAAGTCATCATTATATACAAGAATATTTACAGATGAAGCAAGCTAAGTCGTTCTATCTGAAAAGTTCATCTTATTGACTGAACTCCACTATGAATTATTAACAAGGAAACTGTAATATCTGCATTTTGGTTTATGATTTGAAAATAACTATTATTTGCACTGTGCAAGTTTGGAGAACGAAATTTAACATTGCGTTTATTTTTTCTCGCGACTTCGTGTTAGCGTATTATTGTATTGCGTAGGTTTTATTTTCAGTAGTGTTTAATTCGATTCGGTTTTCTTAGGAGTTGCGCGTGTATTCTGCATCATTTTCGCAGTATTTTCTTGTTACTCGCACGACTTGTTTATATTTGAGTAAACAGTAATTTAGTTAGAGTAAGGGACCCGCGTGCGTCTGTTGCGTGCGTCCCAATAGTATTGATTTACTTCCTGGTTTGGCGTCTGGTCGTTTCTAGTGACGTAGTGGACGTTGTTTGAAAAAACTCTATAATACTCAGTGTTCTAGTTTTAAATAGTTGAGTTTATATTGCAGAGAGTTTTTTCTGGGTTTCCAGTATGTACTAGGGCGCGGTTATATTTTTTGCTTTGTGTCATCATTTTTCTCTACTCCGTTCTGTTTGCGCGTAACGTCGCGTCCTGCAGACAAGTTATATTTTTTGTTCTCAGTGCTTTATAGTGATCCTGTATCTAAAGAACTTGAGAAGTTTACAAAGTTGAATAAAATTACACACGGATACATTATTCCTCAAGAATTACAATACATAGAAAGCTGGAAGTTTCTACAAAGAAGAACTTTAATTATTTCATGAATTTTAAGAACTATAATTGAACTATTTCGTCAAAGCAATTTCAATTCAGATTTTCAGCAACACTTAAGTCAAGAAAAACTACCAACGTTCTATTAACAATTGAAATATTATATAATATTTGAAGACTTAATGAAAAGTGTATCATAAAATTGATGCCTATCAGAAATCAAGCATAGGCAGCAGGTAAAGAGAAAATAAGGTTTAAAATTAAATATATATATATATATATATATATATATATATAGACTATATTCAGAGTAGAGTATGTTTAACCCGTATATTCTTGTTTTTAGATTTTCACAGACACAGCTTAATGATGAAAACTAAATCAATTCAGCAATAAAAAAAAATCATCTACGGAGTCAGAGTAACTGAAAACCAAGAATCAGGGAGCCAGTGTCCAGTGTCTTGAGAGCCAGTGAAGATCTGCAGTTGTTATTTTATCCTCTATTCCCCTTTCCCCTTGGGTTTTCCGGTTTGGTAATTTTAATTATTAAGGATTGTTGAGCTGGCATATCAAGGGGGTCTGGTGGGCCAGCATCACTCCTGCAAGAAGATAAAGACAGAGTCTGACAGAATGAAAGGCCCACGTATTTGAATCTTGCCTGAGTGATGATGGATCCAGAGTCAGAGTTAAGCTTGGGGGCCATAGGAAAGATGTTAATGGAAATTAAAGAGGTGTTAAAGTTAGCGAAAAAGTGAGACAATTAATTTAGGAGTTAGAATGGAAGAGTTAAACAGTTATGTGCATAGGTCAGAGACTCCTGGAACCTATAAGACTAAAGAAATAATTGATAAAGAACCACCAGTTTTGTATCCAGAGTTAGGTGTTAAATGGCCAACATATGAAGTAGAAGAGAAGAAAGACATTCATTTGGCACCAGGAATATCTTTAGTATCCACTCCATTAGCGCCACCCGAAAGATTTAGTGGAGACCACAGGAAATTAAAGACATTTTTAATGCAATGTGAATTACATTATTTGTGTAGACCGGAAGCATTTCCTACAGGAACAGCAAAGGTTGCATTTTTAATTTCCTATTTTACAGGAGAGGCATCAGCATGGTCAGTTCCTTTTGTAGAAAGAGGTGCAAGAGAACTTAGAGACTGGAACCTGTTTAAAGATGAATTCCGTAAAATGTTTGATAAAAGAACGTCATCTTTAAGTGTAGATGGAGAATTATTAGAGTTACGTCAAGGTAGCAGAGAATTGGTAGTCTATATTACATACTTTAGATCATTGGTGCAAGAGAGTGAGTGGCCAGAGGAGAAGAGAGCGTCCATCTTTTACAAAGGTTTAAGAGAAGAATTAAAAGATGCCTTAGCAACTATAGTAGAGAGACCCACCGTTTGTGAGGATTTAATTTCTCTTGTAATTCAGTTAGATCTACGAATATTGGAGCGTAGGTCAGAAAAGAGGAGAAATGTTTTCGAAAACAAAACTTGGAATAGGAGTGAACGACCTAAAGTAGAACAAAATGCTGGAAAAGAAGTTAAAGTACAATTTAGTGAAAATCAAATGCGAGGTCCTTTAACTAAAGAAGAAAAGGAGAGAAGACGCAAGGAAAAATTATGTCTGTATTGTGGAGATGGAACACATTTTGTAGGAAGATGCCCACGTGCTCCTAAAAGACTTCCTCCATTTCCTCGAAAGGGACAAGTTGTAGCAAATACTATTCAGACTGCTATACCACATATCACTCTCAATGTATCCTTATATTGGGATGGTAAATTAAGATGTGGAGGTCCATGTGTGATTGATTGTGGAGCAACTGGAAATTTTATGGATTTGACTTCAGCAGAAAGATTGGGGGTGCCTGTGGTAATTAAGGGAACTCCTGAACAAGTGAGAGCGGTGGATGGTACACAATTAACATCTGGGTTAATTACAAAAATGACAGGTGTGTTAAGAATGAAGATTGGTGAAAAACGTGGTGAGGAAATTGTGTTTGAATGAATTGATGCACCACAATTACAAATAATCCTAGGAATGCCATGGTTAACTTTACATAATCCATATATTGATTGGGGAAGAAGAACAGTAGAGTTCAAGTCAGAAATTTGCAAAGAACAATGTTCTTTGTCATTTCAAGAATGGGATCAGGAGGAGATTTCTGAAGTTCAAGGAATTTGTCTAGCTGCTGGAGTTATTAATGAACATGTGATAGGAGCTGTGTCTGGCTGTTTACCAGATTGTTATCAGGGGTTTAAGAATGTGTTTGATACTCAAGTAGCTAAAGAATTACCCCCACATCGTTCATTTGATTGTAGAATTGACCTTGAAGATGGAGCACCCATACCTTGTGGGAGGGTATATGCATTGACAGAAAAAGAAAATGAACATTTAAAGGAATATATTGATGAAAATTTAGCCAATGGGTTTATTAGACATTCACAATCCCCAGCAGCTTCACCATTATTTTTCGTACCCAAAAAAGACAAGACCTTAAGAACATGTATTGATTATAGGGCGTTGAATAAGATCACAATCAAGAATAGATATCCTTTACCTTTGATATCAGTTATGTTGGACAGAATTCAAAGAGCTAAAATATTTACCAAATTAGATCTAAGAGGAGCATATCATTTAGTAAGAGTGAGAGAGGGTGATGAATGGAAAACAGCATTCAGGACTAGATATGGATTGTTTGAGTACCAGGTAATGCCATTCGGTCTTTGCAATGCCCCTGCTGCATTTCAATGTTTCATTAATCAAGTTCTTCGAGAATATTTGGATGTGTTTGTTGTAGTATATATAGACGACATCTTAATATTCTCTAAAGAATTAAATGAACACATTGAACATGTTAAAAAGGTGTTGACTAAGTTAAGAGAAAATCAATTGTTTGCAAAACTTGAAAAAAGTCAATTTCACACTGATAGAGTTGAATTTTTAGGTTTTGTTTTGTCTCCAGAAGGACTTGAGATGGATTCAGCTAAGGTGAAAGCTGTACGAGATTGGCCACAGTCAAATTCTGTAAAAGACTTACAAAGTTTTATTGGTTTTGCTAATTTTTACCGCAGATTTATACAAAATTTCTCACAGATTATTTCTCCTTTGACAAGATTGTTAAAGAAAGAAGTTAAATTTGAATGGAGTGAAGAAGCGGAGAAAGCTTTTGATTTTTTGAAAGATAAATTTGTTACTGGACCCATTCTATTACATCCTGACTTTGAACAACCTTTTTTCTTGGAAGCTGATGCTTCAGATTGTGCTATGGGTGCTGTGTTGTCACAACGTCATCGTGTTACGGGGCAGCTTCATCCAGTAGCTTTCTTTTCTTAAAGATTCTCACCAGCTGAAAGAAACTATACGATTTCAGATCGCGAATTGTTAGCAATCATAGCAGCTTTTGTTGAATGGAGACACTATCTATTGGGAGCTCGACACTGAGTCACTGTGTTGACAGACCATAGAAACTTAGTTTTCTTCGTTCTGCAAGAACTTTAACACCAAGGCAATTACGCTGGTCGTTATTTTTTGCAGAATATGATTTTGTAATTTTGTTCAAACCTGGGCGTCAGAATGGAAAAGCAGATGCCTTATCTAGGTGTATTCCTGGGAGTTTGAAGAATGATCCTTGTATATTTATGCCTTTGCTGGCAGAAAAGAATTTTGTCATTGCTGGGGTTGAGAAGGTTCAAGATTTTCGTGAGTCAATTTTACAATCTTTTACTGACAAGGAACTGTTGGATTGGGCAGCAGAAGATTCTGAACGTCACATTATAGAAGGTTTACCATATGTTGGAAAGCAATTGTGTTTGCCTTTTGGAGAGCTGAGAATTGAAGCATTAAAGAATTGTCATGATTCCCCTTTGGCTGGTCATCCAGGAATTAAGAAAACTTTTGATCTTCTTCAAAGGGAATTTTGGTGGAAGGAAATGAGGGAAGATTCTGAGAATTATGTGAGAACTTGTGATGTTTGTATTCATTCTAAGTCTGATCATCAGAAAGCTGCAGGATATTTAGTTCCACTCCCAGTTCCACCTCGTCCGTGGCATACGGTATCAATGGATTATATTGTGGATTTACCACCTGACAAGGGTTGTTCTACTATTCTTGTTGTTGTGGATGTGTTTTCTAAGGCTGGTCATTTTATCCCCATCAAGGGAGCGGCTACAGCGACATCTTTAGCTCAGGCCTTTCTACAAAATGTTGTTAAATTGCATGGTTTACCAAATCAAGTAATTTCCGATAGAGGATCTCAATTTGTCTCTAGATTTTGGAAAGCTTTTTGCAAAGAGTTGAAGATTGAGATTAATTTAACAACAAGTTATCATCCTGAGAGTAACGGCCAAACCGAGAGGGTGAATCAAGAGTTAGAGAAGTATATACGATGCTATCTTGGTGCAGGTCAGGGGTGGTTGGAATTACTTTGGTTGGCAGAATTTTGTTAAAATAACGCTACTAAAGATTCAACTTCTATGTCCCCATTCTTTATAAATCAGGGATTTCATCCACAATTTTTGAGAGGAGTGGTTTTAGATGAAATTGAGATTCCAGATGTTGAGAGTAGGTTGATTGCTATGGAACAAAATTTAAAACGTGCTGTTCAGGCTTTGACTAAGAGTAAAATTAATTACAAAAAATTTGCTGACAGAAAGCGCTGAAAAGAACCAAACTATCAGGTCGGAGACAAAGTATGGTTATCTACAAAGAATGTACCTTTGAAGGGGAGAAGTAAATTTAGTCCACGATATATTGGACCATTCGGGATAGAAAAGGTTTATTCCCCAGTATCTGTGAAATTGAAGTTACCATCAGGATTAAAAATTCATCCAACCTTTCATGTAAAATTATTGAAAAAAATTAGGAATGATACCAGAATGCATGATGTTCCTGGTCCTGTGTTTTCTGAAGATGAGAATGAATTTGAAGTGCAAGCTATTTTAGATTCCAGAATTGTTCATGGTCAACTTCAATACTTGATTGATTGGAAGGGATATGGTACTGAAGAGCGTTCGTGGGAGAAAGTTGAAAATGTACATGCACCTAGACTAGTAAAAAGATTTCATCATTTACATCCTGAAAAAGTTGGCCCTGGGGCAGGGCATTACGAAGCAGGCACTGTCAGGATCCCATGGCATATTTCCACATTGTTAAAGAGACATTACACTAGAAAATGTTCATTTTAGAAATTTCATCATCACATATATATATAAGAGTGATGGGTGAGTGAAGTTTGAGTGTTAGTTCTGAATTTCACATCTTATTGTTTACCTAAAATTCCTTAATGTTAAACTATGCAGGAAGTGTCTAATTTCCCAAGCCAAAATGGTGGCTCTGTTCCATAACAGTGATTGCAGGAATAGTGATGTGATGTAGCTTGGAACTTTCATCAAGATTCTAAACTGCCTTTCATTCCAGTTCCCAAAGAGAAAGGTTGTAGAAACTATAGCTCCCTAGATATTTAGTTTTAAGAAGTTTTAGAATTCCTTTTTGAGTAATTCCTAGATGATAACTCTACAGAAAGATATCTTCAAGAAGAAGTCATCATTATATACAAGAATATTTACAGATGAAGCAAGCTAAGTCGTTCTATCTGAAAAGTTCATCTTTTTGACTGAACTCCACTATGAGTTATTAACAAGGAAACTGTAATATCTGCATTTTGGTTTATGATTTGAAAAGAACTATTATTTGCACTGCGCAAGTTTGGAGAACGAAATTTAACATTGCGTTTATTTTTTCTCGCGACTTCGTGTTAGCGTATTATTGTATTGCGTAGGTTTTATTTTCAGTAGTGTTTAATTCGATTCGGTTTTCTTAGGAGTTGCGCGTGTATTCTGCATCATTTTCGCAGTATTTTCTTGTTACTCACGCGACTCGTTTATATTTGAGTAAACGGTAATTTAGTTAGAGTAAGGGACCCGCGTGCGTCTGTTGCGTGCATCCCAATAGTATTGATTTACTTCCTGGTTTGGCGTCTGGTCGTTTATAGTGACGTAGTGGACGTTGTTTGAAAAAAACTCTATAATACTCAGTGTTCTAGTTTTAAATAGTTGAGTTTATATTGCGAAGAGTTTTTTCTGGGTTTCCAGTATGTACTAGGGCGAGGTTATATTTTTTGCTTCGTGTCATAATTTTTCTCTACTCCCAATGTTTGCGCGTAACGTCGCGTCCTGCAGACAAGTTATATTTTTTGTTCTCAGTGCTTTATAGTGATCCTGTATCTAAAGAACTTGAGAAGTTTACAAAGTTGAATAAAATTACACACGGATACATTATTCCTCAAGAATTACAATACATAGAAAGCTGGAAGTTTCTACAAAGAAGAACTTTAATTATTTCATGAATTTTAAGAACTATAATTGAACTATTTCGTCAAAGCAATTTCAATTCAGATTTTCAGCAACACTTAAGCCAAGAAAAACTACCAAGGTTCTATTAACAATTGAAATATTAAATAATATTTGAAGACTTAATGAAAAGTGTATCATAAAATTGATGCCTATCAGCAATCAAGCATAGGCAGCAGGTAAAGAGAAAATAAGGTTTAAAATTAAATATATATATATAGACTATATTCAGAGTAGAGTATTTTTAACCCGTATATTCCTGTTTTTAGATTTTCACAGACACAGCTTAATGATAAAAACTAAATCAATTCAGCAATAAAGAAAAATCATCTACGGAGTCAGAGTAGCTGAAAACCAAGAATCAGGGAGCCAGTGTCCAGTGTCTTGAGAGCCAGTGAAGATCTGCAGTTGTTATTTTATCCTCTATTCCCCTTTCCCCTTGGGTTTGCCGGTTTGGTAATTTTAATTATTAAGGATTGTTGAGCTGGCATATCAAGGGGGTCTGGTGGGCCGGCATCACTCCTGCAAGAAGATAAAGACAGAGTCTGACAGCACCACCTTTTGGTCGCAGTACAGTGGTCAGTGGCTATCCGGTTGCCGGGGTGCTCAGCACGGGCAATTCGACCACTGGATGTCCTGGAAGCGAAGAAAAAGCAAGGGACTGGTTATTCCCACCAGTCAGGGGAAGAATACTCTCCAGCACGGAGACCTCCTCTGTCGTTGGGAAGTGGTGAGTTGGTTCAGCAGGGCTCCACCGGAGGTGTCGTCATTGCAGGTCGGCTCAGCTTTACCCTCGTCGGATTCTTAGGTCCTGTGGCGACTTCTGAAGATCCAGTCCCAAAAGCCCTGCTTTTATGCAGAAAACCCCCATTCATTCAGCCTAGCTGTCAATCAAACATGCTAAGTGGTGAGCGGGGCGGCTCACCACTCGGGCCAATCACACAAGAGTGCGACTTGAGTTGGAAAGGCAACTCAGCCCTGGGTGCCTAAACCCCCTCCCACACCCCATGTGGTACCCAGACAGAATGGCACCACTCTGGAGGGCTTCTGTGCAGAAGCCTGCCAAAAGTGGAACAAAGGGCTCAACCTTTGGTTTCGGAGTTACAGAGGTGAACACATACGCCATTTTAAAAACCGAGTTCTGGCAGAAAATACCAACCGGTGGATTTATTTAAGACTAATAAACCGGTGGTATGTTAGAGACTAATGTGAAAAAGTATTAGTCTCCAACAATGGGAAGAATCCCATAGGAATATATTCGCGGTCGAATATAAAAAGTAGTATCCACTGCTACCAGCCAAAATTCGACGAGGGGGACGGGACAGTGCCCCCTCGAACAACAGACCCAGGGGTAATCGTATTACCCCTACCAGCACGTCCACAATAGGATGCTTTGTACTAGTTCTGTAAGTAAATTTAGGTCTAGTAAAGCCAATGGTGACTTTACATGCCCTGGGAGACAGTAGTCAGTCCCAGGGTATGGAGTCTATGGTGGGGATCCTCTAGGACACCCCAGTGTTACGGCACGGAGGGTGCGGTGTAACACACATAGCAAAACACATGAGGCCCTATGGAGTAAAAGACCCCATAGCCCATAGAACACATTGACATTCAAAGAAATCAACCACATCTACCCCCGGTAGGTGCACCCACACATGTGAGGTACCGTTTTCATCGGGACACGTGTGGGGACGCGGGAAGGTAGGCCGTGTGTTGCTGTTTTCCTTGCTGGCTTTGACACCCTAGGCCCAAATCTGTAGGTTGCCCACATGAACAAATTGTGCTGTGGTGAAAGGCTTGGGGTTTCCAGCGGGTTACCCTTTTCCTTTTGCGCCCCTGGTAGGTGCACCCACACATGTGAGGAACCTTTTTCGTCAGGACACCTGTGGGAACGCGAGAAGGTATGATATCTGTTGTTGGCGACGTGTTTCGGTGAGTGGACACAGGGAAATGTCTCTGAAATTGGCTGGAAATACAAACAATTCTCAGACATTTCGCTCTGGCCACCCACCGAAACACACCGCCAACAACACGTGGCCTACCTTCCCGCATCCCCACACGTGTCCCAATGAAAACGGTACATCACATGTGTGGGTGCACCTACCGGGGACGCAAAAGAAAAAGGGTAACCCACTGGTAACCCCAAGCCTTTCGCCACTGCCCATTTTGTTCATGTGGGCAACCTACAGATTTGGCCCTAGGGTGTCGAAGCCAGCAAGGGAAACAGGGAACCCCATGCATTGCCCAAAAGAGGACACCCGTGGGAATCCACAGAGGTCTGCCTTGTGCAAATTGCCCCAGTTTTTATTAGCCACAATCCCTGACAATGTGTGATATTTGGTGGGGAAAAAACACAATGTTCTCTTTTTCTGGGGTTCTGGGTAATAAATTCTGGCCTGCTTCACGCAAGTGAGACCTCTGCGCATTCCCACAGGTGTCCACTTTTGGGAAATGCATGGGGTTCCTGTTTTCCTTGCTGGCTTCGACGCCCTAGGCCCGAATCTGTAGGTTGCCCACCTGAACAAAATGGGCAGTGGCAAAAGGCTCGGGGTTACCAGTGGGTTACCCTTTTCCTTTTGCGCCCCCGGTAGGTGCATCCACACATGTGAGGTACCTTTTTCATCAGGACACCTGTGGGAACACAGAAGGTATGATATCTGTTGTTGGCGACGTGTTTCGGGTTTGGCTGGAAATACAGACAATTCTCAGACATTTCGCTCTGGCCAGCCACCTAAACACACCGCCAACAACATGTTTCCTACCTTCCCGCGTTCCCACATGTGTCCCGATGAAAACAGTACCTCACATGTGTGGGTGCACCTACCGGGGGCGTAAAAGGAAAAGGGTAACCCACTGGTAACCCCAAGCCTTTTGCCACTGCCCATTTTGTTCAGGTGGGCAACCTACAGATTTGGGCCTAAGGTGTCGAAGCCAGCAAGGAAAACAGTGAGCCCCATGCATTTCCCAAAAGAGGACACCCGTGGGAATCCACAGAGGTCAGCCTTGCACAAATTGCCCCAGTTTTTATTAGCCACAATCCCCGACAAAGTGTGATATTAGGTGGGGATAAAACACAATGTTCACTTTGTCTGGGTTCTGGGTAATAAATTCTGGGCCGCTTTGCGCAAGTCAGACCTCTGCGCATTCCCACGGGTGTCCTCTTTTGGGAAATGCATGGGGTTCCCTGTTTTCCTTGCTGGCTTCGAAAACCTAGGCCCAAATCGGTAGGTTGCCCTCATGAACAAATTGTACTGTGGCGAAAGGCTTGGGGTTACCAGCGGGTTACCCTTTTCTTTTTGCGCCCCCGGTAGGTGCACCCACACATGTTGTCGGTCTAGGAAAAATGGACACCTCTCACGATGGACGGCAAATGCATTTTGGTGGCCGAAGGCCAACCGTCTCATGTACGAAACGATAGAAATACAGGTTTCGGAGTTTGACCAATGAACGGCCATTTTGATGTAACAAGGATCGCCATTTTGTTTTCTAACGATTGCTCATTGCTTTCTGTTCAAATTGCTTCGCAGCACATTTCTGCTTACACTGCTCGACTGTTAACATTGTTGTCTGAACGTGAAAGGACAACGCCGCAAGGCCGCGAGGCTAATAATAGTTCGTTGAAACACCACGTAGGCAGCTCCGGAGAGGAATGCCTGGCTCCCTCCCGAATGTAGCCTTGAAGCAGAGCCACAGGGTATTTAATCATTTCACAGCTGCCAGCCAGTCTTGTTATATGGTAGAATATGTTAGAATAAAGCAGCTAAAGGCTTGAATTATGCTCTTCTTACGGCCCCCCTTTTCCCAGCCCTGTAGAGCGTGTCGGCTCCCAGTACACGAATAGCACCTCATAGATAGCAAGGTATCGCATGTGACTCTTCCCACGTATGTAGCTCGCTTACAAGAACAGAAGCACTGTGTTCTGATCAACAAAGAAAAGATGTCTCCACACTTGCAAGGTTGCATACTGTTGCTAGAATAAAAATTGGAAGGTGTCATATTCGTCGAAATTGTCCATCATCAAACCGAGTTCAAAGTAACCCAATAAAGAGGGGTGTTAAACATGTCCCAGCTGATTGCATGATATGCATTTTGTATATACGTAACTGATGTACGTAATTCGCTCTCTTGCATCCCTCGAGGTCTAGAGATACACGTCGCGGGGCGTGAGAACGAGTTGGCCAACTGAGACTATTTGCTTTGCAATAAACCCTAGCTTTGGGAATACAACCTCGTGTCTGGCGTATCTATCGTGTGTGGTGGCTTGCCTTGTTTCCATAATGCGAGGGACCCCTAGGGGCCCCTTTGAAGATGGCACCCGAATAGGGACCCTGCCCCACTTGTTCCATGGTGTACGTTGAAATTGAGTAAAGGCGGAGAACGACGAGGACGGGACGATCGAGCCGGGATCAAGAGGTGTTCGGGGCGCCCTGTAAAAGTGATGAGAGATTCCTTTGCAGATCTGCACACATCTGATCCCTGATCTACGTATCTGGCTAGAGAACAAGGAGGCGAGGGTCCCGAAACGAGGCAGAGGCGAAGAAACACAGACACAACGTCATTGGTTGCGTCAGTATACAGACGAATTGTGTCCTGGAGGACAAGTTGATTTATTAGGTGAGTCATACCCCGATTCAGAATAATCCTGATATTGGTTGAGAGTTGACTTTGCAAAATCAAACGCCCTAGGTAAGGTTGATTAACCAAGGGGAGGTTGAAACATGCCTGGGGTATTGTCCACCCTAGCAGGGTTTTCCCGCTGCGGTAGACAATCTTTGAAAGATGGCCAAATTGCACCACCTGGGGGAACGCCGGCGTATGAGATGTATGTGAAGTATGGTGTGGGAGCGATAATATTCTGTGAGACTTGGCATAGGCAAACCAGAAAGCAACAAGACCATCAGTGGTCGATAAATCTTAGTTTTGAGATAGCGAGAATATATCATTTGGAAAGGGTGTTGATAAGAAAGAAAGCGCGTCCCGCAGCATTTGATATCGTTAAGGACTGGAGAAGGGAAGCAATGCTCCGATTTAGAAGTAGAGCGGAGCATGCGCGCAGGCATAAATCGAAAGGTGAAGTAGCGGAAGAAAAGGAGGAGGAGGAGTGGACTGAGAGTCTAAGGAGGTCAGGTAGACGTGACCAGTTGAATATAGAAAAAATATACCCACAACGAGAATTGAACATAGCAGATGAAGTGATGGAAAACATATTGATCCATACAAAACAAGGCCCAAGATCAGAAGCAAGGCCAAACACGTCAGTAACTATTGCTCAAGCCCCTCCCGTAGCTCAAACTCTCCCTCCCGTAGCTCAAGCCCTTCCACAGCCACAGACCGCGCACGTAACACTTCCTATTAGCCAACTAGGCCCACAGCAGACACTCCCCGTTCCTATTTTCCCATCCGCACCTCCTGCCTTAGATACAGACTTGGTACTGTCCGTCCCTCCAGGGGTTGAAGTTGAAACCACGGGGGCAAGAGGCAGGACTGAACAAAGTGGATGCACGAGGGTAACTCGCAGTGCGATCAGCAAAGAAAGGAAGGTGGAATTGCAGCAACAGGCAGAAATGTATATAGACGGGAATGATGGGACGGCAGCATTGGCTTCGATGTATGACATCCGAAGAAGCAACGAAGGACAGGTAGTGTTGGAATGCATGGGTGAATATCTGGTGGAGAGATGGAAACAGTTAATTGGGAAATTACCACCACAGCGATTGTTAGACTTGAATGCATTAGCACGCTGTAGAGAAAGAGATGAAGAAGTGAGGGAACATTTTTGAGCTTAAAAATGAATTGGATAATGATTATGCTGAGATGTTTACTGCACCTGGGTACAGGGGTAAGGATAAAGGAAGAGATAGGAAGAAAGTGCCAGGGCCACACAATCGACAGCAACAGTTACCATCGCCGGGGCGAAAGGCGATGGTGGACAAATTATTGTTATTAAAACAGATGGGGGAAGACTTGAAAGAATGCATTCTGAAAACAAGGGTGTTACTGCAGCAAGTAGCAGGACATAATAGAGGAAGAGTGAACGCACAAGGGAGGAGTAATTTGACTATGCATGGCAGGCCATTGGGACCAAATCAGTGTGCATACTGTAAGGAGGAAGGACACTGGCGAGCTCAATGTCCATATTTACAGAATAGAAATGGACCTGGTCAGAGAAGACAGCACAGAGGGCACCAAGAATAGTTACATAATTGTAGGACATGTAATATGTTACAACTCAAATAACCTGTTGTTTCACACATTCCTTTGGTTGTGATGATCATCTATGATACATTTAAATGCATCATATTAGAAAAGATGGCAGGTACACTAACAAAAGTATCACCATAGCTTCCTCACCTAGCATATAACAATCCTCATATGTTTGTGATCACTGATATAAGGTAGCAGGAACATACTTAGGATATTTCACATAGAAGTCAATGTACTAGGACTGAGCAGAGGAGATCAGGGATGCAATCAGAATGCTGATCTGGCAAACAACAAAACTGGCCTTCTGGTCAATTGCCTTTGTCGGCCCCAATTTTAATGAAAGGATCCCCAACTCGTGTCCATAAGGGCCAAGTCTACTGCATATGTTAGGATATAAGTTATTAATACAGTCAATGTTTATCCGGAAAATATGGCACACCAAGGGCACTAGAGTACCAGATGTGGAGGCCAATTTTTCTTTTTTTTAATTTTTTTATTTACTTTGTTTATAATTGCTTTAGCAAATTTTTACAAAACTGTTGCTGCTCGTTCCAGAAGAGCCACATAAAAGGGAGAAAACCCAAAGGAAGGGAAGACTGGGCCAAGGCAGGCAGACAAACAAGGCAGACTTTAGGTCGACCGAACATGCACCCAGTTTATCATTCTAGAGAGCATTTCGCCTCGGGTGTCTTTGTAGGACACCCTCTCTCATCAGGGTCTTGGTGAGTGGTTACTGTTGAGGAGCGAAGGGTGATCATGTGGAAAGCCGTCTCTAAGATTTTTACAGTGGCTATGGTCCATCTCGTTTTCTCCCCTGACATTAGCCTGTTCCACCATGTTGAATCTTCCTCTTCTAGGTATCCCAAATAATCTGTACGAAGGTTGGACAGGTATGTGGCTCTTACGATTCTTAACTCCGGGCAGTTGAGGAGAAGGTGTTTTATTGTTTCTGCGTCGGAGGATTCAGTGCAGAGCCGACAGGTGTTGATGTTTGATTGCATCCTGATTGCCATGATTTCGCGCGTCGGGAGGAGATTGAAACGCGCTCTCATATATAGTTTTCTTAGTTGTTGGTTAGGGAATTTGGTACAATATGGGATTGGTTCCTTCACTTTGTTGAAGTTTGGTGGCAGGTCTTTAGTCAGCTTGTTAGTTTGTGCTTTGGCCAACGTCTCGATCCAGTCTTGCACCTCAAGTTTCACTTTCACTCTTTCGGGATTCGTTTTTAGATCCTCTTCTGTGCAAGCAATGACAACAAGCTTTTCTCTGAGCCTGTCCGTCCATTTGTTCAGGATAGTTAGTTTCCGGTTTGTTATTTCCTCGGCTATGATCTTATATTCAGACGGACTGTCTGGCATTAAGATGTTTCTGAGCAGTTGCATTGCGTTCTGGGTCACAGTCCTTTTTTTTTTAAAACAGGTGGGGGAAGGCTTGAAAGAATGCATTCTGAAAACAAGGGTGTTACTGCAGCAAGTAGCAGGACATAATAGAGGAAGAGGGAACGCACAAAGGAGGAGTAATTTGAATATGCATGGGGGGCCATTGGGACCAAATCAGTGTGCATTCTGTAAGGAGGAAGGACACTGGCGAGCTCAATGTCCATATTTACAGAATAGAAATGAACCTGGTCAGAGAAGACAGCACAGAGGGCACCAAGAATAGTTACATAATTGTAGGACATGTAATATGTTGCAACTCAAATAACCTGTTGTTTCACACATTCCTTTGGTTGTGATGATCATTTATGATACATTTAAATGCATCACATTAGAAAAGATGGCAGGTACACTAACAAAAGTATCACCATAGCCTCCTCACCTAGCATATAACAATCCTCATATGTTTGTGATCACTGATATAACGTAGCAGGAACATACTTAGGATATTTCACATAGAAGTCAATGTACTAGGACTGAGCAGAGGAGATCAGGGATGCAATCAGAATGCTGATCTGGCAAACAACAAAACTGGCCTTCTGGTCAATTGCCTTTGTCGGCCCCAATTTTAATGAAAGGATCCCCAACTCCTGTCCATAAGGGCCAAGTCTACTGCATATGTTAGGATATAAGTTATTAATACAGTCAATGTTTATCCGGAAAATATGGCACACCAAGGGCACTAGAGTACCAGATGTGGAGGCCAACTTTTCTTTTTTGTTTGATCTTAACTTAAGTACTTCTCACACATATCTGTGCTTCTCTCTTTTATATCAATCTTCGCCATTACCTATTGCCCTCGTCAATGGTTTGGAGTCCTGCATCTTCTATTTCATTTGATTGAGTCCCATAATATCTCCTTATATTCATGCTAATGGGTACAGTGCTTTAATATCAATATCTGCTCATGCTCCTGCTTCACAGTTGTGAACTGTGCCAATAAAGTAACATTTCCCATTCATTGTTTGTAATATTCGTTTCTTGTATGTTTTTACTTGCTTTGGAACATGCTCTTTTCATTGTATACACAGATCAAATAGTATATATAAAAATTATCATAATCCCCAAGTTGGATTTTTGGAATTATTGCCTTTAAATATTATTAATAGGTATGCCCCATTGTAATACTGTGAATCTAAGCACCACATATATAGAAAATAAGGCACATTCCTAACACATCTAATTGACCACATGGTAAGCAGTGATTAACTCAGTCCAACTAATGTTTACCAATACTTATGGATGCGGTTTAGAACACAGTTTCTGTACCATGACTGGCAAATACATGTAAATCTTGTATCCCTGTAAAAATGCACAACTGCTGAGAAATTGTTTTAAATGTTCGTGGATTGGGACTGCACATGATTAGTTAACATTAAGCAAATATCTAAAAAGTTGTTTACTGATGTGTCAGTCTGCGAATCCTGCATTTTGTGTGTAGGCATACGTTTTCTTTTTGTAACTAAAATATTATAGTAACTCACAAACGGACATTGCTGTTCTATTCTAGCGTTGTACATGTTAGTTTTTACAAACATAGGTGCTCATTTCGTACCATAGAAAACATATTATATCATAAGTAGGAAAAGCCCAACAACTGCTCTGCAAATTTTAACAAAACGTTATCAAGAAATACCTAGTAACATATGGCCGCAATACATTAAACACATGAGTGGACATTGGTAAACTCTTAGGCAGAAACACACGCACAATCAGTTATGATTAAAGCTTAAACACATGATAAGGACGCACTAAATAGATGCCCTCTAAGTGTCTACATCACATGACAAAGACTTCACGGTGTACTGAAGTAATACTTAGTAACTACAGATAAACTCACAGCTGGCAGTTAGAAATCAAATGCTAAAGGAATGACCACAAGCAGCTAATCAAGGCATGCTTTGCAAATACTAAGCTAATCAAAAAAATAGTGTTTACATGCCTTGTAACGGACGTCTGGCAAAGCCCACACCTCTGCCCTTTTACCTACAATCCTTATTAGAGTTATTGACCCCCAAACCCACTCAACATCTAACTAGAGCCCCCACATCTAACCTTCATCTGGTGGACTTGAACACTCAGACCACAGGCTCACACTACTGCCTCAAAGACTCTGCAAAGAGTGGTCTCATGCACATTCCAATCCACAGCCCCTTCTCCTATTAGAGATTTCCCTTGCTCCAAATACATAGCTATCAGTCAGAAATCACCCACCAAGGCTTCATTTCAGAAATGTTGCACTAGTGCAAGTGCAATTTTGCACTGCAATAGCACTAGTCCAAACAATAACTCAGAACAGCAATGTATTCTTTCAACACAGTGTTTCACCATTTAGTGCACATGTAGACCATGCAAACGGCAGTGCTGACAATGTTACCCTCACTAACATAATATAACATGACATAACATAACATAACCTATTATGTTAGCACTACAGCAAACATTGCCCTGGTGTAAAGAGTCTATTGAAACAATTGTTTCTTTGACCTAGGGCCTTTGTTACCCTAGTTCTAATAGTGTGCACAATTGCACATGCACCAGTGAATGGTTTCTATAATCTGGCCCGGGTGTCCTCCTTTATTTTAGGAGATTAACCTTGTTTTATCAATACACCCATAACAAATATTTTGTTCAATCCATGCTGTGCTGTACGTTGAGAAGAATTGAGCCAAAGATTATCTTCCTAGAGCGAACCGGTCGTTACAAAAGAGAACCTGGGTTGCATTATAACAACACCTAAAGGGAAATGTGGAGATACCTTAGAAACTGTTTGATATTTTACGCTCATCAGAAATGTTCATTTGAACAGGCCCAAAAAGAAGGGTTTGTGGTCAAATTTAATTGCAGCAATTGAAAAAGAAATCCCCTTTCTGCAGTCAAATGAACCAAAGCCTGATTGGCAGAGAAAAAATATTCTGTGAACTAAAGGACAAAAGTCTTGGGGACTGCTTCAATGTAATGCCAGAGGCGCTAATGGAACATGTCATGTTAAGTAATGTACATTTCTATCCACCATTGGCATCATTGAGAGAGAGCCCTGGGAGCACAAGAACTGTCTCTGTTCAAATAGGAACATGGACACATCCAAAAGTGTTCTGGGCCTCAGGACATTTATTTTGAAGCTTTGAAACATAAATTAGCAATCCCAGGACTTCACCCCGTTCTCACAATCCTAATGTTGTTGACAGAGAAAATGCACTAGTGAATTATCATCATCATAAAGCTGTATTCAGCATGTTAGCCTTCGGATTCAGGAATCAATCAATCACCTTTTGATCCAAACTCGGTGGATGTATTTTGCTAGCCCGTAGACACTATCCAACTTTTCGGTAGATTTACAGAGTTTCATGGCGTTATTAACAGATCGAATTTAGGCCCTTACAAATAACTGTTTTAGGTATTTCACCCTCAATTGTCTAGAACCATCACACAGCAGCATAAAACGAATCAATGTTTTGACTCCCTTGACACCAGGCACTGGTAAATGCTGCCACCTCTGAAGTGCTTAACCTAGATTGAACATAAAGTGCATGTGCGTATTGCAGTTGTATCACATCCAAGTATTCTTCGAATCCAAAGTCCTTGTTTAATTACTAGATATGGGGCCCCTAGCCTCAATCTCTGACATTCGTTCTCCATCCTCACTCTAGACGGCACTAACGCCAGGATTTCATGCTTAGATTTGCTATCTTTGTCATTTTTAGATGGGTTTTCACAGAGTTCTTCTAGCATATGATTTGATATGGCATTTATAACGCCCCTATACATGGTGGCTTGGCAACCCTCAAAATGAGCAAACCAGGGCAGTGCCCGTCCCCCCTCTAGTAGCATGACATTTCCTAGAGACTCTCTATATTTACTTAAACACGAGGACCCCAAAATCTGATCCAGTAGATCACCGGCCTTAAACCAACTTCATCAAGAAATGGCCAGATATTGCCATCCATGTGAGTCGCGGCATTGGGGCTACTCACAGGTAACAAAAGTAAAAAAAAAAGGTAACAAAAGTAATAAAAAAAAAACGATTTTCCACAACCGTCAAGCTATTAAGCTTTGAATATACACAAATGTCTGCTCTAATACAAAGCTGAAGCTTTAGCCTACCAATAAAAAAGCTTAATGGGTGGACTTACTACTCCCCCACTATGGTTGAAGAAAAATGTTTTCTTTACCCTGATGTTCTTTTCCAAAGTTATGGAAGCTGGTGATTATAAAATAACATACTAATTGTTTGCAACAATGGTATCTTGCAATGTATTTCAAGTACCCTCTGTCTCCTTACCTCCCGAGACTCCATTTCTGCTTCCCTCTCATCCCTTGGTTGGCTTCCCTTTCACTCCCAACTTAAATTTAATTTCCTCTGTTTAGTCTTTAAATCTCTCTATGGTCTTGCTCCCCCTTTGCTCTCCTCCATCCTCTCTTTCTATAATCCCTCCCGCTCCCTTCGTTCAGCTGACCACTTCCTTCTTACTGTTCCTCTATCCCAGTGTGCCCCCTCCCATTTCCACTCCTTCCAGCTCCTAGCCCCCCTGCACTGGAACTCCTTACCTCTCTCAATCCGCTCTATACCAACCTTCCGCTCCTTCCGCACTTCCCTAAAATCTCTCCTTCTCCATCCCCCGCCATGAAACCCTCCCTGCTTCTTGCTCCCCCTCCTTCCTTTGTCTCTTCCCCATGATCCTCTCCCTCCCCTTCCCCTCACCCACCCCATTCTCGCCCTCATACCCCCTTCTGTTTTCCCTCCTCCGTCCCCTCCTCAGCCCTCCCTCTTCCCTCTGTTTAATTGCTCTACTCTCCCTCTACTCTCTCATTTTAATTGCTCTACTTACTGTTTTGTTGGTTTGATTTATAATTGTAAATTGCTTCTACTGTTATAATGTTATATGTATCCAGTTGTTAAAATTGTACAGCGTTTTGGAGTAAAGCGCTATATAAACACAATAAATACAATACAATACAATACAATTATAAAAGAACAATTAAAGCCATCAGTTCTATTAGTTTGTATACCCTGTAGTCTGTTCAGTTTGAAATTGTGCACAACTGTACATATAACCTAGATTCAACTTGGAGCAGTTAGCCCCAACCCCAGGAATTTGTGTCATGAGTCTTCAGATCAGGAGGTTGTTGTCTTGCCCACAATAATAATCACACACTTAATCGTGTGCTAACCAGTTTTCCAGGCTGTGATCGCAAGATATTGTTTTCAAGTCAAAATCACAGATTGAATCTGGTTTTGATCATTATTGAGGAAAATAGCCTGTTTGTAATGTAATTCTCGCGACCTCCAGTGGCATTGTAATTATATTTAAATATATTCAATTCGAAAACTTCATGTCTTGTCAAGGAACCAATGTATTTAATTGATCCAAAAAAACAATAATTTTATAGCTGAAGATAATAGGAACCTCAAACCAATTGTGATTGGTAGCTAAAACATGTTTTATCAATTAAAACAAATATGACAATTATTTGGGAATGACAGTGGCATGGTCGCAAAAAAAGGAATGCTAGGTTTAAAGTGACAGAAGTGCAGTGTAGTATAAAAATTTGCTGTGCTTGCATTGTAATTAAGTGACAATTGCATTCCTATAAAATCCTTTGCATTTTTCTATTGAGAGTGTGTTGCAAAACTGACAATAGTTTTAGCAATTTAAATGAGGCTTTGCTTTTGGAAAATTAAGATAAATTAATAGAGAATCCCTGGTTCCTGCTAGCAAAGTAAGTGGTCTGTGTCATAAAGTAATCATGAAACATTATCACCTGACACAAATTAATCAATGACTAATGCCAATGGGAGCCTAATCATTAAATCAACACTTGCAAAGGAAAGTAGTGGAAATGATGCATTTGTCTCCACAGAAAATAGTGCAAAGTGTAAAACCCAGGATTCCATTATCTTGACATGATATAGGAGTCAGTTGCAATGTGTTCTCCCATACATTGAAATTACCTATATTACCTATATAAAGCGTATATATTCACTGCCCCAGCGTCCTTACGGTGATCAATATAAAGCATGTCAATTCTCTAAGTACATTTTCTCTGATACCATGTTGATTCTGGAGAAAATCAAGCATTTTGGAAAAATGTTTCAATGATTGAAAAAAATTGCAATATATACCTGAAAACATATTAGCCGATAAGCAGCTACGTTGTCATTGAAGTACACTGTGTTGCTTAGATATAAACAATCATAGTAGGATTGGCAATGTGTGTGTGTGCATTTACAATATTGAAATGTAAGCAGGCAGGTCAATTTCGTGTGTGTAGATGAGTTGCCTGTAGCTAATATTCATGCAAGCAAGGCCACCTTTTTGCTTTATGTACATAAATTCTACGTGATTGAATAATATTGTGTCGCTTACCCTGTATAACTACCTATTTTTGGATTTGACTTTCATGTTCTTCAAAAATCCCTACCTCATTTTTTACCCCGAATTGTGGGGTAGGACAATGTGAGCAGGGGTCATTACATCAAGAGAATCGGCTGACATAAGTACCATCGATTAACAGAAAAACATCTTGCATATGGCTTCTGCTAGAGGTTAAAGTATACTTCAAATCGAAGTATATTGGTTGGAAAATACCACATAAAAAGACAATGTACATTTCTGTGGCAGGCACATTAGCCTTGCATAAATATGAAAAAATAAATGAACAGTCCCCCGCGATAACATAAGTGTTATTTGAAAAGAAAAAGCACACAATGTACACTGCTACAGATGCTAATAGATATGGCATGTTTAAAAGACGCTATGAGCTGCTCTTATTTTCACTGGCTAGTAACACCTTTTTCAGACTTTATTTTCCGAGATTCAGGTTTTATTGTGGTCATGCATCTCCTACTAGCAATAATGTTTCCACGGATGGCAAAGTGGTGTAAAAATAGCAAGGCAGTTTTTTTTTCATTCTTTTGGTATCTGGCTCTTCTTTTATTCACCATGCTGGACAAACAGCATTTTTTACCATTTACCATATTTTTCTGAAATGAGAACCGCATGTTCTACAGCATTCTTTTCTCACTGTTTAAGTCCTTAACAAAATTAAGGTGGGGTGACCATAAGGTGAGGTTTAACCAACCATATCGCAATCCTCATATTGCATATAGTTCTAGATAGTTGCGGTCATAAATGTAGAACACATCTTAGTTCCGTTGCAAAGCATCCTTCAGCTCAGTGCTGTATCAGTTTCCAACAACTGATTGTATACAGCTCCAACATATCCTGTCCCACTTTCAAATATAGGACTACACAAGCTGGAATGTTGGGGGCTTTATGGGAAATGTTAGAATGATAGTGATTATACGTGTGACAAAATTCCAAAAGCAAAGTTTATTAGAAGTGGACAAATACAAAGGGAGCAGCGGCTGTTAAAAATCTCAGATTGTACATTCTGAAAGCCAATATTTTGAAATGGATGTTTTGAAGAGTAAACCTTCGAGAAATATATATGAACATCACTAAGAAGAGGAAGATTTGCATTACTTCCAGTTAAAAAATAGACTCTGTTGTTTCCCATGCCTCAACAGACTTCACCAAAGCATGATGGCGAGACATTTCAGCACAACGCATTCGTACCGCATTTCGTCGGGGACAGTCACCTTATTTAGAGCTAAATAGTAACATCACTTAGAAAAAAACTCAGCAAAGGAACTGCATTCTTGATTCTGAAGGCAATTTAATTACTTCAGACGTACTTGTTTTCAGAAAATCTCTCATGTTTATTTGTTTAACACTGTTTTGTGTCCTATTTTCGCAGCAGCACGTTATGTCCAAATGCTGTCCTTGAGTGGGAACTATTTTATATATAACGTCCACAGAATAAAATTGCTCCTGGACATTTCATAGTCCTACCCATATTGGAGTATGGTTTAAGTGTCAGCTTAAATGTCATAATTATGGATGTCAATTTTCGAGGTGAAAACTCTACGGTTTCGGGAATCTTTAGGAGCTCTTGCAAAATATCGTCTGTGGGAATGTAAGATCTGTATCTCTTTCATGACATGATCTGGGCCTAAAATGCGGCATTGGTGCTTTATAGCCAGTAGGATTTTCCAGTGCATGGGGTCAATAAGTGTACGCTAACATAAAAATAGTGTTTTTTTTTACTCGATTTAACTATTTCTAGTTTTTACAAGTTTTGCGCCTTGCTAAGAATATGAATTCTTCTTTTCCTTTTTTCTCTATCTTTGCCTTTTCCCTTTTTGGAAGAAAAGTCAATTAGTGAATAGTCCTTCAGTTTCTGATCCATTCCTGTTATAAGTTATTTCAAATCCAGGTTGAGGCTTCCTAAGAAATTCCCCACTGCGATGACCGGTTATTCGCAGATCATCAAGTATGCCCACCAGTAGTCTTCTTCCAGACTACAGAAATAAGTGTATAAATGGCCAAGATGTATGCTTCTTGTGGACGATAGGCCTTTGCAATTGAGGAGCAAATGTTTTAGTGTTTCCACTGTTTGAGGCTCCTTGCAATATCGGGAATTGTTAGACTTTGTTTTATCCCGAATTGCTTGAATTTCCTTTGTTTTTAGGATGTTCAGCCTGGCACTCATGAAGATCAAACAAAGTTTTTTGTTGAGGAATTTCACCAGGTAGTTTACAGGCCTGTTCAGTTTTGCAGCTGCTGGAGGCAACTGAGATTTCAGTTTATTCTTCCCAGCCGAGTCCAATGTTTTGCACAAGTCCAGTTCTTTCAAATTTTTTGCGGTTTTAATTGGATTTTCCTCGAGCTCTTTCTCGGAGCTACTAATTTCTTCCAAGAGCAACAGATTTTTATGGACCCATGATGCCAGCATCTTGTTGTTTCCTTTGTTTATTTTTGTCTGGATCATCTGGTAGATTTTCTGAGTTGGTAGACAAACTTTCCTAAACAGCATGAGACCATTCAGATCAATGATGGCTTTTAATGAAGTTAGACTTAGTTCCCGCCTGATTGATACTATCGGAGTTGAAGATGGAAGATGTAATGTTTTCCTCCAAAATAGTCCTTCTATTTTGGACCAGAATTCATATGGTATGGCTGGCATTGCTTCAGCACCATAAACTAGTGCAGGGACTACTTTCATTTTATAGAAGTTGATTGATGCTTTAAGGAAAAATCATCCAGATATCCTGTCCATCATCTGTGTTTGGCTGCTTAAGATTTTGTTTTTTTTTGGCGGATGGTTTCTTGCATGGGTTTTTCTTGTGGGTTAGTGCTGAATGCAACACCTAGATATCTAAAGGCTTGCACTCTTTCTAGTATGTCTTTGACTAGGTGCCATGTTGGTGATCTTTTCCTTTTTAAGGTTGGAGCTTTTTCTAAAATCATCACTTTAGTTTTAGTTTGGTTTATCTCAAGATCGTTCAATGTGAGGTAAACCAAAAGGTTATCAAGTTTCCTTAGCAACCCAACAGCCGTCTGGTCAATCAGGATAATATCATCTGCATTAAGAAGTCTGGCAATCTTTACCTTTCCCAAAGATGGAGGGAAGATTCTGATACCACTTTCAGAATTTGAAGATTGCCGATATGGACCTTGTAAAGAGCCCGGGGCGAGGGGACAGCCTTGTTTGACAACTCTATAGGTTGTTATACTTCGGGAAAGGAGTCCAGTCTTGCTGAGACTTACTTGCACAAGGGTGTCGGTATGAAGGGCTTTGATGGGGGCCAAGATCGATGATGGACAACCCCATGTAGAGAGTTTGTTCCAAAGTGTGTCTCTATTCACCTTGTCAAAAGCCTGAGAGAGATCTATGAAGGCTAGCATAAGACGAGGCGAGCCTTCTAAGACTTTTGACTTTAAGATACTAAGTATCATGATGTTGGCAGAAGTTCCTACATTTTTGGTGAACCCAGTTTGGAAATCGTCGTGTACTTTTGAAGATAGAGCCCATGAGCTACATTTTCCAAGCAGGAATGCTCCAAAAACTTACTGATACAATCCAGAAAAGCGATGGGATGATAGTTTGCCGGATTACCCTTGTCCCCCTTTTTGTATATCGGAACATTGTTGGCTGATTTCCAAGACTTGGGTATTGTGTTGGTCTCTTCACACATTCTAAAGATTTCTATAATCAAAGTCGCCCAAGCTTCAGGATTTGCTTTTAAATCCATGTTTGACAACCCATCAGGGCCAGGCGCTCTAGATTGAACTTGTTGATTTTATTTGTGATGGCTGCCTTGTCTAGCTCTATGTCCCATTTTTGTTTAATAAGGACATGTTCCCAATTATTAGGTTGAGGCTTGTCGAAGAGATTGGAGAAGTATAGAGACCACTCTTGTTCGCTGACACTGTTGGATAAAGTATCTTCCATCAATCTTTTATCTGCGGAGATTAGGGACCAGAAGGCTTTCATCTGTTTTCCACTTAATGTTCCCAGCATGTTTTCCGAGTCTTTCTGGTATAGGTTGATTTTAAATGATTTTAGCCAGTGTTTGTAGTTTTTCGTTGCGACTTTGGTGACTTCTACTGTGTGAGCAGAGCGATGTTTATTGGCATTACGCGTGAGACGCCTCGCTTCCAGGTGTTTCTGTCTCAAGATGTGATTATTCGAGTGGAAATCTGTTGATGCTGATAAATTAGTTGAGACAGCTGGAATTTTGTTTACCAAGTACCTCCTTGTTATTTCCTCAATAGCTTCATCAGTTAGCCTGAGCCTAGTGCCAGATAGATTAGTCACCATTTGCTGGTCCTTTGACGGAGGTTCCAGGAGTCCCATTTTCCATGTGGTTTTAAGGAGATTGTGGTCGCTGTATCGCGTGTGAATTACTTCAAAAGAACATATGCTCGCTAGTAAGTTTCTGAAAGTGTAGATATGGTCAAGAAAGGCTTCTTTTCCTGCTAGTTCCCATGTTGGAATTCTTAAGTCTTTCTTTAAGGTCAACCAGTGAAGATTATGGAGATACCAGGAATCCAAAGCTACACTCCATTGCTTCCCTCTTGATGTTGATTCAGGGTCAAAATAGGATTGATTTCTTTTACATTTGCCATGGAGATCTGAGTTTTGAGCATCAGCCTGTTCTAGTGATTCAATTGTCGCATTCAAATCCCCGCACAAATGATGTTATCTGTTTTGCCATCTTCGTTGGAGTCTTAAAGCAGGGTGTAGATTTTAGTGATGAAGTGCTCAACTGAAAAATCTTTAGGGTTACAGTAGAGATTGATCACCAAGTATGTTTTCCGTTTGATCTTATGATGTCTCAAGGTTTTTGGGTGCCAAGAGACTAAGGTAACAAGGATGTGAGGATAACTTGTTAGTGTCCTTTCAAGGTGGAAAAAAGATCCTGACCTAACAGCATTCAGGATGCCCACTCTAGGTCTTCCAAATGGTCCTTTTAAAGTGGGTGAAAAAAGCAAGTTCATTGCCATCAAGTGATGGTTTGTTTTGCATCCAAGTCTCTTGCAGATATAAGAGGTCAAAAGAATGTTTATATCAGATGGGGAAATCAGATGGGAGAAGCCTCTCGTGTTCCAGGACCCCAGTGTTATCAAGTTGGTTTCCCTCATCAAGGTCCCTGGTGTGCAAACGGTGCTTTGTTGCTAGGATTTATTAGTGATCAAGGCTTTCGGGAGCCAAGACCATCTTTTTTTTCTTCACTCATCTTCCTCTGTATTGTCGAAGGAGATTTTTCGTTGGGACCTGTGTTCTTTGAGATGTCTTTATCGATGGTAATGAACCCGTTATTTTGGGGACAAGCTGGAATTCTCTCTTTCTAGAATAAGCTCTCCCGTAGGAATTTTCGTCGGCTTTGGTATTCGTAGTTGGATGAAAGTTAATTTCGTGGGTGGCTCCGTCACTACGCTCTCGATTGTAAACCTCTTCTGGTGTTCTGCTATGAATTTTTCTTGAAGCCGTCTGTTTCCGATGTCCGGATTTTGTCTCGAGTGAGACATATATTTCTTTCCACCTGAACCAGATTTGGAACAATGTTGTCCATTCCTTTCTGATTTCAGACTTCTCTCGGTCTCATAGGTTCTTTATCTGGATCCTGACATCATATAATGTGAGCTTCTCATGCTTGATCGTCTTTGGTGAGCTGTGATGGTCGGGTTACGTGATCTCTTCAAGCTTTGAACCTTTCCTCTTTTTCGGCTTAGGAAGAATCTTGAATCATTTTGTCTAGGTACTCTGGGTTCAGTTAAATCATAACCCAGTTTATGGAGATCTTTAGCTGCTTCCCTGGGTAAATTCTTTGTTCTGGAGTATATTATGTGCAAGTAGATTCTATCCGTGTCTTTATCATTCATAAACTCCACTATGTCAATATCTGTTGTAACCAGTTTTCTTAGGGAATGCACGTGGTGCAATAAGTTGAGTATGGTCTTTATATTCAAAATGACCTGAACTCCATCTTTTAGGATACGCTCTAGTTCAAAAGAGCAGGTTTTTGTTGATCGCTCTGATCTCATCAGCCGCTGTCTCTTCTCTTCTCGGTAATAGTCTTTCTCTTCACGTCTTCTGTTACTTCTAGATCTTCGAAGACGACTTAGGGCTTTTCCCTGATTAAGAAACCCAACTTTTGACGTCCATCTTGGAGACGGACGAGGGGCTTGCTGTTCTATTGGAGTGGCATCATACCACGACTTAGTGGGCTTTCGCTCACTGGTACGTGATCTATTTGTAGTCGGGATCTTCGTCTTACAGTTTCCAGAAATTGAGGACTTTGAGGGAATCCTGTTGGTTTGTTTTTTTGTTGTCTTGTCATCTCTTTTCTCACTTTTAACTGAAATCCATATCGGTTTGTTTTCCAGAGCTAGAAATGTTGATTCTGTTCAAGTAGGAAGAATCAGCTTGTGATGCATCTGCTTTCCTTTTGCCTCGAGTGCAAGCCACCAAATTATGATCTAGAGATTCTGTGGAGTTTGTGCTTGAGTTCAGGACATCAGCCATCAGTTTGCTTTCTGTAGGCGATGGAAGAATTTGACAGCTGTTCTTAGTTGTGGGTAGTTGACCAGTCGTTGACTGTTGGAGTCGGAGCTGGCCCCCACGTGCTCGAGCTCCGGACCAGCCTGCGCAGAGGACGTGCTCCCCGCCACGAGCATGGGGCCCCTCCATTTCTCTATGACCTCCACCGAAGATGGCCCCGACTCCACCGCCTCCACCTCTCTGGCTCCCACGACTGCCATCTCCATGCAGGGCGTCGGGCCGGGAGCGCCAGCTGAGTCCCACTCCCCGAAGACAGAGGAATCAGCGGCGTCGCCAGGTGTGAGGCAAGGTGGAGATGCCAAAAGGGGCTCAGTGTGAACGTGTGACTTGGTCCGGGTGGCGGGTGAAGTTTGGTTGTTGGAGGGGTCCAAATCTATATGCAGTTTGTTGTGAAGTTTAGTCCTGGAGACGAGCGTCTCATGTGAAGATTGGGGGATATTTGTAGAAGTGCTCAATGCACATAGTTTCAATTGTTTCCGTTGAATGATTTTGCTGGACATGATGTTAGCAGACTTCATGTTTTCCTTATTTTCAGTGTTCTCGATACAGCTTGATTTTACAGCTGCTTCTTCCATCATAGGTGTGCTCTTTTGGCAGGCACAGGGCACAGAGTCCAGCACAGGATCCAGCCGCTCTTTGTTGATGCAAGGTTCCGTCTCTTTAGTGCAGCAACCTCTTAAGTTTAGGCCTTTCATGGGGCTTCAGCGCTCCAAACCGCTGTCTTCACTTTGTGAGCGGGAGCTCCAGAGCCAAGGCACTGGTTCTGTATAAGAGTTTATTTGCATGGTAGTCTGAAGGCAGGCCGGTGTCCAGGCCGCTGGGGCTGGGGCACTTGGGCGCATGTGGTCGCGGACTGCCACTGACTGCAGCAACTCAGCGACAACTCCACCGCAGTTCCGCGGCCTCCTGAGGGTTTTGAGTGTTCTGAGTGTTCAGTAGCCCTGCCTCCAAGCAGCAAGGTAGGAGAAAGACTCAGCAAAGGGTGACTGCCACTGACTGTGGCAACTCAGCAACAACAGCGACAACTCTGCGGCCGATCCGCGGCCTCCTGAGGTTTTTGAGTGTTCTGAGTGTTCAGTAGCCCCACCTCCAAGCAGCAAGGTAGGAGAAAGACTCAGCAAAGGGTGACTGCCACTGACTGCGGCAACTCAGCGACAACTCCAAAATGGGTTACAAAAACCTTTCACTTTTTATTTAAAAAGAAAATCACACATACATAGACAATATTTAATAATGGCATACAAATCCCCATAAACCCCTTTGAAATTCATTAAATCACTCAATATTTTAATTTTGTAAGATTACTTGAAATTCTAAAAGTACTCTACACAATGGCAGATCCAGAGATAAATGATTACTGGATAAACGCCCATTCCCAAGAAATGCGCTTGACAATTAAGATGAGTACAGCATAGTGTGGCTGAAGTGCTTCTAAATTACATATATTTAACCCACACAGAAAGCTAGCCGATGTTTGATAGATTCCATTACGCCCTCACCGAAAAACAACAATCTGTTTAATGTCTACATAGGCCCTCTCTAGAATCCACAACCTCAAGTGTGAGCATCAGATTGAGATGGAATCTAAGAAGAGTCAAGCATGATTTACTGAACAGAAATGCTCTAACATATACCCTCTCTTTTTCTTTTTATTATTAAAAGATCCATACATGACATATATGATTCTGAGTGCTTTTATTATTAGCCCATTCCCAGTGGAATAGTTTCTTTTTTGTCAGATTGGGATTTTCTCCTTGGTTTTAGAACCAATCTCCCTTTGCACTTCAGGAATGGCCGCTATTGGCAATATTTAAATTGCTTGAAGTTGTCTTTTTTTCCACAGAATTAAAGGCATGAGGAACAACAATCCCAGCTCTGCTATCAACAATGGCATTGGTAAAGAGTGGGTAGACTAAATACCGGCTTCCAAATAAACCCCTTTAGTCTTATTTAACCCTTCAAGGGGCCCCATCACGAGATTGGCGGCAGCCATGGAGCTATTAGCTCCATGGCTGCCGCCAAACCGGGCTCCTTTACCGGGTTCGCAGAATGAGCAATTACTGGGCCATTCCGAGTTCGGAGGGCCCGGTAATTCCTCCCTCTGGGAACCCGGGCCCGGACCTTCCCGGGACCGGGAGAGGGAGCCAACAGCGGGTCGGTTACGACTGGCCCGTTGTTAGCTCTCTCTTCCCCTCGCGGGACCCAGTCATCCTTACTGGGTCCCGCGAGGGGACCTCGTAATTTCGCGGGACGGGTTAAACGGGTCCGCCTCTATTATCGGAGCCCGTTAACCCGTTCCGCGAAACTTATAATGAGGCCCAATAGCTTAGGTTCACAAAATTCTAAAGCGTGTGCTATGGTTGGGCTCATTTTCATTTTATTAGTGGAATATAGGAACACGTTTTAGTTATTAACTTCATTACTGTCCTTAAAGATTTAATAGTGGTTCTCAAATCTTCCCAAAAATTGATTACCATCATGCTTTCCTCTTAATTTAAACCCTAGATGCACACGTGATGGCATCGTCACTAATACAGTCCCTCCACAGACCAAACACATTTGTTTTAAGATCATTCTTAATTGCATATTGTTGAAAGATCTTTTTTTGGTTTTAGTGCTCAGAGGGCCTGGTTTACAAAACGCTGTATCCCTCGGAAATGTAATTTGCTCTGTAAAAGTACACTTTGCTCTGTAAAAGTGCACTTTGCACGCACACAAATTCCAAATGCGATTCACAAAATTCACTTTGCCCTGACACAGCACTTCTTGCACTGTGCCCAAGCACATGGTGCTGTATGACTTTAGTGTCGAATTAGCGCAAAGTAAGGGCCAAAGGCAGGGCAGAGAATGGGCGAAATGTGCACTTAGTAAATGGGAGTGACTTGGGTTTGGGCAGAGAGGCAGCAGGCAAATTCCTAAACACACCCACAAAAGTGTGAAACAAAACTAATTACCAAAAACATAGTACTCTCTTGCAAACTCTAAATGCGCTGAAACGTACCACCTATCTGGAGCAGGGGCAAAGTATAAATGTGATATGCCAGTATAGTGAAATCCCAGTGAGAATGGCTAATCATGCAATCTCGCACTTGTGCTCACAAAAAATGCAAGGAGGAGAAAGAGACCCAGGAAACAATTCATGAAAATGTGCCCAGAAATCCTGCAAGGGCCACACCCCGAGAATGACTGTGCGAGCCGGAGCTCAGAATACAAAATGCGTGCCCTGTGTATTCATGGAATATACTGTGCAAAGTAACCTTTTTGGCAAGTTGCGCCTGTAACACCTCCAACATGCAAAGCATAAACAAACAGAACAGCTACATGTGCGCTCTCACCCGGGAGTATATACACGCACACTTCAAACAGTGTGTGGGGTCCCCCCAAGCAGACCTGCATCTCGGGGACCCTGCAGAGGGTCCCCCATAACTGTTGCTGGCACCCCGACAACATGCGTATGAAAAATAATAACTCGGTCTAAACTCGGAAAAACTGTGTGTACACCCCCGTAAACTGTTCCTGCACCCGCTACACTGCTTATGCGTGCCCCTAAGTTAGATTGGAACCCCATTGCGTACACACTCCCCTAAATCGGACATGCACACCCACCTCGACACTGCGAATCCTATGTGCAAATGTACTTACACCTGCCTTCGGGTGGCATAGCGATGGAGGGATTTGCGTGGCCATTCCTATGACACGAGGCTGAGCGGGTGACTAGGTGTCGTTTGGAGCTAATATGGGCGTGCATGTTCTTCCCCATTTCCTAAGTTCCACTCACTTCCCAGCCCTCTGCTTAAGCCACCCCCACGCTCTGTGTGGTGTTTCACTCGGCCACTCACACAAACATTGGGAACTCCATGCAAGACCCAAAAAAGTCCTGCGCAGACGGTTCTATGAATCGGCGAATGTGGATTTGCGTGCAGTTTGGCGCGCATATCCCCTATTTCCCACAAAACTAATTCTGTGAATCGGGCCCCCAACGTATTCCACAAATACACCAACATTTTTGAAATTGCAGATGAGGAGGTATATGGCACATACAGATTCCCTAGGCTTTAATAACAGTCTTCTGCAGCAATATTTTGTGGGAGTATGACTGCACCCTAGTGCATTATCCTCTGCAGGCATGCAAGGATTTAATATGAAAAGGTACCATCATCTCTAGCTCCGCTTGTCACCAGTGATTGCCCTGATGAAGGACATGTGTCTGAATTGCATTGCCTGTGTCTACTGCTTTCTGCCACTCAAGTGTTCTCTGTTGAAGAAGCTTGATCAATAAAGGATGGTCTGCACTGATAGAAAGGCTGAAGAACCGTTGTTGGAATCTTGTTACACACATGTCTATAATTGATGTTGTTTTTACTAATTAGGTGGAACCACCATTGGTGGAATTCCTTCCCCCATTCTCGCGTTCATATATTTTTCCTCAACAGTGCAATTCAGGTTTCTGGCTACCACCAAATATTGTCTATTCTACAGATAATTAATATTGTCTTTTTGAGGTGGCGGCCCGCTATACCTTATTACACATACAGCATCCTGGAATTGTAATAGGTCTGGGAGTTGGAGGCTGACATGACATCACGCACCTTGTGTTTGCATTGTACTTCTGCATGGAAAGGTGTGTAAGCAGCATTTCTGTTTTTGATCACTGGTTGCTTCCAGTAGACTACAGCCGTAGCAGGAGGCATATCCCATATCACACAATCCCAGTGCCTGCATCAGGTGTTGCACTGCAACATTGGCTGTCTGTATAGCCATATTGACATGCCCCACACTCTACAGGTAAGGCAAAGAGTAGCCCAGGAGTACTATTCCATAGCATAATACCCCTGGGTTCTTGGAGCCATGGACTGCACACATGTAGCTCTGCAAACCCCCAGAGAAATTGAGCAAATATACAGCAATCACAAAAAGTGCCAATTTATTTTTTATTTTTTATTATAGTGTATTTGGTTAGTTAAAACCTTAAACACTTACAGAAACAAAACTTGGTGTTAAATACATCACATCACAATAATAGCTTAAAACACTTTACAATTATACATCACAATAATAATTCATTATAATATTTCAATTCCATCAGTTACACAATTATTAATATACAGTTATTAAGACTCAATAAAACATTGCAATGTTAGAACACCTCATAAAACATTATTATAATAACCGTTACAAACAGGTACAGTGTTCAAATCAAATCAATTAACTAATAATTTCTCCCAAATCAGTTATTATACTCCACAACTTTTTTCTTTTAAGTCTTTCTCTGATTTCCTAAGCTCATCTTGCAATTTGTTACCTTCGAGGACAATTATTTTCCAAACATAAAATGCAGCACCCACATACACCAAGGGCTCTGCCATATAGATACTGGACGAAATTTGATCACACGTAATAAATCTCTGATCATGTACTAGATCCTTATATCCCTTATTATACCACTCCTCCATATTTACACATGCCGTAAATAAGTGCCTGGCTGTCACAATCTCTAAATTGCAGAATTTACAGACTTTTTTTTCCATGGGAACACCTCTCCAAGCACCCACATATTCAAAGCAAAGTGGCAATACACCAAGGTGTAGGTCATGTGTGATGTAAATGGACACATAATAAAAGGGAATACCAATTTTCCTGAATGTACTCATGAAAGCTACATCCTCTGCTATTCCTCTAGCCATCATACTCTGGGATCTGGACCTTTGGCAACATATAAGTCAGACCCTGCAGCTGTGGACACAACAGAGCAAGCCACACTTGTGTTATTCGACATGTGTGCCACAGTTTCCTTGGCACCACAATGTAGGATATTGTGCCATGGTAACACCAAACAAGGGCAATATGACCTGGATCTGCCGTTGTGACCCAGCCTCTGACATGAAGAGGAGGAATTCCTCCTCATCCTGGCCTGTGAGCTTGGGCCCATGCATAGGTACACCAAATATGTCATCCACATCAGTAGCCACATTCTCTGAGGAGAACGAGTCATCAGGCCTGCTCACAATTGATTGGATTCAGCGAGAGATGTTCACCATATACCGCTAGCAGGACTGAGCTGGTAGAAGCCACATACCCAGTCCTACAACTGTCAGTGGACATGGGGTGTGTGGTACAAGTTCCTGCCATGACACATCTAATGCACTTGTGCATAGGACACTGGCTGCAATACCACTAGCACAGAATGCATGATCCTTGATTTCTACCTTCTCATTCTAGGTTCTCCTAGTCTGTATCCCATTGACTGGCCATGGCACAGTAAAGGCCCATCTCCCCATTTCACGGCCCAATAGATTGGCCTCCTTACAAATGCCACACTGCACCAATCACCCACAAGCAGTGGTATGAAGAGTCACTTTCCACAATCTGCAGCCTTTTCCGAACACTCCTGATTGGCCCTTGGGAAGACAATACCATGTGAAGCAGTGTATACTTATTGCCGTTTAAGACCCTGTCCCTCCAATACACTCATGCTTAATCATGTGATAGGGCACATGTGCGCCACATGTGACTCATGTCAGATGAATAGCTACTCAGTAGCCATTCTAGACTGTGATAATCATGACCCGTGCCCAATGTGTGGGCGAACAGAGGGATAAACACATGCTAGACAGAGGATGGGGGAACAGCAAGCACGTGTGGAACTTCACACAGTGTGAATGCATGTATTGGCCATCGTAGTACACATGGTATACTCATGCAAGGCACTTGATATCACCATACCTACATTCATGTTTATATCAGCTGAAACAAAATCTGCTAGCAGTGTAAGACGTGATGTTGGTGGCCTAGGTGCATACAAGGCCTACCAAGATAATGCACCTAAGGGGCAGCCAGTATTCCTTATAACCACCTCATGCATGTTAGGTCGTGTAGGACTTGGATCCTCATTACCTCCTTCACCTTCATACTGAACATAAGTACGTTGATGTACTCGCCCATTCTCCTATGATGCTGCTAGATGTCTGTTGTGTGTCAATGCTGGGCATGGGGACAGTGGATAACATTAGGCAGTCTATGTTCGCCAATCACAACATCAGTGCATGATGACTGACATTCCATCAGTGCCACCTCTGGCTTGTGAGTGAGCACAGCACTCGATATGCCACATTAATCATCTATTGTAACCTTTCTTCGGCCAGTGGCTGCTATAGCCACAAAAGACATGGACAGCCGTAAAGTATTTCCCAGAAATAGGCATCTGTAGTGGGGCCTGTAAGGGAGGCATTGTATCACAAGTGAAGACAGACATAAGAGATGCAAGGTTCAAGAGTGTTCATTGAACAACAAGGTTTGGAAAAACTCCTATCTGGCCCTATATCTAAAGATGGGTGCACACTCTACCATCAAATAATAAATAACACAGTTCTCGTCATGTCTTTCAAAATAAAGTGGCCTATTCTAAATAAACCTATAGCCTGCCCTTACGCTATTACAATAAATGGGTGCATGGAAAAAGTTGCATGTAAAGGAAAATCAGTGTTATAACATAAAAGCTCAAGATGACTGAGACAGCTCTGCTCCTCACATTGGTCAGCACAGAGTAAGGCGGCCCCCGTACACAGGATGACACACTCTGGCTCAGGTTCTCAAAACGAAGGCAGTTCAAAACATGGATCGAAGCCCGCCTGGCCTTCCACGTTAAAGTCACTGTTCCAGCGTTCCAGAAGTTATTTCACAGTTAAACAAAAAGTTCACAGTTAAACAAAACGTTCACATAGGTCTTCCTCAGCTGGGCTCGGACCTCTCATACAACAAGTACCTGATTCAATGCAGATCTCCCTCAGCCGGGCATGGATCTCGCAATCACAGCATTTACAGGGGTTTCCTTCACCAAGCTTAGTTCATATTCATTAGGGGTTCCCTTCCCCTAACTTATCACACTTCCGGTCTCCCTCAGTTGGGCTTAGACCTTTTTACTGATGTCTAAGACTTTTGAATGTGCAAGGTTTTACTACAGACCTGCACAGGAACACTTAGATTTTCTCTTCAGCTCACACTCATAAATTATTTGCCCCAGTGTCTCTTGGACATGGTAGGTCGGTAACATAAGCACAAACGTTCAAAGAAATCTTACTCTTCAAGCATTCACCTTTTCACTTCCCCTTTGCTGGGGTTAATATTGACCATTATGCATTTTCTAGGCTGCCATCAATACTCGCTCCACAGAGACTTTCAAGTGGGCAGTGGGCAGTGTCGCTATGCCGGACCACTCTGTTATACTGTATCACTATTATTAATCTCTTGCTCGCTTGAACTCACTGGCTGTGTTGGTTTCTTTGATCGTATCCTTGATTTGGGAGCCAAGGATGATACAACAGCTGTGGCCACACCTCCCCAACTCAGCCGTTTACCCTTTGAATGCAATGTTGGAGGCACTGTTCTCTTTCGCTCTGTCCACTCAGGGCTCTCCCTCAGCCAGGCTTTGCCCCCTTCTTAAAGTTTCTCACATGGGTCTCCCTCAGTTGGGCTCAGACCCCTCTTGATTTGCAAAGTTTTTTAGTCTTTGGACTTCATGTCCCAGAATGCACTTTTCTTATTTTAGTCCGTCTTGGAAGCTGCATGAGGTAAAGGGGATAACTTGTTGAGGTCAGGGTCTCACCACCTTCCCCTCAAAGGCCTGGGTTTTCCTGTTTTGCTCAGGGGAAGATCTCTGGTGTGGGCACTGCCAGGTGACCCCCAGCTTCCCCTGGTTTGGCTCCCTTGAGTTAGAACTACCTCTCCAAACTGCAGCCTCCCCTGTACTGGCAGGCCCAACAATTAGGCAGTCCTTCTTCCTCCATGCCTTCCAGGGACTCTTCAGCTCAAATTCTCTCCTCTCATCCTCTATGCACCATCCAGCATCCGCAGCTCGCTCAAAATGTGTGTGTGTTCCACATTTTATACTTCCTGAGAGAGTTAATATGTTTCAGGTGGGAATGATTGTAAAGGGAGACCTGACCTTGCCTGGACTCATTACCAGCGACTGCCCATAGGAATCCCTGGTGCATTGGTTTCTATGGGTAATCTTCATAGCTCCCTCTCACCTCTTCTTCATCCCAGTGGTTTTCTCAATGGGATTTCTAGAGTGGAGGTAGGAATTGTCAGGGTTGTCGTTTTTTTGAGAGGTGGTAAAAATATCATCAGATGAAGGGGAATGATTTTGTTGCTGTGAGGTATAGGGTGTTGTGTTTGTTCTCCTATGCCTCCCTTTCATGTGGGTACCTGTTGGAATTGGGAAGGGGCAACAGGAAAAGTCTTATGAAGGTGGATGAAGTGTTGGGTAGGGGTTTGTTGTGAAGATGAGAAAACCCAGTCTTGCCATTGGATGTCTCACCCCCACTCCCAGAGGACCCCTCACCAGGTGATCCTCCCGCACCTGTCCACCCCAGGGTCTGGATTCAAAGGTGATGGCCGTGTCCTGGCCACCTGAGCAAGAGATCCCCAGGTTTTAGATAGTGAGACAACCTTTGCTTTCTCACAGGCCACATGCCCATTCCCTGAACTGACATTTGCTTTGGCATATGTAACCTGTGTGCTACATTCAAAGGTCTCATTAGGAGGTAGTGGTTTTCTTTTCAATCAAAGACAGATTTATGATGGAAAGAACAGCTATGTTCCACTGTGCCTCGGATGATGCCTTTATCAGGTGTACAAAATCCCATTAAATGTGAAATAGTGTGCTCAGATGACATATGAAATGAGGGGCGGAGACATGGACTCTGAATAATGCACCTTGTACACATGCCTAAACTGAAACTAGAGGCAAAAACAAAGCCATCATTCACACATATCACATTCCAAATATGGCTATATATGTGTCCATTCCCCCAACGCCCCAAAGACCTATTCACTTTATATGAGGCTCCTGACTACCTCTTTGAGTTGGGTCAGCAACACTATATGGGGCAATCATCTACCTGTTGACTAGGCTGAACTCACATTCCTTTCCAACTTTTCAATTGTTCTCCTAGCCATATCTCCTATGTGCTTAGATACCTCTTTTGCAGTACAATGTTTCACTTTAGCAGTCACCTTAGCTACAGGGGCTCACTTTGCATATCTCAGAGGGTACCTTCTGTGTACCTTGTGTTCCTTGGAGGCAACTTATTTTTTGTTTGCCTTTTTCTTTAAATTGTCTCTTCTCTTTTGGTCGCCCCTTTCCTTTTGGTTACCCATTCTCTTTCTATTGCTGTTGCCTCTGATTCATGATGCTTCATGTGATCCTCTTAGCTCATGCAATGGAGTCACACAGACCTAATCTGTGCATGTGTGCCCTGCAATTGTGTGACAGAACACCTGTGATTCAGTGATGGAAATGCAATCTGCTTATGCACATACTTTTCGTATCTGAAAGCATAAACACTGTGCCTGTGGAGAGGCATATGCCTGGGGTTGTCGTAACCTCTGAATGCAAAGAGACACACAAATGTTTGCCAGGAGATAGAGGAGTCACAAAGTCTGGAGACCTCAGTTGTGGTGTCAAGATTGGGTGTGGATGTGAAGGATGAGGAGATTGAGGGCCTACCCTATGTATCTGGTGGGGCATCTGAGGGGAGTGTGCGTGCATCAGACATGTGCAAGAGACAGGAGGGTGTGGAGGACATTGAGGAAGCGTCAGCACATCCTCCTGTCCAGTCTCATCACCTACAGCCCTATACCTTCTCTCACACCTCCACCCAGAGAATGGCCGGACCTTTGGCAGAAGAGTCCATCCAGTGCACAGTGCTGTCATTGCTGGTGAGTGGATTTCACTGCACCAATGTTCAGTGTAACGCTGTGCTTCCCATCTAACAGAAGGCTGCACAGCATCTCAGGGAGGTGGTCATGCTTTTCACCGACCTGGAGGCAGCTCCGAGCAGGGCTGGTCACTTTGTACAGGCTACTTCTATGACCCCCTCCTGCACCTCCACATGTGTGTGTCCTGGAGCACCTCAAGTGGGGCCTACATGCCTGACATCGGCTCTGGCTCCTCTGATGATGTCCCACAATCAGCCTTTTTAGATGGACCTTTGTCCCTGGTGGAAGTGGAGGTCCGTATTAAGGCAGATGAGGTGGCATCCATGGATGAACTGAAGGGAGAGGTGGAGTCATCTAGCCCCACTATGGTGCCCAGAAAATCACAGGCTGTGACATCGTGTTTATGGATTCCTCTCCCCACCACCAATCATCATTGCAGAGGGAGAACCAGTCACTAATAAAAATGGCCAGGCATTGGGGGTTGTTGCATCAGTGAAGGCTTGACATTCAGAACAAGGCAGATAGCAAGGCAAAAAAGATCTGCAGCATTACCCATGCAACACAGGAGTGGAGGCCAGTCTAAGTGTGCACACACAGGTGGAAGCTGTGTTTGTACAGATGAGGCAGCAGGAGCAGGAGAGAGGGGCAGTGCAGGCAGCAGGACATACAGCTGTCATTGCCAGGACTAGGGGTGATGCAGAGGGCACCATAGCCCATGCTCAGGCTTCTACCATGGAGAAGTCTTTGAGGGCTGCTCCTGGCATTGAGGCTTGGATGAGACCAACCCTACGGGCCCTCCACATGGCGAGGGCATAGCCACTCTGGGAGGGTAATGTGCAGGAGGAGTTGGCCTTGGCCCGTGCATTGGCAGAAGTGGAGGCGAAGTAGGACAACTGAAAAGTTGACATCATTGATTGGAGTTCTTTTATCATGTTGGTTTTGACAGCCTTCCTTTTGTTTGTGTGTATTTTTTCTGAATGTTAATTATATGTGTTTTATCATTAGTAGCTGTTGCATTTGTGTCTCAGTGGGTTAGTGACCATGTTAATTTTTGTTTGGCACATCATCCCCATGTTCCAGGGTTTTAGTTATGAGTGTCACAAGATTACATTAAACACTATGTGGGTCAATAAGGTAACTGACCTGATCATGCAGGCCATGTGTCCATGGTTGGTGTCACTGTGTAGGTGTGGTATCAGGGTACCATGGCCAATATAGGTAGATGTTCACTGAGTAGTGTTAGCAGGTAACATATTCCGATTTTCACATTTTTCGCATGTCTGTGTCTCTGGGCATATTTTGCTTTACACCTTGCAGTGTTTGGTAGGCATGAAGGCAGTTTATTTATGGAAATGTTTGGTGGGGTTGTGACAAATTTATTTGGGCAGTTAGAGGTTTTGAACAGTTCCTATTCATTTCATTTTTGTTTTTAATAATAGTGAAGCTTGCTTCAGGAAGCTACGGAGCACTTATGGCGATGTGCACATGGATGGGAGCAGATGGCAATGTATCAATGGAAAGGTGTTGAAAAGTAACAATGGGGGAGTGTAGGCAAATTTGTAGCAAGGTATTCACATTGCAGACAGGTGATGTAGCAGGGGGATTATATGGGCCAATATCAACTTTGATGGGGAGGGACAACATGTGTGAAGGTATGTGTTGTGGAGAAGCCTTGCCTTGTGGATGATGGTTTTTTGTTCATTCCAGAGATATAGAATTGTTGTGGAGAGTGAGATGTTGATGGCAAGGGTGTAGCAAAGTATATGGGAATTAAATGAGAAGGCCTGTGTTTGGATTCCTTTCTTCCTGGCTCAATAGAGTTGAAATCTGCACATGTCTTTGCTTCTGTTAGATTCTATGGATGAAAAGATGGATAGGTTACAGCCAAGGTGGCTTTCAGACTTGAGGGAGATGGTGTATGTTTCAGGCAAACACCTTACCTGGGGTTCACGTGAGGTCCGGGACTGAAGGAGAAAATGCTTCCTCTCAAGAAGCCACAATTCACCCAAACTGGTGATCTCAGGCTGCCCAAGAGGCCAAGCCCAAGAAAAACCCTTGCGTGGAAAAGCCTTTGGTTGGATTCTGAGGTGTACAAAATTACTCATGTTCCTTTGGAAGAATTACAGGCTTCAGGCTGTAAGGCGGCAGAAGGATATCCAGGAAATTACCTGTTTCACCCCAGCATCTAGAGTAGGTCTGAGAAAGCACAATCCGGTATTACCTTTGTAAAGGCACATAAACAAAGGAAGAGGCAAGGAAACAGAATAAAAGGAGCATGGAAGGAACTGCAGAAAGAAAAGGCTCAGAGGGCAAGAGAAACAGTGTCCGCACAACAGAGAAGTTGCGATGCACCATTCAGTTGACTTACTTTTGTTTTGTTCCGACGCTCCTACGTATGCTTCCAGGAAGCCATGTTGTGATTGGCAACTCACTGTCTGCTGGAAGTGCTTTAGATGGTTGGCAAGCAATTCAAATATGTTTCCATCTGCTCCACAGGTTCCAAGGTCAGAAAGCGGTCCTGACAGTATGACCCCAGAAAACTAAGGACCACCCAGGTTCCAAGGGTTCCAAGGGTGAATGTGATGAAGCATGCGTAGTATCCAAGGAGTGTGTACATGTCTGGCTGGCTCCCAGGTGCAATCAGCAGGACCGTAGCCTTTCCAATCAACAAGGTTTTGTAGACCTCCCCTATAGAACCTTGTATCACAGATTTGTGCCACCTCATACTCGGGTTATTGGTCATGGAATTGAGGGGGTGGTATCTTGCGGGTCCGATGTTGAAAGAAAGGTTCTTTATACAGTTTTAACAATGAGGCATGAAGTGGGATGTATCCTTTTCCAAGTTTCAGGTACCTGCAGACAAAAAGCCACAGGATTAACCACTCTGGTTATCTTAAAAGGTCTGTAGAACTTAGGAGAACATTTTCCCAAGGTGAGTCTTCTGGGCAAATACAGCACCAAAAGCCTGACTATATCTCCAACTTGATACAGGGGTTCGTGTGACCTATGTACATCAGCAAACTTTTTGTTTTCTAGTCTAGCTGATTTCAAGGATTCCTGAGATAGTTGTTGGATACGGTGTAGTTCCTTCAGGGAGTCTTCAACGGTAGGTACCAACGTCCTTTGCTTTGGCAGGGCAAGAATCCAAGTCAGATTGTATCCATAATTACAATAGAACACGGTCATCTTAATCGAGGAATAAAGGGTATTGTTGTAAGAGAATTCTGCTGATGGCAGAAGAGAAACCCAGTCATCTTGTGTAGCAGAGACGTAACATCATAGGTATTGTTCTAATGTCTGATTTGTACGTTCTGTAAGATCGGGATTAAATTATAAGCTCCCAGAGATTGAGTTTTCCACATAACTGTGCACCCTGTACTGCATCCAGCATGTCCGGTATAAAATGTAAGGTATATTTGTCTTTAAGGGTTATGGCATTCAATCCCCGATAATCCAGACAAGGCCTTATATCAGAGGTGTCTCTTTTGGGTATAAAAAAAAGAGAGGCACCTGCTGGTGATGTTGACCCCATTATCAAACCTTTAGCCAGGGTTTCTTGGAGATAAGACTTCAAGGCCTACATTTCGGCTGGTGTTAACTGGAACTTTCAGTTATAGGGCACTGAAGAACCCGGAATCAAAGAGATGGCACAGTCCTCCAGACGGTTCGGAGGTAAGGATTTGATGCCTTGCCTTTTGAATACTTCAGAAAAGGCCCTATATTCCTTGGGTAAAATGCATCTGATAAACTTGAAAGAGGGAGACATTTTGTTGGAGGGTAAAACCATAACCATAACTGATTTAGTATCAGAAATGCATTGATCACAACAATACTCAGAACCTAAGAACAAGTTGTGCGCCCTTCCAGTTGATGTAAGGGTTATGGAAGGTAAGCCAGGGAATGCTGAGTATTATTGGGAAGTGCGCAACCTGGATTAGATCAAAACGTATGGTCTCCTTATGGTTACAGATTTGCATCTGTAGGTCTTGAGTGTGTCTAGTGATTGGTCCGCTCTCTAACATGCGCCCATCCATTCCTTCAACAGGAACAGGTTGATTCTTCATGCCTTAGGGTATCTTTGTGTGTTCAGCCCACGCTTCAGCCCACCAGAGGCTGATATCTGGTCAGTAATGAAGAGTTTGACAGAAACTACCAGGAGAATACTGTCCTGTGTAAGGGCCGAATGCACTATGCTATTGTTTTGCACAATGGGACATTCCAATAACTCCCGACCTTGTGTGTGTCCAAGCGGGAGGAAGTGTCTTCCTTCCTCTTAGGTGCCAATTGTCACACTTTCACCAGATGAGTGTTTGCTCCACAATACATACAGAGGCCCTTCTGACGTGGGTAGGTCCTTTCTTCAGGTGTCAATGGACCTTGAGCAGTACTGATATGCATGTGCTCCATGGAGCCCTTAGGCATGTCTTGTGTCAAGGGTGCAGGTTGTGCTGCTCGAAGAAATTGTTGCGACTCTACTTTCTTTCAGTTCTGTGTTCCTGTAGTCGGAAGTCGATTTGGAGTATCAGTTGTGTGAGTTGGTCTAAAGTCTCAGGTCGAGGGACCCTGGAGAATTGATCTTTTAAGTCATTGGTCAAGCCTCTTCCATACAATACAAAACAGGCCTAGTCCTACCAGGCCCTTTCAAACATTCTCTTAAAAGTGGCCAGGAAATTCAGAAAAGAGTTGAAAACAGGATAATCCGCCATTACCAAAGAGGTTGCCCAGGCCAGGACACTGCCCATCATGTGGCTAACCAGACCAGTCTCTCTGAAACAAGGTTTGCCTAAAGGTGAACTGTACTGAACAGTCATCGAGGTATTCCTTGAACTGTTTAGACTCTCCACTGACCTGTTCCACTTGGCTAGAAGCGTTAGCACCCCCAGGTAAATTGCAGTTAAGTAAGGTTTGTCTTATTATGGCATTCTCAATATTTAATGTCTGAAACTCAGCAGTGAGGTTTTGCATCGCTAATGTGAGTTCTTGGATTGGTTCCATGTTTTTCTTTTTTTCTTTTTTGGTGTCACAATCTTTCAGACAAACGCCTTACCTGGGGTTTATGTGAAGTCCGGGACTCGAGGTGAAAAGGCCAGTCCTCTCAGGAAGCCAGAATTCCCGCAAACTGCAGCACACAGGCTGCCCAAGACCTTTGGTCGTATTCTGAGGTATAGCAGGCTTCAGGCTGTAAGGTGGCAAAAGGATATCCAGGAAATTAGCCTGTTTCACCACAGCATCCAAAGTAGGTCTGCGAAAGGAAAATCAGGTGGTACCTTCATAAAGGTGCAGAAACGAAGGAATAGGCAAGGCAACAAAGTAAGAGGAGCAAGGATGGAACTGAAAATAGAAAGGGCTCAGAGGGCAAGAGAAACAGTTTCCGTGCAACAGAGAAGTTTGAACGCTCCTTCCAGCTGACTTACGGTTGTTTGGTTGAGTTCCGGCAAACAAGCTAGGCCCCCAAGCATGTTCTGACACTCCTGCGTACGTTTCCAGGAAGCTATGTTGTTATTGGTGACTCACTGCCTACTGGAAGTGCTTTAGATGGTTGGAAATGGATTTCAAAGTTAACATCTGACCCACAGGTTCCAAGGTTGGGAAGCCATCCTGAGAGTATGCTCTTTTGAAGATGACCTGTCTGAGGTGTGAGCCAATGCTTTTAATTGGTGGTTGTTTAGTTGTGTTACAATTGCAGTCCTATTGTAAACAGGACATCTTTCAATTGTGTCAGGGTGGTACCCAGAAGGGTTTGCAAGGGGCATGGTCCCCATCCTGGTTGTAGGCCACCAATGTTTTGATGCCAGGTGTGGTTTATTTAGCTTGCTTGAGGGAATTGTATTTCATTATAGGTGGATGTTGGTACTTATTGCTTTCAGGCTCATTGCTATGGGCTCCTTGAAGAATAGGTTGTTAGGGAGAATTCTCAGAAATGTGCCAATGCCCTTCACCTTAGAGACCCCCAGCAACTTTGCTGGATTTTTGGAACTTGATTTTTTTACCTGGAAATAGTGTGAGCCTTTTTCCCCACTCTTTCATGTGTTTTGATGTGTGTTTTACATTTGTGTTCTCTGATTATGGAGTTTTAGATAACTCCATAGGCACATCTTTTCATGTGTGTTACACAGCACCCTCAGTGCAGTGACACAGGGATGTCTTTCAGACTTCCCAAAGGTTTAAACACCTGCTCTGGGATGAACTACTGTTTCAATCAAAGTGTGGCACATGCTATCATTCACAATTCCTTTCAGGTTTGGCACATGCTATCCTTCACAATTCTATCTAAGTGCGGGATATGCTATCATTCACAATTCCATCCAAGTGTGGCACATGCTATCATTTGCAATTCTATCTCTCATTTACAGTACCAGCTAAGTGAGGGATATGCTACCAATCATAGTTATGTCTAGATGAGGTACGTGCTACCATTCGAAATTCAAACTAAGTGTTGGACATGCTATGTGGCTCTTGGTAACATTGTTGCACCTGTCTTAGTGTGAGGCTGGCTAATCTCCATCATTGTCTCTGGGAGTGGCACAAGTTAACATTGGTAAGTATGTTAGTATTTTATGCAGGACAACATTTACAGTCCAACCTTGAATGGATTTAGCTTGGTGGTCAAATCTCTCTAGGTGTGCATGGTGTGAGTAATTGCTCTACACCACACCCATGTCACAATCACAGTTTTGTTGGTGTCTGTTCACTGCTGGCTTCACTGGCTTCCCCTGCGGACACCTGCAGACACTTTCTGGAGCCGCCCTTTGCCTTGGGGTCCTTAGCCGCAGGGGCTGCCGTGCAGAGGGCTTCCCTGGGAAGGTCAGTTATGACCAGGTGAATGTACCAATCAGGGCGTGTTGGGGGGGGGGGTGGTACTGGGAAAAGGCCAGACACAAACAAATGACTACACCCCACAGACTGCACCCTTTGGATGCAGCCCAGCACAGAAAAACAGCCTCAGAAGCCAAAACAAACACTAGACAGACACCAGATTAGCACATAGTGCTCACCCAAAAATATAAATACATAAATGGTTAAGTAAATACATAAATAATACAATTTAAAAAAAAAATATTATAATTTGAAAAAAAACACTCACACCACTCCAAAAGAGTGCATAAAGCAGCCCAAAAACGGATTACAATCATTGTGAAACTACTCACTCATATTCTAGCAGCCCCCAAGGTTGATTCCAGACTGGTGTCCCTGCCACATCCTTCCACGTGGCTGACCACAAAGCAAATCCAAAATGGCTGCTGAAGCCAAGCCACAAACACACAAACACACCTGACTTTTCCAAACAATTGCAAGTGGGGAGGGTGGGACTGGGAAAAGGCCAACACAAACAAAGGACTACACCCCACAGACTGCACCCTTTGGATGCAGCCCAGCACAGAAAAACAGCCTCAGAAGCCAAAACAAACACTAGACAGACACCAGATTAGCACATAGTGCTCACCAAAAAATATAAATACATAAATGGTTAAGTAAATACATAAATAATACAATTTAAAAAAAAAATTATTATAATTTGAAAAAAAACACTCACACCACTCCAAAAGAGTGCATAAAGCAGCCCAAAAACGGATTACAATCATTGTGAAACTACTCACTCACATTCTAGCAGCCCCCAAGGTTGATTCCAGACTGGTGTCCCTGCCACATCCTTCCACGTGGCTGTCCACAAAGCAAATCGAAAATGGCTGCTAAAGCCAAGCCACAAACACACAAACACACCTGACTTTTCCAAACAATTGCAAGTGGGGAGGGTGGGACTGGGAAAAGGCCAACACAAACAAAGGACTACACCCCACAGACTGTACCCTTTGGATGCTGCCCAGCACAGTAAAAACGGCCTCAGAAGCCAAAACAAACACTAGACAGACACCAGATTAGCACACAGTGCTCACCTTGATCATCTAACATTAGGTGTGCTCCCTGTAATTACGTGTACATCCCTCTCTCCCTCCAGCCAGAAACAGCATCTTCATCCATTGGTAATATCTTCACTCACGGCAACATCATGGTCATGGCATCACTGCTATCTCACACATGTCACCATAGGCGTCATCAGCACTAAAACCGCCACCACTACATGTTACTGTTAATGTTAAAGGACATTTGTACCACACACTATCACCACCGGAGGGGTCCCTCGGTGCTCTGGCGGCTCTGAAAAAGGAGGGGAGGTTGAGTTAGTGGGAGGAAGCAGGAAAAGTGCAAGAGAGCAGTGATGTGCTGTTGGTGGGCTCAGCCCGGTGGGTCCGTTGGCTGGGCCTGTGGTGTTTGCAGCCGGTAGTCATTGTGTACTGTTGTGCGAGTCGATGTGCCTTTTTGTTTTGTTGTTGCAATGTAGTGAAGTTTGTGCGATTTGTTGTGCTGTAGGTTTGGTTGTGTTTGGTTTGGAGTTTGAGAGGTGTATGCAGAGGGGAAATTGTTAGTGGAGTTGGTTAGTTGACATCTCTATCCTGAATTGAAGCGCTAGGCTAGTGTAGTCTCTCCTAATTCGGCTCTGTCCTGATCTGGGTCCATCTGACTTTTTGAGGTTCCTTACTTCTCTGGCCCCCACCTCTATCCGGCTCGCTCATATCCCCCCCTGTCTCCCTTCATACTCCTGTGGCCAGTGCACCTGTCGATGTCCAGAAGTCAGGCAATGTGGTGAATTGCCAATATCTCGACAATTCCACAACACTGTGGTATCTTGGTGGTAACTAAGGGGCAGATGAAGAATTTAGGTGGGATTGGCTGGGGTAGTTGACTCGGTCTCCGTGCGTGTCGCCTGTGTTCTAGTCTATCCGGTGTCACCCGTCCAGGTGCAGTGGGAGCTTCCTTGTCATTTATGGGGCTGTCTGTGTCCTTTTCAGTTTAGTCATCCTTTATCTCTTTTTTCAGTTTGAGTCGGAAGTCTTAAAGAGCCATGTTTTAGTGATTTCCTAAATTTAGGTGATCTTCGGTGTGTCATATTTCTTTTGGGATGTTGTTCCAGATTTTTGCGGATAGGTGGTAGAAGGAGGTGCCTCAAAGTTTTTTCTTAAGGTATGGTTTGAGTTCCAGGCGGACTTGGTTGCTTGATCGGAGGGGTCTCGTTGGTTTGTAGATTGTTGTTTTCTTTTGTAGGAATTCTGCTCCTTGTCCGCTGATTGCCCTGTGCGTTATGCACATTGTTTTGAAGGTGATGCAATGTTTTACTGGGAGCCAGTGTAGTGTTATTAGGGCAGGAGTGATGTGGTCTCTTCTGGATAGTTTGAGGAGTAGTCTTTCTGCTGCATTTTGGATCCTTTGCAGTTTCTTCAGTAGGTATTCTGGTATTCCGAGGTAGAGGCTGTTAGCATAGTTGATTCTTGACATGATTAGGGCAACGATAGTGAGTGTTTTGTGCGTGAAGGAGAGGAAAGGTAGAATTCTTCTTGCCGTGTGGAGGAGGAAGAAACATTTCTTCACTGTGTAATTTATTTGTGGTTCTAAGGTTAGGTGTGTTGTCCATTAGGACTCCAAGATTTTTTACTACCTTCAATGGTGTTGGTGCGTTTCCCATTTCTGTAGGCCATGGGATGGTGGTTTCGTTCTCTTGGTCTTTGGATACAATCATGATTTCTGTCTTTCCTGGGTTGACTTTCAGTATGTTGGCATTCATCCAGTTGAAGATTTCCTTTAGACAATCGATTAGGGTTGAATGATCAGCATCAGTATCTTCGATTTTGTAGATGATTTGAGTATCATCTGCGTAGTTGTAAAATGTAATGTTGTATTTTTTGAAGATTTTGATGACCGGAGTCTGGTAAATGTTGAAATATAGTGGAGATAGTGTGGATCCTTGTGGCACTCCAAATTCGTTAACTCGTGGAGTGGATTTGAAAGGTTTAATCCATACGGTTTCTGTTCTGTTTGCTAGGAATGATTTGGTCCAGAGTAGTGCTGTGCCTGTTATGCCTGTGTCTTCTAGGCCTTTGGTCAGGGTGTCATGGCTAACTGTGTCAAACGCTGTGTAGAGGTTGAGTAGAATAAGGGTTGAGGCAGTGTTTGAGTCTGCGTTAGTGTTGAGGTTGTCCCCGAAGGATAATAGTGCTGTTTCCGTTCCTCTTGATGGTCTGAAACCGACTTGAGCTTGATCTAGCAGATGGTGTTTTTCTACGTGTTCTTGGGTTATTTTATATACGTACGTTTCTAGAAGTTTTGCCGGGTAGGGGATGTTAGAGATTGGCCTGTAGTTGGAGAGGTCTTCTACGTCGCCACTTGTGTTTTTCAGGAGTGGCTTGATGTGTGCTGATTTGAAGATCCTCGGTACAGTCTCTGTTGCTAGTGATAGATTTAGAAGGTTTCTGTAGTGTTTTGCTGCCGTTCCTTGCACGAGGATTGACTTGTAGATGTCTGGGGGACATGGGTCCATGGGTGATCCAGCTTTCTTGCTTTATATTACCAGCATTGTGAATGCCTCTGCTGATATTTCAGGAAAGCTTTTGAGGTTGTGCTGTGGTTCCGTGTTGGGTTCGTTAGGTGGTATGTTGTCGTTGGTTGGTCTCTTTTGTATGGTTTGTCGGATGTCATTGATTTCTTTCTTTTTAAGTGGTCTGCCAGGTCGTTGCATAGTTTTTCTGAGGGGCTTGGGGTGTTATCACAGCCAGGTGGGTTTCTCATTTCATTAATGATGCTGACCATTTTTTTTTGTGTGTTGGTGGCATTGGTGATTCTGTCATCGTAATGTCTTCTCTTTGCCTTTTGAATTTCCTTCTTATATGCACGGATTTGTTTCTGGAACAGTGTTTTTTTTCTGGGTTGTATTCTTTCCTCCATTCCAGTTCCATATTTTTTTTTACATGAGGAAAGATGTTACCCTACATGAGGTTAACAACTAATCATGCATCATATATTGTCAAGATGAACCCCATAAATTACGTTTACACATTCTACATGACCTGTATGTCACCCTCCTACACACGCTGGACCATGATCCTCATCCACAATACCTACTGCTTACAATACAGACTGTTGATAGAGGATTTTGAGGGGCTTTGCCATCATGCACTCTAACTAACACAAATGCACCCTAATGGACCGCAATACCATTTGCTCTTTGTTAGTACTCTTCAGCCACTTCCCACTTTCAACAATAGGTATAGTCTGCTTGAACAGCAGGTCACTCCTTCCCACAGACAGTCAATGTTCAATGGAAGAATTCACATAGTTGTGCACCATGATGTCTCTCAATCACCCCAACATGTTCTTACTAAGTGTCTTCAACATTCATGTTAATCATGGGGAAAAGTGGCTGAAGGAAGGTGTGAAGTGCATTGTCAACCACACACAATATCGGTAACACATGAAAAATGTTTCATCCCCTTACTCATTATGAACACACTCCACATACTCTGTCATGGGTGTCCAATCACACAGTACTTGGTGAATGTGTGAACTGACTTTTACATTAGTCACACTACCCCACTCAAGAACATCCATTTAATAAGGGAGGAAACAGGCATAAAGATCATTCAGTCGCTTTCAAGTGTTGGATGTCAAGGTAGATCTCAAGAACCCCCTCCTCACGTGTGCTAATGTCAGTGAAAGTACCATGACTTCATTTTTCTTATGCTAACAATGTACACTGGTGTTGCGGACATTACCAACCTTGCGCCTATCTGCCACCACACCCTGATAGACTTGACCTTCCACACCTTGATTCACTGAAGGATTCAACCTACAATTGTGACATCAGTAAAAAAGGAGTGACTTAGGCAGTTTCATGCACCACATCCATGCATGGCCAGCTTTGGTAAGAGTGGGCTAGACACACAGAACTGATGTACAGTGCCAAGCCCAACTAATGCATAAACACTTTAGGCAAGCAGAGAAACAAAGGCAGATTGCTTCTGGGGACATGACACATTGCATAAACTCTCTCACCAGCACTGTGTACCATGAAGGATCAAAACACCACCAGAATGCATTGTCATGTAGTAGCTTTTCTTTATCCACATGCGCACGAGTCCGCAACACACAACTGACTGAGTATGCTCACGGAAAGGCACATTGTACATGGCAAACATTTGCCCTGCCTCTGTATTCCAGACCTTTCCAACTGGAGCAGTCATCCCTTAGCTGGCAATTGCCCACATCTCCATCAGTGACAGTACCTTCATCTTGACACTAAAGACTGAGAAATGGAGCCCAAGTACTTCAACAATTACTTGACCAGCATGAATGAAGCCTTCCAAGGTTTGCTCCTTAGGGATGAAGTAGCCACGCATGTACTGCAACACATGTAGGCCAATAACATCCTTGAAAATAATGTTGCTTTGGAGGCAGATAAAACACAGACACTGTTACCATCAGCACTGTTCTTTAGCAATTTGTGATGCCATTTCAGTTTAATGAATGCCTTAGTATGTTGGTGTGAATTATTTTAATTATTATTATTACTATTATTATTATTACTATTATTAGTATGGTATTTATTGAGCGTGGCCCTAGCTTCGAGAAGCAACAGAGCACTTTACAGAGGTATACAACAGTACATATTTTTAACAGTGCACTGTTCATAGGTAGAAATGAAACAGACAAACAGCATGGTGTAGGACAGCTGTACAGGGTGGCGGGAGAAAAGTGTCAGATGGCATCTTGTGAGTCAGGTTGCGCAGAGGGTGACATGTTGGCCTACGTGTTGAGGAGGAGAGACTCCTTGAAGAGGTGGGTCTTGAGTTCTTTTCTCAATTGTAGGAGTGTGGGGGTGAGTATGATATTGACACTGACAGGGAGGAGGTTCCATAGTTTTAGGCCATAAGCAGAGAAGGTTTGTTTTTTTGTCCTTTCCTTTTAGCAGCAGCAGATTTCAAGTCTGCACATGTCCTGCCTTCTGCTGGTGCACTGTCCACCGGAAATGCAGAGTAGCTGGGTTACTTCAGGATGACTGCCCTATCGCTGATAGCAAGACTAGAAGGTGATTTGTGCATGCACTATGCACCAGTAAGGGTCGATGAGGGCAGAATGATTTGGTTGTAACTACTTAGACCCTTGATAAGGTGTGTGGCCAAGCGAAGGACACTTTTCAGGGGCACAAGAGAGGCTGAAAGGAGGCCTTCGAGAAGGGATTTCCCCCCTCCTGGTGGGATAGGACCAGCGCTTGAACAGTGGATCTAAAGCTGTCCGGAGGGAGGAAGAGTTTGACTTTCCACAGGAAGGAGAGCTGATAACAAGCTCTAGGAATGTTCTTAGCTATGTGAATCACACTTGGTAAACCCTCATACAGGTGTAGTTCAAATGTATTTGGTGATCCCTTGCATGATAGTGGCATTCACATGCTGCCTTTGGCTGAAACGTGAGGGGGTGGCACAAGTGAGTTAAGCCACCGTGGTATAGACACATGGTTTCCAAAGTGGTACTCCTGTTTGGGTAGTATTTGTCTAGTAAATTGTTTTTCAAAATGTCTTGGCTGTTGGGATCATTTTTGGCTATTGTTTCTATGTCCTCATATGATTTGAGAATTCTTTTTCTAGATCTAGCAGGACCAAGACTTAGCCATACGATATTTTCAGATTTTCCATACAAGGCAGTACCAGTTAAACAGTCTGCAGCTTCATAGCTGCCACATCGTCTATGAGAGAGTATTTTTATGCCTAAACTGTACAATTTCTGTGATATCCCAGAGGTCCTGAAGCTCTGTTTTCTCTGCTTTAGTTAAGTAGGCTGTGACATATTGTGCAACTGCAGTGGAATTGTCTGCAATATACTGCACATCTATGTTTGCATTCCATAGGAGGGCAATGATTGCATTGTAATCATTGATGTATTTTGATTCTTCTGTTCTTTTAATGTAATATGTGTTCTTAGGTGATTTACCTTTGACACTATGTCTAACTGGAGACATAAAGTTGTTTACTTGACCTGTTGTTGAAACTGGTATAGGGAAACCAAAGCAGCATTTGGTGTAGTATTTCCCTTTGTTTTTATATTTGTGATGACAATATCGCCCACATTTGTGTCTTTGAAATTGTAAAATGTGTGCATGAAGGTCACTATGTGTTGTTTATGAAGGGATTTCACAAGTGAAATATTTTTGGATGAACTTCAAAACAGTGGGATCACTGTCCTGACCAAATTTAGAAGGATCTATAATCCACAAAAGCATGTGTATGTGTGGTGCTCCTCTGGCTTGGTATTCTTTTCACCAAAAGAAGTGTTGCACTTCTCTGAGGGGAAGAACAGTCTTATTACGAATGAAGTGTAGCATAGCAATGAAGCGATGATGGAAATATCTTGACACATTTACAGCATCTAGAGAGCAGAGTTCTCCTGTTGTTTTTATATCTGTGTTTGTTTTGTTTTTGTTTGCTATGCGTAGGAAATCGTGCAAATCTTCCCATTCATATTCTGCACAACTTAATGTCACAAACCAAGTGGGTGGCCCAAGGTTTCTTATCATACAGCTTACATCTTCGTGACTTCGGAACCAGCATTCTTTTGTACCACGCATGTTTGCTAAAAGATTTGTGATGCTTGAATGAAAAATCTCATCTTTTTCTTGCACTTTTTGCAGTAATTCCATAGCTGACATATTTTGAAAACGGGTACCTCATTTCAAAGTGTATGCAACTCCATAGCATAGAGTTGCTAGTTCAATTTGAAAGAGAAGGTGGAATATGTATTACACGTTTTGTCTGAATCTGGGGTCTTCAGAATACATTCATAAAGAGCGGTATTCTGATGCTGTTATTTGTGTGGGGCTATCATCGTACCTTCCTCCTTTTCCAGTAGGAAAGAGTAGAGGAAAGGCACGTGCTTCTATACTTTTTTCCCATATGCTGATTGGAGATCCTTTGGCTTGTAGCATTTGGTACGTTTCCAGTGCATCATCTATAGCGTCTTTAGAGTGTAATGGATGAATTGTATAATGGTCTAAAATATTGGATTCTGTAGCAGGATCTAGAAGTTGAAATTGACAAGTTTCTGATGACTCTTGAATTATTTCAGTGGTGTCCCTCAGGTTTTCTTCAATATGAATTTCTTTGTAGTATTAATTGTTGTCTTTTAGATATTGCAGGGCTTGTCTAACTTTATGTAAGTCCACGAGTTGCCAATTTTTTTTGTCTTTTGTAGATACACCATTTACTAAGATAATTCAAAATTGATATATTGGACGTTGCACTCCCAGAGTGTGTACATTTTCTTTGAAATCTAATGGCAAATAAACTACTTTGCCACAAATGCCTTTCACTATTTCAGAGGGAGATAGTTTTGCTGTTTTTGGTTGAAAGCGTATTATTGCTTGAAATGGGTGCAATGTTTGAATTATGATGCTCTCATATAAGTTGAGTTGTTGCAGGGGTTTTGGTAGTGGGAATAATAAGTTATTTGTGATAGCATGTGAAGGTGTTTCGTTGTTTTCAAGTTTTGCAGTGCAGTAACAGCAAAGTATTAAGGAGTCAGTAATTTCGAATTTGTTTTCTGCTATGAGATAGAGAGCTAATTGGAACCATTTGGAATCTTCATTGTCTTCTATTTTGTGCGTTATGCCTACAGTTTTTGTGCTATTTTTATAAAAAGTCCTGCAGCAACACACATACAAATGGTTTGGTACTTCAGCAGATGTGCTTTTAAACTTTAGTATTTCTTTTTTGTATGTGTGTAATAGGAGGTTGCCATATGTACCGTTGTTGCTAGTCTGTATTAAACCTACTGAATTTTGTAAGTGGCTTTCAGTTCCAAAATATTTTCTCTGGATATGCTCTATTTCTTCGAGTAGTTGTTTGGCTGTACCATGTAGAAGATTGTTATTTAAATTGGCTAGTGCTAAAGCAGGACTTTTGGCATAGTGCAATTTATGGACCAGATTTCTTATAGTTGAATGATGTGTTGATATCATTTTGATATGATGGAAGGTGCGTTTGCAAATAGGTCCAGAAATGCAGGCTAATGAATGTCCTTGTAGTCCTGTGTATTTGCGCACTGGACTGGAGTCCATATTTTGTAGTAGTTTCATTTTGAATTTGTCTTTGCCTTTCACATACTGATTGAGGAACTGGCGTAAAGATTTGAAAGATTTTTTGGCAATGTTACACATTAATGTGCACGGCTTTTGTAGACTGGACATATTGGTTCAGTGGAATGGCCAGTTGATACTGAGTTTTCTGGGGATGTTTTTGTTGAGCAGCGTTTCTTCTTCCATAATGGTATTATTACGTTTTTCATACCCTCGTCCATTGCTATTTATGGCAATTAGCTTTATTTGCTTTTGTTTGTATGCTTCTTCATTAAAATATGATTCTGTGCTCGTGGTGTGACTCCATTCACCTCCACAGATGTTTGTGAAGCTATCTTTGTTGATATTCCGTTTATTGAGAAGTCTTTTTTGTAGTTTAGTACTTAGTTTTGTTAGTGGTTTCATTCTGTTCAAAACAAAAATAAATCATTTTCTTTTGAGAAGGATTGCACTGTCTATGAGAGCTTGTAGGATTCATTTTCTACGGTAGGTTTTAAGGGTTGTGCGTGATCTCTCTCCTGTTTTCATAAGATTCAGAAGGAACAATTTTTGTAAAATAATATTTTTGGTATGCTTACTTGCCGCTACATCATGATTTATAGGTGCAGTGTTAGCACTAGTGCTAGTTGAAGTCTTGTTAATCACTTTCTGTTTCGTTTTACATTTTGAAATAGGAGGCAAAGTTTCTGTACTGGAAGCTTGTTTTTTTCGCTTAATTACTGTATTAACTGTTTTGTTTGAACTTTTTGTACACATTCTGCTAGAGGTGAATGCTTATTTTGGAGAGTTTTAGTTTGATTTCATTTACTTTTGCATTGCTTTCTACGGAGTTGCTTTTTGGTGAGCATTCTTTGGGGTCTGTTCGTGAACAAAGAAAGTGTGGGTTGGGATCTTGTGCAGTGTATGTGTGCGTTGTGCATGAGTGTCTGAGTATGATGGTAAGGATGTATGTAGAGGTGGGTGATTGTGAAATGGGCTGCTACATCAGGTTGGGAAGGCTATTCTTGTATGTGTTTGTTACTATACTGGTTTTCAGAATACAATACAAAGTATGGCGCTGGTGAGGGCAAGCACTAATACTGAATCTAATGTTGCAAGGTTAATATAATTGTTTTTCTAGAATACTAGAATTCTACAGTGTTTGATTAACAGTTAGAACATCATGGCAGTATTGCACTTACTTTTTTGGATGGAAAGAGTAGCTTTCTTTCTCGTTCGTACTGCAAACGCTGCTGCTTTTCAGGGGAGTGGTCTTCACTGCAATTGTGAAAGAAAGAAGTAAGTAAATATGTTTGTTAATAACACTGTTGTTAATGTAGACATGGATTTCTTTGTTTTTGCAGTACTAGTGCTTTTATGATTACTGTGCATAGCATGTGCATGTACTTTCCTTTGCCTATGTGCATTCTGTATATTTTATTTAGAATCTGTTAGTTGAATGTGCTTTAGAAATGAGTACAATAGTAAGCGCACAGAGCACACTTGGCTTCTTAAGGCACTGTTATCGGATGTTAGGAGATAGAAGAAATAATTGCAGGCTTTGTTTGCTATTTTTACAGGATAAATGGCAGGAACTGTACGGAAAAGTATGCAATGTATGCATTTGTGAATGTGTGGGAAATAAAGCAGAAAGATTTGATGGGGTCAGCAGCTTATTACTCAGTAGGTGATTACCAAAGTACTGGGTGATTCTGTGGTGCTTCAAAATGGGAGCGTCTGAAATAAAGTAATGGTTGCAAGGAAGGATCTGGTGTTTGCGTTGCAGACTGAAGGGAAGGAGGGAGATGTTGTATGTCTTGCTTTACAACACTGTACATAGTTGTAGATGATGTGATAGACATGACTGCACATGTGCATAGTTGAATGCTGTTGTAAATTCTAGAACGGAATGGGCAACCAGCTGGAATGAGAGAGCTGTCTAGATTGGAAGAATAGTTGTAGAGGCAGTGGTGTTGTTTCAGCTGGGAGCCTTTCAAATGATATTGGATATATGTGTGCATAAATAAAGATACATGTACTCATCCTGGCTGCGTGTCATTTTATAATACACTAGAGAACCATTTTCCATAATTATACTTTTATTGCTCCCATCTTTTAACATGAAATGACACTTTGTTAGATAGCTGTGTGAGTTGTGTCTGATTACTATCATAATAATTTGTAAAGGAAGTTGAAATGATAGAATGTATGTTAAATATGCAGAATGTATAGAAAGGAAATTGTATGTTCATCCTATGCACTATAATGCATTAAATGCAATTATGGTTGAAATGTGCATAAATAGGTGGCAGTGGTTACACAAATGATAGAATGAATGAAGAAAATAAGCGTTTGCATATTGCAGTTAATAATATGGGTAAATAAAAATTTGGAGAGCAGACAACTTTGCAATTGACACTTGATCATAGCAGATGTGAGAAATAACAGTAAGCTTGTTTTACAGGTTACACAAGGTAAATGGCAGTTACTCTGTTTATTTGCATTTATACAAGAGATGTACATGTACTGTGCAGAAAATATTAATACCTGTAGTTTGTGTTCATGCATGTGGATGTGCATGAATCTGCAAGTAGAAATGTTGGAGAGTTTACTAGTAGTAGGTTCTTTGCAGTCACAGCCCAATTGTACTCAGAGTGATCAACAGTACATCTAAAGTGCTGAATTGTGATGATGGAGTTAGATGTAGAGTTCTTGGATGTGATTGGTGGATGGTTGTGTGACTGCTTTACAGTAGCCAATGAGGGAATAGTGCAGAGAGTGAACTGGAAAGGGTAGAAGGGCTGTCCCAGTGTTATGCGCACCGCGGACACCGTGGCCCTCCGCGGACAGGGCGTGCCACATCCGGGGTTTTCCTAGCATGAAATTGGAGTGTGTTTCGGGGATTAACCAATCATGTGTTGAGGTTCAGCTTTGTATTGAGAGAGGCTGTGTGTAGTGAAGATGGCAGAGGTGGAGAAAGTCAGGGTGTTGGTGCTTGGAGATATGTTTGTGAATGGTTTGGAGCAGTATGCAAAATGTAGGAATGTGGGAAAACATTTTGATGTTAAAAGAGTGAAGGTGGTGTGGAGCACTGTGCCTGGTTTCAATTTGCAGGCAATGGTAGAGGTTTGTCAAGATATGGCTAGGGTTAACAGTCCACATGTGGTTGTCCTGCACTGTGGTGCTTTGCATTCAGGTTATGTCAGTGCCCCTACTTTGTTGGAAGATCTGCAAAATTTGGTTCAGGCAGTAATGAAACTACTTCCAAATGCCAAGATAATTTTTTCTGGTTTGATACTTAGGGCAATATGGGACAAAAGTTCTGTTTTTTGTCCTCAGGAAAATGTTGCTAGGTGGTTAATCAACCAAGGCATGTTTGCTTTTATGATTAGAGCTGGCATGTTCTTTTTGCAACAATGACAACATTGACTCTGGTAATGTTGATTACTTTGAATAAAATGGCATGTCTTTATCTTTAATGGGAAATACCATGCTGTTTTGGAACATAAGGATTGCTTTGGAGAAGCTAATTTGTAGATTTGTGGAGGAAAATAAGATTTAAAACAAATACAAAATAAAATGTGTTTCTGAAGCATCTGCAAAAAAAACCAAAAAAAGGCTATTTTCAGAGCCAACCTCAAAGGGGAAATGGGACACACTATTTAAAATTTAATTCCCCACACTCAGATTTTATGATTTGTCCGCGGACAGTGCATATTACATACAGGAATTATGAGGTTGAGAGGCATGCAAATGAGAAGTGGTTGGTCAATAAGGTTTACTGGGTGTGATGTGTGAGCAGAGACTTTGATAGAAAGTCTTTTTCCTGAGAGGAGAGGAGATAGCTATAGCTGTGTGTTTCAGAAAGCAGATTGTCTGGATTATGGGAGATTTGTGGATACATTGGTTGGAGGTGCATGCAGATCGCTGTGGAGTTGGTGTACATCTTGGATTCTCTCATGTGGAAGTGCACTGGCATGGAGTGCATGCAATGAAGTGGTTGGATTTGGTACCTCTTTGTGCTACTTTGGTGACACAGTGTCATCCAGACATTATTATTATTCATTGTGGAGGGAACAGTTTAGGACATGTGTCTGGAACATCTTTGCAATTTTCAATGAAAGAAGGACTTGGGAAAGTCATGGACATGTATCCAAACTCCAGAGTAATTTTTTCCCGTATTGCGCAGAGACACATGTGACTGCGTTCTTCTTCATTTGGTCCACAAATGGAGAAAGTGAGGCGCAAGGTTAACAAGGCTGTCCGTGCCTTTTTGAGAGATGTTGGTATGTCCTCTTTTCACAATGAAAACATTTTGTTTCTTAGTACACACATTTTTCGCAGAGATGGAGTACATCTTAATTATGCTGGCAATTTTTCTGTGAAATATACAAAATGCATTGCAACCTTTTTGGAATTACAGCAATCCCTTTGCAGTAGGTGTTGACTATTTGAAGTTTCTGAATCACAAAAAAAAACACACAAAAAGGCTCCTTTCAGAGCCACCACTTCCTCCCAGAGAAAAGTGCAATGGGTCTTATAGGGCACTCCCAAAATTTTAGAAGTCTGCGGACTGTCCACGAACTTCTAAAATTGCACAGTGCCCTGCAGCATTTCATTGGCACTTCTATTTTTGAACTGTGAAAGGTGGTGCTGAAAAAGCCTTTTTTTTGTTTTTGTTGGTTGTTTTTGTTTTTTTTAAACATGACACACAAAGAAAGGAAGGGAAAGGAGGTTAAGGAAGGGACACCAACCGCTGGGATAAGAAAGGACAGGTGGAGAGAGGAAGATGTACGGTGGGCCTTATTCAGGTAGGTAGCAGTCCTTCTCATGCTCCTTGAATGCAGTCTCAAAAGCACTTCAAAGGTTCTCCCCCTTGCAGAGTACTGTGTCGCAGTACATGCACAATACTGTGACCCTCGAAAGGTAAGGGTCAACAGCATCACATATGGCCTGCGAGGCAGCTAGAGGGATGCGCTGCCCCACAGTAGAGTCTCTTGTGGTGGTAGGATCGGAAAGGGAGGATGCTGTGGGGAACGCAACCTACTACATTTATCGCAAGGTACAACCTTACGAATAGCCCCACCGTGGAACAAACTCAGGTGTTGCGTCATTTAGGTAGTACCATAGCTGTACAAACCCGGTTTACCACAACTCAGCACCAACTTGCACTGAGTGCAGGTCACCTTGTTTGCACTTGCTTTTAGTACTCCATCAAGAGTGGTAAATAACCCCCACACCCAAGATTCACGATGAGTGCTAGTAGTAGGGACTTCCACTGCCTCATCCTCTTTATCCTCTTTATCACTATCCTCTGCATCCTCACGCCTGTTCCCCTTTGCAGGCCTTTGGGGGGTGTTGGTGGTGGAGGGGTGGGGGTGGTGCTGAGACAGCAGTAGTACCAGCAGCAGCCATGGATGCCATCAGGACAGCTGTATCAAATCTTGATTCTTGAGTAGCAAAATCAGGATCAATATCCAGTTGTGCTAGAAAGACAGAATGAGCATCAACTCTGGAATGTGGCCTTTTATAGGGGTGCTGGGCGCACTTCACCAAGAAAGGGCTCAAAAAGTTCCAAAAAGTATGCAGATCGCCAGGGACATGGTCTGGGACATGTGTAAGGGTGAACTTTCCCAGGGAAATACCTTGGATTGCTCAAAAAAACATATTTTTCGTGTCCGGGGGCGAAGACAGTGTTCGTTACACTTAGCACAGGTACGGTCACATAATGACATCACGGACACGTTCGCGAATGGGACGGCTGACCCTAGGACAACAAATGCACTGGATTGGTTGTGCGCATGCGTGCGACTGTTCTACGGACACTGTTCCAGTCCCTGAACTAATTAAAAGTGTGACACAAGTGTGGCAGACAGTTGCGGACAGGAGCGATGTTCGTAGGGCCAAGGGTGTCATACGCATGCACACAGGTGTTCTACAGACAGTGTTCAGGTCCCCAAACAAAATAAATGTGCATCACAACTTTGCAGACAGGTGGACGGGCTGCATATTCTACAGACAAATTCATTCTAGTTGCAGACAATGCGAACAGGTAGAATGTTCTTACGACACTTTAAATTGCATAGTTATGAACATGCGGACGTCTTTAGTGTTAGTTAGTGTTAGTGTTAGACACCCCCATTTTGACTACGGACAACTCCATTTTGACTATGGACAGTTCAAACTGGTATAGTGTCCTTAGGACACTCTCATTTTGGCTAATTGCGGACATCTTCTGTGTCCTAAGGACAACTCCATTTTGATTGCGAACAGTACAAACAGGTAAAGGGTGCTTAGGACACCCCCATTTTTACTAATTACGGACATCCCGGACACCCGCACCGTCTGTGGACACCCTAACTGCCTTTTTAAAAAAAATAAGACACAGAGGAATATAGTAACAACACACTTAATATTTTATTTTTCTATAAAAGTATACAAATTATGAAAGAGAGGGGGAAGCAGAAACTGCTACAAATACAGGGGAATTAGGGGTTTGTACATGATGGATGGTAGGGGAGGAAGGGATTTTTCCTTGTTGGGGAGTTTTTGGGGATGGTTGGCTAGGACATGGAGAAGGGGTACAGGTACATGTGTGACAATTATATTTAATTTTTTCTTTTACATGGACCTCCACAAAGATTTTTTTAAAGATTGAAATTTGACATTAATAGATCCATGTTTTGCTCCATTTGCTGCAGATGATCTCTGTTTCTGTATTATTTTCAATGTCTGTATGGTCTGTTAAGGTCTCTATTTCTGTATTATTTTTAATGTCTGTATGGTCCTGTTAAAAAAAATGTCTTAAGTACACGTAAAGTAATGGTTATTAATTGGTTTATATAGAGAAGTGTAGTGTCTTCCATTAGTATCACTGTTTTCACTCATTTCATCCTGAGGAAAATTTTCTTCCAGCCATTCCAAACTACTAGACATTTCTGTGTACATTCTTTTACTTTCAGTGTACCTAATACAGAAAGTTTATACTATATTAAATAAATGTAGTGTACTCACTAGTGACTTGCTAAGTTTTGCTGTTACTGCTGCTTAGGCGTGCTGTTGATTTTTGCTGTACAGTTTCTGTGAGGTAATTCTGTTGGAGGCATATTTATTTTGTTTTGGTATATTCCATTATGTTGCATATGTTATGTAATTGGACGGTTGGTGTCTTACATATACAGTTTCCACTTCTTATTTATTATTGCATGCAATGTATTTAAGTGCTGCTTTTTGAACATGTTCAGTGTTTTTATTGCATGATACAACAATGTAAGATATCCCCTGAGTTTTTGGATAGTGTTGATGTTGACCACTTGGTCTACGGACATCAGAACCACTAGCGCAGATAGGGGGTTCAGTATGTTCTATCTTATATGTATATAAACTAAGGGAATCCTAGTAAACATTTATCACATTTATATATCTATATCTAAATTCAGTGAAAAAACTTTCTTATAGGAACATCATGGTTAAGTTGCACTACCAAAAACCTATGAAATTCAGTAAAAAACTTTGTTGCTCATATTTGTATGTGTTGTTGTCTATTTGTGTTTTGTTTGCAATAATGAAATTATGTAGTAAGCGGGTTTTATTAGGTACTTGTTATATGTTTACAGTATGCAGAACTCTAATAAGAAAGCATTTATAATTCTAGTATTTAACATTGCAAGATTATTAATATTGCACTTCCATCATGTCTGCTGATGTATCTTAGTATACAGGAAAAAAATTCATAATAGAATCCTATTTGGATTAATGCATTGCTTAATGCACTACATACCTCATTAGGCCTCATTACGAGTCCGTCGGTAACCGAGGTGGTAAAACCGCCTGGTTACTGCCGGACTCGTATTACCATTCCGCCTCTGTGATTCCCGGAATTACCGGGGCATTACAACCCCGGTGACCCGGGAATTCCGGAGGCGGAATGGTGTAAATCCCCATTCCCATTGAGTCCCATAGGACTCCCCGGTGTTTCCTCGTCCGCCTGCAGGCGGGCGGTGTTAAACCCGCCAGGTCAGACCTGGCGGGATTGACGCCTCTGCCTGCAGGAGTCGTGATCACCTGGTATGGAAACAACGGTGGTGGCGGGTTTACCGCCACCGTTGTTTCCATACCGGGTGAGTTGTAATGAAGCCCGATATTTATTCCATTGATACTTGACACGTTTTTATTAAAATTACAATAAGAATCCCTTGCACAGACTTTTCATGAAAAGTAAATGCACATGTGATGTCATAAGTGATGTCATCAATGACACATGTGATGTCATCTTTGATGTCCTGGGTGTAAGTCTTAGCACTGCGCAGTGGTTGCGCGAGTTGTGGTTGCTTAGCTTACACCACAGACACCGCAGTAAAAACATATAAAAAACATAACATTGCACTTGGCAAACTTATCAAACAATCTGTGCAGAGGTAAGGGTTGATGAGGATGGGTTGGGATATGGCCATAAAAAGCCAAAAAACAGATTTTTTACATCCCTGAAAGTCTGGAAACAGTACAGATGTTCTCGGACATCTGTGCCTATTTCTATATTACAGTGTTGGTGAAAAGCAGTTCTTGGATGGAATTCTATTCTAGACCTGATTCCAAAACGTTTTGCAAAGTTTGGTGGAATTCTGTAAAATGTCCTGACATTTTGTAAAGGCTTATAAATGTGGTGCCATTTGACAAATCTGCTCAAATGTTTGCAAAACGATTTTAAATCTAAATATAAATGATTTTTGCAAAGTCCGGTGGCATTCTGTCAAGAGGGGGCTAAATTAGAGGGGGATCTCAACTTTTCTAGATGGCTTATAACACTGTTGCCATTTGACAATGTGGACAAAAGTTTTGAGAAAGATTATAGACCCAACCATGAATGTTTGTGCAAAGTCAGAATTGATTTTGTCAAGTTGGGGGCAAAGGTATATGACTATTGTATGTACATACATTATGACACTTTTGAAAAAATAAAACATGGGCTGATTTCAATCAAACTCGTGTAAGGAACTCGTGTAAGGAGCATTGGCAAGGACCTACAAGCATGGTTTTGCAAATGTGCCCGTTTTATTTTTTGACAAGTGTCCAAATATAAGTACAAAAAATAGTGATATACCTTTTTGACTGAGATATAGCTTGTGGCCATGGGCAGTGGCCAGATTGTCCGGGTGATGGTATAAGATCATGACCAAGACAATCTGGCTAATGGCCATGACCACGAGGGATGAAAAATGGGATTAGAGTGGCCATGTCCACCTGGGACCGGCTTTGTGGTAGAGTTATTCGAAAGTGGGATAGGTTTGAAAGGGAAAAAAATGTGCTTGTGGTAATATGGTCATAGGGTTCTGTCTTCGCCTTCTTCAGGCTGCCATGGAAAGGGAAGAGGGAAGAAAATGTGCTTGTGGTAATATGGTCATAGGCTTCTGTCTTTGCCTTCTGCAGGCTGCCATGGAAAGGGATAAGGGGCTCTTTACAGAGCCCTGCCTTCCCTTTCCATGGTGGCCATCTTGGAAAAGGATTTTCCTTCCTACAGCGGGATGCCTGAGGCGTCCCGCTGTAGAAAGAAAAATGTATTTTTTTGCACCCTGGGTTCCTTCTTTGGGAACCAGGGGTGCTAATGGGTTTATCCCCCATCGCAGGGCCTGGAATGGAGGATAATGGTCTGGAGCCCTTGTTATTTATTTATTTATTTAAAATGCGCCAAAGCCCGCAGGCATCAGGGCGCATCCAGACACACTTCGCTTGGGACAATCACTTTGGCTGCTGGGCTGTTATCCCATGTTACAGTGCCTTTCTTTTGTTGCTTTAAAAAAATGTTTGCAGGAGAGGTTGGAACGTAAGGTGGGGAGGGGAATGAGGGACGAGGCACCAAGCACTAATGTGAAGGGGCAGATGGACAGGGGAAGATGTTGTGCGTGTGTTACTTTTAAAGTAGTGGGCATTGTTTCTCATGCTCCTTGATTACAGCTTCAAAAACACTTCAAAATGTCTTCCCCCTGTAGGGTGGTGTGTTGCAGTATATACAGAGGACTATTGCCTTTGAAATATATGGATCAGCAGCCTCTTTTATTGCTTGCAAGATAGCTGGTGGGATTTTGTGTCCCACAGAAGTAGAATATGTGGTTACAGTATTGGTTGAGGGAAATTATGTGGAGGAAGACAGCCTACTACTTGCTAAAACAGGAACAATTTTTCTGAGAGCATTGCAGTGGTTGGATATGTGGCATGGAGGTGGTCCCGTAGGAGAAATGTACAGGTTGTCCGCGACGGAGTGCAAAGTTACACTCAGTGCATTTCACTTTTGTAGCTTTAGCCTTTGATACATTTCAAATACTGGTAAAGAACGGCCACACCCATTATTCACTCTGGGTGCTAGAGGTAGGCACTTCCTCTACCTCATATTATTGGTTCTCTTCATTGTCTTTGGAAATACTGCACTTTGTTTGTTGTGTGGGTCCCCCAGCTGGTGGTGGTGGCTCTTGGGGAGAAGGGATGGCAAAAGCTGATGCCATTTTTAAGATAAATAGCAGTTTTGCTGCTATTCTTCCAAGTATGCGCTTTGCACTAGATTGTTAATGGATAATGAGTAAGAATAGGTATAGGAGCTGTGTAAGGGTACATTTTGAGCTTGAAAGTTCCTAGATCAGTAGAAAATGCAGTTCTGAACTGTCCTCGAAGCAAGGACCCGAAAGCAAAGTGCAAACACGTTCATGCACACGTCATCATGCTGCGCGCGAGCGCATGGTTACGTGGCACTGTATGGAAGGTCCGCGAAGACGTTAGAGGTGCGCGGAAGTCGACAGAAGCAAAAACAGTGGAAAAAGTATAGAAGTGTTAAAAATGATGCTAGAAGGTGGGAAATGGCAGAGTTATAAGTTGAAACTTTGTAAATTGGACAAAAATTGTGCTTTATTGGGGTAAGTATGGCATTAGTATGTTGTAGGAAAATAGCATGCACTATTAAAAATCCATGAAATTCTCTGAAAAAAACATTGTTAAAGAGACATGGTGAAGTTGCACTAATAAAAACCTATACAATTCACTGAACATTTTTTGTTAAAGGGAAATTATGGTTAAGTTGCACTAATAAAAACCTATGAAATTCAATGAAAAAAGTTTGTTGAAGGGACATTGTTGTTAAGTTGCACTAATAAAAATCTTTGAAATTCAATGAAAAAACTTTGTTAAAGGGACGTTATGGTTACAAGTAAAACCGAACAACCTCAGAAATTCACAAGTTATGGTAAGCTAAGCAACCATAACTTGCGTCACCACCGTGCACTGCTAAGACTAACACCCAGGACATCAAAGATGACATCAGAAATGTAATTGATGGCATCATTGATGACATCACATATGACATTAATTTTGATGACAAGTCCCTACCAGGGGTTGTGTTTATAATGTTGTTAACAAGATTTCAGGGGTGATTATGTAATGTAAAACAAGTAATAACTAGCTAACAATTCAAGACTTGCTACACACTTGTGCTAGTACAAACAATACATATAAAGATCTACTATGCATACACATCAGAGGCACATCCAGGGAAACTAAAGTAAGGAATAAAGAAATAGCATAATCAGAAAATGTAAATAGCATTAAAGTTTATCTTCATGTATACAAATGAATTGTGTTTTTGAGGCCTCCCTATTATCCCATGTACGTGCACCATGAGCGGAGACCAAACTCTAAGTAAAGTACTTTAAGAACATATGACAAGGTTAACGTCTATATATACAGCACTTTTTGAGTTTTAATATTCTGACTGTAGGTGAACAAAACCACCTGGCCTAGGTATGTCAGTTGACAAAAACAAGTGAGCCAGATATGTGATGTCATCAGTGATGTCATCAATGACATTTATAATGTCATCTTTGATGTCCTGGGTGTTAGTCTTAGCAGTGCACAGTGGTGGTGCGAGTTATGGTTGCTTTTCGGTTTTACTTGTAACCATACCGTTCCTTTAACAACGTATGTTCATTGAATATATATGTATAGACAGGGAGAGCACATTTTGGGCAGCGTATGACTTTGCCACACCCGACCAATCCTCATGAAACTTTGCAAAAAAATGATATGCCCCAGTCAGAATGATTCTGTGAAGCTTGGTAAGGTTTGGTTAAAGGGGGGGAAGTTATATGGGTGTCCCATATTTGTGGGCTTCCCCATAGACACAATGGACAAAAATGTTGCTAAGGCCTACAGACCAAACCGCTGGACAGACGTTCACCAAATTTGCAGCAGGAGCGGCGGTTTGGCATTGAAAATGTGCTTTGGTGAATTTGGTGTAAATCCATCCAGTATTTCTTTTTAAAAAGACCAAAAAGTAGGTAGAAAAACAAATGATATCTTGTTTCGGTCCATGGACTAATTTCCCTGTTTGGCCAATAGACGGGTCTCCAATTGGTCCAGAGGCTGACGTGCGGTCCACAGACATCAGACATGCCTGCTGATTGAATGACGAAAAGTGAGAAGTGGGTCAGATTTTTGGTAATGTCCACCATTTTGGATCCGCATACACCGGTCCGTGTGCCCGTACAGAGCGCTGCAGACAAAGTGTGGAAAACACATTTGGTGGTGGAAAGAGGGGTTGGGAATGGTGGTTTGAGTGGAACAAGGTGAGATGGAGCTATTTCTGTAGGTGGAAAAAAGTCAGGCAAATGCCGCTGCGGTCCCTGGGTACTGCAGTATTTTGCAAACAGCACTGTAAACGGGTGGCTTGGGAAACATATTTAGAGTTATTTGGTGGATGAAAGAGGGGTTGGAAAGGGCAGGGGACTGCAATAAAGATGATATGGATCTGTTTCTATTGATGGAAAAAAGGGTTTGCAGATGCCGCCGAGTCTGCAGTCGATTTCGGTGTTTGCAGACATCATTTCGATTGCAGCGGGGTCAGGGTGAGTTTTATTAGTTGACAGTGTATGGTACATGCTTGTTATATAGTTAAATGTATTGTGGTGGTTGAGGCCAGTGGTCAGATTCTGTGGGGCATGGCCAGGGGCTATGGCCCCAAAAAAATGTGCACTGGCCAAAACCACCACAGTAGTAATATGTGTATAGTAATTACAGGTAATGTATTGGGAGTATGGCCAGAATCCCCATAGTAGTAATATGTGTATAGTAATTATAGGGAATGTAGAGGGAGTACACAGTGTTTGTAATATCCAGGAATGATGAAATTGAACTGTATATGGTACTTATGATTGAAGAAGAATTGAGCATAGTGCTCATAGAATATGTATTTTATTATAATTGCTATGGTTACTTAATTTTATAGCGTTATTAAGCTGGCATCTCTGGATCATGTTCTGTGCAAAAAAAAACAGTACAATCTGCTAAGCAGCATAGTTTAAAAGCTGTAGTTGTATACCATTTTACATATACATTTTTTTAGACCCTTATTAGCAGTACATTCGAAGTACTGTGTTTGGTACAACATTAGTGTATGACACACTGCTGTTGTCTTGACATTAAATAATCAATGGGTCATAGAGGACACAATCCATACTGGATGAAACCATCTTGATTACAGTTTTGTGAGTGTAAGGGTGATAGTATGTTTGTTTGAGGTATGTTGTGATTAAGTGATTGTTTGAAGTAGTATATACCTGTTGGCGTACTCTACCTACATTAGAGGGAAGAGACGTTTTGTCGTATAAGAATTGAGATGGCATATTTGAAGTGTTTTGGAATGAAGGGTATTTTTCAAGTAGTTAGATACCTGTTAGTGTATTCTAACTAGATTGACTTGCATGTATGTTTCCATATGTATAAAATCTGAAAGATTTAATTTATAGTGATGTTGTTGGTTCCCAATAATCATAGTAAGTACATTAGGAATCTGTGTGGATCTTCCTGTGTGTTTCTGCTCAATTTTACAATTCCTGCAGAATAGTCCAATTCTTGCCTTATACCTGAGATACTGGGGGTCATTACGACCCAGGCGGTAAGTACGCCAACTTTACCACCATGGTGTAAACTATGTTTACACCATGGTGGATGGCGGATTTACCGCCCCATTCCAAGGTGAGTGGGGCGGTAAATCCCCATTTCCCATTTTACCCTTCCCCATTCCCATTTTTGCCCCATAGGGCATAATGGGAGTGGGGAAGGCGCTAATTACGCCACCGTAAATTACGGTGGCTTAATTAGCACCAAGGCGGTTTAGCGCCATGGATTTTAACGGCTGCTAAAAGCAGCCGTTAAAATCGGAATCAGGCGTTAAGGGTTAACGACGGCGTTAACCCTTAACGCCTGGGTCGTAATGAGGCCCACTGTAATTGTTGTCAGGATTAGTTGTGGCATTTCTATGAAGGACAAGCATTTGCAAACACAACTGGTCTGAGTCGTATAATTAATTGTTGTGAACAATTGGTGGCAATTGAAAGAGAAGATGAATTGTCACATTAGCATAACACTTTATTTCAGTGTGTTGCCAAATTTAAATGGACAAGTGATTTCTGTTTGTGGATCGTTTGATGGGCCTGAAATCTTTCTGGAGAACAGACCTTTGTACCTTTCTTTTCTGATGGACGTGCAGTTGACTTTGTACTAGACTGTTTTGTTGTTGTATTGTTTGATGCAGAAGGAGTTGGGTGTTGTTTCTTTAGCAGTATTGTTGTGAGATGTACTATGAATTCTGTTTGTATTACTTGTCTTTTTAAATATTTTTTTTTTTTAGTTACCGGGTACATATCTAGATGGCGGGTTTATAGTGCCCATAGCCTGTTGTATTCAAGGATGCAAGAAATATCAGCGTTGACTTTGTTTGCATCAGAGCTAACTAGGTATAGACCATTGAGTGTACATATACATGAAAGTGCTACGTAACTCATATCTTCTTTAAAGATGGGCTGCCAAAGTCAATCGATAATAAGAAAATTGCTCTCTGCATACATACATGTCTTTGAAAAAGAAAGAAGGAAACATGCTATTGTCCGACCAGGTTTGTCAAAGTGGATGTTGACAAACTGAATGTTGTTGTCTTGTGAATATGTTTGAAAGCCAAAAACTGTACCATTTGCTCCATTGACTAATCCTTGTCCTACTTCAAGGTTACATTTTAGAATTACTCTGCAGTTCAGACACAGAATCAATATTTTCTCCAATCCAGCTATGTTGGAGATTCATTTTTCTAAACTATTTAGTCATGCTCTTCCTTGTTGACACACAGGAAGTGTCATGCCATGCACTTCTAGTTCATCTGTGGAGTTGATATGCAGTATGTGTTGCATTTCTTTTTTCAACATTGTCTCGTTGAGTTGACTAAAGTTTGCAAGGGTTGGCATTAAGGAAATGCATTTTAGATTTTGTTGAGTTAATTGTTCCATTACATCATGAGAAGATGTGTTTCATCCATATAGCTCATGGATAAGTCTACTTTTTTAAGATAGATTTTGCATATTTAGTAATGCAGACCAGTTCTAATGTTTTTTAAAATGTTAGCAATGGGGGGGGGCGCTGTTGCGCAAATCTAAGATGGCCGCCTAGTCCCAGAGCTCTGGCTCGTATTAATCCTATTCAGAAACTATCCTCATTCAGGACCACCCACGGATCGAGAAAAACGCAGCGATCAGCGGTAAATACCTGCGGGCGGCTGCTGTGCAATTTTGGGGCTGCTATGGCGGACCGTTCTGATGTTCTGCCATCTGGAAGATCCTGCGGTCTGGGGCTGAGATGCGGGCCGCCTACGAGATCCGGGCCATCACTCCTTGGAGCCGCTGGGGGAGGGGCCGGGCCGAGCTGAGAGGCCTGCGCTCTGGCTGGTCCCCGGGGAGGAGGCGGAGCGCTGCTGCCTCCGAACTGCCGGAGCACCGAGATCCTGAAGGACACGGCTGGGCACCGGGGTCATCGGCCCGTGTGCGGAGACACCCCATCGGCGGTGACTCGCGGCTTCGCGCGCTGGGACGCGGCGGCTGCGGGAGACTCTTTGGCGGCCATTGAGGTCGAGGTGGGCCTTGTCCCGTAGAACACTCAGCGCGGCTCGGCCTACGGTCCTGCTGTGTGACCACCTTCGGCGGCCCTGACGAACCGGGGGCCGCCACCCATTAGTCGATCGACGTCGCGGTAGGTATCCAGTTTCTCCTCGGGCCCTGACCATCACGTGGTAAGGAGGACGAGCTAGATCAGGATGGATAACACGCACGGAAGGTGAATACCACTTAAGGGGTCAGCTAAGGAAACAACACTTTTGGTATATACGGCCCCCCCTTGGGCAGTGACTTTTCTGGCAGAGAGGGAAGGCAGTTGGGGCCACCGGACTGGGTTGCACACCCTATAGCTGCTCCCTGAGAGTAGCACTGGGGGTTTCCCAAGCTGTGCACCAGGCGGACAACACGGTCCCTGAACGGGGTCGTGTGTGGCTGTATACCGGACAAGGGAGGCGCCCGCACGGTCGCTGCTGGACCCCCTGATTGCTGCCTTGATCCATAGTGTTGCCCTCTGGCTCGGCCGGACTGCTGTGTGTGGCCAATCTTGGTGGCCTATGTGAGGGGGTGCTGTCTGGCCTTTGAAATCACGGTCGCCCACCCGTGTACGCGGCCCCCCTTGCCTGGACCACTGTAATCGCACCCCTTTGAATTTGAACACTGGCATATCCTGCTCATTTCATGACTGCACCTGACACCGTTCAACCTCCTTGACCGTTCTATATGCGCTGGTGTTGCCATCCATGAGCGCTCCGTGACCAGGTGAGAGCCCAGTATAAGCCCTATATAGAGTTCCAACAAAAAAATCGTTACAAGAATACTGGAGGACGTGGGAGGACACAGGCCACTCGACTCTGCATATGGGCCGCCACGAGCAGAAAGGGGCGCGCTCCAAGAAAACGGGCCCAATGGACTCCTTTACCAGTTCCCAGCCCGGGGAGTCCTCAGCACCTCCGTCACAGCAAACGGATAGTCAACCGGACTTACCGATGGATGAAAGGGTAGACCGGCTATTGGCAATGGTTCACAACGGCTTCCTGGCGGTGAACACTAAATTGGACGACATTGGGGCAACAATTAGCTCCTTGAAGGCAAGGGTAGACAAAGAAAGCACGCGTATCACTGAGGCCGAGAACAGGATTGGTGTCAATGAAGACTCGATATTGCAACATGGCCGCGATATAGCCCAACTGAAGAGCGACCTCCGGAAATCCCTTGACAAGTGTGAAGACCTTGAATCCCGTTCCAGGAGGAACAACGTTCGCCTGGTTGGGGTGGCTGAAACCTTTGGTAGGGGATCCATGGAACGCCAGGTGGAAGCTCTTTTGAAAGATCTCCTAGGTCCGGACTCCTTCTCAGACCACTTCCATGTAGAGCGTGCTCATCGTACCTCGGCACCCCCGCCTAGACCTGGGGCACCGGCCCGCACAATAATTGCCCGTCTCCTCAATTATAGGGACAGAGGCGCTATCCTGCGAATATCCAGGGAGAAGGGCACCCTGCATTACGAAAACAATAGAATACATATATACCCGGATTTCTCCACTAATGTCCAGTCATTGAGAAGATCTTACAAACCTGTTAAGAGGCAGCTGAGACTCCGCTAGGTCCCATACTCACTCGTCTACCCAGCGAAAATGAGGATCCAGCATGGGGGCCGGGATCATTTCTTTGAAACTCCTGCTGAAGCCATGCTGTACGTCGAGGCCTCCAACCCCCTGCCGGCTCGGGATCGAGCCAGGAACCAGAATCTACCTCCTCATGATGCAGTAGAACCCGATGACCCCGTTGGTTGACTCCATGCCGTGCTCGCCGCACAGACACATAGCGTTAAATTTAGGGTGATGGGGGCGGCCCTGATTGCTATTACTTGTTGAAGTAGAGCCGTGTATGCCTTCTGGGACCGCAGCCACGTGAGTGCAGTTCATAACCCCAGGAGGGCTTCCAGGTTATGGCTCAAGCGATACATCATCTTGTTGGGGTTGATGATGCGGGTGGGGGTTGGGGGTTGAGTTGGGTTATGGCCCTGCCAGGTGATTGGCCGGGCTTGTTGGGGGAGTTAATGTTCCAAGTCGTTATAATGTTAAAATCAGAGAGCGAGATTGCAACCGGACGTCCATACCTCTTGCGACAGGGCGGTGGACAGATGTGTATACTAAGGTACAACTATGACAGAGGCCAATAGGGGCTTGAGTATTAAACTCTTCTCCTGGAATATTCAGGGGTTAAATAACCCGATTAAAGCGAGGAAGATAGCAGCATATATTACTCGTCACAACCCTGACATCCTTTTTTTACAAGAGACACATGCACTTGGGCCGGTCAATACTAAATGTCTGCCGAGGTGGGGTCCGCACAGGTACTGCACAGAATATTCAGCACAATCCAGAGGGGTGTTGACTCTTATACACCCCAAGCTGTGTTTTAAATATCACTCGAGCAAAATAGACCCGCTTGGCAGATATGCACTGGTGTGGGGGAATTAGCGGGCGTCCAAACAATCCTGATTAATACATATGGACCAAATTTGGATGACCCTTTTTATTGCACAATATTGGATATGCTTTCTGCATCTGGGGAGACACAAATGCTTTGGGGTGGTGACTTCAACATGATACTTGATCAATCGCTAGATCGGTTCTCTACCACTCCTAGACCCCCTCTAGAGCCGCACTGGTGGTTAAACAATTAATGTAACAAATGGGCATGATAGACACATGGCGTGCATTACATCCAAACGAGAGGGAATATACTTTCTACTCGTCGGTGCACGATTCCCATTCGCGCATCGACTACTTGATTATTAGCCAATCCCTAGCCGGAGTGGTCTCTAGCTGTGATATACATCCCCGAACTCTCTCTGACCATTTGTCGTTGACGCTCGACATCAACCTTTGTGATGTCTCCCCCCTGGCGAGGAGATGGAGAATGCCCCCTGCAATCCTAAGAGACCCCAATATCTGTGAATCACTACATACAGAGATTGCAGAATTTCTAGAACTAAACGAGGGCTTGGTCACCACCTATGCTACCCTTTGGGATTCATTTAAGGCCTGGGCCTGGGGAGCTATCCTGGGTAAATCCACTGGTATGTTGAAATGGACGCAAAGGGAACTTGGCATAACTGAGGCTAAAATAGACTTGTTGCAAACTGAATACAGCGTCACACAAGATAAGGAAACCCTATTGCAAATTCATACCACTCTTGCAGAGTTCCACAAGCTAGCCCATAGAGAAGTCCTTTACATGGCTGCACCGGCCAAAGCCCGACGTTATGGAGAGAGTAATAAGGCCGGAAAATTCCTGGCCAATATGCTCAAAACTGATAGGCAACATAACCCGATCCCGAGTATACAAACTCCGGCTGGGGTAATGGTTAATAGAGACCAAGACATCAACTCTACTTTTACTGAGTTCTACTCCTCTCTCTACTCCAACCATGATAAAAAGAACAAAGAGGACACGGTCCATTACCTAGACAAGCTGGACCTTCCTACATTCACTCCTGAGACCCGCAGTGTCTTAGACAGACCAATTACTGTGGAGGAGATTATAGAAGCCATTAAATCATTATCGTGTGGCCGTTCACCTGGTTCTGATGGCTTGCCTGTGGAATTATATAAAGAGTTCTGTAGCGAACTAGCCCCACTACTGTTAAAAGTGTGGGAAGAAGCAATGAGCCTCGGGGTCCTCCCGGAATCGATGTGTGAAGCAATCATTACTGTCCTGCTGAAGCCCCAGAGGCCGGCACACGACATGGCATCCTATAGGTCCTTGTCCTTGATCAACACCAATGCAAACATTTTCGCAAAGGTATTGGCCACTAGACTCTTGCCATACATGTCGATCCTTGTCCACCCCGACCAGGCGGGCTTCATACCGGCCCGATCCATGGCCCTTAATCTGAGACGCCTATTCAACGTAATGGCACAGATAGATCCAGATGCCAAGGCAGCCGTGGTGGCACTAGATGCCGAGAAGGCTTTCGATTCTGTCTCCTGGTCATACCTCTTCTTGGTGCTGTAGAGGTTTGGTCTCGGCCAGTACTATGTTAACTGCGTACGGCTACTATATACACAGCTGACCGCTAAGGTCTTAACCAACACTACTCTCTCCCCATCATTCCGCCTACATAGGGGAACCAGTCAGGGATGTCCCTTTTCACCCATACTTTTCGCACTTACCATTGAACCTATGGCGGAATTCATACGTCAGAACCACTCACAATAGAGGGCTTAGATTGACCGCCCCCCCGCAGATCATATCGTTATATGCAGACGACACCCTGCTGTATGTTCGGGACCCAATAGAAAATGTATAACACATTATGTTAGACATACATGAGTTTTCAGAATACTCCGGATACAGAATCAATGTACCAAATCTGAAAAATTTCCCCTTACCAATGGTACGGGAGACCTAACTGAAATAGAAGGGTTCCGGCCCGCTCCTTCTAAGGTACGGTACCTGGGGGTCATGGTTGCCAAAGACAAACAAATTGTTATATACGCTTAATCATGGGGAATTGTTGTCAACCCTTTCGACCAAATTCCAGCTATGGGCGAACCTTCCACTATCCCTCTATGGTAGAGTTGCATTACTTAAGATGGTGGTCCTCCCCAAACTCCTTTATTACTTTAATAATATCCCAATTTGGCCCGGTAGGCCCTTTTTCTCGAAACTCAAATCACTCGCCTCCTCATTTATCTGAAACGGGAAGACAGCCAGGATGAGCTGGGATAAGATGGTTGAACCTTTTGCTCAGGGTGGCATTGCTGGACCAGACTTTGAACTATATTACTTATGTGCACAGGCTCAATTTGCGAAACACTGGTTCGACCCTGGGGACACGGCCCCACACATATCAATTGAAAAGCACTCGGTCTGCCCAAATGACATATGATCGGTCCTCCTTCTCCCTAGATACAGAGACATCTTCCCATTTGACCCGGTATACACGACCGCTCATGCGTGGGCCAGAATCTATAGGAGAATAGGGCTGGAGACTCCTTACGACCCGGAAGTCCCCCTCTGGAACTTCTCTAGTATCTCCCCTACGTTTGATCGGCCCCTCCAGCAATCCTGGGATCCTGATAGGCTTTTCACATTATGGGACATGTTCCCTGATGGCGAGTTCTGTAACCTCACAGATTTTATTGGAGCGGTGGGAGGGGGACAGCTTAAACGCCTTCAGTACTACCGAATGAGGGCTGCATTCTCGGCAAAATGGCCAACATTTCCGATAGAGCCCCAGGCACATGAATGCATCAGGGCAATGGTGTCTACAAAAAGCCATGGCAAGGGGGTCTCCATGCTGTATTCTTTAGTGCAAACCCACACCCCTTCACGTAATACAGTGAGAGAGTTTTGGGAACGTGATGTGGGTACCCAGATAGATAAGGTCCGTTGGGCCCGCTACTGCCAACTAACTCGATCCGTCTCTATGAATTCTGGGCTCCGACTAATTCAGTTTAAAGTCTTAAATCAACTTCATTATTCCCCTGCCAGGCTGGCTAAATTTGTTGACAATTGCACAGGTGTTTGCCCCAAGTGCGACACCCCCGATGCAGGGCTCTAACATATGTATTGGGCGTGCCCAGTGATTATGGTGTTTTGGGGAGAGGTTGCAGAGCTTCTTGAGAATATTACGTTGATTCCGGCGACTATGTCGCCTTTGAAATCTTTACTGGGTGACATTGGCAAGGTGAAGGAAACCACGAGACGATTGTTTAATATTTCATGCATTGTTGCCAAGCGCTGTATTCTAAAATGTTGGAAGTCTTCTGCTGCCCCTACTAGGGCAAGTTTCCTAAAGGACCTATATATGGTGAATGATGATGAGGAACTCTTTGTGTTATTGGTCCCGTCATCGTGTCGCCCCAAGGACATTTGGATGTTGCTGCGCCTCTACCTGTGTGATATGGCCTCAGACTCTGATGTAACACCTATACCTTCACCCTGATGTGTATTGTGTACTATTTTTATATTGGCTTCCTTTTCACCCAATGCTCTGTTATCTTCAGATGATGTAAGAATTCTGTACTACGTTTTGATACATATATATATACCGTGATGTTGTAGTCCTGCTCTCTTAATAAAAACATGTTAAAAAAAAAATTGTTAGCAATGGTGACCTCTGCAGACTGACACATGTTTGAGTTAGTTTTCTGAAGTGAAAATGTTGCCAGAAATGTACATGTCAAATGCTGCAGAGGGTATTGCGGGATTGTTTGTGTCCTAATGTTTTGAAAACAGGTTGACCATTCACTGGTGTTAACTGTAGGAGGTCTCCGAAAACAATAACATGTTTTCCTCCAAACAGTTGTTCTTAGTTGTTTTATAAGACTTCTTGCATTCTTAGATGATTTAAAGCCAACATCAGGTTGGAAACCATGCTGACTTCACGTATTAGGAGTACTTTCTTTTGTTTTATAATTCTGCATATTTCAGTAGCTGTTTCTGCTAATAATGTGTAGCATTCTAATTTGTTTTGGTTTTCTACGGGGAGGAACAGTAGTCGGTGTAAAGTCACACCTCTTATGTTGTAGGCATCTAAACCTGTGGGGGCTTTTACCACAGATGAGAGGTTGTTGTTTGTTAAGTTTTGTAGAAATCTGCTGATTATTTTAAATAATTACAAACAGGAACAGAGGTTTATAATGTTTACAGCTACAGGTTTGAGTGTCATGTTTAAAACCATGTTCAATTTCTTGAGTGACTTCTAGATAATTGGTGAGTTGTTCATCATTTAGCTGTGATTCGAGCACTGACACGTTTTCCTCCGATTGTTCATACTGATACATGGTATTTTCTACCTCAGTCATGACTATTTCTGCTTCATTTAGAGTGTGTGGTTCTCCAAGTGGTTATTGGTTTCCTGTAAGGGAAGGTTGACTGACTTCAGCAGTGTCTTTGTCTAGTTGAGCTTCAATGTCTTCCTCTTGTTGGTGTTCATTGTCCAACATTTGCTTGTACTGTTTGAAATTATGATTTGTTATACTTCTTTCATTTGCTTTGAATGCAGTTTCAAATGATTCACAGTCACCTAATAATGATGTTTCTTTTCTACAAGGTTTAAAAAGTTGAAGTAGGGCCATGTAATACAGTTCTCTATGTTGTAACAATTTAAATGATAACTTTATATGATTAATTAAACTGGGTTTGGTGAGTTTCATTAGGCTTCCTTCACAAGTTGAGAATGAATATTTGCCAGTTGTGTCATTTCATGTGACATTGTTTTTGTAGGTGCAGTTTTGGGAAATGTCATACAGACACATTTTTTCCAAAGCAGTACTTCTGTTTGGCTAGTATGTGTCAATTAAATTGTTTTTAAAATGTCCTGGATGTTGGGATCATTTGTGGCTATGTTTTCGATCTTAGTACTCTTTTTTGGGATTAAGCTGGTCCAAGGTTTGTTCAGATTTGTCACATAAGGCTGTACCTGTTAAACCGTCTGCAGCTTCGTAGCACCCACATTCTCTATGGGAGAGTATGTTTATACCGATGCTGTACAATTTTTGTGATAGTGTTTTGTCAGATGATGTCATCCCGGACGTTTTTTAACTCTGCTTTCTTAGCTTTGGTGGGATATCTTGCAACTGCAGTGGAATTGTCTGCAATGTATTGTATTTCTGTTTTCATTTCACTAGAGGAAATTATTGCAGTATCATTCTTTATGTACTTGGATGTGTCGTCCCTTATAATGTTGTATGCATTTTTAGGGGATTCGCCTTTCTACACTGTGTCTAACAAAAGACATCAAGCTATTTTGCAAATTAGTCTTGGAAAGCGAAAGCAATATTTGGCATAGTATTTGCCTTTTTTTGGGAAGTGTAAGACTTGGTTATGTAGGTCACTATCTATGGTTTATGAAGGGATGTCGCAGGTAATGTATTTTTCAAAAAACTGTAAAACATTGGCGTCATGATTATGGCTAAATTTAGGAACATCTTTTATCCACAAAAACAAGTGGATGTGTGGTGCACCTCTGGATTGATATCATTTTCTCCAAAAGAAGTGTTGCACTTCTCTGAGTGGAGATGTAGTTGTATTGGAAATAAAGTGCAACATGGCAATGATGAGATGGTGAATGTACCTTGATACATTGACAGGGTCAATAGAACAGAGTTTTACTGCTGTTTTTATATCCATTCTGTCTTTATTTTGGTTTGCAGTGTGTAAGAGGTCATGCAAGCCATCCCATACGTACTCTGCACAATGTCAAGTAACAAACCATGTGGGTTGGCCTACTTTCCGTAGCATACAATTTACATCAGCATGATGTCAGAACCAGTATTCTTTTGTAGCATGCATGTTTGCCAAGAGATTTGTGATACTTGACTACAAAACGTTATCCTTGTCTTTTATTTCTTGAAGCAGTTGGGTAGCGGATATGTTTAAAAAGTTAGAGCTCATTTTAATGTGTGTGCACCTCGATGACATAGAGTTGCTAGTTAACTTTCGAAGAGGAGGTAGAAAATGTATTTGACATTTAGTCTGAATATGGGGTATCCAGAATACATCCTTAAAGAGCGATATTCTGATGCAATAATTTGGGGGGCCTTTCAGCATATCTTCCTCCTTTTCCTTTAGGAAAGAGTAGAGAAAAAGAAAGTGCTTCAAGAGTTTTTTTTCCCATATGCTCATTGGGGATCCTTTGGCTTGATGCATTTGATATGTTTCTGATGGATCGTGAATGGTGTTTTTGGAGTATAGTGGGTGAATTGTATACTGGTCTAAATGTTGGCTGCAGTAACAGGATCTACATGTTCAAATTGGCCAGTTGCTGGTGAGTCTTGAATAACTTGGGTCATTTCTCTTAAGTGTTCTTCTATGTTTATATCATTGTAGTATTAGATATTAAATGGCTTTTCTAACTGTGTTTAAGTCGACTAGTTGTTGCCAATTATTTGTGTCTTTTGTTGGCACACCATTAACTGGTGTAATCAAAGATTGATCTATTGGTCATTGTACTCCTAGAGTTTGTATATTTTCTTTTAGATCTAATGGCAAATATACAACTTTACCACAGATTCCCTTTAGTAACTCAGATGGAGGTAATTTGGCTGATTTAGGTTGAAGGCGTATTATAGCTTGAAATGGGTGCACTGTTTGTATTATAATGGTCTCGTACAAGTTATTAGTGATAACCTGTGATGGCATTTGGTTATTGTCAAGCTTTGTGTTGCAGTACCTGCAAACTGTTGAGGGGTCAGTTATTTTTTATTTATTTTCAGCTGTTAAACATAAAGCTAATTGGAACCTTTGGGATTCGTCATTGTCTTCTATTTTGTAGGCTGGATCTACCATTTGTGTGCTTTTTTTATAAAACGTTCTGAGACAACAGAAACACATTTGGCCTGGTATTTCAGCAAATGTGTTTTAAAACGTAGATATTTCTTTTTTGTATGTTCTTCAAAGGAGGTTGATGTTTGCAAGGTTTGGGGTAAGGTTTTCTGAAGTTACTGAATTTTGTAAGTCAACTTTAGTTCCAAAGTATTTACTTTGGATGTGCTCTATTTCTTGAAGCAGTTCTTTGGCTGTTGGCATGTAGGAGAATGTTATTTAAATTTTGCAGTTCTAGAGCAGGACCTTTTGCATAGTATAGTCGATGCACACAATTCCGTATAGTAGAATGGTTTGTTGCTAACCTTTTGATGTGGTGGAAAGTGATTTTGCAAGCAGTTCCTAATATGCAGGTTAATGAATCTACTCGCAGACCAGGGTGGCTGCGCACTAGACAGGAGTCTATGGTTTGTAAAGTTTGCATTCTACTTTTGTCTTTTAGTTTCACATAGTGATTGAGAAATTGTCATAAAGATTTAAAGGATTGTTGGTGTACATTACAAATGGAGCTGCATGTCAATTTGTACAGTTTGTTTGGGTAAAAGGAGCATTTGGTTCAACGTTTGCTGGGGATTCTTTTTTCTATAAGGGTTTCATTTGCCATAATGGTGTGTTCCACTATTTCATACCCTCGACCATTATTGTCTATGGCATTTGTTTTTTGTTGTTCTTGTTTATAAGCTTCTTCATTGAAATGTGGTTCTGTGCTGCTTTTCTCTTTAGTAGAAAAGCACGGTCAATTAGAGATTGCAGGATTAGTCTCCAGCGGTAGTTTTGAAAGGTAGATCGGGACTTTTCAGCTGTTTTTTATAAGATTGTGAAGAACTCTGCAGCGGAACATTTTCTGTAACATCAATATTTTGAATTGCTTTACTGTGACTGCATTAACACAGGTTGTAAGAGGGTTAGGTTTGTTAGTAGGTCGGTTTTTCTTTGTACATATGTGTTTACTTTTAGTTTTTGCAAGAGGGGCTTTACCTTTGTTAGTCGTGTCTCGTTTAGTTTTGTTGAGTGAGGTTACTAGCTCTTTTGTGTTAATGTTTTCTATACATAGAGCTAGAAGGTGGATGACTATATGGTGTAGTTGTATTTGTATCTGCTCCAATTCTCCTTTCTGTTCTACAAAGTTGTCTTTGAGAAGGCATTTTGTTGTGTCTGTTGGGAAAAGAGTAAGTTTGCATTGGAACATTGTATAATATATATATACATGTATGGTGCATGGGTTTGTGGGTGTGATTGTATTGCAATATAAAGTGCTGTTTGATTGTGAGGGGGTAAATTAGGGTGTGGCTGGGAATGTTATGAGAGTAAGAGTCTCTAGAGGTGTGATGGTGCTGGATTAGTGAGTAAGCGAGTGGTGTTTTTTTGTAATCTGCAGAGCCATTGTGCTGTTTTGAGTAACATTGTTGCAATGTTGATGTGTAGATGGGAATAGTAAGAGTGTCAAGGGTGAAATATAATGGGCTAGAAAGAAATGTTGGTTTGAAAAGAGTAGTCTGGGCTAATATATAGTGAAACTGTGCTGCTGTAATAAAATACATGTACATTAATTTTGTTGGATGTAATGGGTATTCGTTTTTTGGTTGTTGTCTTCGTTAATGTAATTGTAAAAGAAAGTTAGTGGGGATATGTGGTAATGGCAAAGTACTTTTTGTAAGCAGGTTGATATTTATGAAGGATGCAGGAATGGTGGGGAAAACCAGTTGATAACATTGGTGGACGGTTAAAAATGTTTGCTTTTAGGAGCATTTTCATGAAAGTTAAGATATCTGTATGTGCATTTATAGAAGCTCTGTAATGTTTTGTAAAACAGAATAAAAGTTAATGGAAAATATTTGTAGTACACTTTTAAATGGCACTTGGGGTTTTTAATTATTTATGTATTTATTGTGAGTTTTAAAGTGCGCTATCAGGCCAATGTGTGTGGACGTTCTCCTGGACATGTGTTTCTGTTGCACTATGTGGACACATGGTACTTCACATGATTGGACATTGTGGATTTGGCATTATTTTATTTGGGCCACCTACCTGATTCTCCGGATGTCTGCACTCCTTTCTCCATCCCTCCGACTCCCTCTATGGTCTCCATTCCAATGGTGGAGGCACAGATTTCTTCCCAGGGGGTCAACTTGATGGGTGATTCCCATCCTCCCCCGGTGGCTGTGGCAATGTTGCGGTTGGCAGAAAGTATGCTACGGACGCGTATCCGCAGGTCGTCCCATCGCTTTCTGCATTGCTGTGGGTTGCGGGGTGCGGTCCCCACCGCACTTACCCGCTGTGCCACCAGAGCCCATATGGCCTTCTTGTTCGCAAGTGCCGTCCTGGTCATTTGCGTGGAGAAGACGACGGCAGCATTCTCCTGGAGGGTCTCTGTTAGCACGGTGAGTTCCTCACGGGAGAAGTGGACCTGCCGCTTGCGGTCGCACGCTTTCTTCGCTACTTTTCCCATTTTTCTTGGTTTCGCTAGGGTGGATGACGGGTTGGGGTGTGTTTCAGGGTAGTGTTTTTAGTGGTTGTGTGGATTTTGTGGTTTTATAGGTGTACGGCGGGATGTTTCCCGTTCCGGGCCCATGTTTTTACTTCCGTTTCCGTATATTTACGGTCACCGTACTTTCCGGTTGGCGCTCACTGCGGTGTCCGCTGTGATGGGTGGCGGTATTGCACCTAGGGCGCCGTACGGCGGCGGTGTGGGCCGTTTTGGGGTCATTTCCGCCATCGCGGACTTTGCACTTCCGCCATGCCGTGGTGCTCGTGCCCGATGGGTCGGAATGGGCCGCACTTTGCTCCATCGTGCAATGGCGGAAACGCTATTTACGCTGTGGCGGTCCGGTCAGTCACTTTCCGCCAGGGTCGTAATGAGGGCCAGAGTCTTCAAACACTGGCAGCACTGAAACACTCTATTTGAAGAATTATTAGAAATGCTAGAGAGTTTCAGGGAGGGGGTTTTTCATGAAGTGTCTACAGATGTGCTGCTCCTATCTCCAGCAGTACCACTTGGATGAGCAAGCTGCCTTCCCAGGATCTTTTCTTTCTGATGCAATGCATCTGTCAGAAGTCTTCATCCACTTCATCCTAGGTTACTAATAGTGTCTTTATGTGCTTGAAGACACTCCCGCATTTCACAACTGAAAACATTTAATACAAAAAGATGCCTGCCATGGAATGGGAGAAGGGACCACATAAAGTTTCTTCTCCTTTGTCATGATGGCCATTAAAAAGATAGAAGAAGTAAATAGCCACTAAGGAAAGGGAGTGCATGCAGGGACGGACTGAGCATTTAGCACAACAAAACCCCAGAAATTCAGAAAAAGCCACCTTAACTTTGCACCTCCTGTTGCGCAGCCTATGACCACAATGATGACATCACAGATCACATCACTGATGACATCACCAATTACATTACAACAGTAACTGGCATTAAGCATGGCCTTCAACCATGGCCAGTGTGCATGGCCAAATATATTTTAACATATGAATGGGTACTAGTCATGGCCTTCAGTTATGGACAGCAGTCATAACCTTCACCCATGTGCACTGCATATTTTAAAACATTAACAGGCTATCAACCATAGATTCTGACCTTTACCAGTGGATACAGCTTTCAACCATGTCCACTATATATTATATACCATTGTCAGGCACTAGCCATGGCCTTTAGAACACTATTGGCCAGTGGCCACAATCTTTGGATGTGCCCACTATATATTCCAACATATACATTTGCCACTAGCCATGGCCTTTGACCTTGAGCAGTTTGTACATCTTTTGGCCATGCCCACTGTCATCATCATCATGATTATTGAAACAGATTTCTCTATTAATATTAAAAACAAATGACACAAACAACTTGAGAAAACACCAAATAGAATCATAACAAATTCATTAAAAGAACCGATAACATCTCCAATAAAATGAGTCAACCATTAGCCGCAATTCTAAGACACAACCCGCCCACCCCATATAATATCTTACAGTACATCACACTACCTTAATCTAAAACCAATTATGGGTGACCCTATAAAAACCCAGCTACACATGCATGATTCTAGCAGGGAGCATCATTGCACACTTGACATAATCACACACATCATCAATAAAATCAGCCTCATTACAATACATATTAAGCCACAAAGCCTCCTTACAGTGCCAAATTTTGTTGATAACAAAATGTGGTTTTAACAACTTATTACGTATGACCATACAACACTTACAAAGCAATATGAAATGACATAAGTCCTCCTGGGCGGCCATGTTACAAAAACAATTATTTGCCAATGCCTGTGACCCCCATTTAATCAGAGCTTTGAAGGGCAATATATTCAAACGTATCATTGATGAGAATTTACATACTTCCGCTCCTCGCAGGTTGTCACATCTCAATGTGGAGAACAGTCGCAAAGAATTCAGAGTAGATACCATGTTCCAGTCCTCCCTCGGCCTGAAATGAGGTCCGTCTGTCTCAGATTAGCTTTCTGGACACTATAATTCGATTGCGACAGCATATTAGCCAGTCCCCACCTCTGAGACAACTTACAATCTTCAGAATACCACCTATACCTCTTACAGAAGCGGGCCCTTGCAAATTCACTAACTGTGCATGCAAAATTAGGGTACCAACCACAGCTTTTGGCTTTTTCCAGTGCATACAGCTTTCAGCCGTGTCCACTGTATATTGTATACACTCATCAGCCACTAGCCATGAACTTAGCCACAATACTGGCCAGTGGCCAAAATCTTTGGCTGTGCCCACTATGCATTCTAACATAGCCATGGCCTTTGACCTTGAGCACTTTGTACAACATTTGGCCATGTGCACTGTATATTTTAAAATTATAAAAAGCTGTAAGCAATGGCCTTCGGTCGTGTCCACTGTGTGTTATACAACTCTAACCAGCCAATAGCTATGGCCTTCGGCGGGGCCCATTGTATATTACATACACTAACCAGCCACTAGCCATGGTCTTCAAGGCAATACTAGCCAGTGCCGCGGCCTTTGGCTGTGCCGACTGTATATTCTAACATATTAATGGGCACTAGCTATGGCCTTTAGCCATGGCCACTGACTACAGTTTTCAACGTTGCCAACTGTATATTTTAAAACGGTTATGGGCTACTAGGCATGGCTTTTAACCATGCGCATTGGTAATTTTGAACAATAACCGACCAATCACATGAAAGGTACTCTCACACATGAAAACCCTTCCAATTCACCCACATAAGGATGTAGACCACCACACGCACCCACTGCAGACAACACCACTCCCTAAATATGAACCTCCCACATCTCTACAACTAACATGACAGCCCACTACCAACACAGCACAAGTGTGAACATGAGTGAACCATTATTTCCTGACATAGGCCGTCACAACAGATGATCTGTCAAAAAACTCCTGCACACCTTTTCCTGTAGAATGCAACTGGAATCCTGAATGATCTACAAGGAATGTCACCTATCCCCACAATGTCTCTTGCACCGACTACCACTGTAATGCCACTCAGCATGCACGTGAGAGAAGCTGCAAGTAGACTGAATTGCCAAAAGCACCACCATGAGCAGCAGTCACTATGTACGACACGCAGACATGTTTATGGTGTCTGGGGTGACTGTACACTTGATTGGAAATTACACTGAATGCATCAAAGGATAGCATTAGGGTCTCAGTCATGATGCATAGCACAGCATGTGGGCAAATCAGTGACCCGCAAAATGACACGTACATGGGCATTACTTCTTGGAAAAATCCATTCTCCGGGACAAAAATTCCATAATGTCAACAGGCAGCAACAATGTATTTAGAGACAAGGAGAGGGAATGCACAGTGAGAACACTACATGGGACATCAGTCTCCATCCTCTCCGAAAGCTTGCAGGAACACACATGAATGGACCAATGATAGTAAATAAGTGTGCTTACATCAGATGTAGAGGTCTCAAAGAGTAAACTCCTGTCTATATCCTCTCCCCGTACACAAGTCCCACACTAGGCCGGTAACACATATAGGAAAATGCTAATTAAAGGATTTTCAATGCATACATCTCTGCACACAGTTTTTCATTGTGGGACACACTGGTACATGCATTTTTAAAACATACACACCTGTAGTCAGATAGTAACCGGAAGAAGGACAGCCTGATGCCCATGGAAAACCCCTTCCAGGCCCTTCATGTTCAGAAGACTCGCAGGATGGCACATGGTGTCCATATAGATAGTTATCTGCTGAAGGACCCATGCCCCCCACACAAATGTTAATGAGTCATCCACTGAACAGCTAACTCAACTAATTAATTGAGGTAGGCCACAATAAAGTGAGTAAATCACTATTCCAGGTGAGTCTTTCAACCCACAACCACAGGATTGCCAGAAACAGTCTCATTCACCTTACCGACATAGTTGGAAAGTCCAATGTCAGTGCGCTGTACCAGGATGTAGGCAGGCCATGACAGATGCGTCGAGGAATGTATGGCACATAACATCCTCCTGGCCCTCACCGACCCACACTCCCCCCACCGGCAAGAATAATCTGACTAGACATATGGAAGTGTTTATGGGGAGATCACCTCCATGCCTGCAAATCACAATTCCAGCAGGTGCATGACCTGATGTACACATCGCCGATGGAATGGACTCATGGCCTCCACCATAGGACTCCTCACCTGATATACATTGTGATGCACATGTGCATTGTGACATGATTAAATAGAAAAGCAATGCAAATGTGCACACGTTGGGAAATGAACATACATGGTACACATATGAATGCATTCAAATGTCATACCAAACAACACACCTGCCTTGCCCATGTGCAGGCTCATGCCAGACATCCACCTACACACTACAGCCTGCATTGCCAAAAAGTGCGCACACATAACAAAATGGATACCAGTCATGGATGGCACAAGAAAAGAAAAATTCAAAAGGACATTACAGTGATGCAAACAATGGGACTAAAGGTGCACAGGAACATGGCCAGGGAATTAGTTCATGAAATGGTCACTGCAGGTAAATGAAACATAGACAATGAAGGCAGCATCCACTGAGGGAACCAGAGGTACAAACGGGCAACCCAAAGGTGTAATAAAGGATCCTCAGGATCCACTCCTTTCCAGCCTGTCAACTGACCAACTGCACAATCACCCGCCCTTTATATAGCTCTCTACTTGGAACTTTTCAAGATTCCAGGTTTCCCAGGATACATGTAAACATGGCATGTGCTTAATAACTGTAACATGACTACCAGGTAAACAAGTGACCAAATGGAAAATATACAAAGGCAATCATATATATACAATCAAAGGTACAACACATAACAACAGTTTAATAAGTAACTGTTGTCGTAGTGAATCAGTCTTTAAAACCATTATTGATGCTATATTTATTGTTAGAAGTCAGCCGACATGTGATTCCACTCTAAATGTGTCTTTCTCTAGGCATATGAACTGTCAAAATGTACATACATAAAATATTCATATAACATAGCTCCCAATTGACAAAATCCATTCAGACGTTGTCGATAAATTCAAGGTTTGGTCTATGATCTTTTAAAAATCTTTTCTGAACATTCGTAAAATGGCAACAAAGTTATGACCCATCTGAAAATGTTGAAACCCCCCTCTAATTTTGCAACCTCTTCACAGAATCCCACCAAACTTTGCAGAAACATTCAAATCTGGGTCTTAAAATTTTGCAAACATTTGTGCAGATTCGTGAAACAGCACCTAATCTATAAGCCTTCAAATATTGTGGGACCCCCCTCTAAATGTGTTCCCTCTTGGAAAAACAGCACCATACTCTGTGGAACCACTCATGGTCACATCTAGATTGATAACACAAAATCTCATACAGTTTCATTGAGTGGCACTGAAGTTGTACACCATCCAAAAATGTCTTTTCACCAACCATGTTATGCAAAAATATGTATCGATGTCCCTGAACATCTGAAATATTCATGGACATCAAAGGGCTGTCCCCAAACTGTTTGCAGAAATCGAAGATGAAAAACCGCCCTTTTTGGCTTTTTATGGCCATATCCCATCCCATCCTCATCACCCCTTATCTCCACAGAGATGGTTTCATTAGTTTGTAATGTTGTGTTTTTAATATGTTTTTACTGCGATCTTCGTGGATAATGGGCACTGTCTGTGAATCCAGCATGGTGGGGTTTTCCAACAAATATGATGCACCTCATGCTCTTCTCCATCCAACTAGCAGGCTTGTCCAATGACCGCAGACATCACGCTGCCCTCCGTGCCAATCGCAGGCCTATCCGCGGACAGAACAGGACTTTTTTTAAACTACTGAACAGATGTACACCAAATTTACAAAAGCACGCTTTCAGGACCAAGCCACCGCTCCTGGCACAAATTTGTGAAAATCCGTCTAGCGGTTTGGGCTATAGGCATGAGCAACATTTCTTTCCATTGCGTTTATCGGAAGAATCACAAATGTTGGGACCCGCCTATGACTTTGCCCCCCTCGGCATGAAACATCAACAACCTTCATAGAATCAATCTGATGCTCCGTGTACCCCTTTTGCAAAGTTTTGTGAGGATTCATCTGGGGGGGGGGCAAAGTTATAAGCCTTTGGTTAAGTTGCACTTATAAAAACCTATGAAATTCCAGTCACGTACCCAAAACTTTTCCCTCCACAATGAAGAATAATGCTGTCCATATGTTTTAAGTGAACCATATTCTCACAAAATGGGAGCAAGTCCACCCACTTCATCCCGCGCACTAAATACCATGACACTTCAAAATCATTGAATCCAAGATTTTCAGCCAATCCACAGTGGTCAACTTAGAAGTTCAGCCAATGAATTCGAGAGTCCCCCAAAATCCATACCCTCTGCCTCCTCAAAGGCATAGCCATACCCCTTTTCAATTATCTCCAACTCCTGCAAACAAAACTCCTGCTACTCTCCCTTCCTGTACACTACACCAGTAAACCTAATTGGTGAATCCCCACAATCCCCTTTCCATGACAGGCATCCTTAAAAGACCTGGATGTGCGTGTGCCATCCGGGGACTATTGCAGTGTCCAAGGACGTCATGGCCACTGAAAGGGGCGGGGGGGTGTTTAAACTAAATTTAAGTTGCTTACTCTTTAGTGGTGGCTCTCAAATGAACCTTTGTTTTTTTGTGTTTTTTGGGGTTTGTTAACAAACACCTTTTTTTTCCTTGTTGTGCCTTTATGTACAGTAGTATTCAGCCCCTGCTCATGTGAAGCAGCAAATAATTACAATGCTCTGTGTTTAAAAATGTTTCTTTTTATGAGCAATTTCATGAAATAAAAGAAAATGCATATGTGCATTTACAGCAGCACTGTGTGTCACTTTTTCATAAAAGAAAGGAAAAGCAAATGGAATAGATTTGTAGAAAATGTGTAAGTGGCACTTAGTGCATGCCAGTTTAATATGTTGGCAGTACATGCATACATCCCAACATCACCCATTCCAATCTGTATGTGCTTATCCAGTCCTGATTTATATCTCTACAATGTGGGACTTGTACTCCACCTTCTATAATGGTAAAAGTGGAACTACAAGTACCAGAACACAAACAAAATATCTAGGACTACATGAACACCTAGAGAGTAGAATGCATCATGTTGGCAAGTGCGCATATACACCTAACATACTTCCACACACCAAGTGCCATTTAAAGGTATACTACAAATATTTTCCATCAACTTTTCTTCTCTTTTATAACATTTTACACACAGAGCTTCTATGAATGTGCATATGCATTTCTTAACTTTCATTAACATGCTCCTAAAAACAAACAATTTTAAACATCCAGCAATTTCATTAACTCTTTTTCCCAGCACCTCCTCCTACCTTCATGAAAAACAACCATGCTTACTAAAAGTACTTCACCATTAACACATATCCCCACTAACTTGCTCTTACAATTATGGGGAAGAAGCACATAGCCATAGACAAGTACCAATACCCTTCACACTCTACATAGTAAGTACATTAATGTGCCATGTATATGCATATAATTGCAACAGTACAAATCCACTATATATTACCTCAGATTACTCTTTTTGAACCAACATTTGTTTCACTCTAACTCTTTATATTGAACCATTCACACTCTTTCTATTCCCATCCCAACACCACCATTGCAACACCCACTGCTTTCCTGAAAACATCACTTTGTCCCTACTGATTCAATCATACCACCACTCCCCAACGCAGAAGCTGAACGCCATCACATCTCTACAGACTATTACTCGCAAAACCTTCCTAACCAGACTTAGTTGCCACCTCACAATCAAACAGCATTCTATTAACCTCTCCAATCAGATCACACTCCAATTCACAATACATAAATATACATTCCACAACTTTCAAACCAAAGCTTTCTCTTTTCTCAACAAAAACAACAAAATCCCTACTACAAAGCAACTCCATAGAAAAAAAAGGAATAATAGAATAATAGAGCAAATAGGAATAAAAGCAAAGCATATAGTCATCCACAAACAAAAAATAAAAAAGATGTGCAAAGAAAAGCAGAATTACTAATGAACCTAACATTATATCTAACAATGTTAATGTAGTCACGGTAAAGGAATCCAAAATATTTATGTTACAAAAAATGTTTCACCATAGAGTTCTTCACAATATTATAAAAACAGCTCAAAAGTCATGATCTACCCTTAAAATCCACTGCAGGAGGATAATCCAAAAAGCTCTAATTGACAGCACATTATTACTAAAGAGAACATAGTTTACATTCACTTTAAACAGAATGAACCCACTAACTTAATCAATACTTTACAGAAAGCACTTCTACACATGCACAATGTCAAAATAGATAACATTTCAAACTCCTGTGAAGGTGAATGGATTCACCCAAGCAGCACAAAAACATATTTCAATGAAGAGGCTTATAAACAAGAACAACAAAAAACTATTGCCATAGACAGAAATGGTTGAGGGCAGAAATGTCAGGAGACACCATTATGACAAAAGAAACCCTTATGGAACAACATCCTGAACACATTTTCAACCAAATCCTCATTTAACCCAAAGCAACCATCCAGTGTAAAAATGGACAGGCAACTCACTTTGTAACGTAAGCCAACAATCCTTTAAATCTTTACAACAATTCCTAAATCACTATGTGAAACTAAAAGACAAAAGAAAAATGAAAAAAATTACAAACCATGCACTCTTGTCCAGTGCACAGTCACATTGGTCTTCGAGGACATTCATTAGCCTGCATTTTATGAACTTGTTGCAAAAGCACCTTCCATCACATCAAATGTTAGCAACACACCATTCTACTATATGGAATCTTGTGCATATGCTATACTATGCAAAATGTCCTGCTCTAAAACTACATTTAAATAACATTCTCCTACATGGAACAGCCAAAGAACTGCTTCAAGAAATAGAGCACATCCAAAGTAAATACTTTGGAACTAAAGTTGACTTACAAAATTCTGTAAATTCAGAAAACATTACCGGAAACCTTGCAAACACCAACCTCCTAAGAAAAACAGACAAAAACAAAATAGCTATTTTTCAAAACATGCAAAAGAAGGTCTGGGGGTCCTTCTATGGGCATAAACATAGCCCATTGGCTTGTTCTCGGGTGGATGCTCCCCGAGGAGTCTTAACCACGCTTTAGCTCAATACACATCTGCTGAAATACCGGACATCTGCTTCTGATGTCATGGAAAAATGGACCCAACAAAATCTAAACTGCATGTTCTTAATGTCAACTATTACAAGATGTAGTCAATTCAATGAGACAATGTTAAAAAAAAGAAATGCATATCAGCTCCACAGACAAACTCGAAGGGCATGGCCTGACATTCCCTATGTGCAAACAAGCAACAGCATGACTAAATAGCTTAGAAACATCTATCTCCAACACAGCTGGATTAGAAAAAATATTAACTTTGTGCCTAAACAGCAGAGTAATTTTTAAATGTAACCTTGGTGTAGAACAAGGTTTAGTTAATGGAGAAATTGGTACAGTTGTTGGCTCCCAAACATGTCCACATCACAACAAAATTCAGTTTGTCAACATCCACTTTGGCAAACTTGCAGAAGTTAAACAAATTGGCCACAGAATAGCAATTTTCCTTCTTTAGAAAGACATATACGTACGCAGGGAACCATTTTCTCTATCTCTTGCATATGCTGTCACTATTCACAGATCGCAAGGTCTAGCCCTAGATCACACATTGATTGACATTGGCAGCACAGTCTTTAAGGAATGTATGAGATATGTAGCACTTTCACATGTTTGTACACTCAATGGTCTATTCCTAGTTAATTTTGATGCAAACAAAGTCAACGCTGACATTCCTTGCATCCTAGAATACAAAAGGTACTGTGCACAGAACACCCCATCAAGATATGTACCCTGTACCTCAAAAAATAAAACATTTAAAAAGAAAACAATCTACAAACAGAATCTATAGCAAAGAGCATCTACATCTACATCTACATATACATATACATATTCAGCAAACAGCACCTACAGCAAACAGAATCTACAATGGATCTCCAAGCAATACAGCTAAAGTAACAACGACCAACTCCTTATCCATCACAAAATACAACCACAAAAGTGTCTACTACAAACGCAACTGCACATCCATCAGAAAAGAAAGAGGAAAATATCTCTTCTCTCCAAGAATTCTTCAGGCCCATCAAACAATGCAGACACGCAACCCTCTGGTTCATTTAAATTCAACAACACAACTGGAGTAAATTGCTATGCAAATGTATCAATCAATCTTTCACTCCCAATTGCCACCAATTGTTCAAAACATTTACTAAATGCCTCGGGCCAGTTGTGTTTGTAAATGCACATCCTTCATAGAAATGCCACATAAATCCGGACAGCATTTACAGTGTGTCAGTTATAAGGAAAGAATTGTACTACTGTGCAGGAATGGTAAAATGTACCATAAACACACAAGAAGATCCTCAGGAATTCCTAACAGACTTACTACAAGTACTGAAACAAAAAACATCCCTATAAATCAAATCTTCCTGATTTCATACACATGGAAACATACATGTACTCTCTGCAACCAAGTTTCACAAGAGTGCATCCCTAATGAATGATTTGTATATGTATGCATACCAAATTGTGAATCCATTCCATTTCACCAGCTTCTGCTGAATGCAAATCATGGCATATTATGCCATGTTTGCAATTCAGACAATCTTTCAGCATGCAAATAAACTCACATAGTCAATATGTCATACTAATGCTTCTTAGGTACAATGAAGATGGTACCCAAACTGTAAGCTTAATAGCTTTCACACACGTCCAAGTATCTCTTGGCATGAAAACCTTCAAAACAGTAGGTATAATATATGACATTGGCAGCACAGTCTTTAAGGAATGTATGAGATATGTAGCACTATCACGTGTTCCTATACACAAAGGTCTATTCCTAGTTAGCTTTGATGCAAACAAAATGAACGCTGACATTCCTTGCATCCTATATTATAACAGGCAACCTGCACTGTACACCCCCATCTATCTATGTACCCTGTACCTCAAAAAACAAAACATTAAAAAAGAAAACTAATGCAAAGAGAATATACAACAGATCTAACTAAAATACAGCTAAAGTAACAACAACCAACTCCTTCTCCATCAAATAATACAACCACAAAGGTGTCTACTACAAACTCAACTGCACATCCATCAGAAAGAAAGAAAAAACATATCTCTTCTCCCAAAAAATATGCAGGCCCATGAAACGATGCAGACACACAGCTCTCTGGTCCATTTAAATTCAACAACACAACTGGAGTAAATTGCTATGCAAATGTAACAATCAACCTTCTCTTCCAATTGCCACCAATTTGTTCACAACATTTACTTAAACGGCTTGTGCCAGTTGTGTTTGCAAATGTACATTCTTCATAGAAATGTCACAAATAATCCGGATAGCATTTACAGTGTGTCAGTTATAAGGAAATAATTAGACTACTTTGCAGGAATGGTAACATTTACCATAAAAACACAAGACGATCCTCAAGAATTACTAATATACTTACTACAAGAACTGGAAACTAAACACATCCCTATAAATGAATTGTTCCTGATTTCATACACGTGGAAACATACATGCACTGTCTGCAACCATGTTTCACAAGAGCACAACCCTAATGAACGATTTGTTCATGTATCCATACCAAATTGTGAATCCATTGCATTTCATCAGCTTCTACAGGATGTAAATCATGGCATATTATGCCATTTTTGCAATTCAAACAATCGTTCAACATGCAACAAACATACTATCACACCTATACTAACATCATTGTAGTAGGGTTATTTTTTTTTTCATCCTCTATGGATTTTTTTTCTTCCAATGAGCAAATGATTATTCAAGTCAATACAACAACAGTGTACCATGTACTTATGTTGTACCAAACATACTACATAGAACGTACTGTCTATGAGGATCAGAAAAAGTAAATGTATATGTAAAATGGTATGCTATTAAAACTTTTCAACTATCTCGCTTAACAAATTATACTGTTTTCTTCACAGAACATACTTTCTACTTCCACCACAGTACCTATCATTACTACACACATATTACTATAATGATTGTGACCACTGCCCACTGCACACATATCTTGTGACCCCCCATAACTTCCCTCCCTGGATAAAACTTCACCAAACTTCAGGGCATCAATTCAAGGAGGCAATATACTTTCTTTGCAAAGTTTGGTGAGGATTATTGCAGGAAGGGGGGCAAAGGTATAGGCCGCCCAAAAGGTTCTCTTCCTATGGGTTAAGCAACTTAACCGTGACTACACGGCCGCTACCACAGGCTGTGTAATATATATATATATATATATATGTATATATATATATATATTCACTGAAAAAACTGTCTTAAAGGGACGTCATGGTTAAGTTGGACTCATAAAAACCTATGAAATTACATGAAAAAACTTTGTTAAAGGGACTTTATGGTTACAAATTAAATAAAAAAACCTCAGAAATTCACCAGTTATTGTAAGCTAAGCAACCATACCTCGTGCCACCACCATGCACTGCTAAGACTAACACCCAGGACATGAAAGATGACATCACAAATTTCATTGATGACATCACATATGAAATTAATTTTGATGAAAAGTCCCTACAAGGGGTTGTGTTTATAATGTTGGAAATAAGATGTCAGGGGTGATCAGGAGACCTATCATGAACTACCTAATTTGTAGGTTTTTATTATTGCAATTTACCAAAGATTTTTCAGTGACTTTCATGGGTTTTTACCAGTGCACCCTAATTTGCTACAACTTCCTAATATTCGACTTACCCCAATATAGCAACATGTTTGTCCTATTTACAAAGTCTCACCTAAAAACTCTAGCATGTCCCTCCTTCTAGCATCATTTTTAACACTTCTATACACTTTTTGCAACTTTTTCCACTGTTTTTGCATTCGTCTCACGTTGCGACATCTAACATTCGGACAGTGTCACATGATCTTGTGCATGTGGCATGATGACATGTTGACGAACGTGTCCACACGTCGTGATTGCATCCATGCTTCGTAAAGATTTCGGAACAGCATTTTCTGCTGATCTAGGAACTTTCAAGCACAAAATGTACCCTTGAACAGCTCATACTGCTATTCTTACTTATTATCCATTAACAATCTAGTACAGAGCACATACTTAAAAAATTGCATCAGCTATTGCCATCCCTCCTCCCCAAGAGTCACCACCACCAGCTGGAGGTCCTTCACAACAGAACATCGCTCTATGTCCGAAGACAATGAAGAGGACCAAGAAGATGAGAGGAAGGGCCTACCTCTAGCATTCCGAGAAAATAATGGGTGTGGCAGTTCTTTACCACTGTTGGGAATGTACCAAAGGCTAAAGCTACCAAAGTGAAATGCACTGAGTGCAACCTTGTACTCAGTCGTGTACTACCTGTACATTACTCTTATGGGACCACCTCTATGCGCCACCACACCAAATCTAACCACTGCAACACTCTTGGAAAGGTTGTTCCTTTCTTAGCAAGTAGTAGGCTGTCTTCCTTAACCAATGCTCTAACCACACAGCCTACTTCTGTGGGACACAAAATCCCACCAGATACCTTGCAAGCGATAAAAGATGCTGTTGATCTATATCTTTCAAAGAGAACAGTCCAATGCATATACAGCAACATACCACTCTGCAGGGGGGAACAATTTAGAAGTTCTTTTGAAACTGTAATCAAGGAGCATGAGCACCACTGCCCTCTAACTTAGATTTAACACACACGCACCATCTTCCCCTGTCCATCCGCCCCTCAATATGTGTGGTTGGTACCCCTTCCCTCATTTCCCTCCCTACCTTACCTTAAATTAAAACATAAAAAGGTTCCTTTAGGAACCACCTTTCACAATTAAAAAATAGAACTAAAAAAAATTATCTTATAGACAGCATCAACTTTACATTTCTCAATTAAGTAGATAGATTCAATAAGATTCTCCAACATTTCCATTTTGTGTTATGCTAATGGGAATAATGTGGTGTTCATCCAAGCGCTGGAACGGGTGAGAACGGCCTGGCAGCCCAAGTTATCAGCCCAAGCAAAACGAGGGCGGATGCCAAGGGCTCCGGGCTTTTATCGCCCCTTGCAGCCCGTACAATAAGGGATGAAGGCCATTAGCACACCGGGTTGCCAAAATGGTAACCTGGGTGCTTAAAAAAAAGCTTTTTCCTTCCTACAGCAGGACGTGCACGACGTCCCACTATTGGAAGGAAAATCCTTTTCCAAGATGGCCAACATAGAAAGGGAAAGCAGTTCCCTTTCGACGGTGGCCAGCAGGAGGCAAAGAGAAGGAGCAAATGTGGGAGTGGGACCTGCCAGCAAAATAAGGTCAGTAGGGGAGGTTTCGGGTGAAAAAGAAACATGGGACGAATGGTTGGGAGGGAGATGGGGCTGGGAGAGCCGGCCATCGGGCAGCTTCGAACATGGACTTCTACCAGCATTTCGAGTATGCATTCATAGACACCTTTTTGGCTGCCTCCCACACCCAGAGTCCTAATGGCCAATTGTATACTATAGAAAAATATAAAAATACAAAAAACATTTTATGCCCCAAATAATTTTCTCTAGCATACAATAAGTACCATAATCGATGAACCTCTGTAACTCTCCATGGTCTCCACAGTGCCCTTTCCAGGCTATGGATCATTAAAAGACCCAAATGGCACGTGCACACCATCGCCATTTCTATTTTATATTTCTAACACTCCTTCACTGCCTGGTTTCAAACAGTCAAACATCCATCCACCTGTTACGCTCACCTGGCTCCCACAGGGGTGTTGAGCGGAACTGGACAGCCACCGTCTCCACCAACGTGATGCGTAGTGCAGAGAAGACTGACTGGACTGGCCCACCTAGCTTCATCTGCTTGACCCGTAGAAGTAGTCTCCTAAAGACGGGGAAAGGGAATTAGCCACCTGTGGATTTGAGTAGTAACACCTCACTGTGTCCCCACTTATCACTTCTGACATTCCCTTTCACAAAGGTCAACTTTTTGATTGATGAGCTCTCCATCCTGCGAAGAATGCAGTGCCGCGTTGATGGCCAGTTACTTCACTGGCTTGAGGGTATTGGTTGGAAGAGTTCTGGACAAATCTTGGCTCCAAACCTCAGTGCGAAAGGCCGTAAGTATATAGTTCTAAAGAGTTCAAAATGTCCGAATAATCACTCTTGTCCAATTCCTTGTTTCTTTTGCAGCTTAGACCCAAAAGATGATCGTCTTGTGGCAGCTGAAAGCGCTCAGGTAAGAGTCTGTGTTTCCTTGGCTCACTTTGTTGTTTTCTTGTCCCCCTTAGGTGCTGGAATGTGGCAACCTGATGATGGAGACAGCACCGGATCGTAGAGATGCTGCGAGGAACGGTGAGTATGACGCGGCGCTGCTGCTGGCGATGCGACGCGTTTAAAATGAAGTCTGTTTCTGGTTCTAAAAAGCTGAATCCGAAATCAGGTAAGAAATTCAGTAAAGTTCTTGTTCTAACCTTTCTTCTTGTTTCCCGTCTTTCTAGGCGCTTTGGACTCGAGGCGGGCGTGGCAGGATGCTGGATACTGACTGCAGACACGGTGAGCGTTACGCTGCTGGATGCAGAATAAAGTGAAGCATGTGCTGCTCTTCGGTCGTGGTTTAAATAGCCTTCAAAGTAGTCCCAGGTAAGTATTCCTCCACAACCACACCCGAGTAACAAAATAGTTCCTAAGATAAAATAGTCCCTTCAAGCCTCACATGGGCTTGGATGCTTGGATCCCTTGCAGCATGGTCTGCATCAGGTAAGTTTTGACATATGAGCCTGGCACCTATAGCGCCAGGACTGATGTCCCATATGAGCCTAGTGCCATAGGCGCCAGGACTGTCCCCAGATAGCCCCTAACAGGGGTTGCTGGGTTTGCCCCAGGTAACATGATGCCTGCTTCCGGGGTTGATGGACTTGGTCTGGATGCCCGGGGGTAGGCATCATGACACCAGCAATCACTTCCAAAAACTGTACATATAATCGTAGGACCATACTAAGCATCCATACACCAACTGCCACTTAACAATCTTATGCAAATCTTTTGAATCTGCATTACCCTTACTTATAGAAAAAAATTGTACACAATGCTCCTATAAATACACATATGCATTGTGCAGTGAGAGAAGTGCATAAATAGAAAGGGCAGTACGAATGGGCAAGTGCTCATGAGAACCCAGGAGGGAAATGCCAAGAAATGCCAAGGTGGGGCGCCACTGGCAAACTACTGGATCAGAGGAGACCCAAGGGTGCAATGAATCTTAACCATAAAATCCCTTTAACAAAAGTTTTTCTGTCATTTTAATAGGTGTTCAGAAGTCAAATTGTTTCATGGGGTTACATCACTGTATATAAGTTATTAATAATTCCTCCTTTCATATAAACCGCCTTTAAGAAACATATTTTTTGCAACACAAACTTATGTCTGTAGTTATCAGCAGTGCATGCTGGGGATAGAAATCATCTTTCAATTGCCTACGGAATAAGGCTCCATCATAACCCGAGCCAAAGCAAACCACCCTTATTATTCACTGCACTTACCGTGCATCCTAGATCAGTGTCCACTATACCCTAATAATGTAACCAATGGCCAGTTCTCATGGCTTGCACCCATGGCCAGTCTCCACATTCATGGGGCATAGGCATTCGACCATGCCACATTCACCAATAAGCAAATCAGAGTACACATTTGCTTTTGCTGAGGATCAGGCCCACTACCCACACACCAAATGTAATTACTAGTTTTTCGACTTACATTCTTACACTTTTGAAAAATAAAACACAATACATATTTCTAAAAACATGCTTTCAGGTCCTTGCTAATGCTCACCGCGTATGTTTTTTGTAATCTAGTCCACCACTTCAGGCTCTAACCGCCAGCAGAATATTTTTTCCCATTCAAACCTACCACTTTGGCCATGCTGCATGCCCCAATAAGCAAATTACAGTACACATATCTCCTTGCTAACGGCCTGTCACTTTCCCCCGACACCAATGTTACAACACTGTGATGTGTACTTACATTTTACACTTTTGAAAACAATAAAACACAGGACATATTTGCAAAACCATGCTTTTAAGTTCTTGCTGACCCTCCTCGTGCATATTGCTGCAATCCCATCCAACACTTCAACCTGTACCCAGACAAGCAGATTTATTTCCCCATCCATACCTATCCCAATTTTTAAAAACATTACCAGATTGCTGGTCCCTGGTGGCTATACCAACTTCAGCCAAATTGCTGGTCCCTGGTAGACATGGCCAGTAGCCAGAGTGTCTGTTTTATGGCCTTACGCCATGCCCCGGACAATTTGGGCCCTGCCAATGTCCACAGGCTATAACTCAGTCACCAAAGTTATATCACAATGTTGTATACCTACATTATGAAACTTTTCAAAAAATAAAACACAAACACACTTACAAAACCATGCTTTCAGATCCTTGCCAATGCTCCTTACACAACGTTGCTGCAAATACAACCATGTTTTATTTTTTCACAAGTGTCAACATGTACGTACATACAATAACTTAGCGTCCACTTGACAAAATCCATTCAGACATTGCACAAACATTCAAGGTTGGCTCTATAATCTTCCTGAAAACTTTTTGTCCACATTCGTCAAACGTCAACAAAGTTATAAGCAATCTAAAAATATTAAAACACCTCTCTCTCATGTTGTCCCGTCTTGACAAAATCCCACCAAACCTTGCAAAACACGTTACTATCCATGTATACAATCTTTTCGCATACTGATGTGCAGATTTTTCAAATGGCACCACATTTCTGAGCCTTTAAAATATTTTGGAACCACCCCTCTAATTTTGTTCGCTTATGACAAATCGTCACCACACTTTACACATCCATTCAGAGTAAGGTCTGGAATGAAGATCCAAAATAATTTCATGCAGTTTCATGAGTTGCGCCAAAGTTATAAGCCATCCAAAAATGGATTTTCACCAACCTTGTAATACACAAATAAGTATAGTTGTCCCAGAATATCTCAGATGTTCGCAAACATCACATGATTGCTCTGGACATCAGGGCTGTTCATGGAAGTAAGAGTTGAAAACATTCCTGTTTTTTGGGCTTTTTAAGGCCATATCCCATCCCATCCTCATCACCCCTCACATCCCCAGAGATTGTTTCATTATTTTGACAAGTGCAATGCTGTGTTTTTTAATATGTTTTTTTACTGCACTGTTTGCGAACAATGGGCGATGTCCATGAACCCAACATTGTGGGTGTTTCCCAAAAATATGAGGCACCTCTCAGAAGGCGTGTTCGATGTCTGCGTACATCAAACCACCCTCTGGACCAATCGGAGGCCTGTGCGCAGACCGAACAAGGAAGTGTGGTGGCAGACCAAACCCAGATTTCACTAATTTGGTTTTACCTACTTTTTTGGCCGTTTAAAAAGAAAAACTACCAGACGGATTCACACAAAATATACAAAAGCATGCTTTCAGACCAAGCCACCACTCGTGCTGCAAATTTGGTGAAAATCCGTCCAGAGGTTTGGGCTGTAGGCATGAGCAGATTTTGGTTTACATTACGTCTATGGTAATAACCAAACATTTTGGGACCCCCCTATAACTTTACCCTCACCTACACAAAACCTTATCAAATGTTGCAGAATCTATCTTACGGATTTGGCCAACATTTTGAAAGTGATTAAAAATCCAGGCCCTCCCCCCCCCCACACTGCAAAGTTTCGTAAAGATTTGTTAAAATGTGAGAAAGTTATTAAGTATCAAAAACTTTTTTTCCCAGAATGGATCCCTGTGTCTTTCATCCCTACTCAGGCCTACTCCTCCTTCTTGTGCTTAGTTTGCAGACTCACACTATCACCAAAACCTTCTCTCACTATGAACACCGTCTATCGGCCACCAGGTCAGTCCACTCTTTTCCTCTAAGAATAGGCTGACTTGGCCTCCTCCCTACTCTTTTCCTCCTCTCAACTCCTCCTGATGGGTGATCTGAACATCTATCTGGACTCTCCTGATTCATCAGGTCCTTTCTGCAATCTTTGTGATTCTCTCGCCCTTTCTATCCTTCCCTCAAGCCACACACACACCGTCAGGCACACCTTGGATGATCTCATCTCTACTTACATCCTGCTCTCTATCCCTCTCACTACACCCTTGACACTCTTGCCCCTGTCGTGAGGGTCTGACTGAAGCCTTCCAAAAAGTGCAACTCTTGATACGACTCCGGCCCGGCTGTCCTTAAACGCAAGTGTAGGACAGCTGAGCGGAAATTTAATGCGTCGGGTGAACCATCTGACAAACTAGCCTGCTGCCTCCTTCAAAGGCATTATCGACTCTGCATCCACTCCAAGAAAAGAGCCTTTATTCAAACCTGCATTTTCCCAGCATCAAACAACATGGTTGAATGGCTGCAAGGAGCTGGCATTCCTGCAGCTGCCTCTCTGCCACACCCACCCAGGACCTTTGCTTGGCCCTGGCTGCACACTTCACCACAAAAACCCTAGACATCCTTTCCCCTCTCTCTTCCACACCATAGAATACAACAACAGAGCCTCCCTTCACCTCCCCTCTACTCACCCTCTCCTCTCTCTCACCCGTCACACCGGTTGAGGTTACCAGACAAGTCTGATCTATGAAGCCTTCATCCAAACAGGTGGGCCCTTGCCCCTCCAAAACCATTAAAGACAATATCGACTCCCTTGCCCTAGCCTTGCCTGATCTCTGCAACCTCTGCTTTTCCACTGGTGTTTTCCCAACTTCTCTGAAGTACTGCTTTGTTCACCCTCTGCTCAAAAAACCCTCAGCTGACCCCTCCATTCCAACAAACTACCACCCTATCGCCATTTCTCCTTTCTTGGGCAAATTCCTGGAGAAACTGGCGATCTCTCAGCTGACCCTCCACATTGAATCTATTGGTTGCTTTCATGACCATCAATCGGGATTTAGAGCATCCAGAGGCACAGAAACTTCTCTTCTGAAAACCCATGAAGACCTGCTCTCAAATCTTGACACTAACACCCCATCTATCCTCATTCTTCTTGACCTCTCCTCTGCCTTCAACATGGTTAACCACAACATCCTGATTGCACCTCTCTGTGACACCCTGGGAATCACAGGTCAGGCTCTGGCATGGTTGACCTTCCTCTCCAACTGCCCATCCAAGGTGGAACTCAGAGCCTTTCACTACACTATGACTCTCTCAACCTGTGGCTTTCCCCAGGGATCTTACCTATCCCCCTGGTTCTACAACTTATATATGGCTGCCCTGGCACGGGTGATTGCCACCTTCACCTCCAACTCCCAGTGCTATGCGGATGACATGCAACTATCTTTCAGGCTACCCTCAGCCACCTCCTCCTCCTCGCACATATCTGACTGTCAGTCCTCCATTCAGTCATGGTGTGCTGCAAACAGCATCTGCCTCAAAACCACTAAGACTGAGATTGTTCGCATTGGGACCCCTGCTCCCGCTTTCCCTCTTCCACTCTTGCCAGCCTCCCTGGGCCCTGCACCCCCCCTTGCGAAGCAAGAAACTTTGGGGTCATCTTTGATTCCACTCTCTCATTCTCCTCACTCATTTCAGACATCTCTAACACGTCTATCAGCTACACCTCCTCTGAGGTACACTACCCTTTCTCTACCATTTCTCACTTTACCCCAGAGGCTCACTGTCTCCAAAGCTTGGCCACAAACCAATGGATCACATCTCTCCGGTGCTGAAAACCCTTCCACTGGCTCTCCATGGCTGCAAGGATCAAATTCAATACCCTTTTCATTGTTCACAAGGCTTTCTACGGCCTGGAACCCACCTACCTGCAACGCTGCCTACCTAAATATCTTTCCCTCATGAGCCCCCCACTCACCTACCTCCAACCTTCTGCAAGTGAGCCGGTTCTCCAAGCAGAGATTTGGAGGGAGATCCTTATCTTGAGCTGGTGCCTCCCTCTGGAATAGCCTACTTGCCGCCCTACGTCTTGAGCCACAGCTCCTGAAATTCCGGAAACTCCTAAAGACCTTTCTCTTCTCCTCATCCTTCTCCCTCCCTTTACCCTGCTAACCTAGTTCTCTGTTCTTTCCCTCTTTCCCTCCTATTCCTTACATCATGCTGACTGGCCGCCTGATGTACCTCAGAGTCTCACTGGTCCCCGGCACCCCTGCCAGTCCTCTCTCTCACATTTGCCTCAGGGCCCTACACCCCACCCACACTCAATGCACTGAGAAATTAACCCAAGAGAGTGGCTCTCTCTGTACTTACGCCAGTCTCAACTGACCAGGTGCACTTGATCCTCCCCTCCCTGTGACCCTCTGTGCACTTGCTTGATCCGTATGCACCCGCCTGAAGCTTCTCTATCTATTCTCCCTTGCCTTCACCCCTAATTGCACTGTTAAACTGCAGAATCGCCATCAGACCGATTTGCTGTATCCCATACTGTTAAATGTACTTTTTCTGAACTTACTCTGCCTGTGCAGACTGTTATCATCTCAGATTTACAAGGGCCCTGAGCGACTGTTGTTTTTCCCCATGTTACCACCCTCCTTGACTGCTTTGAAACACTTGTCTGTGTATAGGCGCTATATAAATAAACAATACAGTACAATACAATACAAAAGTATGGCCTACTTCCCATTCATTTTCCCATAGACAAACAAGGTCAATTTTTGCCAAAGCACACAGCCCAAACAGCTGGACGAATTTGGACCAGGTTCAAAACAACATGGGCACGAATCGATGACTCGCAATCCAGTTGTGGTTTGGGGTTATTCCGTGCAGGAGTTTTTTAACAGACAAGGGGGTGCCCCCTTCCCAAAAATAGATAGAGATATTTAGGGGATGGACCTGAAACTGTTTTTTTTAGAAAATGAAACTGCCATCTTGTTTCTCTCAATGCAAACCATTTTATTGTAAATTCTCTCAAACCTAGGTCCATGTTATTATTTAGTTTCTCCCAAAAAGCCAACAACCAAAACTGCCAACTGTCTCCAATTAGCAACAACCTTTTCAAACCAGCCATGCTATCTGCAGTTCTTCTCTGTTTCCAGGAAACTGATTTCTAGTTCGAATATTCTAATAGTTTTTTTGAGCAGGGTGTGTTTGATGTGTGTTTTTTGAAGTTTTTGATTGATTGATGGTACTGTTCTGCTTAACCGCAGCTGACAAGCAGCCCCTCCTTGTGCAGTGTTGTTACCCGCAAGTAAAAGTGACACAGTTTTGTAGCCGCAGCAATTGTATGGCAAATGGGACATCAAAACATTGCGGTGTGAAAGAGGCTGGGTGGAGAAAACATTGTTTGTTATTGGTTGTTGTTACTGTTCTATTTGTGTAGCTCTTTGTGATTGGTTGTAGTGAAAATGTGTCATCCAATTTAGTAGTTTTATTGATATATAGTGCTCTTTGTTTGGTATTCATTTCTGCGGTTGTATCCTTTTGATTCCAGAGTTTACACTGTGCACATGGCAGGAGTGTAGCTGATGTGAAATTAATTGTTAATACATATTTACATGTTTAAAGGTTTATTTGCAGTGTTGTGTGTGTTAGTTAAATTAATTACTGCTATCAGATGGTGTTGATTATATATTTGTTCATCTGCTCTGATTGTGTGGCAAGTATTTGTTAATGTATTTTTTAACTTTCACTTAAATGAACCTACAAAATTAGATTTGTCAATCAATGGCATTTATATGTAGGCATTTAGTTTTTGTATTCATGTTAGTGAGGTTGAAGGTTCATTTGATTGTATTTGTTGTAATGGTAATACAGTTTCAACTATGCAGTACTCTTAGCTGCTTTGAGTTTTATGTGACATAGTACAATGGATGGTATTTTGTACGCTCATTTTAGGAAGTTATTATTTTTGAATTGTGTTTTAGTTTTGTCGTTCTCATCATCCCAGTGGATTTGCACAATGTGTTGGACAGGTAACTTCTGTGAAAGTCAACCTATATTCAAAACATATTGAAAGTCTTCTTTTTAAACCTCTCTATCATTTCTGATGATGCTTAAAATGGAAAGCTGCAGATGTTTCAAGTCTCAGTTTGCTGGTGGCAGCACCTATAATGTATGGAGTTTGATTATGCACAAACACCGCTCACACCTAGCCATTTAATGTTTTTTTTATAATCCAAGTTGGATTTGTTTTCCCAGTGACCCAATGATTAGTATGTGAAAAGGGAACAACAGTGTTGTATGCACACATGTTGTATCTTATATAGTGCATGTGATGCACTGCATGAAAGATATGAGGGTCATGAAAACATGTGTATTAAATTGGGTTTTTTAAAGTGTATGTTTTCAAACTGATTTGTTTTATTTTTTTTAGATAGTAGGATACTTTATTTTTTTTAAAACATAGCTGATTAACCATGTCTACAGTATCACCCGATGATCTGTTGAATATTGAAAGCGTGGTTAACTGTAGCAATGACTGGGGAGGAGTGTAGCCGTGGGTTTGTTGGACCATACCCATGGCTATCGGCCTCAATGTACGAAAAAGTACACTGTACCTGAAAGAGTCCCTTCTAAGACTGATCTATTATGTATTATATTTCTAAGATTGATCTATTGTGCATATATTTATATAAAAAGGCAGTAACCAAAACAGCCAACTGTCTCTGATCAGCCACACCGTTTTCAAACCAGTCATGATATCTTAGTCTTTCTCTGTTTCCAGGAAAATGATTCCTTGTTTGAATTCCTAGTAGTTTGTATGAGCAGGGTATGTATGATGTGTGCGTTTTTGAGTTTTTAATTGGTTGGTGGTACTGTTGTAATTATCCGTGGCTATCCAGCAGTCATCCAGTGTGCAGCGTTGCTTCCTGCGGGTAAATCCTGTGCCCTGTGCAGCGGTGGTTATATTAGGGCAAACGGAACGTTGCATGTTTGTGGATGTGTGGCAGCCGTGGCTATCTGACATTTTGGGTGGAGTAGCATCATAGATGCATTGAGTGTTTTGGGGCATTGGGATAGACCAGAGGAGTGGAGGAGGACCATGGGGGGTGGAGGGGAGGCTGGTATGTGTGTTGCAGACACTTGTTTGGAGTTTTGGGGAGTGGAAATACATTTTAAGTCATAGGCATGCGTGTTAGAGACACTTGTTTGGAGTTTGGGGTAGTGGAAATACATTTTAAGTCGTAGTTTTTGTGAATTGCTGCAGCTATCAGTAAAACACTCATGTATGGGCATTCCTATAACCGCGTGAATAAAAAGCATGTGCATAGGTGCGTTGATGCTTTTTGTCTAGTTGTGTTCGTAGGCCCAGTTATATTTAGAGCCGTGTATATAAACATACATTTTCTGTGCATTAATCATATTGTTATGTGGATGATATAGCGCACACTGTTATCTGTGTGTGTTATATTGTGTGCTTAGGTGTTGTCTTGTCTTATTTGACGTTTAGAAGGTTGGCTTAGTTTGGTTTTTAGTTTGTAGAAAATGTACGTGTAGCCACGGCTACAAGTAACCTTTGTAGCTGCAGCTACAAGTCGGCTTTGTAGCCGCATTGAATATCCGTGGCTATCAGCGATGCTGGTTAGAGTTTTGTATGTGTTTTGATGTTTCTAGTTGGCTGATGTTAATGTTGTAAATGTGTACTTCTTTGTGATGGGTTGCAGTGAATATGTGTCAGCCATTTTATTAGTTTTCTTAGAATATAGCCCTGTTTTTATGGTTTTGATTTTGAAAAGTATGACACACCCCATTTTGTCTACTTTTCTCATTCTGACTGCAGAACTCACACTACGCAGTTCATGTTACCTGTGATAAAATATGATTGGAATTATTCAGTTGTTTGCCATTGTTTTGCTGAAAGTTATATCTGATAATATGTTGATAAGTGGGCTCTCTCTTTTGTTTGTTTGTTACTGTATTTGTTAATAAATGGGTGTGAATGAGTGTTGGAAGTTGTTATTAGGAAAGAAAATTAATTTCAGTGAGGTGCATGATATAGAATCATTAAGTATACTTCTTGCACTCAAAATAAAATAAGGATCACAGAGGAGTAGAAATGGGATTTTACTTACAATGCTTTTATAATCACGTATACAGTGCTCTTTGGGGTGATATGAAAATGTGTTTGTTTTAAAAAGATAATTTTTGGCTGCAGTGTGTAACTGCGTGGTTATCTATAAGAGAAAATGCATTGTCTTCATTTATTTATTGTTCTCCTAAACCTAGTGTTTAATTTCATGAAAAATGTGTGATTGGTTTTATTTATTTTAAAATATATATTCATGAAGAAAATAGGAATGGTATTAGTTGTGCAAACGGCTATTATGATATATAGAAATGGAATGGATGTTCTCGTGCTAATTGCCCTAATAAATGCAGGTGCAGTATGTGCTTAGCAATCCAATTTTAGTACACAAATTAGAGGTTGTACAATTTTGTGATGGTTTATTAGAAGTTTCAATGTGCACCAGTTTAAAATAGGAAACACACAGATTTGTTGTAATGTTATTGTTACTCTACTGCTAAGTGATACAGAAGTAGTGGCAGCTGTGAATGCGAGTTTACTGGGCACACTGGTTCTTCCAGGGAGTTAAGGTAAATATTTAGCATGCGCTCATAGTTACAGGTTCAACCAACATGAGGGCTTTAATACTGTGGAGCATTATCTGATGCAGAAATGCCCCCTTGGCTCTGGGCCTATAATGTGCAAGTAAACAGTAAGACATGGCTCTTGTAATATTCTGTTACACATATCTGCAGCATTGGAACACTGTTTTTGAAGAGTTATTAGAAATTATAGAGAGGTTCAGAGAGGGGACTTCATATTTTGTGGACATTTTTTGTTATTTTATATTTTCTTTTGAATATGTCTAACATTGTTCAAGAAAACACTAAAACGTGACCCATATAATGTTCTGTCAGAAGGCTTGGGAACATCAATTATGATAAATCATCTTGTGCAAGTCTCCTGGGATGATGTAGATGTGTATTGGAAATTGCATGGGATGGCCTGGACCATACTGGGCTGCAGCATTTTTGGGCTTATATGTGCTCTTATATCTGTAGCTGTGAGCTCTGGTTGTGCAGAATCAACTTCTGCCCATTAAAGGTGCTGCTAGCAACAGCCAGTGTTTGTAAACATCTGCATCATTGGAACACTCTATTTGAAGAGTTATTAGAAATGATAGAGAGGTTCAGAGAGGTGGCTTCATTTTTTGTGGCATTGTCTTTTTAGAGTTGTCATTGTTGTTATTTTTGTCACCAGTTGGACATTTGAATATGTCTAACATTGTGAAAGAAAACTCTAAGATGTGGCCCTTGTAATGCTCCGTCAGAAAGCTTGGGAACATCAATTATGATAAATCATTTGGTGCGAGTGTCCTCGGATGATGTGGATGATGTGTATTGGAAATTGCATGAGATTGTCAGGACCATACTGGTCGGCAGCATTTTCTGGCTCATATGTGATCTTATATCTTCACTGTAGCTGTGAGCAGTAGTTGTGCAGAATCAACCCCACCCACTAAAGGTGATGCTAGCAACAATCAGAGTCTTCAAGCACTGGTAGCAGTTGAGCACTCAATTTAAAAAAGTATCAGAAATGCTAGAGCGGTTCAGAGAGGGGTCTTTTCATGAACTGCCTACAGATGTGCTGCTCCGATCTCCAGCAGTACCACTTGGATGATCAAGAGGCCTTCCCAGGATATTTTCTTTCGGATGCAATTCATCTCCTGGAAACCTTCATCCACTTCATCCAAGGGTACTAAGAGTATCTTTATTCAGTTGAAGACACTGCCATTTCACAATTTTGCAACTGAAAAAATTTAATGAGATATGAAGTCTTTTCACCCTTTTGATGGTGGCCTTTTAAAACAGTAAAAAAGAAACTATACAAAGAAGATGGACGCCATGGAACAGGAGCCAGGACTACATATAGTCTAGTTTCCCTTTCCATGAAGGTCATTACAAATATACAAGAAAAAAACAAAGAAAATAGCCGCTATGAAAAGGGAGAAGGGAGTGCACATAGTCCCTTCTCTCTTTCCATGGCAGCCACTCTGAGAACAAAGACCGAGGGATGAAGTGGTGACCGGTGCCTTGTCTGGATGCTAAGGACCCAGTGAGGGCGAATCAGTTTGTTTGTAACAGTCTGATTATCCTTTGTCAGGTACTAATTGTACTTTTAACTATCTACTTGAATAACATTGGAAAAATGAACACATTCAAGATGTAGCGGAAACACAAAACTGTTACATGATCCGATTACCTGTTACAAACAGGGGATTGGTCAATAATTTAGGCATGAATACTTCATTGGGTTCAGGCATACCCACGCATACAGAAAACACATTCTGGTTCGCTACAGCGATTAACCGCGGTTATACCCCTCTCCTAGGCACCTTGTTCCTGTTTTCTATTATTGCTTTTTGTCTCTTGGTGGGAGAACTTCTTTGTAAGCCTTCGGGAACTTTTAAAAGCAGTACCTTATTCCTATGTCCGTTATCTTGTGCTTTGTCATTTTTTGTTATTTTAGATTGTGTAGATATTACATGGATGCGGTAGTGTCCATGTAGTTATGGTTCAGTTGGTGTTTCCATAGGAAGAGCATTTTTTGGGTGGCTTATAACTTCGCTCCCTCTGGACGAATCCTCACCAAACTTTGCAAAAACGTATATGGCCCACTCTGAATTTTTTTGCAAAGTTTTGTGAGGATTCATCCAGGGGGGGGAAAGTTATAGGGGGGTCCCAAAACTTGTGTTTTTTCCTATAGACATAATGGGAAAAAACTTTGCGCACGGCCACAGGCCAAACCGCTGGACGGATTTACACCAAATTTGCGGCAGGAGCGGGGTTTGGTCCCGAAAGGGTGCTTTTGCAAATTTGGTGTAAATCCGTCCAGTAGTTTTTTATAAAATGACCAAAATGTAAGGCAAAAAAATGTGTGATATCTGTGTTCGCTTCGCGGACGGACTTCCCTGTTCGCTCCGCGGACAGCACCCCGATTCGCCCATGGCCTTGCGTCATGTCCGCTGATATGCGACGTGTTCATTGATTGGACGGCGAGGGGCGTGGAGCGCGTCAGATTTTCTGTGGCGCCCGCCATCTTGCATTCGCGGACGACTGCGGACAGCGCGGTGAAACGTGGATAAAAAATTGTATTTAGTGCCGTGTGTTGGTGTGTAAGAGTGTTTGGGGAGGGTGGGGGAGTATGAGATAGGTTCAATGTTTTGTTTTTTTATGTGCTAGACGTTTTTGTTGTGTTCGATTTGTCCGCAGAGAACACGGCTGTTCTGACATTTTGTAAATAAACTAAATGGTGGGTTGTTTAGGGGACATGTATGTGTCATTTTTGTTCGCAAGGAAGGTAAGAATGAGCTATCAACACTTGCGGTGTACTTAATTGTTCGTGAATACACAAACTGGGGGTGTCCTCAGGACGCTGTCCGTATTGTAATCTGTCTAGTTGAATGTGTTCTAAGAACACTCGCGGTAGCCCGAAATGGCTACAATTACACAAAATTGGGGTGTTCTGAGAACGTTGTTTGTATTGTTCGTTGTCAGGGTGAAAGTGTTTTAAGACCACTCCTTTTGTCCGCTAATAGTACAATTTCCTATGGGCGTCAACCGACTTTTTGTCCACTAAAGAAACGATAAATCCGGCTGGTGTGCGCCGACATTATGTGATAATCTTATGACTGACACTATTGACATGGCTGACTTGCTTTTGCGACACTAATTCATATCTCCCGCCCCTAAGCCTGATATTATCAAAGCATTCATATTCCCCGCCTCTCTCCGTGACGTTACAGGGTGCGTCATCAAACGCGCCCAGTCCTCTCCAGTCCTAAGTGACTTTACACAGAACCCGGAAGACAACACATATTATGTCACAACACAGCGCGCCACAATTCGGAATATGAAACAGTGAACAGCAAGATTGTAAATTTTGTAAAGTACATTTATTTGACATCAAATGTTTAGAGAATATTCAGCAATTTGCATTTGTCTTTGTTGTCGATCCGCAAAAGTTCATGTTGAGGCACGCGATGTTCCTTTGCGGTACAGAGGGTGTTAGATCAGCTTACAACTCAGTGCGCCACAATTCGGAATATGAAACTGTGGTTTAAAAGTAAACAGCAGGATTGTACATTTGGTAAAGTACATTTATTTCACATGAAATGTTTAGTGAATATTCAGCGATTTGCTATTGTCTCTGCTGTCCATCAGCAAAAGTTTATTTTGAGCCACGCGTTGTTCCTTTGCGGTAGATAGTCTGTTGGTTTATGATAAAAGCAGTAAATGGTCGCTCTGATAATCGGAAGGTTGCTCCAACAACGAGCCATTAGACCACCCTATTGGTTGGTATGTTGTTTGTAGCCGCTAGTACTGCGTATGGGCATATTGGTTCTTGGCGATTGTCCCATAAAATGGTGAGGGTCATGAAGTTGCATATTTGGACCTGCACCTGGCAGTTGAAGACCCCATCAGCTAGAGTCTGTAAATCGTGACATAGGCAAAATGGGGCGACATACCTGTTTTAAAAAACATAAATTAGTCTCACCTGCCGATCTTCATTAAAAATCATCATTTTATTTATTAGGGCATGAAACTATTTGCTATCGAAGATAGTGCAACGGAGTATGTTAATAATAAAATAATAATATTTTCCCATTCATATAGCGCTAAGAACCGTGAGGTATCTAAGCGGTGCTTATTATTACCCACAGTGTGTGGTGCTCATTTATCGACCACGGAAGGATGAAAGGCTGAGTTTGGCCTTGCCGGGATTCGAACTTGCGTTAGCAAGCTGTGCATGGATGTCAAAGTGATTGTTGTACTCGCTGTGCCACTTGACAGGCTACAGTGAAGTGGCACAGCGAGTAGAGCGCTTGACCGCCTATAGACCGGTTACATTATTTCTATTAACCCACCCTGTGTCGTCTGCCTTTTTCAGAGCCCTCTAAACGACAGGGGTTCAATTCGGCGGTGATAGTGCGCGGTAGAAAACATTATACCACTTTGAACGAACAAGTTCAACTTGAGCGGTCTTTAATGCTACGCTATTGTAATTATATTTGGTATAAAATAATCTAAAGGGTTACTTACAGTACAATTGCAATTTCCATTGTCTACGAGTAGTGCAGTCCCAAAATACGACTCTGCGTGTGCGAACGATCTTTCGCATAGTGATATAATATATAAAAGTGGTTTTGTTTCAGAAATTTCATCCTTATCTTCTCTTACGTTTTAGCAACACTCCTTCAAGAGAAGTCTTTCATCACAATCTCTGTCTGTCAAGGTCAAAACACAATACAACCTTATAGTCTGCTTCGTGTGCCTCTCCGGGGCCCGAGAAAAAAATGGAAGCAGCTGACCTTCACTGTGAACGAGCATAAATTCTTACTTTGCAACATTCTGTGTAAAGCCATCTGTGAGAAGCTGGTTTTTGCACGCCATGTTTGTATATTGTTTGCGTGATATTAAAAAAGGTTTGTTTAAAGTTATGGTTCTAAGTACAGTCGAACGACCCCTGAAAATCGCAAGTTATGGTAAGCTATGAAAAATAACTTGCGCCACCACCGTGCACTGCTAAGACTAACACCCAGGACATCAAAGATGACATCGCAAATGTCATTGATGAAATCACTGATGACATCACATGTGTATGTATTTTTCATGGAATTTTTGTACTAAGGATTTTTATTATAATGTTGCGAAAAAAGTGTCAAGGATATTGCAATAAATATCATACCGTCATTAGTGCTTTGAACGATGCATTGATATAAATAGCATTGTATTATGGGATTCTATCTAGTATACTGAGCTACTAATGGAGAAACATGGCATTGTGTGCAGAGTACAAGATGAAAGTATAATATGTGTAATGTTAATATGTTGAATAATGAAATGATAATTGTCCTGAAATGTTCGAAAATTCACAAAATGGGGGTGTTGTGAGGACGTTATTCATATTGTGTGATTGCTTAGCTGTATGCAATGAGGGAATGGCACAGGGACTAAAGTGGACGCCGTCCGTGGACAACGCGGCTGTTCGTGGACAGGGCGTGCTACATCCAGGTTTTTCCAGGAAATCCAACATGGAAAGAAGACTGTACGGATCAGCCAATCAGATTTGTGTTGAAAGAGACTGTGTGTGGTGAAGATGGCAGAAGTAGAGAAAGTCAGGGTGTTGGTGCTTAGAGATATGTTTGTGCATGGTTTACAACAGTACGCTCAATGCAGGCATGTTGCAAAGAACTTTGATGTGAAAGGAGTGGAGTTGGTGTGGAGCAATGTGCCTGATTGCAATGTACAGGGAATTGTACAAGTTTGTGAGGATATGGCCACGATGAACAGTCCGCATGTGGTAGTTTTGCACTATGGTGCTTTCCATTTGGGCAACGTCAGTGCCCCTACTTTGTTGGCTGATTTGGAACGCTTGGTTCAAGCCGTAATGAAGATCCTTCCAAATGCAAAAGTAATTTTTTCTGGATTACTACCTAGGGCAATATGGGACAATAGTTCAGTTTTTTGTCCTCAGCAAAACATTGCTAGGTATGTCATCAACCGAGGCATGTGTGCCTTCATGCTTAGAGCTGGTATGTTCTTCTGTAATAATGAGAATATTGATGTCATCTTTGATGTCCTGGGTGTTAGTGTTAGCAGTGCACGGTGGCACGAGTTATGGTTGCTTATCTTACCATAACTGCCGAATTTCAGGGGGTTTTCGGTTTTACTTTGAACCATAACGTCCCTTTAACTAAGTTTTTTCACTGAATTTCATAGATTTTTAGTAGCGCAACTTAACCATAACGTCCCTTTAACAAAGTTTTTTCACTGAATATATATATATATATATGGGCAATAGTCTTGTTAATATTTAAGTTATATTGAGTCTATTCTTTTTACATGGTTATGGTAACACTTTTATAACTTTCTATTCATCAAAATTACATATACATGGAAACAGTTTAAAAAGTTAAGCACATATGCAAACTAAGTTTGTTTTACATGTGGTCAGTGAGGTCATCATTGTGATCATAGGCTGTACAGTAGGGGGCAGGAAGTTAAGGTGGCTTTAGCTGAATTTCAGAGTTTGTTTTGAAAAGTGCTCACCTTAACGTCCCTGCAACTAAAGTTTTTTTCCTTGAATTTAAAAGGTTTTGTTACAATGTATTGCTCAGATTAACATCGTGCAACTATAGTTTTTTCCTTGAATGAATATATAGATATATGTGCTTTTCTTCTGATTTAAACAGTTAAGTCCAAGTGTCGACAAACTTCCTTTAATATAGCAACAAAATGATAATTTAAAAACCATCAGCATATAGCGTTCCCACAGTGTAGGTCCCAAAGGTTCGGCAGCATCACACGTTTCTTGACTACCTCGTCGCTTGATCACATCAACTTGCCCATTGGACTAGTGCATATTTAAAAAAGCAGGTGAAAAATATGGTAAACACTACAAATTGACTAAATATGCATGGCAATTGTGTCGGCCATGTTGTTTGTGTAAGCCTAAATGTATGTTAATATCTGGCTTCCCACAACAATTTGTATGTTAAATTGGCTGAGTAGTCTTAATTCAGCATTATCCACGGCAAAAATGTACCGTAAATGCATGGGTTGTTACTGTTCCTAATATGTATACTCCTGTAAAATGCATAAACTGTGCAACAATCTACATGGTAATAAAGTGCTTAATGAATTGATTCATGTGTAACAAGACAGCCTAAAGTGCATAGAGTAAAGCAGCCATTATTTGTGCAATGAAGTGCTAAATGCATTACAACATAGATAGCCAAAGACATTTGTGACTGGGCATCATATAGTAATTCGATAGTACATCACTGTATGTCTAACGTCACGGCATGAGGAAAATCGTAATTGACAACTTCCTATATATTAGAGGTTTCTAATACTCTGTCACCCATCCAATTTGAAATGGCATGACAGGACATAATACAAATCCTCTATCCATAACATAAGAGGGTCATCTTTCTTAAACCATATAGTTTTCAGATTATGTATAGATCGTATGCAAACTATTAAATGCCCAATCTACAATTCGATCATAAAGTGCTAAGTGCTGGAACTTAGTGTCATAACAGCATAAGGAATAATAAGGTGCTTAGTGCTCTTATCATTCCTTGAGTTGGGGAACATCTACTGACTCACGATAAAATAACATAACAGAGGGAGTGGGAAGGGGAGGCTAGGGAAAGGATAAGAGGGATAAGAGGGAAAGAAAAGTGAAAGGGGAGAGGGATCAGGGAGGAAAACAACAGATTTGTTTATTGTACAGTGACAATCAATCTGTATTGCATCCTTATGCATCTATGTAAAAATAAAACACACACAACAGCAGTAGTGTAGAGATTGTGATACTGATATGTCTTCAAAAACAGTCACCTGACTCTAAACAATAAATAGTACACAGGCAAAAGAAGGGGGGGAGAAGGCACTGAAAAATTAGAAAAACACAAAAAACTTAAACCAAGAAAAAAAAATGAGAAAATCGAAAGTAGAAAACAAACAAAAACAATATGATATCATAAAATTCATACAATAAAAAGATGAGTATTACCAACGATACCTATTTGAAGAAAAAATGTTATGAAAAATATGATCTAAAGATGTTCTTAAATGAATACATCATAAGACAAAATATCGCTAATCAACATCATAACAAACATAACATCATATTAGAATTCATGGAAATATTGTAAGAAAACAGCATATCAACTGTGACAGGATATAGGACCTCATTTCTGTGAGAGATATCTCGCTTAGATCTTTGTCCCAAAAATGTACAGTTCTTTGTCAATATTGTAACCATTGGGATGTTTGCTCTCATAGTCCAAAATACAACGTGTTTCTTGCTGTCTGAGTATACAATCTCTGTCTCCTCCACATTTTCCAATTTCAATCCCATGGATTCCCAAAAAACCGAAACCCTCTGTACCTTTGTGAAAATCTGCAAAGTACTTGGCAATAGAATAATTAGTGTCACTGTTAATGATTGCTAATACGTGTTGTTGAATACAAACTTTTAACTTTCATTTCGTACTGCCAATATACAATTTATTGCATGGACATGCCAGAACATATACCACATAGTCAGATTTGCACGGAATCCTTTTAGTTATGGGGGATAAGTTGACCTAATATGGCGTGTTTGAAGGATGTACAGTTGTGTGCATAATTGCAAATCTTGCTTCTAGTGCACTTGCAAAACCGCTTTCTTTGATCTGTCAGCCACATTCTGGATCTGTTATCTTCTTCGTGTGTCATGAAACAGTTGACTAGTGTATCCTTGAAAGAATGGTTCCTTCTGAAGCTAATATCTGGATAAGCATTCAATCTCTTGGACGGATTATTGTCAGCCAACAGTATCTTCCAATGTCTTTTCAATACACGTCTGATATTCTGGGCTTGACTGCTGAAGTTGAGTATCAGATGCATTGTCTCTCTATATCAGCCTTCTTGTTTTTTATGGATCCTGTGAGGAGACTTTGTCTATCACATACCAAGCCTTGTAAGCTCTTTAAATTACTTTCTTGGTATATAATTGTTGTCGGAATCCCAAATCTGTTATTTTACTTTCTTTGTCGTAGGCTTCCTAAGTGGAACAATTTCTTTGTAATCTAACAAATTCACCATAAGGAAAACTCCATATCAAATTCTTTCGATGTCCACTCATTGCGTGGAGAGGTGTATTGGATCCCGTTGGTTTCTTATGACGTTCACTGGTTAAATTATGATCAAGAATTCTCAAATTGATGTCCAAAAACATGATGAAATTGCGGCTATGGGTTTGCATAATAAATCTTAAATTGTCCTTTTTGCAGTTCAGTAACTTGACAAAATATATCCATCCTTGTTCTGTCCCTTTCCAGATAATAAAAAGATCAACGCTATATTGAAGCCATAATACAATATTTTCTGTGTCTGCTTCATTGTGATCTGACCAGTCATTGAATTTCTCCTAAAAAGCCATGGTGAGATTTGCATAACTTGGCGTGAACATCATTCCCATGGCAGTGCCCTGCAGCTGTCTAAAGTATTCATTATTAAAAAGGAATACATTGTCTGTGAAGCAAAAGTCTATCATGCCGAGGACCATTGCCATATGCTGTAAGTAATTGAGGAACCTAGTCTTGAGATAATTCTCACAGGCCCTTTCACCAAGATCATGTCTTATCGATGTGTATAAGGGCACAACGTCCATGGTGGCAATGTTGTTATTGGTTTTGCAAGGTAGATTGTGAAGGCGTGTAAGAAAATCTGTAGTATCCTTTAGGTAAGGAGGAAGTGAGGAAACAAACGGGAAGAGAACTTCATCAATTTATTTGGACATGTTTTCCAACAATGAACCAAGCAAAGTCACGATGGGTTGGCCTGGCGGTTTAGTAATGTTTTTATGTATTTTGGGGAGAAAATAGATGGTGGGCATAGTAGAATTCATAGTGAAAAGACATTTACAGTTTTCTTCTTCAAGAATGCCTTTCTTCTCCCATTCTATTATGACTCTTTTTACCTTTTCCTCCAGTTCCTAAATGGGATTTGAGGTTATTCTCTCATAACATGTTGTGTAATTGAGCTGTTTGTAAGCTTCTTTTATATAATTGCACTTGTTCTTGAGCACTATTTTACTCCCTTTATCCAAGGATTTGATAATTCAATTAGGTAAATCGCACAATTCCTTAAGGGCAATTCTATCTGTCGCCGACATGTTGTCCTTGGATCTCATCTGGTTGCTTCTACATATATCTTTGAGATCCTCTACGACAAGCTTCGGAAACGCTTCAATATTTCTGCCTATGGAACTATTGGATTAAAGCTGAACTTTGGTTTAAGTTTACTCTTCATTGTCCAGTCAGTATTTATGTCCAATATGTCAAAATTAATTGGTTCACTGTCTATACCCACATCCAGTCCTTTTTCTAATTCAACCAAAGTTGATGAGGTATTGAGTTCCCCAATCGTTATGTCATATTCTTCCTTTTGCTGCCGGAATCAGAGGTTTGGTATGTGCATTGGTGGCAAAAGACTTTTTAATCGTATTTTCCATATGAAGTGGGAAGTGGTCAAAATCAATACGGGTTTGTACGTAATCATAATAATTATATATATATATATATTCACTACAAAAAAAACTTAGTTGGGGGACGTTATGGTTAAGTTTCCCTATCAAAAACCTGTGCAGTTCACTAAAAAAATAATTTCAACCTCCCCTTTCTGGTTCAAATTAAAACCGAAAAACCCCTGAAATTCGACAGTTATGGTAACCTAAGCCCCCAATCCTGCCACCGCCCCTGTGCACTGCTACCACTAACACCCAGACCATGAAAGATGTCATCTCAAATGTCACTGATGACATCACTGACGACGTCACATGTTTAGTCGCTTTGTTTTCTTTCCCTGCCATATATATATATATATGTGTACATTCAGTAAACAACTCTGCTCCAAACCCACCCATTCGAAAGGTAGAATCCTCGACTGGATAACTACCCTTAACTGCAACATTACTATGAAAAATCCCACACAACTTATTTGGACTGACCACTACCTCCTCCCTTTTGACATCCTCACCAGTAATTCAGCTCATAAAAGGCCTATCATGGCACCTGCTTGCCCTACCAGGAAAAAGAGCAATATCACAGCAGAAGCCCTAATACCCCTAGTGATCCCCACTTTGAACGCACTACCTGCTACAACGGACTTGAACCAATTGGTCAACGTTTACAATGAGTCCATGGCCAATGCCATCGACATCATTGCCCCACTGAAACTACGTAAAGGGATACCCAAAGCGCACCTTAACACATGGTACACCCCGGAGCTCAAAACCCTCCGTCAACAAAAAAATAAACTCGAAGCACTATGGAAATCAGTGCCCTCTGTAAATAACAGAATTAATCTCACTAACATCTCCACCCTCTACAAAAATGAGATTATACGTGCCAAGAAAGAATCTCTCAATACTAGGATCTCCCAGGCAAGCTCTAGTACTAAGGAGCTCTTTAACATACTAAAGGAACTAGAAAACCCCATTACTCCTACCGACTCCTGCACTAAGGATAAACTTTGGTGCACAGGGATCCAGAATGCCCTAGCTAACACAATCTCAGGGCTCCAAACTAAAATTAACAACAAACGACAACAACTCACTCTTGATACTACTTCCACCCCCACTCCCCCTCCACTTACTGCCATTAGTTCAGGCTTCACTTTCAAAAAAGTATCCATATTGGAGGTTCAGAAAATTATAACATCCCTGAAACCATCGAACTGCAAGGGGGACAGCTGCCCCGCACAGATTATAAAAGATGCAGCTAGGGATCTCTCCCCTTTGATCACTAAATTAATAAACCTGTCCTTCGCCAATAACATGGTCCCCAGCAATCTGAAACAGTCATGGGTCCTACCTCTACTAAAAAAAACTACTCTCAACCCTGACATTCCCACGAATTATAGACCTATTACCACCGTCCCATTCCTACTAAAAATTTTGGATAAAGTGGCTTATCTACAAATCCAGGACTACCTCGAGACTAATCATCTACTAGGAACTCGCCAATCCGGCTTTCGACCACAACATGGGACAGAGACAGCCCTTGTTGATCTCAAATGCCAGATAGACGAACTCAAAGACAAAGGCAAGGCTGCCATCCTTCTACTCCTTGACCTCTCCGCCGCCTTTGACCTGGTCGACCATAAAATCCTGTGCAACCATCTGTCTCTGGCAGCACACTTCTCTCACTCTGCGGTCACATGGATCCAATCTTTCCTGGACAATAGAACCATGCGGGTCTTCTCTCCCCTAGCAGCGGCTGACCCTATCCCCATCACCTGTGGTGTCCCACAAGGATCCTGTGTCTCACCTACCTTATACAATATATTCACCAAGCCCCTATTCGATAAGCTGGACAATCTGGGTGTCACCTACACAAACTACGCAGATGACACCCAGATACTCCTCACCTTATCAGGTAACTACAACAAGGACGCCAAATGGATCAATGAAGTCTTTTCCATCATTCAGGCATGGATGGCCACACATGGCCTGTCCCTGAATGATGACAAGACCGAACTGCTTCTTGTCGGCTCACCTAACACTATCCGAAAACTCTGTCCCGGCTACACTAGCTTCACTATCGACGGTAACACCATACCCATCGCCAAGAGCGTAAAAACCCTCGGCTTCCACCTAGACACGAACACTAACCTAGCTAAACAAATCAACATGACCGCCTCGGCCACTGCCTACACTGGCAAACTTATCAGGGCCTGCAGACCATTGATCTCCCCTAGCAATTGCCTCATCCTAGCCAGAGCTCTCATTCAATCTAAACTGGACTACTGTAATAGCCTCTATGTAGGTGCCAACAAAACAGTAATCAATAAATTGCAAGTCCTACAAAACAATGCACTCCGTGCCGCCCTCAATATTCCCAGAAGGGAACACATCTCCGCCACCAGAACTGCCTGTAAATGGTTGTCCATACAACGAAAAATAGACCTGAAAACTATTTGCCTTACTTACAAAGCCCTTAATCATCTTGCCCCGCCCTACCTCTCTAACAAATTTACACTAAGACAGAACACCAGAACCACCAGATCGTCCAACACACTACAACTAACAGTTCCCAAATACTCCCTCAAAAGAGCCGGAGGAGCCAGCTTCCCAGCTCTGGCATCACAACTTTGGAACTCCATCCCACTGGATATTAAATCTACACCCACCTTCCAACCCTTCAGAACTAAGGTCATCTCCTGGCTAATCAACAAATAACTGTCCTACCACATATGTATGCACACCCTATCTCCAATTTTACTTATGTTGTTTGACCACTATTAACTATGCATTTCTGCCTTCTTGTTCAGCACTCCTATGACTTATTACTACTGTACCATTGTCTGTTATTTGTAACCTGATGTTCAAAGCGCACATATACCTCTGGGTCAAGAGCGCTATATAAATAAATAAACAAACAAACAAACAAACAAACAAACTTTGTTAAAGGAATGTTATACTTCACAGCGAAACCGAAATACACTGCTTATTCCCCCATTATGGTAAGCTGAGCAACCATAACTCGCACCATCTACGTGCATTGCTAAGACTAACTCACAGGACATCAAAGATGACATCACAAACATCAGATGAAAATAGACGTTTTGACGAAATATCCATCCCTTCTTCCCCTCACAAATCTTCTCCTCATAACCAGCCCGTGTTGAATCCTAATTCCCCCATATTTGTGTCAGTGTCCGCTTTCCGCGCTATTTCTTTGGATTGAAGTGTGTGTGTGTGTGTTTGGAATGTTTTTGTACAGTAGTTGTAGTGAAATAGAGTGAGGAAATTGTTTTTTTTTTTAAAAAGAGGTAAAATGTTTGCGAACAGCGCACCTGTTTGACCTATGCATAAATAATGGAATGTGGGTGCTGTAAAGGCAGTACACCTACCCTTACTAATGTCAAGTAAGATGGACTTGAAGTTTGACCGCACCATCTGTTTAAGTTGTGCGTGCATAAACAGAAAGGGGCATCCTAAGAACATTATACATCCCCGTACTGCTTGTAAACGAGATGAAACATGTTCGTAGAACACACCAGATGTCCGGGATGACTGTAAATAAGCAATATGGGAGTGTGTGATGAACAGCATACCTGTACTTATGGGCACAGCCAAAATGGTGCCGTCCGTAGAACAGGCGCGGTGGCCGGCAAGTTTGTAGGCAAACACAATGGAGTTGTCCTAAGGACACTGGAACTGTCCGTACAGTGAACATATCATGTATGCACATGCGCAGTACAACCGTAAGTATAGCGAACATCGCGTCTGTCCCTAACTGACTGTCTCACTTGTGTCGCTCTTTGAAATTGTTTGAGAACCCGAACACTGTCCGTAGAACACTTGCGCGCATGCGCACGTTTAGTACTCTGCATTTGCTATCCAGCGGACTATCATTTCTGGCGCAGATGTGTTCAGGACGTCATCATGTGACCGCACCCACTCTGAGCGTGTGGACTAATTTGCACAGTTTGTGTGCTTCCGCAACAGTCCAAAAGAAATTGTAGACACAAGGCAAAGTATTGTAGAGTGTAAACATATAATTTCACATATCCCAGACAATAGTTGACCTGAGGACTTGATGTGATTTTGCAGTGATGAAGACGGTCACGAGGCACACCCCTCCACCGCTACAAATGGCCACACCCCCGAACGCATCTTCATTCTCCTTCTAGCTATAGCAGATTGAGGTCTGGTGCCTTTACTGCTGTAGTAACAAAAAGGAAAATAATCGGTATGGCTTCCATGGCTGCTGTCGGTTCATTAGCCTCTACACCACCCCCAAACCCGCCACCACCAGCACCTCCCCAAGAGCCTGCAGAGAGATATATGGGTGAGGATGTAGAGAACAAGGAAGAAGAAGAGGAACAGAATGAAGTGGAGGAACTCAGCAGTAGGAGCACTCGCCGGGAGTCGTGGGTGTGGCGGTTGTTTTCCGTTTATGGGAATGTACCAAAAGCACGTGCGAACCAGGTGAAGTGTAACCAGTGCGAGGTGGTGCTGAGTCGCGGGAGAGTTGGTTTGTACAGCTTTGATATGACAACCATGAAGCGACACCTCACTTCGTTCCACACTGCGGATATTTGCAAGATGGTGCCATGTGAAGAGCGTAGTCGCTTGAGTTCCTCCACAGCATCCTCCGTGTCCGATCCTCCCACCAAAAGAGACACTCCTGTGGGGGAGCGCCTCCCTCCAGCTGCCTCACAAGCCATTCGCAATGCTGTTGACCCTTACCTTTCAAAGGTGACAATAGTGTGTAATTATTGTGATGCAGAACTCTGCAGGGGGGAGAGTTTTCGAAGTGCTTTTGAGGCTACGGTCGCAGAGCACCAGAAGATATGCTCCTTAACTAAATAAAGATCACCCTATATCTTTCTCTGTTCACTTGCCCTTTCTTATCCCCGTGTGTCCCTTCCTTACCCTCCTTTGGCTTCTTCTCCTAGTGTGTCGTGTGCTGTGAAGCAATAAACGTGAAAACAACAAGAGTTACCGCAAAGGCTCTTTCCAGAGCTGTCTTTCTCAGTTTAAAGATAGAACTATGAAGTGACAGTCGTAAACCCCTGCGGTGTGGTGGAAACATTTGCAGAAAGTCGTAGGGAAAAAAGGGAGGGTGCAAGCAGAGCAAACACAATGAGCTGGGAGTAAGTGGTGGCTCTGAAAAGACACTTTCGGTGGTGTGTTGTGTGGGTCAAAAACTGTGGATTGGAGAAAACGGATTGTCAGATAGGTTAGTGTGAATTCAGAAGAGGCCGCAATGCATTTTGTACATTGCAAAGAAAAATCTGATTGCCAGCATATGTGAGGTGGACTCCATCTCTGCGGAAAATGAAAGAGCTGCGAAACAAAATGTTTTCAATGTGGAAGGCGGACATGCCAACATCCCTTAAAAAGGCACAAACAGCCTTATTCACATTGTGTCTCGCTTTCTCCATTTGTGGACCAAAAGCAGAAGAACACTGCCATATTTCTGTTTGTGCAATACGGGAAAAAAATATGTGACAATTTGGAAACATGTCCATGAGGTTCGCAAATCCTTCCTTCATTGCAAATTGCAAAGAAATTCCAGAGAAATGGCCCAAACTCTTTCCTCTGCAGTGAATGATAAGTATATCTGGAGGACGCTCTGAGAGGTAACAAGTCCAGCCACCTCTTGCCACGCACGCCATGCCAGTGCACCTTCACATGAGGAAATCCGAGATCTGCAAATAAACTGCAGCTTTCTGCATGCACCTTCAACCAATGTATCCATGAGTCTCCCAAAATACAGATAATCTGTTTTCGAGCATGGAAAGCCATGGCTGTGTGGTGTCCTGTCAGGGAGAAGACGGTCTTACTAAAGTGCGCAGTTCAGAACACACCTACTGAACTTTATGGACCAATCCCTAGCTCTGCTCATTCTCATTTGCATGCGTCTCCACCCCTGAATCCCCGTTGGTGATACGCGCTGGCTGTGAAGTACCACCATGTTTGCGGACATGTATAGGATCAGAGCGTGACGACAGTACATTAAAGTGTCATTCCCTTTTTCCCCTTTAAGATGGGCTCTGAAAAGAGCCATTTTTTTTTTTGGCCAGATACCATACAGACATCTGTTATTTTATTTATTTTTTTGTATTTTTTTGTCCTTGCTTTACTCCTACAACCATTACAGAACCTTCTCTAAAGCAAGCCTTACGTTCCAAAAGAACATCGCATTTCCCAAAGAAGATAGCGCAACACCATCTGCTTCAAAATAATCTGCATTGCTTGAAGCAATGTTATCGTGGCTTCAGAAAAACATACCAGCCCGTATCATGAATGCACGCATGCCGCGATTGATGATACACCTTCCAATACCTTGGTCTGGACAGAAAACAGAATTGTTGTCCCAATTTATTCTAGGCAGCAAAGCAGAAAAAATGACTTTCGTTGTTGGGAAGATGGTCATGAGTGCTTCAACCAACTGTGTCAAATCGGCCAACAAAGTACATGAACTCTCGTATCCCAAATGGGAGGCACCGTAGTGCAAAATTACTACATAGGAATGGTCACTGTACGCATGTCTCTGCAAACTTGCAGAATTGCCGTAGCATTGCCATCTGTGTCAGCGCAACACACCACCTCTACTCCTCTGACATCGAAATGGTGTGCCACATGCCTACTCTCGGCATAATGTTGTAATCCATGCACAAAAATGTCTCCAATCACCAAAACCCTGACCCTCTGCAACTCTGCCATCTTCACTGTACGCACCATCTTTCCACACAAAAGAGTAATGTGAACATCAGATTGGCTGATGCCTACAGTCCCCTTTACATGCAGGATTAGCTGTAGAAACCCATATGTGACACACCCTACCTGCGGACAAACGTTGCTTACGTGCAGCACATAACTCTTACTCAGTCCTTCCACCCTTTTCACAGCAGTAGCAAGTCGAGTCCCTCATTGGACACAACTAATCAGTCGCACAACCATCCACCAATCACATTGAACATCGCTAATTCTAACTCCGTCATCAACATTGCGCACTTCAAAATTACTGTAGATGATTGTGAATGGAAGTCACATATCATTGCAAAGCACCTACTTCATAAGCTACTGTGCAAGTATTGAGAATTTCTACAAACAGCTCCATGAATGCGCACATGCATGAGTATATAATACAGGTATGTATATTGTAATCAGAGAACATGTGCAACCCTTATGATTTCATTTAGACAAATTAATGGTGCTAAATGTGCACAGGCAATACATACCAACATTCCCACTTTTAGTGCAAGATGTCCGATTTATTATTGGCAAACTGCACAACTGCTTACTGTCTTCCACATAACCTATACATACGTTGCAAGCATGGCTATTTAGGGCGGAACTCAATTTTGTATGTTAAAATGTCAGAGTTGTGTACTGTGTACGTGCTACAGTAATGCTACTTGCAATGTAATCGTATGAGAAAAGTAAGCGCTCCTGATTGCTGTGGTGACATCTCCCTCTGAGGGTCTCCCGATTTTTCAGCATTGAGCTTTTAATTTGCAAGTAGAACATTTTTCCCCATCTACTACTGTGCCCTATCGCTTACGAACCTCTTGCCTATACATAGTACACTGTGTAAAAAAAAAGGCTTTTCTAAAAACTTAAAATTGTTAACAATTTTGAAGGACTTTCAAGTACCATATTGCAAATGCCATAGAAAGACTGCACAGAGTGAAGTGAAATGCACACATGCACTGGGTTGAAATATGAAAGTAGAATGCTGTGACGAAAGAAGCACAATTAATGTGTGCAGTATCATCACTGCTGTAAACACACTAAGTCATTGATTTTGTTTTTTTTGCACCGCAGTGAAGACTACTCTCCTGAGAATCAACAGCATCTACACCGCAAGCGACATACCCGAAGAAACCTGGTAATTTTGCGAAAAAAAGCAAGTACAGTACTACCTTTATATTGTAACTACTCCTCAAAGAGGCTGTGTGGGTTATTTGTTTGTTTTGGGCGCCAAAGCAAACATTGATTTCTAAACCATTCTACCTACAAATATCCATTTATTGAACAAAGAATAACAGGCAGAATGGCTCACAAATCCCTGTGTGTTTGGAACTCAAATAACATACGTAATCCTTAGAAGGTTAGATTTAGAAAAGAAGTTGCTGTTGCAAGTTTATGGCATTTCGTTCATTAATAACACAATCACAAGTAGGCCACTTTGTACTCTCAACTGAAGCACATTGTAGTAGTATAGAAACAATAAAGTAGCCTTACCAAATCATTGCACGAGTCCAAAGCACATCGACACGCCATGACAAAGACCTTCCCCATCAGACTCATGCACACATGCACACAGCACACAGACATTGGACAACAGACCAAAGTATACCTCTTTTTTTTCAACAGATACCAAAGAATGCCTACCAAAAAGCAACTCCGTAGAAAGGAACGCAAAAGTAGAGAAAATAAAAATAAAAGTTCCCAATGTAAGCATCCACCTGTTGTAGAGTTTGTAGAGAATGTTGAAAAAACCAGCTAATGCAATTGGTTAGCAAAACAAATGAATTATCAACTACCGAAACTTTACCTCCTCCATCAAAATGTGTCACAAAACACAAAAATTTTGTCAAACAAACGACTACCATTACAGCTAACAATGCTCCTAATAGTCCAGATAGTGCACAAGAACGCATAGTAAAAAAAGTATTTTATCAAAAATGTTTCGTCACAGAATCCTTCAGAATCTACTAAGAAGAGGACCGAAATCATCCTCACCCCTTAAAACCTACCGTAGAAAGTTAATCCTACAAGGTCCCGTGGACAGTGCAATCCTTCTCAAAAGGAAGTTGTTTATACTGGTCTTAAATAGGATGAAACCACTAACAAAACTAAGTACTAAACTACAAAAGAAACTGAGCAATAAACGGAATGTGAACAAAAATAATTTCTTACATGTTTGTGGTGAACCACAGAACCATATTTTAATGAAGAAGCATACAAACAAAATCAAGCAAACACAATTGCCATCCATAGCAGTGGACGAGGCTATGAGAAAATCAATACTACCATCATGGAACAAGAAATGCTGCTTACAAATGTATTCCCTGAAAACTCAGAATTATCTCTCGATTCAGCAGAACCACACCGTGCAGCATACAAATGGCCGTGCACATCAATGTGTGCCATTCCAAACAAAGCGTTCAAATCTTTACGTCAGTTCCTTAATCAATATGTAAAAGGTAAAGAGAAAAGTAAAATCAAAGTGCTGCAAAATATGGATATTTGTCCAGTGCGGAAATACACAGTACTAAAAGGACATTCATTAGCCTGCATTTCTGCGCCTATTTGCAAAAACACCTTCCATGATATCAAAAGGATATCAATACATCATTCCAAAGTAAGAAATCTAGTGTATAAAATATACTATGCAAAAAGTCCAGCTTCAGATTAGGCAACTTAAATACCACTTTTCTGCATGGTACACACAAATACTTACAAGAAGAAATTGACCATATTCAGAGAAAGAATTTTGGAAGTGAGAGCTACTTACAAAATGCGACAGTTTTAGAACATAGTAGCAACAATTCTGCACATAGCAACCTTCTACTACACACATACAGAAAAGAAATAGTAAAATGTAAAAGGTCATCGGCTGAAGTACCAAACCATATGTGTGTGTGTTGCCGCAGAACGTTTTATAAAAGGAACACAAAAAATGTGGACATAGCATGCAAAATAGAAGACAATGAAGATTATAAATGTTTTGAATTAGGTTTCCAACTATTAGAAGAAAACAAATATGAACTAACTGAACGCCTAATATGTTGCAGTTAATGTACTACAAAATTAGACAATAACCACACTCCTTCACGTGCTATTACAAATAATTTGCAATTGTTTCCATTACCAAAAATCCTGCAGCAGCTCAATTTGTATGAGAGCATAATAATTCAAACAGTTACCCATTTCAAGCAATTATACACCTTCATCCAAAAACAGCAATATTACCTTCCTCTGAATTGGTGAAAGGCATTCGTGGCAAAGTAGTTTATTTGTCATTAGATCTAACAGAAAATGTACACACTCTAGGAGTGGAACGTACAATAGAGTATTCTTTAATAGTCTTGGTAAATGGAGTACCAACAAAGGACAAACAAATGTGGCAACAATTAGTGGACTTACACAAAGTTAGACAAGCATTGCAACATCTAAAAGACAATAATGAGTACTACAAGGAAATAAATATTGATGAAAGCTTAAGGGAAACAACTGAAATAATTCAAGAGCCATCAGAAACTGGACAATTCGAACTTCTGGATCCTGCTAAGGTATCCACTCTTTTGGACCATTACACAATTCATTCATTGCATTCCAATGAAAGCATAGATGGTGCACTAGAAACTTACCAAATGTGACAAACCAAATGGTCACCAATGAGTATATGGGAAAAAAGTATAGAAGCACATGCTTTTCCACTGCTATTTCCTACTGGCAAAGGTGGAAGATACGATGATAGACCCACTCAGATTGGGGCATCAGAATACTGTTCATTACGAATGTATTCGCAAGATCCCAGATTTAGACAAAATGTGGAATACATATTCCACCTACTCTATGAAAGTGAATTAGCAACACTATGTTACAGAGTTGCACACATTCTTAAATCTGGTACCCACTTTCAAAATATGTCAGCTACGCAGTTAATACAAAATGTTCAGGAAAAAGATGAGGTTTTACAATCAAGTATAACAAATGTGTTTGCAAAAATGAGTGGTACAAAGGACACTGGTTCCGACTCCACGGAGACGAGCGCTGTATGATCAGAGACCTAGGACCACCGACTTGGTTTGTTACGCTAAGTTGTGCCGAATATGCATGGGAAGATTTACATGAGTTCCTACGCATAGCAAACAGCAACAAAAATAACATAGATATATTAACACCTGGAGAACTTTGCTCTCTAGATCCAGTTAATGTGTCAAGATATTTCCATCATCGTTTCATTGCCATGCTACACTTTATTTGCAATAAAACTGTTCCTCCCCTTTGTCAGTCCAGAAAATTGGATACCTCTTACGATCAATGGCAATGTATTATATTGGCTGAAGACCAACCGTCTCATGTACTAAATGTCAGGAATACAGACTCATAAGTTTGACCAAAGTGTGGCCATTTTAATATGACAAAAATCGCCATTTTGTTCTATAACGTTTGCTCATTGCTTTCTGTTCAAACTGCTTAGCCGAAAGCGTATTCTGCTTATTCTGCTCCACTATTACATTGTTATTCAAGATGAAAGAGCAAGGTCGCGAGGCTGTGAAATATTTGTTGAAAATTAACGTAGGCAGCCACAGAGAGGAATGCCCAGTCCCCTCCCGCACGCAGCCTTGGAGGAGAGCAACACAGCATTTAATCATTTCACAGATGCCAGCTAGTCTCGTTTATATGGTAGAAATGCTGGAAAGGAACAGTTAAAGGCTTGAATTATGCTTTTCTTATGGCCCCCCTTTCTTGAGCCCTGTAGAGTGGGCTGACTCCCAGGACACGAATAGCAACTAGGAGATAGCAAGGCCTGGAATGCGACTCTTCCCCGTATGTAGCTTGCTCGCAAAAACCGAAGCACTGTGTTTTGTTCAACAAAGAAATAAGTCTCTAGACTCGCAATGTTGCATAGTGTTGCTAAAATAGATATTCAAAGGTGTTATGTTCGTCGAATTTGTCAATCATCAAACCCAGTTCAAAGAAACCATACAATGGGCCGTGTTAAACATGTCATGACTGATTGTAAGATGTTCATTTTGTATATATGTAACTGATGTACGTTATTCACTCTCTTGAGTCTGGAGCACACGACGCAGGACGTGAGACCGAGTTGGCCAACTGAGACTATTTGCTTTGCAATATACCCAAGCTTTTGGGATTACAACCTCATGTCTGGCGTATCAGTTCGTGCCTTGTTTCCACAATGTGAGGGTCCCCTGGAAGTGCAGCACTTTTTTTGGAGAAAAGAATATCAAGCGAGAGGAGCACCACATATTCACATGCTGTTATGGATCAAAGGTGCACCGAAATTTGGTTACGACAGTGACAGCACAGTTTTGCAGTTTATCCAAAAATATGTCACTTGTGAAATCCCTTCTAAACAGACACATAGTGAGCTGCATGGGCAGATTTTACAATTTCAAAGACACAAATGTGGCAAATATTGTCGCCGCAAATACAAAAACAAAGGTAAAAACTACACCAAATGCTGCTTTGGTTTCCCTTGACCAGTTACAGAAACAGGTGAAGTTAACAACTTCATGTCTTCAGTTCGACATAGTGTTAAAGTTAAATCACCTAAGAACACGTATTACATAAAAAGAAGGGAAGAATCAAAATATATCAATGAATAAAATGCAATCATTGCCCTGTTATGGAATGCAAACATAGATGTGCAGTGCATTGCAGACAATTCCACTGCTGTTGCACAATATGTTACAGCCTACTTAACAAAAGCAGAAAAAACGGAGCTTCAAGACCTCTGGGTTGAACTAGCATCAGACAAAACATTATCACATAAATTGTGCAGCCTAGGCATAAAAATGCTCTCTCATAGAGAATGTGGCACATATAAAGCAGCAGATCGTTTAAACGGTACTGCTTTGTATGGAAAATCAGACAACATAGTATGGCTCAGTCTTGGTCCTGCAAAATCTAGAAAAAGAGTGGTAAAATCATATGAGGACATCGAAACAATTGCCAGAAATTATACCAACAGCCAAGACATTCTGAAAAACAATTTACTGGACACATACTATCCAAACAGGAGTAGCACTCTGGAAAGCATGTGCCTATACCACATAGCTCAAAACTTTGCATACAAAAATAATGTAAAACCCAATTAAAGTAAACGTAGATATGGAGTGACCGATTGTGAAGGGAGCTTAGTGAAACTAACCAAACGAAGCGTAATTAATCATGTAAAATTGTCATTAAAAAGTCCTCAACAGAAAGAACTATATTACATGTCTCTGTTACAACTTTTCAAACCATGGAGAAAAGAGGAAGACATACTAGATAACTATGACTGTATTGAAAATGCTTTCAAAGCAAATGAAAGCGCGATCACCGATGTGAACTTTACGCAGTACAAAACAATGTTACACAATGAGCAGCAACAGGAAGAAGGACTTCAGGCCCAACTAGATAAGGACTCTTCCGACAGTAGTCAACCTTCTGTAACACGAAGCCAAGAACCACTAGCTATGGCAGAAGTAGAAAACACCATGTATCAGTATCAAGAAGATACAGAAGACTTAGATGTACAACAAGCAAAACTTAACAATGATCAGCGCACCATTTTTGAAGATCTAACAAAACAAATTGTACATGGAGTACAACACGAAAATAAAGAATGTACCTGCCAAAATTACAAACCTATACTGCTGTACGTCAGTGGTGAAGCTGGATCAGTGAAAACATTCTTAATCAAAATCATCAGCAAGTTCCTTCAACAATTGACAAACAACAAACTGTCAGCTGTTGTTACGGCCCCCACAGGTCTAGCGGCCTACAACATAGGCAGTGTCACTTTACACCGATTACTACTGCTTCCAGAAGAGCATCAAAATAAATTAGACTACTAAAAACTTTCTGCAGAAGCTGCAATGGAATTACGCAGAGTATTGAAACAAATGAAAATGCTACTAATAGATGAAGTGAGCATGGTCTCCAACCTAATGTTGGCTTTGATTCATCTCAGATTTCAAGAAGTACTTAAAAGTAACAACGAAGTACTCTTTGCAGGAAAACACATTATCGTTTTCGGAGATCTTCTACAAATGACACCAGTGAAAGATGAAGCAATTTTTAAAACATTAGGCCCCAAACTCTGCCGGAAAACTGTTGGTAGCATAGGTAATGTTAACCTTTGGCAACATTTCCAATATAGAGAATTAACTGAGAACATGCAGCAATCTGCAGATCTCACTTATGCCAACATCTTAAAAAGTATTATAGTTGGTGTATTATCGCAAGAAGCACAAGTTGTATTGAAAAACCGGCACAAACATGCACTTTATGGTGACAATGCATGTGCAACTGATGTTATGGAACAAATAGCGCACTAAATGTCAATTGTATGGCCTTAATGCCAACTCTTGCAAGCTGTTTCAAATTCAATGAAACAATGTTAAGTAAAGAAATGCAACCAATACTGGAAATTAGCACCACAGACAAACTAGACGTGCATGGTATGACAGTACCCATGTGTGAGCAAGCCGCAACAAGACTAAATAGTTTAGAAAATTAAATCTCCAACACAGCTGGGTTGGAAAAAATATTGAAATTATCCTTAAATTGTAGAGTAATGCTAAAACGTAACCTTGACGTAGAGCAAGGGCTAGTTAATGGAGCACTGGGCACAGTTGTTGGCTTTCAATCATACCCACGTGATAGCAACATTCAGTTTGTCAATATTCGTTTTGATAAACTTTCACAAGTGAAAAGGATAGGGCGCTCAATTGCTCAATTCCTTCTCTTCAAAGACATGTATTTACGTAGAGAGCAATTTTCTCTAACTCTTGCATATGCAGTTACCATTCATAAATCCCAAGGTCTTGCCCTAGACAAAGCATTGATAGATATAGGAAACACAGTCTTTAAGGAAGGCATGAGCTACGTAGCATTATCACGCTTACGTACACTTGACCGTCTATTGCTAATGAACCTTGATGCAAGTAAAGTGAAAGCGGATAATCCTTGCTTTCTAGAATACAATAGATTGCGTTCACTGTACACCCATCATCTGAAACAATACCCTGTTCCAGTTAAAAGAAAACTAAATTAAACAGAAATGCAACAGAATCCAACAGCAAATTCCAGAAAGAAAAGAAAAGAAGCTAAAGTTTCATCAATTACCGCAAACATAGAAGAACCTACTATGGAATGTAAACCAGGGAAGTCGGCAAATAAGCAACAGAAATTCCGAAAAATGCACTCAGATACAGAACTTGCTGGACCATTCAAATTTGCAAATGAAAGTGGGGTAAGTTGCTATGCAAATGTAGCAATGAATATTCTATTTCAATTGCCACCAATTGTTAACAATATTTACCTCCACAGTACAGACCAATTATGTTTGCAAATGTTAGTGCTGCATAGAAATCCAACAAGCAATCCTGACAACACATACAGTGTTCATGGAGTAAGGCAACAATTGGACAACTGTGCTGGAATGGTGAGATTCACTATGAACTCACAAGAAGATCCACAAGAATTTCTAATGTACATGCTATTAGTATTGGAAAACAAAAGCATACCTGTCAATGAAATCTTCCAGATTTCGTACATGTGGAAACATACATGCACTCTCTGTAGCAAAGTGATACAGGAAGAAATCCCAAATAAGCGATTTGTTTATGTTTCCATACCAAATTGTGAGAGCATTCCATTTCAGCAACTTGTACAAAATGCAAACCATGGCAGATTATGTACTATTTGCAATTCAGACAATCGCTCCACCTTACTGATACAATCACATAGTGCCTACATAATACTTATGCTTCTACGTTATAATGCAGATGGCACCAAAAACAACTGCAAACTGACTGGATTCACACACAAGAAAACCTTTATAACAGTAGGTATAATCTACCATGCAGGAGCTACAACCTATGCAGGTCACTACAATGCATACGTTAAAAAGAATTGTGGATGGTTCGAATGTAATGATAGCACCATTACTCTAAAGCAGAGATTGCCAGCTAATCTTACAAATGCGTATTTAAAGTTCTTAAAGCCAAAATTTACGAAATAATGTGTATTTCAAGATTTTTAAAAGAAATTATGTGAAAGACTACAAACAGTTAGAATACGCCAACAGGTATATAACTACCCAAGAGGATGTAAGAATGACACAAAGAAATGAATATCACAGATCATTGGGAACAAATGCACATGTAGAATACGCCTACAGGTATCTAACTGTTGTTAAAAATCGGCAGGAAGGCAACAAACATATCATTAATGGAAAAGATGAAGGAAACAGGATATAACAACGACACAAATGAATGAATATCACAAAGCTGTAGGAACAAATGCACAGTTAGAATACGTCTACAGGTATCTAACTGTTGGTCAGAATCGGCAGGAAGGCAACAAACATAACATTAATCGGAAAGATGAAGGAAACACTCAAAGGAAACAAGGAAGTAGTTAGTACCATAGTAAATGAAGGTTTTTTTTAATGCGACAAGGATTTTTTTTCCGCCAGACCCAAGGATAAGAAAAGCAAACACAGAAACTGTGCGCAATGCACAGTACACTGGTTTGTAAACTTAATATGAGGGAAAGGTAAACTGTCTATTAAGCAATGTAGTACATTTTCAAAAAATGCAAAGACTAACATACCTGTTTCTTTTATCACAGAAATGGAAAAAGGGATACTTCCGCCAAGTAAAATAACCATTTAAAATTTGTATGAGGATTCTGAACAAAGTAAGGAGTAAGTATATTGGAAGTCATTTTCTACACATGCAAATGTAGTGGCCCTTGCATCTTCGGTGTGTAACCTACCATGTACACCTTATGACCATGGTACAAGGAGTACAGGTCCTAGCCACAACCATCGATGCATATCAAAACCATGGTCCTTGTAAATTAGCTACTTATAAATGTACTTTTCGGACCATCATCTGTAGCCATGCAGGCAAGACAGTAGGGCGTCCACACAACAAGCACAGTGCACCACACCCATATTCACTTGTAACTGCACTGCTTATGACTTCAGTCTCGGGTGCATGGCCTTTGGGCAAGTCTGGGTCCTGGCTAGAAACACCACAGCATATCGGAACCATTGTGCCTTGTCATTGTACTATGTACAAACTTGGTTTTGGGAGCATGGCCTTTGACCATGCTCCCAAAATGCTACGCCCTCCCCACAACCATCTTAATGATGTTGCATAGTACAAGTGTACCAATAGCTGTAATATGATGTAGTGGTTTGTAGCCACAGGCTACAGAGGTGAGTTTGAGGCCATAGCATTATGAATGTATGGGTATACAGTATTTAAAATGCATAGTTACTTACAACTGCAGTGCTTATTACTTTTTTCAAATACTCTGCATCCTGGCCACTACTTCCACACCATATGACATCCATTGTGGCATATAAGTACACTACGAACAAATGTACTTCGGCCATGCATCCATGATTGCAGCCCCTCCCCACAGCTGCCAGAGTGATGCACTACCACACCATCTCGTACCCATTGTGCCTTGTAAGTAGACTACATATAACTGTGCTGTTGGGTGCATGGCCTGCGTCCATGCACTCATGACTGCAGACTCTCCCCACAGCCACCTGACTGATGTTCAATACTAGGGGTGTCTCTGTAGCTCTGAAATACTGCACTGTTTGTGCGCAGGGCCTAAAATTGTAGGTGTATGGCCATACATTTCAATATACGGTTGTGAAGTGTCTTATAACTGCAGTGCTTACAAGTTTCCTTTTGGGTGCATGCTTGGGTGTATGACATACAGCCTGCAACTATGCACCCAAAAGTACACATCTTGTCCACAACCACCGCACTACATGAAACCCATGTGGACTTGTAAGTGAAGAGGTTGTAGCTTTGTTGTTGGGGGCATGGCTTCAGCCTTGCACCCAAGGGTACACACACTCCCCACAACCAGGCATTCGATACGCATTAGTAAGGGGGTATCCATGGGTGTGACATGCTGAAGTATTGGTGGCCAGGGCCTAGAGTTTTGGAAGTAAGGCCTTTGGCCGACGGCCATGCATCCAAGACTCTAGGCCCTGGCCTCAACCACCTTAGCATGTGCCACCCATGGCGGCGTACTGATGAATACAATAACCATAGGAAAAAGTATTGCAATTACGGCATGGTGTCAATTTCAATGTTCCCTAACATCACATGTGTCCTTAGAACTGTTACAAGTTCCCTGTGCACTGCATGGACTGAAATACTGCCCTTATTGGACCCCTCATTTTCTGTGCGTGCATGGAGGCCATAGAAAATACATCATGAAGAAGGTATAAGTGTGCCCAATACTACAGAGTCTCCTCACAACCACCTCAGTGATGTGTGGAAGCGGGGGTTTTTCTATAGGTGTGGTATCCTTCAGTGCTTCTAGCGAGAGGCTTCACTCCTAGCTGTATGTCCATAGATCTTACACGTGATGGGTGGCCTGGCCTCAACCACCGTAGCATGTGCCACCCATGGCGGCGTACTAATGATTATAAGAATAATAGCCATCGGGGAAAAGTAATGCAATCACACAATGTTGTCAATTTAATGTTGGCTACCACTACGCGTGTGCTTTCAACAGTTAGAAGTTTCCTGTCCACTGCATGGACTGAAATGCTATTATTATTACACCCCTAATTTTCTGTGCATACAAGCTGTCCATGGAAAATACATCATGAAGACCGATCCCCAGAACAAATGCATTGATCACCCATGTCTTACTGTCTGAACCTTTCCCAACGGTCTGTGACACAGCAACACAGTTTTACAAATACAGCATATTTACGATGGTTCTTGCTCCGCTTTCAGCAGATCCAAGATATCGGCCACATCCAAACAATCTGACGCAGAACACGTCTCGCAGCAGCCAATGGGCAGAGACGTCACGTATCCGCGGTCATGACGCCAGCCCCTTAGCCAATCGGTATCTTGTCCGTGGACCGAACAGGGAAGTGTGACCGCAAATCGGACATAGATATCACTAATTTTTTCAGACCTACTTTTTGATAATTGTAAAGAAAAGTACTGCAGGGCAGGTCACCAAATTTACAAAAGCCCGCTTTCTGGACAAAGCCCCTGTACCTGCCGCAGATTTCGTAAAAATCCGTCCAGCGGTTTGAACTGTAGCCGTGCGCAAAGTTTTTCCTCCATTCAGTCTATGGGAAAAAAAGACGTTTTGTGACACCCCCTATAACTTTTGCCCCCCTGGACCAAACATCTCCAAACTTTGCAACAAAATTCAGAGTGGCCCACATACTTTTTGCAAAGTTTGGTGAGGATTCGTCCAGGGGGAGCAAAGTTATAAGCCGCCCGAAAAGTGCTCTTCCTATGGCCCCAGGCCAGGCCCGTCCGCAGGTAGGGAGGGTGTCTATGTCATCTGACTCCCCTCCACCTGAGTACGAGGGGACCCCTGGCCGTATGGAGAAGGTCCTGATTGGTGTCGCGTTGCGCACAGGTGCAATTCGTGATGAGGTGCGTGCTTCCCGGGAGGAGCATGCACGTCATCACGGAGAGCACCGTGCCGACGTGGCCCAGTTGGGAACAGCCATGGTCGGGGGTTTCCTACATGTGTCGGCCAATCTGGCGACCCTCTCCTCCTCTGTGGAGACTATGCACCAGTCGTTCTCCATGCCGTCTTCCGGCCCAGATGCCACCGGGGCCCCCTGTGGACCTGGCCCGACCAATGCAGCCGGCTCGGTGGGGATCCCATCCCTGCCACAGTCGGGAGTCGGAGGTCCAGCAGGGGTGGACACACCAGCAACTGGACCCCAGCAGATGGAGGATGTGACGGCATCATCGGGCAGGGCACGTGCACGACGGCGTCGGTGGATACCATCAGCCTGGATGCCGTCGTGCTGGCACAGGCAGTTGCGTCGGAGGCAGTGGCAGGCTCGACGTGGGAGGCATCATGGCTCGGGCCATCAACATCAGGGGTGCGGGCATTGGCCGGAGGGCAGGAGAACCCTGGAATGGGAGTGGCTTCCGTGTGGGAGCGCTTGGGCCAGCGGATAGGTGCGGAGCGGCAGCGGGCAGAGGAGGAACGGCTCACAATGGTCAGGGCGGAGAACTCCATGCGGAGGGCGCTGAGGCGGGCTGAGTGCCTCGAGGGTCTTCGCAGGGAGTTGGAGCTGGACACTGCTTTATCCCTGCGAGACCTCGGGGCCAGGGAACATGCCCGCCTCCAAGCCATTGAACAGGAGTTCGATGATGCCCTGGCCCATGACAACATCCAGTGAGCCGTTGGACTAGCCCGCTGCCCATGTAAATAGTTATGTAGTTAGTGTTAGGTTTCCTTTGTTTTTGCTTTTTCTTTGGACCTTTTGGACAATGGGCCACATTTTTGTATATAGTTATTTATTATTAGGTAGTGTTGTTAGATAGGTTTCATTTCTTTTGTTGGGATCATGGACCCTGGCTTGTTCACCTGTACATAGTTATCTGTTGGATTTTCGTTTCTTTTTACCATTTACCCATGGAGCAATGGTTTTCTATTATAATTTCACATTGGATTTTCTTTTCTGGACTGTGACTTTGGACACCATTCCTTTGGATTCTGATTTTTGGTTTAGCATTTTTTAATGGACATGCTTCTTTTTACTTTTTTTAAATTCCCATTTCTGTTAGTTTATTTTTGATTCAATTCTTGTTTTCTTTAATACATATTTTTAGATCAAACTTCAATGTGTAGTATCATCTCATTGGTTTCATGCATATCATGATACGGGTTTGGAGATTCACTGACACCCATTGGGTGTATGTGAGGGACATGTGTTCGTTTCCAAACTTGCAATTTTAAGTTCTATCATGTTATTTCCATTTCTGAGTGGGTGGATGCAATACTCGGGTGGGTGGGGGTGCAGGGGAACATGAGTTGGACATGAGTGGGGGCCTGCTGGCAGGTGCCCTACGGTGCTGGGGGGTGGGGGTTCAGGGGAACATGAGTTGGACATGAGTGGGGGCCTGCTGGCAGGTGCCCTACGGTGCTGGGGGGTGGGGGTTCAGGGGAACATGAGTTGGACATGAGTGGGGGCCTGCTGGCAGGTGCCCCACGGTGCTGGGGGGTGGGGGTGCAGGGGAACATGAGTTGGACATGAGTGGGGGCCTGCTGGCAGGTGCCCCACGGTGCTGGGGGGTGGTGGTGCAGGGGAACATGAGTTGGACATGGGTGGGGGCTGCTGGCAGGTGCCCCATGGTGCTGGGGGGTGGGGGTAATAGGGGACATGAGTGGGGGCCTGTTGGAGGCTGCCCCTGCACTGCTGGTGGGTGGGGGTAATAGGGGATATGAGTGGGGGCCTGTTGGAGGCTGCCCCTGCACTGCTGGGGGATGGTGGGAGACATGAGTGGGGGCCTGATGGTATCTGCCCCTGATGGCCAGGGGGTGGGGGTGGTGGGAGACATGAGTGGGGGCCTGGTGGAGGCTGCCCCTGGTGGCTGGGGGGTGCGGGTGCTGGTAGACATGAGTGGGGGCCTGGTGGAATCTGCCCCTGGTGGCTGGGGGGTGGGGGTGGTGGTAGACATGGGTGGGGGCCTGGTGGAGGCTGCCCCTGCACTGCTGGCGGGTGGGGGTGGTGGGAGACATGAGTGGGGGCCTGGTGGAGGCTGCCCCTGGTGGCTGGGGGGTGGGGGTGGTGGTAGACATGGGTGGGGGCCTGGTGGAGGCTGCCCCTGCACTGCTGGGGGGTGGGGGTGGTGGGAGACATGAGTGGGGGCCTGATGTATCTGCCCCTGGTGGCTGGGGGGTGGGGTGGTGGGAGAGATGAGTGGGGGCCTGGTGGAGGCTGCCCCTGGTGGCTGGGGGGTGGGGGTGGTGGTAGACATGAGTGGGGGCCTGGTGGAATCTGCCCCTGGTGGCTGGGGGTGGGGGTGGTGGTAGACATTGGTGGGGGCCTGGTGGAGGCTGCCCCTGCACTGCTAGGGGGTGGGGGTAATGGGGGACATGAGTGGGGGCCTGTTGGATGCTGCCCCTGCACTGCTGGGGGGTGGGGGTAATGGGGGACATGAGTGGGGGCCTGTTGGAGGCTGCCCCTGCACTGCTGGTGGGTGGGGGTAATAGGGGACATGAGTGGGGGCCTGTTGGAGGCTGCCCCTGCACTGCTGGGGGGTGGGGGTGGTGGGAGACATGAGTGGGGGCCTGGTGGAGGCTGCCCCTGGTGGCTGGGGGGTGGGGGTGGTGGTAGACATGAGTGGTGGCCTGGTGGAGGCTGCCCCTGGTGGCTGGGGGGTGGGGGTGGTGGGAGACATGAGTGGGGGCCTGTTGGAGGCTGCCCCTGCACTGCTGGGGGGTTGGGGTGGTGGGAGACATGAGTGGGGGCCTGGTGGAGGCTGCCCCTGCACTGCTATGGGGTGGGGGTGGTGGGAGACATGAATGGGGGATGTTGGAGGCTGCCCCTGCACTGCTGGGGGGTGGGGGTAATAGGGGACATGAGTGGGGGCCTGGTGGAGGCTGCCCCTGCACTGCTGGGGGTGGGGGTAATAGGGGACATGAGTGGGGGCCTGTTGGAGGCTGCCCCTGCACTGCTGGTGAGTGGGGGTAATAGGGGACATGAGTGGGGGCCTGTTGGAGGCTGCCCCTTTACTGCTGGGGTTGGGGGTAATAGGGGACATGAGTGGGGGCCTGTTGGAGGCTGCCCCTGCACTGCTGGTGGGTGGGGGTAATAGGGGACATGAGTGGGGGCCTGTTGGAGGCTGCCCCTGCACTGCTGGGGGTGGGGGTGTTGGGAGACATGAGTGGGGGCCTGGTGGAGGCTGCCCCTGGTGGCTGGGGGGGTGGGGGTGGTGGTAGACATGAGTGGGGGCCTGGTGGAGGCTGCCTCTGGTGGCTGGGGGGTGGGGGTGGTGGTAGACATGGGTGGGGGCCTGGTGGAGGCTGCCCCTGCACTGCTGGGGGGTGGGGGTGGTGGGAGACATGAGTGGGGGCCTGGTGGAGGCTGCCCCTGCACTGCTGGGGGGTGGGGGTGGTGGGAGACGTGAGTGGGGGCCTGTTGGAGGCTGCCCATGCACTGCTGGGGGGTCGGGGTAATAGGGGACATGAGTGGGGGCCTGTTGGAGGCTGCCCCTGCATTGCTGGTGGGTGTGGGTAATAGGGGACATGAGTGGGGGCCTGTTGGAGGCTGCCCCTGCACTACTGGGGGGTGGGGGTAATAGGGGACATGAGTGGGGGCCTGTTGGAGGCTGCCCCTGCACTGCTGGTGGGTGGGGGTAAAAGGGGACATGAGTGGGGGCCTGTTGGAGGCTGCCCCTGCACTACTGGGGGGTGGGGGTAATAGGGGACATGAGTGGGGGCCTGTTGGGGTCTGCCCCTGCACTGCTGGTGGGTGGGGGTAATAGGGGATATGAGTGGGGCCTGTTGGAGGCTGCCCCTGCACTGCTGGGGGGTGGGGTGGTGGGAGACATGAGTGGGGGCCTGGTGGAGGCTGCCCCTGCACGGCTGGGGGGTGGGGGTGGTGGGAGACATGAGTGGGGGCCTATTGGAGGCTGTCCCTGCACTGCTGGGGGGTGGGGGTAATAGGGGACATGAGTGGGGACCTGGTGGAGGCTGCCCCTGCAATGCTGGGGGGTGGGGATAATAGGGGACATGAATGGGGGCCTGTTGGGGGCTGCCCCTGCACTGCTGGTGGGTGGGGGTAATAGGGGACATGAGTGGGGGCGTGTTGGAGGCTGCCCCTGCACTGCTGGGGGGTGGGGGTGGTGGGAGACATGAGTGGGGGCCTGGTGGAGGCTGCCCCTGGTGGCTGGGGGGTGGGGGTGGTGGTAGACATGAGTGGGGGCCTGTTGGAGGCTGCCCCTGCACTGCTGGGGGGTGGGGGTGGTGGGAGACATGAGTGGGGGCCTGGTGGAATCAGCCCCTGGTGGCTGAGGGGTGGGGGTGGTGGTAGACATGAGTGGGGGCCTGGTGGAATCTGCCCCTGGTGGCTGGTGGGTGGGGGTGGTGGTAGACATGGGTGGGAGCCTGGTGGAGGCTGCCTCTGCACTGCTGGGGGTGGGGATAATAGGGGACATGAGTGGGGGCCTGTTGGAGGCTGCCCCTGCACTGCTGGTGGGTGGGGGTAATAGGGGACATGAGTGGGGGCCTGTTGGAGGCTGCCCCTGCACTGGTGGGGGGTGGGGGTGGTGGGAGACATGAGTGGGGGCCTGATGGTATCTGCCCCTGGTGGCCGGGGGGTGGGGGTGGTGGGAGACATGAGTGGGTGCCTGGTGGAGGCTGCCCCTGGTGGCTGGGGGGTGGGGGTGCTGGTAGACATGAGTGGGAGCCTGGTGGAATCTGCCCCTGGTGGCTGGGGGGTGGGGGTGGTGGTAGACATGGGTGGGGGCCTGGTGGAGGCTGCCCCTGCACTGCTGGGGGGTGGGGGTGGTGGGAGACATGAGTGGGGGCCTGGTGGAAGCTGCCCCTGGTGGCTGGGGGGTGGTGGTGGTGGTAGACATGGGTGGGGGCCTGGTGGAGGCTGCCCCTGCACTGCTGGGGGGTGGGGGTGGTGGGAGACATGAGTGGGGGCCTGATGTATCTGCCCCTGGTGGCTGGGGGGTGGGGGTGGTGGGAGAGATGAGTGGGGGCCTGGTGGAATCTGCCCCTGGTGGCTGGGGGGTGGGGGTGGTGGTAGACATTGGTGGGGGCCTGGTGGAGGCTGCCCCTGCACTGCTGGGGGGTGGAGGTAATAGGGGACATGAGTGGGGGCCTGTTGGAGGCTGCCCCTGCACTGCTGGGGGGTGGGGGTAATGGGGGACATGAGTGGGGGCCTGTTGGAGGCTGCCCCTGCACTGCTGGTGGGTGGGGGTAATAGGGGACATGAGTGGGGTCCTGTTGGAGGCTGCCCCTGCACTGCTGGGGGGTGGGGGTGGTGGGAGACATGAGTGGGGGCCTGGTGGAGGCTGCCCCTGGTGGCTGGGGGGTGGTGGTACACATGAGTGGCGGCCTGGTGGAGGCTGCCCCTGGTGGCTGGGGGTGGGGGTGGTGGGAGACATGAGTGGGGGCCTGTTGGAGGCTGCCCCTGCACTGCTGGGGGGTGGGGGTGGTGGGAGACATGAGTGGGGGCCTGGTGGAGGCTGCCCCTGCACTGCTGGGGGGTGGGGGTGGTGGGAGACATGAATGGGGGATGTTGGAGGCTGCCCTGCACTGCTGGGGGGTGGGGGTAATAGGGGACATGAGTGGGGGCCTGGTGGAGGCTGCCCCTGCACTGCTGGGGGTGGGGGTAATAGGGGACACAAGTGGGGGCCTGTTGGAGGCTGCCCCTGCACTGCTGGTGAGTGGGGGTAATAGGGGACATGAGTGGGGGCCTGTTGGAGGCTGCCCCTTTACTGCTGGGGGTGGGGGTAATAGGGGACATGAGTGGAGGCCTGTTGGAGGCTGCCCCTGCACTGCTGGTGGGTGGGGGTAATAGGGGACATGTGTGGGGGCCTGTTGGAGGCTGCCCCTGCACTGCTGGGGGTGGGGGTGGTGGGAGACATGAGTGGGGGCCTGGTGGAGGCTGCCCCTGGTGGCTGGGGGGGTGGAGGTGGTGGTAGACATGAGTGGGGGCCTGGTGGAGGCTGCCTCTGGTGGCTGGGGGGTGGGGGTGGTGGTAGACATGGGTGGGGGCCTGGTGGAGGCTGCCCCTGCACTGCTGGGGGGTGGGGGTGGTGGGAGACATGAGTGGGGGCCTGGTGGAGGCTGCCCCTGCACTGCTGGGGGGTGGGGGTGGTTGGAGACATGAGTGGGGGCCTGTTGGAAGCTGCCCCTGCACTGCTGGGGGGTGGGGGTAATTGGGGACATGAGTGGGGGCCTGTTGGAGGCTGCCCCTGCATTGCTGGTGGGTGTGGGTAATAGGGGACATGAGTGGGGGCCTGTTGAAGGCTGCCCCTGCACTGTTGGGGGTGGGGGTAATAGGGGACATGGGTGGGGGCCTGTTGGAGGCTGCCCCTGCACTGCCCGGGGGGTGGGGGTAATAGGGGACATGAGTGGGGGCCTGTTGGAGTCTGCCCCTGCACTGCTGGTGGGTGGGGGTAATAGGGGATATGAGTGGGGGCCTGTTGGAGGCTGCCCCTGCACTGCTGGGGGGTGGGGGTGGTGGGAGACATGAGTGGGGGCCTGGTGGAGGCTGCCCCTGGTGGCTGGGGGGTGGGGGTGGTGGTAGACATGAGTGGGGGCCTGTTGGAGGCTGCCCCTGCACTGCTGGGGGGTGGGGTGGTGGGAGACATGAGTGGGGGCCTGGTGGAGGCTGCCCCTGGTGGCTGGGGGGTGGGGGTGGTGGTAGACATGAGTGGGGGCCTGTTGGAGGCTGCCCCTGCACTGCTGGGGGGTGGGGTGGTGGGAGACATGAGTGGGGGCCTGGTGGAGGCTGCCCCTGCACTGCTGGGGGGTGGGGGTGGTGGGAGACATGAGTGGGGGCCTATTGGAGGCTGCCCCTGCACTGCTGCGGAGTGCGGGTAATAGGGGACATGAGTGGGGGCCTGGTGGAAGCTGCCCCTGCAATGCTGGGGGTGGGGATAATAGGGGACATGAATGGGGGCCTGTTGGGGGCTGCCCCTGCACTGCTGGTGGGTGGGGGTAATAGGGGACATCAGTGGGGGCCTGTTGGAGGCTGCCCCTGCACTGCTGGGGGGTGGGGGTGGTGGGAGACATGAGTGGGGGCCTGGTGGAGGCTGCCCCTGGTGGCTGGGGGGTGGGGGTGGTGGTAGACATGAGTGGGGGCCTGTTGGAGGCTGCCCCTGCACTGCTGAGGGGTGGGGGTGGTGGGAGACATGAGTGGGGGCCTGGTGGAATCTGCCCCTGGTGGCTGAGGGGTGGGGGTGGTGGTAGACATGAGTGGGGGCCTGGTGGAATCTGCCCCTGGTGGCTGGGGGGTGGGGGTGGTGGTAGACATGGGTGGGAGCCTGGTGGAGGCTGCCTCTGCACTGCTGGGGGGTGGGGGTAATAGGGGACATGAGTGGGGGCCTGGTGGAGGCTGCCCCTGCACTGCCGGGGGGTGGGGGTAATAGGGGACATGAGTGGGGGCCTGTTGGAGGCTGCCCCTGCACTGCTGGTGGGTGGGGGTAATAGGGGACATGAGTGGGGGCCTGTTGGAGGCTGCCCCTGCACTGCTGGGGTGTGGGGGTGGTGGGAGACATGAGTGGGGGCCTGGTGGAGGCTGCCCCTGGTGGCTGGGGGGTGGGGGTGGTGGTAGACATGAGTGGGGGCCTGTTGGAGGCTGCCCCTGGTGGCTTGGGGGTGGTGGTGGTGGGAGACATGAGTGGGGGCCTGGTGGAATCTGCCCCTGGTGGCTGGGGGGTGGGGGTGGTGGTAGACATGGGTGGGGGCCTGGTGGAGGCTGCCCCTGCACTGCTGGAGGGTGGGGGTAATAGGGGACATGAGTGGGGGCCTGGTGGAGGCTGCCCCTGCACTGCTGGGTGGTGGGGGTGGTGGGATACATGAGTGGGGGCCTGTTGGAGGCTGCCCCTGCACTGCTGGGGGGTGGGGGTGGTGGGAGACATGAGTGGGGGCCTGGTGGAGGCTGCCCCTGGTGGCTGGGGGGTGGGGGTGGTGGTGGACATGGGTGGGGGCCTGGTGGTGGCTGCCCCTGCACTGCTGGGGGGTGGGGTGGTGGGAGACATGCATTGTTGATCAGTAGTGCAAGGTGACATGTGGGTTGGCTGGGGGGCATGCCCATGGTGGATGGGCTGCGTGCGGGACATGAGCAGGGGTGCAGGGTAGACCCCCGTGGTGTGGGCTGCCTGCAGGGGCCCTGGAGGTTGTAGAGCGAACACCTGGGAGGACCCACACGGCCAATTCACGTGTAGTACTCCCCAGAACCCCTGAAATACACGTACCCTGCTGAAATCGCGTGTGGAACTTCCCGCGCACCCCTGAAATACACGTACCCTGCTCGCACGGGGACAATCGCGTGTGGAACTTCCCGTGCACCCCTGAAATACACGTACCCTGCTCGCACGGGGCCAATCGCGTGTGGAACTTCCCTCGCTCCCCTGAAATACACGTACCCTGCTGTAATCACGTGTGGAACTTCCCGCGCACCGCTGGAATACACGTACCATGCTCGCACGGGGCCAATCGCATGTGGAACTTCCCGCGCACCCATGAAATACACATGCCCTGCTGAAATCACGTGTGGAACTTCCCGCGCACCCCTGGAATACACGTACCCTGCTCGCACGGGGACAATCGCGTGTGGAACTTCCCGCGCACCCCTGAAATACACATACCCTGCTGAAATTGCGTGTGGAACTTCCCGCGCACCCCTGAAATACACGTACCCTGCTGGAATCGCGTGTGATACTTCCCACTAACCCCTGTTATACACGTTCCCCGCTTGGCGTTTGCTGTTTGCCAGCCCTGTGAACTGGTCCAGGGTTAGCGCAGCCCTTTGCGATTATTTGGGGATTTTGAAGGCTTTTCCTTGCGCGAGGACGTCCTTGGGGGCGTAACTGGCGCTGCTGCAGGGTCGCTGCGCCACGCTGCGCCACGGCTGGTTTTGAATGCGAAAATTCATGAATACGCTGTGCGCGGAAATCGATTTTAGCGCATGCGGCTGGCGGAGACATTCGCACGAGCATGCTGTGCGCCAGTCGCGTGCGCCACTTTTGTGCGATTTTCTATGAATTACCCTGAATATGTTTTCCTCCAAATAGTTCTTCATAGTCATTATTTAGGGCTTCTTACATTCAGAGATTAATTAAAACAAGCATGAGGTTGAAAACTATGCTTTCTTCAGCAACCAGGATGACTTTCATTTGTTGCAGAATTCTGCATACTTCAGTAGCAGCTTCTGCTGATAATTTGTACTATTCAAATGTGTTTTGGTGTTCTACTGGGAAGGGAAGTCGTCCTATGTTGTCAGCAGCTAGACCTGTGGAGACTGTAAAAACAGCTGAAAGGTTGTCGTTGGTTAAATCTTGTAGACATTTTCTGATTATTTTTATCAAGAAGTTTTTTCCAGAAGCAGCTTCTGATTTTAGATACAAGAGCAGAGGTTTATAATTTTTACAGCTACAAGTTTTAGTTTCATGTTTAAGGCTGTCTTCAATTTATTCAGTGACATTTAGGTAAATTGTGAGTTGTTCATCATTTAGTTGGGCTTTGAACACTGACAAGTCTTCTTTGGATTGTTTAAATTGATATATGGTGTTTTCTTCCTCTTCCTTTGGTGAAATAGGCTGGGATATATCTTGCAACTGCAGTGGAATTGTCAGTAATATATTGTATGTCTATATTTGCATTCCACAAGAGGGCAATGATCGCATTGTAATCATTGATGTACTGGAATAACTCATTTATTTTAATGTTGTATGTCTTTTAGGGGATTTACCTTGTACACTATGTCTGACAGAAGCCATCAAGCTATTTAATTCTCTTTTTGTGGAAACTGGTCTAGGGAGGACAAAGTGACATTTGGTGTAGAATTTACCTTTGTTTTATATCAACGTTGGGAGTATGTGTCATACTTTTGTTTTTGGAAGTGTAAGGTTTTTGTACATCGATCACTATGTGTGGTTTCTGGAGGGATGCCAAAGGTAGTGTTTTTTTAATGAATTATAAAACAGTGGCACTACTGTCATGGCCAAATTTGGGAGCATATTCTATCCACAAAAGCATGTAGATGTGTGGTGCTCCTCTGGATTGATATTCTTTTGTTCAACTTTTCCGAGTAGAGGGGTAGTTTTATTGCTTATAAAATGCAGCATGCCAATGAAGTGATGGCGGAAGTATCTTGAAACATTGGCAGGGTCAAGGGAACAGAGTTCTCCTGGTGTTTTATGCCTATTCCCTCTTCATTTTGGCATGCAGTGCGTAGGAAGTCATGCAAGTCATCCCATGTACATTCGGCACAACTTAAAGTAACAAACCATGTGGGTGGGCCTAGGTTCCTTAGCATACAACATACATCAGCGTGATGTTAGAACCAGTATTCGTTTGTATCAAACATGTTTGTCAAGAGATTTGTGATGCTTGACTGCAAAATGTCATCTTTGTCTTTTATCACTTTAAGCAGTTCGAAAGCAGTTTAAGAAATGAGAGCCTGTTTTTAATGTCTGTACAACTCGATAACATATAATTGATAGTTTGCTTTCAAACAGGAACATGTATTATACCTTTTGTCTGAATCTTGGGTCTTCAGAATATGTTTGTAAAGAGCGATATTCTGATGCACTTATTTATGTAGACCTTCATCATAGCTTCCTCCTTTTCCTGTAGGAAAGAGTAGAGGAAAAGAATGTGCTTCTACACTTTTCTACCATATGTTCATTTGAGATCCGTTGGCTTGACATATTCAATATGTTTCTAATTCATCTTCTATGGTTTCTTTGGAATGTAATGGGTGAATTGTATACTGGTCTAAAATGTTGGCTGTACTAACAGGATCCACATGTTCAATTTGCCCAGTTTGTGGTGAATCTTCAATTATTTGGGTGGTTTCTCTTAAATTGTCCTCCATTTTTGTATCTATGTAGTATTGATTGTTTTCTTTAAGATATTCTAGGGCTTGTCCAACATTGTTTAAGTCGACTAGTTTTTGCCATATGTATTTGTCTTTTGTTGGTACACCCTTAACTAGTACAATCAGAGATTGTTCTATTGGCCGTCATGCTCCTAGAGTGTCTACATGTTCTTTAAGATCCAATGGCAAATATACTACTTTACCACAAACGCCTTTTACTAACTTGGATGGAGACAATTTGGCAGTTTTGGTTTGAAGGTGGTAGTAGAAGTGTACTATAGCTTGAAATGGGTGTACTGTTTGAATTATTATCCTATTACATATTTAAATTTTTAGGAGAGCTCTTGGGAAGATATTAGTGATAGCACGTGATGGCATTTGGTTAGTGTCAAACTTTGTATTGCAGTATGTGAAAACTATTGAGGGGTCAGTAAAATTGTATTTTTTGGTTGCTGTTAGATATAAAGCTAATTGGAACCATTTGTATTCCTCATTGACCCGTATTTTGTCGGCCATATCTATTATTTTTGTTCTCTTTTTATAAAAATGTCTGCAACAACATACACATACTTTGTCTGGACTTTCAACAGATGTCTTTTGAAACTTTGCTATTTCATTTTCTGTTGTGTCTGTTGGGAAAAAGGAAAGTGTGCTTTTCAGAGTTGTATTTGTTTGTTTGTTTGTTTATTTATTTAATATAGTGCAAGCCAAGACCCTCAGGTAACTGGGTCCAAGCAATACAAGGATACTTAGAAGCTTAGTTACAGAGCATACAAAAAATACTTAGGAAGTTTAGTTACATAGGTAGGTAAGGTAGATACAATGAATAATAAACAGCAATAAAGAAAAAAAAACAGTGACAACTTGGGATGCAACCGAGGTGGCAGTGGCCAAGTGGTCCCAAATAGAGATACCAGAATACAGTTGGTACTGGTTAGCGTAACACTCCTTAGGAGGACATTCAAATTGGGTCAGGGGAAGGGTCGGGAGGGGTCAGAAGGTCAGAGGGGCGATAAGGTTATGCGTCATTAGTCAAAAGCCAGGTGAGGTGTTTCCGTCTGAATGTGGAGTAAGGTAGGTCAGTTCTTAGATCAAGGGGGAGACCATTCCAGGATTGAGCGGCTAGAACCAGAAAGCTAGAGCCACCAGCTGTGATCCGTTTCTATCTAGGAACCTTTCAGGTGTAGGCATTGGCCATTCTCGTGGGTCTGTCAGATAATCTCTTGTTTACTCTTTCTACAAGGTAGGGAGGCGCTATATTATTGGGACATTTGGACATGAGAGAGAGGGTTTTAAGGGAGATCCTGTCCTTAATTTTGAGCCAGTGGGCATTTCTTCTGAATGCAGAGATATGCTCTCTGTTCGGGATATTTAAAGCTGCTCCAAGGGCATTGTTTTGGAGTCTTTGCAGTTTATCAATAATGTACTTATTGGAACCTGCATATAAAGCATTGCAGTAATCCACTCTGGATAGGATAAGTGCATTGGCTAGGGTGATGCAACTAGTTTCCGAAAGGAATGGTCTGCATGCTCAGATCAATTTGCACGTGTAAGCTGTAGAAGAAGCTAGAGAATTGATTTGCTTCTTGAAGGTGAGTGCTGGGTCAAGATAGAAACCAAGGGTTTTAACAGCAGGCATCACTTTAATGACATTATTATCGATGTTGAATGATGAGTAACTAGGGTTAAGATTTTTAATGGCCGTCTCTGAGCCTAAGATCAGTCGCTCCGTTTTATCGTCATTCAGGCAGAGGCCGTGGGATGCCATCCATGCCTGAATGAGGAGATATATCTTATTTACCAAGGCTGAGTCTTCCAAGTAGTTGCCCGAAAGGGGGATGAGGATTTGAGTGTCATCTGCGTAGTTAGTGTAGGTGACACCCACACTGTCCAACTTGTCAAACATGGGCTTGGTAAAGATATTGTACATGGTGGGAGATATGCATGATCTTTGGGGAATACCGCAGGAGACTTGTATGGGGTCGGCAGCTGCTAGAGGGGAGAAGACTCTCATTGTACGGTTTGCAAGGAATGATTGCACCCAGGTTATGGCATCACTTGAGAAATGGGCAGCTGACCTAAGATGGTTGCATAAGACTGCATGATCCACCAGGTCGAAAGCCGCTGATAGGTCAAGGAGGAGTGGCATAAAATGATCGGCATGTGAGTGTTCTTGTACAGAGATAAAAAAAGTACTGTGTGACTGTCTAGTGGGATGATAGGTGTGGTTGGGAAGGTTGGAAGAGTAAGAGCCATAGATGGGCTTGGGTAAATATGACATTGAAATCGGGTGGTGTTGTATAAAATAAGTATATTCATTTGATGGTGAATGGGTCATGAACTATTTGTTGTAGAATGTGTTGAGCAGTACTGGTGTCAGTGAGTAAGGGAGTGGTGGTGTGTGGGTGTAATTGTAAAGAGGTGAGGAAGAGTGTGTATGAGTTTTAATGTGTGTTAGTAATTTATAATGCATTGAGTGCGAAAGCTCTTGGGTTGAAATGGAGGACTTGATATGTATAGCGGTATGGAAGAATAAAGGCATTAAATGGTGGTATAGAAGTTCATAAGAGACAGTTGTGTTGTTAGGCAATATGAAATTGGTAGTGTATTGAATAAAGAGCAATGTTGAGATATGATTAGAAAGAGTGTGAATGTTGCAATAAAATGAGTAAGATTGAAATACAATGTTGATGAGTAGAAAAGAATGATTTAGGCTAATACACAGTGAAAGTACATTATTTCAATTAGAGAGAATTATGCTATATCAATATACTTACTTTGTAAAACGTGAAGAGTGGTCTTTGTTTGGTAGCTGTCTTTGTCAATCTTCTTGTTTCCTGTAATTGTAAAAGAAAGTTAGTTGGTATATGTGGTAATGGTGTACCAAAGTAGTAGTTTAGTAGCAAAGTTTTGTATTTACTAAGGTAGGAGGAGTTATGGGAAAAGGAGTGAATACAGTTCTGGTATGTGTGGAGTACTAAAGTATGTTAACTATTTAGTTAGAATGATTGCAGTTTGACAAGTGCAGTTTGCCATATTATAAGCAACATGGTAATAATTGGCATAGTGTAAAAAGGATGCATATTTAGAGAATTATTGCAGCACAGGAAAGACTGCTTTAGGACTAATAAAGAATGGTATTAACTGTACTGCAAAATTTGCCTTGATGCATATATGCATGTAAAATGTATCTTTTTTTGCAGTAGGGCAGTTTTTGTCATGGTGCTTTTAATATGGAAAGCACACTTGTTGTGGTGCAATGAATTTATAATGTGTTGCAGTGTTTTTAAAATGTAGGGCAAACTCTGGATTAGTGGTAATACCATGGTAATAGTAGAATCTATTGAAAGGGAACATATGACTACAAACATTGGCGCTATACACATATATGTGAGCAGGTGGAGAATGTTGGCACTATAAGGTACATGATGGCAAATGCTGGAAAATAGGACATTTATGCGCAAGGAGAAATTACGTTCTTTTTTAAAGTCTTTTTAGGAGCATTTTGTTAAAAATGAAATATGCATTTGTGCAGTTAGAGCTGCACCATTTGTATCATTTTTCTCCAAGTAAGGCACATTAATTTGCAAAAGATGTGTAGAACACTGTTAAGTGGCAGTTGGTGTGAGGAAGTTCAAAATGTTTGCAGTACAGTAAGTAACTGCCACTTAATTTGTGAGAATGGTGCAATTTTGCAATATGGCATTTGATAGCAGTGGTTATAAAATAGCATATGCTTATTGAGATGCGTATTACAGGGTAAGAGGCAGCAACTCTGCCTATATCTTTATATATAGATGTGAAAAAATACTTAAAGAAATATAATCAAGCCTTTACTATCTATTGATAGATGTAGATATTGCTGAATGTGGATATAGACATCTTGGAGAGTTTCACAGTAGTTTCTGATGCAGTAGACTGTGAATGACACGTGACATTTACTCTGAGAGTTGAAATGTACATCTGAAGAGTTGAACTGAGGTAACAGGGTTACATGTAGAGTGTTTGGATGTGATTGTTGGATGGATGTTTGACTGTTTGAAAGTATCCAAAGGGGGAGTGTTACAAACATAAAAATAAAAAGGGTAGAAGGGGTCCCCTGTGCGACAGTGTCCACGGATGTCGGTGATAGTCTGCGGACCTGCACATGCCATCCTGATCTTTTAGGGATGCCATTCATGGAAAGAAGACTGCGGAGACTGTGGACAGTCGCGAATGTACACGTAAATCCGGGGATCAGCCGATGAGGTTTCATGGCTGTGGAGGAGGAGTTGAAGTGTACAGGAGTACCGAGGAGCAAGTGTCTAGTGGCAGAAAGATGGCAATGGCTATGAAAAAGCAGAGTTTGTGGATGTTGGGAGATTGATGTGTACACTGGTTAAACGTTTACATAGAGCACTGTGGCTTTTCTTAGAAGAAGTAGATATCCCCGGTATGGAGTTTGAGGATTGAAGTGGGCAGTTTTGTTACCGTTGTGTGAGAATAGGGTTCGGTTTAAACATCCAGACACTATTATAGTACATTGTGGAGGCACCAGTTTGGGGTATGTGACTGGACTATCCTTGCAGTTTGCCCTGAAGGATATGTTTAAAAGACTATGGGAAATGGAACTGTTTACAACTTCAAATAATAATGCAAATGTGGAAAGGTTCAAACTTGTTTTGTCCACAAATTGAAAAAGCCAGGCCAAATGTGAATACATTTGTATGTGCTCTTTTTACAGGATGTATGAATGGCATCTTTACCCAATGAAAATAAAAATATAAAGTTTGATGGAGTGAACATTTTTCGAAGAGATGGAGTACATTTAACAGATGTTGGAAATTTGATTTTTCTTTCCAATGTTCAGAATGCCTTGAATGCTCTTTCCATGATTTGAGTAACTTAATCATAACTACAGGGCTGCTACCGCAGGCCGTGTAATATATTTAGAGTTGCAAAACAGGCAAAAAAAAGCAAGGGACCTCATAATGGTGAACACGGCAATCCCAATAATAATATTCACAGACTTTAACTTAAATGGAAATGGTTTAAAAGACAGAGACATGGAAGCCAGACATAACATGTTTTGACAGCATCTATTGGCTTGATCTGTGAGAAACCTGATACTATTATCCTACCTACTCCCCCAGGATGTCCCATTCAGGGAAGGATCATCGCTTTTGCATTCCAATGCTAGGGGTGGACATGCGAGGGAGGATCACCTGAGTGGAGGGTCACAGGTGATTAGGAGGAGAATACCCAAGGGCTAGACATGGTATTCCCCCTTTCCCAATTATAGACCAACTCACTTCCTTCAGCCTTAAAGGGGTATTTCCAAACACACCCCATCTCCCCCTCCCCGTTTCCAATAAGTACTGAGACGAAGAAGAGGCGATCTGGAGCAATGAGGATTGTCCATAGAAACAACATGGGAATACAAAGTGAGGCTTACCATCTAACACCTTTGAATTGTCCCACTAATAGATTTAGGCAGGGTCAAGCACTTTATTCTGCCTGTTCACACCTGACTCCACTTGACTCTTTCTACCAGTATAAAAGGTGTGGTTCTGCCAAGGAGTATGAGTGAGCTGGATTTGCTGATGGGACCAGGAGATACAAGGAGCAGGGAGCTGCAGTAGGAGAAGTCTGGAGAGTCCGGCGGAGAGCAGCATGCCGAGACGCTGGGCCAGTGTATTTTGAGGGGCTGCAGCGTGGCTAGGAAGACATGTCTCCAGAAACCTGGAGTGAGGCAGACTGCGATCTGCTGGCTGAGCCCAGAGAAATGCTCATTCCCTTGGGACCTTTGCCAGTCCCAAAGGTGTCTGAGGGGCAGGTGGTGAGACCCTGACCATGACCCTGTGTATCCCAAAGAGACTGCTCGCAAGCGCTGTGCTTCCCGGTGAGTTTCATGAAAGTGATGATAGAAACTCAGGATTGTGCGGGTGGCTGGAGCGGTAGTGGAAACAGACAAGATTGATAAGCAGCATGAAGTTAAAGAAAGCAGAAATAAAGAGAGAAAGTTTAAAAAGAAGCAGAAAGCAAGAGAAAAAGAGCCTAAAGAAAGATGTGCTGGCAGTGCAGAATTAAAAAGAGATAAGAGGAAAGTGAATTTTAAAGGATAAAAGGGAAAAGGGTGCAAGCAACCCAACAGACTGAAAGTGAGAAAGCGAGAGAAAGTCAAGAGAGGGTGCCCAAAATCATTTGTGTGTGGCTGAGATAATTCAGAGAGTGTAAGTTAAGAAAGTGTCCACAAAAATGCATACCAATTGTAGGCCTAATCATTGTGTAAAGTTATCCCACGTCTGATGTGGCCATCATATAATCAGTTCCCAGAGAAGTTCATGATTTTTCTGTGGGAAATCGTCTGTGTCCTTCAGATATGCCAAGAAAACAAGCCTTCTCTACCTATGCCCCAAGACTATGTATGGAACCTCCTCCCTGCCATCATCAGACACACCCCCACGCTCTCACAATTCAGAAAATAACTCAAGACACACCTCTTCAAGGAATCTCTCTGCCTCAACACCTAGGCCATCACATCACCCCTCGTGCCACCCTATTCGCTAGAAGCCATCCGCCCATCTCCTCCCCACATCAAGTACAGCTATACCTCTCCTCTGTGTCCCTCTGTATCCCACCCATTGCTATATATCTTTTCTCTTGTTACCTCTGAAAAGCTTAGTTATGCATCTGTACTGTTGTATAACTCTGTGAAGCGCTCTGTTATGTATATGCATTGTTGTATACCTCTTTAAAGCACTCCGTTGCTTCTGGAAGCTAGGTCCAAGCTCAATAAATAACATAATAATAAAATATGAATAGAAATAAATGGGTGTAATGTTTTATCTAAGTACTTTGACATATTCTCCATAAGGGCCACTACAAGTGTCACAGTGGTTCTCCCAGGTGGCTTCTTGATATTTTTATGAACCTTTGGGAGAAAATAAATCATTGGCAGAACTGTAATTCTTGGCTAGAAAAAAGAACTTCTTGTCGTCTCATCGAGGATGCTCTTAGTCAGCTAACAATATCAAAAATATCCACATTCCTTCAGTGAAAAAATCTTTATTTAAGAAATAATTAAGGAGAATAAGGTCAGTGTAACAAAACCCTTGGAACTCAGTGAAAAAAAAGAACGTTTGCTGAAGTCATGTTAAGGTGACTATTTCATTTACCTTTGAAATCCTTAGAACAGTAAAGACATCAGATATGAAATATATTCGTTAATGTTCTCATGAATATGCAGTTATAAAGAACAATCAATATTAATTCTTAGGCCATAACTGTCTATTTTTCATCTTCCTTTCTTGTTCCCTTCACCTTAATAAACTTCAACTTTCCATTTTATATGTGAACTATTATATATGGTTTACCATTTTCTATATGTACTTTTCCATGTAGATTAAATATATAAAGACTGTTTTTTCCAGCATAGGAATTTCGATCTTCAGTAGGAATTCCAATCTTCCCGTGTTATCATACCACTGCGACAGGATTGGAGATTACATATCAAATAGTGTGTTTTTTTCTTCCCAACTATGGTACCAATAGCTGCAGCAATGTAGTTCACCCCTCTCTTACGTCCTTCTTTTGAATGTTCTCTTCCCATCTACAAACTTTAAAATGTCAGTTTCCTGTGACCTTTTTGTTTGGCTTATATATGAAGGCCTAATCACAAGAATCTCGTGTTTCGGGTGGCATGCTCCCAGAATCAAGAGGAAGATCAACTTCTATGAAAAAGTAGTGCATATTTGTCTACTTCCTCACAGTATCAATTTCCAAAGAGACTCAGCTCAGACCTCTCTGTCAAGCTCTTTGCATTGTGCGTTGATCCAGTCAATCTTAATGTGCGGTTTTATATATGTACTTCAAAAAACGTGGGTCTTACATGAAGATCGCAATCTTCAGTGTTGACTGCGATGAAGATCGAGTTCTGCATTCTGCAAATATGTGAAGCGATTGTCCAATCAAAAAAATGGCTTAAGAAAACAATCATTGGCACCACGTCCACTTGAGTGGTGCAGAAAAAATTAAACATTTCTACCAAATCCCACACCCTAAACGCACCAAATCCCCTAATATCAGCCTGCCAAACATTTTGGATTGATTTAGGATCACTGCATATTTTTATGATGAAAAATCGGGTAATGATTGTTCCTGAATGTACTTAAAATGCTTCCCTTCCGCACTGGTATATGCTGTGACTGCCACAGCATATTATTCGCTATGTTTCGAGTATTTATAATGTTTCTTTTGCCACTTGATCAGAACCTCGATCTTAGATCTCGAACTTGGGGAAACGCTTTACACTACTGCCAGACATCCGAAACCTTCACAAATGCTCTTCACTTACCCTGCCAATATCCACCTCAGTATCAAAACTACCATTTGTCCAGGCCGTTTTCAAAAAATAATCTCCATCTTTTTCTTTCACTAATCGATATTTTCAATATGGCAGAGATTCAGAAATAAATAAAAAGCCTACAATGCATCATGGGAGATATCAGTACCTGTTTTATGTACTAGGTCACCTAGCTCTCCACTTTTAGAAACTACTGGACCGATTTAAGCAAAATCAACAAAGGATTTATTTTGAGCACTTTGTGCCCAATGTGTTTCTAATTTGGTAAAAATCTGCCTAGTGGTGTGGGCTGTGTGTTTCAACAAAAATTGCTAATTTTTCCTATGGGAAATCTAATGCAGTCATTGTGGTTATCTTGCTGTTGGAAATGACCAGGGAACAATATCACACATTTGAGATAAGTGGTGAGAAAAGAGCAGATATTGGCGATTAGCTATTGCCAAAGGGTACATGGTAATTCACTATTTAAGATGATAGGGTTTATGGCTGAAGACCATGGCGAGTGACCACGGGTATTTTATCCTGATTTGTGCAATGGGGACATTTGCCAGTGCTGAGTGTCTAGTGTATGGAATAGGTCATTGCCACTGGCCAATTTCATCTAAATTGGTGCACAGTGGACAGTTGCCACAACTGAAGGCCCTGGCAACTGTGGACCGGGTTATTAACTAGTGAGGGGATATGAACAAAGCCACTGGCCATGCCTTAGTCGTATGGCCAGTGGGCTACCATCTTTTATCTGAGTTATTGCAGAGTTGACAATCGCCATGGTCAAAGGCCATGGCTACTTGCCATGAATCATGGTTAAGATAAAGTATCACAAAACACTTCAAATTCAACGAGAACACTGTTAGTACAGAGACAGTGGAGATATACCAATTTATAGCAAAAATAAACTTGAAATTCGGCAGGTGTGGGAAGTGATAAGGATCTTAACTCGGCCTCAACTCCTCATTGCTCAGGCCATGAGCAAGTACTTAAGATCACTGCAGGGATGAATAATCAAATCGAAAAGGATATCAGGGGTGACATGTACAGGTGGCTTTGAGTTAAGATGCTTGTCTATTCCCACAACTGCTGAATCCCAACCTAAGGGACTATGGGGTAGAATCTATCATATAGGTGAAATGCGTTATCATCTTTTCTTAATTTGAGGCACAGATTATTCTGCATTTATTCCACAGTGCCAGCCAGAAATCATTATCCATCTCATAAAACTTTAAAAACAACATCGTCTTCCATAAATAAATGCATCCGATTATGAGAGCATTGCAGCTCAGTGTAGCCACAGAAGATAACTGCACTCATTCATACAAATGAGATCATTAAACTGACAAAAGCGGGGTGCTCCCTGTGCCTTATATCGTAAACGAGGCGTTTATTGTACATGATCACAATGTATGTCTTGCAGCATTTGCTGTGCTCAAATACTGAGTTTCTTCCTGTGTATCCCCAAGTTGTTATTCGTTGTGAAAATAGAAACAATGGAAAAGAAATGTAGGGGTCAGGAAATAAACCTATCCACTGTGACTAACTCGAATGGAAGGAGCAACGACTGATGACAAATCGAATACAATATAGCATTTGCTGGGTGCATCCTTTAACAGGCACTCATTATGAACACGAGCCTGGAAGGCACGTAAACACATTGTATTCCAGCCAGCTGCCGAATGTACGATAACGCCTCTTGCAGTCTGACAAAAGCCTGAAATAATTAGCCACGTGATGCTAAACAGTAGTCGAACTATAGATGCACAATTGTAGGACATAGCACAGTAATTGCAGCACTTTTCCTATGCTTTAGAAAAGTGTAATGACATGGAAAACTAGCACTTGGGAAAAGACGGAACACAAAGCACAATTACCTATAACCATAAAAAATATGCAGAAATCAATGAAAGCCATTGTGAGCAGCCACGGATGCATTCATTCTAGTTGACATGGGGTAACCAGAACACTGTAAAAAGGGGACTGACATTATTAATCAAATTACACTGTTGACTTTGGAATTAGAAATCAAGGGTTCCATTTCCAATGGTCGCTAGCCAAAAGAGAATTGCCCATAAAAGAGAGTGTGAAACATCAATCTTCCCAAGGCCAAGCACCTATTTAGTTTTATAACTATTGTTTAAAATAGGTCAAACAACAAATATTTATGAATACACATTAGTCGTAGTATTGTGCCCTTGTGCCGTCATTTTGTATGTTTCTGAACGTTTCATTTGTTGACAGATGTACACGTGTGTAGCTCTGTTGGTGTCCGATGCTGCTGCTGTTCATGTAATAAAAAGAGTTCCAGATGCCCAAGACTTCTCAGAGCATTGTTTGTTATGTTTGTTGTTGCTTTAAGTGTGTATGTCTGGTTACTATTACGCATTGTGATTCTAATGATCGTTGTAGTTTGTAATGTAATGCTGTGTGATTTATGGGTGTCCCTTAGTCATGGTATACAGTTTTTAATAATTTTTGTTTTGTTGAATGTTCTCTGAGAAACGTATCTTGTAGCATTGAAAGATACTTTGTGCAGAATCGTTTAATGGGTACCACATATGAGTATTTTTAGATTGAAACATTATATATATATATCTCTGGAACTTGTCATTAGAACTTGCATTCGGCTTTTTTTTAAGTTGAGATAGTGTAATGTTATTCCACTTTAAAACAAATCATTTTCAGTTTTGCATGACATTTCCACTGCAACTCAGCGTCTCATTAGTGCAAAACATGAAATTTCGATTTCTCAGAATTCTCATAATACATTTATGAAAGCTGAAAACTATACAAATCAACACGTACCATGATTGACTGTACCGTTATTCCACATTCAAGATTAAACAATTGGATGTGTTCTGCAGCTTTGGAAATAGTGGTGTATTTAGAAACACAGACCCTCCTGGAAATCCTGCGTGCCTGTGCTACACTGCTACCACTAAAAACGATGCTCTATGTATTAACAAGGAAGTATTTAGGTGAAGAGTTATTTTTTGTAATAATGTGATGATGATTTGCCATAATCTAGCACATTTGAACTCCACAAAGGATCAAAGCAAACTAAGAAATCCGGACTGTCTTCTTTTTGACTTCACAGGAGCCTCCTGCAATCTCCATCAGAGGGTTAAGGAATATCTGGCTGATTCTACTTCTGTCTAACATCTGTGTGATTCAGGTGACAGATTCAGGTTATGCTGATGAAACATTGGGTTGAAGATATCATACCTTATCCTGAAATGTTTGTTCAAAGTAAACCCATTATAAAGTTAATGGAATAGATCAGAAGTTCAGAACCCTTCCAGCCAGGGATGCTCAAAGAAAGCAACACATTTAAATGACTAATCTCTTGCATCCGGCTGTTTCTTTAATACAGAAACCAAAATGAACTCCTTATTTGCAGGTGGTAACCAACAGTAATATTTAAAAAAACAATTGCTACAAAAATCACAAAATTAACGCACATAGAACCCATGCAGAAGAAGCATTCTTGATTTGTATTACTTTGAGAAATGTGCTAGTCCCCTTATTCACAAAAGTGGCCTCCACATTTCTAGGAGACTATGCTGCAGCACAAATGATGCTCTGAGCAGCCCCTTGGAAACATCTGAGTTGGGCGCCTAAAGTAGATATGAGTTTTTCCTAGTTCGAAAGGTCATAAAAATCTTTTCTGACTAAATGGTATTCCATTAAGACTTTCCTTAAATGTCAGAGCCTACACATGAATGTTTGACAGGTGAATGGTTCTGCCTCATCCTTACTGGCCTTTCTGAGGTCATTGACCTGCACCCATGGGCTATCCCTTATTTGTATTTGTATTTTATTTATTTAAATAGCGCAGCCAGGCCCAAGGGCAGCCGGGCGCATATCTTGACATGGAAATATTAAATAAATAGCCTTAGTAGTCCTCATGGAAGCAAGGATGGAAGGTTATGCACATCTATTACAGAACTGACTCTTTTCCACCAGCCCTGTATGCTTTTCAGTGGTTCATGTCTGTTAAGATTCCAAATATTGTAATGTTATGCTCCTCAATAATATATGCCAACATCCGGGGTACTGTGTCTATGGCTGTAGTCAGTACTAGATGATAACAGCCCCATCTGGCCACCTAGCCAGTCCTAACATGCTAATTCAACTCAAAGCTTAAGGCATCAGTGGCACAGTAGACCTTACTAGAAGTCATCTATGGCCCTACAGTCACAGTGTGTTCATGCCCCATAAACCCGAAAGAAGAACGAGGGCTTAGCAAGCCCCCTTAGATTTGTCATGATTGTGCTACACCAAAATATCTCAGGACATTTTTTTACAGCTTCAGCATTCCCGACATTACCAGAGTTCTGCCTCCATGATGATTCCTTTTAAAATATGAGGGATCCAGTAGGTTAAAACGGAAAGTGGTTACGTTTCTTCCAAGCATGTGAATGCAAATAGTTGACTTGAGGGATTTGGGGCCTGTGTTCCTGAGGGGTGTGTACGTGAAGACTGTCATGTTGCCTATGTTCAAAAGGGAGCTATTGCAGGACCTTCAATGCTGGCACTTTTGGATATTGGAGTATTAACAAAAAGATCCTCTGTTTTGCTTTATTTAGACGCGATTGCAGGTGGTGGATTAGGTTCTTGCTAAAACCTACATAGGTAGAGGAGCAGTAATCCAATCTTGAGTACACCTGGCTTTGAGTGACTTCAATCTTCTATGGCATTCAAAGATCCAATACGGTTTTCCTAATCAAATGAAATTGGGAATGAGATTTTTGTCAGCTACATGAAACAGGAGGGGGTGACACACTCAATTTTTAACTTGGTGCTCCTATCTTGAAGGTGGTTAGTAGGGTCATCATTAATTTCTATTTACATTTTGTATTTATTGTATATTTTGATTTCGAAATTAAGTTTTCTAGAATTAATAGACAACATAACATTAATGTAACGTGTTTCATACACAAACAACACAAACACCCATTATCAAATTCTAACTAATTACAATCCCCATAACGTACTTAATCATTTGTAACACTTGCAAGATCCAAAATGTGTATATTTTGTCAGTTTAACGACTATCTATGTGTGCCAACATCACTCAAAATTCTTAATCTGGGTTTTTATTTGAGAAGCGTCTTCGCACAAATGTTACTGCCACTATCAGGGAATTTGCTTCCCCCTTCATGTGACATGTGCAAGCGAAGTTGATTATGTGTGTCACTTACAAATCGTTACAGAAAATAAACTATTTCTCTGTGCATCTAGTCACTAATCAAATGTGGCAATATTCTTATTACCTCAGTTTTCCACAATCAAGATGACCTAATGCTTTTTGGCTCGTTTTTCATATCATCTATGATATCATGAAAGTTTCTCTCTGTGCCCGCTGTCAGAAAAGCTATACTGCCTAAACATGGTACTCCCACCGAAGTGAATACATTCACCATCCTATTCAGTGGGATAAATACATATGTGGATATCATAAAGGAAGAATTGTCTTACAGAGTGAATAAGTTACCCAGGAAGGTACACAACACATGGTTAGATGGCCCATAAATAATAGATCTAACCTCTAGGCAAATGTACAAAACAATTTAAAAATGTGAATCTTAATAGTAGAAAGTAATACAACACCACATACGCACATTTACAAAAATGAATGTAAAAACAATACAATTCTAAACTCAATACATATACCATAAACAATGTTAGAGTTGACCTTACTAATCAACGTAATTCCTATACATTTTCACCAAGCCCTATATGCACATGTTTCTGTCCTACTGGCCTACACAGTGTTGGACATTCCTCAGAGGCTGCACTGATAGTTTTGTGTGTAGGAGATTAAATAAATCCAAGCTTTCTTGGTGTGTTCACAATCATCTTGGACATTTCCTATAGCAGAAATAAAGAAACATATCTTAATTTCTTATTCATTATTTAACCCTCTTCTCATAGTCAGAAAAGCTTTCATGGGTGCGTTTGTATATTTTCTAGTGATCATATAGTTGAAATGTAATTATCAATCCATCTCTGCAGCTTTATCTCTAATCGTTAGACTAATTATAGGTGGCATTTTTTTGAACTGTCATACTAAACCATAAACATTTAAGGTTTTTTTCACAGGGTCCCAAATAAACAATGCAGGCTGTTTCATTTTGTCAGTAGTTAAGCCTTTTAAAATAAAATAAGCGGTTCCTTTAGCCATTTGTATTTAAAGAAAGAACACTAATGCTTGTGTTTTCTCTTGCTCGTCATTGCGATCAAACCCAAGTCATCTCAAACAAATTGAAAAGGAGTCCCCTGACCGAATCCCATTTCGAGCCTTTCAGTTCTACATGTTTAAGCTAGCTCATATCCTGGTAAATCCAACCCTCTGTTCTGAATAACAAAACTGGTGTAACTCTGCTTCTATATATAATTTACAGATAAGACTTGTGTATTGTCTATCCATTTTTTTCAAAGGCATCGCATCTTAACGTGTAAGCTGCTGTATTTATACTTACTCCAAATGTGTGGACCAGTTAAGTTTATCATTAATTGCTAATTGTTAAGCTTTTGCACTGAACGTTTTCACAAACTCAAGATGCAGGTATTCTAAGGCCCAATTGACTTTACAGATGGATCTTTTCCTTTCAAATCATGTTCAACATACAATTCCAGTATTCGCTTCAGGGATTGCTGTAGACCTGTTTGCATAGAATACATTATAATTTGTTTAGCCTAACCAATGTATTGTCATATAGCCTTAGTTGGGAGCAAAGCACAGTATTCGACACAGAGAGGTTAAAATGTTTACAATATACAGGTTAAGCAACATGGGTGCCAGTACTCAGCCTTGTTTTAGACCCTGATATGTAACAATATTAGTTTCACCCGCCATTGTATGTTCAAACTAACATGTACGGCTGTGTTGTCATTAAGGTTGACAGTCATTTGAAGAAGCCCAACAAAAATATCTCAGCGAGCCATTTTCTGTTCCTGTTAGTATTAACTCTGCCAAGAATGCTGTGAAAAGCGGTCTACTGGTTCTACCCATTTCTTTTGTATAGTGCCAACGTGTTTTTATGATTGGCAACGCATGGCTAAATACTGTTTGGCAAAAGGGTAATATCCTTTGTGTATCTACCCATTTATTTAGGTATTTCAATAGTACCTAATCAGATACATTCACTGGCACATAAAGTAGTGCAATCATGTCTGGGATCCTCCAAATTCTATTTTTTTTTTTAATAAATGGAGATCAACGTATTGGTGTGTCAGCTTGTGCATATTTGTCTGTCCTTACATAAAAAGGATACAACTATGCATTCATGATGTGCCCAATTGTTCATAGAATGTTTGAGTAGAGTACTACACTCTCTAGGCATGGTGCTCTAGAAGACTTCAACTTAGTTATCTTTACTTACTCCCTCATCGTAGTTTTAAATTCCCTTCAATTACCAACCCATATGCTTATCTCACTTCACCCAGAAGGTTTTTGAGCTGATTATTAATTCCTGCCACATAATTTATATAAATGGGTTAGCTTGTACTGTAACAAGTTGTGCATTTACTTAATTTGTCAATTGCTAGAATGTTTTAAAATCATTTATTTGCCATCTCTATGTACATGTGTTTAATTTGTTTTACTTGCCTTATCTGTTCATTAAAGAAACAACATAATTGGTGCATTGTATTTTAACATCCATTTGCAATCCAGCTGTCCTTTTAAACAGGACTTATTTATTTATTTTGGTATTCAAGGTACATCCTTTTTTGTTAACACTTTTCTTATCAGCGCTGTCAACTAACTAGACCTCTGGTTTCTCTTTTCATAAATATTCTCTGCAGCCCATTTACAATATAATTATTCCCTGCTGCCAATGCTGCAGTAACCATTTGTTAGGAGCACATTTTGCTTCTGTTAACTATCTTGAAGTTCATCTTAAGTGGTTGTTTCCTTGATTTATTTTAGTTCCCCCTATTACTTCAATTCTTTTGTTCATCGGATAGTGAGACCACTATTCTAATGTGGAAAATGGTAACCTTCTGTAAAATGTCCTAAAATCATTAAATGAATCACTGATTCAGGGCTAAATCCTTTCAGATGAACAGCCCAGACAGGCCACCTTCTCAAGATACTATTCGGCATTATTGAAGCTGTAGTTATCCTTCCATGCCTCTCAGATGAGGAACACCAAAATGTAGATAGCATGATCACAGCCCAAGAGTTGCTTGCATTTAATAGATCTGTCGGCTTTACTTTTTAGGACATTTTCAAATGTCTTGATCCTGCACTTATTTGGATTTTTTTTCCCATCTGCTATTGAAGTGATTACTTACTTGTTGGTAAGGCCAGAAGACCCTCCAAAAAACGTAAATAAACTATGCTTTGTGACTCTTGCTGCCCCATTGCAGTGTTGAATTATACAATGTATTCGTGGAGGCTGCCAGGAGAAGGGCAGTATTCCCAAAGGCTGATGATTGGATATTGCCAAAGACCATACTGGTGTCTTGGGAAGCCATTGCACAAAGTCAGTTTGCAGTGAGCGGTGAGTGGGTAAGTGGGTCAGTGAAGGTAAACAGGAGTTGGAGCAATCCCAAGCAAGAGGGTGGTTATGGGAGGCAGAGTGCAAACACGGGGTTCAGGAAACTCCCTGAAAAAGAGAGCCTGAAAGGGCTAAGGTGGGATTATCTGGTGAAGGGCAATAGAATGTTGAGTTAGTTTTAGCAGCACACTTTACACATGGAGCCAAATAATGATGACGGAATATACAGCAAAGTATTAACTAACCATCTGGCACCATTGTTGCCTTGGCTGAGTGGGGATTAGTTTGGAATTTACAGGGTTTATTTTGGGACAGCAGACACACAACAACATATTCCGTGTGAGTAATGCAGTTGACCTTGCTAGGAGATCAGGTGTCTCTTTTATTCTGGCATTTGATTCAATGGATTTGACAAACTTAAATCAGGTGGTAATGAAATTCAACATTGTCTCTCATTTGAAATATTGGATTATGACTAATTGTGTGAATCGCTAAGAATAATTGTATTATATTCTCCTGTACTGAAAGCCCATAGAGGTACCAGACAGTTATGTTTCCTCCTTTTATTTTCGCATGATCAATATAACCGTGTCCATGATTCATTAGAGCTACTTCTCATGGTGTGGAAAGTATGAGTATCATATGTTAAGCCGCTATGCAGACAATGTGATTCTAATGATAACAAGCCAAAGCACAATCCTCCCACATGTGATTTCTCCCATGGGAGATGTCCAAGTTATTTCCAGTTATAAAATCAATTATGTTATGTCAGTAGTGCTCAATATAATACTGTGGACAATAGCTCTTCAATTTGACAGCTACATGTTTTTCCGTTTATTTGGAGATTAATATCATTAGATCACACTACTCACTTTACCATTGTAACGTCTACATGTTTTTTGCTTTATTTATGTGTGATTTCGAAAGATGGGGACATGTCCTTGAAAATACATTTTGATGTACAAAATACTCAAGTTCATTTGGAATAATAAACTTCCCTGAGTTGATAAAAAACAAAGCTCACTTCACCATTAATAGACAAAGGATTGACCATTTCGACAATACCTTATTTTATGCAATTTAGTGGAGCGTTTGTTTATCATCACTCTCCATGTTGGTGGATTGGGAAAAATCCTTTTTCTATTTTCGTCCATATAATACATTATGGTTACCTCCTAAGACCAAACTGAATTTGTCAATAGTTTTAGAGTGTTCAAAGATGACACTGTGGTGTTTGATTGGATGGCGAAGGATCTTTCACAGGGGCTGCTTGTTTATCTGCATGGCTAGAGAGGGGCTCACTAGATTATGAACATTGCTTTCCAATGTTCACTCTTCCAGACCCTTTATGATTCCTGTACCTCCAGTTGAGGCATTCGGTATGTGAACCAGCATTAGTACCCGGCGCGCGATGTAGACCGGGAATACTACGTGTGGATTGGCTCTTTTACGAGCCATAGCACACAGTATTTCCATGTACATCAGTGCGTCCTGCGCGTGTCGGGTACACTGTTCCCAGCGAGGGGCGTGGCAGCCCCTTAGCCAATGAGGAGGCTCAAAATGGGGCATTCCCGCTCCGAGCCTCCCCATTGCTGGAGGCTGCCTTCGTCCCCCGCTGGGGACTCAGATAAGTTTTTTTCCTCAACACCCGGACTACGTTTTCCCTTTCCCGGCAGCCATTTTTTTCACTTTGAAAGAAATGCCATCAGCACTTCAATCTAACGGGCCGGGGTACTAATGGCTATAAGACCCTCGGCAGAGGGCCAATTCTGCACATGGTAATGATATGATATGATATTTTATTTTATTTTATTTGTATCGCACTCGTACACAAGTGTTTCAGAGCACGACTTGGCAAGGGAGGGGAACAGGGGAGAGCACAACACAACAACAACAAAGATCTTACTAGGCCCAGTGACATTGAGAACACGCAAGTGCATGGGAATGGGAAAAGGGAAAAAGTGCATCGAAGGGGGAGAGTGGAAAGTGTGGAGCAGAGGAGAGCAGATAAATAATAATAAATAAAAAATAAATAGAAAATGGGGGCAATAAACAGTGCCAGTGCAGCCAGCAAGTGGCAAGTGCTGTGTTTAAGGGAGCAGACTGGGTAAGTCTGATAAGTGCAAAAAAGGAAGAAAAATGTGGGGGCTGTAAGGGTACAGATACAGTCCCCAGTGCAAGGAGTGGCTGTGAGGCAGTGCAGGAGGGTGGCAGGGTGAGCAGGTACCTGGGCCCAGGAGACAGAGGGTGGCCAGGTGCACAGTGCCAAGAGAGAGCAGATCAGCAGGGTAGAGGGGGAGTGAAGCAGAAGTGGGAGTTTGCCTGTCCATATCATTAATTAATTCATCTTTTAAAAGGCGCTTAATACCAGAGACCAATCTCTAAGTGCGGGGCCAGAATTGGAACCTGTGTTGCTCTCCAATGTCTTGCTTCCAAGGCAAATGTGTTGCCGCTGAGCTATCCTATATTTAAAATCTATAGAAAAACTGGTAGGTTTGGATTTTTTTAAATTGTAATTTTACCACAAGGACATATAATCATCATGGAGTTATTTAACCCTATGATTAGTTCAGTTTTGGGAGACCCTTTTTGTTTTTATTGCACTCTCTATAGTAGTAACCATACCTTCGAAATGGATGTTTGTTATTGCCTACCTTCTAGCAGGCCAAATAGGTCACGTTGCAGGATTGAATCTCTAAATGGGCTCTCAACATTAGCAAGACTGCCGCAGGGAGAGCACCATGGGCGCAGATGACATGGAAGCCTAAAATGGCATCTCCGTCCCCTGCTAAGTTACCGGCATGAACACGGACCCCCAGATGTCCAGGCCTCAGTGATCGGTGAGCTGGGAAAGGTGCTCTCAGGAATGTTATGAGCCCCTCCCCACGGTTCGAAAGGGAGAGTACATGGTGAAACACAGAGACAAAGAAGTTGATTTTCCCGACATCAATGCATTCAAACAAGGCCCGAGTTCGGGTGGGCCAGAGCAACACCGGCTAGGCCAGCGAGCTTCAGTGGCTAGTGCAACGTGGCCCAACAGACTGAATGCTCGGAGGAGCTAGAGGTAGTGAGTGTGCCCCAGATCGCTGCGACTAGTCAAGGCAGAGTACCCTTCTGCTCCCAACACCACTGGAGCAGACCGGAGAAGGGTGAGCCCAAGTTTGCAGCACGTTCGGGGGGCTAAACAAGTGGACAAGAGCCTCCCCTCCTGATGTGATCTGGGTCCCAGAGAGTGCACCATCCTCTGACCCGAGTGCAGAGCCAAAGACTGCACAGCCCAGGTGGTTGGTAGTGTTTGGTGAGGCTACCCAGGTGGTCCTCGGTCGACTTTCAATGTAGCATTATGCTGCAGGGTGGAGGGGTTCCACCGGCATTTCCTGCCCTACGGAATAGAGAACGAAGGAGAACACGCCCCATAAATCTGTAAAAGTACTAAAAAAAATAAGTCAATCTTTAGCAACAAGATGTGCCGTGCTGGATTGTTTAAGAAAGGCTTTCCCTTCTCGATCACTTTCAAGCCACACAGCGGCGATACTCCATGGGAGACCCCAAGGCTCTATCACTTTACCATCGCGGGCGGACACCTGCTTATGCCTAAGCTGCATTTGGCTTCAGTATTGAAGGTGATACATAAGGCAGATGCCTAAGGGAGCGCAACATACATGCTTAATAGGAGACTCAACGGCGAGGAGGAACACAGGGAAAATCTACACATGCACATGGTTGGATACTTAGCAGTTTTCTAACAAACAACGCAGGAGCAGACGATCTACCTCAAGTGGCAGCTAGCCAGTCTGGAAGACTGTGTATTACACCGCTCCACATTAGGTTCACTGCATGCTTTTGCCACGTATCCTGCAACTATGGCCACACAACAAGGCAAGCCACACCAAGAGGTGACTGTTGGAATGGATAAGGTGTCCACCAAGGCAGATATTCAAATCTTGTTGGAAGAAATTAAATCAATGAGGAGTGAGGTGCTATCTTCAGTAGCAGAATTGAAAGGCAGAATTAGTAAAATCGCAGACAAAATGGAGATATTCTAAAGTAACCAGCTTTCAATGATATGAAAATGTACGCAATACTCCAAGACCTAGAATCCAGGGAGATGGACATGGCCCTAAAATTTGACGACCTGGAGAATAGAGAAAGAAGATATAACCTGAGGATAATGAGCCTAAATAAACCACACTGTTGGGAGGCAGATGAATACGTCACCGATAGCTTCTGCCCCTCCACTCAACAATACTGCAAAGGTGAGCAAGGTTATGCACTGAGACAGGCATTTACCTTTATCCCCCGCAGGTACAGCAGACTTTGGGAACAATGTGAACTGAAGATGGCAAAAAACATTCACAATAATGCAACAATAGAAAAGCATGCACTATACATTAACAAAATATGCATTCCAGGACATGAATAGGACATGAAGAAAGGTAACATAGCATCCACAGACATGAAGAACACAAACATGATCAATGTATACATGAACTATATGTTATGTTATATTAAATAATATTTATATTGTGCACTATGACCACCGAAGGGCCCCCCTGGCACTCTGGCAGATCTGAAAAGCAAGAGGGTAGGGTAAGTTAGTAGGGCTTAGTGGGAAAAGGTTCAGGAGAGCTGTAATGGGCTGTTGGCAGCTTCAGTTTGGTTTACACCATACGCTGAGTGTGGGTGTGATTTTTCAGTCTGTAGCTGTTGTGTGCTGTTTGTGGCTTGCTTCGTAGTTGTGGTGAAGTGGGTGTGGTTTCTTGTACAGTGTAGCTATGGTTTTATCATGTTTTAGAATGTGAGAGGTGTGAGCAGAGGGATGAGATTTTTAGTGGGGTTGATTAGTGGTGGTACACTATGTTGCCTGTGATATGCGTCCCTGTTAGCATCACATATGGTGGTGCTCTGCGAGGTGCTCTGGGAGGATGGAGGATCTCACTCCTTATTCTGTGTAGGGTTGTGGGTTGTCTGCAGGGCTATATAGAGACAGTGCCTGCCTCTCCAACCAGTGTCCTGGAGTATTATTTTCTGCACCGGTTTTGCCCTCTTCCCTCTGCCCCTTCAGGGGTGAATAAGGACTGGGGGATGCATTGTGACATTTTCCCTGTGCTCCAGATCTACCTGGTCCTGTGCTTTTAAGTTTGCTTGCCACACTTTCTCCTCTGACTCGTATCCCCTCTGTCTAAGGTTCAACTTAGGGTGCTTGCATTTCCCTCTTTATAGTCCATTATGGCCCACCATGGGACACAAGTCTCCCTGCTAACTTGGAAAACTCTCCAACTCCCTGCACTTGTTGTGGTACATTTTGGTCCTCTGTCTTGTGAGTTGTGTGTTCATTCTGATGGATGTGGGTGTTGCTCATTCGTTTTTGTTTGGTTCTGAGTTGAACAGCCAGGTTTTTAGGTGTTTTCTGAATTTTAGATGGTCATTTTTGTTTCAAATCTCTCTCAGGAGGGAGTTTGCAAGAGAATGATGATCCACCAAGGTTTTTCCATGTGTACTGTTTTGGGTCTAGGTGTATGTCGTCGCTGGATCTGAGTGTTCTGGCCAGCTGGTAATTGATTGTAGGAAGTCTGCTCTGTTTTTTTGACTGGTATCCAGTATAGCATCTTTAGTGTGGGAATGATGTGGTCCCTTTGTGATGGTTTATGGAGGAGTCTGGCTGCTGCTTTCAGTATGTGTTGCAGTTTATACACGAATAAAGCTTATTAACATAGAAATAAGAGTGTCGGAAAGCAGCCATTTTCTTAAAAATAGAAGCCACACAACACGAAGACACAAGATGCCACACAAGGTCAAGTACAAGGGGATTGCCCGGTCTCATGGCCTAAGAATAAGGGATGATAACTTTTAATTGGAGGAAGAATTTTCCGTCAGTCTCTCTCCCACTATTCTATGTCTGGCTCGTATCCTGATGACCTGTCCAAGGTTTGTAAGCAATGTGCCAATGTATCAAAATCTTTAGAGACATGACACCCATCAAGTTGTATGCCAACCAATCCCTTGTCATGAAGATGGTGTAGTTTAGCCATTATCAATATCGGGGTGGTTCCATTTGGAGCCATCAGATACTTGTAACCATCAGATACTTGTAACCCAATGAAAATGGTGAACCTTTATGGAATCTATGTGTAGTCCAACCCACTAACCTATCCCTATTCCCCTTAGGTTTATGTACTGAGATTATGTTATGACATTATTGATGACAAGTTTTCAGTATTTAAGCAATTGTTTTTGAAAATTATGTCGAGAGCAAGATGATTGCATGCTGTCCCAGCTTTGTTCCAATGCAAATAAAGTTATTTTTTGCTGTGCAAGTTGTCTATTCCGTCATTCAGTCTGGTTTGTACCAACTTTATTTCCTCCGGGTTTACCTGGAACTTTTGGGCCACCTTTACAACGGGGTAGATCAGTGATTTACCTTGAATGATCAGTCCTGAACATAATAGCATTCCTGTTTGAGGGTTCCAAGGCTGCTGAGCTCTCCTTTGACAGGGTACATAGAGGAGGAGGTCCTGCAGGAGGACCACGTTAATTACTCGCTAAGTGCCAATATTTTAGACACAGGATGGCAATCCTTAATAAAGCAGGAGAGAAAGGCCCAATTAACTATGAAGGATCTAGAATACAAATATACCAAGACCGCATGCCACTTGTATTAACTAAACTGAAAGAGTGCTGTCAATTGACCCAATGGCTTCATGACAATGAGATACACTATAGATGTCGTTTTCCATTCTTTCTCTGCTTTGAATTACAAAAGGACGACTACCATGTAATGACAGCTGAGGAAGGAGAGTGGATGATGGATCATCTAAAAAGGGTACACAAGACATGGGATCCCCAGAAAACCAGCAGGGCCTCATCCGACAATGAGAGATCTACCACCCTTGCCATGCAGAGGAACTTAACAGTGAGAGGTGCCACCCACTGTTGGTCCATTTAGTACTTTTGCTAGCTTTGCCTATCACCAAGATGTTTTGAGTCATCTTAATGAGTCTGGGGAACCATATTAATGCTGTGTTTGGAGTTATGATGTTTTTGGCGGGTAGATAGAGCCCGATTAGGTGCCCTAGTTAAATAGGGTTGTCTCCAAAATGGAAAGAGGGAAATGGTTCTGGGTTGGAGTTTGGGGGGGAAATGGGAGGGGGTGGTCAATGTGAAGGGGACCAACGCGTATGGAGAACCAAGAAGCAAAAAAATTGATGCTGTCGCTGAGTATGTTACTGACATTGCCGAAATGTTTATTATAAAATCTCACCAATTAGAAAGAGAGAATGGACACGCAAGGAAGTGAGCAGACAATTGGACACTGACGGCTTGTGAAAATGCACTGCAAGGAGGATCTTTGAATGTTAAGGGAACGATCCATATTAGGGAGTGAATTTAACTGTCAGGAATGGACATATTGCTTGTTCAATAAACCAAATTTGAAAAAGGAGAAGAGTTTACCATGGATAGGGGTGGTAGTGTAGGCATCCAGCCCCAAAATAAAAGTGTGAGTGAGTATCCTGACAAAGGAAGCACTGCGATTGCAAACTCTACAGATCACGGAAGGACACATTAGGTGATTCTTAGTGGTTAAGGGGGAAACTTAATGGTATGATGGTGATGTGGGCGTTTTACACACCTAACCAACACCAAGACCAACTTCAGTTCTGTGAAGAGGCATTTAAAACTGTGGAGGTATGTAAGAGATGGCACTTGATTTGCAGAGGGCAACTTAATTCACTGGCCGCCCCATCGGACAGGGAGAGATGCAGCCAACGATTGGACAGGGTACATCTCTAATGGGGCTTTTACACAAATATCATATGACACCTACAGGGCAAGACACCTAGACCATAGGACATACACGTTCTACTACCCGCCACATAAGACCTACATATGACTCGACTAAATTCTTTTAGACTGATCTGGACAAGGGAATAACCAGAATTGACTTGGGTCATCTGGCCACAAAGGATAAATGGTGAAACTGTAATGATACCTTATTCAGAGACAAAGTATTTGGAGAAACATTCCCAAGGGATATGAAAAAACCTTTTTGAAATCCAATGACACTGGGGAAGTCCAGAAACACATGGTTTGGGAGGCAGTGAAAGCAACTCTTCAATGCCTGTTGATCTTGAAGGGAGCAGCGAAAAAGAAAGTCAGAGCCCTGCAAGAGAAAGAGCATAGACACTACTGACCCAATAGGAAGCCCTTATGGAGGGACAGACCAATAAGGAGAAAATACAGTCCATGGCGGCTGAGTTGAGACAGGAATTGAATGACCTTTGGCAGGGAGCAGCGATGTATCAGCTTCGCTGCCTGAAGCAGAAGTTCTTTGATAAAGGGGACAAAGCCCATAGTCTATTAGCAGCCAGACACCTGAAACAGAGAGATCAGTAAATGAATTGAGGGTCTATCAGGGGGAAGCACTGACATCACCAGTGGGCATATTGCAAAGATTTAGCCACTTCTATGCAGATTTGTGCACTAGAGAGGCAAATATAGATGACCAAAAAGTAATGCGTTATCTCTGCGGCATACAGCTCCCCAGAGTAACAAGTGGAGATCAAGGTCAAATGGATGCTTTGATTGAACACCTGGAGGTTCTCCAAGCCATTGGCAAGTTGAAACCTGGCAGAGCCCCGGGTCCGGATGGCTATACTACAGCCTACTATAAAAGATTCAGCCACCTAATAGCCCAGCTCCGTAGTCCACTCTTAAACAACATAATGGATGGAAACCCAGTCCCTGATTCCGTTGGTCAGGCCAGGATAGTGGTGATCCTAAAAGAGGAGAAAGAAAAACTCGATTGTGGCTCCTACTGCCCTAATTCTCTCCTGAATGTGGATGCAAAAATGTATGCAAGTGTTCTAGCAGAAAGGTTGGGTAGATGTATGCCAGCCTTTGTCCACCGTGACCAGGTGTTTTTTTTTTAGAGGTATGCAAAGACAGGGCAACATAAAAAAAAACAGGATGATCCTCCTTGAAGTGCATTTTCACAAGCCGTCAGTGTCTAACCAGACCGAAACACGTGTCTGGAGTTTCTGTTGGTACTCTTGTTCAGAGGAGAATTGCCTAGCATTTCGGTGCTGGACTGCCCCAGGGCAGGACAAAGACTGATATGTTTGGGATATTTCTTCTCTGTGAAAGATAGTGAGCTAAAGACTCTAGGTAAGTCTCTCGTAACCAGGACTAATGTCTGGCAGAGGGACTCCCAGGACCCCCCTTGTTAATTTGCATATTTAAGTAACTTTGGGTCTCACCCTAAGTTACTAGGGGAATCCAGACGTGGACCCCTTGCTCACTATTCTTAGAGAGGTACAGATCCACCCTACTGATGAGGTCCAACCAGACCGAAACATGTGTCTGTGGTTTCTGTTGGTACTCTTGTTCAGAGGAGAAATGCCTAGCATTTCGGTGCTGGACTGCCCCAGGGCAGGACAAAGACTGATATGTTTGGGATATTTCTTCTCTGTGAAAGATAGTGAGCTAAAGCCTCTGGGTAAGTCTCTCGTAACCAGGACTAATGTCTGGCAGAGGGACTCCCAGGACCCCCCTTGTTAATTTGCATATTTAAGTAACTTTGGGTCTCACCCTAAGTTACTAGGGGAATCCAGACGTGGACCCCTTGCTCACTTTTCTTAATGAGGCACAGATCCACCCTACTAATGAGGTCCAACCAGACCGAAACACGTGTCTGGGGTTTCTGTTGGTACTCTTGTTCAGAGGAGAAATGCCTAGCATTTCGGTGCTGGACTGCCCCAGGGCAGGACAAAGACTGATATGTTTGAGATATTTCTTCTCTGTGAAAGATAGTGAGCTAAAGCCTCTGGGTAAGTCTCTCGTAACCAGGACTAATGTCTGGCAGAGGGACTCCCAGGACCCCCCTTGTTAATTTGCATATTTAAGTAACTTTGGGTCTCACCCTAAGTTACTAGGGGAATCCAGACGTGGACCCCTTGCTCACTATTCTTAGAGAGGCACAGATCCACCCTACTAATGAGGTCCAACCAGACCGAAACACGTGTCTGGGGTTTCTGTTAGTACTCTTGTTCAAAGGAGAATTGCTTAGCATTTCGGTGCTGGACTGCCCCAGGGCAGGACAAAGACTGATATGTTTGGGATATTTCTTCTCTGTGAAAGATAGTGAGGGTAAGTCTCTCGTAACCAGGACTAATGTCTGGCAGAGGGACTCACAGGATCCCCCTTGTTAATTTGCATATTTAAGTAACTTTGGGTCTCACCCTAAGTTACTAGGGGAATCCAGATGTGGACCCCTTGCTCACTATTCTTAGAGAGGCACAGATCCACCCTACTGATGAGGTCTAACCAGACCGAAACATGTGTCTTGGGTTTCTGTTGGTACTGTTGTCTAGAGGAGAATTGCCTAGCATTTCGGTGCTGGACTGCCCCAGGGCAGGACAAAGACTGATATGTTTGGGATATTTCTTCTCTGTGAAAGATAGTGAGCTAAAGCCTCTGGGTAAGTCTCTCGTAACCAGGACCCCCCCTTGTTAATTTGCATATTTAAGTAACTTTGGGTCTCACCCTAAGTTACTAGGGGAATCCAGACGTGGACCCCTTGCTCACTATTCTTAAAGAGGCACAGATCCACCCTACTGATGAGGTCCAACCAGACCGAAACATGTGTCTGGGGTTTCTGTTGGTACTCTTGTTCAGAGGAGAATTGCCTAGCATTTCGGTCCTGGATTGCCCCAGGGCAGGACAAAAACTGATATGTTTAGGATATTTCTTCTCTGTGGAAGATAGTGAGCTAAAGACTCTGGGTAAGTCTCTCGTAACCAGGACTAATGTCTGGCAGAGGGACTCCCAGGACCCCCCCTTGTTAATTTGCATATTTAAGTAACTTTGGGTCTCACCCTAAATTACTAGGGGAATCCAGACGTGGACCCCTTGCTCACTATTCTTAGAGAGGCACAGATTCACCCTACTGATAAGGTCCAACCAGAACGAAACACGTGTCTGGGGTTTCTGTTGGTACTCTTGTTCAGAGGAGAATTGCCTAGCATTTCGGTGCTGGACTGCCTCAGGGCAGGACAAAGACTGATATGCTTGGGATATTTCTTCTCTGTTATAGATAGTGAGCTAAATACTCTGGGTAAGTCTCTCATAACCAGGACTAATGTCTGGCAGAGGGACTCCCAGGACCCCCCTTGTTCATTTGCATATTTAAGTAACTTTGGGTCTCACCCTAAATTACTAGGGGAATCCAGACGTGGACCCCTTGCTCACTATTCTTAGAGAGGCACAGATCCACCCTACTGATGAGGTCCAACCAGACCGAAACATGTGTCTGGGGTTTCTGTTGGTACTCTTGTTCAGAGGAGAATTGCCTAGCATTTCGGTGCTGGACTGCCCCAGGGCAGGACAAAGACTGATATGTTTGGGATATTTCTTCTCTGTGAAAGATAGTGAGCTAAAGCCTCTGGGTAAGTCTCTCGTAACCAGGACTAATGTCTGGCAGAGGGACTCCCAGTACCCCCCTTGTTAATTTGCACATTTAATTAACTTTGGGTCTCACCCTAAGTTACTAGGGGAATCCAGACGTGGACCCCTTGCTCACTATTCTTAGAGAGGCACATATCCACCCTACTGATGAGGTCCAACCAGACCGAAACACGTGGCTGGGGTTTCTGTTGGTACTCTTGTTCAGAGAATTGCCTAGCATTTCGGTGCTGGACTGCCCCAGGGCAGGCCAAAGACTGATATGTTTGGGATATTTCTTCTCTGTGAAAGGTAGTGAGCTAAAGACTCTTGGTAAGTCTCTCGTAACCAGGACTAATGTCTGGCAGAGGAACTCCCAGGACCCCCCTTGTTAATTTGCATATTTAAGTAACTTAGGGTCTCACCCTAAGTTACTAGGGGAATCCAGACGTGGACCCCTTGCTCGCTATGCTTAGAGAGGCACAGATCCACCCTACTGATGAGGTCCAACCAGACCGAAAAACGTGTCTGGGATTTCTGTTGGTACTCTTGTGCAGAGGAGAATTGCCTAGCATTTCGGTGCTGGACTGCCCCAGGGCAGGACAAAGACTGAAATGTTTGGGATATTTCTTCTCTGTGAAAGATAGTGAGCTAAAGCCTCTGGGTAAGTCTCTCATAACCAGGACTAATGTCTGGCAGAGGGACTCCCAGGACCCCCCTTGTTAATTTACATATTTAAGTAACTTTGGGTCTCACCCTAAGTTACTAGGGGAATCCAGACGTTGACCCCTTGCTCACGATTCTTAGAGAGGCACAGATCCACCCTACTGATGAGGTCCAACCAGACCGAAACACGTGTCTGGGGTTTCTGTTGGTACTCTTGTTCAGAGGAGAATTGCCTAGCATTTCGGTGCTGGACTGCCCCAGGGCAGGACAAAGACTGATATGTTTGGGATATTTCTTCTCTGTGAAACATAGTGAGCTAAAGACTCTGGGTAAGTCTCTCGTAACCAGGACTAATGTCTGGCAGAGGGACTCCCAGGAACCCCCTTGTTAATTTGCATATTTAATTAACTTTGGGTCTCACCCTAAGTTACTAGGGGAATCCAGACGTGGACCCCTTGCTCACTATTCTTAGAGAGGCACAGATCCACCCTACTGATGAGGTCCAACCAGACCGAAACACGTGTCTGGGGTTTCTGTTGGTACTCTTGTTCAGAGGAGAATTGCCTAGCATTTCGGTGCTGGACTGCCCCAGGGCAGGACAAAGACTGATATGTTTGGGATATTTCTTCTCTGTGAAAGATAGTGAGCTAAAGACTCTGGGTAAGTCTCTCGTAACCAGGACTAATGTCTGGCAGAGGGACTCCCAGGACCCCCTTGTTAATTTGCATATTTAAGTAACTTAGGGTCTCACCCTAAGTTACTAGGGGAATCCAGACGTGGACCCCTTGCTCGCTATGCTTAGAGAGGCACAGATCCACCCTACTGATGAGGTCCAACCAGACCGAAAAACGTGTCTGGGATTTGTGGGATGTATTTACCCATGCATCCGAGCCATACCTCAAAACTGTGCAGTACTGACATGGAAAACTCATGATGGCCAGAGCTTCCCAGAAAATGCACAGGGAAATGCATGAAGAATAGGCTGCCACTCATTTTTGCCGATGTTATGGGCACAGAAGGACACTGCCTAAAACCACCATTGGACTACCCGCACAGTAGTCTGAAACCATTGGGAATGGCAATGCTGATTGCCAAATGCAACCTAGAATTGTCGGGAATTCATTTCTTAAATCCCAAAAATGGGTGCAGTACCAGTACTCACCACTATCCAAAAGCCGGCAGTGTAAAACCACCCTGTGTTTCTCTGAAGGCAAGCCAAAGTGCCTATTTCAAACATTGCAATATGTGCAAAATATTCACTGAACACCAGCAGACATTTGGTAGAATGGAGTTTTGTGTGCCTACAAAATCTGGGAAATGAAGAGCCCAGAACAATGCTTATAACAGAACTGGCTGAGCTATGGAGTCAGCAGTTTAAGTTGCACTGGATTTAAAGACACTAAAATCGAAAATGTTTAGATTAAATAAGTGACCTATGTTTGGTGTCACATGCCTTTGTAACTGTTGAAATGTCATAGTTTTGCACTTAGAATCAGCATTCTAGCTGCATGTGTAAAATTGCAAGTTAATTTAAAAAGCAACAAATAACATGACAGTAGCTGAAAGTCTGGCAACTACCCCCATCAGCAGTGAAACTTGAGTCACCACTGTGTTCCCAGGCCAACCTTCCTTTTGCTGCCCCCACTAAGGATATGCCATCTATCTGATAACTGAATTACCTGGGCTCTGCGAGAGAGTGGACAAAGCCCTCTTCACTCAGGCAAAGGTTTTTATTACCGCAGTCGTAAAATGTAGCTTCCTCTTGGCAGGAGCTGGGAGGAGCACTGCCTGTGAGAGCAAGCTGGCTTGGCAGAACTGGATTAACCAGAAATTCAACCTTGTGCTGAGGGTAAACCACACCCCTTTGGAGCCAGAACATAACTTTAAAAAGATGAATAACTCATAGAGCGGACATGTGAAAATTTTATAAAGGACACCATAATTCTTGTGATTTTTCTGCCCACATTTTAAGAGGTTTTTCGACCCGGTGGCGTGTTCAGGGGGGTTTTAGCGGAAAAGTGGATATTACTCTAAATGTATGCATGTTAAAAATCTGAAACTTCTTCAGTTAATGTCCATACTCCCTGCGCACATGTATGTAAAGTTGGGTCAATGTCAGAAATTGCAAAATCAGTTAAAAAGTGAAATATGTGCCAGTTCTGAATGCAAGCTCCCAGGAAGAGCAGAGTTTGAACAGGGTATACCTCCTGTAATGCATGATGGGTGCATATGATTTTAAAACAATATGTACCTCTGCAAATATGTATTTGTTTCAAATCTAGATTTGTGTGTAAGTTGACAGGAGGAGTGGACTTTCTGCAGGCTGTAAAATGACATCACTCTGACTCACAGTTCATTCCCCAATCAAATGATAAATGGAAGTTTGACCAATTAGAAGCTGAGAGAGAGGTAGGGTCAGTGATGCTAGAACACACCCACATTCTAAACACATAAAAGCAGACAGACAGGACAGATAGGCACCTTCAAATTCCATCTGCAGCGGGACGCTCTGCCGGAAAAATCCATACTTACCTCCATCAACCTTCAGAGAGCCAAACTAGAGACTTCAATCTATCCAGAACTAGAGACCAGACCAGAGGGAGAAAGCAGTGCTGTACCCAGAGAGAAAGCAGTGCTGTGCCCAGAGAGAGACCCGAGCCCAGTCCAAAACCCTGACCAGATCCATGGCGAGGCCCATTTAATTCAAGAATATTGTGTGAGTACCCAGCAGGACTGTGTAGAACCAAGCTTTTAGTTTAAATTCATCTAATTCAATCTATTTAACCTAAGTAGAACTGCCTCCTAGCTGTCACCTGTCATTTCTAGTTGCAAGCTGCACTTGTCATTTTGAGCTTTTGAAATTTGCAAATCCAAAAACGACCTTTATTAAATCGCTCATATCTCCGCGACCGTTTGGGCTAGAGACTTGCAGTAACTTTCCTCTGATAGCTTAGAATCGTAGCTTTGAATCGCACCAAGAACCGCATTCCTACCCCTTATAGTTTTACCACAATCGCGGAACACACATCCGCGAATTTTACCGCGATTTGCAATTTCTTCACATGTAAAAACTGCTGCTGTTTGCTTTCCATTTGCCAGAAATTCGTTTAACCTGCTAACTATCCCTGCATCATTGCTAGTGTGAGCCTGGACTAATATTAACTAGATACCACTCACCCTGAACCTCTGTAAGGGAATTAAAAGCGTTTAGCATATTTTTTTAATTCATTGCCAGCACATATCAAAGCAATTTGGGCCTGTGATTTCAAAACTCCTATCTGTTTTCTGTTGTCTAAGCTTGCTGGATTGAACTGATTACATTGATTGCATTTCTGAGAACTGTGTGCTTCCTTCCATTTCCTTGCATTGCATAAAGAGGGGGGGAGTGAATAGCCAGAGAAAAGTGATTACATTGTTTGGTTGAAATCCTATTGAGTATTTTCTGTACTGCATTCATTGAATATTGCATCCACCTGAGCTTACATAAAGCATCCTCTACCACATTATACTTTTGTTCCTATTTACCAGTGTGCTATCTTATCCATTTCCTGTCAACTCATTAGTGATTATAAAGAAGTGTGCTAGTGCCAGATTCTCCATTGTTAATCTTTATCATATCAGATTAAGTGTGATATTCAATTATTAATTTATTATAAAGTGTCATATATATATATCTATTGTTTAAATTATCAAATAAACCTTTTAAACTTGCAAAACAGAACTACTTCTTGGCTCAGTGGGGTCAGGGGGATTCCAAGAGAGGGGTGTTATATAGGGGTAGTCATCCAGAACGCATGAACTGGACATAAAGATATATCCATAAGGGTTTTCATTCAGTATTCTAGACTAGGCGTTAACTTAGCTGTAGTGCTGAATTGAATCCTCTTACAAATTGGGGGCTCGAGCCGAGACGTTGGGTTAGATTTACCACTTGTGCAGCTTAATACAGTGTGCTAACTGACGGGATACATACATCCGGTCGGATCACCACGCTGCATTACGCTGTGAAGCATTCCTCAAAAGGGACACTCCAAGAAAAGTTCTGTTCTGCAAAAATAAAATACAAACTTCTGTAAGTCAGGACAGAGACCAATCTCTAGAATGACGACCTTGGTAGATATGAAAATAGCCAGAGAGCACTTCTTACATAAACTATTTGTGAGAGGTGAATGGGCTGAGCAGGGCCAGGATGTGTGGTTGCAGGCCATCACGCGACAGGTCACTGAAACAGGGTCAGATATATATAGAGATCAGGGTCCATTACATGTGGCCCTGAGTGAACTATATATGGCTCCTAAAGCCAAAGAGGAACACAATAAGATTGCCAGGATAGCAGCATACCTGTACCTATATATGGGAGACATGCAGGATAGATGTGCTGAAAGCCAAAATCTGGCAAATAGGCAACAGATGGTGTTAGAGAAGGTCCAATCTGACCTGGTCTCTTCTGAGCAGAGGCTGCAGAGGAGCCAGGAGTCAGAAAATGACAGCAGACTGTACATCACTAAAATAAAGGAGGATATGGATGTGCTGCAAAAGGAAAAGTCAGAACAGGATACCAGATGTCTGGCCTTGCAGAAGGAATACCAAGAAGGTTTGGACTCCCTACTGCAAAACCAGAAAAAGCTGGAGCAACAACTGGACTTCAACAGGGTATGTGCTGAGCAGGTAGTCACCCTGCAAGGCCACATAGATAGAGTGAAGGCAGAGAGCAACAAACTAATTCTGAAAGACCTGGATACCCAGGCAGAGTTTGATCAGGAGCGCCAGAATGCTGGTGCCTTCCAAAGGCAAAGGGACGACCTGGCAGCACAGATGCAGGCTCTTAGTCAGGAAAGAGACGCCTTAGGCCAGGAAGTCTGCCATTTAAAAAGGAAAATGGAAGAAAATCACCTGGTCCACCAGGGACTGGGTGATCTCCAAAAAGAACACCAGAACTTGCTAGAGCACACCAGGAGGGTGGAGGATGCTCTAGCAAGAAAGGAGCAGGCCAATAGGGACACAGCTCAGGAGGTAACCCTCCTGCAGCAAAGACTGGCCCAGTTCTCCAGGACCAACCAGGAAGCACAGAGGGAAAATGAGGCCCTCTGTCAACACAATGATAGGCTCCAACAACAGGTAGCGATGCAGGAGAGACTGATAGAGTCGAGTAAGGCCTTAACAGAGGAACTGAAAGCACAAATGCAGGCTCTTGCATTGCAACAGGGAGCAGGGGCGGATAGAGATGAGGTCCGCTGGGAAAGAGAGACTCCTGACCATAACCGCAGGAGCCCTAACCCCAGGGGCCTTCATCTCCCCCAGTCCCTGGACTCTACCACCCCCATGTCCCCTGGCGCACATGAGCACAGGGCCACAGGGATGGCAGATTACTATCCAGCTAAGAGTATGGGGCTCATAGGCCAGTACCACTCAGGAATGGAGGGGTGGGCATCCGGGTATGGGCACCCAAGTACAGTACAGTTCAATGGGGAACCCCAGGAGAGTAGGCCCATTAAGGGCATCCTGAAAACCTCTGCCCAGTTAGGTCAGTGGAGGGGGTACCCATCAAATCCTGGCAGCAAGGAGGAATCTGAAGACTCCTCCGAACTGCGCAGGACACAGGAGACCAGGTCCCCACATTCTGCCAGCCATTCCCAGGCTCGCAGAATCCGGGAAAACCTGGAAGAACAGACGGGAACCTCTGGGAGCAGTGCCTCTGAGTCTGAGGAAGAATGGACAAGGGTTACCCGAACCAAAAAGGCCAATAAGGCAAAAAGGGCCTTGCTTAAGGACCCCTTAAAGCAGATTAAGGCGATCAGGAGCGTCATCACGCCTTACCATAAGAACGCTAAGTATTCTGTTTGGGAGCACTTAGAGTTGTTTGAACAAATGATGGAGACTTTCCATTTGAAGAACAGCCAAAGCTGCATTCAATATGTAAAGTGGACCTTCTCCCCGGAATACTCCAGTTTCTTTGCGGGGCTGGAGGACCAAAATCATTTAAGATGGTCCACCTATAAGGCGGCCATCTTGAAACATTTTTCTGTTCACAGAAATCCTCAAGAGGCTCGCAAGGCAGCCTACAATTTGCAATGTGGGGAGGATCAGGCCCCACAAGAATTTGTGCAGGAGTTAAAGCGTGCTTTTGCACAGACCACAAGAAGGGTGCGCACGGATAGCAGGGAATTTATAAATACGTTTTTCCATGCCTTGCCCAAATATATCATGACCCAGCTCGTGAGGGATTTTCACGAGAAAAGATCTTTAGACTGGGTCATTGAACAGGCTACCCGGATCTATGAGGTGCAGAAACCGATAGATAGCAAAAGTAATGCCCAGAAAAACCCCAAAGCCAACAGCACCCCTGCTGCTGCCAAGGTGGCAGAGGTAAAGGTCACCCCCGTTTTGGATTTGGAGATGGGGGGGCCTAAAAACCTGCCTGCACCTAATAATGCTAGGCCCAGGAGGTCCTCGGGTCAGTCACAGACAGGGAGCCAGGGAGGCAGCCCCACAAATGGGGTCCCTCGCCCTCCTGATTATGTAAGTCCCCGTTACAAGGGAAACAGACCCATCCTGGGTTATGTGTGGACTCCTCCAGCCCAAGGGGGGGGATCCAGCCAAGCACCTAACCCAGGGAACTTCCCTCCAAACTTCCCACAGGAGGGCAGAAAATTACCAAACCCTGGGCAGAACTTTTTCCCCAGATATCCACCCGACTTTCAGCCTCAAAACCATCCATCCTTCTTTCCCCAATTCCCTGAGCCCAGACCACTGAATCCGGGAGAGGGGAGGCCAAGGGTGGAGGGGTACCCAAATCTTCCCAACCCGGGGTATTACCAGAGAAGGGACAGCTACCCTTCCCGGGATCAGCCCAGGGGAGAAAACAGGGCCCCGTATCAGCCTGAGCGGGTTTCCCAGTTAGAGCGCCAGGTTCAAAACATGGCGCGGGATATGGGTCACATACTGAGGGCTCAGCAGAACCCTCAGATCAGCATGCTGGCTCAGAACGCACCCAACTCTGGACCTGGTGCTCCAGAACAATGACGGGGGCAGCACCCCGATAACTCACCGGTTCCCAGGGAGGAGGCACAAGGGGAAGGGGGGTGTAAAGCCTTGGAGGAAGCTTCCTTCCTCACTTGTAAACAGCCCCTAGAAACCCAGGAACCGGAAACAAAATCTCTTGCCCCTGAAAGTCTGCCTCCTAAGGAGCAGAGGGGGGGTAGGAGAAACAAAAGACCCAAACAGACTCAGTTTGAGGAGGAGGTACAGATCTTCCAATTTGAGGGAGAGGGAACCTCAGAGGATCCTGGGGAAAGGATCTTCTCCTTCAGAGAGGGGGGAACTCCTCCCAAAGAAAAATGGGTCCATAGGGATGCAAATCCAGACTGGGGAGATGTGGAGGCTGAGCTACCGCCGCCCACCATCTCATCCCAGAACCAACAGCAAGAAAATCCCCTGGTTCAAACCCATCCTGGGGACTGCCTCCAAAAAGGGGGGGGCGGCCCAGAACCGGAACCAGGGGAACCCACAATGGCTCTGATCTCCAGTTGCCAACTTTTTCTTTCAGATTCCCAAGGCTCTCCACAGAATTCTGCCCAAATCTCTTCTCTTGCAATGTCCAAAACCAGAAAATTAGCCCACCAGTTGTCCAAAAATGTACATTATCTGTGCCCCCTTGAGGAGAAGGAGGGAAGATATTATGCCCCGGTACAAGTACAGAGGCAGGGTACAATCTCGGCACTGGTGGACACTGGATCTCAAGCTACCCTTCTGTCCAGAAGGGCCTTTGATGAACTGAATGCAGGAAGGGGAGAGGATTACCAAATTCCTCTCACCTCTCTTCCTGGACAACTGCAGAACTTTGACGGGAAGGAAATTCCCGTTGAGGGGACTGCAGATTTGGACATTAAGATCGGGCGACACAAGTTGAAACACCCGGTCATAGTTGTGACCCCAGAGGGCACCCCTTGTTTACTAGGGAATGACCTCCTGAGAAGGTTGTCACCCCTAATAGATTGTGTAAACGAGGTCCTCTGGACCCAGACCAGCCGACCAATAAAATTAAAACAGAGTGTCAACCATGTTAGTTTAAACGGCACCTGCCACATGGTTGAACAAAAATCTGACCAAGTAGAATTTCACTTCCAGAATAGCCAAATTCCAGACGTGACAGTAATAGCAGTAGGACAACAGACTGGTGATGGGGGGTCCTCTCTATTTCTGAAAATCAACCTTCCTTCCAGTCTAAAGTGGTACTCCACGCTGGAAGGAAACACTCTGAGATTCTATACTAATCCACAATCAGAAACTCCCACTCCTATAGTCCAGAAAGATGTGAAATCAGCTCAGAGCCTGGCTGATATTCAGCAAATTGGAGAGCAGTTGTTCATCCCTGTTCAGTTAAATGATGGGAAGGACTCTGTTCTCGCTCGAGTGTGTGTGAACAACGGTAAGAGCTTCATCAGTGAAGCCATGTTTCGCCAACTCCCAAAAGATCCAGCCATTCCCACCTTCAAACTGATAGACAAGTGGGAAATGGACCTGGAAGCACCCAATTCAAAACATCTCCTGCCAAGCAGGTGTATGCTCAAAATCTCCATTGGCAACAAGAGCATAGTCCATAATTGTTGGGTCGTGCGAGACGTCACTGCCGCCTTTTACTTAGGCAGTGACATTCTCAATCGCTTTGCCATTAGTTTGGACCTAATAAACTTCAAAGCTTGGTCCCGATTAGCGGATAATCCCATGGGCTTTGATGATCCAGAAAAAGCATTTAGGTCAGCTCAATTGCTACCTTATGCAGTTGAAATTCAGGTAAAAGAGGAAGTCACCATCCCAGAAAGGACTCGACAATTCTCCCTGGAAGTGAAAGTTAAAAGGGGACAAGAGTTGAAAAACCCTGATGCTTACATACATCTAAATGCTTCTCTCCAACAGCAAGGGTTGGGGGTAAACCCCACTCCATTAGTCAACCTAGAACATGACACCATTCCAATAGAGGTGGATAACAGCGACTTAAAGAGTGTTACTCTAGCCGCAGGCACCATTATTGGAATGGCGGTTGATGACCGACATTTTTCCATGGATTTAGGTAACGAACTGTTAGGACCAATCCCCAAGGACTGTGTTGACAGTGACAGTGAGGACAATACAACACCAGACAGGATTTTTACCCGGCATGGGGGGAACTTCCTGGTGTACACTTCCTGCCCCTATGGTAAGGAAGATGTGACGTGTGACTTCAGGAGGGATGAGGTGATTTTCCAGGTACATGAGGGCTGCCTTTCCCACCTGAAGCCTCCGGTCCAAATCAGCACTCTGACCAGGGACTTCTCCACCCAGCTGGAGGAGACCGCGGAGATAGCCAAACCAGAAGTCTTTCCAGGCTTCAGGCAGATGGTGGAAGAGAGAGTCAACCTAGCTGATGCCTGTGTGACTCTGGAACAAAAGCAAAAGTTGAAACAAGTTTTCTTGGATTTCCAAGATCTCTTTGCGGTAGACTCATATGACTGTGGTCGCACTGACATCCACACAACAACAATCCCCACGGACCCTGGCATGACTCCTGTGTTTGTGAAGCAATATCGCTTGCCTCTCGCATCAATGGAATCCCTTACTGAAATAATTAAGAACCTTGAGTCCAGGGGAATAATCCGTCCAGTCCACAGCACCTTCAATAATCCGGTGCTGGGGATATTAAAGCCAAACGGCCAGTGGAGACTCTGCGCCGACCTTAGGGAGCTCAACAAACGGGTCCATACTTCCCGATGGCCTCTGCCCTACATTGACCAAGGGCTGGCCCAGATCCAGGGGTCACAGGTATTCACTGCAATAGACCTGATCAATGGATACTGGACTGTGCCTGTCAGTAGGGAGGACCAATACAAGCTGGCTTTTACCTTTGGGGGCCAGCAGTACACATGGACCCGGACTCCCTTCGGATACCTCAACTCCGGCAATGAATTCAACATTTTCCTACATAAGGCCATGCCCGACCTGGGTGCGAGGGGTAACCTGGCTTATGTAGATGATGTCCTCATCAAAAGTTCATCTGTGGAGGAACACATAGCGGAGATCCGTTATGTTCTGACACAGTTGAGGGCCGCCGGAGCAAAACTTTCCTTTCAGAAAGCACAGTGGTGTAGAACCCGTGTTAATTTCTTGGGGCATGAGATTACTCCTCAGGGCCTCTGTCCCCAGGAAAAGAAAGTGGAAGCCCTCCAAAAATTGAAAGACCCCACAACTCTGCGGGAACTAAGGAGCCTCCTTGGACTGACTAATTACAGCAGGAAGTTCATTGAGGGCTACGCAGAGATCACCAGACCCCTGATTCATCTCCTGAAGGGGGGGGTCAAGTGGGAATGGGGTCCAGAACAAGCCGAGGCAGTAAAACAACTCAAAAGAGGTCTCTCACAAGCGCCTTGCCTAGCTTACCCTGTCAGAAACAAGGAGTTCTTCCTGGAGACAGGGTTCTCTAATATGTGCTTGACGGCCGTATTATACCAAAAGCATGACAAGGTCAATAAAGTAATCTCCTATGCGAGCAAAACTTTATCCTCTGTGGAGGAAAAATTCAACGATTGTGAGAAGGCACTCCTGGCAACGGTGTGGACATTGAAGAATTACCGCCCGTTTATCCAGGGGGAACACATCATAGTGGAGACTCCACACCAGCCTCTGCAATATCTCCAAAGTGACAGAATCCGGGCCGGAAATGTGAGTAATTCCCGAATTACTTCCTGGATTCTGTCAATGCAAGGCTTTCCTGTGGAGGTCAGATATGGCCAAAACAAGAAGAGTCCCCTCGCGCAAGGTCTGGCTGACTTGCATGATTGTGCCAGAGAAAACTGTCTCGAGGACGAAAGTCTAAAAATCAAGGACAACACGGAGGCATACCTTAATTCCCCACACAAAGTCTTTGAAGAGGACAAGTGTGAGGGAACGCCCACTGTCTATGTGGATGGATGCTCTTACCATGTTGACAACAACGGGGAGAAAGAACTGGTGGCCGGCGTAGGGAATGCATGGGTGAATGAGTCCCCAGAACCCTCCGCTGGATACAAAATTGGTCCCCGAAGTAGTCAGGTGGCAGAATTGATGGCTGTGCATCAGGCCATCCTCACTGCTGTCCAGCATCAACTCCACGAACTGGTCATAATCACAGATTCAGATTATGTACGGAACGGGTTCGTGGAGCACCTGGTTAATTGGAAAACCAGAGGCATGTTATGTGCTAACAACAAACCCTTGAAACATGGGAAGTTGATCCAAAACATTGATGATCTGGTCACATCGAATGGGATGACCATCTACTGGAAAAAGATCAAGGGTCATTCCAAAGTAGAGGGACCAGACAAAACTGGAAATGACTTAGCTGATCAGCTGGCCAAAACCGGGGCCATCCAAGGGGATCTAATTGAGATTGAGTCCCTGTTGGGGGAAATCCAGGTCACTGCTATCACTAGGTCCCAGACAAATGCTCACAACGACCTTTCAATTGCACAATGGAGTAAGGAGACCCCTGATGCTGATTTGATTACAGCTCAGAAGGGGGATCCAATTATTGGTAAATTTTACCAGCACCTTGAGGACCCTGAGAACTTTCCCCTGACGGATACCGATTACATTGGGAAAGAGGACCTAAGAGTGTTGATGAAATGTCCAAAAATGTTCCGAATCCAAGACGGTTTGCTGGTAAGGAAATCCAAAGCTGGCCACGATCAGTGGGTGGTTCCTACCTCATTCCGAAGCCTGATGTTAAGTCACGCCCATGATGCGGCCACTGCCGGTCATAGGGGGTTTCACACAACATTGGAAATCTTAAGAGAGGTGGCCTACTGGCCACACATGGGCCAGGACCTCAACCAATATTTGAAGGGTTGTCTTGTGTGTGCACAATTTCAGCCGACATCCCTCACACACCGGGCACCTTTACAAAAGAGGGGGATGACCCTGCCATGGTCAGATTTACAAATCGACTTTGTAGGCCCTGTGATTCGCTCAGCTAGGGGGAATAAGTACATGTTGACTGTGACATGCTTGTTTACCAAGTGGGTGGAATGTCTCCCAGCCCCAAATTGCAAGGCGGAAACTGCAGCTGCCTTGATGATCAACCACATCTTTTCCCGTTTTGGTCTACCTCAAAGGATTGAGTCAGACAGAGGTAGCCACTTCACCAGTGAAGTAATGACAAAGATGTGGGAGATACTGGGGGTCAAAAGGAAGTTGCATATTGCTTATCGGCCAGCTTCTTCTGGGGCAGTAGAGAGATATAACCGAACCATTGTGAGCATATTAAAGAAGTTTGTGGCAGATTCTGGGCCAAGTTGGGATATCCGATTACCTCTGGTCCTAATGGCTATCAGATCTACCCCTTCATCTGCAACCAAAATGTCACCATTTGAGTTGATGACTGGACGCAAGATGGTGCTTCCTCAGCATTTGTTCTACAGGACCCAAGAGCAGACACTGATAAATGCCTCCACTACTCATGAGTATGTAGAGAATTTAAGGAAACACCTCCAACATGCTTTTGCTTATGCTCAGCGGAATCTAGAAAGATCAGCTGATAGCATGAAGACCCATTATGACCTGAAAACTTCCAGGAAGGAATATCAGGTGGGAGACCGGGTCTATCTATACAACTTCCAAAGGAACCAGGCCAAGCAGCGAAAATTTTTGCCTACATGGAAAGGACCCTTTGAGATCATCGACAAGATCTCCCCTGTGGCCTACAAAATCCACATCCCCAAAGGCGGTTCGGCAGAGGGGGAAGACAAGTGGGTCCACATAAACCAGTTGAAATGTTGCCATCCCAGGCACACTCTGCAACAACTGGAGGAATCCTCTGGAATCCTAGCGGGTACTGTATCAGACTAATTCAGTTCCAATCATAAAACATACCACATCTAGTCTCTAAAATATTGTGATTTGCATGAAACTGTCTCTTAGTTATACTGTTTTTTTTTATTAAAATAAGAATGTAATGTTTCGTTATGATAAAATGCATATGCTGCCCCACTATCTCAACAGTGGTGGAAAAAAAAAAAAAAAAATCGTCTATGAGTAGATATTGCCGCTTTTCCTTTGTCGTCCTAGGAGAAAGAAGACCTTGAGACTGGCCAAGGAGGACGATCCGGAGACCGGGAACGAAGATCCAATGGGCCCAGTGGACCGCCCAATACTCCCATCAGGACTGGCGAGGAGAACCGATCGATCAGTACCGGATGGAGAAGAAGATGATGAACTGTGCCATCTATTGGAAGAAGATGAGGAAACATCCCAGGTCTTGCGAGTCCCATTCGTGAAATAGAATGGCCATCGCAAGAGGGGGGCTTGTGGGATGTATTTACCCATGCATCCGAGCCATACCTCAAAACTGTGCAGTACTGACATGGAAAACTCATGATGGCCAGAGCTTCCCAGAAAATGCACAGGGAAATGCATGAAGAATAGGCTGCCACTCATTTTTGCCGATGTTATGGGCACAGAAGGACACTGCCTAAAACCACCATTGGACTACCCGCACAGTAGTCTGAAACCATTGGGAATGGCAATGCTGATTGCCAAATGCAACCTAGAATTGTGGGGAATTCATTTCTTAAATCCCAAAAATGGGTGCAGTACCAGTACTCACCACTATCCAAAAGCCGGCAGTTTAAAACCACCCTGTGTTTCTCTGAAGGCAAGCCAAAGTGCCTATTTCAAACATTGCAATATGTGCAAAATATTCACTGAACCCAAGCAGACATTTGGTAGAATGGAGTTTTGTGTGCCTACAAAATCTGGGAAATGAAGAGCCCAGAACAATGCTTATAACAGAACTGGCTGAGCTATGGAGTCAGCAGTTTAAGTTGCACTGGATTTAAAGACACTAAAATCGAAAATGTTTAGATTAAATAAGTGACCTATGTTTGGTGTCACATGCCTTTGTAACTGTTGAAATGTCATAGTTTTGCACTTAGAATCAGCATTCTAGCTGCATGTGTAAAATTGCAAGTTAATTTAAAAAGCAACAAATAACATGACAGTAGCTGAAAGTCTGGCTTAAGGAACTTGATTCTGCCTGGCAACTACCCCCATCAGCAGTGAAACTTGAGTCACCACTGTGTTCCCAGGCCAACCTTCCTTTTGCTGCCCCCACTAAGGATATGCCATCTATCTGATAACTGAATTACCTGGGCTCTGCGAGAGAGTGGACAAAGCCCTCTTCACTCAGGCAAAGGTTTTTATTACCGCAGTCGTAAAATGTAGCTTCCTCTTGGCAGGAGCTGGGAGGAGCACTGCCTGTGAGAGCAAGCTGGCTTGGCAGAACTGGATTAACCAGAAATTCAACCTTGTGCTGAGGGTAAACCACACCCCTTTGGAGCCAGAACATAACTTTAAAAAGATGAATAACTCATAGAGCGGACATGTGAAAATTTTATAAAGGACACCATAATTCTTGTGATTTTTCTGCCCACATTTTAAGAGGTTTTTCGACCCGGTGGCGTGTTCAGGGGGGTTTTAGCGGAAAAGTGGATATTACTCTAAATGTATGCATGTTAAAAATCTGAAACTTCTTCAGTTAATGTCCATACTCCCTGCGCACATGTATGTAAAGTTGGGTCAATGTCAGAAATTGCAAAATCAGTTAAAAAGTGAAATATGTGCCAGTTCTGAATGCAAGCTCCCAGGAAGAGCAGAGTTTGAACAGGGTATACCTCCTGTAATGCATGATGGGTGCATATGATTTTAAAACAATATGTACCTCTGCAAATATGTATTTGTTTCAAATCTAGATTTGTGTGTAAGTTGACAGGAGGAGTGGACTTTCTGCAGGCTGTAAAATGACATCACTCTGACTCACAGTTCATTCCCCAATCAAATGATAAATGGAAGTTTGACCAATTAGAAGCTGAGAGAGAGGTAGGGTCAGTGATGCTAGAACACACCCACATTCTAAACACATAAAAGCAGACAGACAGGACAGATAGGCACCTTCAAATTCCATCTGCAGCGGGACGCTCTGCCGGAAAAATCCATACTTACTTCCATCAACCTTCAGAGAGCCAAACTAGAGACTTCAATCTATCCAGAACTAGAGACCAGACCAGAGGGAGAAAGCAGTGCTGTACCCAGAGAGAAAGCAGTGCTGTGCCCAGAGAGAGACCCGAGCCCAGTCCAAAACCCTGACCAGATCCATGGCGAGGCCCATTTAATTCAAGAATATTGTGTGAGTACCCAGCAGGACTGTGTAGAACCAAGCTTTTAGTTTAAATTCATCTAATTCAATCTATTTAACCTAAGTAGAACTGCCTCCTAGCTGTCACCTGTCATTTCTAGTTGCAAGCTGCACTTGTCATTTTGAGCTTTTGAAATTTGCAAACCCAAAAACGACCTTTATTAAATCGCTCATATCTCCGCGACCGTTTGGGCTAGAGACTTGCAGTAACTTTCCTCTGATAGCTTAGAATCGTAGCTTTGAATCGCACCAAGAACCGCATTCCTACCCCTTATAGTTTTACCGCAATCGCGGAACACGCATCCGCGAATTTTACCGCGATTTGCAATTTCTTCACATGTAAAAACTGCTGCTGTTTGCTTTCCATTTGCCAGAAATTCGTTTAACCTGCTAACTATCCCTGCATCATTGCTAGTGTGAGCCTGGACTAATATTAACTAGATACCACTCACCCTGAACCTCTGTAAGGGAATTAAAAGCGTTTAGCATATTTTTTTAATTCATTGCCAGCACATATCAAAGCAATTTGGGCCTGTGATTTCAAAACTCCTATCTGTTTTCTGTTGTCTAAGCTTGCTGGATTGAACTGATTACATTGATTGCATTTCTGAGAACTGTGTGCTTCCTTCCATTTCCTTGCATTGCATAAAGAGGGGGGGAGTGAATAGCCAGAGAAAAGTGATTACATTGTTTGGTTGAAATCCTATTGAGTATTTTCTGTACTGCATTCATTGAATATTGCATCCACCTGAGCTTACATAAAGCATCCTCTACCACATTATACTTTTGTTCCTATTTACCAGTGTGCTATCTTATCCATTTCCTGTCAACTCATTAGTGATTATAAAGAAGTGTGCTAGTGCCAGATTCTCCATTGTTAATCTTTATCATATCAGATTAAGTGTGATATTCAATTATTAATTTATTATAAAGTGTCATATATATATCTATTGTTTAAATTATCAAATAAACCTTTTAAACTTGCAAAACAGAACTACTTCTTGGCTCAGTGGGGTCAGGGGGATTCCAAGAGAGGGGTGTTATATAGGGGTAGTCATCCAGAACGCATGAACTGGACATAAAGATATATCCATAAGGGTTTTCATTCAGTATTCTAGACTAGGCGTTAACTTAGCTGTAGTGCTGAATTGAATCCTCTTACAGATTTCTGTTGGTACTCTTGTTCAGAGGAGAATTGCCTAGCATTTCGGTGCTGGACTGCCCCAGGGCAGGACAAAGACTGAAATGTTTGGGATATTTCTTCTCTGTGAAAGATAGTGAGCTAAAGCCTCTGGGTAAGTCTCTCATAACCAGGACTAATGTCTGGCAGAGGGACTCCCAGGACCCCCCTTGTTAATTTACATATTTAAGTAACTTTGGGTCTCACCCTAAGTTACTAGGGGAATCCAGACGTTGACCCCTTGCTCACGATTCTTAGAGAGGCACAGATCCACCCTACTGATGAGGTCCAACCAGACCGAAACACGTGTCTGGGGTTTCTGTTGGTACTCTTGTTCAGAGGAGAATTGCCTAGCATTTCGGTGCTGGACTGCCCCAGGGCAGGACAAAGACTGATATGTTTGGGATATTTCTTCTCTGTGAAACATAGTGAGCTAAAGACTCTGGGTAAGTCTCTCGTAACCAGGACTAATGTCTGGCAGAGGGACTCCCAGGAACCCCCTTGTTAATTTGCATATTTAATTAACTTTGGGTCTCACCCTAAGTTACTAGGGGAATCCAGACGTGGACCCCTTGCTCACTATTCTTAGAGAGGCACAGATCCACCCTACTGATGAGGTCCAACCAGACCGAAACACGTGTCTGGGGTTTCTGTTGGTACTCTTGTTCAGAGGAGAATTGCCTAGAATTTCGGTGCTGGACTGCCCCAGGGCAGGACAAAGACTGATATGTTTGGGATATTTCTTCTCTGTGAAACATAGTGAGCTAAAGACTCTGGGTAAGTCTCTCGTAACCAGGACTAATGTCTGGCAGAGGGACTCCCAGGAACCCCCTTGTTAATTTGCATATTTAATTAACTTTGGGTCTCACCCTAAGTTACTAGGGGAATCCAGACGTGGACCCCTTGCTCACTATTCTTAGAGAGGCACAGATCCACCCTACTGATGAGGTCCAACCAGACCGAAACACGTGTCTGGGGTTTCTGTTGGTACTCTTGTTCAGAGGAGAATTGCCTAGCATTTCTGTGCTGGACTGCCCCAGAGCAGGACAAAGACTGATATGTTTGGGATATTTCTTCTCTGTGAAAGATAGTGAGCTAAAGACTCTGGGTAAGTCTCTCGTAACCAGGACTAATGTCTGGCAGAGGGACTCCCAGGACCCCCCTTGTTAATTTGCATATTTAAGTAACTTAGGGTCTCACCCTAAGTTACTAGGGGAATCCAGACGTCGACCCCTTGCTCGCTATGCTTAGAGAGGCACAGATCCACCCTACTGATGAGGTCCAACCAGACTGAAACACGTGTCTGGGGTTTCTGTTGGTACTCTTGTTCAGAGGAGAATTGCCTAGCATTTCGGTGCTGGACTGCCCTACGGCAGGACAAAGACTGACATGTTTGGGATATTTCTTCTCTGTGAAAGGTAGTGAGCTAAAGCCTCTGGGTAAGTCTCTCGTAACCAGGACTAATGTCTGGCAGAGGGACTCCCAGGACCCCCCCTTGTTAATTTGCATATTTAAGTAACTTTGGGTCTCACCCTAAGTTACTAGGGGAATCCAGACGTGGACCCCTTGCTCACTGTTCTTAGAGAGGCACAGATCCACCCTACTGATGAGGTCCAACCAGACCGAAAAACGTGTCTGGGATTTCTGTTGGTACTCTTGTTCAGAGGAGAATTGCCTAGCATTTCGGTGCTGGACTTCCCCAGGGCAGGACAAAGACTGAAATGTTTGGGATATTTCTTCTCTGTGAAAGATAGTGAGCTAAAGTCTTTGGGTAAGTCTCTCGTAACCAGGACTAATGTCTGGCAGAGGGACTCCCAGGTCCCCCCTTGTTAATTTGCATATTTAAGTAACTTTGGGTCTCACCCTAAGTTACTAGGGGAATCCAGACGTGGACCCCTTGCTCACTATTCTTAGAGAGGCACAGATCCACCCTACTGATGAGGTCCAACCAGACCGAAACACGTGTCGGGGGTTTCTGTTGGTACTCTTGTTCAGAGGAGAATTGCCTAGCATTTCGGTGCTGGATTACCCCAGGGCAGGACAAAGACTGATATGTTTGGGATATTTCTTCTCTGTGAAAGATAGTGAGGTAAAGCCTCTGGGTAAGTCTCTCGTAACCAGGACTAATGTTTTGCAGAGGGACTCCCAGGACCCCCCCCTTGTTAATTTGCATATTTAAGTAACTTTGGGTCTCACCCTAAGTTACTAGGGGAATCCAGACGTGGATCCCTTTCTCACCATTCTTAGAGAGGCACAGATCCACCCTACTGATGAGGTCCAACCAGACCGAAACACGTGTCTGGGGTTTCTGTTGGTACTATTGTTCAGAGGAGAATTGCCTAGCATTTCTGTGCTGGACTGCCAAAGGGCAGGACAAAGACTGATATGTTTGGGATATTTCTTCTCTGTGAAAGATAGTGAGCTAAAGACTCTGGGTAAGTCTCTCGTAACCAGGACTAATGTCTGGCAGAGGGACTCCCAGGACTCCCCTTGTTAATTTGCATATTTAAGTAACTTAGGGTCTCACCCTAAGTTACTAGGGGAATCCAGACGTGGACCCCTTGCTCGCTATGCTTAGAGAGGCACAGATCCACCCTACTGATGAGGTCCAACCAGACTGAAACACGTGTCTGGGGTTTCTGTTGGTACTCTTGTTCAGAGGAGAATTGCCTAGCATTTCGGTGCTGGACTGCCCTAGGGCAGGACAAAGACTGATATGTTTGGGATATTTCTTCTCTGTGAAAGATAGTGAGCTAAAGCCTCTGGGTAAGTCTCTCGTAACCAGGACTAATGTCTGGCAGAGGGACTCCCAGGACCCCCCCTTGTTAATTTGCATATTTAAGTAACTTTGGGTCTCACCCTAAATTACTAGGGGAATCCAGACGTGGACCCCTTGCTCACTGTTCTTAGAGAGGCACAGATCCACCCTACTGATGAGGTCCAACCAGACCGAAAAACGTGTCTGGGATTTCTGTTGGTACTCTTGTTCAGAGGAGAACTGCCTAGCATTTCGGTGCTGGACAAGACTGAAATGTTTGGGATATTTCTTCTCTGTGAAAGATAGTGAGCTAAAGCCTCTGGGTAAGTCTCTCATAACCAGGATTAATGTCTGGCAGAGGGACTCCCAGGACCCCCCTTGTTAATTTAAATATTTAAGTAACTTTGGGTCTCACCCTAAGTTACTAGGGGAATCCAGACGTTGACCCCTTGCTCACGATTCTTAGAGAGGCACAGATCCACCCTCCTGATGAGGTCCAACCAGACCGAAACACGTGTCTGGGGTTTCTGTTGGTACTCTTGTTCAGAGGAGAATTGCCTAGCATTTCGGTGCTGGACTGCCCCAGGGCAGGACAAAGACTGATATGTTTGGGATATTTCTTCTCTGTGAAACATAGTGAGCTAAAGACTCTGGGTAAGTCTCTCGTAACCAGGACTAATGTCTGGCAGAGGGACTCCCAGGAACCCCCTTGTTAATTTGCATATTTAATTAACTTTGGGTCTCACCCTAAGTTACTAGGGGAATCCAGACGTGGACCCCTTGCTCACTATTCTTAGAGAGGCACAGATCCACCCTACTGATGAGGTCCAACCAGACCGAAACACGTGTCTGGGGTTTCTGTTGGTACTCTTGTTCAGAGGAGAATTGCCTAGCATTTCTGTGCTGGACTGCCCCAGGGCAGGACAAAGACTGATATGTTTGGGATATTTCTTCTCTGTGAAAGATAGTGAGCTAAAGACTCTGGGTAAGTCACTCGTAACCAGGACTAATGTCTGGCAGAGGGACTCCCAGGACCCCCCTTGTTAATTTGCATATTTAAGTAACTTAGGGTCTCACCCTAAGTTACTAGGGGAATCCAGACGTGGACCCCTTGCTCGCTATGCTTAGAGAGGCACAGATCCAACCTACTGATGAGGTCCAACCAGACCGAAACACGTGTCTGGGGTTTCTGTTGGTACTCTTGTTCAGAGGAGAATTGCCTAGCATTTCGTTGCTGGACTGCCCTACGGCAGGACAAAGACTGACATGTTTGGGATATTTCTTCTCTGTGAAAGGTAGTGAGCTAAAGCCTCTGGGTAAGTCTCTCGTAACCAGGACTAATGTCTGGCAGAGGGACGCCCAGGACCCCCCCTTGTTAATTTGCATATTTAAGTAACTTTGGGTCTCACCCTAAGTTACTAGGGGAATCCAGACGTGGACCCCTTGCTCACTGTTCTTAGAGAGGCACAGATCCACCCTACTGATGAGGTCCAACCAGACTGAAAAACATGTCTGGGATTTCTGTTGGTACTCTTGTTCAGAGGAGAATTGCCTAGCATTTCGGTGCTGGACTTCCCCAGGGCAGGACAAAGACTGAAATGTTTGGGATATTTCTTCTCTGTGAAAGATAGTGAGCTAAAGACTCTGGGTAAGTCTCTCTTAACCAGGACTAATGTCTGGCAGAGGGACTCCCAGGACCCCCCTTGTTAATTAGCATATTTAAGTAACTTTGGGTCTCACCCTAAGTTACTAGGGGAATCCAGACGTGGACCCCTTGCTCACTATTCTTAGAGAGGCACAGATCCACCCTACTGATGAGGTCCAACCAGACCGAAACACGTGTCTGGGGTTTCTGTTGGTAGTCTTGTTCAGAGGAGAATTGCCTAGCATTTCGGTGCTGGACTGCCCCAGGGCAGGACAAAGACTGATATGTTTGGGATATTTCTCCTCTGTGAAAGATAGTGAGCTAAAGACTCTGGGTAAGTCTCTCGTAACCAGGACTAATGTCTGGCAGAGGGACTCCCAGGACCCCCCTTGTTAATTTGCATATTTAAGTAACTTTGGGTCTCACCCTAAGTTACTAGGGGAATCCAGACGTGGACCCCTTGCTCACTATTCTTAGAGAGGCACAGTTCCACCCTATTGATGAGGTCCAACGAGACCGAAACACGTGTCTGGGGTTTCTGTTGGTACTCTTGTTCAGAGGAGAATTGCCTAGCATTTCGGTGCTGGACTGCCCCAGGGCAGGACAAAGACTGGTATGTTTGGGATATTTCTTCTCTGTGAAAGATATTGAGCTAAAGACTCTGGGTAAGTCTCTCGTAACCAGGACTAATGTCTGGCAGAGGGACTCCCAGGACCCCCCTTGTTAATTAGCATTTTTAAGTAACTTTGGGTATCACCCTAAGTTACTAGGGAAATCCAGACGTGGACCCCTTGCTCACTATTCTTAGAGAAGCACAGATCCACCCTACTGATGAGGTCCAACCAAACTGAAACATGTGTCTAGGGTTTCTGTTGGTACTCTTGTTCAGAGGAGAATTGCCTAGCATTTTGGTGCTGGATTACCCCAGGGCAGGACAAAGACTGATATGTTTGGGATATTTCTTCTCAGTGAAAGATAGTGAGCTAAAGCCTCTGGGTAAGTCTCTTGTAACCAGGACTAATGTCTGGCAGAGGGACTCCCAGGACCCCCCCCCTTGTTAATTTGCATATTTAAGTAACTTTGGGTCTCACCCTAAATTACTAGGGGAATCCAGACGTGGACCCCTTGCTCACTGTTCTTAGAGAGGCACAGATCCACCCTACTGATGAGGTCCAACCAGACCGAAACACGTGTCTGGGATTTCTGTTGGTTCTCTTGTTCAGAGGAGAATTGCCTAGCATTTCAGTGCTGGACTCCCCCAGGGCAGGACAAAGACTGAAATGTTTGGGATATTTCTTCTCTGTGAAAGATAGTGAGCTAAAGCCTCTGGGTAAGTCTCTCGTAACCAGGACTAATGTCTGTCAGAGGGACTCCCAGGACCCCCCTTGTTAATTTGCATATTTAAGTAACTTTGGGTCTCACCCTAAGTTACTAGGGGAATCCAGACGTGGATCCCTTGCTCACTATTCTTAGAGAGGCACAGATCCACCCTACTGATGAGGTCCAACCAGACCGAAACACGTGTCTGGGGTTTCTGTTGGTACTCTTGTTCAGAGGAGAATTGCCTAGCATTTCAGTGCTGGATTGCCCCAGGGCAGGACAAAGACTGAAATGTTTGGGATATTTCTTCTCTGTGAAAGATAGTGAGCTAAAGATTCTGGGTAATTCTCTCGTAACCAGGACTAATGTCTGGCAGAGGGACTCCCAGGACCCCCCTTGTTAATTTGCATATTTAAGTAACTTTGGGTCTCACCCTAAGTTACTAGGGGAATCCAGACGTGGACCCCTTGCTCACTATTCTTAGAGAGGCACAGATCCACCCTACTGATGAGGTCCAACCAGACCGAAACATGTGTCTGGGGTTTCTGTTGGTACTCTTGTTCAGAGGAGAATTGCCTAGCATTTCGGTGCTGGATTACCCCAGGGCAGGACAAAGACTGATATTTTTGGGATATTTCTTCTCTGTGAAAGATAGTGAGCTAAAGCCTCTGGGTAAGTCTCTCGTAACCAGGACTAATGTCTGGCAGAGGGACTCCCAGGACCCCCCCTTGTTAATTTGCATATTTAAGTAACTTTGGGTCTCACCCTAAGTTACTAGGGGAATCCAGACGTGGACCCCTTGCTCACTGTTCTTAGAGAGGCACAGATCCACCCTACTGATGAGGTCCAACCAAACCGAAACATGTGTCTGGGGTTTCTGTTGGTACTCTTGTTCAGAGGAGAATTGCCTAGCATTTCGGTGCTGGATTACCCCAGGGCAGAACAAAGACTGATATGTTTGGGATTTTTCTTCTCTGTGAAAGATAGTGAGCTAAAGCCTCTGGGTAAGTCTCTCGTAACCAGGACTAATGTCTGGCAGAGGGACTCCCAGGACCCCCCCTTGTTAATTTGCATATTTAAGTAACTTTGGATCTCACCCTAAATTACTAGGGGAATCCAGACGTGGACCCCTTGCTCACTGTTCTTAGAGAGGCACAGATCCACCCTACTGATGTGGTCCAACCAGACCGAAACACGTGTCTGGGATTTCTGTTGGTTCTCTTGTTCAGAGGATAATTGCCTAGCATTTCGGTGCTGGACTGCCCCAGGGCAGGACAAAGACTGAAATGTTTGGGATATTTCTTCTCTGTGAAAGATAGTGAGCTAAAGCCTCTGGGTAAGTCTCTCGTAACCAGGACTAATGTCTGGCAGAGGGACTCCCAGGACCCCCCTTGTTAATTTGCATATTTAAGTAACTTTGGGTCTCACCCTAAGTTACTAGGGGAATCCAGACGTGGACCCCTTGCTCACTATTCTTAGAGAGGCACAGATCCACCCTACTGATGAGGTCCAACCAGACCGAAACACGTGTTTGGGGTTTCTGTTGGTACTCTTGTTCAGAGGAGAATTGCCTAGCATTTCGGTGCTGGACTGCCCCAGGGCAGGACAAAGACTGATATGTTTGGGATATTTCTTCTCTGTGAAAGATAGTGAGCTAAAGACTCTGGGTAAGTCTCTCGTAACCAGGACTAATGTCTGGCAGAGGGACTCCCAGGACCCCCCTTGTTAATTAGCATATTTAAGTAACTTTGGGTCTCACCCTAAGTTACTAGGGGAATCCAGACGTGGACCCCTTGCTCACTATTCTTAGAGAGGCACAGATCCACCCTACTGATGAGGTCCAACCAGACCGAAACACGTGTCTGGGGTTTCTGTTGGTACTCTTGTTCAGAGGAGAATTGCCTAGCATTTCGGTGCTGGACTGCCCCAGGGCAGGACAAAGACTGATATGTTTGGGATATTTCTTCTCTGTGAAAGATAGGGAGCTAAAGACTCTGGGTAAGTCTCTCGTAACCAGGACTAATGTCTGGCAGGGGCACTCCCAGGACCCCTCTTGTTAATTTGCATATTTAAGTAACTTTGGGTCTCACCCTAAGTTACTAGGTGAATCCAGACGTGGACCCCTTGCTCACTATTTTTAGAGAGGCACAGATCCACCCTACTGATGAGGTCCAACCAGACCGAAACACGTGTCTGGGGTTTCTGTTGGTACTCTTGTTCAGATGAGAATTGCCTAGCATTTCGGTGCTGGACTGCCCCAGGGCAGGACAAAGACTGATATGTTTGGGATATTTCTTCTCTGTGAAAGATAGTGAGCTAAAGACTCTGGGTAAGTCTCTCGTAACCAGGACTAATGTCTGGCAGAGGGACACCCAGGATCCCCCTTGTTAATTTGCATATTTAAGTAACTTTGGGTCTCACCCTAAGTTACTAGGGGAATCCAGACGTGGACCCCTTGCTCACTATGTTTAGAGAGGCACAGATCCACCCTACTGATGAGGTCCAACCAGACTGAAACAGGTGTCTGGGGTTTCTGTTGGTACTCTTGTTCAGAGGAGAATTGCCTAGCATTTCGGTGCTGTACTGCCCCAGGGCAGGACAAAGACTGATATGTTTGGGATATTTCTTCTCTGTGAAAGATAGTGAGCTAAAGACTCTGGGTAAGTCTCTCGTAACCAGGACTAATGTCTGGCAGAGGGACACCCAGGATCCCCCTTGTTAATTTGCATATTTAAGTAACTTTGGGTCTCACCCTAAGTTACTAGGGGAATCCAGACGTGGACCCCTTGCTCACTATTGTTAGAGAGGCACAGATCCACCCTACTGATGAGGTCCAACCAGACCGAAACACGTGTCTGGGGTTTTTGTTGGTACTCTTGTTCAGAGGAGAATTGCCTAGCATTTCAGTGCTGGATTGCCCCAGGGCAGGACAAAGACTGAAATGTTTGGGATAGTTCTTCTCTATGAAAGATAGTGAGCTAAAGACTCTGGGTAATTCTCTCGTAACCAGGACTAATGTCTGGCAGAGGGACTCCCAAGACCCCCTTGTTAATTTGCATATTAAAGTAACTTTGGGTGTCACCCTAAGTTACTAGGGGAATCCAGACGTGGACCCCTTGCTCACTATTCTTAGAGAGGCACAGATCCACCCGACTGATGAGGTCCAACCAGACCGAAACACGTGTCTGGGGTTTCTGTTGGTACTCTTGTTCAGATGAGAATTGCCTAGCATTTCGGTGCTGGACTGCCCCAGGGCAGGACAAAGACTGATATGTTGGGGATATTTCTTCTCTGTGAAAGATAGTGAGCTAAAGACTCTGGCTAAGTCTCTCGTAACCAGGACTAATGTCTGGCAGAGGGACTCCCAGGACCCCCCTTGTTAATTTGCATATTTAAGTAACTTTGGGTCTCACCCTAAGTTACTAGGGGAATCCAGACGTGGACCCCTTGCTCACTATTCTTAGAGAGGCACAGATCCACCAGACTGATGAGGTCCAACCAGACTGAAATATGTGTCTGGGTTTTCTGTTGGTACTCTTGTTCATAGGAGAATTGCCTAGCATTTCGGTGCTGGACTGCCCCAGGGCAGGACAAAGACTGATATGTTTGGGATATTTCTTCTCTGTGAATGATAGTGAGCTAAAGCCTCTGGGTAAGTCTCTCGTAACCAGGACTAATGTCTGGCAGAGGGACTCCCAAGACCCCCCCTTGTTAATTTGCATATTTAAGTAACTTTGGGTCTCACCCTAAGTTACTAGGGGAATCCAGACGTGGACTCCTTGCTCACTGTTCTTAGAGAGGCACAGATCCACCCTACTGATGAGGTCCAACCAGACCGAAACACGTGTCTGGGATTTCTGTTGGTACTCTTGTTCAGAGGAGAATTGCCTAGCGTTTCGGTGCTGGACTGCCCCAGGGCAGGACAAAGACTGAAATGTTTGGGATATTTCTTCTCTGTGAAAGATAGTGAGCTAAAGCCTCTGGGTAAGTCTCTCCTAACCAGGACTAATGTCTGGCAGAGGGACTCCCAGGACCCCCCTTGTTAATTTGCATGTTTAAGTAACTTTGGGTCTCACCCTAAGTTACTAGGGGAATCCAGACGTGGACCCCTTGCTCACTGTTCTTAGAGAGGCACAGATCCACCCTACTGATGAGGTCCAACCAGACCGAAACACGTGTCTGGGGTTTCTGTTGGTACTCTTGTTCAGAGGAAAATAGCCTAGCATTTCGGTGCTGTACTGCCCCAGGGCAGGACAAAGACTGATATGTTTGGGATATTTCTTCTCTGTGAAAGATAGTGAGCTAAAGACTCTGGGTAAGTCTCTCGTAACCAGGACTAATGTCTGGCAGAGGGACTCCCAGGACCCCCCTTGTTAATTTGCATATTTAAGTAACTTTGGGTGTCACCCTAAATTACTAGGGGAATCCAGACGTGGTCCCCTTGCTCACTATTCTTAGAGAGGCACAGATCCACCCTACTGATGAGGTCCAACCAGACCGAAACACGTGTCTGGGGTTTCTGTTGGTACTCTTGTTCAGAGGAGAATTGCCTAGCATTTCGGTGCTGGACTGCCCCAGGGCAGGACAAAGACTGATATGTTTGGGATATTTCTTCTCTGTGAAAGATAGTGAGCTAAAGACTCTGGGTAAGTCTCTCGTAACCAGGACTAATGTCTGGCAGAGGGACTCCCAGGACCCCCCTTGTTAATTAGCATATTTAAGTAACTTTGGGTTTCACCCTAAGTTACTAGGGGAATCCAGACGTGGACCCCGTGCTCACTATTCTTAGAGAGGCACAGATCCACCCTACTGATGAGGTCCAACCAGTCCGAAACACGTGTCTGGGGTTTCTGTTGGTACTCTTGTTCAGAGGAGAATTGCCTAGCATTTCGGTGCTGGACTGCCCCAGAGCAGGACAAAGACTGATATGTTTGGGATATTTCTTCTCTGTGAAAGATAGTGAGCTAAAGACTCTGGGTAAGTCTCTCGTAACCAGGACTAATGTCTGGCAGAGGGACTCCCAGGACCCCCCTTGTTAATTTGCATATTTAAGTAACTTTGGGTCTCACCCTAAGTTACTAGGTGAATCCAGACGTGGACCCCTTGCTCACTATGTTTAGAGAGGCACAGATCCACCCTACTAATGAGGTCCAACCAGACCGAAACACGTGACTGGGGTTTCTGTTGGTACTCTTGTTCAGAGGAGAATTGCCTAGCATTTCGGTGCTGGACTGCCCCAGGGCAGGACAAAGACTGATATGTTTGGGATATTTCTTCTCTTTGAAAGATAGTGAGCTAAAGACTCTGGGTAAGTCTCTCGTAGCCAGGACTAATGTCTGGCAGAGGGACTCCCAGAACCCACCTTGTTAATTTGCATATTTAAGTAACTTTGGGTCTCATCCTAAGTTACTAGGGGAATCCAGACGTGGACCCCTTGCTCACTAATCTTAGAGAGGCACAGATCCACCCTACTGATGAGGTCCAACCAGACCGAAACACGTGTCTGGGGTTTCTGTTAGTACTCTTGTTCAGAGGAGAATTGCCTAGCATTTCGGTGCTGGACTGCCCCATGGCAGGACAAAGACTGATATGTTTGGGATATTTCTTCTCTGTGAAAGATAGTGAGCTAAAGACTCTGGGTAAGTCTCTCGTAACCAGGACTAATGTCTGGCAGAGGGACTCCAAGGACCCCCCTTGTTAATTTGCATATTTAAGTAACTTTGGGTCTCACCCTAAGTTACTAGGGGAATCCAGACGTGGACCCCTTGCTCAATATTCTTTGAGAGGCACAGATCCACCAGACTGATGAGGTCCAACCAGACTGAAACATGTGTCTGGGTTTTTTGTTGGTACTCTTGTTCAGAGGAGAATTGCCTAGCATTTCGGTGCTGGACTGCCCCAGGGCAGGACAAAGACTGAAATGTTTGCGATATTTCTTCTCTGTGAAAGATAGTGAGCTAAATCCTCTGGCTAAGTCTCTCGTAACCAGGACTAATGTCTGGCAGAGGGACTCCCAGGACCCCCCTTGTTAATTTGCATATTTAAGTAACTTTGGGTCTCACCCTAAGTTACTAGGGGAATCCAGACGTGGACCCCTTGCTCACTGTTCTTAGAGAGGCACAGATCCACCCTACTGATGAGGTCCAACCACACCGAAACACGTGTCTGGGATTTCTGTTGGTACTCTTGTTCAGAGGAGAATTGCATAGCATTTCGGTGCTGGACTGCCCCAGGGCAGGACAAAGACTGAAATGTTTGGGATATTTCTTCTCTGTGAAAGATAGTGAGCTAAAGCCTCTGGGTAAATCTCTCGTAACCAGGACTAATGTCTGGCAGAGGGACTCCCAGGACCCCCCCCTTGTTAATTTGCATATTTAAGTAACTTTGGGTCTCACCCTAAATTACTAGGGGAATCCAGACGTGGACCCCTTGCTCACTATTCTTAGAGAGGCACAGATCCACCCTATTGATGAGGTCTAACCAGATCGAAACACGTGTCTGGGGTTTCTGTTGGTACTCTTGTTCAGAGGAGAATTGCCTAGCATTTCGGTGCTGGACTGCCCCAGGGCAGAACAAAGACTGATATGTTTGGGATATTTCTTCTCTGTGAAATATAGTGAGCTAAAGACTCTGGGTAAGTCTCTCGTAACCAGGACTAATGTCTGGCAGAGGGACTCCCAGGACCCCCCTTATTAATTTGCATATTTAAGTAACTTTGGGTCTCACCCTAAATTACTAGGGGAATCCAGACGTGGACCCCTTGCTCACTATTCTTAGAGAGGCACAGATCCACCCTACTGATGAGGTCCAACCAGACCGAAACACGTGTCTGGGGTTTCTGTTGGTACTCTTGTTCAGAGGAGAATTGCCTAGCATTTCGGTGCTGGACTGCCCCAGGGCAGGACAAAGACTGATATGTTTGGGATATTTCTTCTCTGTGAAAGATAGTGAGCTAAAGACTCTGGGTAAGTCTCTCGTAACCAGGACTAATGTCTGGCAGAGGGACTCCCAGGACCCCCCTTGTTAATTTGCATATTTAAGTAACTTTGGGTCTCACCCTAAGTTACTAGGGGAATCCAGGCGTGGACCCCTTGCTCACTATTCTTAGAGAGGCACAGATCTACCCTACTGATGAGGTCCAACCAGACCGAAACACATGTCTGGGGTTTCTGTTGGTACTCTTGTTCAGAGGAGAATTGCCTAGCATTTCGGTGCTGGACTGCCCCAGGGCAGGACAAAGACTGATATGTTTGGGATATTTCTTCTCTGTGAAAGATAGTGAGCTAAAGACTCTGGTTAAGTCTCTCGTAACCAGGACTATGTCTGGCAGAGGGACTCCCAGGACCCCCCTTGTTAATTTGCATATTTAAGTAACTTTGGGTCTCACCCTAAGTTACCAGGGGAATCCAGACGTGGACCCCTTGCTCACTATTCTTAGAGACGCACAATTCCACCCTACTGATGAGTTCCAACCAGACTGAAACACGTGTCTGGGGTTTCTGTTGGTACTCTTGTTCAGAGGAGAATTGCCTAGCATTTCGGTGCTGGACTGCCCCACGGCAGGACAAAGACTGATATGTTTGGGATATTTCTTCTCTGTGAAAGATAGTGAGCTAAAGACTCTGGGTAAGTCTCTCGTAACCAGGACTAATTTCTGGCAGAGGGACTCCCAGGACCCCCCTTGTTAATTTGCATATTTAAGTAACTTTGGGTCTCACCCTAAGTTACTAGGGGAATCCAGACGTGGACCCCTTGCTCACTATTCTTAGAGAGGCACAGATCCACCCTACTGATGAGGTCCAACCAGACCGAAACACGTGTCTGGGGTTTCTGTTGGTACTCTTGTTCAGAGGAGAATTGCCTAGCATTTCGGTGCTGGACTGCCCCAGCGCAGGACAAAGGCTGATATGTTTGGGATATTTCTTCTCTGTGAAAGATAGTGAGCTAAAGACTCTGGGTAAGTCTCTCGTAACCAGGACTAATGTCTGGCAGAGGGACTCCCAGGACCCCCCTTGTTAATTTGCATATTTAAGTAACTTTGGGTCTCATCCTAAGTTACTAGGGGAATCCAGACGTGGACCCCTTGCTCATTATTCTTAGAGAGGCACAGATCCACCCTACTGATGAGGTCCAACCAGACCGAAACACGTGTCTGGGGTTTCTGTTGGTACTCTTGTTCAGAGGAGAATTGCCTAGCATTTCGGTGCTGGACTGCCCCATGGCAGGACAAAGACTGATATGATTGGGATATTTCTTCTCTGTGAAAGATAGTGAGCTAAAGACTCTGGGTAAGTCTCTCATAACCAGGACTAATGTCTGGCAGAGGGACTCCCAGGACCAACCTTGTTAATTTGCATATTTAAGTAACTTTGGGTCTCACCCTAAGTTACCAGGGGAATCCAGACGTGGACCCCTTGCTCACTATTCTTAGAGAGGCACAGATCCACCCTACTGATGAGGTCCAACCAGACCGAAACACGTGTCTTGGGTTTCTCTTGGAACTCTTGTTCAGAGGAGAATTGCCTAGCATTTCGGTGCTGGACTGCCCCAGGGCAGGACAAAGACTGATATGTTTGGGATATTTCTTCTCTGTGAAAGATAGTGAGCTAAAGCCTCTGGGTAAGTCTCTCGTAACCAGGACTAATGTCTGGCAGGGGGACTCCCAGGACCCCCCTTGTTAATTTGCATATTTAAGTAACTTTGGGTCTCACCCTAAGTTACTAGGGGAATCCAGGCGTGGACCCCTTGCTCACTATTCTTAGAGAGGCACAGATCCACCCTACTGATGAGGTCTAACCAGACCGAAACACGTGTCTGGGGTTTCTGTTGGTACTCTTGTTCAGAGGAGAATTGCCTAGCATTTCGGTGCTGGACTGCCCCAGCGCAGGACAAAGACTGATATGTTTGGGATATTTCTTCTCTGTGAAAGATAGTGAGCTAAAGACTCTGGGTAAGTCTCTCGTAACCAGGACTAATGTCTGGCAGAGGGACTCCCAGGACCCCCCTTGTTAATTTGCATATTTAAGTAACTTTGGGTCTCATCCTAAGTTACTAGGGGAATCCAGACGTGGACCCCTTGCTCATTATTCTTAGAGAGGCACAGATCCACACTACTGATGAGGTCCAACCAGACCGAAACACGTGTCTGGGTTTTCTGTTGGTACTCTTGTTCAGAGGAGAATTGCCTAGCATTTCGGTGCTGGACTGCCCCAGCGCAGGACAAAGACTGATATGATTGGGATATTTCTTCTCTGTGAAAGATAGTTAGCTAAAGACTCTGGGTAAGTCTCTCGTAACCAGGACTAATGTCTGGCAGAGGGACTCCCAGGACCAACCTTGTTAATTTGCATATTTAAGTAACTTAGGGTCTCACCCTAAGTTACTAGGGGAATCCAGACGTGGACCCCTTGCTCACTATTCTTAGAGAGGCACAGATCCACCATACTGATTAGGTCCAACCAGACCGAAACGCGTGTCTGGGGTTTCTGTTAGTACTCTTGTTCAGAGGAGAATTGCCTAGCATTTCGGTGCTGGACTGCCCCAGGGCAGGACAAAGACTGATATGTTTGGGATATTTCTTCTCTGTGAAAGATAGTGAGCTAAAGACTCTGGGTAAGTCTCTCATAACCAGGACTAATGTCTGGCAGAGGGACTCCCAGGACCCCCCCTTGTTAATTTGCATATTTAAGTAACTTTTGGTCTCACCCTAAGTTACTAGGGGAATCCAGACGTGGACCCCTTGCTCACTATTCTTAGAGAGGCAGAGATCCACCCTACTGATGAGGTCCAATCAGACCGAAACACGTGTCTGGGGTTTCTGTTGGTACTCTTGTTCAGAGGAGAATTGCCTAGCATTTCGGTGCTGGACTGCCCCAGGGCAGGACAAAGACTGATATGTTTGGGATATTTCTTCTCTGTGAAAGATAGTGAGCTAAAGCCTCTGGGTAAGTCTCTCGTAACCAGTGTGGGATGTATTTACCCATGCATCCGAGCCCTACCTCAAAACTGTGCAGTACTGACATGGAAAACATCATGATGGCCAGAGCTTCCCAGAAAATGCACAGGGAAATGCATGAAGAATAGGCTGCCACTTATTTTTGCCAATGTTATGGGCACAGAAGGACACTGCCTAAAACCACCATTGGACTACCCACACAGTAGTCTGAAACCATTGGGAATGGCAATGCTGATTGCCAAAAGCAAACCCATAACTGTGGAGAATTCATTTTCTTAAATCCCAAAAAGTGGTGCAGTACCAGTACTCACCACTATCCAAAAGCCGGCGTTTTAAAACCACCAGATTTTACTTTTTGTAGAAAACTGAATCAATGAACCCAAAACATGCCAAAGAAAGACTTACTGAGAGGTGGATCCAATGTAAAGTTATATTCTGAAGTGACTTGAAGGTTTATAACAAGACTGGCTGAGCTGTGGATTTCAGCAGTTTAAGTAAATTTGGACTGAAAGACATTAAAAATCTCAATGTTTAAGAGAAATGAGTGACCTACTTTTGAGTGTCACATAGGTTGCAATTGTTTAAATGTCATAGTTTTAAACTTAGAATCAGCATTCTAGCTGCATATGTGAAATTGTTAGTTTATTTGAATGCAGAAACTGGGGAACAGAAATGACATGTAGCTAAAAACTGGCTTAAAGAGATTCCAATTCTGCCTGGCAACTACCCCCATCAGGAGTGAAACTTGAGTCACAGCTGTGTTCCCAGGCCTATCTGCCTTTTGCTGGCCACACTAAGGATATGCCATCTCTCTGATAATTGAATTAAGGGAAGCCCCCACAGAATACAGGAGCTCTGAACAAAGCCCTCTCCTGACTCAGGCAGATGGTTTATTGCAGATATCGTAAAAGTAGCTTCCTCCTGAAGCAAAGGGGAGGGGCACTGCCTGTGAGAGCAAGCTGGCTTGGCAGAACTGGAAAAACCAGAAATTCAACCTTGTGCTGGAGGAAAACCACACCCCTTTGGGGCCAGAACATAACTCTAAAAAGATGAATAACTCATAGTACGGACTTGTGAAAATTATTTAAATGACACCATAATTCTTGTGATTTTTCTGCCCACATTTTAAGAGGTTTTTCGAACCGGTGGCATGTTCAGGGGGGTTTTAGCGGAAAAGAGGATATTACTCAAAATGTGTGCATGTGAAAAATCAGACACTTCATCAATTAATGTCCATACTCCTTGCGCACATGTGTGTAAATTTGGGGTAATGTCCGGAATTGCAAACCAGTTAAAAAGTGCAAAATATTGCCATTTCTGAATGCAAGCTCCCAGGAAGAGCAGAGTTTGAACAGGAGATACCTCCTGTAATGCATGATGGGTGCATATGATTTTAAAACAATATCTACCTCTGCAAATATGTATTTGGTTCAAATCTAGATTTGTGTGCAAGTTGACAGGAGGAGTGGACTTTCTGCAGGCTGTAAAATGACATCACTCTGACACAACTTAGCTCCCCCAATCAGGGGAGAAATGAAAGCTTGGCCAATGACAAGTGGAGAGGGGCTGGCTAGTGATGCTGCTCACACACACCCATTTTGAAAACACATAAAAGCAGACAGACAGGACAGATAGGGACCTTCAAATCCATTTGCAGCTGGAAGCTCTGCCGGGAAAATCCATACTTTACCTTCCTCAACCTTCAGAGAGCCAAACTGGAGACTTCAATCTATCCAGAACTAGAGACCCAGACCAGACCAGCAGAGTAGAGCTGACCTGTTAGCAGAACCAGAGAGAGCTGAACCAGAGTGCAGTCCAAAACCTGACCAGATCCGTGGCAAGGCATATTTCAAGAATATAGTGTGAGTACCTAGAAAACTGTGCAGAACCAATCTCTTGGTTAAAATAATATAATCCAAGCTATTTTAATCTAAGTAGAACTGCCTCCTAACTGTCACCTGTCATTTGTAAAGCTGTCACTTGTCATTTTCTAGTTGCAAGCTGCACTTGTCTTTTTGAACTTTAAAATTTCAAATCTGAAAAACGACCTTTATTTAATCGCTCATATCTCCGTGACCGTTTGTGCTAGAGACTTGCAGTAACTTTCACCTGGAAGCTGAGATCCTAGGCTTTCATAGGACCCCAAAATGATAGTGATATTCCTTGTAGTTCCTCTGTAATCGCGCCCGGCGCACCCGCGAATTTTGCCACGATTTGCAAATTTCTCAACGTGTGAAACAGCAGTTTTCTTGCCTTCCATTTGCCAGAAATTCGTTTAACCTGCTAATCATCCCTGAATCATTGCAAGAGTGAGCCTGGACTAATATTAACTTGATTTCACTCACCTTGAACCTCCTAGAGGGAATTAAAAGCATTTTAACATATTTTCACTCCATTGCCAGCACATATCAAAGCACTTTTGCCTGTGTTTTCAACTTCTGTAGTCTAAGTTGCTGGGGTGAACTGAATTACATTTGAATTGCATTTCTGAGAATTGTGTGCCTCCCTTCCATTTCCTTGCATTGCATAAAAGGGGGGGGGTGAATTGTACAAGAAAGTGATTACATTGTCTTTGCTGAAATCCTATCAAGTTATTTTCTTTACTGCATTTCATTCCACATTGCATCCATTTGAAACCATAAAAGTATTGTTGCTATCTTATCCATTTCATGTCAAATCCTTAGTGATTATCAAGAAGTGTGCTAGTGCCAGATTCTTCGTTGTTAATCTTTATCATACCAGATTAAGTGTGATATCCAATTATTAATTTATTATAAAGCGTGATATAATATATATATTGTTTAAGTTATCAAATAAACCTTTAAACTTGCAAAACAGAACGACTTCTTGGCTCAGTGGGGTCAGGGGGATTCCAAGGGAGGGGTGTTATATAGGGGTAGTCATCCAGAACGCATGAACTGGACATAAAGATATATCAATAAGGGTTTTCATTCAGTATTATAGACTAGGCGTTGACTTAGCTGTAGTGTTGAATTGAATCCTCTTACAAATTGAGGGCTCGTAGCCGGGATTCTGGGTTAGAATACCACTTGTGCAGCTTAATAGAGTGTGCTAACTGACGGGATACATACATCCAGTCGGATCACCACGCTGCATTACGCTGTGAAGCATTCCTCAAAAGGGACACTCCAAGAAAAGTTCTGTTCTGCAAAAATAAAATACTAACTTCTGTAAGTCAGGACAGAGACCAATCTCTAGAACACCCACCTTGGTAGATATGAAAATAGCCAGAGAGCACTTCTTACATAAACTATTTGTGAGAGGTGAATGGGCTGAGCAGGGCCAGGAGGCCTGGTTGCAGGCCATCACGCGACAGGCCACTGAAACAGGGTCAGACTTATGGAGAGATCAGGGTCCATTACATGTGGCCCTGAGTGAACTATATATGGCTCCTAAGGCCAAAGATGAACACGACAAGATTGTTAGGATAGCGGCATATTTATATTTATATATGGGAGCCATACAGAATAAATGTGCTGAAGGCCATGATCTGGCAAAAAGGCAACAGATGGCGTTAGAGAAGGCCCAATCTGATCTGGACTCTTCTGAGCAAAGGCTGCACAGAAGCCAGGAGTCAGAAAATGAGACCAGACAGTACATCACTAAAATAAAGGAGGATATGGATGTGCTGCAAAAGGAAAAGTCAGAACAGGATACCAGATTTCTGGCCTTGCAGAAGGAACACCAAGAAGGTTTGGACTCCCTACTGCAAAGCCAGAAAAAGCTGGAGCAACAGCTAGACTTCAATAGGGCATGTGCTGAGCAGGTAGTCACCCTGCAAAGCCACCTAGATAGGGAGAAGGCAGAGAGCAATAAACTGATTCTGAAAGACCTGGATACCCAGGCAGAGTTTGATCAGGAGCGCCAGAAAGCTGGTGCCTTCCAAAGGCAAAGGGACGACCTGACGGTACAGATGCAGACTCTTAGTCAGGAAAGGGACACCTTAGGCCAGGAAGTCTGCCACTTAAAAAGAAAAATGGAAGAAAATCACCTGGCCCACCAGGGACTGGGTGACCTCCAAAAAGAACACCAGAACTTGCTAGAGCACACCAGGAGGGTGGAGGATGCTCTAGCAAGAAAGGAGCAGGCCAATAGGGACACAGCTCAGGAGGTAACCCTCCTGCAGCAAAGACTGGCCCAGTTCTCCAGGACCAACCAGGAAGCACGGAGGGAAAATGAGGCTCTCTGCCAGCACAATGAGAGGCTCCAGCAACAGGTAGCGATGCAGGAGAAACTGATAGAGTCGAGTAAGGCCTTAACAGAGGAACTGAAAGCACAAATGCAGGCTCTTGCATTGCAACAGGGAGCAGGGGCGGATAGAGATGAGGTCCGCTGGGAAAGAGAGATTCCTGACCATAACCGCAGGAGCCCTAACACCAGGGGCCTTCATCTCCCCCAGTCCCTGGATTCTACCACCCCCATGTCCCCTGGCGCACATGAGCACAGGGCCACAGGGATGGCAGATTACTATCCAGCTAAGAGTATGGGGCTCATAGGCCAGTACCACTCAGGAATGGAGGGGTGGGCATCCGGGTATGGGCACCCAAGTACAGTACAGTTCAATGGGAACCCCAGGAGAGTAGGCCCATTAAGGGCATCCTGAAAACCTCTGCCCAGTTAGGTCAGTGGAGGGGGTACCCATCAAATCCTGGCAGCAAGGAGGAATCTGAAGACTCCTCTGAACTGCTCAGGACACAGGAGACCAGGTCCCCACATTCTGCCAGCCATTCCCAGGCTCGCAAAATCCGGGAAAACCTGGAAGAACAGACGGGAACCTCTGGGAGCAGTGCCTCTGAGTCCGAGGACGAATGGACAAGGGTTACCCGAACCAAAAAGGCCAATAAGGCAAAAAGGGCCTTGCTTAAGGACCCCTTAAAGCAGATTAAGGTGATCAGGAGCGTCATCACGCCTTACCATAAGAACGCTAATGATTCTGTTTGGGAGCACTTAGAGTTGTTTGAGCAAATGATGGAGACTTTCCATTTGAAGGACAGCCAAAGCTGTATTCAATATGTAAAGTGGACCTTCTCCCCGGAATACTCCAGTTTCTTTGCAGGGCTGGAGGACCAAAATCATTTAAGATGGTCCACCTATAAGGCGGCCATCTTGAAACATTTTTCCATTCATAGAAATCCTCAAGAGGCTCGCAAGGCAGCCTACAATTTACAATGTGGGGAGGATCAGGCCCCACAAGAATTTGTGCAGGAACTGAAACGTGCTTTTGCGCAGACCACCAGAAGGGTGCGCACAGACAGTAGAGAATTCATTAATACATTTTTTCATGCCTTGCCCAAATACATAATGACCCAGCTCGTGAGGGATTTTCACGAGAAAAGATCTTTAGACTGGGTCATTGAACAGGCTACCCGGATCTATGAGGTGCAGAAACCGGTAGATAGCAAAAGTAATGCCCCGAAAAACCCCAAAGCCAACAGCACCCCTGCTGCTGCCAAGGTGGCAGAGCTAAAGGTCACCCCCGTTTTGGATTTGGAGATGGGGGGGCCTAAAAACCTACCTGCACCTAATAATGCTAGGCCCAGAAGGTCCTCGGGCCAGTCACAGACAGGGAGCCAGGAGCCAGCCCCACAAATGGGGTCCCTCGCTCTCCTGATTATGTAAGTCCCCGTTACAAGGGAAATCGACCCATCCTGGGTTATGTGTGGACTCCTCCAGCCCAAGGGGGGGGGATCCAGCCAAGCACCTAACCCAGGGAACTTCCCTCCTAACTTCCCACAGGAGGGCAGAAATTCTCCAAACCCTGGGCAGAACTTTTTCCCCAGGTATCCACCGAATTTCCAGCCCCAAAATCCTCCACCCGTCTTTCCCCAATTCCCTGAGCCCAGACAACCTAATCCGGGAGAGGGGAGGCCAAGGGTGGAGGGGTACCCAAATCTTCCCAATCCGGGGTATTACCAGAGGAGGGACAGCTACCCTTCCCGGGATCAGCCCAGGGGAGAAAACAGGGCCCCGTATCAGCCTGAGCGGGTTTCCCAGTTAGAGCGCCAGGTTCAAAACATGGCGCGGGATCTGGGTCACATACTGAGGGCTCAGCAGAACCCTCAGATGGGCGTGCCGGCGCAGAACGCACCCAACTCTGGACCTGGTGCTCCAGAACAATGACGGGGGCAGCACCCCGATAACACACCGGTTCCCAGGGAGGAGGCACAAGGGGAAGGGGGGTGTAAAGCCTTGGAGGAAGCTTCCTTCCTCACTTGTAAACAGCCCCTGGAAACCCAGGAACCGGAAACAAAATCTCTTGCCCCTGAAAGTCTGCCTCCTAAGGAGCAGAGGGGGGGTAGGAGAAACAAAAGACCCAAACAGACTCAGTTTGAGGAGGAGGTACAGATATTCCAATTTGAGGGAGAGGGATCCTCAGGGGATCCTGGGAAAAGGATCTTCTCCTTCAGAGAGGGGGGAACTCCTCCCAAAGAAAAATGGGTCCCTGTGGATGCAAATCCAGACTGGGGAGATGTGGAGACTGAGCTACCGCCGCCCACCAACTCATCCCAGAACCAACCGCAAGAAAATCCCCTGGTTCAAACCCATCCTGGTGACTGCCTCCAAAAAGGGGGGGGGGTGGCCCAGAACCGGAGCCAGGGGAACCCACAATGGCTCTGATCTCCAGTTGCCAAATTTTTCTTTCAGATTCCCAAGGCTCTCCACAGAATTCTGCCCAAATCTCTTCGCTAGCGATGTCCAAAACCAGAAAATTAGCCCACCAGTTGTCCAAAAATGTACATTATCTGTGCCCCCTTGAGGAGAAGGAGGGAAGATATTATGCCCCGGTACAAGTACAGGGGCAGGGTACAATTTTGGCACTGGTGGACACTGGATCTCAAGCTACCCTTCTGTCCAGAAGGGCCTTTGACGAACTGAATGCAGGAAGGGGAGAGAATTATCGTATTCCTCTCACCTCTCTTCCTGGACAACTCCAGAACTTCGACGGGAAGGAAATTCCCGTTAAGGGGACGGCAGACTTGGACATTAAAATTGGGCGACACAAGTTGAAACACCCGGTCATAGTTGTGACCCCAGAGGGCACCCCTTGTTTACTAGGGAATGACCTCCTGAGAAGGTTGTCACCCCTAATAGATTGTGTAAACAAGGTCCTCTGGACCCAGACTAGCCGACCAATAAAATTAAAACAGAGTGTCAACCATGTTAGTTTAAACGGCACCTGCCACATGGTTGAACAAAAATCTGACCAAGTAGAATTTCACTTCCAGAATAGCCAAATTCCAGACGTGACAGTAATAGCAGTAGGACAACAGACTGGTGATGCAGGGTCCTCTCTATTTCTGAAAATCAACCTTCCTTCCAGTCTAAAGTGGTACTCCACGCTGGAAGGAAACACTCTGAGATTCTATACTAATCCACAATCTGAAACTCCCACTCCTATAGTCCAGAAAGATGCGAAATCAGCTCAGAGCCTGGCTGATATTCAGCAAATTGGAGAGCAGTTGTTCATCCCTGTCCAATTAAATGATGGGAAGGACTCTGTTCTCGCTCGAGTGTGTGTGAACAACGGTAAGAGCTTCATCAGCGAAGCCATGTTCCGCCAACTCCCAAAAGATCCAGCCGTTCCCACATTCAAACTGATAGACAAATGGGAAATGGACCTGGAAGCGCCTAATTCCAAACATCTCCTGCCAAGCAGGTGTATGCTCAAAATCTCCATTGGCAACAAGAGCATAGTCCATAATTGTTGGGTCGTGCGAGTCGTCACTGCCGCCTTTTACTTAGGCAGTGACATTCTCAATCGCTTTACCATTAGTTTGGACCTAATAAACTTCAAAGCTTGGTCCCGATTAGCGGATAATCCCATGGGCTTTGATGATCTAGAAAAAGCATTTAGGTCAGCTCAATTGCTACCTTATGCAGTTGAAATTCAGGTTAACGAGGAAGTCACCATCCCAGAAAGGACCCGACAATTCTCCCTGGAAGTGAAAGTTAAAAGGGGACAACATTTGAAAAACCCTGATGCTTACATACATCTAAATGCTTCTCTCCAACAGCAAGGGTTGGGGGTAAACCCAACTCCATTAGTCAACATAGAACATGACACCATTCCAATAGAGGATAACAGCGACTTAAAGAGTATTACTCTAGCCGCAGGCACCATTATTGGAATGGCGGTTGATGACCGACATTTCTCCATTGATCTTGGAAATGAACTGTTAGGACCAATCCCCAAGGACTGTTTTGACAGTGACAGGGATGACAATACAACACCAGACAGGATTTTTACCCGGCATGGGGGGAACTTCCTGGTGTACACTTCCTGCCCTTATGGTAAGGAAGATGTGACTTGTGACTTCAGAAGGGATGAGGTGATTTTCCAGGTCCATGAGGGCTGCCTTTCCCACCTGAAGCCTCCGGTCCAAATCAGCACTCTGACAAGGGACTTCTCCACCCAGCTGGAGGAGGCCGCGGAGATAGCCAAACCAGAAGTCTTTCCAGGCTTCAGGCAGATGGTGGAAGAGAGAGTCAACCTAGCTGATGCCTGTGTGACTCTGGAACAAAAGCAAAAGTTGAAACAAGTTTTCTTGGATTTCCAAGATCTCTTTGCGGTAGACTCATATGACTGTGGTCGCACCGACATCCGCACAACAACAATCCCCACGGACCCTGGCATGACTCCTGTGTTTGTGAAGCAATATCGCTTGCCTCTCGCATCAATGGAGTCCCTTACTGAAATAATTAAGAACCTTGAGTCCCGGGGAATAATCCGTCCAGTTCACAGCACTTTCAATAATCCGGTGCTGGGAATATTGAAGCCGAACGGCCAGTGGAGACTCTGTGCTGACCTCAGGGAGCTCAACAAACGGGTCCATACTTCCCGATGGCCTCTGCCCTATATTGACCAAGGGCTGGCCCAGATCCAGGGGTCACAGGTATTCACTGCAATAGACCTGACCAATGGATACTGGACCGTGCCTGTCAGTAGGGAGGACCAATACAAGCTGGCTTTTACCTTTGGGGGCCAGCAGTATACATGGACCCGGACTCCCTTCGGATACCTCAACTCCGGCAATGAATTCAACATTTTTCTACACAAGGCCATGCCCAACTTGGGTGCGAGGGGTAACCTGGCTTATGTAGATGATGTCCTCATTAAAAGCTCAACTGTGGAGGAACACATAGCGGAGATCCGTTATGTTCTGACCCAGTTGAGGGCCGCTGGAGCAAAACTTTCCTTTCAGAAAGCACAGTGGTGTAGAACCCGTGTTAATTTCTTGGGGCATGAGATTACTCCTCAGGGTCTATGTCCCCAGGAAAAGAAAGTGAAAGCACTTCAGAAACTGAAAGACCCCACAACTCTGCGGGAACTAAGGAGCCTCCTTGGACTGACTAATTACAGCAGAAAGTTCATTGAGGGCTACGCAGAGATCACCAGACCCCTGATTCATCTCCTGAAGGGGGGGTCAAGTGGGAATGGGGTCCAGAACAAGCCGAGGCAGTAAAACAACTCAAAAGAAGCCTCTCACAAGCGCCTTGCCTAGCGTACCCTGTCAGAAACAAGGAGTTCTTCCTGGAGACAGGGTTCTCTAATACGTGCTTGACGGCAGTATTATACCAAAAGCATGACAAGGTCAATAAAGTAATCTCCTATGCGAGCAAAACTTTATCCTCTGTGGAGGAAAAATTCAACGATTGTGAGAAGGCACTCCTGGCAACGGTGTGGGCATTGAAGAATTACCGCCCGTTTATCCAGGGGGAACACATCATAGTGGAGACTCCACACCAGCCTCTGTAATATCTCCAAAGTGACAGAATCCGGGCCGGAAATGTGAGTAATTCCCGAATTACTTCCTGGATTCTGTCAATGCAAGGCTTTCCTGTGGAGGTCCGATATGGCCAAAACAAGAAGAGTCCCCTCGCGCAAGGTTTGGCTGACTTGCATGATTGCGCCAGAGAAAACTGTCTCGAGGACGAAAGTCTAAAAATAAAGGACAACACGGAGGCATACCTTAATTCCCCACACAAAGTCTTTGAAGAGGACAAGTGTGAGGGAATGCCCACGGTGTATGTGGATGGATGCTCTTACCATGTTGACAACAACGGGGAGAAAGAACTGGTGGCCGGCGTAGGGAATGCATGGGTGAATGAGTCCCCAGAACCCTCCGCTGGATACAAAATTGGTCCCCGAAGTAGTCAGGTGGCAGAATTGATGGCTGTGCATCAGGCCATCCTCACTGCTGTCCAGCATCAACTCCGCGAACTGGTCATAATCACAGATTCGGATTATGTACGGAACGGGTTCGTGGAGCACCTGGTTAATTGGAAAACCAGAGGCATGTTATGTGCTAACAACAAACCCTTGAAACATGGGAAGTTGATCCAAAACATTGATGATCTGGTCAGCTCGAATGAGATGACCATCTATTGGAAAAAGATCAAGGGTCATTCCAAAGTAGAGGGACCTGACAAAACTGGAAATGACTTAGCTGATCAGCTGGCCAAAACCGGGGCCATCCAAGGGGATCTAATTGAGATTGAGTCCCTGTTGGGGGAAATCCAGGTCACTGCTATCACTAGGTCCCAGACAAATGCTCACAACAACCTTTCAATTGCACAATAGAGTAAGGAGACCCCTGATGCTGATTTGATTACCGCTCAGAAGGGGGATCCAATAATTGGTAAATTTTACCAGCACCTTGAGGACCCTGAGAACTTTCCCCTGACGGATACCGATTACATTGGGAAAGAGGACCTAAGAGTGTTGATGAAGTGTCCAAAAATGTTCCGGATCCAAGACGGTTTGTTGGTAAGGAAATCCAAAGCTGGCCACGATCAGTGGGTGGTTCCTACCTCATTCCGAAGCCTGATGTTAAGTCACGCCCATGATGCGGCCACCGCCGGTCATAGGGGGTTTCACACAACACTGGAAATCTTAAGAGAGGTTGCATACTGGCCACACATGGGGCAGGACCTCGACCAATACTTGAAGGGGTGTCTTGTGCGTGCACAATTTCAGCCATCATCCCTCACGCACTGGGCACCTTTACAAAAGAGGGGAATGACACTCCCATGGTCAGATTTACAAATCGACTTTGTAGGCCCTGTGATTCGCTCGGCTAGGGGGAATAAGTACATGTTGACTGTGACATGCTTGTTTACCAAGTGGGTGGAATGTCTCCCAGCCCCAAACTGCAAGGCAGAAACGGCAGCTGCCTTGATGATTAACCACATCTTTTCCCGTTTTGGTCTACCTCATAGGATTGAGTCAGACAGAGGTAGCCACTTCACCAGTGAAGTAATGACAAAGATGTGGGAGATACTGGGGGTCAAAAGGAAGTTGCATATTGCTTATCGGCCAGCTTCTTCTGGGGCAGTAGAGAGATATAACCGAACCATTGTGAGCATATTAAAGAAGTTTGTGGCAGATTCTGGGCCAATTTGGGATATCCGATTACCTCTGGTCCTAATGGCCATCAGATCTACCCCTTCATCTGCAACCAAAATGTCACCATTTGAGTTGATGACTGGACGCAAGATGGTGCTTCCGCAGCATTTGCTCTATAGGACCCAAGAGCAGACACTGATAAATGCCTCCACAACTCATGAGTATGTGGAGAATTTAAGGAAACACCTTCAACATGCTTTTGCTTATGCTCAGCGGAATCTAGAAAGATCGGCTGATAGCATGAAGACCCACTATGACCTGAAAACTTCCAGGAAGGAATATCAGGTGGGGGACCGGGTCTATCTATACAACTTCCAAAGAAACCAGGCAAAACAGCGGAAATTCTTGCCTACATGGAAGGGACCCTTTGAGATCATCAACAAGCTCTCCCCTGTGGCCTACAAAATCCACATCCCCAAAGGTCCTTTGGCAGCGGGGGAAGACAAGTGGGTCCACATAAACCAGTTGAAATGTTGCCATCCCAGGCACACTCTGCAACAACTGGAGGAATCCTCTGGAATCCTAGCGGGTACTGTCTCAGATTAATTCAGTTCCAACCATAAAACATACCACATCTAGTCTCTAAAATATTGTGATTTGCATGAAACTGTCTCTTAGTTATACTGTTTTTTTTTTCAAAATAAGAATGTAATGTTTGTTATGATGAAATGCATATGCTGCCCCACTATCTCAACAGTGGTGGAAAAATGTCTATGAATAGGTATTGCCGCTCTTCCTTTGTCGTCCTAGGAGAAAGAAAACCTGGAGACGGGCCAAGGAGGATGATCCGGAGACTGGGAGGATGACGCAAGGGGGCCCGGGGTACCGCCCAATATTCCCATCAGGACCGGCGAGGAGAACCGATCAACCAGTACCGGATGGAGGAAGAGATGCTGAACTGGCCATCCACCGGAAGAAGATGAGAACTACATCCCAGATCTTGCAGTTCCCACCAGTGAAGGATCAGATGGCCACCGCAAGAAGGGGGGCTTGTGGGATGTATTTACCCATGCATCCGAGCCCTACCTCAAAACTGTGCAGTACTGACATGGAAAACATCATGATGGCCAGAGCTTCCCAGAAAATGCACAGGGAAATGCATGAAGAATAGGCTGCCACTCATTTTTGCCGATGTTATGGGCACAGAAGGACACTGCCTAAAACCACCATTGGACTACCCACACAGTAGTCTGAAACCATTGGGAATGGCAATGCTGATTGCCAAAAGCAAACCCATAACTGTGGAGAATTCATTTTCTTAAATCCCAAAAAGGGGTGCAGTACCAGTACTCACCACTATCCAAAAGCCGGCGTTTTAAAACCACCAGATTTTACTTTTTGTAGAAAACTGAATCAATGAACCCAAAACATGCCAAAGAAAGACTTACTGAGAGGTGGATCCAATGTAAAGTTATATTCTGAAGTGACTTGAAGGTTTATAACAAGACTGGCTGAGCTGTGGATTTCAGCAGTTTAAGTAAATTTGGACTGAAAGACATTAAAAATCTCAATGTTTAAGAGAAATGAGTGACCTACTTTTGAGTGTCACATAGGTTGCAATTGTTTAAATGTCATAGTTTTAAACTTAGAATCAGCATTTTAGCTGCATATGTGAAATTGTTAGTTTATTTGAATGCAGAAACTGGGGAACAGAAATGACATGTAGCTAAAAACTGGCTTAAAGAGATTCCAATTCTGCCTGGCAACTACCCCCATCAGGAGTGAAACTTGAGTCACAGCTGTGTTCCCAGGCCTATCTGCCTTTTGCTGGCCACACTAAGGATATGCCATCTCTCTGATAATTGAATTAAGGGAAGCCCCCACAGAATACAGGAGCTCTGAACAAAGCCCTCTCCTGACTCAGGCAGATGGTTTATTGCAGATATCGTAAAAGTAGCTTCCTCCTGAAGCAAAGGGGAGGGGCACTGCCTGTGAGAGCAAGCTGGCTTGGCAGAACTGGAAAAAACAGAAATTCAACCTTGTGCTGGAGGAAAACCACACCCCTTTAGGGCCAGAAAATAACTCTAAAAAGATGAATAACTCATAGTACGGACTTGTGAAAATTATTTAAATGACACCATAATTCTTGTGATTTTTCTGCCCACATTTTAAGAGGTTTTTCGAACCGGTGGCATGTTCAGGGGGGTTTTAGCGGAAAAGAGGATATTACTCAAAATGTGTGCATGTGAAAAATCTGACACTTCATCAATTAATGTCCATACTCCTTGCGCACATGTGTGTAAATTTGGGGTAATGTCCGGAATTGCAAACCAGTTAAAAAGTGCAAAATATTGCCATTTCTGAATGCAAGCTCCCAGGAAGAGCAGAGTTTGAACAGGAGATACCTCCTGTAATGCATGATGGGTGCATATGATTTTAAAACAATATCTACCTCTGCAAATATGTATTTGGTTCAAATCTAGATTTGTGTGCAAGTTGACAGGAGGAGTGGACTTTCTGCAGGCTGTAAAATGACATCACTCTGACACAACTTAGCTCCCCCAATCAGGGGAGAAATGAAAGCTTGGCCAATGACAAGTGGAGAGGGGCTGGCTAGTGATGCTGCTCACACACACCCATTTTGAAAACACATAAAAGCAGACAGACAGGACAGATAGGGACCTTCAAATCCATTTGCAGCTGGAAGCTCTGCCGGGAAAATCCATACTTTACCTTCCTCAACCTTCAGAGAGCCAAACTGGAGACTTCAATCTATCCAGAACTAGAGACCCAGACCAGACCAGCAGAGTAGAGCTGACCTGTTAGCAGAACCAGAGAGAGCTGAACCAGAGTGCAGTCCAAAACCTGACCAGATCCGTGGCAAGGCATATTTCAAGAATATAGTTTGAGTACCTAGAAAACTGTGCAGAACCAATCTCTTGGTTAAAATAATATAATCCAAGCTATTTTAATCTAAGTAGAACTGCCTCCTAACTGTCACCTGTCATTTGTAAAGCTGTCACTTGTCATTTTCTAGTTGCAAGCTGCACTTGTCTTTTTGAACTTTAAAATTTCAAATCTGAAAAATGACCTTTATTTAATCGCTCATATCTCCGTGACCGTTTGTGCTAGAGACTTGCAGTAACTTTCACCTGGAAGCTGAGATCCTAGGCTTTCATAGGACCCCAAAATGATAGTGATATTCCTTGTAGTTCCTCTGTAATCGCGCCCGGCGCACCCGCGAATTTTGCCACGATTTGCAAATTTCTCAACGTGTGAAACAGCAGTTTTCTTGCCTTCCATTTGCCAGAAATTCGTTTAACCTGCTAATCATCCCTGAATCATTGCAAGAGTGAGCCTGGACTAATATTAACTTGATTTCACTCACCTTGAACCTCCTAGAGGGAATTAAAAGCATTTTAACATATTTTCACTCCATTGCCAGCACATATCAAAGCACTTTTGCCTGTGTTTTCAACTTCTGTAGTCTAAGTTGCTGGGGTGAACTGAATTACATTTGAATTGCATTTCTGAGAATTGTGTGCCTTCCTTCCATTTCTTTGCATTGCATAAAAGGGGGGGGTGAATTGTACAAGAAAGTGATTACATTGTCTTTGCTGAAATCCTATCAAGTTATTTTCTTTACTGCATTTCATTCCACATTGCATCCATTTGAAACCATAAAAGTATTGTTGCTATCTTATCCATTTCATGTCAAATCCTTAGTGATTATCAAGAAGTGTGCTAGTGCCAGATTCTTCGTTGTTAATCTTTATCATACCAGATTAAGTGTGATATCCAATTATTAATTTATTATAAAGCGTGATATAATATATATATTGTTTAAGTTATCAAATAAACCTTTAAACTTGCAAAACAGAACGACTTCTTGGCTCAGTGGGGTCAGGGGGATTCCAAGGGAGGGGTGTTATATAGGGGTAGTCATCCAGAACGCATGAACTGGACATAAAGATATATCAATAAGGGTTTTCATTCAGTATTATAGACTAGGCGTTGACTTAGCTGTAGTGTTGAATTGAATCCTCTTACAAATTGAGGGCTCGTAGCCGGGATTCTGGGTTAGAATACCACTTGTGCAGCTTAATAGAGTGTGCTAACTGACGGGATACATACATCCAGTCGGATCACCACGCTGCATTACGCTGTGAAGCATTCCTCAAAAGGGACACTCCAAGAAAAGTTCTGTTCTGCAAAAATAAAATACTAACTTCTGTAAGTCAGGACAGAGACCAATCTCTAGAACACCCACCTTGGTAGATATGAAAATAGCCAGAGAGCACTTCTTACATAAACTATTTGTGAGAGGTGAATGGGCTGAGCAGGGCCAGGAGGCCTGGTTGCAGGCCATCACGCGACAGGCCACTGAAACAGGGTCAGACTTATGGAGAGATCAGGGTCCATTACATGTGGCCCTGAGTGAACTATATATGGCTCCTAAGGCCAAAGATGAACACGACAAGATTGTTAGGATAGCGGCATATTTATATTTATATATGGGAGCCATACAGAATAAATGTGCTGAAGGCCATGATCTGGCAAAAAGGCAACAGATGGCGTTAGAGAAGGCCCAATCTGATCTGGACTCTTCTGAGCAAAGGCTGCACAGAAGCCAGGAGTCAGAAAATGAGACCAGACAGTACATCACTAAAATAAAGGAGGATATGGATGTGCTGCAAAAGGAAAAGTCAGAACAGGATACCAGATTTCTGGCCTTGCAGAAGGAACACCAAGAAGGTTTGGACTCCCTACTGCAAAGCCAGAAAAAGCTGGAGCAACAGCTAGACTTCAATAGGGCATGTGCTGAGCAGGTAGTCACCCTGCAAAGCCACCTAGATAGGGAGAAGGCAGAGAGCAATAAACTGATTCTGAAAGACCTGGATACCCAGGCAGAGTTTGATCAGGAGCGCCAGAAAGCTGGTGCCTTCCAAAGGCAAAGGGACGACCTGACGGTACAGATGCAGACTCTTAGTCAGGAAAGGGACACCTTAGGCCAGGAAGTCTGCCACTTAAAAAGAAAAATGGAAGAAAATCACCTGGCCCACCAGGGACTGGGTGACCTCCAAAAAGAACACCAGAACTTGCTAGAGCACACCAGGAGGGTGGAGGATGCTCTAGCAAGAAAGGAGCAGGCCAATAGGGACACAGCTCAGGAGGTAACCCTCCTGCAGCAAAGACTGGCCCAGTTCTCCAGGACCAACCAGGAAGCACGGAGGGAAAATGAGGCTCTCTGCCAGCACAATGAGAGGCTCCAGCAACAGGTAGCGATGCAGGAGAAACTGATAGAGTCGAGTAAGGCCTTAACAGAGGAACTGAAAGCACAAATGCAGGCTCTTGCATTGCAACAGGGAGCAGGGGCGGATAGAGATGAGGTCCGCTGGGAAAGAGAGATTCCTGACCATAACCGCAGGAGCCCTAACACCAGGGGCCTTCATCTCCCCCAGTCCCTGGATTCTACCACCCCCATGTCCCCTGGCGCACATGAGCACAGGGCCACAGGGATGGCAGATTACTATCCAGCTAAGAGTATGGGGCTCATAGGCCAGTACCACTCAGGAATGGAGGGGTGGGCATCCGGGTATGGGCACCCAAGTACAGTACAGTTCAATGGGGAACCCCAGGAGAGTAGGCCCATTAAGGGCATCCTGAAAACCTCTGCCCAGTTAGGTCAGTGGAGGGGGTACCCATCAAATCCTGGCAGCAAGGAGGAATCTGAAGACTCCTCTGAACTGCTCAGGACACAGGAGACCAGGTCCCCACATTCTGCCAGCCATTCCCAGGCTCGCAAAATCCGGGAAAACCTGGAAGAACAGACGGGAACCTCTGGGAGCAGTGCCTCTGAGTCCGAGGACGAATGGACAAGGGTTACCCGAACCAAAAAGGCCAATAAGGCAAAAAGGGCCTTGCTTAAGGACCCCTTAAAGCAGATTAAGGCGATCAGGAGCGTCATCACGCCTTACCATAAGAACGCTAATGATTCTGTTTGGGAGCACTTAGAGTTGTTTGAGCAAATGATGGAGACTTTCCATTTGAAGGACAGCCAAAGCTGTATTCAATATGTAAAGTGGACCTTCTCCCCGGAATACTCCAGTTTCTTTGCAGGGCTGGAGGACCAAAATCATTTAAGATGGTCCACCTATAAGGCGGCCATCTTGAAACATTTTTCCATTCATAGAAATCCTCAAGAGGCTCGCAAGGCAGCCTACAATTTACAATGTGGGGAGGATCAGGCCCCACAAGAATTTGTGCAGGAACTGAAACGTGCTTTTGCGCAGACCACCAGAAGGGTGCGCACAGACAGTAGAGAATTCATTAATACATTTTTTCATGCCTTGCCCAAATACATAATGACCCAGCTCGTGAGGGATTTTCACGAGAAAAGATCTTTAGACTGGGTCATTGAACAGGCTACCCGGATCTATGAGGTGCAGAAACCGGTAGATAGCAAAAGTAATGCCCCGAAAAACCCCAAAGCCAACAGCACCCCTGCTGCTGCCAAGGTGGCAGAGCTAAAGGTCACCCCCGTTTTGGATTTGGAGATGGGGGGGCCTAAAAACCTACCTGCACCTAATAATGCTAGGCCCAGAAGGTCCTCGGGCCAGTCACAGACAGGGAGCTAGGAGCCAGCCCCACAAATGGGGTCCCTCGCTCTCCTGATTATGTAAGTCCCCGTTACAAGGGAAATCGACCCATCCTGGGTTATGTGTGGACTCCTCCAGCCCAAGGGGGGGGATCCAGCCAAGCACCTAACCCAGGGAACTTCCCTCCTAACTTCCCACAGGAGGGCAGAAATTCTCCAAACCCTGGGCAGAACTTTTTCCCCAGGTATCCACCCAATTTCCAGCCCCAAAATCCTCCACCCGTCTTTCCCCAATTCCCTGAGCCCAGACAACCTAATCCGGGAGAGGGGAGGCCAAGGGTGGAGGGGTACCCAAATCTTCCCAATCCGGGGTATTACCAGAGGAGGGACAGCTACCCTTCCCGGGATCAGCCCAGGGGAGAAAACAGGGCCCCGTATCAGCCTGAGCGGGTTTCCCAGTTAGAGCGCCAGGTTCAAAACATGGCGCGGGATCTGGGTCACATACTGAGGGCTCAGCAGAACCCTCAGATGGGCGTGCCGGCGCAGAACGCACCCAACTCTGGACCTGGTGCTCCAGAACAATGACGGGGGCAGCACCCCGATAACACACCGGTTCCCAGGGAGGAGGCACAAGGGGAAGGGGGGTGTAAAGCCTTGGAGGAAGCTTCCTTCCTCACTTGTAAACAGCCCCTGGAAACCCAGGAACCGGAAACAAAATCTCTTGCCCCTGAAAGTCTGCCTCCTAAGGAGCAGAGGGGGGGTAGGAGAAACAAAAGACCCAAACAGACTCAGTTTGAGGAGGAGGTACAGATATTCCAATTTGAGGGAGAGGGATCCTCAGGGGATCCTGGGAAAAGGATCTTCTCCTTCAGAGAGGGGGGAACTCCTCCCAAAGAAAAATGGGTCCCTGTGGATGCAAATCCAGACTGGGGAGATGTGGAGACTGAGCTACCGCCGCCCACCAACTCATCCCAGAACCAACCGCAAGAAAATCCCCTGGTTCAAACCCATCCTGGTGACTGCCTCCAAAAAGGGGGGGGGGGTGGCCCAGAACCGGAGCCAGGGGAACCCACAATGGCTCTGATCTCCAGTTGCCAAATTTTTCTTTCAGATTCCCAAGGCTCTCCACAGAATTCTGCCCAAATCTCTTCGCTAGCGATGTCCAAAACCAGAAAATTAGCCCACCAGTTGTCCAAAAATGTACATTATCTGTGCCCCCTTGAGGAGAAGGAGGGAAGATATTATGCCCCGGTACAAGTACAGGGGCAGGGTACAATTTTGGCACTGGTGGACACTGGATCTCAAGCTACCCTTCTGTCCAGAAGGGCCTTTGACGAACTGAATGCAGGAAGGGGAGAGAATTATCGTATTCCTCTCACCTCTCTTCCTGGACAACTCCAGAACTTCGACGGGAAGGAAATTCCCGTTGAGGGGACGGCAGACTTGGACATTAAAATTGGGCGACACAAGTTGAAACACCTGGTCATAGTTGTGACCCCAGAGGGCACCCCTTGTTTACTAGGGAATGACCTCCTGAGAAGGTTGTCACCCCTAATAGATTGTGTAAACAAGGTCCTCTGGACCCAGACTAGCCGACCAATAAAATTAAAACAGAGTGTCAACCATGTTAGTTTAAACGGCACCTGCCACATGGTTGAACAAAAATCTGACCAAGTAGAATTTCACTTCCAGAATAGCCAAATTCCAGACGTGACAGTAATAGCAGTAGGACAACAGACTGGTGATGCAGGGTCCTCTCTATTTCTGAAAATCAACCTTCCTTCCAGTCTAAAGTGGTACTCCACGCTGGAAGGAAACACTCTGAGATTCTATACTAATCCACAATCTGAAACTCCCACTCCTATAGTCCAGAAAGATGCGAAATCAGCTCAGAGCCTGGCTGATATTCAGCAAATTAGAGAGCAGTTGTTCATCCCTGTCCAATTAAATGATGGGAAGGACTCTGTTCTCGCTCGAGTGTGTGTGAACAACGGTAAGAGCTTCATCAGCGAAGCCATGTTCCGCCAACTCCCAAAAGATCCAGCCGTTCCCACATTCAAACTGATAGACAAATGGGAAATGGACCTGGAAGCGCCTAATTCCAAACATCTCCTGCCAAGCAGGTGTATGCTCAAAATCTCCATTGGCAACAAGAGCATAGTCCATAATTGTTGGGTCGTGCGAGTCGTCACTGCCGCCTTTTACTTAGGCAGTGACATTCTCAATCGCTTTACCATTAGTTTGGACCTAATAAACTTCAAAGCTTGGTCCCGATTAGCGGATAATCCCATGGGCTTTGATGATCTAGAAAAAGCATTTAGGTCAGCTCAATTGCTACCTTATGCAGTTGAAATTCAGGTTAAAGAGGAAGTCACCATCCCAGAAAGGACCCGACAATTCTCCCTGGAAGTGAAAGTTAAAAGGGGACAACATTTGAAAAACCCTGATGCTTACATACATCTAAATGCTTCTCTCCAACAGCAAGGGTTGGGGGTAAACCCAACTCCATTAGTCAACATAGAACATGACACCATTCCAATAGAGGATAACAGCGACTTAAAGAGTATTACTCTAGCCGCAGGCACCATTATTGGAATGGCGGTTGATGACCGACATTTCTCCATTGATCTTGGAAATGAACTGTTAGGACCAATCCCCAAGGACTGTTTTGACAGTGACAGGGATGACAATACAACACCAGACAGGATTTTTACCCGGCATGGGGGGAACTTCCTGGTGTACACTTCCTGCCCTTATGGTAAGGAAGATGTGACTTGTGACTTCAGAAGGGATGAGGTGATTTTCCAGGTCCATGAGGGCTGCCTTTCCCACCTGAAGCCTCCGGTCCAAATCAGCACTCTGACCAGGGACTTCTCCACCCAGCTGGAGGAGGCCGCGGAGATAGCCAAACCAGAAGTCTTTCCAGGCTTCAGGCAGATGGTGGAAGAGAGAGTCAACCTAGCTGATGCCTGTGTGACTCTGGAACAAAAGCAAAAGTTGAAACAAGTTTTCTTGGATTTCCAAGATCTCTTTGCGGTAGACTCATATGACTGTGGTCGCACCGACATCCACACAACAACAATCCCCACGGACCCTGGCATGACTCCTGTGTTTGTGAAGCAATATCGCTTGCCTCTCGCATCAATGGAGTCCCTTACTGAAATAATTAAGAACCTTGAGTCCCGGGGAATAATCCGTCCAGTTCACAGCACTTTCAATAATCCGGTGCTGGGAATATTGAAGCCGAACGGCCAGTGGAGACTCTGTGCTGACCTCAGGGAGCTCAACAAACGGGTCCATACTTCCCGATGGCCTCTGCCCTATATTGACCAAGGGCTGGCCCAGATCCAGGGGTCACAGGTATTCACTGCAATAGACCTGACCAATGGATACTGGACCGTGCCTGTCAGTAGGGAGGACCAATACAAGCTGGCTTTTACCTTTGGGGGCCAGCAGTATACATGGACCCGGACTCCCTTCGGATACCTCAACTCCGGCAATGAATTCAACATTTTTCTACACAAGGCCATGCCCGACTTGGGTGCGAGGGGTAACCTGGCTTATGTAGATGATGTCCTCATTAAAAGCTCAACTGTGGAGGAACACATAGCGGAGATCCGTTATGTTCTGACCCAGTTGAGGGCCGCCGGAGCAAAACTTTCCTTTCAGAAAGCACAGTGGTGTAGAACCCGTGTTAATTTCTTGGGGCATGAGATTACTCCTCAGGGTCTATGTCCCCAGGAAAAGAAAGTGGAAGCACTTCAGAAACTGAAAGACCCCACAACTCTGCGGGAACTAAGGAGCCTCCTTGGACTGACTAATTACAGCAGAAAGTTCATTGAGGGCTACGCAGAGATCACCAGACCCCTGATTCATCTCCTGAAGGGGGGGGTCAAGTGGGAATGGGGTCCAGAACAAGCCGAGGCAGTAAAACAACTCAAAAGAAGCCTCTCACAAGCGCCTTGCCTAGCGTACCCTGTCAGAAACAAGGAGTTCTTCCTGGAGACAGGGTTCTCTAATACGTGCTTGACGGCAGTATTATACCAAAAGCATGACAAGGTCAATAAAGTAATCTCCTATGCGAGCAAAACTTTATCCTCTGTGGAGGAAAAATTCAACGATTGTGAGAAGGCACTCCTGGCAACGGTGTGGGCATTGAAGAATTACCGCCCGTTTATCCAGGGGGAACACATCATAGTGGAGACTCCACACCAGCCTCTGTAATATCTCCAAAGTGACAGAATCCGGGCCGGAAATGTGAGTAATTCCCGAATTACTTCCTGGATTCTGTCAATGCAAGGCTTTCCTGTGGAGGTCCGATATGGCCAAAACAAGAAGAGTCCCCTCGCGCAAGGTTTGGCTGACTTGCATGATTGCGCCAGAGAAAACTGTCTCGAGGACGAAAGTCTAAAAATAAAGGACAACACGGAGGCATACCTTAATTCCCCACACAAAGTCTTTGAAGAGGACAAGTGTGAGGGAATGCCCACGGTGTATGTGGATGGATGCTCTTACCATGTTGACAACAACGGGGAGAAAGAACTGGTGGCCGGCGTAGGGAATGCATGGGTGAATGAGTCCCCAGAACCCTCCGCTGGATACAAAATTGGTCCCCGAAGTAGTCAGGTGGCAGAATTGATGGCTGTGCATCAGGCCATCCTCACTGCTGTCCAGCATCAACTCCGCGAACTGGTCATAATCACAGATTCGGATTATGTACGGAACGGGTTCGTGGAGCACCTGGTTAATTGGAAAACCAGAGGCATGTTATGTGCTAACAACAAACCCTTGAAACATGGGAAGTTGATCCAAAACATTGATGATCTGGTCAGCTCGAATGAGATGACCATCTATTGGAAAAAGATCAAGGGTCATTCCAAAGTAGAGGGACCTGACAAAACTGGAAATGACTTAGCTGATCAGCTGGCCAAAACCGGGGCCATCCAAGGGGATCTAATTGAGATTGAGTCCCTGTTGGGGGAAATCCAGGTCACTGCTATCACTAGGTCCCAGACAAATGCTCACAACAACCTTTCAATTGCACAATAGAGTAAGGAGACCCCTGATGCTGATTTGATTACCGCTCAGAAGGGGGATCCAATAATTGGTAAATTTTACCAGCACCTTGAGGACCCTGAGAACTTTCCCCTGACGGATACCGATTACATTGGGAAAGAGGACCTAAGAGTGTTGATGAAGTGTCCAAAAATGTTCCGGATCCAAGACGGTTTGTTGGTAAGGAAATCCAAAGCTGCCCACGATCAGTGGGTGGTTCCTACCTCATTCCGAAGCCTGATGTTAAGTCACGCCCATGATGCGGCCACCGCCGGTCATAGGGGGTTTCACACAACACTGGAAATCTTAAGAGAGGTTGCATACTGGCCACACATGGGGCAGGACCTCGACCAATACTTGAAGGGGTGTCTTGTGCGTGCACAATTTCAGCCATCATCCCTCACGCACTGGGCACCTTTACAAAAGAGGTGAATGACACTCCCATGGTCAGATTTACAAATCGACTTTGTAGGCCCTGTGATTCGCTCGGCTAGGGGGAATAAGTACATGTTGACTGTGACATGCTTGTTTACCAAGTGGGTGGAATGTCTCCCAGCCCCAAACTGCAAGGCAGAAACGGCAGCTGCCTTGATGATTAACCACATCTTTTCCCGTTTTGGTCTACCTCATTAGATTGAGTCAGACAGAGGTAGCCACTTCACCAGTGAAGTAATGACAAAGATGTGGGAGATACTGGGGGTCAAAAGGAAGTTGCATATTGCTTATCGGCCAGCTTCTTCTGGGGCAGTAGAGAGATATAACCGAACCATTGTGAGCATATTAAAGAAGTTTGTGGCAGATTCTGGGCCAATTTGGGATATCCGATTACCTCTGGTCCTAATGGCCATCAGATCTACCCCTTCATCTGCAACCAAAATGTCACCATTTGAGTTGATGACTGGACGCAAGATGGTGCTTCCGCAGCATTTGCTCTATAGGACCCAAGAGCAGACACTGATAAATGCCTCCACAACTCATGAGTATGTGGAGAATTTAAGGAAACACCTTCAACATGCTTTTGCTTATGCTCAGCGGAATCTAGAAAGATCGGCTGATAGCATGAAGACCCACTATGACCTGAAAACTTCCAGGAAGGAATATCAGGTGGGGGACCGGGTCTATCTATACAACTTCCAAAGAAACCAGGCAAAACAGCGGAAATTCTTGCCTACATGGAAGGGACCCTTTGAGATCATCAACAAGCTCTCCCCTGTGGCCTACAAAATCCACATCCCCAAAGGTCCTTTGGCAGCGGGGGAAGACAAGTGGGTCCACATAAACCAGTTGAAATGTTGCCATCCCAGGCACACTCTGCAACAACTGGAGGAATCCTCTGGAATCCTAGCGGGTACTGTCTCAGATTAATTCAGTTCCAACCATAAAACATACCACATCTAGTCTCTAAAATATTGTGATTTGCATGAAACTGTCTCTTAGTTATACTGTTTTTTTTTTCAAAATAAGAATGTAATGTTTGTTATGATGAAATGCATATGCTGCCCCACTATCTCAACAGTGGTGGAAAAATGTCTATGAATAGGTATTGCCGCTCTTCCTTTGTCGTCCTAGGAGAAAGAAAACCTGGAGACGGGCCAAGGAGGATGATCCGGAGACTGGGAGGATGACGCAAGGGGGCCCGGGGTACCGCCCAATATTCCCATCAGGACCGGCGAGGAGAACCGATCAACCAGTACCGGATGGAGGAAGAGATGCTGAACTGGCCATCCACCGGAAGAAGATGAGAACTACATCCCAGATCTTGCAGTTCCCACCAGTGAAGGATCAGATGGCCACCGCAAGAAGGGGGGCTTGTGGGATGTATTTACCCATGCATCCGAGCCCTACCTCAAAACTGTGCAGTACTGACATGGAAAACATCATGATGGCCAGAGCTTCCCAGAAAATGCACAGGGAAATGCATGAAGAATAGGCTGCCACTCATTTTTGCCGATGTTATGGGCACAGAAGGACACTGCCTAAAACCACCATTGGACTACCCACACAGTAGTCTGAAACCATTGGGAATGGCAATGCTGATTGCCAAAAGCAAACCCATAACTGTGGAGAATTCATTTTCTTAAATCCCAAAAAGGGGTGCAGTACCAGTACTCACCACTATCCAAAAGCCGGCGTTTTAAAACCACCAGATTTTACTTTTTGTAGAAAACTGAATCAATGAACCCAAAACATGCCAAAGAAAGACTTACTGAGAGGTGGATCCAATGTAAAGTTATATTCTGAAGTGACTTGAAGGTTTATAACAAGACTGGCTGAGCTGTGGATTTCAGCAGTTTAAGTAAATTTGGACTGAAAGACATTAAAAATCTCAATGTTTAAGAGAAATGAGTGACCTACTTTTAAGTGTCACATAGGTTGCAATTGTTTAAATGTCATAGTTTTAAACTTAGAATCAGCATTCTAGCTGCATATGTGAAATTGTTAGTTTATTTGAATGCAGAAACTGGGGAACAGAAATGACATGTAGCTAAAAACTGGCTTAAAGAGATTCCAATTCTGCCTGGCGACTACCCCCATCAGGAGTGAAACTTGAGTCACAGCTGTGTTCCCAGGCCTATAAGCCTTTTGCTGGCCACACTAAGGATATGCCATCTCTCTGATAATTGAATTAAGGGTAGCCCCCACAGAATACAGGAGCTCTGAACAAAGCCCTCTCCTGACTCAGGCAGATGGTTTATTGCAGATATCGTAAAAGTAGCTTCCTCCTGAAGCAAAGGGGAGGGGCACTGCCTGTGAGAGCAAGCTGGCTTGGCAGAACTGGAAAAAACAGAAATTCAACCTTGTGCTGGAGGAAAACCACACCCCTTTGGGGCCAGAACATAACTCTAAAAAGATGAATAACTCATAGTACGGACTTGTGAAAATTATTTAAATGACACCATAATTCTTGTGATTTTTCTGCCCACATTTTAAGAGGTTTTTCGAACCGGTGGCATGTTCAGGGGGGTTTTAGCGGAAAAGAGGATATTACTCAAAATGTGTGCATGTGAAAAATCTGACACTTCATCAATTAATGTCCATACTCCTTGCGCACATGTGTGTAAATTTGGGGTAATGTCCGGAATTGCAAACCACTTAAAAAGTGCAAAATATTGCCATTTCTGAATGCAAGCTCCCAGGAAGAGCAGAGTTTGAACAGGAGATACCTCCTGTAATGCATGATGGGTGCATATGATTTTAAAACAATATGTACCTCTGCAAATATGTATTTGGTTCAAATCTAGATTTGTGTGCAAGTTGACAGGAGGAGTGGACTTTCTGCAGGCTGTAAAATGACATCACTCTGACACAACTTAGCTCCCCCAATCAGGGGAGAAATGAAAGCTTGGCCAATGACAAGTGGAGAGGGGCTGGCTAGTGATGCTGCTCACACACACCCATTTTGAAAACACATAAAAGCAGACAGACAGGACAGATAGGGACCTTCAAATCCATTTGCAGCTGGAAGCTCTGCCGGGAAAATCCATACTTTACCTTCCTCAACCTTCAGAGAGCCAAACTGGAGACTTCAATCTATCCAGAACTAGAGACCCAGACCAGACCAGCAGAGTAGAGCTGACCTGTTAGCAGAACCAGAGAGAGCTGAACCGGAGTGCAGTCCAAAACCTGAGCAGATCCGTGGCAAGGCATATTTCAAGAATATAGTGTGAGTACCTAGAAAACTGTGCAGAACCAATCTCTTGGTTAAAATAATATAATCCAAGCTATTTTAATCTAAGTAGAACTGCCTCCTAACTGTCACCTGTCATTTGTAAAGCTGTCACTTGTCATTTTCTAGTTGCAAGCTGCACTTGTCTTTTTGAACTTTAAAATTTCAAATCTGAAAAACGACCTTTATTTAATCGCTCATATCTCCGTGACTGTTTGTGCTAGAGACTTGCAGTAACTTTCACCTGGAAGCTGAGATCCTAGGCTTTCCTAGGACCCCAAAAGGATAGTGATAGTCCTTGTATTTCCTCTGTAATCGGGCCCGGCGCACCCGCGAATTTTGCCGCGATTTGCAAATTTCTCAACGTGTGAAACAGCAGTTTTCTTGCCTTCCATTTGCCAGAAATTCGTTTAACCTGCTAATCATCCCTGAATCATTGCAAGAGTGAGCCTGGACTAATATTAACTTGATTTCATTCACCTTGAACCTCCTAGAGGGAATTAAAAGCATTTTAACATATTTTCACTCCATTGCCAGCACATATCAAAGCACTTTTGCCTGTGTTTTCAACTTCTGTAGTCTAAGTTGCTGGGGTGAACTGAATTACATTTGAATTGCATTTCTGAGAATTGTGTGCCTACCTTCCATTTCCTTGCATTGCATAAAAGGGGGGGGGTGAATTGTACAAGAAAGTGATTACATTGTCTTTGCTGAAATCCTATCAAGTTATTTTCTTTACTGCATTTCATTCCACATTGCATCCATTTGAAACCATAAAAGTATTGTTGCTATCTTATCCATTTCATGTCAACTCCTTAGTGATTATCAAGAAGTATGCTAGTGCCAGATTCTTCGTTGTTAATCTTTATCATACCAGATTAAGTGTGATATCCAATTATTAATTTATTATAAAGCGTGATATAATATATATATTGTTTAAGTTATCAAATAAACCTTTAAACTTGCAAAACAGAACGACTTCTTGGCTCAGTGGGGTCAGGGGGATTCCAAGGGAGGGGTGTTATATAGGGGTAGTCATCCAGAACGCATGAACTGGGCATAAAGATATATCAATAAGGGTTTTCATTCAGTATTATAGACTAGGCGTTGACTTAGCTGTAGTGTTGAATTGAATCCTCTTACACCAGGACTAATGTCTGGCAGAGAGACTCCCAGGACCCCCCTTGTTAATTTGCATATTTAAGTAACTTTGGGTCTCACCCTAAGTTACTAGGGGAATCCAGACGTGGACCCCTTGCTCCTATTCTTAGAGAGGCACAGATCCACCCTACTGATGAGGTCCAACCAGACCGAAACACGTGTCTGGGGTTTCTGTTGGTACTCTTGTTCAGAGGAGAATTGCCCAGCATTTTGGTGCTGGACTGCCCCAGGGCAGTACAAAGACTGATATGTTTGGGATATTTCTCCTCTGTGAAAGATAGTGAGCTAAAGCCTCTGGGTAAGTCTCTCGTAACCAGGACTATGTCTGGCAGAGGGACTCCCAGGACCCCCCTTGTTAATTTGCATATTTAAGTAACTTTGGGTCTCACCCTAAGTTACTAGGGGAATCCAGACGTGGACCCCTTGCTCACTATTCTTAGAGCCGCACAAATCCACCCTACTGATGAGTTCCAACCAGACCGAAACACGTGTCTGGGGTTCTGTTGGTACTCTTGTTCAGAGGAGAATTGCCTAGCATTTCGGTGCTGGACTGCCCCACGGCAGGACAAAGACTGATATGTTTGGGATATTTCTTCTCTGTGAAAGATAGTGAGCTAAAGACTCTGGGTAAGTCTCTCATAACCAGGACTAATGTCTGGCAGAGGGAAGCCCAGGACCCCCCTTGTTAATTTGCATATTTAAGTAACTTTGGGTCTCATCCTAAGTTACTAGGGGAATCCAGACGTGGACCCCTTGCTCATTATTCTTAGAGAGGCACAGATCCACACTACTGATGAGGTCCAACCAGACCGAAACACGTGTCTGGGGTTTCTGTTGGTACTCTTGTTCAGAGGAGATTTGCCTAGCATTTCGGTGCTGGACTGCCCCAAGGCAGGACAAAGACTGATATGATTGGGATATTTCTTCTCTGTGAAAGATAGTGAGCTAAAGACTCTGGGTAAGTCTCTCGTAACCAGGACTAATGTCTGGCAGAGGGACTCCCAGGACCAACCTTGTTAATTTGCATATTTAAGTAACTTTGGGTCTCACCCTAAGTTACTAGGGGAATCCAGACGTGGACCCCTTGCTCACTATTCTTAGAGAGGCACAGATCCACCCTACTGATGAGGTCCAACCAGACCGAAACACGTGTCTGGGGTTTCTGTTGGTACTCTTGTTCAGAGGAGAATTGCCTAGCATTTCGGTGCTGGACTGCCCCAGGGCAGGACAAAGACTGATATGTTTGGAATATTTCTTCTCTGTGAAAGATAGTGAGCTAAAGACTCTGGGTAAGTCTCTCATAACCAGGATTTATGTCTGGCAGAGGGACTCCCAGGACCCCCCTTGTTAATTTGCATATTTAAGTAACTTTTGGTCTCACCCTAAGTTACTAGGGGAATCCAGACGTGGACCCCTTGCTCACTATTCTTAGAGAGGCACAGATCCACCCTACTGATGAGGTCCAACCAGACCGAAACACGTGTCTTGGGTTTCTGTTGGTACTCTTGTTCAGAGGAGAATTGCCTAGCATTTCGGTGCTGGACTGACCCAGGGCAGGACAAAGACTGATATGTTTGGGATATTTCTTCTCTGTGAAAGATAGTGAGCTAAAGCCTATGGGTAAGTCTCTCGTAACCAGGACTAATGTCTGGCAGAGGGACTCCCAGGACCCCCCTTGTTAATTTGCATATTTAAGTAACTTTGGGTCTCACCCTAAGTTACTAGGGGAATCCAGACGTGGACCCCTTGCTCACTATTCTTAGAGAGGCACAGATCCACCCTACTGATGAGGTCCAACCAGACCGAAACACGTGTCTGGGGTTTCTGTTGGTACTCTTGTTCAGAGGAGAATTGCCTAGAATTTCGGTGCTGGACTGCCCCAGGGCAGGACAAAGACTGATATGTTTGGGATATTTCTTCTCTGTGAAAGATAGTGAGCTAAAGACTCTGGGTAAGTCTCTCGTAACCAGGACTAATGTCTGGCAGAGGGACTCCCAGGACCCCCTTGTTAATTTGCATATTTAAGTAACTTTGGGTCTCATCCTAAGTTACTAGGGGAATCCAGACGTGGACCCCTTGCTCATTATTCTTAGAGAGGCACAGATCCACACTACTGATGAGGTCCAACCAGACCGAAACACGTGTCTGGGGTTTCTGTTGGTACTCTTGTTCAGAGTAGAATTGCCTAGCATTTCGGTGCTGGACTGCCCCAGGGCAGGACAAAGACTGATATGTTTGGGATATTTCTTCTCTGTGAAAGATAGTGAGCTAAAGACTATGGATAAGTCTCTCGTAACCAGGACTAATGTCTGGCAGAGGGACTCCCAGGACCCCCCTTGTTAATTTGCATATTTAAGTAACTTTGGGTCTCACCCTAAGTTACTAGGGGAATCCAGACGTGGACCCCTTGCTCCTATTCTTAGAGAGGCACAGATCCACCCTACTGATGAGTTCCAACCAGACCGAAACACTTGTCTGGGGTTTCTGTTGGTACTCTTGTTCAGAGGAGAATTGCCTAGCATTTCGGTGCTGGACTGCCCCAGGGGAGGACAAAGACTGACATGTTTGGGATATTTCTTCTCTGTGAAAGATAGTGAGCTAAAGACTCTGGGGAAGTCTCTCGTAACCAGGACTAATGTCTGGCAGAGGGACTCCCAGGACCCCGCTTGTTAATTTGCATATTTAAGTAACTTTGGGTCTCACCCTAAATTACTAGGGGAATCCAGACGTGGACCCCTTGCTCACTATTCTTAGAGAGGCACAGATCCACACTACTGATGAGGTCCAACCAGACCGAAACACGTGTCTGGGGTTTCTGTTGGTACTCTTGTTCAGAGGAGAATTGCCCAGCATTTCGGTGCTGGACTTCCCCAGGGCAGGACAAAGACTGATATGTTTGGGATATTTCTCCTCTGTGAAAGATAGTGAGCTAAAGACTCTGGGTAAGTCTCTCGTAACCAGGACTAATGTCTGGCAGAGGGACTCCCAGGACCCCCCTTGTTAATTTGCATATTTAAGTAACTTTGGGTCTCACCCTAAGTTACTAGGTGAATCCAGACGTGGACCCCTTGCTCCTATTCTTAGAGAGGCACAGATCCACCCTACTGATGAGGTCCAACCAGACCGAAACACTTGTCTGGGGTTTCTGTTGGTACTCTTGTTCAGAGGAGAATTGCCTAGCATTTCGGTGCTGGACTGCCCCAGGGCAGGACAAAGACTGATATGTTTGGGATATTTCTTCTCTGTGAAAGATAGTGAGCTAAAGACTCTGGGTAAGTCTCTCGTAACCAGGACTAATGTCTGGCAGAGGGACTCCCAGGACCCCCTTGTTAATTTGCATATTTAAGTAACTTTGGGTCTCATCCTAAGTTACTAGGGGAATCCAGACGTGGACCCCTTGCTCATTATTCTTAGAGAGGCACAGATCCACACTACTGATGAGGTCCAACCAGACCGAAACACGTGTCTGGGGTTTCTGTTGGTACTCTTGTTCAGAGTAGAATTGCCTAGCATTTCGGTGCTGGACTGCCCCAGGGCAGGACAAAGACTGATATGTTTGGGATATTTCTTCTCTGTGAAAGATAGTGAGCTAAAGACTCTGGGTAAGTCTCTCGTAACCAGGACTAATGTCTGGCAGAGGGACTCCAAGGACCCCCCTTGTTAATTTGCATATTTAAGTAACTTTGGGTCTCACCCTAAGTTACTAGGGGAATCCAGACGTGGACCCCTTGCTCCTATTCTTAGAGAGGCACAGATCCACCCTACTGATGAGTTCCAACCAGACCGAAACACGTGTCTGGGGTTTCTGTTGGTACTCTTGTTCAGAGGAGAATTGCCCAGCATTTCGGTGCTGGACTGCCCCAGGGCAGGACAAATACTGATATGTTTGGGATATTTCTTCTCTGTGAAAGATAGTGAGCTAAAGACTCTGGGTAAGTCTCTCGTAACCAGGACTAATGTCTGGCAGAGGGACTCCCAGGACCCCCTTGTTAATTTGCATATTTAAGTAACTTTGGGTCTCATCCTAAGTTACTAGGGGAATCCAGACGTGGACCCCTTGCTCATTATTCTTAGAGAGGCACAGATCCACACTACTGATGAGGTCCAACCAGACCGAAACACGTGTCTGGGGTTTCTGTTGGTACTCTTGTTCAGAGGAGAATTGCCTAGCATTTCGGTGCTGGACTGCCCCAGGGCAGGACAAAGACTGATATGTTTGGGATATTTCTTCTCTGTGAAAGATAGTGAGCTAAAGACTCTGGGTAAGTCTCTCGTAACCAGGACTAATGTCTGGCAGAGGGACTCCCAGGCCCCCCTTGTTAATTTGCATATTTAAGTAACTTTGGGTCTCATCCTAAGTTACTAGGGGAATCCAGACGTGGACCCCTTGCTCCTATTCTTAGAGAGGCACAGATCCACCCTACTGATGAGGTCCAACCAGACCAAAACACGTGTCTGGGGTTTCTGTTGGTACTCTTGTTCAGGGTCGAATTGCCTAGCATTTCGGTGCTGGACTGCCCCAGGGCAGGACAAAGACTGATATGTTTGGGATATTTCTTCTCTGTGAAAGATAGTGAGCTAAAGACTCTGGGTAAGTCTCTCGTAACCAGGACTAATGTCTGGCAGAGGGACTCCCAGGACCCCCCTTGTTAATTTGCATATTTAAGTAACTTTGGGTCTCACCCTAAGTTACTAGGGGAATCCAGACGTGGACCCCTTGCTCACTATTCTTAGAGAGGCACAGATCCACCATACTGATGAGGTCCAACCAGACCAAAACACGTGTCTGGGGTTTCTGTTGGTACTCTTGTTCAGAGGAGAATTGCCTAGCATTTTGGTGCTGGACTGCCCCAGGGCAGGACAAAGATTGATATGTTTGGGATATTTGTTCTCTGTGAAAGATAGTGAGCTAAAGACTCTGGGTAAGTCTCTCGTAACCAGGACTAATGTCTGGCAGAGGGACTCCCAGGAGTCCCCCTTGTTAATTTGCATATTTAAGTAACTTTGGGTCTCACCCTAAGTTACTAGGGGAATCCAGACGTGGACCCCTTGCTCACTATTCTTAGAGAGGCACAGATCCACCCTACTGATGAGGTCCAACCAGACCGAAACACTTGTCTGGGGTTTCTGTTGGTACTCTTGTTCAGAGGAAAATTGCCTAGCATTTCGGTGCTGGACTGCCCCAAGGCAGGACAAAGACTGATATGATTGGGATATTTCTTCTCTGTGAAAGATAGTGAGCTAAAGACTCTGGGTAAGTCTCTCGTAACCAGGACTAATGTCTGGCAGAGGGACTCCCAGGACCAACCTTGTTAATTTGCATATTTAAGTAACTTTGGGTCTCACCCTATGTTACTAGGGGAATCCAGACGTGGACCCCTTGCTCACTATTCTTAGAGAGGCACAGATCCACCCTACTGATGAGGTCCAACCAGACCGAAACACGTGTCTGGGGTTTCTGTTGGTACTCTTGTTCAGAGGAGAATTGCCTAGCATTTCGGTGCTGGACTGCCCCAGGGCAGGACAAAGACTGATATGTTTGGAATATTTCTTCTCTGTGAAAGATAGTGAGCTAAAGACTCTGGGTAAGTCTCTCATAACCAGGACTTATGTCTGGCAGAGGGACTCCCAGGACCCCCCTTGTTAATTTGCATATTTAAGTAACTTTTGGTCTCACCCTAAGTTACTAGGGGAATCCAGACGTGGACCCCTTGCTCACTATTCTTAGAGAGGCACAGATCCACCCTACTGATGAGGTCCAACCAGACCGAAACACGTGTCTTGGGTTTCTGTTGGTACTCTTGTTCAGAGGAGAATTGCCTAGCATTTCGGTGCTGGACTGCCCCAGGGCAGGACAAAGACTGATATGTTTGGGATATTTCTTCTCTGTGAAAGATAGTGAGCTAAAGCCTATGGGTAAGTCTGTCGTAACCAGGACTAATGTCTGGCAGAGGGACTCCCAGGACCCCCCTTGTTAATTTGCATATTTAAGTAACTTTGGGTCTCACCCTAAGTTACTAGGGGAATCCAGACGTGGACCCCTTGCTCACTATTCTTAGAGAGGCACAGATCCACCCTACTGATGAGGTCCAACCAGACCGAAACACGTGTCTGGGGTTTCAGTTGGTACTCTTGTTCAGAGGAGAATTGCCTAGAATTTCGGTGCTGGACTGCCCCAGGGCAGGACAAAGACTGATATGTTTGGGATATTTCTTCCTGTGAAAGATAGTGAGCTAAAGACTCTGGGTAAGTCTCTCATAACCAGGACTAATGTCTGGCAGAGGGACTCCCAGGACCCCCTTGTTAATTTGCATATTTAAGTAACTTTGGGTCTCATCCTAAGTTACTAGGGGAATCCAGACGTGGACCCCTTGCTCATTATTCTTAGAGAGGCACAGATCCACACTACTGATGAGGTCCAACCAGACCGAAACACGTGTCTGGGGTTTCTGTTGGTACTCTTGTTCAGAGTAGAATTGCCTAGCATTTCGGTGCTGGACTGCCCCAGGGCAGGACAAAGACTGATATGTTTGGGATATTTCTTCTCTGTGAAAGATAGTGAGCTAAAGTCTCTGGGTAAGTCTCTCGTAACCAGGACTAATGTCTGGCAGAGGGACTCCCAGGACCCCCCTTGTTAATTTGCATATTTAAGTAACTTTGGGTCTCACCCTAAGTTACTAGGGGAATCCAGACGTGGACCCCTTGCTCCTATTCTTAGAGAGGCACAGATCCACCCTACTGATGAGTTCCAACCAGACCGAAACACGTGTCTGGGGTTTCTGTTGGTACTCTTGTTCAGAGGAGAATTGCCCAGCATTTCGGTGCTGGACTGCCCCAGTGCAGGACAAAGACTGATATGTTTGGGATATTTCTCCTCTGTGAAAGATAGTGAGCTAAAGACTCTGGGTAAGTCTCTCGTAACCAGGACTAATGTCTGGCAGAGGGACTCCCAGGACCCCCCTTGTTAATTTGCATATTTAAGTAACTTTGGGTCTCACCCTAAGTTACTAGGGGAATCCAGACGTGGACCCCTTGCTCACTATTCTTAGAGAGGCACAGATCCACCCTACTGATGAGGTCCAACCAGACCAAAACACGTGTCTGGGGTTTCTGTTGGTACTCTTGTTCAGGGTCGAATTGCCTAGCATTTCGGTGCTGGACTGCCCCAGGGCAGGACAAAGACTGATATGTTTGGGATATTTCTTCTCTGTGAAAGATAGTGAGCTAAAGACTCTGGGTAAGTCTCTCGTAACCAGGACTAATGTCTGGCAGAGGGACTCCCAGGACCCCCCTTGTTAATTTGCATATTTAAGTAACTTTGGGTCTCACCCTAAGTTACTAGGGGAATCCAGACGTGGACCCCTTGCTCACTATTCTTAGAGAGGCACAGATCCACCCTACTGATGAGGTCCAACCAGACCAAAACACGTGTCTGGGGTTTCTGTTGGTACTCTTGTTCAGAGGAGAATTGCCTAGCATTTTGGTGCTGGACTGCCCCAGGGCAGGACAAAGATTGATATGTTTGGGATATTTCTTCTCTGTGAAAGATAGTGAGCTAAAGACTCTGGGGAAGTCTCTCGTAACCAGGACTAATGTCTGGCAGAGGGACTCCCAGGACCCCCCTTGTTAATTTGCATATTTAAGTAACTTTGGGTCTCACCCTAAATTACTAGGGGAATCCAGACGTGGACCCCTTGCTCACTATTCTTAGAGAGGCACAGATCCACCCTACTGATGAGGTCCAATCAGACCGAAACACGTGTCTGGGGTTTCTGTTGGTACTCTTGTTCAGAGGAGAATTGCCTAGCATTTCGGTGCTGGACTGCCCCAGGGCAGGACAAAGACTGATATGTTTGGGATATTTCTTCTCTGTGAAAGATAGTGAGCTAAAGCCTATGGGTAAGTCTCTCGTAACCAGGACTAATGTCTGGCAGAGGGACTCCCAGGAACCCCCTTGTTAATTTGCATATTTAAGTAACTTTGGGTCTCACCCTAGGTTATTAGGGGAATCCAGACGTGGATCCCTTGCTCACTATTCTTAGAGAGGCACAGATCCACCCTACTGATGAGGTCCAACCAGACCGAAACACGTGTCTGGGGTTTCTGTTGGTACTCTTGTTCAGAGGAGAATTGCCTAGCATTTCGGTGCTGGACTGCCCCAGGGCAGGACAAAGACTGATATGTTTGGGATATTTCTTCTCTGTGAAAGATAGTGAGCTAAAGACTCTGGGTAAGTCTCTCGTAACCAGGACTAATGTCTGGCATAGGGACTCCCAGGACCCCCTTGTTAATTTGCATATTTAAGTAACTTTGGGTCTCATCCTAAGTTACTAGGGGAATCCAGACGTGGACCCCTTGCTCATTATTCTTAGAGAGGCACAGATCCACACTACTGATGAGGTCCAACCAGACCGAAACACGTGTCTGGGGTTTCTGTTGGTACTCTTGTTCAGAGTAGAATTGCCTAGCATTTCGGTGCTGGACTGCCCCAGGGCAGGACAAAGACTGATATGTTTGGGATATTTCTTCTCTGTGAAAGATAGTGAGCTAAAGTCTCTGGGTAAGTCTCTCGTAACCAGGACTAATGTCTGGCAGAGGGACTCCCAGGACCCCCCTTGTTAATTTGCATATTTAAGTAACTTTGGGTCTCACCCTAAGTTACTAGGGGAATCCAGACGTGGACCCCTTGCTCCTATTCTTAGAGAGGCACAGAACCACCCTACTGATGAGTTCCAACCAGACCGAAACACGTGTCTGGGGTTTCTGTTGGTACTCTTGTTCAGAGGAGAATTGCCCAGCATTTCGGTGCTGGACTGCCCCAGTGCAGGACAAAGACTGATATGTTTGGGATATTTCTCCTCTGTGAAAGATAGTGAGCTAAAGACTCTGGGTAAGTCTCTCGTAACCAGGACTAATGTCTGGCAGAGGGACTCCCAGGACCCCCCTTGTTAATTTGCATATTTAAGTAACTTTGGGTCTCACCCTAAGTTACTAGGGGAATCCAGACGTGGACCCCTTGCTCACTATTCTTAGAGAGGCACAGATCCACCCTACTGATGAGGTCCAACCAGACCAAAACACGTGTCTGGGGTTTCTGTTGGTACTCTTGTTCAGGGTCGAATTGCCTAGCATTTCGGTGCTGGACTTCCCCAGGGCAGGACAAAGACTGATATGTTTGGGATATTTCTTCTCTGTGAAAGATAGTGAGCTAAAGACTCTGGGTAAGTCTCTCGTAACCAGGACTAATGTCTGGCAGAGGGACTCCCAGGACCCCCCTTGTTAATTTGCATATTTAAGTAACTTTGGGTCTCACCCTAAGTTACTAGGGGAATCCAGACGTGGACCCCTTGCTCACTATTCTTAGAGAGGCACAGATCCACCCTACTGATGAGGTCCAACCAGACCAAAACACGTGTCTGGGGTTTCTGTTGGTACTCTTGTTCAGAGGAGAATTGCCTAGCATTTTGGTGCTGGACTGCCCCAGGGCAGGACAAAGATTGATATGTTTGGGATATTTCTTCTCTGTGAAAGATAGTGAGCTAAAGACTCTGGGGAAGTCTCTCGTAACCAGGACTAATGTCTGGCAGAGGGACTCCCAGGACCCCCTTGTTAATTTGCATATTTAAGTAACTTTGGGTCTCACCCTAAATTACTAGGGGAATCCAGACGTGGACCCCTTGCTCACTATTCTTAGAGAGGCACAGATCCACCCTACTGATGAGGTCCAATCAGACCGAAACACGTGTCTGGGGTTTCTGTTGGTACTCTTGTTCAGAGGAGAATTGCCTAGCATTTCGGTGCTGGACTGCCCCAGGGCAGGACAAAGACTGATATGTTTGGGATATTTCTTCTCTGTGAAAGATAGTGAGCTAAAGCCTATGGGTAAGTCTCTCGTAACCAGGACTAATGTCTGGCAGAGGGACTCCCAGGAACCCCCTTGTTAATTTGCATATTTAAGTAACTTTGGGTCTCACCCTAGGTTATTAGGGGAATCCAGACGTGGATCCCTTGCTCACTATTCTTAGAGAGGCACAGATCCACCCTACTGATGAGGTCCAACCAGACCGAAACACGTGTCTGGGGTTTCTGTTGGTACTCTTGTTCAGAGGAGAATTGCCTAGCATTTCGGTGCTGGACTGCCCCAGGGCAGGACAAAGACTGATATGTTTGGGATATTTCTTCTCTGTGAAAGATAGTGAGCTAAAGACTCTGGGTAAGTCTCTCGTAACCAGGACTAATGTCTGGCAGAGGGACTCCCAGGACCCCCTTGTTAATTTGCATATTTAAGTAACTTTGGGTCTCATCCTAAATTACTAGGGGAATCCAGACGTGGACCCCTTGCTCATTATTCTTAGAGAGGCACAGATCCACACTACTGATGAGGTCCAACCAGACCGAAACACGTGTTTGGGGTTTCTGTTGGTACTCTTGTTCAGAGTAGAATTGCCTAGCATTTCGGTGCTGGACTGCCCCAGGGCAGGACAAAGACTGATATGTTTGGGATATTTCTTCTCTGTGAAAGATAGTGAGCTAAAGACTCTGGGTAAGTCTCTCGTAACCAGGACTAATGTCTGGCAGAGGGACTCCCAGGACCCCCCTTGTTTATTTGCATATTTAAGTAACTTTGGGTCTCACCCTAAGTTACTAGGGGAATCCAGACGTGGACCCCTTGCTCACTATTCTTAGAGAGGCGCAGATCCACCCTACTGATGAGGTCCAACCAGACCAAAACACGTGTCTGGGGTTTCTGTTGGTACTCTTGTTCAGGGTCGAATTGCCTAGCATTTCGGTGCTGGACTGCCCCAGGGCAGGACAAATACTGATATGTTTGGGATATTTCTTCTCTGTGAAAGATAGTGAGCTAAAGACTCTGGGTAAGTCTCTCGTAACCAGGACTAATGTCTGGCAGAGGGACTCCCAGGACCCCCTTGTTAATTTGCATATTTAAGTAACTTTGGGTCTCATCCTAAGTTACTAGGGGAATCCGGACGTGGACCCCTTGCTCATTATTCTTAGAGAGGCACAGATCCACACTACTGATGAGGTCCAACCAGACCGAAACACGTGTCTGGGGTTTCTGTTGGTACTCTTGTTCAGAGGAGAATTGCCTAGCATTTCGGTGCTGGACTGCCCCAGGGCAGGACAAAGACTGATATGTTTGGGATATTTCTTCTCTGTGAAAGATAGTGAGCTAAAGACTCTGGGTAAGTCTCTCGTAACCAGGACTAATGTCTGGCAGAGGGACTCCCAGGCCCCCCTTGTTAATTTGCATATTTAAGTAACTTTGGGTCTCATCCTAAGTTACTAGGGGAATCCAGACGTGGACCCCTTGCTCCTATTCTTAGAGAGGCACAGATCCACCCTACTGATGAGTTCCAACCAGACCGAAACACGTGTCTGGGGTTTCTGTTGGTACTCTTGTTCAGAGGAGAATTGCCCAGCATTTCGGTGCTGGACTGCCCCAGGGCAGGACAAAGACTGATATGTTTGGGATATTTCTCCTCTGTGAAAGATAGTGAGCTAAAGACTCTGGGTAAGTCTCTCATAACCAGGACTAATGTCTGGCAGAGGGACTCCCAGGACCCCCCTTGTTAATTTGCATATTTAAGTAACTTTGGGTCTCACCCTAAGTTACTAGGGGAATCCAGACGTGGACCCCTTGCTCACTATTCTTAGAGAGGCACAGATCCACCCTACTGATGAGGTCCAACCAGACCAAAACACGTGTCTGGGGTTTCTGTTGGTACTCTTGTTCAGGGTCGAATTGCCTAGCATTTCGGTGCTGGACTGCCCCAGGGCAGGACAAAGACTGATATGTTTGGGATATTTCTTCTCTGTGAAAGATAGTGAGCTAAAGACTCTGGGTAAGTCTCTCGTAACCAGGACTAATGTCTGGCAGAGGGACTCCCAGGACCCCCCTTGTTAATTTGCATATTTAAGTAACTTTGGGTCTCACCCTAAGTTACTAGGGGAATCCAGACGTGGACCCCTTGCTCACTATTCTTAGAGAGGCACAGATCCACCCTACTGATGAGGTCCAACCAGACCAAAACACGTGTCTGGGGTTTCTGTTGGTACTCTTGTTCAGAGGAGAATTGCCTAGCATTTTGGTGCTGGACTGCCCCAGGGCAGGACAAAGATTGATATGTTTGGGATATTTGTTCTCTGTGAAAGATAGTGAGCTAAAGACTCTGGGTAAGTCTCTCGTAACCAGGACTAATGTCTGGCAGAGGGACTCCCAGGAGCCCCCTTGTTAATTTGCATATTTAAGTAACTTTGGGTCTCACCCTAAGTTACTAGGGGAATCCAGACGTGGACCCCTTGCTCACTATTCTTAGAGAGGCACAGATCCACCCTACTGATGAGGTCCAACCAGACCGAAACAATTGTCTGGGGTTTCTGTTGGTACTCTTGTTCAGAGGAGAATTGCCTAGCATTTTGGTGCTGGACTGCCCCAGGGGAGGACAAAGACTGACATGTTTGGGATATTTCTTCTCTGTGAAAGATAGTGAGCTAAAGACTCTGGGGAAGTCTCTCATAACCAGGACTAATGTCTGGCAGAGGGACTCCCAGGACACCCCTTGTTAATTTGCATATTTAAGTAACTTTGGGTCTCACCCTAAATTACTAGGGGAATCCAGACGTGGACCCCTTGCTCACTATTCTTAGAGAGGCACAGATCCACCCTACTGATGAGGTCCAATCAGACCGAAACACGTGTCTGGGGTTTCTGTTGGTACTCTTGTTCAGAGGAGAATTGCCTAGCATTTCGGTGCTGGACTGCCCCAGGGCAGGACAAAGACTGATATGTTTGGGATATTTCTTCTCTGTGAAAGATAGTGAGCTAAAGCCTATGGGTAAGTCTCTCGTAACCAGGACTAATGTCTGGCAGAGGGACTCCCAGGACCCCCCTTGTTAATTTGCATATTTAAGTAACTTTGGGTCTCACCCTAAGTTACTAGGGAATCCAGACGTGGACCCCTTGCTCACTATTCTTAGAGAGGCACAGATCCACCCTACTGATGAGGTCCAACCAGACCGAAACACGTGTCTGGGGTTTCTGTTGGTACTCTTGTTCAGAGGAGAATTGCCTAGCATTTCGGTGCTGGACTGCCCCAGGGCAGGACAAAGACTGATATGTTTGGGATATTTCTTCTCTGTGAAAGATAGTGAGCTAAAGACTCTGGGTAAGTCTCTCGTAACCAGGACTAATGTCTGGCAGAGGGACTCCCAGGACCCCCTTGTTAATTTGCATATTTAAGTAACTTTGGGTCTCATCCTAAGTTACTAGGGGAATCCAGACGTGGACCCCTTGCTCATTATTCTTAGAGAGGCACAGATCCACACTACTGATGAGGTCCAACCAGACCGAAACACGTGTCTGGGGTTTCTGTTGGTACTCTTGTTCAGAGTAGAATTGCCTAGCATTTCGGTGCTGGACTGCCCCAGGGCAGGACAAAGACTGATATGTTTGGGATATTTCTTCTCTGTGAAAGATAGTGAGCTGAAGACTCTGGGTAAGTCTCTCGTAACCAGGACTAATGTCTGGCAGAGGGACTCCCAGGACCCCCCTTGTTAATTTGCATATTTAAGTAACTTTGGGTCTCACCCTAAGTTACTAGGGGAATCCAGACGTGGACCCCTTGCTCCTATTCTTAGAGAGGCACAGATCCACCCTACTGATGAGTTCCAACCAGACCGAAACACGTGTCTGGGGTTTCTGTTGGTATTCTTGTTCAGAGGAGAATTGCCCAGCATTTCGGTGCTGGACTGCCCCAGGGCAGGACAAAGACTGATATGTTTGGGATATTTCTCCTCTGTGAAAGATAGTGAGCTAAAGACTCTGGATAAGTCTCTCGTAACCAGGACTAATGTCTGGCAGAGGGACTCCCAGGACCCCCCTTGTTAATTTGCATATTTAAGTAACTTTGGGTCTCAGCCTAAGTTACTAGGGGAATCCAGACGTGGACCCCTTGCTCACTATTCTTAGAGAGGCACAGATCCACCCTACTGATGAGGTCCAACCAGACCAAAACACGTGTCTGGGGTTTCTGTTGGTACTCTTGTTCAGGGTCGAATTGGGCAGGACAAATACTGATATGTTTGGGATATTTCTTCTCTGTGAAAGATAGTGAGCTAAAGACTCTGGGTAAGTCTCTCGTAACCAGGACTAATGTCTGGCAGAGGGAGTTCCCAGGACCCCCCTTGTTAATTTGCATATTTAAGTAACTTTGGGTCTCACCCTAAGTTACTAGGGGAATCCAGACGTGGACCCCTTGCTCACTATTCTTAGAGAGGAACAGATCCACCCTACTGATGAGGTCCAACCAGACCAAAACACGTGTCTGGGGTTTCTGTTGGTACTCTTGTTCAGAGGAGAATTGCCTAGCATTTTGGTGCTGGACTGCCCCAGGGCAGGACAAAGATTGATATGTTTGGGATATTTGTTCTCTGTGAAAGATAGTGAGCTAAAGACTCTGGGTAAGTCTCTCGTAACCAGGACTAATGTCTGGCAGAGGGACTCCCAGGAGCCCCCTTGTTAATTTGCATATTTAAGTAACTTTGGGTCTCACCCTAAGTTACTAGGGGAATCCAGACGTGGACCCCTTGCTCACTATTCTTAGAGAGGCACAGATCCACCCTACTGATGAGGTCCAACCAGACCGAAACACTTGTCTGGGGTTTCTGTTGGTACTCTTGTTCAGAGGAGAATTGCCTAGCATTTCGGTGCTGGACTGCCCCAGGGGAGGACAAAGACTGACATGTTTGGGATATTTCTTCTCTGTGAAAGATAGTGAGCTAAAGACTCTGGGGAAGTCTCTCGTAACCAGGACTAATGTCTGGCAGAGGGACTCCCAGGACCCCCCTTGTTAATTTGCATATTTAAGTAACTTTGGGTCTCACCCTAAATTACTAGGGGAATCCAGACGTGGACCCCTTGCTCACTATTCTTAGAGAGGCACAGATCCACCCTACTGATGAGGTCCAATCAGACCGAAACACGTGTCTGGGGTTTCTGTTGGTACTCTTGTTCAGAGGAGAATTGCCTAGCATTTCGGTGCTGGACTGCCCCAGGGCAGGACAAAGACTGATATGTTTGGGATATTTCTTCTCTGTGAAAGATAGTGAGCTAAAGACTCTGGGTAAGTCTCTCATAACCAGGACTAATGTCTGGCAGAGGGACTCCCAGGACCCCCTTGTTAATTTGCATATTTAAGTAACTTTGGGTCTCATCCTAAGTTACTAGGGGAATCCAGACGTGGACCCCTTGCTCATTATTCTTAGAGAGGCACAGATCCACACTACTGATGAGGTCCAACCAGACCGAAACACGTGTCTGGGGTTTCTGTTGGTACTCTTGTTCAGAGTAGAATTGCCTAGCATTTCGGTGCTGGACTGCCCCAGGGCAGGACAAAGACTGATATGTTTGGGATATTTCTTCTCTGTGAAAGATAGTGAGCTAAAGTCTCTGGGTAAGTCTCTCGTAACCAGGACTAATGTCTGGCAGAGGGACTCCCAGGACCCCCCTTGTTAATTTGCATATTTAAGTAACTTTGGGTCTCACCCTAAGTTACTAGGGGAATCCAGACGTGGACCCCTTGCTCCTATTCTTAGAGAGGCACAGATCCACCCTACTGATGAGTTCCAACCAGACCGAAACACGTGTCTGGGGTTTCTGTTGGTACTCTTGTTCAGAGGAGAATTGCCCAGCATTTCGGTGCTGGACTGCCCCAGTGCAGGACAAAGACTGATATGTTTGGGATATTTCTCCTCTGTGAAAGATAGTGAGCTAAAGACTCTGGGTAAGTCTCTCGTAACCAGGACTAATGTCTGGCAGAGGGACTCCCAGGACCCCCCTTGTTAATTTGCATATTTAAGTAACTTTGGGTCTCACCCTAAGTTACTAGGGGAATCCAGACGTGGACCCCTTGCTCACTATTCTTAGAGAGGCACAGATCCACCCTACTGATGAGGTCCAACCAGACCAAAACACGTGTCTGGGGTTTCTGTTGGTACTCTTGTTCAGGGTCGAATTGCCTAGCATTTCGGTGCTGGACTGCCCCAGGGCAGGACAAAGACTGATATGTTTGGGATATTTCTTCTCTGTGAAAGATAGTGAGCTAAAGACTCTGGGTAAGTCTCTCGTAACCAGGACTAATGTCTGGCAGAGGGACTCCCAGGACCCCCCTTGTTAATTTGCATATTTAAGTAACTTTGGGTCTCACCCTAAGTTACTAGGGGAATCCAGACGTGGACCCCTTGCTCACTATTCTTAGAGAGGCACAGATCCACCCTACTGATGAGGTCCAACCAGACCAAAACACGTGTCTGGGGTTTCTGTTGGTACTCTTGTTCAGAGGAGAATTGCCTAGCATTTTGGTGCTGGACTGCCCCAGGGCAGGACAAAGATTGATATGTTTGGGATATTTCTTCTCTGTGAAAGATAGTGAGCTAAAGACTCTGGGGAAGTCTCTCGTAACCAGGACTAATGTCTGGCAGAGGGACTCCCAGGACCCCCCTTGTTAATTTGCATATTTAAGTAACTTTGGGTCTCACCCTAAATTACTAGGGGAATCCAGACGTGGACCCCTTGCTCACTATTCTTAGAGAGGCACAGATCCACCCTACTGATGAGGTCCAATCAGACCGAAACACGTGTCTGGGGTTTCTGTTGGTACTCTTGTTCAGAGGAGAATTGCCTAGCATTTCGGTGCTGGACTGCCCCAGGGCAGGACAAAGACTGATATGTTTGGGATATTTCTTCTCTGTGAAAGATAGTGAGCTAAAGCCTATGGGTAAGTCTCTCGTAACCAGGACTAATGTCTGGCAGAGGGACTCCCAGGAACCCCCTTGTTAATTTGCATATTTAAGTAACTTTGGGTCTCACCCTAGGTTATTAGGGGAATCCAGACGTGGATCCCTTGCTCACTATTCTTAGAGAGGCACAGATCCACCCTACTGATGAGGTCCAACCAGACCGAAACACGTGTCTGGGGTTTCTGTTGGTACTCTTGTTCAGAGGAGAATTGCCTAGCATTTCGGTGCTGGACTGCCCCAGGGCAGGACAAAGACTGATATGTTTGGGATATTTCTTCTCTGTGAAAGATAGTGAGCTAAAGACTCTGGGTAAGTCTCTCGTAACCAGGACTAATGTCTGGCAGAGGGACTCCCAGGACCCCCTTGTTAATTTGCATATTTAAGTAACTTTGGGTCTCATCCTAAGTTACTAGGGGAATCCAGACGTGGACCCCTTGCTCATTATTCTTAGAGAGGCACAGATCCACACTACTGATGAGGTCCAACCAGACCGAAACACATGTCTGGGGTTTCTGTTGGTACTCTTGTTCAGAGTAGAATTGCCTAGCATTTCGGTGCTGGACTGCCCCAGGGCAGGACAAAGACTGATATGTTTGGGATATTTCTTCTCTGTGAAAGATAGTGAGCTAAAGTCTCTGGGTAAGTCTCTCGTAACCAGGACTAATGTCTGGTAGAGGGACTCCCAGGACCCCCCTTGTTAATTTGCATATTTAAGTAACTTTGGGTCTCACCCTAAGTTACTAGGGGAATCCAGACGTGGACCCCTTGCTCCTATTCTTAGAGAGGCACAGATCCACCCTACTGATGAGTTCCAACCAGACCGAAACACGTGTCTGGGGTTTCTGTTGGTACTCTTGTTCAGAGGAGAATTGCCCAGCATTTCGGTGCTGGACTGCCCCAGGGCAGGACAAAGACTGATATGTTTGGGATATTTCTCCTCTGTGAAAGATAGTGAGCTAAAGACTCTGGGTAAGTCTCTCATAACCAGGACTAATGTCTGGCAGAGGGACTCCCAGGACCCCCCTTGTTAATTTGCATATTTAAGTAACTTTGGGTCTCACCCTAAGTTACTAGGGGAATCCAGACGTGGACCCCTTGCTCACTATTCTTAGAGAGGCACAGATCCACCCTACTGATGAGGTCCAACCAGACCAAAACACGTGTCTGGGGTTTCTGTTGGTACTCTTGTTCAGGGTCGAATTGCCTAGCATTTCGGTGCTGGACTGCCCCAGGGCAGGACAAAGACTGATATGTTTGGGATATTTCTTCTCTGTGAAAGATAGTGAGCTAAAGACTCTGGGTAAGTCTCTCGTAACCAGGACTAATGTCTGGCAGAGGGACTCCCAGGACCCCCCTTGTTAATTTGCATATTTAAGTAACTTTGGGTCTCACCCTAAGTTACTAGGGGAATCCAGACGTGGACCCCTTGCTCACTATTCTTAGAGAGGCACAGATCCACCCTACTGATGAGGTCCAACCAGACCAAAACACGTGTCTGGGGTTTCTGTTGGTACTCTTGTTCAGAGGAGAATTGCCTAGCATTTTGGTGCTGGACTGCCCCAGGGCAGGACAAAGATTGATATGTTTGGGATATTTGTTCTCTGTGAAAGATAGTGAGCTAAAGACTCTGGGTAAGTCTCTCGTAACCAGGACTAATGTCTGGCAGAGGGACTCCCAGGAGCCCCCTTGTTAATTTGCATATTTAAGTAACTTTGGGTCTCACCCTAAGTTACTAGGGGAATCCAGACGTGGACCCCTTGCTCACTATTCTTAGAGAGGCACAGATCCACCCTACTGATGAGGTCCAACCAGACCGAAACAATTGTCTGGGGTTTCTGTTGGTACTCTTGTTCAGAGGAGAATTGCCTAGCATTTTGGTGCTGGACTGCCCCAGGGGAGGACAAAGACTGACATGTTTGGGATATTTCTTCTCTGTGAAAGATAGTGAGCTAAAGACTCTGGGGAAGTCTCTCATAACCAGGACTAATGTCTGGCAGAGGGACTCCCAGGACACCCCTTGTTAATTTGCATATTTAAGTAACTTTGGGTCTCACCCTAAATTACTAGGGGAATCCAGACGTGGACCCCTTGCTCACTATTCTTAGAGAGGCACAGATCCACCCTACTGATGAGGTCCAATCAGACCGAAACACGTGTCTGGGGTTTCTGTTGGTACTCTTGTTCAGAGGAGAATTGCCTAGCATTTCGGTGCTGGACTGCCCCAGGGCAGGACAAAGACTGATATGTTTGGGATATTTCTTCTCTGTGAAAGATAGTGAGCTAAAGCCTATGGGTAAGTCTCTCGTAACCAGGACTAATGTCTGGCAGAGGGACTCCCAGGACCCCCCTTGTTAATTTGCATATTTAAGTAACTTTGGGTCTCACCCTAAGTTACTAGGGAATCCAGACGTGGACCCCTTGCTCACTATTCTTAGAGAGGCACAGATCCACCCTACTGATGAGGTCCAACCAGACCGAAACACGTGTCTGGGGTTTCTGTTGGTACTCTTGTTCAGAGGAGAATTGCCTAGCATTTCGGTGCTGGACTGCCCCAGGGCAGGACAAAGACTGATATGTTTGGGATATTTCTTCTCTGTGAAAGATAGTGAGCTAAAGACTCTGGGTAAGTCTCTCGTAACCAGGACTAATGTCTGGCAGAGGGACTCCCAGGACCCCCTTGTTAATTTGCATATTTAAGTAACTTTGGGTCTCATCCTAAGTTACTAGGGGAATCCAGACGTGGACCCCTTGCTCATTATTCTTAGAGAGGCACAGATCCACACTACTGATGAGGTCCAACCAGACCGAAACACGTGTCTGGGGTTTCTGTTGGTACTCTTGTTCAGAGTAGAATTGCCTAGCATTTCGGTGCTGGACTGCCCCAGGGCAGGACAAAGACTGATATGTTTGGGATATTTCTTCTCTGTGAAAGATAGTGAGCTGAAGACTCTGGGTAAGTCTCTCGTAACCAGGACTAATGTCTGGCAGAGGGACTCCCAGGACCCCCCTTGTTAATTTGCATATTTAAGTAACTTTGGGTCTCACCCTAAGTTACTAGGGGAATCCAGACGTGGACCCCTTGCTCCTATTCTTAGAGAGGCACAGATCCACCCTACTGATGAGTTCCAACCAGACCGAAACACGTGTCTGGGGTTTCTGTTGGTATTCTTGTTCAGAGGAGAATTGCCCAGCATTTCGGTGCTGGACTGCCCCAGGGCAGGACAAAGACTGATATGTTTGGGATATTTCTCCTCTGTGAAAGATAGTGAGCTAAAGACTCTGGATAAGTCTCTCGTAACCAGGACTAATGTCTGGCAGAGGGACTCCCAGGACCCCCCTTGTTAATTTGCATATTTAAGTAACTTTGGGTCTCAGCCTAAGTTACTAGGGGAATCCAGACGTGGACCCCTTGCTCACTATTCTTAGAGAGGCACAGATCCACCCTACTGATGAGGTCCAACCAGACCAAAACACGTGTCTGGGGTTTCTGTTGGTACTCTTGTTCAGGGTCGAATTGGGCAGGACAAATACTGATATGTTTGGGATATTTCTTCTCTGTGAAAGATAGTGAGCTAAAGACTCTGGGTAAGTCTCTCGTAACCAGGACTAATGTCTGGCAGAGGGAGTTCCCAGGACCCCCCTTGTTAATTTGCATATTTAAGTAACTTTGGGTCTCACCCTAAGTTACTAGGGGAATCCAGACGTGGACCCCTTGCTCACTATTCTTAGAGAGGAACAGATCCACCCTACTGATGAGGTCCAACCAGACCAAAACACGTGTCTGGGGTTTCTGTTGGTACTCTTGTTCAGAGGAGAATTGCCTAGCATTTTGGTGCTGGACTGCCCCAGGGCAGGACAAAGATTGATATGTTTGGGATATTTGTTCTCTGTGAAAGATAGTGAGCTAAAGACTCTGGGTAAGTCTCTCGTAACCAGGACTAATGTCTGGCAGAGGGACTCCCAGGAGCCCCCTTGTTAATTTGCATATTTAAGTAACTTTGGGTCTCACCCTAAGTTACTAGGGGAATCCAGACGTGGACCCCTTGCTCACTATTCTTAGAGAGGCACAGATCCACCCTACTGATGAGGTCCAACCAGACCGAAACACTTGTCTGGGGTTTCTGTTGGTACTCTTGTTCAGAGGAGAATTGCCTAGCATTTCGGTGCTGGACTGCCCCAGGGGAGGACAAAGACTGACATGTTTGGGATATTTCTTCTCTGTGAAAGATAGTGAGCTAAAGACTCTGGGGAAGTCTCTCGTAACCAGGACTAATGTCTGGCAGAGGGACTCCCAGGACCCCCCTTGTTAATTTGCATATTTAAGTAACTTTGGGTCTCACCCTAAATTACTAGGGGAATCCAGACGTGGACCCCTTGCTCACTATTCTTAGAGAGGCACAGATCCACCCTACTGATGAGGTCCAATCAGACCGAAACACGTGTCTGGGGTTTCTGTTGGTACTCTTGTTCAGAGGAGAATTGCCTAGCATTTCGGTGCTGGACTGCCCCAGGGCAGGACAAAGACTGATATGTTTGGGATATTTCTTCTCTGTGAAAGATAGTGAGCTAAAGACTCTGGGTAAGTCTCTCATAACCAGGACTAATGTCTGGCAGAGGGACTCCCAGGACCCCCTTGTTAATTTGCATATTTAAGTAACTTTGGGTCTCATCCTAAGTTACTAGGGGAATCCAGACGTGGACCCCTTGCTCATTATTCTTAGAGAGGCACAGATCCACACTACTGATGAGGTCCAACCAGACCGAAACACGTGTCTGGGGTTTCTGTTGGTACTCTTGTTCAGAGTAGAATTGCCTAGCATTTCGGTGCTGGACTGCCCCAGGGCAGGACAAAGACTGATATGTTTGGGATATTTCTTCTCTGTGAAAGATAGTGAGCTAAAGTCTCTGGGTAAGTCTCTCGTAACCAGGACTAATGTCTGGCAGAGGGACTCCCAGGACCCCCCTTGTTAATTTGCATATTTAAGTAACTTTGGGTCTCACCCTAAGTTACTAGGGGAATCCAGACGTGGACCCCTTGCTCCTATTCTTAGAGAGGCACAGATCCACCCTACTGATGAGTTCCAACCAGACCAAAACACGTGTCTGGGGTTTCTGTTGGTACTCTTATTCAGGGTCGAATTGCCTAGCATTTCGGTGCTGGACTGCCCCAGGGCAGGACAAAGACTGATATGTTTGGGATATTTCTTCTCTGTGAAAGATAGTGAGCTAAAGTCTCTGGGTAAGTCTCTCGTAACCAGGACTAATGTCTGGCAGAGGGACTCCCAGGACCCCCCTTGTTAATTTGCATATTTAAGTAACTTTGGGTCTCACCCTAAGTTACTAGGGGAATCCAGACGTGGACCCCTTGCTCCTATTCTTAGAGAGGCACAGATCCACCCTACTGATGAGTTCCAACCAGACCAAAACACGTGTCTGGGGTTTCTGTTGGTACTCTTATTCAGGGTCGAATTGCCTAGCATTTCGGTGCTGGACTGCCCCAGGGCAGGACAAAGACTGATATGTTTGGGATATTTCTTCTCTGTGAAAGATAGTGAGCTAAAGACTCTGGGTAAGTCTCTCGTAACCAGGACTAATGTCTGGCAGAGGGACTCCCAGGACCCCCCTTGTTAATTTGCATATTTAAGTAACTTTGGGTCTCACCCTAAGTTACTAGGGGAATCCAGACGTGGACCCCTTGCTCACTATTCTTAGAGAGGCACAGATCCACCCTACTGATGAGGTCCAACCAGACCAAAACACGTGTCTGGGGTTTCTGTTGGTACTCTTGTTCAGAGGAGAATTGCCTAGCATTTTGGTGCTGGACTGCCCCAGGGCAGGACAAAGATTGATATGTTTGGGATATTTCTTCTCTGTGAAAGATAGTGAGCTAAAGACTCTGGGGAAGTCTCTCGTAACCAGGACTAATGTCTGGCAGAGGGACTCCCAGGACCCCCCTTGTTAATTTGCATATTTAAGTAACTTTGGGTCTCACCCTAAATTACTAGGGGAATCCAGACGTGGACCCCTTGCTCACTATTCTTAGAGAGGCACAGATCCACCCTACTGATGAGGTCCAATCAGACCGAAACACGTGTCTGGGGTTTCTGTTGGTACTCTTGTTCAGAGGAGAATTGCCTAGCATTTCGGTGCTGGACTGCCCCAGGGCAGGACAAAGACTGATATGTTTGGGATATTTCTTCTCTGTGAAAGATAGTGAGCTAAAGCCTATGGGTAAGTCTCTCGTAACCAGGACTAATGTCTGGCAGAGGGACTCCCAGGAACCCCCTTGTTAATTTGCATATTTAAGTAACTTTGGGTCTCACCCTAGGTTATTAGGGGAATCCAGACGTGGATCCCTTGCTCACTATTCTTAGAGAGGCACAGATCCACCCTACTGATGAGGTCCAACCAGACCGAAACACGTGTCTGGGGTTTCTGTTGGTACTCTTGTTCAGAGGAGAATTGCCTAGCATTTCGGTGCTGGACTGCCCCAGGGCAGGACAAAGACTGATATGTTTGGGATATTTCTTCTCTGTGAAAGATAGTGAGCTAAAGACTCTGGGTAAGTCTCTCGTAACCAGGACTAATGTCTGGCAGAGGGACTCCCAGGACCCCCTTGTTAATTTGCATATTTAAGTAACTTTGGGTCTCATCCTAAGTTACTAGGGGAATCCAGACGTGGACCCCTTGCTCATTATTCTTAGAGAGGCACAGATCCACACTACTGATGAGGTCCAACCAGACCGAAACACATGTCTGGGGTTTCTGTTGGTACTCTTGTTCAGAGTAGAATTGCCTAGCATTTCGGTGCTGGACTGCCCCAGGGCAGGACAAAGACTGATATGTTTGGGATATTTCTTCTCTGTGAAAGATAGTGAGCTAAAGTCTCTGGGTAAGTCTCTCGTAACCAGGACTAATGTCTGGTAGAGGGACTCCCAGGACCCCCCTTGTTAATTTGCATATTTAAGTAACTTTGGGTCTCACCCTAAGTTACTAGGGGAATCCAGACGTGGACCCCTTGCTCCTATTCTTAGAGAGGCACAGATCCACCCTACTGATGAGTTCCAACCAGACCGAAACACGTGTCTGGGGTTTCTGTTGGTACTCTTGTTCAGAGGAGAATTGCCCAGCATTTCGGTGCTGGACTGCCCCAGGGCAGGACAAAGACTGATATGTTTGGGATATTTCTCCTCTGTGAAAGATAGTGAGCTAAAGACTCTGGGTAAGTCTCTCATAACCAGGACTAATGTCTGGCAGAGGGACTCCCAGGACCCCCCTTGTTAATTTGCATATTTAAGTAACTTTGGGTCTCACCCTAAGTTACTAGGGGAATCCAGACGTGGACCCCTTGCTCACTATTCTTAGAGAGGCACAGATCCACCCTACTGATGAGGTCCAACCAGACCAAAACACGTGTCTGGGGTTTCTGTTGGTACTCTTGTTCAGGGTCGAATTGCCTAGCATTTCGGTGCTGGACTGCCCCAGGGCAGGACAAAGACTGATATGTTTGGGATATTTCTTCTCTGTGAAAGATAGTGAGCTAAAGACTCTGGGTAAGTCTCTCGTAACCAGGACTAATGTCTGGCAGAGGGACTCCCAGGACCCCCCTTGTTAATTTGCATATTTAAGTAACTTTGGGTCTCACCCTAAGTTACTAGGGGAATCCAGACGTGGACCCCTTGCTCACTATTCTTAGAGAGGCACAGATCCACCCTACTGATGAGGTCCAACCAGACCAAAACACGTGTCTGGGGTTTCTGTTGGTACTCTTGTTCAGAGGAGAATTGCCTAGCATTTTGGTGCTGGACTGCCCCAGGGCAGGACAAAGATTGATATGTTTGGGATATTTGTTCTCTGTGAAAGATAGTGAGCTAAAGACTCTGGGTAAGTCTCTCGTAACCAGGACTAATGTCTGGCAGAGGGACTCCCAGGAGCCCCCTTGTTAATTTGCATATTTAAGTAACTTTGGGTCTCACCCTAAGTTACTAGGGGAATCCAGACGTGGACCCCTTGCTCACTATTCTTAGAGAGGCACAGATCCACCCTACTGATGAGGTCCAACCAGACCGAAACAATTGTCTGGGGTTTCTGTTGGTACTCTTGTTCAGAGGAGAATTGCCTAGCATTTTGGTGCTGGACTGCCCCAGGGGAGGACAAAGACTGACATGTTTGGGATATTTCTTCTCTGTGAAAGATAGTGAGCTAAAGACTCTGGGGAAGTCTCTCATAACCAGGACTAATGTCTGGCAGAGGGACTCCCAGGACACCCCTTGTTAATTTGCATATTTAAGTAACTTTGGGTCTCACCCTAAATTACTAGGGGAATCCAGACGTGGACCCCTTGCTCACTATTCTTAGAGAGGCACAGATCCACCCTACTGATGAGGTCCAATCAGACCGAAACACGTGTCTGGGGTTTCTGTTGGTACTCTTGTTCAGAGGAGAATTGCCTAGCATTTCGGTGCTGGACTGCCCCAGGGCAGGACAAAGACTGATATGTTTGGGATATTTCTTCTCTGTGAAAGATAGTGAGCTAAAGCCTATGGGTAAGTCTCTCGTAACCAGGACTAATGTCTGGCAGAGGGACTCCCAGGACCCCCCTTGTTAATTTGCATATTTAAGTAACTTTGGGTCTCACCCTAAGTTACTAGGGAATCCAGACGTGGACCCCTTGCTCACTATTCTTAGAGAGGCACAGATCCACCCTACTGATGAGGTCCAACCAGACCGAAACACGTGTCTGGGGTTTCTGTTGGTACTCTTGTTCAGAGGAGAATTGCCTAGCATTTCGGTGCTGGACTGCCCCAGGGCAGGACAAAGACTGATATGTTTGGGATATTTCTTCTCTGTGAAAGATAGTGAGCTAAAGACTCTGGGTAAGTCTCTCGTAACCAGGACTAATGTCTGGCAGAGGGACTCCCAGGACCCCCTTGTTAATTTGCATATTTAAGTAACTTTGGGTCTCATCCTAAGTTACTAGGGGAATCCAGACGTGGACCCCTTGCTCATTATTCTTAGAGAGGCACAGATCCACACTACTGATGAGGTCCAACCAGACCGAAACACGTGTCTGGGGTTTCTGTTGGTACTCTTGTTCAGAGTAGAATTGCCTAGCATTTCGGTGCTGGACTGCCCCAGGGCAGGACAAAGACTGATATGTTTGGGATATTTCTTCTCTGTGAAAGATAGTGAGCTGAAGACTCTGGGTAAGTCTCTCGTAACCAGGACTAATGTCTGGCAGAGGGACTCCCAGGACCCCCCTTGTTAATTTGCATATTTAAGTAACTTTGGGTCTCACCCTAAGTTACTAGGGGAATCCAGACGTGGACCCCTTGCTCCTATTCTTAGAGAGGCACAGATCCACCCTACTGATGAGTTCCAACCAGACCGAAACACGTGTCTGGGGTTTCTGTTGGTATTCTTGTTCAGAGGAGAATTGCCCAGCATTTCGGTGCTGGACTGCCCCAGGGCAGGACAAAGACTGATATGTTTGGGATATTTCTCCTCTGTGAAAGATAGTGAGCTAAAGACTCTGGATAAGTCTCTCGTAACCAGGACTAATGTCTGGCAGAGGGACTCCCAGGACCCCCCTTGTTAATTTGCATATTTAAGTAACTTTGGGTCTCAGCCTAAGTTACTAGGGGAATCCAGACGTGGACCCCTTGCTCACTATTCTTAGAGAGGCACAGATCCACCCTACTGATGAGGTCCAACCAGACCAAAACACGTGTCTGGGGTTTCTGTTGGTACTCTTGTTCAGGGTCGAATTGGGCAGGACAAATACTGATATGTTTGGGATATTTCTTCTCTGTGAAAGATAGTGAGCTAAAGACTCTGGGTAAGTCTCTCGTAACCAGGACTAATGTCTGGCAGAGGGAGTTCCCAGGACCCCCCTTGTTAATTTGCATATTTAAGTAACTTTGGGTCTCACCCTAAGTTACTAGGGGAATCCAGACGTGGACCCCTTGCTCACTATTCTTAGAGAGGAACAGATCCACCCTACTGATGAGGTCCAACCAGACCAAAACACGTGTCTGGGGTTTCTGTTGGTACTCTTGTTCAGAGGAGAATTGCCTAGCATTTTGGTGCTGGACTGCCCCAGGGCAGGACAAAGATTGATATGTTTGGGATATTTGTTCTCTGTGAAAGATAGTGAGCTAAAGACTCTGGGTAAGTCTCTCGTAACCAGGACTAATGTCTGGCAGAGGGACTCCCAGGAGCCCCCTTGTTAATTTGCATATTTAAGTAACTTTGGGTCTCACCCTAAGTTACTAGGGGAATCCAGACGTGGACCCCTTGCTCACTATTCTTAGAGAGGCACAGATCCACCCTACTGATGAGGTCCAACCAGACCGAAACACTTGTCTGGGGTTTCTGTTGGTACTCTTGTTCAGAGGAGAATTGCCTAGCATTTCGGTGCTGGACTGCCCCAGGGGAGGACAAAGACTGACATGTTTGGGATATTTCTTCTCTGTGAAAGATAGTGAGCTAAAGACTCTGGGGAAGTCTCTCGTAACCAGGACTAATGTCTGGCAGAGGGACTCCCAGGACCCCCCTTGTTAATTTGCATATTTAAGTAACTTTGGGTCTCACCCTAAATTACTAGGGGAATCCAGACGTGGACCCCTTGCTCACTATTCTTAGAGAGGCACAGATCCACCCTACTGATGAGGTCCAATCAGACCGAAACACGTGTCTGGGGTTTCTGTTGGTACTCTTGTTCAGAGGAGAATTGCCTAGCATTTCGGTGCTGGACTGCCCCAGGGCAGGACAAAGACTGATATGTTTGGGATATTTCTTCTCTGTGAAAGATAGTGAGCTAAAGACTCTGGGTAAGTCTCTCATAACCAGGACTAATGTCTGGCAGAGGGACTCCCAGGACCCCCTTGTTAATTTGCATATTTAAGTAACTTTGGGTCTCATCCTAAGTTACTAGGGGAATCCAGACGTGGACCCCTTGCTCATTATTCTTAGAGAGGCACAGATCCACACTACTGATGAGGTCCAACCAGACCGAAACACGTGTCTGGGGTTTCTGTTGGTACTCTTGTTCAGAGTAGAATTGCCTAGCATTTCGGTGCTGGACTGCCCCAGGGCAGGACAAAGACTGATATGTTTGGGATATTTCTTCTCTGTGAAAGATAGTGAGCTAAAGTCTCTGGGTAAGTCTCTCGTAACCAGGACTAATGTCTGGCAGAGGGACTCCCAGGACCCCCCTTGTTAATTTGCATATTTAAGTAACTTTGGGTCTCACCCTAAGTTACTAGGGGAATCCAGACGTGGACCCCTTGCTCCTATTCTTAGAGAGGCACAGATCCACCCTACTGATGAGTTCCAACCAGACCGAAACACGTGTCTGGGGTTTCTGTTGGTACTCTTGTTCAGAGGAGAATTGCCCAGCATTTCGGTGCTGGACTGCCCCAGTGCAGGACAAAGACTGATATGTTTGGGATATTTCTCCTCTGTGAAAGATAGTGAGCTAAAGACTCTGGGTAAGTCTCTCGTAACCAGGACTAATGTCTGGCAGAGGGACTCCCAGGACCCCCCTTGTTAATTTGCATATTTAAGTAACTTTGGGTCTCACCCTAAGTTACTAGGGGAATCCAGACGTGGACCCCTTGCTCACTATTCTTAGAGAGGCACAGATCCACCCTACTGATGAGGTCCAACCAGACCAAAACACGTGTCTGGGGTTTCTGTTGGTACTCTTGTTCAGGGTCGAATTGCCTAGCATTTCGGTGCTGGACTGCCCCAGGGCAGGACAAAGACTGATATGTTTGGGATATTTCTTCTCTGTGAAAGATAGTGAGCTAAAGACTCTGGGTAAGTCTCTCGTAACCAGGACTAATGTCTGGCAGAGGGACTCCCAGGACCCCCCTTGTTAATTTGCATATTTAAGTAACTTTGGGTCTCACCCTAAGTTACTAGGGGAATCCAGACGTGGACCCCTTGCTCACTATTCTTAGAGAGGCACAGATCCACCCTACTGATGAGGTCCAACCAGACCAAAACACGTGTCTGGGGTTTCTGTTGGTACTCTTGTTCAGAGGAGAATTGCCTAGCATTTTGGTGCTGGACTGCCCCAGGGCAGGACAAAGATTGATATGTTTGGGATATTTCTTCTCTGTGAAAGATAGTGAGCTAAAGACTCTGGGGAAGTCTCTCGTAACCAGGACTAATGTCTGGCAGAGGGACTCCCAGGACCCCCCTTGTTAATTTGCATATTTAAGTAACTTTGGGTCTCACCCTAAATTACTAGGGGAATCCAGACGTGGACCCCTTGCTCACTATTCTTAGAGAGGCACAGATCCACCCTACTGATGAGGTCCAATCAGACCGAAACACGTGTCTGGGGTTTCTGTTGGTACTCTTGTTCAGAGGAGAATTGCCTAGCATTTCGGTGCTGGACTGCCCCAGGGCAGGACAAAGACTGATATGTTTGGGATATTTCTTCTCTGTGAAAGATAGTGAGCTAAAGCCTATGGGTAAGTCTCTCGTAACCAGGACTAATGTCTGGCAGAGGGACTCCCAGGAACCCCCTTGTTAATTTGCATATTTAAGTAACTTTGGGTCTCACCCTAGGTTATTAGGGGAATCCAGACGTGGATCCCTTGCTCACTATTCTTAGAGAGGCACAGATCCACCCTACTGATGAGGTCCAACCAGACCGAAACACGTGTCTGGGGTTTCTGTTGGTACTCTTGTTCAGAGGAGAATTGCCTAGCATTTCGGTGCTGGACTGCCCCAGGGCAGGACAAAGACTGATATGTTTGGGATATTTCTTCTCTGTGAAAGATAGTGAGCTAAAGACTCTGGGTAAGTCTCTCGTAACCAGGACTAATGTCTGGCAGAGGGACTCCCAGGACCCCCTTGTTAATTTGCATATTTAAGTAACTTTGGGTCTCATCCTAAGTTACTAGGGGAATCCAGACGTGGACCCCTTGCTCATTATTCTTAGAGAGGCACAGATCCACACTACTGATGAGGTCCAACCAGACCGAAACACATGTCTGGGGTTTCTGTTGGTACTCTTGTTCAGAGTAGAATTGCCTAGCATTTCGGTGCTGGACTGCCCCAGGGCAGGACAAAGACTGATATGTTTGGGATATTTCTTCTCTGTGAAAGATAGTGAGCTAAAGTCTCTGGGTAAGTCTCTCGTAACCAGGACTAATGTCTGGTAGAGGGACTCCCAGGACCCCCCTTGTTAATTTGCATATTTAAGTAACTTTGGGTCTCACCCTAAGTTACTAGGGGAATCCAGACGTGGACCCCTTGCTCCTATTCTTAGAGAGGCACAGATCCACCCTACTGATGAGTTCCAACCAGACCGAAACACGTGTCTGGGGTTTCTGTTGGTACTCTTGTTCAGAGGAGAATTGCCCAGCATTTCGGTGCTGGACTGCCCCAGTGCAGGACAAAGACTGATATGTTTGGGATATTTCTCCTCTGTGAAAGATAGTGAGCTAAAGACTCTGGGTAAGTCTCTCGTAACCAGGACTAATGTCTGGCAGAGGGACTCCCAGGACCCCCCTTGTTAATTTGCATATTTAAGTAACTTTGGGTCTCACCCTAAGTTACTAGGGGAATCCAGACGTGGACCCCTTGCTCACTATTCTTAGAGAGGCACAGATCCACCCTACTGATGAGGTCCAACCAGACCAAAACACGTGTCTGGGGTTTCTGTTGGTACTCTTGTTCAGGGTCGAATTGCCTAGCATTTCGGTGCTGGACTTCCAAGACTGATATGTTTGGGATATTTCTTCTCTGTGAAAGATAGTGAGCTAAAGACTCTGGGTAAGTCTCTCGTAACCAGGACTAATGTCTGGCAGAGGGACTCCCAGGACCCCCCTTGTTAATTTGCATATTTAAGTAACTTTGGGTCTCACCCTAAATTACTAGGGGAATCCAGACGTGGACCCCTTGCTCACTATTCTTAGAGAGGCACAGATCCACCCTACTGATGAGGTCCAATCAGACCGAAACACGTGTCTGGGGTTTCTGTTGGTACTCTTGTTCAGAGGAGAATTGCCTAGCATTTCGGTGCTGGACTGCCCCAGGGCAGGACAAAGACTGATATGTTTGGGATATTTCTTCTCTGTGAAAGATAGTGAGCTAAAGCCTATGGGTAAGTCTCTCGTAACCAGGACTAATGTCTGGCAGAGGGACTCCCAGGAACCCCCTTGTTAATTTGCATATTTAAGTAACTTTGGGTCTCACCCTAGGTTATTAGGGGAATCCAGACGTGGATCCCTTGCTCACTATTCTTAGAGAGGCACAGATCCACCCTACTGATGAGGTCCAACCAGACCGAAACACGTGTCTGGGGTTTCTGTTGGTACTCTTGTTCAGAGGAGAATTGCCTAGCATTTCGGTGCTGGACTGCCCCAGGGCAGGACAAAGACTGATATGTTTGGGATATTTCTTCTCTGTGAAAGATAGTGAGCTAAAGACTCTGGGTAAGTCTCTCGTAACCAGGACTAATGTCTGGCAGAGGGACTCCCAGGACCCCCTTGTTAATTTGCATATTTAAGTAACTTTGGGTCTCATCCTAAATTACTAGGGGAATCCAGACGTGGACCCCTTGCTCATTATTCTTAGAGAGGCACAGATCCACACTACTGATGAGGTCCAACCAGACCGAAACACGTGTTTGGGGTTTCTGTTGGTACTCTTGTTCAGAGTAGAATTGCCTAGCATTTCGGTGCTGGACTGCCCCAGGGCAGGACAAAGACTGATATGTTTGGGATATTTCTTCTCTGTGAAAGATAGTGAGCTAAAGACTCTGGGTAAGTCTCTCGTAACCAGGACTAATGTCTGGCAGAGGGACTCCCAGGACCCCCCTTGTTTATTTGCATATTTAAGTAACTTTGGGTCTCACCCTAAGTTACTAGGGGAATCCAGACGTGGACCCCTTGCTCACTATTCTTAGAGAGGCGCAGATCCACCCTACTGATGAGGTCCAACCAGACCAAAACACGTGTCTGGGGTTTCTGTTGGTACTCTTGTTCAGGGTCGAATTGCCTAGCATTTCGGTGCTGGACTGCCCCAGGGCAGGACAAATACTGATATGTTTGGGATATTTCTTCTCTGTGAAAGATAGTGAGCTAAAGACTCTGGGTAAGTCTCTCGTAACCAGGACTAATGTCTGGCAGAGGGACTCCCAGGACCCCCTTGTTAATTTGCATATTTAAGTAACTTTGGGTCTCATCCTAAGTTACTAGGGGAATCCGGACGTGGACCCCTTGCTCATTATTCTTAGAGAGGCACAGATCCACACTACTGATGAGGTCCAACCAGACCGAAACACGTGTCTGGGGTTTCTGTTGGTACTCTTGTTCAGAGGAGAATTGCCTAGCATTTCGGTGCTGGACTGCCCCAGGGCAGGACAAAGACTGATATGTTTGGGATATTTCTTCTCTGTGAAAGATAGTGAGCTAAAGACTCTGGGTAAGTCTCTCGTAACCAGGACTAATGTCTGGCAGAGGGACTCCCAGGCCCCCCTTGTTAATTTGCATATTTAAGTAACTTTGGGTCTCATCCTAAGTTACTAGGGGAATCCAGACGTGGACCCCTTGCTCCTATTCTTAGAGAGGCACAGATCCACCCTACTGATGAGTTCCAACCAGACCGAAACACGTGTCTGGGGTTTCTGTTGGTACTCTTGTTCAGAGGAGAATTGCCCAGCATTTCGGTGCTGGACTGCCCCAGGGCAGGACAAAGACTGATATGTTTGGGATATTTCTCCTCTGTGAAAGATAGTGAGCTAAAGACTCTGGGTAAGTCTCTCATAACCAGGACTAATGTCTGGCAGAGGGACTCCCAGGACCCCCCTTGTTAATTTGCATATTTAAGTAACTTTGGGTCTCACCCTAAGTTACTAGGGGAATCCAGACGTGGACCCCTTGCTCACTATTCTTAGAGAGGCACAGATCCACCCTACTGATGAGGTCCAACCAGACCAAAACACGTGTCTGGGGTTTCTGTTGGTACTCTTGTTCAGGGTCGAATTGCCTAGCATTTCGGTGCTGGACTGCCCCAGGGCAGGACAAAGACTGATATGTTTGGGATATTTCTTCTCTGTGAAAGATAGTGAGCTAAAGACTCTGGGTAAGTCTCTCGTAACCAGGACTAATGTCTGGCAGAGGGACTCCCAGGACCCCCCTTGTTAATTTGCATATTTAAGTAACTTTGGGTCTCACCCTAAGTTACTAGGGGAATCCAGACGTGGACCCCTTGCTCACTATTCTTAGAGAGGCACAGATCCACCCTACTGATGAGGTCCAACCAGACCAAAACACGTGTCTGGGGTTTCTGTTGGTACTCTTGTTCAGAGGAGAATTGCCTAGCATTTTGGTGCTGGACTGCCCCAGGGCAGGACAAAGATTGATATGTTTGGGATATTTGTTCTCTGTGAAAGATAGTGAGCTAAAGACTCTGGGTAAGTCTCTCGTAACCAGGACTAATGTCTGGCAGAGGGACTCCCAGGAGCCCCCTTGTTAATTTGCATATTTAAGTAACTTTGGGTCTCACCCTAAGTTACTAGGGGAATCCAGACGTGGACCCCTTGCTCACTATTCTTAGAAAGGCACAGATCCACCCTACTGATGAGGTCCAACCAGACCGAAACAATTGTCTGGGGTTTCTGTTGGTACTCTTGTTCAGAGGAGAATTGCCTAGCATTTTGGTGCTGGACTGCCCCAGGGGAGGACAAAGACTGACATGTTTGGGATATTTCTTCTCTGTGAAAGATAGTGAGCTAAAGACTCTGGGGAAGTCTCTCATAACCAGGACTAATGTCTGGCAGAGGGACTCCCAGGACACCCCTTGTTAATTTGCATATTTAAGTAACTTTGGGTCTCACCCTAAATTACTAGGGGAATCCAGACGTGGACCCCTTGCTCACTATTCTTAGAGAGGCACAGATCCACCCTACTGATGAGGTCCAATCAGACCGAAACACGTGTCTGGGGTTTCTGTTGGTACTCTTGTTCAGAGGAGAATTGCCTAGCATTTCGGTGCTGGACTGCCCCAGGGCAGGACAAAGACTGATATGTTTGGGATATTTCTTCTCTGTGAAAGATAGTGAGCTAAAGCCTATGGGTAAGTCTCTCGTAACCAGGACTAATGTCTGGCAGAGGGACTCCCAGGACCCCCCTTGTTAATTTGCATATTTAAGTAACTTTGGGTCTCACCCTAAGTTACTAGGGGAATCCAGACGTGGACCCCTTGCTCACTATTCTTAGAGAGGCACAGATCCACCCTACTGATGAGGTCCAACCAGACCGAAACACGTGTCTGGGGTTTCTGTTGGTACTCTTGTTCAGAGGAGAATTGCCTAGCATTTCGGTGCTGGACTGCCCCAGGGCAGGACAAAGACTGATATGTTTGGGATATTTCTTCTCTGTGAAAGATAGTGAGCTAAAGACTCTGGGTAAGTCTCTCGTAACCAGGACTAATGTCTGGCAGAGGGACTCCCAGGACCCCCTTGTTAATTTGCATATTTAAGTAACTTTGGGTCTCATCCTAAGTTACTAGGGGAATCCAGACGTGGACCCCTTGCTCATTATTCTTAGAGAGGCACAGATCCACACTACTGATGAGGTCCAACCAGACCGAAACACGTGTCTGGGGTTTCTGTTGGTACTCTTGTTCAGAGTAGAATTGCCTAGCATTTCGGTGCTGGACTGCCCCAGGGCAGGACAAAGACTGATATGTTTGGGATATTTCTTCTCTGTGAAAGATAGTGAGCTGAAGACTCTGGGTAAGTCTCTCGTAACCAGGACTAATGTCTGGCAGAGGGACTCCCAGGACCCCCCTTGTTAATTTGCATATTTAAGTAACTTTGGGTCTCACCCTAAGTTACTAGGGGAATCCAGACGTGGACCCCTTGCTCCTATTCTTAGAGAGGCACAGATCCACCCTACTGATGAGTTCCAACCAGACCGAAACACGTGTCTGGGGTTTCTGTTGGTATTCTTGTTCAGAGGAGAATTGCCCAGCATTTCGGTGCTGGACTGCCCCAGGGCAGGACAAAGACTGATATGTTTGGGATATTTCTCCTCTGTGAAAGATAGTGAGCTAAAGACTCTGGATAAGTCTCTCGTAACCAGGACTAATGTCTGGCAGAGGGACTCCCAGGACCCCCCTTGTTAATTTGCATATTTAAGTAACTTTGGGTCTCACCCTAAGTTACTAGGGGAATCCAGACGTGGACCCCTTGCTCACTATTCTTAGAGAGGCACAGATCCACCCTACTGATGAGGTCCAACCAGACCAAAACACGTGTCTGGGGTTTCTGTTGGTACTCTTGTTCAGGGTCGAATTGGGCAGGACAAATACTGATATGTTTGGGATATTTCTTCTCTGTGAAAGATAGTGAGCTAAAGACTCTGGGTAAGTCTCTCGTAACCAGGACTAATGTCTGGCAGAGGGAGTTCCCAGGACCCCCCTTGTTAATTTGCATATTTAAGTAACTTTGGGTCTCACCCTAAGTTACTAGGGGAATCCAGACGTGGACCCCTTGCTCACTATTCTTAGAGAGGAACAGATCCACCCTACTGATGAGGTCCAACCAGACCAAAACACGTGTCTGGGGTTTCTGTTGGTACTCTTGTTCAGAGGAGAATTGCCTAGCATTTTGGTGCTGGACTGCCCCAGGGCAGGACAAAGATTGATATGTTTGGGATATTTGTTCTCTGTGAAAGATAGTGAGCTAAAGACTCTGGGTAAGTCTCTCGTAACCAGGACTAATGTCTGGCAGAGGGACTCCCAGGAGCCCCCTTGTTAATTTGCATATTTAAGTAACTTTGGGTCTCACCCTAAGTTACTAGGGGAATCCAGACGTGGACCCCTTGCTCACTATTCTTAGAGAGGCACAGATCCACCCTACTGATGAGGTCCAACCAGACCGAAACACTTGTCTGGGGTTTCTGTTGGTACTCTTGTTCAGAGGAGAATTGCCTAGCATTTCGGTGCTGGACTGCCCCAGGGGAGGACAAAGACTGACATGTTTGGGATATTTCTTCTCTGTGAAAGATAGTGAGCTAAAGACTCTGGGGAAGTCTCTCGTAACCAGGACTAATGTCTGGCAGAGGGACTCCCAGGACCCCCCTTGTTAATTTGCATATTTAAGTAACTTTGGGTCTCACCCTAAATTACTAGGGGAATCCAGAAGTGGACCCCTTGCTCACTATTCTTAGAGAGGCACAGATCCACCCTACTGATGAGGTCCAATCAGACCGAAACACGTGTCTGGGGTTTCTGTTGGTACTCTTGTTCAGAGGAGAATTGCCTAGCATTTCGGTGCTGGACTGCCCCAGGGCAGGACAAAGACTGATATGTTTGGGATATTTCTTCTCTGTGAAAGATAGTGAGCTAAAGCCTCTGGGTAAGTCTCTCGTAACCAGGACTAATGTCTGGCAGAGGGACTCCCAGGACCCCCCTTGTTAACTTGCATATTTAAGTAACTTTGGGTCTCACCCTAAGTTACTAGGGAAATCCAGACGTGGACCCCTTGCTCACTATTCTTAGAGAGGCACAGATCCACCCTACTGATGAGGTCCAACCAGACCGAAACACGTGTCTGGGGTTTCTGTTGGTACTCTTGTTCAGAGGAGAATTGCCTAGCATTTCGTTGCTGGACTGCCCCAGGGCAGGACAAAGACTGATATGTTTGGAATATTTCTTCTCTGTGTAAGATAGTGAGCTAAAGACTCTGGGTAAGTCTCTCGTAACCAGGACTTATGTCTGGCAGAGGGACTCCCAGGACCCCCCTTGTTAATTTGCATATTTAAGTAACTTTTGGTCTCCCCCTAAGTTACTAGGGGAATCCAGACGTGGACCCCTTGCTCACTATTCTTAGAGAGGCACAGATCCACCCTACTGATGAGGTCCAACCAGACCGAAACATGTGTCTTGGGTTTCTGTTGGTACTCTTGTTCAGAGTAGAATTGCCTAGCATTTCGGTGCTGGACTGCCCCAGGGCAGGACAAAGACTGATATGTTTGGGATATTTCTTCTCTGTGAAAGGTAGTGAGCTAAAGACTCTGGGTAAGTCCCTCGTAACCAGGACTAATGTCTGGCAGAGGGACTCCCAGGATCCCCCTTGTTAATTTGCCTATTTAAGTAACTTTGGGTCTCACCCTAAGTTACTAGGGGAATCCAGACGTGGATCCCTTGCTCCTATTCTTAGAGAGGCACAGATCCACCCTACTGATGAGGTCCAACCAGACCGAAACACGTGTCTGGGGTTTCTGTTGGTACTCTTGTTCAGAGGAGAATTGCCCAGCATTTCGGTGCTGGACTGCCCCAGGGCAGGACAAAGACTGATATGTTTGGGATATTTCTCCTCTGTGAAAGATAGTGAGCTAAAGACTCTGGGTAAGTCTCTCGTAACCAGGACTAATGTCTGGCAGAGGGACTCCCAGGACCCCCCTTGTTAATTTGCATATTTAAGTAACTTTGGGTCTCACCCTAAGTTACTAGGGGAATCCAGACGTGGACCCCTTGCTCACTATTCTTAGAGAGGCACAGATCCACCCTACTGATGAGGTCCAACCAGACCAAAACACGTGTCTGGGGTTTCTGTTGGTACTCTTGTTCAGAGGAGAATTGCCTAGCATTTCGGTGCTGGACTGCCCCAGGGCAGGACAAAGACTGATATGTTTGGGATATTTCTTCTCTGTGAAAGATAGTGAGCTAAAGCCTCTGGGTAAGTCTCTCGTAACCAGGACTAATGTCTGGCAGAGGGACTCCCAGGACCCCCCTTGTTAACTTGCATATTTAAGTAACTTTGGGTCTCACCCTAAGTTACTAGGGAAATCCAGACGTGGACCCCTTGCTCACTATTCTTAGAGAGGCACAGATCCACCCTACTGATGAGGTCCAACCAGACCGAAACACGTGTCTGGGGTTTCTGTTGGTACTCTTGTTCAGAGGAGAATTGCCTAGCATTTCGTTGCTGGACTGCCCCAGGGCAGGACAAAGACTGATATGTTTGGAATATTTCTTCTCTGTGTAAGATAGTGAGCTAAAGACTCTGGGTAAGTCTCTCGTAACCAGGACTTATGTCTGGCAGAGGGACTCCCAGGACCCCCCTTGTTAATTTGCATATTTAAGTAACTTTTGGTCTCCCCCTAAGTTACTAGGGGAATCCAGACGTGGACCCCTTGCTCACTATTCTTAGAGAGGCACAGATCCACCCTACTGATGAGGTCCAACCAGACCGAAACATGTGTCTTGGGTTTCTGTTGGTACTCTTGTTCAGAGTAGAATTGCCTAGCATTTCGGTGCTGGACTGCCCCAGGGCAGGACAAAGACTGATATGTTTGGGATATTTCTTCTCTGTGAAAGGTAGTGAGCTAAAGACTCTGGGTAAGTCCCTCGTAACCAGGACTAATGTCTGGCAGAGGGACTCCCAGGATCCCCCTTGTTAATTTGCCTATTTAAGTAACTTTGGGTCTCACCCTAAGTTACTAGGGGAATCCAGACGTGGATCCCTTGCTCCTATTCTTAGAGAGGCACAGATCCACCCTACTGATGAGGTCCAACCAGACCGAAACATGTGTCTGGGGTTTCTGTTGGTACTCTTGTTCAGAGGAGAATTGCCCAGCATTTCGGTGCTGGACTGCCCCAGGGCAGGACAAAGACTGATATGTTTGGGATATTTCTCCTCTGTGAAAGATAGTGAGCTAAAGACTCTGGGTAAGTCTCTCGTAACCAGGACTAATGTCTGGCAGAGGGACTCCCAGGACCCCCCTTGTTAATTTGCATATTTAAGTAACTTTGGGTCTCACCCTAAGTTACTAGGGGAATCCAGACGTGGACCCCTTGCTCACTATTCTTAGAGAGGCACAGATCCACCCTACTGATGAGGTCCAACCAGACCAAAACACGTGTCTGGGGTTTCTGTTGGTACTCTTGTTTAGGGGAGAATTGCTTAGCATTTCAGTGCTGGGCTGCCCCAGGGCAGGACAAAGACTGATATGTTTGGGATATTTCTTCTCTGTGAAAGATAGTGAGCTAAAGATTCTGGGTAAGTCTCTCGTAACCAGAACTAATGTCTGGCAGAGGGACTCCCAGGACCCCCCTTGTTAATTTGCATATTTAAGTAACTTTGGGTCTCACCCTAAGTTACTAGGGGAATCCAGACGTGGACCCCTTGCTCCTATTCTTAGAGAGGCACAGATCCACCCTACTGATGAGTTCCAACCAGACCGAAACACGTGTCTGGGGTTTCTGTTGGTACTCTTGTTCAGAGGAGAATTGCCCAGCATTTCGGTGCTGGACTGCCCCAGGGCAGGACAAAGACTGATATGTTTGGGATATTTCTCCTCTGTGAAAGATAGTGAGCTAAACACTCTGGATACGTCTCTCGTAACCAGGACTAATGTCTGGCAGAGGGACTCCCAGGACCCCCCTTGTTAATTTGCATATTTAAGTAACTTTGGGTCTCACCCTAAGTTACTAGGGGAATCCAGACGTGGACCCCTTGCTCACTATTCTTAGAGAGGCACAGATCCACCCTACTGATGAGGTCCAACCAGACCAAAACACGTGTCTGGGGTTTCTGTTGGTACTCTTGTTCAGGGTCGAATTGGGCAGGACAAATACTGATATGTTTGGGATATTTCTTCTCTGTGAAAGATAGTGAGCTAAAGACTCTGGGTAAGTCTCTCGTAACCAGGACTAATGTCTGGCAGAGGGAATTCCCAGGACCCCCCTTGTTAATTTGCATATTTAAGTAACTTTGGGTCTCACCCTAAGTTACTAGGGGAATCCAGACGTGGACCCCTTGCTCACTATTCTTAGAGAGGAACAGATCCACCCTACTGATGAGGTCCAACCAGACCAAAACACGTGTCTGGGGTTTCTGTTGGTACTCTTGTTCAGAGGAGAATTGCCTAGCATTTTGGTGCTGGACTGCCCCAGGGCAGGACAAAGATTGATATGTTTGGGATATTTGTTCTCTGTGAAAGATAGTGAGCTAAAGACTCTGGGTAAGTCTCTCGTAACCAGGACTAATGTCTGGCAGAGGGACTCCCAGGAGCCCCCTTGTTAATTTGCATATTTAAGTAACTTTGGGTCTCACCCTAAGTTACTAGGGGAATCCAGACGTGGACCCCTTGCTCACTATTCTTAGAGAGGCACAGATCCACCCTACTGATGAGGTCCAACCAGACCGAAACACTTGTCTGGGGTTTCTGTTGGTACTCTTGTTCAGAGGAGAATTGCCTAGCATTTCGGTGCTGGACTGCCCCAGGGGAGGACAAAGACTGACATGTTTGGGATATTTCTTCTCTGTGAAAGATAGTGAGCTAAAGACTCTGGGGAAGTCTCTCGTAACCAGGACTAATATCTGGCAGAGGGACTCCCAGGACCCCCCTTGTTAATTTACATATTTAAGTAACTTTGGGTCTCACCCTAAATTACTAGGGGAATCCAGACGTGGACCCCTTGCTCACTATTCTTAGAGAGGCACAGATCCACCCTACTGATGAGGTCCAATCAGACCGAAACACGTGTCTGGGGTTTCTGTTGGTACTCTTGTTCAGAGGAGAATTGCCTAGCATTTCGGTGCTGGACTGCCCCAGGGCAGGACAAAGACTGATATGTTTGGGATATTTCTTCTCTGTGAAAGATAGTGAGCTAAAGCCTCTGGGTAAGTCTCTCGTAACCAGGACTAATGTCTGGCAGAGGGACTCCCAGGACCCCCCTTGTTAACTTGCATATTTAAGTAAATTTGGGTCTCACCCTAAGTTACTAGGGAAATCCAGACGTGGACCCCTTGCTCACTATTCTTAGAGAGCCACAGATCCACCCTACTGATGAGGTCCAACCAGACCGAAACACGTGTCTGGGGTTTCTGTTGGTACTCTTGTTCAGAGGAGAATTGCCTAGCATTTCGGTGCTGGACTGCCCCAGGGCAGGACAAAGACTGATATGTTTGGAATATTTCTTCTCTGTGAAAGATAGTGAGCTAAAGACTCTGGGTAAGTCTCTCGTAACCAGGACTTATGTCTGGCAGAGGGACTCCCAGGACCCCCCTTGTTAATTTGCATATTTAAGTAACTTTTGGTCTCACCCTAAGTTACTAGGGGAATCCAGACGTGGACCCCTTGCTCACTATTCTTAGAGAGGCACAGATCCACCCTACTGATGAGGTCCAACCAGACCGAAACACGTGTCTTGGGTTTCTGTTGGTACTCTTGTTCAGAGTAGAATTGCCTAGCATTTCGGTGCTGGACTGCCCCAGGGCAGGACAAAGACTGATATGTTTGGGATATTTCTCCTCTGTGAAAGATAGTGAGCTAAAGACTCTGGGTAAGTCTCTCGTAACCAGGACTAATGTCTGGCAGAGGGACTCCCAGGACCCCCCTTGTTAATTTGCATATTTAAGTAACTTTGGGTCTCACCCTAAGTTACTAGGGGAATCCAGACGTGGACCCCTTGCTCACTATTCTTAGAGAGGCACAGATCCACCCTACTGATGAGGTCCAACCAGACCAAAACACGTGTCTGGGGTTTCTGTTGGTACTCTTGTTTAGGGGAGAATTGCTTAGCATTTCAGTGCTGGACTGCCCCAGGTCAGGACAAAGACTGATATGTTTGGGATATTTCTTCTCTGTGAAAGATAGTGAGCTAAAGATTCTGGGTAAGTCTCTCGTAACCAGAACTAATGTCTGGCAGAGGGACTCCCAGGACCCCCCTTGTTAATTTGCATATTTAAGTAACTTTGGGTCTCACCCTAAGTTACTAGGGGAATCCAGACGTGGACCCCTTGCTCACTATTCTTAGAGAGGCACAGATCCACCCTACTGATGAGGTCCAACCAGACCAAAACACGTGTCTGGGGTTTCTGTTGGTACTCTTGTTCAGAGGAGAATTGCCTAGCATTTCGGTGCTGGACTGCCCCAGGGCAGGACAAAGATTGATATGTTTGGGATATTTGTTCTCTGTGAAAGATAGTGAGCTAAAGACTCTGGGTAAGTCTCTCGTAACCAGGACTAATGTCTGGCAGAGGGACTCCCAGGAGCCCCCTTGTTAATTTGCATATTTAAGTAATTTTGGGTCTCACCCTAAGTTACTAGGGGAATCCAGACGTGGACCCCTTGCTCACTATTCTTGGAGAGGCACAGATCCACCCTACTGATGAGGTCCAACCAGACCGAAACACTTGTCTGGGGTTTCTGTTGGTACTCTTGTTCAGAGGAGAATTGCCTAGCATTTCGGTGCTGGACTGCCCCAGGGTAGGACAAAGACTGACATGTTTGGGATATTTCTTCTCTGTGAAAGATAGTGAGCTAAAGACTCTGGGGAAGTCTCTCGTAACCAGGACTAATGTCTGGCAGAGGGACTCCCAGGACCCCCCTTGTTAATTTGCATATTTAAGTAACTTTGGGTCTCAACCTAAATTACTAGGGGAATCCAGACGTGGAACCCTTGCTCACTATTCTTAGAAAGGCACAGATCCACCCTACTGATGAGGTCCAACCAGACCGAAACACTTGTCTGGGGTTTCTGTTGGTACTCTTGTTCAGAGGAGAATTGCCTAGCATTCGGTGCTGGACTGCCCCAGGGCAGGACAAAGATTGGTATGTTTGGGATATTTCTTCTCTGTGAAAGATAGTGAGCTAAAGACTCTGGGTAAGTTTCTCGTAACCAGGACTAATGTCTGGCAGAGGGACTCCCAGTACCCCCCTTGTTAATTTGCATATTTAAGTAACTTTGGGTCTCACCCTAAGTTACTAGGGGAATCCAGACGTGGACCCCTTGCTCACTATTCTTAGAGAGGCACAGATCCACACTACTGATGAGGTCCAACCAGACCGAAACACGTGTCTTGAGTTTCTGTTGGTACTCTTGTTCAGAGGAGAATTGCCTAGCATTTCGGTGCTGGACTGCCCCAGGGTAGGACAAAGACTGACATGTTTGGGATATTTCTTCTCTGTGAAAGATAGTGAGCTAAAGACTCTGGGTAAGTCTCTCGTAACCAGGACTAATGTCTGGCAGAGGGACTCCCAGGACCCCCTTGAGAATTTGCATATTTAAGTAACTTTGGGTCTCACCCTAAGTTACTAGGGGAATCCAGACGTGGACCCCTGCTCACTATTCTTAGAGAGGCACAGATCCACCCTACTGATGAGGTCCAACCAGACCGAAACACGTGTCTGGGGTTTCTGTTGGTACTCTTGTTCAGAGGAGAATTGCCTAGCATTCGGTGCTGGACTGCCCCAGGGCAGGACAAAGATTGATATGTTTGGGATATTTCTTCTCTGTGAAAGATAGTGAGCTAAAGACTCTGGGTAAGTTTCTCGTAACCAGGACTAATGTCTGGCAGAGGGACTCCCAGTACCCCCCTTGTTAATTTGCATATTTAAGTAACTTTGGGTCTCACCCTAAGTTACTACGGGAATCCAGACGTGGACCCCTTGCTCACTATTCTTAGAGAGGCACAGATCCACCCTACTGATGAGTTCCAACCAGACCGAAACACGTGTCTGGGGTTTCTGTTGGTACTCTTGTTCAGAGGAGAATTGCCTAGCATTTCGGTGCTGGACTGCCCCACGGCAGGACAAAGACTGATATGTTTGGGATATTTCTTCTCTGTGAAAGATAGTGAGCTAAAGACTCTGGGTAAGTCTCTCGTAACCAGGACTAATGTCTGGCAGAGGGACTCCCAGGACCCCCCTTGTTAATTTGCATATTTAAGTAACTTTGGGTCTCACCCTAAGTTACTAGGGGAATCCAGACGTGGACCCCTTGCTCACTATTCTTAGAGAGGCACAGATCCACCCTACTGATGAGGTCCAACCAGACCGAAACACGTGTCTTGGGTTTCTGTTGGTACTCTTGTTCAGAGGAGAATTGCCTAGCATTTCGGTGCTGGACTGCCCCAGGGCAGGACAAAGACTGATATGTTTGGGATATTTCTTCTCTGTGAAAGATAGTGAGCTAAAGACTCTGGGTAAGTTTCTCGTAACCAGGACTAATGTCTGGCAGAGGGACTCCCAGTACCCACCTTGTTAATTTGCATATTTAAGAAACTTTGGGTCTCATCCTAAGTTACTAGGGGAATCCAGACGTGGACCCCTTGCTCAATATTCTTAGAGAGGCACAGATCCACCCTACTGATGAGGTCCAACCAGACCGAAACACGTGTCTGGGGTTTCTGTTGGTACTCTTGTTCAGAGGAGAATTGCCTAGCATTTCGGTGCTGGATTGCCCCAGGGCAGGACAAAGACTGATATGTTTGGGATGTTTCTTCTCTGTGAAAGATAGTGAGCTAAAGACTCTGGGTAAGTCTCTCGTAACCAGGACTAATGTCTGGCAGAGGGACTCCCAGGACCCCCCTTGTTAATTTGCATATTTAAGTAACTTTGCGTCTCACCCTGAGTTACTAGGGGAATCCAGACGTGGACCCCTTGCTCACTATTCTTAGAGAGGCACAGATCCACCCTACTGATGAGGTCCAACCAGACCGAAACACGTGTCTGGGGTTTCTGTTGGTACTCTTGTTCAGAGGAGAATTGCCTAGCATTTCGGTGCTGGACTGCCCCAGGGCAGGACAAAGACTGATATGTTTGGGATATTTCTTCTCTGTGAAAGATAGTGAGCTAAAGACTCTGGGTACGTCTCTCGTAACCAGGACTAATGTCTGGCAGAGGGACTCCCAGTACCCCCCCTTGTTAATTTGCATATTTAAGTAACTTTGGGTCTCACCCTAAGTTACTAGGGGAATCCAGACGTGGACCCCTTGCTCACTATTCTTAGAGAGGCACAAATCCACCCTACTGATGAGGTCCAACCAGACCAAAACACGTGTCTGGGGTTTCTGTTGGTACTCTTGTTCAGAGGAGAATTGCCCAGCATTTCGGTGCTGGACTGCCCCAGGGCAGGACAAAGACTGATATGTTTGGGATATTTCTCCTCTGTGAAAGATAGTGAGCTAAAGCCTCTGGGTAAGTCTCTCGTAACCAGGACTATGTCTGGCAGAGGGACTCCCAGGACCCCCCTTGTTAATTTGCATATTTAAGTAACTTTGGGTCTCACCCTAAGTTACTAGGGGAATCCAGACGTGGACCCCTTGCTCACTATTCTTAGAGCCGCACAAATCCACCCTACTGATGAGTTCCAACCAGACCGAAACACGTGTCTGGGGTTTCTGTTGGTACTCTTGTTCAGAGGAGAATTGCCTAGCATTTCGGTGCTGGACTGCCCCACGGCAGGACAAAGACTGATATGTTTGGGATATTTCTTCTCTGTGAAAGATAGTGAGCTAAAGACTCTGGGTAAGTCTCTCGTAACCAGGACTAATGTCTGGCAGAGGGAAGCCCAGGACCCCCCTTGTTAATTTGCATATTTAAGTAACTTTGGGTCTCATCCTAAGTTACTAGGGGAATCCAGACGTGGACCCCTTGCTCATTTTTCTTAGAGAGGCACAGATCCACACTACTGATGAGGTCCAACCAGTCCGAAACACGTGTCTGGGGTTTCTGTTGGTACTCTTGTTCAGAGGAGAATTGCCTAGCATTTCGGTGCTGGACTGCCCCACGGCAGGGCAAAGACTGATATGTTTGGGATATTTCTTCTCTGTGAAAGATAGTGAGCTAAAGACTCTGGGTAAGTCTCTCGTAACCAGGACTAATGTCTGGCAGAGGGAAGCCCAGGACCCCCCTTGTTAATTTGCATATTTAAGTAACTTTGGGTCTCATCCTAAGTTACTAGGGGAATCCAGACGTGGACCCCTTGCTCACTATTCTTAGAGAGGCACAGATCCACCCTACTGATGAGGTCCAACCAGACCGAAACACGTGTCTTGGGTTTCTGTTGGTACTCTTGTTCAGAGGAGAATTGCCTAGCATTTCGGTGCTGGACTGCCCCAGGGCAGGACAAAGACTGATATGTTTGGGATATTTCTTCTCTGTGAAAGATAGTGAGCTAAAGACTCTGGGTAAGTTTCTCGTAACCAGGACTAATGTCTGGCAGAGGGAAGCCCAGGACCCCCCTTGTTAATTTGCATATTTAAGTAACTTTGGGTCTCATCCTAAGTTACTAGGGGAATCCAGACGTGGACCCCTTGCTCATTTTTCTTAGAGAGGCACAGATCCACACTACTGATGAGGTCCAACCAGTCCGAAACACGTGTCTGGGGTTTCTGTTGGTACTCTTGTTCAGAGGAGAATTGCCTAGCATTTCGGTGCTGGATTGCCCCAGGGCAGGACAAAGACTGATATGTTTGGGATGTTTCTTCTCTGTAAAAGATAGTGAGCTAAAGACTCTGGGTAAGTCTCTCGTAACCAGGACTAATGTCTGGCAGAGGGACTCCCAGGACCCCCCTTGTTAATTTGCATATTTAAGTAACTTTGCGTCTCACCCTGAGTTACTAGGGGAATCCAGACGTGGACCCCTTGCTCACTATTCTTAGAGAGGCACAGATCCACCCTACTGATGAGGTCCACCCAGACCGAAACACGTGTCTGGGGTTTCTGTTGGTACTCTTGTTCAGAGGAGAATTGCCTAGCATTTCGGTGCTGGACTGCCCCAGGGCAGGACAAAGACTGATATGTTTGGGATATTTCTTCTCTGTGAAAGATAGTGAGCTAAAGACTCTGGGTACGTCTCTCGTAACCAGGACTAATGTCTGGCAGAGGGACTCCCAATACCCCCCTTGTTAATTTGCATATTTAAGTAACTTTGGGTCTCACCCTAAGTTACTAGGGGAATCCAGACGTGGACCCCTTGCTCACGATTCTTAGAGAGGCACAAATCCACCCTACTGATGAGGTCCAACCAGACCAAAACACGTGTCTGGGGTTTCTGTTGGTACTCTTGTTCAGAGGAGAATTGCCCAGCATTTCGGTGCTGGACTGCCCCAGGGCAGGACAAAGACTGATATGTTTGGGATATTTCTCCTCTGTGAAAGATAGTGAGCTAAAGCCTCTGGGTAAGTCTCTCGTAACCAGGACTATGTCTGGCAGAGGGACTCCCAGGACCCCCCTTGTTAATTTGCATATTTAAGTTACTTTGGGTCTCACCCTAAGTTACTAGGGGAATCCAGACGTGGACCCCTTGCTCACTATTCTTAGAGCCGCACAAATCCACCCTACTGATGAGTTCCAACCAGACCGAAACACGTGTCTGGGGTTTCTGTTGGTACTCTTGTTCAGAGGAGAATTGCCTAGCATTTCGGTGCTGGACTGCCCCACGGCAGGACAAAGACTGATATGTTTGGGATATTTCTTCTCTGTGAAAGATAGTGAGCTAAAGACTCTGGGTAAATCTCTCGTAACCAGGACTAATGTCTGGCAGAGGGAAGCCCAGGACCCCCCTTGTTAATTTGCATATTTAAGTAACTTTGGGTCTCATCCTAAGTTACTAGGGGAATCCAGACGTGGACCCCTTGCTCATTTTTCTTAGAGAGGCACAGATCCACACTACTGATGAGGTCCAACCAGTCCGAAACACGTGTCTGGGGTTTCTGTTGGTACTCTTGTTCAGAGGAGAATTGCCTAGCATTTCGGTGCTGGACTGCCCCACGGCAGGACAAAGACTGATATGTTTGGGATATTTCTTCTCTGTGAAAGATAGTGAGCTAAAGACTCTGGGTAAGTCTCTCGTAACCAGGACTAATGTCTGGCAGAGGGAAGCCCAGGACCCCCCTTGTTAATTTGCATATTTAAGTAACTTTGGGTCTCATCCTAAGTTACTAGGGGAATCCAGACGTGGACCCCTTGCTCATTTTTCTTAGAGAGGCACAGATCCACACTACTGATGAGGTCCAACCAGTCCGAAACACGTGTCTGGGGTTTCTGTTGGTACTCTTGTTCAGAGGAGAATTGCCTAGCATTTCGGTGCTGGACTGCCCCAAGGCAGGACAAAGACTGATATGATTGGGATATTTCTTCTCTGTGAAAGATAGTGAGCTAAAGACTCTGGGTAAGTCTCTCGTAACCAGGACTAATGTCTGGCAGAGGGACTCCCAGGACCAACCTTGTTAATTTGCATATTTAAGTAACTTTGGGTCTCACCCTAAGTTACTAGGGGAATCCAGACGTGGACCCCTTGCTCACTATTCTTAGAGAGGCACAGATCCACCCTACTGATGAGGTCCAACCAGACCGAAACACGTGTCTGGGGTTTCTGTTGGTACTCTTGTTCAGAGGAGAATTGCCTAGCATTTCGGTGCTGGACTGCCCCAGGGCAGGACAAAGACTGATATGTTTGGAATATTTATTCTCTGTGAAAGATAGTGAGCTAAAGACTCTGGGTAAGTCTCTCATAACCAGGACTTATGTCTGGCAGAGGGACTCCCAGGACCCCCCTTGTTAATTTGCATATTTAAGTAACTTTTGGTCTCACCCTAAGTTACTAGGGGAATCCAGACGTGGACCCCTTGCTCACTATTCTTAGAGAGGCACAGATCCACCCTACTGATGAGGTCCAACCAGACCGAAACACGTGTCTTGGGTTTCTGTTGGTACTCTTGTTCAGAGGAGAATTGCCTAGCATTTCGGTGCTGGACTGCCCCAGGGCAGGACAAAGACTGATATGATTGGGATATTTCTTCTCTGTGAAAGATAGTGAGCTAAAGACTCTGGGTAAGTCTCTCGTAACCAGGACTAATGTCTGGCAGAGGGACTCCCAGGACCCCCTTGTTAATTTGCATATTTAAGTAACTTTGGGTCTCATCCTAAGTTACTAGGGGAATCCAGACGTGGACCCCTTGCTCATTATTCTTAGAGAGGCACAGATCCACACTACTGATGAGGTCCAACCAGACCGAAACACATGTCTGGGGTTTCTGTTGGTACTCTTGTTCAGAGTAGAATTGCCTAGCATTTCGGTGCTGGACTGCCCCAGGGCAGGACAAAGACTGATATGTTTGGGATATTTCTTCTCTGTGAAAGATAGTGAGCTAAAGTCTCTGGGTAAGTCTCTCGTAACCAGGACTAATGTCTGGTAGAGGGACTCCCAGGACCCCCCTTGTTAATTTGCATATTTAAGTAACTTTGGGTCTCACCCTAAGTTACTAGGGGAATCCAGACGTGGACCCCTTGCTCCTATTCTTAGAGAGGCACAGATCCACCCTACTGATGAGTTCCAACCAGACCGAAACACGTGTCTGGGGTTTCTGTTGGTACTCTTGTTCAGAGGAGAATTGCCCAGCATTTCGGTGCTGGACTGCCCCAGTGCAGGACAAAGACTGATATGTTTGGGATATTTCTCCTCTGTGAAAGATAGTGAGCTAAAGACTCTGGGTAAGTCTCTCGTAACCAGGACTAATGTCTGGCAGAGGGACTCCCAGGACCCCCCTTGTTAATTTGCATATTTAAGTAACTTTGGGTCTCACCCTAAGTTACTAGGGGAATCCAGACGTGGACCCCTTGCTCACTATTCTTAGAGAGGCACAGATCCACCCTACTGATGAGGTCCAACCAGACCAAAACACGTGTCTGGGGTTTCTGTTGGTACTCTTGTTCAGGGTCGAATTGCCTAGCATTTCGGTGCTGGACTTCCCCAGGGCAGGACAAAGACTGATATGTTTGGGATATTTCTTCTCTGTGAAAGATAGTGAGCTAAAGACTCTGGGTAAGTCTCTCGTAACCAGGACTAATGTCTGGCAGAGGGACTCCCAGGACCCCCCTTGTTAATTTGCATATTTAAGTAACTTTGGGTCTCACCCTAAGTTACTAGGGGAATCCAGACGTGGACCCCTTGCTCACTATTCTTAGAGAGGCACAGATCCACCCTACTGATGAGGTCCAACCAGACCAAAACACGTGTCTGGGGTTTCTGTTGGTACTCTTGTTCAGAGGAGAATTGCCTAGCATTTTGGTGCTGGACTGCCCCAGGGCAGGACAAAGATTGATATGTTTGGGATATTTCTTCTCTGTGAAAGATAGTGAGCTAAAGACTCTGGGGAAGTCTCTCGTAACCAGGACTAATGTCTGGCAGAGGGACTCCCAGGACCCCCCTTGTTAATTTGCATATTTAAGTAACTTTGGGTCTCACCCTAAATTACTAGGGGAATCCAGACGTGGACCCCTTGCTCACTATTCTTAGAGAGGCACAGATCCACCCTACTGATGAGGTCCAATCAGACCGAAACACGTGTCTGGGGTTTCTGTTGGTACTCTTGTTCAGAGGAGAATTGCCTAGCATTTCGGTGCTGGACTGCCCCAGGGCAGGACAAAGACTGATATGTTTGGGATATTTCTTCTCTGTGAAAGATAGTGAGCTAAAGCCTATGGGTAAGTCTCTCGTAACCAGGACTAATGTCTGGCAGAGGGACTCCCAGGAACCCCCTTGTTAATTTGCATATTTAAGTAACTTTGGGTCTCACCCTAGGTTATTAGGGGAATCCAGACGTGGATCCCTTGCTCACTATTCTTAGAGAGGCACAGATCCACCCTACTGATGAGGTCCAACCAGACCGAAACACGTGTCTGGGGTTTCTGTTGGTACTCTTGTTCAGAGGAGAATTGCCTAGCATTTCGGTGCTGGACTGCCCCAGGGCAGGACAAAGACTGATATGTTTGGGATATTTCTTCTCTGTGAAAGATAGTGAGCTAAAGACTCTGGGTAAGTCTCTCGTAACCAGGACTAATGTCTGGCAGAGGGACTCCCAGGACCCCCTTGTTAATTTGCATATTTAAGTAACTTTGGGTCTCATCCTAAATTACTAGGGGAATCCAGACGTGGACCCCTTGCTCATTATTCTTAGAGAGGCACAGATCCACACTACTGATGAGGTCCAACCAGACCGAAACACGTGTTTGGGGTTTCTGTTGGTACTCTTGTTCAGAGTAGAATTGCCTAGCATTTCGGTGCTGGACTGCCCCAGGGCAGGACAAAGACTGATATGTTTGGGATATTTCTTCTCTGTGAAAGATAGTGAGCTAAAGACTCTGGGTAAGTCTCTCGTAACCAGGACTAATGTCTGGCAGAGGGACTCCCAGGACCCCCCTTGTTTATTTGCATATTTAAGTAACTTTGGGTCTCACCCTAAGTTACTAGGGGAATCCAGACGTGGACCCCTTGCTCACTATTCTTAGAGAGGCGCAGATCCACCCTACTGATGAGGTCCAACCAGACCAAAACACGTGTCTGGGGTTTCTGTTGGTACTCTTGTTCAGGGTCGAATTGCCTAGCATTTCGGTGCTGGACTGCCCCAGGGCAGGACAAATACTGATATGTTTGGGATATTTCTTCTCTGTGAAAGATAGTGAGCTAAAGACTCTGGGTAAGTCTCTCGTAACCAGGACTAATGTCTGGCAGAGGGACTCCCAGGACCCCCTTGTTAATTTGCATATTTAAGTAACTTTGGGTCTCATCCTAAGTTACTAGGGGAATCCGGACGTGGACCCCTTGCTCATTATTCTTAGAGAGGCACAGATCCACACTACTGATGAGGTCCAACCAGACCGAAACACGTGTCTGGGGTTTCTGTTGGTACTCTTGTTCAGAGGAGAATTGCCTAGCATTTCGGTGCTGGACTGCCCCAGGGCAGGACAAAGACTGATATGTTTGGGATATTTCTTCTCTGTGAAAGATAGTGAGCTAAAGACTCTGGGTAAGTCTCTCGTAACCAGGACTAATGTCTGGCAGAGGGACTCCCAGGCCCCCCTTGTTAATTTGCATATTTAAGTAACTTTGGGTCTCATCCTAAGTTACTAGGGGAATCCAGACGTGGACCCCTTGCTCCTATTCTTAGAGAGGCACAGATCCACCCTACTGATGAGTTCCAACCAGACCGAAACACGTGTCTGGGGTTTCTGTTGGTACTCTTGTTCAGAGGAGAATTGCCCAGCATTTCGGTGCTGGACTGCCCCAGGGCAGGACAAAGACTGATATGTTTGGAATATTTCTCCTCTGTGAAAGATAGTGAGCTAAAGACTCTGGGTAAGTCTCTCATAACCAGGACTAATGTCTGGCAGAGGGACTCCCAGGACCCCCCTTGTTAATTTGCATATTTAAGTAACTTTGGGTCTCACCCTAAGTTACTAGGGGAATCCAGACGTGGACCCCTTGCTCACTATTCTTAGAGAGGCACAGATCCACCCTACTGATGAGGTCCAACCAGACCAAAACACGTGTCTGGGGTTTCTGTTGGTACTCTTGTTCAGAGGAGAATTGCCTAGCATTTTGGTGCTGGACTGCCCCAGGGCAGGACAAAGATTGATATGTTTGGGATATTTGTTCTCTGTGAAAGATAGTGAGCTAAAGACTCTGGGTAAGTCTCTCGTAACCAGGACTAATGTCTGGCAGAGGGACTCCCAGGAGCCCCCTTGTTAATTTGCATATTTAAGTAACTTTGGGTCTCACCCTAAGTTACTAGGGGAATCCAGACGTGGACCCCTTGCTCACTATTCTTAGAAAGGCACAGATCCACCCTACTGATGAGGTCCAACCAGACCGAAACAATTGTCTGGGGTTTCTGTTGGTACTCTTGTTCAGAGGAGAATTGCCTAGCATTTTGGTGCTGGACTGCCCCAGGGGAGGACAAAGACTGACATGTTTGGGATATTTCTTCTCTGTGAAAGATAGTGAGCTAAAGACTCTGGGGAAGTCTCTCATAACCAGGACTAATGTCTGGCAGAGGGACTCCCAGGACACCCCTTGTTAATTTGCATATTTAAGTAACTTTGGGTCTCACCCTAAATTACTAGGGGAATCCAGACGTGGACCCCTTGCTCACTATTCTTAGAGAGGCACAGATCCACCCTACTGATGAGGTCCAATCAGACCGAAACACGTGTCTGGGGTTTCTGTTGGTACTCTTGTTCAGAGGAGAATTGCCTAGCATTTCGGTGCTGGACTGCCCCAGGGCAGGACAAAGACTGATATGTTTGGGATATTTCTTCTCTGTGAAAGATAGTGAGCTAAAGCCTATGGGTAAGTCTCTCGTAACCAGGACTAATGTCTGGCAGAGGGACTCCCAGGACCCCCCTTGTTAATTTGCATATTTAAGTAACTTTGGGTCTCACCCTAAGTTACTAGGGGAATCCAGACGTGGACCCCTTGCTCACTATTCTTAGAGAGGCACAGATCCACCCTACTGATGAGGTCCAACCAGACCGAAACACGTGTCTGGGGTTTCTGTTGGTACTCTTGTTCAGAGGAGAATTGCCTAGCATTTCGGTGCTGGACTGCCCCAGGGCAGGACAAAGACTGATATGTTTGGGATATTTCTTCTCTGTGAAAGATAGTGAGCTAAAGACTCTGGGTAAGTCTCTCGTAACCAGGACTAATGTCTGGCAGAGGGACTCCCAGGACCCCCTTGTTAATTTGCATATTTAAGTAACTTTGGGTCTCATCCTAAGTTACTAGGGGAATCCAGACGTGGACCCCTTGCTCATTATTCTTAGAGAGGCACAGATCCACACTACTGATGAGGTCCAACCAGACCGAAACACGTGTCTGGGGTTTCTGTTGGTACTCTTGTTCAGAGTAGAATTGCCTAGCATTTCGGTGCTGGACTGCCCCAGGGCAGGACAAAGACTGATATGTTTGGGATATTTCTTCTCTGTGAAAGATAGTGAGCTGAAGACTCTGGGTAAGTCTCTCGTAACCAGGACTAATGTCTGGCAGAGGGACTCCCAGGACCCCCCTTGTTAATTTGCATATTTAAGTAACTTTGGGTCTCACCCTAAGTTACTAGGGGAATCCAGACGTGGACCCCTTGCTCCTATTCTTAGAGAGGCACAGATCCACCCTACTGATGAGTTCCAACCAGACCGAAACACGTGTCTGGGGTTTCTGTTGGTATTCTTGTTCAGAGGAGAATTGCCCAGCATTTCGGTGCTGGACTGCCCCAGGGCAGGACAAAGACTGATATGTTTGGGATATTTCTCCTCTGTGAAAGATAGTGAGCTAAAGACTCTGGATAAGTCTCTCGTAACCAGGACTAATGTCTGGCAGAGGGACTCCCAGGACCCCCCTTGTTAATTTGCATATTTAAGTAACTTTGGGTCTCACCCTAAGTTACTAGGGGAATCCAGACGTGGACCCCTTGCTCACTATTCTTAGAGAGGCACAGATCCACCCTACTGATGAGGTCCAACCAGACCAAAACACGTGTCTGGGGTTTCTGTTGGTACTCTTGTTCAGGGTCGAATTGGGCAGGACAAATACTGATATGTTTGGGATATTTCTTCTCTGTGAAAGATAGTGAGCTAAAGACTCTGGGTAAGTCTCTCGTAACCAGGACTAATGTCTGGCAGAGGGAGTTCCCAGGACCCCCCTTGTTAATTTGCATATTTAAGTAACTTTGGGTCTCACCCTAAGTTACTAGGGGAATCCAGACGTGGACCCCTTGCTCACTATTCTTAGAGAGGAACAGATCCACCCTACTGATGAGGTCCAACCAGACCAAAACACGTGTCTGGGGTTTCTGTTGGTACTCTTGTTCAGAGGAGAATTGCCTAGCATTTTGGTGCTGGACTGCCCCAGGGCAGGACAAAGATTGATATGTTTGGGATATTTGTTCTCTGTGAAAGATAGTGAGCTAAAGACTCTGGGTAAGTCTCTCGTAACCAGGACTAATGTCTGGCAGAGGGACTCCCAGGAGCCCCCTTGTTAATTTGCATATTTAAGTAACTTTGGGTCTCACCCTAAGTTACTAGGGGAATCCAGACGTGGACCCCTTGCTCACTATTCTTAGAGAGGCACAGATCCACCCTACTGATGAGGTCCAACCAGACCGAAACACTTGTCTGGGGTTTCTGTTGGTACTCTTGTTCAGAGGAGAATTGCCTAGCATTTCGGTGCTGGACTGCCCCAGGGGAGGACAAAGACTGACATGTTTGGGATATTTCTTCTCTGTGAAAGATAGTGAGCTAAAGACTCTGGGGAAGTCTCTCGTAACCAGGACTAATGTCTGGCAGAGGGACTCCCAGGAGCCCCCTTGTTAATTTGCATATTTAAGTAACTTTGGGTCTCACCCTAAGTTACTAGGGGAATCCAGACGTGGACCCCTTGCTCCTATTCTTAGAGAGGCACAGATCCACCCTACTGATGAGTTCCAACCAGACCGAAACACGTGTCTGGGGTTTCTGTTGGTATTCTTGTTCAGAGGAGAATTGCCCAGCATTTCGGTGCTGGACTGCCCCAGGGCAGGACAAAGACTGATATGTTTGGGATATTTCTCCTCTGTGAAAGATAGTGAGCTAAAGACTCTGGATAAGTCTCTCGTAACCAGGACTAATGTCTGGCAGAGGGACTCCCAGGACCCCCCTTGTTAATTTGCATATTTAAGTAACTTTGGGTCTCACCCTAAGTTACTAGGGGAATCCAGACGTGGACCCCTTGCTCACTATTCTTAGAGAGGCACAGATCCACCCTACTGATGAGGTCCAACCAGACCAAAACACGTGTCTGGGGTTTCTGTTGGTACTCTTGTTCAGGGTCGAATTGGGCAGGACAAATACTGATATGTTTGGGATATTTCTTCTCTGTGAAAGATAGTGAGCTAAAGACTCTGGGTAAGTCTCTCGTAACCAGGACTAATGTCTGGCAGAGGGAGTTCCCAGGACCCCCCTTGTTAATTTGCATATTTAAGTAACTTTGGGTCTCACCCTAAGTTACTAGGGGAATCCAGACGTGGACCCCTTGCTCACTATTCTTAGAGAGGAACAGATCCACCCTACTGATGAGGTCCAACCAGACCAAAACACGTGTCTGGGGTTTCTGTTGGTACTCTTGTTCAGAGGAGAATTGCCTAGCATTTTGGTGCTGGACTGCCCCAGGGCAGGACAAAGATTGATATGTTTGGGATATTTGTTCTCTGTGAAAGATAGTGAGCTAAAGACTCTGGGTAAGTCTCTCGTAACCAGGACTAATGTCTGGCAGAGGGACTCCCAGGCCCCCCTTGTTAATTTGCATATTTAAGTAACTTTGGGTCTCATCCTAAGTTACTAGGGGAATCCAGACGTGGACCCCTTGCTCCTATTCTTAGAGAGGCACAGATCCACCCTACTGATGAGTTCCAACCAGACCGAAACACGTGTCTGGGGTTTCTGTTGGTACTCTTGTTCAGAGGAGAATTGCCCAGCATTTCGGTGCTGGACTGCCCCAGGGCAGGACAAAGACTGATATGTTTGGGATATTTCTCCTCTGTGAAAGATAGTGAGCTAAAGACTCTGGGTAAGTCTCTCATAACCAGGACTAATGTCTGGCAGAGGGACTCCCAGGACCCCCCTTGTTAATTTGCATATTTAAGTAACTTTGGGTCTCACCCTAAGTTACTAGGGGAATCCAGACGTGGACCCCTTGCTCACTATTCTTAGAGAGGCACAGATCCACCCTACTGATGAGGTCCAACCAGACCAAAACACGTGTCTGGGGTTTCTGTTGGTACTCTTGTTCAGAGGAGAATTGCCTAGCATTTTGGTGCTGGACTGCCCCAGGGCAGGACAAAGATTGATATGTTTGGGATATTTGTTCTCTGTGAAAGATAGTGAGCTAAAGACTCTGGGTAAGTCTCTCGTAACCAGGACTAATGTCTGGCAGAGGGACTCCCAGGAGCCCCCTTGTTAATTTGCATATTTAAGTAACTTTGGGTCTCACCCTAAGTTACTAGGGGAATCCAGACGTGGACCCCTTGCTCACTATTCTTAGAAAGGCACAGATCCACCCTACTGATGAGGTCCAACCAGACCGAAACAATTGTCTGGGGTTTCTGTTGGTACTCTTGTTCAGAGGAGAATTGCCTAGCATTTTGGTGCTGGACTGCCCCAGGGGAGGACAAAGACTGACATGTTTGGGATATTTCTTCTCTGTGAAAGATAGTGAGCTAAAGACTCTGGGGAAGTCTCTCATAACCAGGACTAATGTCTGGCAGAGGGACTCCCAGGACACCCCTTGTTAATTTGCATATTTAAGTAACTTTGGGTCTCACCCTAAATTACTAGGGGAATCCAGACGTGGACCCCTTGCTCACTATTCTTAGAGAGGCACAGATCCACCCTACTGATGAGGTCCAATCAGACCGAAACACGTGTCTGGGGTTTCTGTTGGTACTCTTGTTCAGAGGAGAATTGCCTAGCATTTCGGTGCTGGACTGCCCCAGGGCAGGACAAAGACTGATATGTTTGGGATATTTCTTCTCTGTGAAAGATAGTGAGCTAAAGCCTATGGGTAAGTCTCTCGTAACCAGGACTAATGTCTGGCAGAGGGACTCCCAGGACCCCCCTTGTTAATTTGCATATTTAAGTAACTTTGGGTCTCACCCTAAGTTACTAGGGGAATCCAGACGTGGACCCCTTGCTCACTATTCTTAGAGAGGCACAGATCCACCCTACTGATGAGGTCCAACCAGACCGAAACACGTGTCTGGGGTTTCTGTTGGTACTCTTGTTCAGAGGAGAATTGCCTAGCATTTCGGTGCTGGACTGCCCCAGGGCAGGACAAAGACTGATATGTTTGGGATATTTCTTCTCTGTGAAAGATAGTGAGCTAAAGACTCTGGGTAAGTCTCTCGTAACCAGGACTAATGTCTGGCAGAGGGACTCCCAGGACCCCCTTGTTAATTTGCATATTTAAGTAACTTTGGGTCTCATCCTAAGTTACTAGGGGAATCCAGACGTGGACCCCTTGCTCATTATTCTTAGAGAGGCACAGATCCACACTACTGATGAGGTCCAACCAGACCGAAACACGTGTCTGGGGTTTCTGTTGGTACTCTTGTTCAGAGTAGAATTGCCTAGCATTTCGGTGCTGGACTGCCCCAGGGCAGGACAAAGACTGATATGTTTGGGATATTTCTTCTCTGTGAAAGATAGTGAGCTGAAGACTCTGGGTAAGTCTCTCGTAACCAGGACTAATGTCTGGCAGAGGGACTCCCAGGACCCCCCTTGTTAATTTGCATATTTAAGTAACTTTGGGTCTCACCCTAAGTTACTAGGGGAATCCAGACGTGGACCCCTTGCTCCTATTCTTAGAGAGGCACAGATCCACCCTACTGATGAGTTCCAACCAGACCGAAACACGTGTCTGGGGTTTCTGTTGGTATTCTTGTTCAGAGGAGAATTGCCCAGCATTTCGGTGCTGGACTGCCCCAGGGCAGGACAAAGACTGATATGTTTGGGATATTTCTCCTCTGTGAAAGATAGTGAGCTAAAGACTCTGGATAAGTCTCTCGTAACCAGGACTAATGTCTGGCAGAGGGACTCCCAGGACCCCCCTTGTTAATTTGCATATTTAAGTAACTTTGGGTCTCACCCTAAGTTACTAGGGGAATCCAGACGTGGACCCCTTGCTCACTATTCTTAGAGAGGCACAGATCCACCCTACTGATGAGGTCCAACCAGACCAAAACACGTGTCTGGGGTTTCTGTTGGTACTCTTGTTCAGGGTCGAATTGGGCAGGACAAATACTGATATGTTTGGGATATTTCTTCTCTGTGAAAGATAGTGAGCTAAAGACTCTGGGTAAGTCTCTCGTAACCAGGACTAATGTCTGGCAGAGGGAGTTCCCAGGACCCCCCTTGTTAATTTGCATATTTAAGTAACTTTGGGTCTCACCCTAAGTTACTAGGGGAATCCAGACGTGGACCCCTTGCTCACTATTCTTAGAGAGGAACAGATCCACCCTACTGATGAGGTCCAACCAGACCAAAACACGTGTCTGGGGTTTCTGTTGGTACTCTTGTTCAGAGGAGAATTGCCTAGCATTTTGGTGCTGGACTGCCCCAGGGCAGGACAAAGATTGATATGTTTGGGATATTTGTTCTCTGTGAAAGATAGTGAGCTAAAGACTCTGGGTAAGTCTCTCGTAACCAGGACTAATGTCTGGCAGAGGGACTCCCAGGAGCCCCCTTGTTAATTTGCATATTTAAGTAACTTTGGGTCTCACCCTAAGTTACTAGGGGAATCCAGACGTGGACCCCTTGCTCACTATTCTTAGAGAGGCACAGATCCACCCTACTGATGAGGTCCAACCAGACCGAAACACTTGTCTGGGGTTTCTGTTGGTACTCTTGTTCAGAGGAGAATTGCCTAGCATTTCGGTGCTGGACTGCCCCAGGGGAGGACAAAGACTGACATGTTTGGGATATTTCTTCTCTGTGAAAGATAGTGAGCTAAAGACTCTGGGGAAGTCTCTCGTAACCAGGACTAATGTCTGGCAGAGGGACTCCCAGGACCCCCCTTGTTAATTTGCATATTTAAGTAACTTTGGGTCTCACCCTAAATTACTAGGGGAATCCAGACGTGGACCCCTTGCTCACTATTCTTAGAGAGGCACAGATCCACCCTACTGATGAGGTCCAATCAGACCGAAACACGTGTCTGGGGTTTCTGTTGGTACTCTTGTTCAGAGGAGAATTGCCTAGCATTTCGGTGCTGGACTGCCCCAGGGCAGGACAAAGACTGATATGTTTGGGA